>NC_138344.1:142317704-143517704 GCF_046562875.1 Panthera onca | reverse complement strand
TAGTCCCTCGATCTTTGTGGCAAGAGATTCTCTGCTGTCCTGTATACTGTTTTCAAGCCCAGCGATTAATTTTATGACTATTATTCTAAATTCACTTTCTGTTATATTATTTAAATCCTTTTTGATCAGTTCATTAGCTGTTGTTATTTCCTGGAGATTCTTCTGAGGGGAATTCTTCCGTTTGGTCATTTTGGAGAGTCCCTGGCGTGGTGAGGACCTGCAGTGCACTTCCCCTGTGCTGTGGTGTATAACTGGAGTTAGTGGGCGGGGCCGCAGTCCGACCCGATGTCTGCCCCCAGCCCACTGCTGGGGGCCACAGTCAGACTGGTGTGTGCCTTCTCTTCCCCTCTCCTAGGGGCGGGATTCCCTGTGGGGTGGCGTGGCCCGTCTGGGCTACTTGCACACTGCCAGGCTTGTGTTGCTGGGGATCTGGCGTATTAGCTGGGGTGGGTAGGCAAGGTGCACGGGGGCTGGAGGGGCAGGCTTAGCTCGCTTCTCCTTAGGTGATCCACTTCAGGAGGAGCCCTGTGGCAGCGGGAGGGAGTCAGATCCGCTGCCGGAGGTTTGGCTCCGCAGAAGCACAGAGTTGGGTGTTTGCGCGGAGCGAGCAAGTTCCCTGGCAGGAACCGGTTCCCTTTGGGATTTTGGCTGGGGGATGGGCGGGGGAGATGGCGCTGGCGCCTTTGTTCCCCGCCAAGCTGAGCTCTGCCGTCCGGGGGCTCGGCAGCTCTCCCTCCCTTTGTCCTCCAGCCTTCCCGCTTTCCGAGCAGAGCTGTTCACTTATGACCTCCCAGACGCTAAGTCGCGCTTGCTGTCGGAACACAGTCCGTCCGGCCCCTCCGCTTTTGCCAGCCAGACTCAGGGGCTCCGCTTGGCCGGCGAGCCGCCCCTCCGCCCCGGCTCCCTCCCGCCAGTCCGTGGAGCGCGCACCGCCTCGCCGCCCTTCCTACCCTCTTCCGTGGGCCTCTAGTCTGCGCTTGACTCCGGAGACTCCCTTCTGCTAATCCTCTGGCGGTTTTCTGGGTTCTTTAGGCAGGTGTAGGTGGAATCTAAGTGATCGGCAGGACGCGGCGCTGTGAGCCCCGCGTCCTCCTACGCCGCCATCTTCCGGAACCTCCTTTTTTTTTTTTTTTTTAAATTTTTATTGTTTATTTTTGAGAGAGAGAGTGAGTGCATGAGTGGGGGAGGGGCCAAGAGGGAGGGAGACACGGAATCCGAAGCAGGCTCCAGGCTCTGAGCTGTCAGCACAGAGCCTGACGCGGGGCTCGAACCCACGAACTGTGAGATCGTGACCTGAGCCCAAGTCAGAGGCTTAACCAACTGAGCCCTCCAGGTGCCCCGTTGTCCTGACTTTCCAAACCCTGTTAGTGAAGCCTCACCTCCCTACTGCCACACTCATCTCCTCGGGACCTCTACAGCTCCAGGACGCGGGGGCCTTCGTCTGGAAACACTGCCTGTGAGGTCACAGAGCCTCAGGCACACCACCGCGATCGCGGTTCTGGGCCCAGGCTCGGTCCCCACACCGAGTTGGGGTGACACACACCTGGATTCCAGCTCTGCCACAGGTGAGCCGTGAGGCCTCCGGCAACTTTCTGGTCCTCCCTGAGCTGGGGTTTCCCACACGGGCACACAAATGATCACGGGGATGTTGTGAGGACGGGTGGCCCGAGGTGAGCACCCAGCAACAGGGCTCGTGGTCACCTCGATCTCTGTAGCTGAGTGGTCGGTCGGTCCCAGCTGCCCGGGGGAAGCAGTCCCTACAGGCTGTAACAGCATGGCGGGCCTGGGTCCCCGTGGAGACTTGGTCACTCGCTAGGGTTGGGGGCCACACAGTCACTCAACTGTCCCGAGTACATGCGTCCTCTGCCAAGGGGCGGGGACTGCTCCTGACTTGTACGTCCTGCACTAAAGACAGGACTCTGGCAAGTCAGGGCTGGAAAGGGTGTTGAATAAAAGCCTGCGCAGATGTAAAGTCTGATTTTTTTTCCCACAGGAACCAATCTGAAAAGCATTTTGTATCTTCCAATTCCACAGAAAGCGAATCTCTTCTCCAGCACTTAAAGCTAACTGAGTCAGAAAATGTGGCTCCGTTCAGCGGAACGACTTGGAATAGTTAGTGTTTCGCAGCCCATTTAGCAATCACTACTTTATTCAGAGCACAGCTTTGAGGCCCTTTCATGTGAATTTCCTCCATTTGGCCATTTTCCTGGGTAAAGCTGTTGATCACTTTCATCAATAGAGCACTCCAAGTACAGCTTTCTCTCCCCAATTTGAGCTCTGCTTCCCAGAGGCTATTCTAGAATCTAGACGGAGAAAGAAAGGACAATTTGCAGGTTCCCACAGTCTTTGATGTAACTCAGCCAGGTACCCGAGTGGCCCATGGCTGCAGACAGGTGCCCAGCTGGGGGCAAGGCTGGCTGGAGCCTACCACTGTCAGCAGCTCACTGCCTGGCCCTGCTCTCTAACATCCCGGCCTATGGCTTGACGGGAAGAGTCTGAGGCAAGGCACAAGTGTGCTCCGACCGGCTCAACACCGTCCTCCACCACCACACGTCCCACAGACCTCGCTCTGCCCCTCAGCAGCCCTTTGCTGACCCTGGCGTGGCTCCGTGCTGGGACTCTGCAAACCTATGCCTTCTCCAGGCACACAATAAATGTGACAAATAACGCTTGGAAATCTCAAAAGAATATTACTAGCAAGCAAAACACTGTGCACAACAAGCTGTAGAAGAACAAAGATTAGAGTGAAAACAGATGAAGTAAAGAACAGAAAAACAATAGAGAAAAATCAACAAAACTGAAAGATTTTTTTTTTTTTTTGAGAAAGAGGGAAAGAGACAGGGTGCAATCGAGTGAGGGGCAGAAAGAGAGGGAGAGAAGCGGGGCACACCTGAAGTAGGACTGAAACTCATGAACCGTGAGATCATGACCTGAGCTGAAGGAAGTCAGACACTTAACAGCTGAGCCACCCAGGCGCCCCCAAAAGATGTTTTTTGAAAAGACCAACAAAGTTGACAAACTTTGAGCTATACTAACAAAAAAAGAGGGAAGACTCAAACTACTAAAATCGGAAGTGAAAGAGGAGACAGAACTACCAACCTTAGAGAAATAGAAATGATGATACGGGAATGCTATCAACAACTGGGCACCAATAAAATAGGTAATGTAGATGAAATGAACAAATTTCTAGAAAGGCAGAAACTACTCAAACTGAATCGAGAAGAAACAGAAAACCCTGAATAGACTTAAAACAAGTAAAGAGACTGAATTAGTAATCAAAACACATCTCACAAAGAAAAGCCCAAGCTTACAATGAGGAGCTGTAAGAATGCTTTAAGAATAATCAGCACTAACCCTTCAGGAACTCTTCCAAAATATAGAAGAGGAAGAAACACTTCTCGACTCATCCTAAGAGGCCAGCATTACCCTGATACCGAAACCAGACAAACACATGACAAGAAAAGAAAACCAAAGACCAATCTCTCTCATGAATAAGGACACAAAAATCCCTGACAAAATACTAGCAGACCAAATACAGCAACATATACAAGAGATTACATATCATGACCAACTGGGATTTATCCCAGAAACAAAAGGTTCAACATACAAAAGTCAGTCAATATAACATCATATTAATAAAGGAGCAAACACACATGATCATCTCAATAGATACAGAAAAGGCACTTGACAATAACCAACATTCTTTCGTGGAAAAAAAAAAAAACATTCAACAAACTAGGAATAAAGGGAACTTATTCAGTCTGAAAAGGGCATCTGTAAAAAATGCACAGTTAATATCATTAGTTAACAGTGAAAGACCAGATGCTTTCCCCCTATGATCAGGAACACAACGAGTGTGTCTACTCCTGCCACTTTTACTCAACATCGTACAGAAGGTTCTAGTCAGGGTAATTAAGCAAGAAAAGAAATATGGGGCGCCTGGGTAGCTCAGTTGGTTAAACGTCCAACTTTGGCTCACGTCATGATCTCACAGTTTGTGGATTCAAGCCCCACGTCAGGCTCTGTGCTGACAACTCACAGCCTGGAGCCTGCTTTGGATTCTGTGTCTCCCTCTCTCTCTCTGCCCCTGCCCTGCTTGTGCTCTGTCTCTCTCTCAAAAATAAATAAGCATTAAGAAAGAAAGAAAGAAAGAAAGAAAGAAAGAAAGAAAGAAAGAAGGAAAGAAAAGGCATCCAGATAGGAAAAGAAGTAAAATTATCTCTCTTTGTAGATGACATGATTTTGTACATAAGAAATCCTAAGGAATCCACAAAAAAGTTATTAGAACTAAAATAAGTTTAGCAAGGTTTCCAGATACAAGATCAATATACAGAAACTTATACTAGCAATGAACAAACTGAAAATGGAATTAAGAAAACAATTCCGGGGTGCCTGGGTGGCTTAGTCAGTTAAGCATCTGACTTCGGCTCAGGTCATGATCTTGTGATTTGTGAGTTTGAGCCCCACATCAGGATCTGTGCTGACAGCTCAGAGCCTGGAGCCTGCTTCGGATTCTGTGTGTGTCTCTCTCTCTGCCCCTCCCCAGCTTATGCGCTCCTGCACACACACACACTCTTTCTCTCTCAAAAATAAATAAGCATTAAAAAAATTCCATTTATAGTAGTCTCAAAAAGAATAAATGAGTTAGAAATACATTTAACAAAAGTAGTTAAAAACACATACTCTGAAAACCACAAAACTGCTGAAAGAAATTAAAGAAGATCTAAATAAACAAAAAGACAGCCCATGTTCATGGATTGGAAGATTTAATACTATGAAGATGGCAATGCTTCCCCAAGTGATCTACAGATTCAACACAATTCCTATAAGATGTTAGCATTTTTTTTTGCAGAAATTGACAAACTGATCCTAAAATTCATATGGATGTGCAAAGGACCAGAGTAGAAAAAAACAATATTTTTTAAAAAGTTTATATGATTTATTTATTTTGAGAGAGATAAACAGACAGAGAAAGTGGGAGAGGGCAGAGAGAGAAGGAGAGAGAGAGACCCAAGCAGGCTCCACACTGCCAGTGTAGAGCCCAAGGCGGGGCTCAAACCCACGAACTGTGAAATCATGACCTGAGCTGAAATCAAGAGTTGGATGCTTAACTGCTGAGCCACCCAGGTATCCCCAAAACAATCTTGAAAAAGAAAAATCACTTCCTGATTTCAAAATTTACAACAAAGCTAAGTAATCAGGACAATGTGGTACTGGCCTGATGACGGACATACAGATCACTGAAATAGAATTAAAGTAAAAAAGTCCTTCCATTTATGATGAATTGATTTTGACAGCCCTTCATGATAATTGAATCAAAAAGAACAAATGGTGCTGGTATAATTGGATATTCATGTGAATAGGAATGAATTTGGACACCCACCTTGTACCCTATATGAAAATTAACTGAAAATAAATCAAACATCTAAATGTAAGGGCTAGAACTGTAAGATGTCTAAAAGAAAATACAGATGCAAATCTTCAAGACCTTGGATCAGACAACAGTTAGCACATAACTCACCGAAAGCATATGTAAATCATGTATCTGATAAGGGTCTAGAACCCAGAATACCTACAGAACTCTTATAACTCAAGAATTTAAAGATAAATAGGTCAGTTGAAAAATGAGCAAAGAATGTGAATACACAGTTCTCCAAAGAAGATATACAAAGGACCAGTAAGTACATGAAAAGATCTTCAACATCATTAGTCATTTAGGGAAATGCAAGTCAAAACCACGAGATGCCATTTTTACGCCTACTAGGATAGCTAGAATAAAAACATTGGGCAAGAAAAACTTTTTGGCAAGGATGTGGACAAACGAGAACTCTAATACATTACTGGTGGAAGGCAAAATGACGCAGTCACTGTGGAAATCAGCTCGTCCGTTAATTCAATTTTATTTTTAAAAGTAATCTCTACGCCCAATGTGGGGCTCGAACCCACAATCCCGAGATCCAGAGACACATGCTCTACCGACTGAGCCAGCCAGGTGCCCGAGTTCCTTAAACATTTAAACGTACATTCACCATCTGACCCTGCAATTCCCTTTAAAGGTATCTACACGTTCTATCGAATGGAAAACGTAAGTCCACACAAACACTCGTACATGAAGTATTATTCACGGCAGCCCACACGTGGGAACACCCTGAGCGTCCACCAACCGACGAACAGATAAACTACACATCTATCCACATGACGAAATATTAGTCACAAAAGGGAACGAAGCACTGATACATGCTACAATGTGCTACGGTACTTGAAAGCACGACGCTAAGTGAAAGATGGCAGAGAAGGTCACTTATTGTACGATTCCATTATATGAACAGACAGATCCAGAATAGGCCAAGGCATAAAAATAGAAGGGAGATTAGTGGCTGAGGGGGTGGGGGTTCCAGAAGAGGATATGGGCTACCTACCCACCCTACCATTACTACTCATGGGTATGTGATTTCTTTTTGGGGTGATGAGAAAGTTCTGGAACAGGGTAGTAGCAAGTGTTGCTCAACTTCCTGAATATACTAAAACCCCCGAATTTTACACTATGAAAGGGTGAACTGTAACTCTTAAAAGAAATAATATAAAGCTCTTAGAAAAAAAAAAAGGAATGTGCTAACAGCGACGTACCAAAGGGCTCAGGCAACAAGAGGGTGCCTCGCGTAAAGAGAACTTCAGAACGCCAACGAAGCGAGCCGCACGCTGGCTTGTCTCTGCTCATCACTGTGCACAGGCAGCGCTCAGCAAGGCCAGTGATGACAAACTCCCCTCTGCCGGGTGACCTGCTCCCGCTGCGCCACTGCGTGCAGAGAAGTGAGCCCGCATCCTCGTTCATCATATGTCACCTCACGTCTGCACAGCGCTTTCTGATTCACAAGGTGCCATCGGACATTATTCTACGCACCCTCCCCTTAACTCCACGAGGGAGGAACATCTACCAGTGGGGACACGGGGCCTCTGTGGCCAGGACCTCGAACTCCAACACGACCTCTGGTCCAACCATAGGGCCTCCCAGCACATGCCCCATGTCTGCTGGGAGGACTGGAGGTCCTCAGAGATGGCCCTGCAACTTGCCCCTCGACTTCTATCACTCTGTCCCTGGGGGCTGATGATGCACAAAACATAGATAGTCATGAACGCGGGCCTTTACCCAAACACCTGATTTCCTGCCTGTCCCCATTTAAGCATTCTTCTGTTTAAGGACTAACCACTGTCCCGTTGCTGCCTCTGCAAATGGCAACATCATGTTTTTTCCAACAAATTCACAAAATAGGGCCTAGCAGGAGTTGGAGCAGATAAGTCACGAAATCACAGACCCCTAAGTATACATTTTAAACCTAGTATAGGTTTAAACCAGGCCCGTTAGATCTTTAAAGGTAATTAAATAGTGCACTAAAATCAGACCCCTGCTTCTGTTATCAGTGGTGGAAGAGTCAAGTAGAAAAGAAAAACACTGGGAACATACGGTAAGCTGAAATGCTGCGGGGGTGGGGACGGGACACAGAACTCAACAAGCCAGGAGGGGTACTCACAAGGTGCTGACAAGATCTGAAGTGGCTTTTATTTTCTTTGCCGTACTTCTGGGTACTGCTTGATTTTATTCTTATTTATTTATTTATTAGTAATCTCTACATCCAACTTGGGGCTTGAACTCACGATCTCGAGATCAAGGGTCGCATACTCACTGGACTGAGTCAGCCAGACGCCCCTGATTTTATTTTGTTAAAACACAACGTTCGTTTTGTAAAGAGTCAAAATATTTTTATTCTGAGAAGAAAAAAACCTTAAGTGTTGGCTCAGATCATCTCTAACGATGCATTCGGCTCTAAATTCCGCGCCTGGGAGAGACGGGTGAGCGCGGGCTGGGGGCGCGCCTTGCTCCCCGGACATGTGCCTCTGCCCCCGCTTGCTGGGGCGCGCACGCAGGCGGGGGTGGTCCCCTCCCCGGCACAGCGATCCGGCAGCTCCCGCCTTTAGGAGGGGCAGCCTGGTGTCAGTTAGGGTTGGCTTACCTGGACAGGCGGCTCAATCATTATCCAGGCCGGAAGCATCAGACTGGGATTGAGAGGCTGGGTTCCTACTCGGAAGTAAACTCCGCCCCTGGAATCACAGGCCCAGATGTGCTGATTTCCACACGCCAGGCTTGTCAGTTTTATAGGTCCTGCAGGCAAATGAAGGAAAAGGCCACACGCTAATTGCTTTTGTAAAATGACGAATCCTTCACTTAAATCTATGGACTTTGATTTATCCTTCAAAGAAAGAGGTGAGGCTGCTCTTGCGGCTGACCCTGTGGTCTAAGAACGCCACAGCTCAGGGGCATTTCCGAGGCCTCTGGCCGCCCTGCCACCGGCCAGGCGCCACTCGGCAGGCTCTCTGGCACCGGGCGGGGCAGTCAGCATGCCGCCGCCGGCACCGGGCCCCGGGGCCGATAAGCGCAGGGTTAGTCCCTGCGTGGGCCCTGTCGCTAGCTTCATCACATCCGTGCACAGCACCGGCAAATTCTGCATCTGGGGAGAGGGCGCCCCTCTTTATCAGGAAATCTGGACCCGAATGAGAATTAATAATGAACTAAGCCCCGTAGAATCTTCATTTTTCTTTCTACATTTCTCTTTATTGATTAAACCAATTTTAAGAGGAAGGGAAATGGGAGGAGGCTCTCAAGAGAAATTACACTTGATTGATGGTCTATGTGGCCAAAAGCACAGCCTGGTTACAGCCGTGGGACAAGGTGTGGCTAAGTGTGGGATGCCTCAATCCAAAGCCTGCAATGGAGCAGTGGCACGCAGTGATTATCGGCTCTGTCTCAGGAGGCCGTCAGGACTCAGACACAGACACATTTGCCCAAGGTCCCAGGGTGAGACTGTGGCTAAGCCAGGAGGCAAAGGTCTGAACCCAGGCCAGCTCGGCTCCTCCACACCAGCTACCCGACCGCGGGGACTCTGGTGAACCCACAGATCTGACGTGTTCTGATCCGCCGGTTTTGACGGATGAACATACCCAGGTAACCGCGTCTTGTCGAGTTAGAGCACATTTTCATCCCCCAGAAAGTTCCCTTGGGCCCCTTTGAGTCAGTCCCCTCCCCCGAGGCACCCACGGATTACGAGTCTGGTCTAGAGGTCCCTAAAAACCACCACAGGTGGTGGTGAGGCACCCACGGATTACGAGTCTGGTCTGGAGGTCCCTAAAAACCACCACAGGTATGCGGTTTCTGGGGTCTGGCCTCTTTGTCTCAGTGACCTGTGTGCAGAATTCACACGCAGTGTCGCTTCTCAGGTTGCTGAATGCTGCTTGGCTGCCTGTCGACAACAAGGTTTACCCGGTCACCCAGCCACCCGGCCACCTGGCCACCCAGTGAGCACACTCGGGCCACACCCACTTCTTGCTAGTAGGAGTACAGTCGCTATGGAAGACTTTTTGTGGACGCGTTGTTTTTCTTGAATGGTACCTAGGAGTGGAAGTGCAAGGTTGTGGGGTAGACTTTCATTTGCCATTCTTTTTTTTTTTTTTTTTAATGTTTACTTTTGAGAGAGACAGACAGAATACAATTGGGGGACGGGCAGAGAGAGAGGGAGACACAGAATCCGGAGCAGGCTCCAGGCTCTGAGCTGTCAGCACAGAGCCCGACGTGGGGACCGAACTCACAGACTGAGAGATCATGACCTGAGCCGAAGGTGGATGCTTAACCGAATGAACCACCCAGGCGCCCCTCCATCTGCCATTCTGCACGCCCACCAGCAGTGCAGGCCGGCTGCCCACACCCGCACCAGCACTTGGTCTTGGCGCCCTTTCCATGTCGGCCATTCTGGGTGTGAAGAGGTCGTTTGTCATGGTTTTAATTTGCATTTCCCTGATAACTAATGATGCTGAGACTCTTTTAATGTGCTTATGGGGTATATCTTCTTTTGAGAAGCACCCGTTCAAGTCTTTTGCTCATTTTTCAAATTTAATGGTTCGTCTTTTGATGACTGAGTTAGAGGATTTCCTCGTATATTCTGGATACGAGTCTTTTGTCAGATATACGCATTAGGAGTCTTCTCTCCTAGTCTGTGGCTTGCCTTTTCATTTTCTTGACAGTGTTTTTTGCTGAGTTTTTAATTTTTTTTTTTTCAACGTTTTTTATTTATTTTTGGGACAGAGAGAGACAGAGCATGAACGGGGGAGGGGCAGAGAGAGAAGGAGACACAGAATCGGAAACAGGCTCCAGGCTCCGAGCCATCAGCCCAGAGCCCGACGCGGGGCTCGAACTCACAGACCGCGAGATCGTGACCTGGCTGAAGTCGGACGCTTAACCGACTGCGCCACCCAGGCGCCCCTTTGCTGAGTTTTTAAATCTGATGGGCCACCTTGACTTTAAAGCAGGGGGGAAAGGTGGTGCACTATGTTCAGTGGCAGTGCTCCTGTCGGTCAGCTCATAACTGTCCCTGGTATCAGACGGCAGACTATGTTTCTGCACTAAAACATACGGCACGGATCCTGCGTGTGGACATCTTGTCAGGTGGCTTCAGCTATGACACCAGCTTAAAAGTATTAACTGACCACTACACGAAAAATTCTCAGTATTTCTTTGTGCATATCCTACAGGTGGTTTTTCTTATACTGAAATAAACTTTATTTCTGCCTTCCTTAATCTTTTATGGAATGCCTTACCAGGGAGTTCAGATAGACTCCCTAGGGCTCTAACATTACATAGTGGAAGATTCGTACCGATCAAAATAAAGTACCTTCAGCAGTAAATTACAGAAATAGCTGAGAAACGAAGGCTAATTTTAAAATGCTAAATGAAAATTAAGTTTATGCTGGAGTCTTCAACCTACCCTAATAGGAAGTCTAGGCAGTAGTTGATGGTGATGACGGTTACACGGTGACAAAGCCGCACCGGGCCAGCAGCTCAGTGAGCAGTGACTATCAACACCGCCAACAGAACACACGGTTCACACGTTAGGAATATTCTTTCAGAACAAAAGCAAAGGCTGCTAGAATATACATGTCAGTAAATACAATGGCTTATCCTGAAGACACAGGTCAAAGAAGAAAACGTTTAACAGAAGGCTTTTCTGCAGTTTTCTACCTCACAGAGGGTTCCCTGGCTGCCTGAACACAGAAGGTTTAGGAGACTGCTCTGCAGAGAAGGTCGGGACAGGTGGTGGGGACTACGGCCCTCCCAAACACCCCATGGTTCCCGTGCAGGCCCTTCCAGTTGGGCAGGGCCTCATCGTTAGCATGGACAGAGGGCTGTGGGCAGAAGCCGTCCCCTGCTGTAGTGACCATGACGGTGAGGCCACAGGCCCTCACTGCAGCAGAGGACACGGTCCTAGAGACTGAGAGCCAACTTTGTGGCAGCAGGAAAGCAACGTTCACGGTGCTAAGTTGCTGATACCTCGGGACTGTTATTACGCTGGCAGCCTGATGAACACAGACATGCTATCATTTTCTTGCCCTTCCCCGCTTTGTTTTTTCTTGCATTTAAAATAAGTTTTAATTACTTTCTTCAACAGAGGAGACATTTTCCCTTTAGGATTACTTTTAAACATATATTTTAGAACAAAAAGTGGCATTTATTTGGTGTTTTACTATTTATAAAACGCTTTTCTGCATAAACTACTGCCTACTATAATCCTATTTGTAACCTAAAGGCAAAAACTGACACTAAATATTTCCTCATTAAATGCTATGCCCAGATGAATCAAATTACAAGTTGCATTAGTTTTGCTGACATTCCAGTGCCCGACATAATGCATATTTATGTGTACTGAGAAATGAAATGTTGTGAACATCTTAAATACCTGCTAAATGATGCAAATTTTCTTCCCTAAACTAGGGTTGTAATAAATTGCAAAATTCCATTTTCAGTCTCTAAAACCGGGTTCAGTAGGCAGACATCTAAGAATTCTCTTAATTCAATCTCAAAGTAGCAACTGACCTGGTAATTTGAATAGGGGCAGAAGAGTGATGTTATGTCTTTAGAAAGAAATTAAAGGTAGAAATCACATTCATGACTTGATACTTTGCTAAAGTCATCCTTGAAACTGAAATTTCTGCTTCCAGTGTCACGGCTGGTTACGTTCCAGACTTTACAAAAAGCTGGTGCTGCCGGTGTGAGGAGGGCTGGATCACACTGTCAGCCCTGGGAAGACGGGCTTTCACTTTCCATGTTCGTAATGTCAGAATACTTATAAAGAAGAGGCCAAAACCGAAGAGAAGGACACAGATAAATCGCATCCTGACAAACTGGTGGCAGCTTGGAGGTGGATGAACTCATTAACGGTGGGGAAGGACATCTTTGTACCTGGCTGTTAGGCAGTTTTGCGATGATCAGTATCAAGGCCAAAGACAGGATCCGAACTCATATCCCAGAATTACTTAGAAATGGGGCTTACCAGTAATAACCACTTTCCCTGACGCCCTAATTTCCTGCTGTGCGTGGATGTGGCCAAGCACACGGTCCTCCTCTGTGTGCAAACGCCACAGGGTCAGGCTACCATGGCCGCCGTACAGAGCAGGCGCAGAGCGTTCAGGGCGCGCGGTGGGAAAGCATCCTGTGGGGAGCACTGACTGAAGAAAGCTTGGGGCAGGGCGGGGGACAGTCTCGGCCCGAAGAAGAGGCAGAGGAAGGAAAGAGCAGGGAGGACATTCTAGGCCGTGGCAAGACAAGCATGGCCCGTGCACCAAGGGACAACGACCGGTGGCTGGAGGGACCACTGCACGAGGCCCGTGCAAGGAAGGCCGGGCCAGGCTGCGATGGCCCCCGGCGCCACCCTGACGCCGGGGCAGTGTGGAGCTGTTTCATGTTGAGGGTCCACCCCTGGAGCTGTCTGGGGGAGACGGATCTGGCAAGCGAGGGGGGGTGGGGTGGGCACGCCTGGCGTCATGAGGCGGTTCCTGCAGGAGAACAGGCGTTGAGGAGGGGCCTCTGACCCTGGCAGTGCTGGGAGAGAAGCAAGGATCAGGGGCTAGGAGACCCTCTGAGGTAGACGGAAGAGACACTGCTGATGTGTTGGCCGCAGACAGCCACAGAGGAGTCTGCCTTTTCCAGAAGAAATTTAATGGGAGCAGAGGAGTGAAATCAGGAAAAAGGGTACATTTGGGAGAGCGGAGTTTCATCCTCAGACAAAGTCCTCACACGCAGTCATACTGCTGCAGAGGCTGTGCTTCCTTTCATTGCTGTGAGCACCCACCACGGCCAACTTGTAAAGGAACAATCCAGGCGAGCCATTCAAGGCAGGACTGGTACCCAGATCACCACACTTTCTATTTCCTACTATTCCATGCGTGCTGCCCAATGACAGCCTTCCAAGGACACTCGCACGTCAGGCTCAGGGCAGGGAGCACACACTTGAGCTCGAAATCTGCATCCCCCTGTTTAAATGATAAACCGCTTGACTCACCTGTTTGTCCCACAGGCTACGCAGACCACACCTGGAGAGAGCCCAGTAACACAGCACCTGGTGGTCTGTGCCAGGCTTTCACCGCCCCCTACCCCCCACCCCCTCAACTTGGCACAGCAGGAGGCCGGCACCACTCCCACATCATCATGCCCACCTCCCCTGCCCCAACACGCAATTCTACCAATTCAGGACTGCATTCTCCTACGTTCAAAAAATGATAAAAGGATTCTCTGTCCATCATTTCAGTGTCTGCTGGCAACCCAGATGAAGAAACAAAATCTAGAGCTCAGACCAAGAAAGGCACCAGGCACCAGGCACATGGCTGGACTCCCCCCCACCAGCCTACGGCGTGACGCAGCTAACGTTGGCTCGACAAGGACCCTGTGCAGGACACCTGCCCGAGAAGCTCACGTTTATGCAGGATGCTTCCCCGCATCACCTGTCTGCGGTGGGGACGGCTGTTCCCATCAGGGAGGGGAGGAATTGAGGTCCAAAGGGAACCCATCAGTTTGCCCAGGGTCCCAGAGCCTGCTCAGGGCGAGTTCTCTTAAACTGAGCCTCAATCCCTGCAAAGCTGAGCTTCTCCTCTCTGAAAGAATGGCCGCCGCCCCAGCGAAGCTCACGTGGGCACCTCAGAGACCTGCGATCGTGCAGCTGGTGCCAGAAGGACTGGACTGTTCCGGAAGGGAGGCGGGAGCTGTGGGTGCCTGGCGGCCTCGGGCAGAGCCAGTCCCGCCAGCACAGCCTGGCACAATGCCATCCGCCCCGCATTCACTCCGGCGTGACGGCATCCTCTGAGGGGCTCGGGGTGGGGGTGGGGGGATGCTGTGGGGAGACAGCTCTGCCCTCACCTGGCCTGTGCAGAAGAGCAAGGCCTCCCACAGTCTTCGGGATCCAGCGGTGGCAGGACACAAATCGTGCCCTGGCCTCCTCCAGAAGGAGCTGGTAGCATCTCCCAGACTGGTCTGGCCGGGGCTGCTAGAGAAAGGCTCAGGCCAGTAGGATCTCTGAACAGCAGCAAGGTTTCTGAGGGCAGGCAGGAGGGCCACCCGTCACCAGCACTCAGGGCCATAAGCAGCCACAGCCTGGTCTGGTCAGTCACCGTCGGTAATGGTGGCTGGCAAACTCCCAAAAGCTGGAAGGTGACAGCCCCAGTGCTGGGATTAGGTTCAAACGACAGGGTAGGAGGCCAAAAGCATAAGTCATCAAAATGACCCTGGAACATTCCTATTTTTAGTATACATGCTGCTGAAGGGAGCATGACCCTGGACAATTCTTAGCTTTAGAACAGAGTTTGCTTCCTCAATTGAGAGCCAACCTGCCTCTTTAGTTGACGTGGATGGTATCTGGGGGTCTTGTTGGACAGAAGAATAATGACCCCTCTATATGGCACCTTGCAGGGGCCACTCGGGCTGAGACCAGTGGAGGCCCAGCCTGTTTCATGGGAGGGTGAGAGGCCCCCGGCGGCCGGAGACACAGCGGGGGGCTGCTGGGGAGGCAGGCAGGCAATGGGGCCTCCCTTGTTTTTTTCTTCTTTCTTTCTCCTTCTCTTTACGTATGTATTATACATATATGTATACACAAACTAATATTATATATTTTATTATATATAATATATAGATTTTAACATCAAATACATATCAAATACATATTATATATATATAATACACAAACATATCTCAATATATATTTTTTAATGTAAGGTATTATATATACTATGTATATATTACATATATATATAATATAAATATACTTTAAGCAAACTCTAAGCCCAACGTGGGGCTTGAACTTACGACTTGGAGACAGAGTCGATGCTCTACCAACTGAGTCGGCCAGGCACCCCTCTCCTTTTTTTTGTAATGAGTACATGTGGTTGAATTCTCAAATATTAAATGCTGGTACAATTCAAGTTTACCACCTACCAAACAAAAAACTCTGGTTGTCCGTTGACCAAGATGGGAAAGCGTATGGCGGGCGAGTGTCCCTAAGGCTCATGTGGACCTTCAAGGGGAGCAGCCTCCACCTTCAGACAAGTCTCTACTGTCAGACGAGCCACACGTAAGCTGCTGGTCGATCAAGAAGGTGCCTGGAGAATAACCTAACGTTGTGGGCTCACTCTATCATCTTGCCTCTTGGAATACAAATGACTTATTTATAAGCGGCATCGTGCGCCCCGCAGCCCTCGAGGGGAGGCTCAAGAGAAGAGCCACCGTCAGGAGACGCACGTCATCCCCTCAGTCTGCCCGAGAAAGAAAGGACACCCGCTCGTGGGACACTATTCTAGCTGCAGAAGAGACAGGCACACGGGTGCTGACGCAAGACCTGAAGGACACAAAGCCACGCGCCATGCTGAGCGGGAGCGCCAAGTTCTGGTGGCAACACCTGCTCTGAGCAGGCGCTCCTTCTGGGCTCCGCAAGCGCTGCAAAGCCGGAAGGGGTGAGGAGGCTCCCCGTAAAAGGACGAGGCCCATTTAATCTGCACGAGGGGCTCATCAATGTCCTAAAATCCAGCAACCTACACAATGTCCTCTAAGAATTCACACAAACCGAGAGGTGCCCGTGTGGCTCAGTCGGTTAAGCGTCCGACTCTTGATTCTGGCCCAGGTCGTGATCTCAAGGTTTGTGGCATCGAGCCCTGCGTCAGGATCTGCGCTGACAGCGTGGAGCCTGCTTGGCGCTCTCTCTCTCCTTTCCCCACCTGTCTGCCCTTCCCCGGCTTTCTGTCTCCAGTAAGTAAACGTTAAAAGCCAAAGAATTCCCACAAGTTGACCACGGGGGCCTACCTAGCTGGGAAAGGTCCAGCCTCGTCCAGTGCATGCCTGTGGGGCAGCTCTTGGACAGCGTCCGGATGAACACCTGGCCGAGGCTGTCCAGGGCCCACAGGGCGTCCTGGCAGGCGGCGTAAGCCCTCATCTCGGCGTCGGGAGGCAGCTGCACCGTGGAGGGGCGGGACTGAGCGTTCTGGGCGCTGACGCTGCACAGGTCCTTGCTGCTCTGGCACAGCCACAGGGAACTTCCTGCGGAAAAGGTTCATGTTCGTCACTGGAGAAACGCACAAGGCACCCCGGCCTCTGGGCAGGTGACACCCGACAGCTCCCAGCGCGGCTGCGCAGCAGGCTCGCTCTGTGTGCTTTACGTCAGAGGTCACAGGCGCACCCCATGGCCAGCCAGTTAAGAGACAAGCCTGAGATGTTCTAAAGGGAGGAAAGAAAGCAGGGCTTATGAGATCTGATGAAGGCTACAAAGTGGGCTCAGTGGCTCCGACCTCGGACGTTCTGTAAGGGCTGGAGAGTCTTTGATTTGGCTGTGCCTGGCGCTCTGGAGGGAGGGACGTCAGCGATTCCTCAGAAGGACGGAACCAAAGCTCCCTTAGTCTTGTCTTGGTGGAGGGGGTGGGCGGGCAGGGAGGCTTGGGAAGCCGGAGGGCCTCCTCTCCTCCCCAGCCTCTCCTCAAAATTCACCCTCTCTTCCTCCCCACCATTGGTACAGTCCTTCAGGCTTAACAGGTTCAGTTTAAAATGCAGACAACCTCTGGGAAAGTCAGAACCTCCGTGAGAACATATTGTCTAAAACCTGTGGCCAGATGGGTTTAAGAATTCAAGTATTTTTGGGTTTTGAATACCTAAGGTTTTGGGCATGCCACAAATTTAAGTAACAGCCTCAGGGAGCCAGGCAGCCATGAAACGCAGTACTGTTCCTGCCACAGGCCTAATTGGTGGCAGAAATAAGCAGCCTCACGTCGGGTTCAGGTCAGGTTTTGTTGCCAAATGAATTTGTGCCAATCTCAGGAGAGAACCCATGCTTTTTGGAGCTTACAGATTTCAGAACCGTGGTCAGAGTGATCAGGCAAGAAAACATTTTACTGTACGGACAAGTTAGCCAAATCCTAGTGGGACTAACGGCTTGACTACCCAGCTGTCTTGTCTGGACCACAGGCTTCTCAGCATCTGCCCGTCCCGCCCCCGGGGCGATCCTAGTAGGAGCCTTCTGCCACTTCCCAGCGGGGCTACCTGACTGCCCCGGCTCTCAGCTCCCTGGGCAGCTGCACTGCCTCTCCCAGCTCCAAACCCTGCGCTCTGGGAGGGAGGGGCGCCCTGAGTGGAGTTGCAGGAGGTCTGCCTCTGCAGGGGAGGCCTGCCCTAACACGGCACAACTAGCCGGAGGCTGAAAACCAGACTGAAAGAGGTTACCAGGAGGTGACGGAAGACTTCCCAAGGGGAAACGGGAAGACACCCAGAGAAGCCTGGTGCCCGCTGGCTGCAGTGCTCTGGACCCTGACATGTCGCTGGGAGTCTCCAGCTGTGGCTCTGGTGGGACACCAATTGTTTCTCTCCTTTGAAATGGCGTTTTGCCTGCGGACTCACTCGATGTCTCCACACTAGACCCTCTCTCCTGGTCAGGCCTATCCAGCTTCGGGGGCCTTGGCTCAGCCGACAATGGATGCTTGTCCGTGAAGCCACTGTACCATCTCTGAGGCCTACCCAGCCACACGCCATCGCAGCAAGGCCATGGTCAGACCATGGCTTTCACCTTGCAACAGCCAACCCATGCACTACATTTCTCAACCAACCTTCCTTTGTGGGAGCAGTGGAAGCCAGCACAAAGGCCCATTTTGTTGCAGAAGCTGTCCCTCGGGGAACAACATTATTCCAGTAAGTGCCTAGAAGGAATACGAAGTGTGTTAAAGAAAGAAGAAAACACACACACACCAAAGCTCTGGTTCGGGACAACTGGTTTTCAAACCTCTTACAGCTAATTCTAGAGTGCCCTTACATTAGGAGGTCCACACCAGTGCTGTGAGGCCAGTCCCTTGTTTTCCTTTCTATGCTGACAAGCAGAGCCCAGTCCCGCCCAGGGTCAGCTGGGTGGGTGGGCGGGTGAGATGTGCAGAGGAAGGTGAGCTGGAAAAAATGCACAAAGCTGGGCTTCACTCATAGAAACGAAGTCCTCGTGGGTACACGTGGATTCTTAACGACACTCACAGATCTCGTCAGAGCCTTCATTCCCCACAGTGAAAGAACTTTTCCTCTAGTAAATGGACTATTCTGTCTTGCTGAGCACTGTAGTTTGGGTGCGCTTTTTCATTTGAATGTGAAATTATGAACATAAAAATGAGCTCCATCTGCCGTTTCTGTATCATCACAGATTCCCAGTAGAAACTGATCACACACCAGCCAAATGCTGGTACCCAAGTTGCAGGAACGACAGATTAAAAAAAAAGGAAACTGATACAAAGCATAAAGAACGCCTCCGTCACAAACACTTCACACACTGGCACCAAATTATCTTCTGAAGTTGAGATCTTAAAGCTTTTGTTTCAATGCTGGCTTTAAAGTGAAGCTGCCAATCAAGTCAACGTAAAAAGACAAGTAATTCACCCACCGATGAGATTTCCTTTAGCGACATGGAATTCGTTCTTGCCTGAGGAGATCCAGACGCCACTGTTGTTGACCCCGAGAAGGCTTGGCTGGCACTGAAGCTGCTGAGACCAAAAGGCCATGCGCAGTTTATCTGCCACCTTTTCGACGGGCACCTGGGCTGCGGTGGCCACCGAGTGCGTGGCATGGATTATGGTCTGGAATAAGCTGCACTGGTCGAACACCACGTAGTCTGTGATGCTCACCTGGAGGGGACGGAAAGACACCCTGCTCTCAGCGGTCACAAGTGCCCTACCCCTGTGCACGGACAGTGAGGCTAGGCCCTCGTGCGGCAACACCTGACACACGTGTGCACGTGCCCACCGTGTCAGCACCAAAGCAAGGCCGGCAGGACGCTACCAGACCACCAGCTGCAGCTAATTCTGAGGGTCGGATTTAGAGGGATGGCAGAAAACGTCCCCTTCTGTTTTCTACGTTTTCATAGGATATGGACCGTCACAACAGCATGTATTACTGTTGCGATTACCTGTGACCCCCTCAGGCCCCCAAAGCCTTTTATTCTAATCAGTGAGAATGGGTGATTTTGCTTTCAAAGTTAGGTATTTCCAACAGACAACAGTGTGCGGTCCTCAGAATCACAACACGGGTTAAACGAGGTATTGTAAGTAGGGTTACGGTCTAGACTAGGACTGTCAGTAATTACACCAGTTCAACAGCACGAGCTGGGACTGCCCTGGACGTGAAGGGCACACCCTGGTTCACGTGTGCAAGCTGCTTCTCTAACATTCCCGAAAGACACTCTCCAGGGCGCCTCTGGGGAGAGCCTCTCCCTGTTCGGCAGCTCTGGTTGTGAGAAAGTTCTTTCTAAGATGGTCAAAATCTGATTCCCTGTGACTGTCATGTATATGTCTGCCCCCGTCGAGCTGGATTATAGAGAATGTCGCTCCCCTACTCCTAGGACAGCCTTGTGCAGGCCACGTTCCCAGGTCACACACGATCGAGTGAAAGGGACGTCGTTTATCATAGGGAACTTAATTTATAAGAAACAAAAGCAAACAAAAAGGGAATTACCGCAACACTCGGTACTTAAGTGTACAAATCCGCTTTTTTCCAAATCCATGGAAGGATGAGCCGCCGCCCTAACTGAAGTTTAAGTGAACATCAGACCACATCAGGACCCCGCGGCCCCACTTCCTACCGTCGGCAAGCGCTCCGCCAGCCCGGCTGGGTGGTCTCCATCGCAGCCCACAGAACGCTGGGCACCCAGCTCCGGGGTTCACGACGCACACTGCTGTGTGCCGGCCCAGCGAGCTCTGTTCTTCCTTGGGAGTGCACACGCCAAGGCCACGCAGCGAGTCTGTGACAGACCGCCTTAGCACCCCGCACTTGCAGATAAGCAAGATGCACATTAAAAAAAAGAAAGGTTTAGCGGCCAAACATAAAGCTGGCTCTAGAGCTACAGAGAAATCAGTCTTACGGTAATTAGAATAGCTACGCTTCCAAACACCTCGTAGGGGATTCTGTCAAATTAAAGTTCTCTAAAGATAAGGTTCTCAATATTACGGTAAATGGTATCTAACTTTATGTTATTTAAAAATGGAATTGGGTACATACATACATGAGAGACAGAGTGTGTGTGTGTGTGTGTGTGTGTGTGTGTGTGTGTATGTGTATAACCATACAACACAGTTACAAGCATGGAGAGGATATTTTAAAATCACTTGTACGACTTCTCAGGTAGTATCTGGCATATCAAATTAGAGACATACATACACATATACTTATTCATTAAATAGCAAACACAACTTATTTTTCACATTCTCATTCAAAAGACCTAAGCACCACTAATGAAAGAACTGCCTTCAACACAGCAAGTCTGAGGCAACAATAAAACCTGAACCTGGTTTTATTTTGGAACCCGACTGGGTGGCTCAGTCGGTTAAGCGTCTGACTTCGGCTAGGGTCGTGATCTCGCACTTTGTGGGATCGAGTCTCGCGTCGAGGTCTGTGCTGACAGCTCAGAGCCTGGAACCTCTGCTTCAGATTCTGGGTCTCCCTCTCTCTCTGCCCCTCCCCTGCTCATGTTCTGGCTCACGCTCTCTCTCTCAAAAAATTAAATAAACATTAAAAAAATTTTTTTAAACCTGAACCAGTGGAGACAAACACTGAAGAGACATTGCTTATTTTTCAAGTGCTGAGGGTCAGAACAACCTTGCTGATGGGAGCAGGAGGCGAGGCAGCAGGGGGGCGGGGGGGGGAGGGCAGCTACAGTTACACTGAACGGTACCAAAGAGGGGAAGGGACAACTTCTTTGAAGACACGTTCTAGGCCACTCTGGCTGTGACCGAGTCACGAAAAGTTAGCTTGCTTATACCCTACTATGACGCAGAGTGTTTCCTTTTCTTGGAACACGTGGGAACATTCTCCTTTCTTTGTTGAAACACTGCCTGCTTAGAGACCTTGAGAGCAAGCGGAGAGAGATGAATTCGAATTGCAGGTTGGGTTTCCAAACTCACCGTCTAGCTCTTCCTAAACATCATCATTACCTAGGTCTTCCCTGGGCTTGTTTAGCACGTGAGGATAAATTACTAAGCAACACCGAAACAAAAAAAGAAACAATAAACAAAGCCTGTAAATTTAAGCGAAGAGAGCTTTGTAAGTGATCTCCTACGGCGAAAAGCCCTTGATGTTTCTAACGTGCTCAAATACGGCGAAGTTTAACTCCTCAAAGAGTAAAGAGTGAGTGTTCTTAATTCGGTCCAACCTTCCCAGTCTCTTTACGGAGAAGACAAGGGCTAGAAACGGGGAGCAGAGCTCCCAACCCGGGGAGACACTCTGGCCAGTGGCCCTGGAGCTGAGTACCTACTTGCCACCAATGGTCGTCATCTCCCTGAGGCTTCTTGGAAACGATGCCGGTCCTGAACCACAGGTTTCCTCGGATGTCCAGGGCCCACAGAGTCTGCTGGTCCCCAAGGGTTATACAGACAGGTTCCAAAGCCTGCCTTTCACTGGGAATGGGAGAGAACACGGGAGTCAGCACCCACGCTCCAAGCGCCCAGCGTGACTAGGAATGTGGTAATCAAGTGTCTCCTGGCTGGGTCTGGACCCCACCCACCAGTTCCAAGGACAGAAGGTCCAGTTTTGAGTCACATTACTGTGCAGTGTATGTTGTTTAAATGTGTGGCAGCTTCCGAAAGACATACTGAAGACCCGGCCCGGCAGGGACGAGAAAATACCCTACAAGAAAAGAATGCAGGCACCTAAGGGACGTGAGGCCTGGAGCCCCACACCCTCCACTGCTCCCTCCTGCACAATCTAGCGAGTGGAGGCGCCCCGCATGTGCCAGGCTGTGCTGGGCGGCAGCAGCTGGGCACATGCCATCTCGCTGCGGGCAGTGCCCTTCTCCCTCGTGCCCCTCTGGTGAAGCCCTCGCCAGCTTCGAGGCTCAGCCGGGCCGCACTCCCGGTTTAGGACCATCTACGCTAACTGGCACCAGACGGTTACGTGGCTCCCCCGGAGCAGGAGCCCTGGGAGGGGAGGACACCGGGCAGACCCCCTCGAGCGCCCAGCCCAGCCCGAGGGAGGCTCCCAGGAGCTACCTGCTCAAGTTTACTGGGCTGCTAGGTTCAAACCAAGGGCATCCTAGTCTCATTTTTCTAATCAGCAACACGATTTGATGGTCTGCAAATAAAATTTTGAGTGGTACAAGTAACCCAACGAATTAAAATTCAGAGACTGATTACCACGGACTAGGATGATAATAAAAACATTTGGCCCTAAACCGTCGAGACTGTAAACAGAAACCACCCGACAGCACTGGGTGGTGCCGAACAGAGACTGTCATGAGAGACTCGGGATGCCGTGATGCTCGGGGTTACACAAGAGGGCAGCAGCATTTCAAAAAACTGAGCTCTGACCCGACGCCCAGTCTGCCAGGCAGCAGCAGGCACAGGGCGTCTCCAAGGTCAGGCTGCCGACACTGGCTCCTGAGAATTCCAGAGAATGCTATCCCCACGGAGAGCTCCAGAGAAGCAGCCTTGGCCAGGACGGGCTCACATGGGTGCCTCAAGGGGAGTCGAGCAAAGAACTGAGGGTGGGACAAGAGAGCCGATGGAGAGGTCTCTGCTCTTCCTGCGGATACCTGACGATGTCACATTTCCACTGCTCCCCTTCAGGACAGAAGCTGCTCACGCCCTCCCGATACAGGAGGGCCCTCTGCTCTGTCAGCGCCCACACCACGCTGTTTCGGGCTGTGATCTGGGACAGTGGGTATGGACAGTCGACCTTCACGGCTCTGGCACAGGGGCGATCCACACTGAGACCTGCCAGGGAGACAGACAGGAAGCCCCCCAACACACAATCAGGATTTCACACCTCATTTGTATTCTGTCATTGGCTTCTTTTCCTTTTTTCGGTATTTTGCCTGTTCTTTTGTAATAAGTACTTTGTCTTTCTAAGGGTCAGTCAACAAAAAATGACAAAATTGTGCTTAAGTATGGCGTCTATCTGAAGTGTTTGCAGATGCGCTTTGAAAACTGAAGGGGGGGGGGGCGGCGCCTGGGTGGCTCAGTCGGTTGAGCATCCGACTTCGGCTCAGGTCATGATCTCACAGTCCCATGGGTTAGAGCCCCGCGTCGGGCTCTGTGCTGACAGCTTAGAGCCTGAAGCCTGTTTCTTCAGATTCTGTGTCTCCCTCTCTCTCTGCCCCTCCCCTGTTCATGCTCTGGCGCTCTCTCTCTCAAAAATAAATAAACATTAAAAAAAAAAAAGAAAACTGAAGGAATAACACAGCTCGGAATCCGGCGTCCCCAAGTATCTTACGAAGTCTGGAAAGAACAAGAAGGCCCAGAGCAGGAGAGCGGCCAGAGGCTGAGCCAGGAGGCCCGGGCCCAGAGCAGCAGCGCTCCCGAGGCCCTCCCATGCTTTGCGGCCGTGCCCCTCAGAGCATCCAGGTGAGCGAGCTGCTGTGGCAGCCGCTGGCGACGGCGGGGCTCCGAGGCCTCCGCCCCTCCTCTGACCCTCCGCGGAGCAGCTCTGACAAGGCAGCGGCCCTCTCCCTGCTCTCACCTAGTTGGCGGGAGTGGGGGTGGGGGGACCCTAGATGGAAGGCAAGGCCACGGCAGGGCCAGAGCTGAGGGTCCCTGACTCCCCGGCCGGGGCTCTTGCCCCCACCTCCTTGTAGCCTGTCTCACGAGCCTGGAGCCTCTCCTCAGGAGCTGGCAGAGCAGCTGGTAACTAAAAGCCCATCCTCCGTGGCGTCGGCCTGCGATGAGTTCTCGCTGCTTGAGGGTGCGCCCCGCCTAATCGCAGAAGCACCCCGTGTACCACGTCCCTGGCGGCACGTCTCGTCCTTGACCAGGAGAGTCACCTGAGGGGCTTCCTCCACCACAGATCCTCAGGCCAGCCGCAGGGACGAACGCGGTAGGTCTGGTCCGCCACTCCCCAACCCCAGGCCACAAGCACTCCGTTCCCCACCAGGAACGAAACTCAAATGCCCTTGGAAACTGGAGATGCCTTTGCCTTTCCAGAGCTCTCTGCACTTGAAGGGAGACACAGGAACTAGAATGGAGAGACCGGGACTGGCAGGTGGCCCAGAAGCTGGCAAGGCTGACCACCAGGGCTCAGGCAGCAGCTTCTCGGGGATGCTGGCCCTCTCACAGGCGACAGAGAGCCACAGGTGCAAAGGCTTTCAATCTCAGAGAGTCATCCCTGGCTGACGGCTCATAGCAGATTAAAACATTCTCTCCAAATCAGCGATATTAAATGGTCAGAAGACCGATCTTTACGTAAATCCACTACGGCCTCCTGACGACCAGAAAAGAGCTCCGTGCCCCACAGCCTTTGCAGATGCCGGCAAATCACACTGCCTTTGGAAACTCACAGACCGTTTTGCTGACAGGACACTAACACTCACTCTTGTTACACTTGGTGTTTAATAAGCAAGTCTCCCTGTGTCTCCTGCAGCAGCTCAAGGTTCCCCGCAGAGCAGTTTATTAGAACGAAGTTGAACTGCTACTTTGATCAAATTCTCTCTCAGTGTTTCTTCCAGACCCACATGTGAACAAGTATACAGAAGCAGGCCTTGACCTGGCTGAAAAAAATCCAGCCATAACCTAAAGGAAAAAATGACTGTAATGTCATTTTCCTTCCCGCTAAGATTCGATATTGTAGCACGTGTGACAGGCAATGGTTGGCCAGAAGGAGAAAAATCTGTTTCTGTATCTCACTAATTAATCCTATTAATCTTTGCCTTAAATTTGTCCTGGGCTGAATGTGAGTCAATAGCGGGAAATTGCTAATTTATTCCAATGGTAAATACCGTCTTTCCAGAAATGCTTTAATTTACGTTGATTTTAGCTCCTTAGTCATTGCGACCGTTCTAAGCATGTCCCTAACAAAGTGAAGGACGGTAGGAAGCAATTACCCCCAAACCGCCGGGTGCTGGAGCACAGCCTCCAGTTACCTGTCTGCAGGTATAGGTCTCCGTTCGTCCTGATGATCCAGGCCGTGTCATCGCTCAGGGCCACAAAAACCGCCTGGGGCAGCGCTTCGTACCAGTGCCGCTTTCCCTTGATGGTCACTTTTCCACAAGCAAAAGCTCGGTTAGATTTCTGTTCAATCTTCCAGAGGAGGGCGCCTGCGGAAATACAAATGCTATTCACTATCCAGTAAATGTTGTGATTCACACAAAAAACTTCACTCTGGTTGTGTCGGGGAGAGAGATTTCTAAAACCGCTCTCTCCCTTCTGCTTCTACCCCAACTGGGGAAAGGGCCCGCAGCGCCAAGGATGAGCCTTTGGCCACCACCCACCAGCCATGTGGCTTTGGGCATCGAGTCACCTGGCGTCCCCGTGCCTCATTTTCTCATCCATTCCTTACGGGGCTGCTAGGGAGACTGGAGGTGAGAACATATCGACGACACGGCAGAGCTGGGCAGTGGTAGCGCTGACGCGGTTACCTTAGGAGGCACAACTGGTGCCCCACCAGAGGTTGAAAAGTCCCACAGGGACACAAAGGAGGCATTTCTGGATCAGCTAAGGGGATAAGATGCACGGAAAAGAAGCATTTGAGCTGGGCTATCCTTTTTCACTCAGAAAGGGATTCTGAGACACAGAGGTGAAGAAGGCCCTTGGGTGGCTTAGTTGGTTCAACGTCCAACTTTGGCTCAGGTGATGATCTTGTGGTTCATGGGCTGGAGTCCTGCATCAGGATCTCTGCTGTCAGTGCAGAGCCTGCTTGAGATCCTCTGTTCCCCCCCCCCCCCCCACACACGCTGGAATATTACTTGCCAATCAAAAAGAAAGAAATCTTGCCATTTGTGACATTGCCATTTGTGACAATGTGGATGGAGCTAGAATGTATTTGCTAAGCAAAATCAGTCAGAGAAAGACAAATGTATATGATTTCACGCATATATGAAACTCAAGAAACAAAACAGATGGACATAGGGGAAGGGAAGGAAAAATAAGATAAAAACAGAGAGGGAGACAGACAGTAAGAGACTCAACTACAGAGAACAAACTGAGGGTGGGGGATGGGCATTAAGGAGGACACTTGTGGGGATGAGCACTGGGTGTTACATGTAAGTGACGAATCATTCAAGTTTATTCCTGAAATACAATTGAAAGAAAAGAAAGCGAAAAGAAAAGACACGAAGAAGGGGAGGGAAGGAGGAAGGTGTTCTATGTGGACGGAGGGTGTAGCACAGGCCAGGCAGCCACGTGTAAGAAACCACGTGAATCAGCAGAGCACAGCCAGGCCAGACCAGAGGGTCTGACAGTAGGAGTTGAGGTAAGAGCAGAAAAGCAGGACAGACGGCCGAGCCCGGAGCACACCCTGGACGCCACGGGGCTCGGTGCCCCCTGAAGACTGCAGGGCCCCTCAGCTCAGACACTGAGCTGGTGGAGACAGAACTCTCCCTAGGTCAACGAGGGCCTGAACGTTTTGGAGACACAAAGTAGTCAACCGAATCAGGACAGGACCAAAGCTTTTAGATGGCTGGGGAGATGAACCCAGAAGCGAATGACAGAGAAAGAATGAAAACGCACAGTTATATAAGGCCCGCTAACAAAATACACTATGTCTCAGCCACTAAGGAAAAATAATTTTCAAATAAGCAAAGAGCTAAAACAAAGCAACCTTGAACAAACTAGTATTTTTTTTTTTTTTTTAAATTTTTTTTTTTTTCAACGTTTTTTATTTATTTTTGGGACAGAGAGAGACAGAGCATGAACGGGGGAGGGGCAGAGAGAGAGGGAGACACAGAATCGGAAGCAGGCTCCAGGCTCCGAGCCATCAGCCCAGAGCCTGACGCGGGGCTCGAACTCACGGACCGCGAGATCGTGACCTGGCTGAAGTCGGACGCTTAACCGACTGCGCCACCCAGGCGCCCCAACAAACTAGTATTTTAAACAGTGACCTGGAAAGGGTCAAAGGAAATCCAGCTGAAGGCACACTGAAGTTACAGAGGAGGAGTCAAAGGCCACAGAGTACGTTTTGTCTGATTTCTATTCTACTGTCTGACTTCTCCTTCTCTTCCTCCTCCTTCTTTTTTTTTTTTAAATAGGCTTCATGCCCAGTGCAGCGCTCAATGTGGGGCTCCAACTCACAACCCTGAGATCAAGACCTGAGCTGACAGGTCATTATCTCACGGTTCGTGGGTTCAGGCCCTGCTTCGGGCTCTGTGCTGACAATGCAGAGCCTGCTTGGGATTCTCCCTCTCTCTGCCTCTCCCCCGCTCAGGAAGACTCTCTCTCAAAATAAACAAACATAAAAAAAAAAAAAAAAAAAAGACCTGAACTGAAATCAAGGGTCAGACACTTAACAGACTGAGCCACCCAGGCGTCCCTCCAATGTCTGACTTCTATTCCAATGTCCCAACAATAAGTTCGTTACTATGAGGCAAATGCATAGAAATACTTCTATTCTACCTACCTACCCCCTAATAGGTGAAGTGGCCAACATTATGACGAAACAGATGAGCAAATGATTCTAGACAGGTAGGGGAAGTACAGGCTGAAAGTCTGGTCGAACCTCATTCAGGAAACTTCTGCTATGGTTCACTAAAAATGGTTAGCCTAAGTACGGCTTGTGAGAATGAACACATTTTTCTTCTACGCTCAGGGAGTAGATTATTTGGCTAAAGCATACACATCGCTCATTAAAAAATAATTTCTAGGAAGGAAACCAAATGATCTGAACATATCCAACACATCCACAGGCCCACCTTCATTAGTTCAGTTGCGTTAAAGCAACAATAGGAAACAAACACATTTTATTTTTCAATCAGCCCAAAGGCCTTCATTTTTGAAACAGATTTTCTTTTTATAAGAGGTATGTTAATCTCTCAAAAATACCCCCCAAATTCAAGCTATTTGTATAGCTTATAAAAACAATTTCATGTGTCACCATTGCAATTAATAAACAAAACAAAAATTCAAACTAGACATCCATTTACTCTATTTGTTAACTGATGTCAAATGGAGTGACCCCTGTTCTGTGGGAGAAAACCCCCCAAACCTGCAGGAATGGGAGGAACGGGAGGAACGGGACGGTCTGCCGAAGGGATGGGGCCACTGCAGGGCCCACTGTGTGTGAGGCGGGCTGCAGGGGTGCCAGCAGGGAGCCGGGGAGGCCGACCTGAGGGTGAGACTGCCACCTGCTGGACGGCGTCTTCGAACTTCTGCCAGCGTAGCCCGGCGCCCGGCAGCGCGCTGCAGAACAGGCCGCCTTTGTAGTCCAGGCACCAGATGTACTTCTCGGAGACCGCCAGGCTGAGTATGCCGTAGCCGGGGCCAGAGTACCCCATCCAGCTCTCTGCAAACTGACAAGGACAGAGCCTGGTGAGTTCTGTGGCAGAGGACAGAGCTGCGCTGTCGTGCTCTCATCAGCAGGCCAAGCATTCAGGGCGTCCTTCAGCTCGCAGACCCGAGGATCTCTGAGAAGACAGGCGGGGACCCGCTGTCTCTGGGCCGTGCTCGAAGAGAAGCGAGCACTCTGAAATGGGAGTTGCCGTCCCCTACTGGGACCCCACAGCATCCCCGGCTAACACCGTGTCATCCGAGAACACCTTCCTAATGTGGTGCTTTGTGCACAGGCGTACCGCGCTTTATACAACGTTTGTGCAAATTGCTATTTCGTGCCTCCGATCCTTGCAGATACGCTACCTAGTGTTTTAAATACGGTCCCCATCACTGGACATGGGGCACACCGTGTGGCTGATGGAAATCTGGCCAAGATGCTCAGCCTGGCAGAATTTTGTAGACCAACAGTTTGGCTGCTTGGATTCTTTTTAAAAATCAAAGCTAAATGAAGTCGTTGTAGTTTGACAGTTTTCTGAAGCTGCAGAAGAAATCGATGTACCTGCACAATCACTTGAATATGCAAGTCAACTGCTTCACAGAGAATGGCGCCCGACCCTTGCCAATCTGGCCCTGCGCCCCGTGACAAGTCTTTCTCAACCTCCTCCCCAACGTGCCGCAAAATTTCTGGGCTTTTCCAGCTACTGGGATGGGGGGGAAGACTGTCAGCAGGTGGGGGAGAA
Organism: Panthera onca; assembly: GCF_046562875.1. Taxonomy (NCBI): domain Eukaryota; kingdom Metazoa; phylum Chordata; class Mammalia; order Carnivora; family Felidae; genus Panthera; species Panthera onca. The sequence continues at coordinate 143,488,401 of NC_138344.1, read as the reverse complement.
GTCCTCCGAGTGCCAGGTTCCCGATCACCCAGGGGAGGGCTTTTCTAGAGTTCTGGCCTAGAATCCCAACAGCCTGCCCTCCCAGGACGTCGTCTGCCTGGCTGGAGCCTCGCAGCTTCCCAGAGCCCCGCCCTGTGCTCTCCTCCATCGGCCCAGAGTCTCGCTCAGCTGAGACGATCGGCACGTATGTCTGCCTCCTCAAGACTCTGAGATCCCAACTGGCCGTCCACGTGCCGCGGGGCCTGCAACCGAGGGCTCTCAAGAGGGGGTGGGTGCAGGCGGGACCGAGGGGAAGGTCTAACCTTTCGGCATTGGTCTCAAAGCAAGTAAGCGGGACATTTCATTCTGAAGGCGGGACGGCACAGAGGCTGGGAGACGGTCCCGGGGCCAGCCCTGCGCTCCACTTGCTATGGGACCTGTGCAAGCCGTTTAACCGAGTTGCGGTTCCCTCCGCTGTAAAACGGGGACCACGGCAGCGCCAACTTCACAGTTTGTTTTGTTTTTAGAGTAAATGAGGTGGACTCATAAAGTGCTTAACGGTGTCCAGCAGGCGGTGAGAGCTGCCCAAACGATACACATATCGGCATCGAGGGAATCCAGTGGTACATCTGGGGAAAGCACACCTAAGTTCACACTCATAATCTGGGCCTCACAACTACTCAGCAGGAAAAGTCACAATACGTGGTTAGTTTTGAAACCAAATACATTGAATAAGAATCATCTGCTAAGAAAAGCAAGCACTTTAAAGAAATCTCCTTATGCAGGGTGACTGAGAGTCCCCCTCCTTAACCGCGTGCATCGTCGGGTGGACCCACAGGAAACTGGCCGCCACAAACCCACATACCTGATCTGACTTTAGCAGCCCGGTGTCTTCTGTGCCGGGCTGGCTCAGGTCCTGCAGGGAGCGACTACCCCCGAGCTCAGTCACGCTCGTCTCCGAAGAAGATGAAGGCAACCCTTGGGCATAGATGTCCTCCTCGTCGCTGGACGTTAACACCTGGTCCCGGGAAGGCTGCTCCAGCCGCGGCTCACGGGTGCGAGTCGCCAAGGCAGAGACCGGGGGAGTCCGCCGTCCTCCCGCACTCCCCAGGTCACGTTCCGAGGCCGCCATTTCCTTTGGGCCTGTGTCACTGTCAGTGACAGCGTGCCAGGGAGATGAGCCGAGGTGGCCGGGGGCCTCCACGTGCGTTAGGAAGCCCTGCCCCTTGCCGGGTCCCTCGGCACTGCCTTCGCCAGCTCTGGTCCCCGGCAGCCGCTGCTCCGCGTGGGGGGCCCAGCTGAGGCTTGAAGGCACCGGGGGTGAGTCTAGGAAGGGGGCTTCAGAAAAAGTGCTTTGGGGGTCATCGGGCTCCATGTCCCCTGCTTCCCGGGCCTGTTCTCGCCAGGGTGACTGTCTGCTATTCAGTCCCTCGTCTGCGGGGCAAGGATCCTCTCTGAGGTCGGTAACATCACTGCCTTCCACAGCCTCTCTCAGCTCCAAGAGTGAAGTCCACACTCCCCTGTGTGGCTCCGTCTCGCCTGGGTGGTTCCATCGTGGACTTTCAGGTCTACTGTCACGCCCTTCATTCAGTACGTCAGGGGCAGGCTCAGGCACCTCCAGGACACTGAACGCTTCGGGGTCATTATTCTCCTGCAGGACACCATTCACCTCTCCGCTGAGGTTACTCTCCCGGTCAGGAGACTCTGTGCTCGAGCGATCCACAATGCTGCCCAAACTTGAGGTCATGGACAGCAGGTCTGTGCTCAAGGACTGGGGACTGTCACCCGGAAACTCACAGCAGGGAGTTGACTCAAGGGAACTGTGGCAGGCACTCCGGCTTCCACCTTCTAATTTAAAATAAGAACGTTTAAGATGACGGATGACTCTGCATAAACGGTAAGAGACTAAAAAACAAAATTTTGGCTCAAGAAAAAATGCATCTTAAACGACGGAAACCTAAGTGAAGTATGAATTATCCTAACGCAGAGGTGTTTTAAATGGACGCAACCGTCAGACAGGCTGATGGGCTCTGAGGCCTCGCTCAAGAAATGTTAAGGGGAAAAAACAAAGGAACAGATGGACTACAGATCAACTGTTTAAAATGATTAAAACGCTCAGCAGTCCGATACCTGTCCTTCGATACTGCGGTATCTGTAGCTAGGGAGGCCTAACAGGAACCAAGGAGCAGAGTTAAACGAGTTCTCTGTTAGATCGCACGTCTGTAACACAGCCAACCCCAAACGTAGTGATCCCTCTGCCTCCATGACTTTCCTTCCACCCGGGTTCACAGACTCTGGTCTAACACATGGTATATGTAGATAGATCCAAATTTTTACCTGAATATTGAGAAGTGGAACCCCAGGGCCAGCAAGCAGGGCGGTAAGTACGCAGGTGCACGTTACAGGATTTAAACCTCGCGGAAGCGCTTTACGTGTGCGTGGCGCTCTTTTGCAACTTACGAAATGCTTCACGGCAAAGCCCCTCCACAGAGGGGGACACGTGATGGCCGCAGACCCTCCCTGCCTCCCCTCACCCGAGTGGGCAGGCGCTCGCTCCGTGAGGGCAGCACCCCCTACGTGAGGAGTCAGCGCGTGCGGTGCCACAGGCCGTACCTGACTTCTTCTTCCTCTTCTTTCTCACTTTCAGCGGCTTCACCACGAGCTCCTGCTCAAACTCTTCTGAGCTGATCACGCTGAATCTCTGTGAGGCGGGCTGGCCACCCCTCCCCGGCTCTGGCGCCGCCTGGAGCCCGGAGCCACTGTCGGTGGAGTTGAGAGAACTGCTCCTGCTCCGTGGCTCGCTGGCCACGGAGCTGGCCACGGAAGAGCCCCTGAGCCTCGTCTCAGAAACTGTGACCCCCGACGGCTTCTCCGCGCGCTGCCCGGACACCTGCTCTGTGCACCTGGACGTCTCCAGGCTGTCTCGCGCTGGGAAAGGAGGGATGGGTTTTACTACTGGTTACAAGATAGTCGACGTGCTCTCATTCAGGTCTGCTAACCCTGCTGAACACCAGCCTGCCGGAGTCAGAGAAACTAACGAAACTAAAAGAATCGCACAGAAGATTCCAACAAACGGTTCTGGGCTGCAGGAAGCGCACATACCCAAATCAGGAAAAGGATTCCCCACAGCTGCCTTTTGCAAATAACTCAAGAGTCCGGGAACGCCACTAAGTATACAGCATTTCTCACATCAATTCACAAAGAATTTATAAAGAAGAGAAATGGGCTTAGTGATATCCCATACTTAGACCACGCCCTAATATACTACTACTCGAGAGGCACTTGAAAAACACACGTGTACCTCTAATCCTATTTCTTAACCAACTGAGCCACCCAGGTGCCCTCCTCTAATCCTATTTCTTGAAATTCAAGGAGTGAAGGTGATTTCCTGCTAGCACCAAGTCAGGATGGAGAAGTATGTTAACAAGGCAGCGTCCAGAGCAAGCAGAGAGCAGCATCCTTCTCAACACGACACCAGAGTCACTGTGGCCAGAAGGGTTCCAGCCACAGGACTAGGGACCACTTTACCCGTTCAGCCACCTGTTTGTGACCGAGTACCCACGATGTGCCCCACACCGTTCTGGGGCCATCAACCAGACAGACGGGAATCCCCGTCCTCTTGTGAGGGTCGTCGGGGGCAGACTGTCGGCCGTGGCGTGCACACTGGGGGCTAACAGGGAGGGTTCTGCTCTGCGTGAAGCCCGGGCAGGGAAGCGACTTGTCAAAGAGCACGCAGGTTGGTGGCAGGTCTGGGTCCAGAGCTCCCCTGTCAATACAGTGGCCACTGCCACATGCAGCTATTTCCCGTCAAAGCCAAATGAAATTTAAAATTCTGTGGCACTCATGTGTGGGCAGCGGCCACCTACCGGTCAGAGCAGATACAGACCATGTTCATCGCTGTGAGAGAGTCCTGCCGGAAGGCAGTGGTGTAGAGCTTACTTGTCTCCAGGGGCCACGCTGCCCCTGACGACACTGACAACGCCAGCTCAGAAACTCAAAAGTCAGAACTTACGCACTTTCCACGACTAGAATTTGGAGTATTTATCCCGACTCACCCTCTGACTTAAGAGGTAATTCACTTGCCGCCCCAGCCCCACCTGGCCATATCTTAAGAGATGGTTAATTCGGGGCCAAGACAGCCCTTATGACACTCATCTTTCCGAGAGGTAAATATGTGGCTAATGAGACACTGTTCGGTACAATTTCCTCCTCGCTGCGGTTTGTACTCTAAACATTACGAAAAGAGATGAGGCTGGAGTAAGGCCTCAGGCAGGCCTGTCGCATGGAGCCCAGCGGCCTGCCCCCCGGGGCTCCTCTTCCCCGCCTTGCTCTGCTCAGAAGGCCTGGGGTTTGCGACCCGCACACCCTTCGGTCCAGGACCTCCACCCCCTCGCTTGCAGGGACTCAGATGCGAGCTCATGCTGGCGAGAGAAGTAACAGCAAAGATGCCCCTGAGGCCAGGACCCCGCAAGGCCGTGGCTACAGCAAAGGGGCCCCATTTCTGACCAGCGCGGCAAGGCAGGAGGAAGAGGAGAAATGCTGGCAGAAGCAGAAATCAGAAGACGTGCTGACTGGCTTGGGGCTTGTCACTTACCCCCCTAGTCCTTGGTTTTCTAATCTGTGAAATGGGGACACCACGAATTAACAGATACTCAGGGTCTTCTTTCTACGTGCCATGTGCTGCGTAGGCCCACGAAGCGGAGTCACAAGATCCTTGCAACCAAAAAGTTTACTATTTTGTGGGGTAAGGTACATAGTAAGTGAATGGCTCCATGGTCAGAAGGGCAGGAGAGAGCTCCCTGGGCACTCAAGTGAAGAGAGGGCTGACTTAACTGAAGCACTCAGGGAAAGTTTCAAAAATGCAGGAATCCCTGACCTGGGTCTTCAATAAGGAGTGGGGAGGGTGCAGGGAGCACCATCCTGCCAGAAGCGGGCCACGTCCTAGAGCACCACACACCTAGCGTTCGGGCCTGCTAAGTGCCCGGGTGAGTGGGAGAGGGCAAGGGCTCGGAGAGGGCTGGCAGCTGGAGGACGGGGTGCCCTGCAGGCCACCTCATCAACGGTGGCCACAGGAGTGCGGCGAGCAAGGAGGGGATGAGGCCGCTCCAACCCCGGGGAGGAAGGGGGCCTGGCTGGGGAGGGGGAGCTGCATCTTCCTAAGTCCCAGTCTCCTCGTCTATGAAACCAGTACCTTCCATTTAAGGTTGTTCTCAGGACCTTACAAGGCCAGGAATGCCGTGTGCTTAGTGGTCTCTGGAACACAGGGAGAACAAGGCGAGTGACAGAGACAGGACAAGGACAGAGAGGAGAGCGGAGTGGAGGGAGGGGGGGTGGGGCCCACACCACTGTCGTCACCGTCAGGAACAAGCTTGCCGATGAGCCCCAGACCACCGAAGTGTGCGTGAGAACGTGTGTGACAATTCACTCGTTAGAACCTGGGCTTGTATGAATTACAGAAAAAGGTCAAAAGCAGAGAGAATAATCAATGCGATAAGAAGAACTGTGTTAAGGGCAAAGGATATGTCCCAGATAACAGATTTAAATGTTCTAAAATCTTGGCAAATCTCTATCTTCTGAAGTACTAATCCCACACGCCGTCCGAACACCAGAGAGCAGTCATGTGGGTGCTGTGCTCTCCCTCCTCGCCCAGCCTCCCACCCTCCAGACCCACGGAGCCACTCTACCAAACGGGAGGCTGTGAAATAGGTAAGCTTCAAGAAAAGTCTCGTAAACCGTATTTTAAGAAGCACAGGAAACCCTCCAAATACCTGTTTAGAAAAAGCGAAGCGATGGGAGGGTTTGTAAATGGTAAACTACAATTACGTACACACAGTACACTTTATGACAAATACAAACCTATTGATGCCAGTCCTTCAGGTCTGCTTGAAATTCTTATAATGTTCCTATCTCCCTTTAAGAAAAATATTTCGTTTTCTGTGCAGGAAACAGACACAATATCACCAGATCCTTCCAAACCAGCAATTGTAGCCTGTCCAAAAAAGGAAAGAAAAGAAAAGAAAAGAAAATCACACAACCAGGCAACAGTAATAGCTGAAAACACACAAACATGTGCAGGGGTCCTACGAAGTCAAATGACAACTGTGCTTTGTTATGGCCACTTTCTGAAACTTCTGAAGAGTAATTTGAAGCAGGGCCCCTGGCTGGCTCTGTCAGGGGAGCTCAGGACTCTGGGTCTCAGGGTGGTAAGTTCAAACCCCACATTGGGTGTAGAGATTAAATTTAAAAAGAGTAATTCAGAGCCAAAGCAGGTAATATCTGACAGGCACGTGACCTGGAGTCAGTCACCTTGCCAGTAAACTCACGAGACCGAGCGGGTTGTCTGCCCCACCTCTCAGCCACTCGGAACCGCGTCCCACCTGCGCCCGACCCCCTTGGACGTGGAGCTCAGCCTCCTCGGCTGGACCTGCCCGTCATCCTCCCACAACTGCCCTGGGCTGTGGTACAGGTGCCCCGAGTGGAACGGGCCAGTCCAAACCCCAGCCTTGTTCCTCCATGACGCCATGGCCTCTGCTCAGACTCCTTTCCTGACTCTTGTTCCCTGGGAGAGTTCCAACTCGATTCAGACACCACCTCCTTGGGTAACGGACCCCGGCGAGCTCAGCCTCAGTGGCCCTGCCCTGCCCAGGACTCATCACAGCTCACAGCACTCTGGACAAACGTCCACGGGCACGTCGCTCCGGGGCTGCAGTGATGAGCTGCCTGGGCTAGGCCCCTACTGTGTGTGCTCCTGTGGGAGAGACTCATGTGCACTGCACTTCACAGCTCTGGACGAACGGGGGGCGGGGAGAGGCCCCGATGCCACCTGGGATGTCCAGAGCATGCAACAAGTTTTAAAAATTCTCTTTTCGGCCAACAATACAAACAAGAGGCCATTCAGTGGAGAGAGAAAAGCGTCTAAATTCTTTGTTAATTTTTAATAACCGTGAGGAATAGCTAAAAACGTGCCCTTAGTCTGAAAGACTCTGACGGCAGCCATAACGCGCACACGGACAGACCCTTTGTCTCCGTTTCTCTACGTCTAAAATGAAGTTAATTGCACCTGTTGGGAAAAGCACTGGGGGTGAGGGCTCAGAAGAAAGGAACTGATGTGTAATCACCAAACGTTTCGACCCCACTAACTACCAAGTGTGTATCAAGTTCCTGGAGTACCCAGAGAAAGAAGACTGAAGTTGTCTGTACGTGAAGAATACAAAAATGCCTTTCAAAGTGCTCCTTAGGAAGAGAAACCAACTCGGGGCAAAAAGGCAGCTTGGTGGCCCCAACCCAACTAACTCTGCCCTCAAGTTCCAGGTAGGGCAGACAAGACTCCTGCTTAGAGGCAGAACAGCTAGAAGGTTCTACCAAAACCAAACATTTCTTCAAATCTACAAAATAATCAGACCATCACTTGATTTCCTTAACTGACTCAATGGAAAAAAGTAAAGCATTAGGATCAATATTGTTCCTTCTATCATCCTGAGAGACAGTCTGTGGATGAACATCCTACAGACACCAAAGCTGTGGTGCGATCACGTCACTTACCTGGTTGACGGTGTCTAGAAGGTAAATGCTATATTCATTCCAACTCAACACCCAGCCTTCTTGGAAGAAACATGAAACGAGCCCCAGGTGCTTCTCAGGTAAGCTGCAACTTCCCCTGTTGGAGGATTCCAGACGTGGGTACAGTTCGAAAGGCTTGACTCCTCCGGCAAAGACATCTTTTAAGATAAACGTGGCTTGAACAGTCCCACGGATGTCCGCCTTCCAGAGCCGGAGCCCAGGCCGTGACGCATACAAAGTCAGATCACTTTGCTTACAGAGCCCTGGTATAAAACAAGCTCCAAATTTCCCAGTGCTGAAATTACAAGAAAAAAAAAAAAGAAAAAAAACAAATATGAACTGATTTAAAGCCATGGTTGTCAACCCTTGATATCAACTGTAATAAGAATTTTTTGGCTAAGCCCAAACAAGATTAATGTCTTTTCAGAACCTCTCCTATGTTTTTTTTTTTGTTGTTGTTGTTGTTTTTGTTTTGTTGTTGTTAATGGAACCATATTGTCATCTCTGCCCACAGAGGACAAGGTCTCTGTATCATACTTCCTGCAACCCCCTCAGAACTGTGTACCCAGTACTGTTAAGCCAGTATCCCAATTCATGGTGACTATTATGGTGCCAGGCCCCAGGCTCTGTCTCCACCCTCTGGCTCAATCCTCACCACAGCCCTGTGTGGCGAACAGTACAGCTCCTGTGTCCGAGAAAAGGAAACTGAAGCAGATGCGGACAAATCCAGGTCTGACTATCCTCCCCCTGTTCGGAAATTCTGTTCCTTTTAACGTCTGATTGCTGTACTCACTCCCACATCCCAATGAATGAGCATCACGCCTACAACTGAGTCTAAACCCATCATAGGAACCTGCTTCTCTTCTGGTCCCCAGGCGTGGTATTTTTTCTCTATTTTTAAAATTATGGGGGCACCTGGGTGGCTCAGTTGGTGAAGCATCCAACTTTGGCTCAGGTCATGATCTCACAGCTCGTGGGTTCGAGCCCACATCAGGCCCTGTGCTGACAGCCCGGAGCCTGGAGCCTGTTTTGGATCCTGTGTCTCCTTCTCCCCCTGCCCCTTCCCCACTCATGCTCTATCTCTGTCTCTCTCTCAAAATTAAATAAACATTAAAAAATTTTTTTTAATTATGAAATACCTAACACAAAAGAATGTATGCTTTATATATGTTTTATCGTATATATCATATATATAAATTATATATATATACTATATTACATATACGCATTTATAGGTACATAAAAGTTATGAAGTCTAATAAATGAAGTGCACACCTGGGAATTCATCCCTCAACTTCAGAAATAAATCATCAGCGACACTGCTGATGTTCTCTCATGTTCCTAAAAAAGTTCCTGCCCCTCTGTTCCCCAGGTATGACCACTAGACTGAATTTTGTGTTTATTATTCCCTTACTTTTACTGACAGTTTAACCACATACCTATGTATTCCTAAACACTATGAAATTTACAATTTTATTTGTATAAAAAAAGTATGATGCCATTTGTATACTTTTGCAACTTGCTTTAAGTTTATTTATTTATTGTGAAACACAGAGAGAGAGAGTGCACACATGAGTAGAAGAGGGGCAGAGAGAAGGAGAGAGACAATCCCAAGCAGGTTCTGTGCTGTCAGCACAGAGCCCCATGTGGGGCTCGATCACACAACCTGGGATCATGATCTGAGCCGAAATCACGAGGTGGATGCTCAACCGACTGAGCCACCCAGGAGCCCCTTAACATTATATTTTTAAGGTTTATCTTTACTGATAAAAAAGCTATACCTCATTCATTCTGACTGCTACACAGTAGTCCACAAGTTATTTATTCACTTTCTTGCTGATGAGCATTTGCATTATTTCTACATTTTTATTTTAAACAGTAGTGCCCTGAGCATTTTCGCACAGACCTCCTAGTGCACAGGTGTAAGAGTCTGTCAAGGACCTTTCAGAGATGGAACCACTGCTCTGTTGGGTAACTGCTGGGTTTCTGGATAAGAACAAATTCAGGTTTGGAAGACAATTTCAAACTTTTTTCAACGTGATTATACCAACCTATGTTTCCACCAGTAATCCTGAAGTTCTTTTTTTTTTTTTTTTTTAAAGATCCTATTTTTTAAGTAATCTCTATACTGAACGTGGGGCTCAAACTCACAACCCTGGGATCAAGAGTTACACGCTTCCCTAACTGGGCCACCCAGGCACCCCTCTGAGTTCTCACTGTCCCTCGACTTTGCCTGATCTCAGGCTCCTGCCAGACCTGAAAGTTTAAGAGTTTCAGTCCAGGGGCGCTGCGTGGCTCAGTCAGCTGAGCGTCCAACTCCTGATTTTGGCTCAGGTCATGATCCCAGGGTTGTGAGGCTGAGCTCTGTGTCAGGCTCTGCGCTGACCATGGAGTGTGCTTGGGATTCTGTCTCCCTCCCTCTGCCCCTCTCCCCCTCATTCTCTCTCTCTCTCTCTAAAAGAAATAAAAAATTTAGAAAAAAGTTTCAGGGGCGCCTGGGTGGCTCAGTCGGTTAAGCGTCCAACTTCGGCTCAGGTCATGATCTGACAACTTGTGGGTTCGAGCCCCGCGTCAGGCTCTGTGCTGACAGCTCGGAGCCTGGTGCCTGCTTCGGATTCTGTGTCCCCCTCTCTCTCTGCTCTTCCTCCACCTGTGTGCTCGTGCGCTCTCTCTTTCTCTGAAAAATGAATAACCATTACAAAGAAAAAAAAAGTTTCAGTCCAGCCCTGAGTCCTGCTGATCCTCTCTCCAAAACGCTTCTAATTTTTTTTTTAACATTTATTTATTTTGAGAGAGAGAGGGCGTGCACATGCAGGAGGGAGAGAGAATCCGAAGCAGGCTCTGTGCTGTCAGCAAGGAGCCTGACCCGGGGCTCGAACTCATAAACCGTGAGACCATGACCTGAGCCGAAAGAAATCAAGAGTTGGATGTTTAACCTACTAAGCCACCCACGCGCCCTTGTACGTCTCTGATTTTCAACAGTAGAAAGAGCACTGGCTCTAGATTGACAGCTGGGCTCAATTTCTAGCCCTGACATAGAATTGCCATGTGGTTGCAACCTTCCTGGCTCTCAGTTTCCTAATCGGTAAACCAGGGGTTATTCTCCCCATCTCAAAGGTTAAGTGAGGATTAAGTGACACAATCTCTGAAGGCACAAAAGCACTGCTGGTGACACTATGTCTCACAATGCTCACCAGCCACCCACAGGGCTACAGGGACCCACAGCCGGGAGCTACCCGTGGGTCCATCCATGTCCCCACTGCGTGCTCCCTACCTATGTGCTCCCTACGCTCTCCTCACCCTCCCAGCACACAGCAGAGCCCTGTGGGGTGCCACCGTGTGGCCCTCCTGAGGGGCTGTCCCCAGAGCGCATCCCACACAGCCACACAGATAAACTTATCTGGACATTTCTCTGCACTTCAGTATCCCCCTAGGTCCCTCTGGCTCCGGTAACTCAATCCTTCTGGACAAGGTCCAAGGAGGACATCGAATATCAAGTTCACTTTGAAACGAAGATTGTTAGATTAGCCAAGAGTGTTCTACGCTGTAGATCATTCATGGACAGCGCTAAAATCGGCATCGTGCTCGATTACTGCCTTTGGTGGATCTGTTCTGGAAAGATTCACTAAATAGACCCAAACGAGTTCTACGGAACATCCCGTAATCTCTTCCTCTTGCCCTTCCTGTCAAATCAATTTCTACTTGGTGATCCAACTGTTAACTGTTTTCCTTCTATTTATAGGTCCTCTGAAAAATCTCTTGTCACTCCCATTTTGATTTGCTCACCTTAGGTCACTCATGCACTCATTTTAACAAACGCGTGGGGAGTTCCTGCATTATGTAAGACCCAGTGCTGGGGGCCACATGAAAGGCGAAGGAGGCGAGACCCTGCCCGTGTCTGCGAACACGCCGGGGCAGACGGCACGTGTGCGGGAACTGCCGTGCGGGCACCTGGCTGGCGCTGTATCCGAGTGAGGCTCAAAGGGCTGCCCCACAGTCCAGATGGGACGTGTCCTGCCCGGGGCACCAGAGGGCCAAACCCAGGACTACCACCCGGCTGAGGGGCGGGCGGGCCCTCTGGGGGAAGGAACGTGTCGACGGGGTCCTGGTGGGTGGCTGGCTGGCTCTGAGGAACTGCTACGTGTGGTGAGTGAGCCGAGGGAAGGCAGTGAAGTTGGAGATAACTAGCTAGAGTGAGGGGCGAGTTGTCCTAAACCGCTGGCTTGGCCTCCATCCACCCACTCGCGGTCCGATTCTGCAGCACCTGATGTCATTCTGGATGGGTCCCTCAGACTCCAACCTTTAAGGTCTAAGCATCGCGGGGTTCTAAAATCATAACTGAGTTAACCTACCTACTTAATTCTGGTGGAGGTCATTTCCAGAAAAATCACTGATGACTTTAAAAACCACTTTAATTCCCTTTATGAGCCACATTAATATGAAAAGGGTGTTTTTTATGTTTTTTTAAGTTTATTTATTTTGAGAGAGAGTATGCATGAGCAGGGGAGGGGCAAGGAGAAAGACAGACAGAGAATCCCCCGCGGTCTCCACCCTGTCGGCACAGAGCCCGATGCGGGGCTAAAACCACGAACCGTGAGATCATGACCTGAGCCGAAATCAAGAGTCGGACACCCAACAGAGCCCCCCAGGCGCCCCTGAAAGGAGTGTTCTCTAACGTGATGTATAATTTATGGTGCCAGAGACCTGAAATGCTGAGCGTGGACAGAGGGCCTGACACGGGACAAAGAAAATCTAAGATGGGTGACACAAGGCTCCGTGGCCAACTGCCCACAGACCGTCACACGGGCACGAGGGTGGGGACCCTGCTCCAGAACTTGATGCTGGCTCTGCAGGGGCACGCACTCCACGTGACTGCAACGTGCAGGGGCCCCGACGACCGGACGGTCCCCGTGTGAAACAGTGCAACACAGACCTGGAGATAAACCCTGAGGACAGCAGAGACACAACACGCTTGGGGACGGCTGGGGTCTCTGAGATCTTCTGGGCGTAACATGTGTCTTACCTGGTCCGGTCTGAGTGGGGTCGCCACCTCCATCCGAAGAGCACAACCCACCCCCGCTGAGGTTCCCTGCCTGCGAGCGTACCTGTGCCCACGCCCTGCTCCCTGCCGAGAACACCCGGCCCCGTCCAAGCCCCGCGCCCTCTGGGGTGGCCCGCCAGCGGGCTCCAGGGAGGCCACGACAGGCGCCAACATCTCAACCTCCGTGCCGGCCCGTGCCAGCCACCCGGCGCCGGCCTCACGGTCCGTCTCTACAAACCTCCCACCAGACCCGCTCCCCACCAGGCGCCCCTTACGCCGTGTGTGTTCCCTCTGACAAAAACCAGCTGTCTCCGCACACGGCTATCCTGGCCCCCCCAGGCCCTCAGCCCCTCCAGGCCCCGGCCTCTCTCATAAGCAAGGCCGCGTGCAGCCACCGGGCTGCCAAGGCTGCCAAATCCGAAGGTCTGTCTCAGGCCGTCTCTCGGGCCGTCAGCAGCTCTGACAGCCCCGTGACACCCCCCCCCCCCCCGCGTAGCCCCCAACTTCTCCCTCCCCTGACTGCCCTCCTCCAGTTACCATCACGCCGGGGGGCGAGCTCTAACTGCCGCCCTCATGCTACGGGCTCCCAAGCGTGCGCCTGCCCTCCACCTGCCCCTCCGGCTCTCCACAGGGAGGAAGACTGTGCCACCTCGTCCACAACACTGTTCTGGCCTCTCCCCCAGGCCCCGCCCCCCACCCCCCACCCGACCCACGGCTCAGGCCGCAGCCTCTGGCTGATCTCTTTCTCTCACTCCCCGCCCGGTCAGCTCTGCCCTGCGAGCATTCCCAGCGCCCTGCCCTGGCCTGAGCCCCGGACTGCCCCCCTGAGCCGCCACTCTCGCCCCTCCCAGGACAGCGCGGGTGACTTGTCCTGGTCGGAGCCGTTCACAAGGGCCGGCGTGCCGGAAGAAAGCGGCCCCCGGCGAGGCCGCAAAGCCTGCCGCATGGCGTCCCGCCCGGGCCCCTCCTCTGCTCCACACACACCTGGCCTTGCTGCTCCCCAAACCCTCGGGTGCCTGGCGCGTGCACTGCTCCTGCTTCTCGCCGAGGTCCTCTCGTGAGTCCTCCTGCCCTTCCTTCAGGAGTCTGCCCCGGTCCCCACCACCCCTGCTGCGTATCCACGGCACACGGCCGTGTCCCCCGCTCCCTCCTCTCTGGCCCATATGCTCTAGTCCAAATCTAGTCCGATTTATTACTACGAACATTCTAGAACACATTTAATGTCAGCCTCCCACCCCAGGAACGGGAGCCCTGAGAGTAGAGCCTTTCCCTGTTCACAGCTGTCTCCTCAGACCGAGAAAGGTGCTGGCCACAGCAGAGACTTGGTAAGGATTTTTTAATGTCACGTGAACACACAACGTCCCTACGTAAACACCCGGTGTCAGAGGTCTCGGTGTCACCTGTAGGTAATGACTGAATTTCTGTCTCTGGCTGAGACCTGTCTATGTCCCTCCTCACTGTGACTCCCACTTGGCGACCTAACAAGCACCCCCACTCAACAGAACGGAAGTCTAGACCGCAAGCCCAGGCTCCCAGCGGTGCGCCCACCGCCGCCGCCTCGCTGCCGTAGCCAGAAGCACCGAAATCTAGTCCTTTCTCCCCCTTGCCCCTCTACCCAAACCACCGTCCAGCCCCGTGCTTCCTACCTCCGAATCACGGCTCCCCGCTGACGGCCACCACCAGGGGCCAGCCTCCACGCCTGCTCCTCACCGCCCCCCTCCTGCCCATCTCCGATGAAGTCTCCACACAGAAGCAGGGTGAGCTCCGAGAGGTCGCTCAGGTTGCTAAAGTGCTGCCTAAAGCACTTCAATGGCTTTCTGTTATGCCTCGAATAACTCGGGCGACAGCATGTGGTCCCTCCGGCCCCCGCCCCCAAGCTGGCTCAGGGCCTCCTTTGCAATCTCATTTTACACCTGCACCTCTCCACGGTCACCCCGGGCCCCTCCGGCTCCACAAACATTGCCCCCTGGCCCGATCCGCGGCCTCGGCATGTTCCGCTCCCTGAGACCAGAATGCTCCTCCACCGGCCCTTCCCACGCTTGAGGCTTCGGCTCCAACGGCGCTTCTCCACAGAAGCCCTTCCCGACTGTTCTAAAGAGCGTGCCACCCCCACCTGTGATGCTTCACCCTGACTGGTCCACAGTGTCCACAGCGTGCACTGTAGCCTACACATCCGTCCTGCTGGAGGGGGGACACGCGTCCCCTCGCTCACATTCGTCCTGCCGGGGCGTGGCGACATGTCTGTCCCCTGGCTCACTGCCGTCCGCCGCACGCTGCTGCCCGGCAGGCACGCACCCAATACCTGCTGACTGAAACCCTGCTTCCGGAGGGTAGACACAGCAGATGCCCTTTCTGAACTACAATCTAAAATAGCACCCAACAGGGGCGCCTGGGTGGCTCAGTGGGTTGAGCGTCAGACTTCAGCTCAGGTCACGATCTCACGGTTTGTGGGTTCGAGCCCCGCATCAGGATCTGTGCTGACAGCTCAGAGCCTGGAGCCTGCTTCGGGTTCTGTGTCTCCCTCTCTCTCTCTGCCCCTCCCCTGCTCATTCTCTCTCTCTCTCTCTCTCTCTCTCAAAAATTAATAAAACATTAAAAAATTAAAAAGAACACTAACTTAAAAAAAAAAGCTTAAGAAAATAATAAAATAGCACACAACAGAAAAACAAGCCTGTAAACAGCTTTTCCATTTATTCTGTGTTATCCCCACTTCACTAATGCTCAGGGAAATATACTTCCCGGAGAGAAAGGGAACACATTTGTTGGTGTCTGCAGCCTGGGACAGGGCCTGGCCCAGGCCAGAAGACCTGACTACTCACAGGCACCAGGAGGGGCTCATGGAGAGTGGCTTGTGTTTCCACACAAGAGGCTAGAAGACCAGGTTTTAGGAGAAATGCTATTGGCTTATCCATGTGAAAAGTAACTGGTCTTTATCTCTCTTTATACTCCACTATCCTTCCAAAAAGACACGATAAAGTAGGACCCTGATGACGAACCAGGACAGGACGCAAAGCAGAAGAGGGGGACGCTGGCAGAGGGAAAGGCAAGATGAAGACGTGCACAACCACGGGGCCCAAGCTCCAAATTCTACTGTGCTTACGCTTCCAGGGGCTGTTAACAGGGACATTACGGTTACAGAAAGGGCAAACTGTTGACAGAATCGAGCGGGTAGTCAGCACAGAAAACAGAAGCCAAAGGAAGGCATGACCAGATCTTTTATGAGCTAAGGGCTATCATGCTCCTCCCGTCCGACCTCCCCTTCTCCGGGCCATCGTCACCAGCACAGCTGTCACCACCAGCCTCCGTGGGCCCTCCCTCGAGGGCACGGCCAATGCCACCACGTCTCCTCGTCAGCCTGCTCTCCACACTCCCCAGCCCACCTGCCACCCTGCCCCTCTGATTCTCAGTTGGCAACAGTGCCCCTTTACCAGGACCGTCTCCAAATCCTGCCGCCCGATTTATAAGCTGCCGGCCCCCACCCCCTCCTGCTGACCCCACTCGGCTCTCCGTCCCTCTCTGCTCAGAATGAGGGGGTGGCCCCACCACTCTATCCAGCCCCTCCTCACTGACCCCACCGCCACACAAACCGGGCCCCGAGCTCTACAAGCGTGTTTCCGGCAGGGAGGTCACCCATGCGCTCGGCTGCCTCTTCCCGCACGGCTGGTAGGCGGCTGGACTTGGCCTAGCCCTTCTCCCCCTGTCCTTCCAGGTGGCAGGTAAACGGGGGGACGGGCTCTCAGCCTGGCAGCCTCCCCTCCAGAGCCTCCCCACTCCTCTTGGCCAGTTCCACTCCTCCCTCGCTCACTCCCCCAGGAAGTCTGCTGTCACCCCCAGGCCCAGGAGGAGCTTGACAGCACCCCTCACAGATCCACAGTAGGTGACACCGCTGTTAACAACTTTCCCGCTGAGTTTCTCAAGCATCCGTGACGGCGGGCTCACATCCGCCTCGTCTACCAGTTACCCCCGACCCGGCACAGCCTGCACAGTGCAGAGGGGACCGTCACCCCTCCTGTGGCGGACCCAGAGCAGACCACCTCGGAGACTTTCCGGATTCTGGCACTCGAGGCAGAGTGGCCATGCTTGCAGGTCCCTGCAGCAGATGAGAGGGATGAGCTTTCCCCATCTGATGCTGGCACAGGCGGCCAAGCAGGTTAGGGACCCGTCGGGGGACCCCAGGCTTAGAGCCACTGTGGGCTTGCCTAGGGTAACCTAGGCAAGGTGACCTAGGAAAACTTAAGGCCCCTCTGTAACCGCCACGCTGGGGCATGTGTGACGCTCACCTTTTCCTTGGTTGTGTTCCAATCTGCTTGACAGACTTCTCTTCCGTGTAAAAAAGCAGGCTTCTTTGTAGTGTAGACACGAGCAGAACTTTCTGGCTATAATCCAGCTGCACGATTGAAGATGGCTCTTCTAACACCAAATGGGAGTTACAGACGCCCTGTAGGAGGGGCCAGTTAAACCCAACTCAATGTGGAGTCAATTTACACCTTAAAATGTATGTTCATTCCCAACAGATTCGATGTCAACCCACTATGATGAAATTATTTGGAAAAGTTCTTACTAATGAGAAAACAATGTCAACACCTACCTCAGGTTCCATCAAGTTTGACAAGAAATGTTTAAAGATTTTGTATAATTTCTTTTAAAATGTTTTCAGGGGAGCATTCAAAGAAGGGTCCATAAAGGCCAAAGCGGAAACGTATTGCACTAGGACTATTGTTTACACTAACAGAATACAACAGGACTTTCCATAAGATTATTTGTGACAACTATTACCTAAGGTCACAAGACACTCATCCCCCCAAAGAGCTCAAAGCAATTTTGGGGACATTATATCCTTGCCAACTGAAAGGGTCATAAAAAACAGAAGAAAGAAACTGAAATGGTGGCAAATATATTGGAGAACAAAGTAAAATTCTAGAAGGCATTTTACTGCTAACACAAACTCTAATTCTTGGTGTCAAAAGTCTGTTTCTATATGTTACTTTTCTCCTGAACCAGTTTCTTCAATTGAGTAAGAAAAACTGATGCTCTATCGCAGAACTTTTGGGGGTGGGAGAGAAAAGCAGCAATCAGATTGACTGGTAAAATTTACATACAATAAAATTTACCTGTTCAAGATACACAATTCTATGGATTTTGGCAAACACATACAGTCCTATAACCACCGACACCATAACGATAGAGAGATTCTCATTCTCTCCGGACACTGAGTGCTTTTAAAGCAGATTTTCCGGGCGCCTGGGTGGCTCAGTCGATTGAGCGACTGATTTCTGCTCAGGTCATGATCTCATGGTTTGTGAGTTCAAGCCCCGCGTCGGGCTCTGTGCTGATAGAACCTGGAGCCTGCTTCAGATTCTGTGTCTCCCTCTCTCTCTGCCCCTCCCCCTCTGTCTCTCTCTGTCTCAGAAATAAATAAACATTACCAAAAAAAAGCAGATTTTCCTCCGCATTTGTCATTACATAAACTGTAGCTTTTCAGTTTTTGACTTATGATGGAACTCAATTCATTGTATTAATTTTGCAAAATCGCACACACTCCCATACCTATTTATGTAAATCTCTTTGTACTTTATCTTAAAAAAAAAACAAAAACAAAACTCCCAGAACCTATCAATAAAGCTGGGAAAAAAAGTTCTCAGTGTGACGAGGATACTGTTTTCTGCATGTGGCTTTCTCTCTACTTCCTGAAATGCAGGCTCACGAGCAGTGCTGCCTGAAAGCCTCAACAGAAGGGAGGGACGACACAGAGACCCTTAATAACCTAAGGCTTTCCTGCAGAACAGGTTCTCAAAGTATGGTCTGCAGTCCTCAAGGGTCCCTAAGACCCTTTCAAAGGGTCTGCAAGGTCAACATTATCTTCATTATAACGCTAGGTTGCAGCTGTCTTTTTCACTGAGCTGACATTTGCTCTGACACAAAAGCCACGGTGGGCAGAACGGGGCACTGAGCCCACTATCTGTCACTGTGCCCTCCAGCACCACGCACTCATGACAAAAATGCGCGTTTCACTGAAGACGGGCTCTGGGGCAGAACAATTATAACTGCATCACATCCTTGCTCGTGGGTACGCACGGCTTTGTATTTTGTGTGACACAGTGGCCCGGCTGCCGCATCCTGAGGTTCTCTGGTTCTGTCACGCAAAAGCACTTGTTCGACTCTAAAAGCTGTGAGCTCAACCAGTGGCTTTTTTTTTCCCCCCCACAGGACACCGTTTTACCGGACATACTAGAATTACTCAAACTTGGGTATTTGGCAGACATTTTCAAGATGGACCAAACGGACCTTGTCACTTTAATGACGAGTAATAGTGTGCGTTACTGACAATAAATATCAAGTTTTCAACTGAGGATTACAATTGAAAACTTTATCCACACTTGTGAACTTGACCAATTCCCAGTAGCTAAAGACTTTTCTGATCAGGATGATCATGATATTAACAAAGATGCCTTCTCTGATATTATATAATCAAAATTGACACATTTGAAAAGATCTGCCTCACTCAGTAGATCAACTGACTGAGCCACCCAGGCGCCCCTGGGGTCCTCCTTTTAAGCGTGTAGAAGGGTCCTGAGACCAAAAACTTCAAGAACTACTGCTAGAGAAAACTTGTAACAGGGCAGTCTTGGATCAGAGGGGCTAAAAGCCAGTTGGCCAGTAATTGCTAAATTTCTACAATGCGCGAGGAACGCCCAGTCTCGCGGGGCCGGTCTGTGTCCCTCGCGTGACGAGGTGAAGCACAGGGGCGCACAGAGCCACACACGCGGCGGGAGAGGCGTGGGCTTTAGAGCAGAAACTCAGTGTGAAACCCGCGGGGGACCCAGGGCTGGTGACTGGGTCATGGAGCCTGGGGTTCTTCATCTCCTGACTGGAGCCAAGCACACACGGCTCAGGATGAAACAAAACAGCAGACACGCGGGCTGGGCCCTCCTCCTCCTCTGCCACGCCCTCCCACGTGAGGGGAGGGGCCTGGGCGGGGCTTGGCCGGGGGCGGAGCTCTCTACCCAGAAAGCACTGACCTCTGTCCAGCCCACAGTCATGATTACGCAATGCTTCCTGCGGCTCCTACACACCCTTCTGGGAGACCAGAATGACATGGCGTCTTTTTCTCAGGACCCTTCCACATGCTTAGACACAGGAGGATGAACACTGTGAAGGAAGGCTCCAGTGGAGACAAAGGCCGACCCTTTAGTCACAGGAGGGGAAGCTTAGAAAAGTGAGAGACGTCCTTGAAGGCAAACGTTACAAAATAATCGTTGACATTATGAAGGGGCAATGACTGAGGATGCAAACTGTTTGACTAAAATGTAATTATGGATATAATTTCTCCGAATATAAGAAGGCGAAAAATATTTCTGGAAACAATTTTACCTGGTCTAGATCCAGAGAAGAATACACAATTTTCCCTTTGTCATCTCCAGAGAACAATTTCATTCCATTGGGGCTCCAAGCCAGAGCTGTTATGCTATTTTTGTGAATACCGGTGACATCAAATCTCCGAAGCTAGGAACGAACGATAAAAATGCGCACAAGAAAGAAAAGATGTGAGATGGGGCTCGTGGCCAAGGGATTATACAGTCCCTCCTACCTACGGAGAAGCTAGTTTTCCCAACCTTGTTTTCCACGCAAAACCCTGCACAAAGTTCCATCTGGGTATTTATTTTAAAACTGATAGAGGATGGCCAGAGAATATTAAGCAAAATTTAAATTACCCAAATGTGCATTCTGCCAAGCATCCTATCAAGAACAAAAATGGTATCTGATTATAAAGAGCATAGGGTTAAGCTTTTCTGAGTGTGTGTTTTCTGGGCAGATGAGTTTTCATTTTAAAATCCACGAGGAACTGGCCAAGAAGTTAAGAAATGCTAAAGCGACTCGTACTTACTTGTTTATTTCTCCCTGGCAAGGAAGACACAAGCTGAAAAACAGCAACTCTCCCAGAGGCTGTGCCCGCGGCCACGAGGTCATCGAAGCAGGCCAGCAGCTTCACCACTGTGATGGGTTCCGTTTTCCCCTAAGAGAGCAAATGTTAAAGACAAATGGACCTGTAACCAGGCTGGCTTCCAAAATGCAAACATTACCCGTGGAGGCAGAAGGAGGCGGAAGCTTCATCAGGCTGCAGCCTATACGAAGTCCTGATTGAAAATGTATACAACTCAGAAAAACAATGACATCTATTAAACCCTCCTTTTTGTTTCTAGATCTTTATTACTTTTTAAGTTTATTTATTTATTTTGAGAGAGAGAGAAAAAAAAAGCAAGAGCGGGGGAGGGGCAGAGAGAGAGGAGAGAACGAGAATCCCAAGCAGGCTCTTTGCTGCCAGCTGTGGGCCCGATGTGAGACTTGAACTCCACATACCATGAGATCATGACCTGAGCCAGAGTTAGACACTTAAATAACCGAGCCACCCAGGTGCCCCTCTAGGTTTTTAATCTTTGAAATGACAAATTAAAAAACTACATTTCTAATGAAGGAAATGCTGATCAATTGAGTGTGAATATTTTAAGTACTGATCAAGAGAGTACCAGGGGCTTGGAGAGCTGTTTCCTGCCCAGAACAGGAATCTGGAGTAAGAAGAGCTTATCTACCCCAGATCCAAGCTCTGCTTTCTTCTCTTAACATGGACAAGTCATTCAATCATTGCAGTTGACGGTCTGCCTGCAGCACAGGCTTGTTGCACGGATCCAGGAGGCGATGCATCTGAAATTTGTTCTTAGATCAATAATCAAATTAAGTAACGCTAACTCAAACTTAATACATTGCTATACTTAAAAGCACATGTACAAGGGGCGCCTGGGTGGCTCAGTCGGTTAAGCGTCTGACTTCAGTTCAGGTCATGATCTCACAGTTCGGGAGTTTGAGCCCTGCATTGGGCTCTGTGCTGACAGCTCAGAGCCTGAAGCCTGCTTTGGATTCTGTGTCTCCCTCTCTCTCTCTCTCTCCCCCAAATAAATAACAACAAAAAATTAACAAAAAAAGCACACGTACAAGCACTGCACACAGATACTCAAGGCTTCCAGGCCCACTGAGTGAAACCATTCATTCAGAAAACTCACGCAACCATTTGACCCCACTAAGATATACGGCAAGAGCTCCAATAAAACACTTTGATCCCTATATTTGGATGCAGTAATTTACATGGTATTCAATCTATCAAATGTGGAGGTATACCCTTCACATTCAGGGTACGGAGTCAGCTGCTATGGTAACATAAACTGAAGTAGGTCGCAGTCCCGCCCTCTTAAAGCTGAGCTGTGGCAATGAGCCGGGCACGTGAAAAGCCGCCTACAGCCAGTGGGGGTGGTGATGACTGCGCTAGCTTTCATCTGGTACTTTACAGCTTTCAGGGTATTCTCAGGGGCTCTAAATATATCTGATGAGATCGTGATGTAGGGGAAGGGCTTTGGATCTTAAGCTATAGGAAGGCAAAGGGGAGCCCAGGAAGATTCCTGACTTTGCCAGTGTATGGTCAGAAGTGTTTCTGATAACCCTGATCGGGTGTAGCACAGAAGGAGGAGGAAGTGCGACCAGGCGGCGAGACCAGCCGGGGGCCTTTTGCCATAGTTCGGGCCGGAGGCCGGAGGTCATATGTGCCTCGTGGAGAGAAGTGGCAAGCTGAACGGGCAGGAAGGCAGTAAACCCTGATGGAGAAAGAAGACTCCGTTAAGACCTGTTTGCCATGATGACAACAACAAGGAGAACAGCACAGCGGCTCTCCTTTACTGAGCATTCTGAGCCAGGCGACCCGGTAAGCGCTTCACGTGCATTACCTCCTTGATTCCTCACGCATCCGTGAGGGCAGGTGCTGTGGTTTTCTTCGTTTGACGAAGGTTAAGTGGTTTGTGTAAGGACACAGCACCGGAGGAGTCAAGAGTTGGGATTCACGCCTAAGTGTGACTGGAGGCCCTGCCTCGCTGCTCTCTGCGCTGAGTGGGAATCCACAGGCCCCGCAGATGGGAGGCTCGGGAGGCTTGGGAGGCTTGGCAGGCTTGTGGAGAAGAAGGAAAATAAGGGGACTTTATCATTTGCGGCGTGGAAAACACGAGTGCTGATGCCGTGAGCAGAATCCACTGGCGCTGCTCTGAGGAAAGACAGTGCCAGAACATGCTTTAGACGTGGACAGTGTTGACGTGGCAGCAGGCTGGTGAAGAGAATACTGTCCTGCGAATTCGTAATTATTAGAACTGCCACCACATCAGGAATCAAGATCCCTTATTGGAGATCTTGCCGTGTCATAGCACAAAGCGGTGGTGTAATTTTTCTGAATGAATGCTTTCAAAATAAAAATCATCATTCAGATGGGCTGGAAGCCTGAGTATCTATGTGCGATGCATGTACACATGCTTTTTAATAAACTAACATTGTGACTTAACGTTATTTAATATGATCATTAGTGTTACAGTTCTTAAGAACCAAAACATCGCAAGAATCAGAATATCAATACTTAGCTATACTTTAGATAGAAACAAAATACGAGGCTTCAACTTCCTATAGTATGAGTGTAGCTATTCTGAAAAACGTTCCTCTCCAAACATCTAGAAATGCCGAGTAAGATACACAAAACACCCTTTTAAATGCATAGCTGATCTCTAGGAAGTAAAAATCAACAGAGGCCAAAGCCGATAAGAATACTGTCAAACCAGAACAGAAGGCAGCCCTGAAGCTACGGGCTGCCTCAGAACTGTCTGACCAACACCAAGAGCCTTGGTTTCCTGAGCTGAACAGGGCCAACGCGGACAAGGCTTCAGGCCAGATGAGGTGGGAGCTGGAACTGCCATGCCCTGCAAAAGCCCCTGAAGACTCCCCGAAGGCCTAACCATCAAAGTGTAAACTAGGGAAAAATCAATTTGCTGGCAAATGGAGCTGACAAGGAACTCTGTCTTCTCTCAGACATTGGCTAGAGTGAATAAAAG
The DNA here is from genome assembly GCF_046562875.1 of Panthera onca. NCBI lineage: Eukaryota > Metazoa > Chordata > Mammalia > Carnivora > Felidae > Panthera > Panthera onca. The sequence continues at coordinate 143,464,908 of NC_138344.1, read as the reverse complement.
AGAAGAATGTTCCCCAAGAATCTGTCACCACCAGCCTGCCCTATTCAGCATCTGAGTTTGAATTTATCTTCTGTTTCCACTCAAAGAGAGCTCCATGCCAGGCAGTTGACCTGAAGTGCATCTATGTTAGCAGCATGCCAAGAGGCCTGGCAGAGGGAGTCTAAACCCCATCTGTGGGACACGGTCTCGACCCAGGTCCCTCAGATTCACACGTATTAGGACCAGTCACAGAGCTTCTAATTAGAAACCACCATGGGAAAAAGGCCCCATGAAGAAGAATCAACTAAAAAAACGCAGTAACAGGGACTCCTGGGTGGTTCAGTCGGTTAAGCGTCTGACTTCGGCTCAGGTCACGGTCTCACGTTTGTGAGTTTGAGCCCCGTGTTGGGCTCTGTGCTGACACCTTGGAGCCTGGAGCCTGCTTCGGATTCTGGGTCTCCCTCTCTCTCTCTCTGCCCCTCCCCTGCGCTCTCTCTCTCTCTCTCTCAAAAGTAAATAAACATTAAAAAAATAATTTTTTTAACACAATAACAGAATTGTACGACCCTTTGCCTCCACCCAAGTACAGCATTTAGATCGAAGAGACCCAGAGCATAAAAGAAATATGCTTAACATTTTAAAGAAATATATACAGAATTTAAAACAATAGTAACCTACTATCGGAAATAGAAATGAAAGAGAGTCAAAAGAATTTAAAATCTTAATGGGTGATTAAATAGCAGATTAGTCAGAGCTGAAAGAAAATTATTGAACTAGATGACAGATCTGTGCCACGTAGAGAGAGGAAAAGATAAAAAACATGAAAGAGCAGAGTCCTAGGGATAGAATCTAAAGATCCATCCAATTGGGATGCCAGAAGAAAAGAGGACAACAGAAAGCAACATCTTCAGAGATAAGGGCTAACTAAAAGTTACCCATATTGATGAAAGACCTGTGTCCTCAGGAGCACACGCCTTGAAAAAGTTTAACAGAAAGAAATACACATATACACACTGTGTAGTGAAACGCTGAAACCTCAGATGCTGAGAAGATATTAGTATGTCAGAAAAAAGGGCAAATGACCAGATATGAGTAATTATTAAAAACCAAACTTCTCGGGGCACCTGGCTGGCTCAGTTGGTAGAGTATGTGACTCTCGATTTCGGGGTTGTGAGTTCAAGCCCCATGTTGGGTGTAGAGAGTGCTTGAAAATAAAATGTTTAGGGGCACCTGGGTGGTTCAGTTGGTTAAGCGTCTGACTCTCGGTTTTGGTTCAGGTCACGGTCTCCTGGTGGTGAGATCGAGCCCCTCATTGGGCTCCATGCTGTGCATGCAGCCTGCTTAAGATCCTCCTTCTCCCTCTCGTCCTGCCCCTCCCCTGCACACGTGCATGCACGTGCATGCTCACTCTCAAAAAAAAAAGAAAATTCTTTAAAAAAAAACAAAACTGGGGCGCCTGGATGGCGCAGTCGGTTAAGCGTCCGACTTCAGCCAGGTCACGATCTCGCGGTCCGTGAGTCCGAGCCCCGCGTCGGGCTCTGGGCTGATGGCTCGGAGCCTGGAGCCTGTTTCCGATTCTGTGTCTCCCTCTCTCTCTGCCCCTCACCCGTTCATGCTCTGTCTCTCTCTGTCCCAAAAATAAATAAAAAAACGTTGAAAAAAAAATTTAAAAAAAACAAAACTTCTCAACAGAAACAATGGAGACCAGAAGACAATGGAAGATCATCTTCAAAGTGCTAAGATAGAACTGTTAGCTTTGAATAGAGATCTGTTTAAACAACTTAGAGACACAGAGACATTCAGACAAGCAAAATATCAAGAGTAATTGACATTTGCGTTTAGATGAGAAAGGCCAGAGACATCGTAAGAAAACTAAAGGCCAAAAACAAAACAAAACAAAACAAAACCTTATAGGCTAATATCCCTCATGAATATAGATACAAAAAAAAAAAACCGTAATAAAATATTACCGAAAGGAAGATAGCAAGATTTTAAAAAGGATAATATATCATTACACAGTGGGGTTTACAGATGTAATACACATTTGGATTAACAATCAAACTCAATACATATAATATGCCATATTAATAGAATAAAGAAGAAAATCATGTTATCATCTCAACAGATTCAGAAAAAATATGACAAACTTCCATACTCATTCATGACTAAAAAACTCTCGGAAAACTAGGAACAGAATTAAGTAGAAACAAAAAGCATCTATGAGGAATCTACAGCTAATGCACGTACACGCCAAGGCAAAGATGTCCGTTCTTACTGTGGACATTGTACTGGAGGTCCCAGCCAGTGCAGTCACTCAAGTAAAAAAAAAAAAAAAAAAAAAAAAAAAAAAAAGCAAAGGCATACACATTGGCAAAAATGAAGTAAAATGCTTCCTGCACAGGCAGAAGTGATCACCTGTGTAGAAAACCCTAAGAGGTCTATAAAATACGATGGAAGTAAAATACACATTAATCAACTCTATTTCTATATGTCGGCAACACAAAATCTGCAAGTAAAATAAACTGTTGAATAGTTCTTATGTTATTTGTGAAGTGATGTTACATTACTTGAGGGTAGACGGAGAGAAGTTAAAGGACACATGCTGTAAATCCTAGAAAAACTGCTAAGAAAGAAAAGCGGGAGGGCCTAATAAGCCATAGTGGACATAACATAGAAATATGAAAAAATAATTAGTCTGAAAGACAGCAGGAAAAGAAAATAAACAAAACAAGATAATAAAGAACAGGTGGGATGAGCAGAACACAATTCCCAAGATGGCAGACCTAACTGATGGCTCTCAACTGGGGACAAGTCTGTCCCCCAGCCTGTCCATGGGACATGTGACAGTTTCTGGAGGTTGCTGCAATTGGAGGTGATACAATTGCCATCTGGTAGGCAGAAAGCAGGGATGCTGCTAAACACCTACAATACCCAGGAGAGCACCCCAGACCAAGGTGTCAGTAGCTGTCAGGCCGAGAAACTGACTTAAACCCAACCATATCAATAATTACATTCAATATAAATGGCCTAAATATGCCAATTATCAGGCCGTCTGGCTGGCTCAGTCAGTAGGGCTTGCGACTCTCAATCTCAGGGTCGTGAGTTCAATCCTCATGCTGGGCATAAAGATTACTTAAAAAGAAAAAAAAAAGCAGGGGCGCCTGGGTGGCTTAGTTGGTTAAACATCTGGCTTCAGCTCGGGTCATGATCTCGCAGTTCATGAGTTTGAGCCTCACATCTGCACTGTAAGCGCAGAGCCTGCTTGGGATTCTCTCTTCCTTTCCCCAGCCCCCTCTCTGCCCCTCCCCTACTTGTGCACGTGCACACACACACTCTCTCTCTCTCTCTCTCTCTCTCTCTCTCTCAAAATAAATAAACTTAAAAGAAACTAGAGATTGTTAAACTGAATAAAAAAGTAAGACCTGACTTTATGTTATCTTCAAGAAATGCACTTTAGTTATAAAGGCACAGATAAACTAAAGGCAAGAATGGAAAAAGATATACCATGCAAACTCTGATTGTAAGCAAGCAGGAGAGGCTATACCACCACCCAAGTAGACAAGGAATATCACCAGAGATAAAAAAAGAGATACTACATAGTGATAAAAGGATCTATTCAATAAATAGATAACAATCCTAAATGTATAAGTACCAAACAATAGAGCTTTAAAATGCATGAAACAACACAACAACCTGACTATATTGAATACCACTGAACTATATACACTTAAAAATGGAAAAATGATAAATTTTATGTTCTGTAGGTTTTACCACAATTTTTAAAAATGCATGAAGCAGAAACGGACAGAAAGACAAATGCACTATTTCTGTTGGTGGATTCAACCCTCCCGTCATGGCAACTGACAGAAGCAGGCTATCGAAGGCCTGGAAGATCGAACCACACTGCTGAGTTAGCGCGAGTCTGCCAAAAAGCAGGACCTGCCAGTGGAAGCAGACACGCGAGACATCTTTCTGGGCAAACCCAGCCGGAAGAGGCGGGGAGAACTGTCAACTCACAGTGCAGGTCTGCGACCCGAGATGGAGACAAGGGAAGGAAGGGGAGTTGCACAGGCTAATCTCCAACCGCAGTGCAGTTCTAGAAAGTTGTGGCCTCGCCATCAGGAACCCCCAAGCCAGAGTCACTTGTCAGGAGTCATCAGCTTCATGGGCGTAGGTGTGCCTTGTGTCCCAGCTGCACCCAGTCACAGGCCGGGAGCGCCAGCGGGAAGCGTGGCTCTGGGTGGGCACAGCGGCAGGCTCAGGGTTCCCCAGTTACATACACCCCCGCAGGGAGAGAGGGTAATTGAGATGAGGCTATCACCAAGTGCCACACAGAATAAAAAGACACAGGTGGAGAAAATATTCGAGGCTTATTTTTGACAACTGGATCAGGATACACAAAACCTGTTTTAGAAAACGGAAGGCGCAAAGCCACCATCCATCTTTTTAAACAGTATTTCTATTTCATAAAGCCAATCCTTCATTTAAGATATTATTTACAAATGGGATTTTTACAGGGGCGCCTGTGTGGCTCAGTCGGTTAAGCGTCCAGCTTCGGCTGGGGTCATGATCTTGCAGTTTGTGAGTTCGAGCCCCACGTCAGGCTCTGTGCTGACAACTCAGAGCCTGGAGTCTGCTTCGGATTCTGTGTCTCCCCCTCTCTCTCTGCTCCTCCCCCACTCACGCTCTGTCTCTCTCTCTCTCTCGAAATAAACATTAAAAAATAAAATATATAAATGCATTGCTGATTTACAATGAGATGCACGCTGAAGATTAAGCAATCGTGTTTACTGATGGCTTCCCTGTGCTTGTCGTGTGGACATGAATAACGTGTCCCTTTCAGGGGCTCTCACGGTCCAGGAAAAGGACAAGACCCATCAACACATACAGGAACCAAGCATTACTGTCACTGACACACAGGTACGGGGGGGTCACGGGAAGGACATGGTCAGCTCCGACGGGTATGAGGGGCGGGGCAGACAAGATTGCTGCCTTCACGATGCCAGTTGGCTGAATCCCAAGTGCCTCGTGGCATGGGAGTCTCTCGTTTCCATTTCTACAATGATGAAATATGTTCACATATACAAGACTACATACGACATGACTGTAGACAACTGCTTAGATGGTCATGAAACGAACGTCTACTGAGTCCTGACCCAGCCTGGAAAAGGGAACGTCGAGGGCACCTTTGAAGCCCTCTGGGCCCTTCTCCCTACCTGCATACCCTCATGCCACCAAAACCACTATCCTGGAATTGGAATTTATCCCCTTGCTTTTCACAGCTTCATCACATGTGCACGTGCCCTTACGCACTACGGTGCACACACGTGCCCAACACAGACTCAGACTGGTGAGCCAGCATGTGGAGGTTCTGGCCCTCAACCTTCCTGACTCAGAAACTCAGTTTTTTCAGTGTCCTATTGTGTTCAGTGCCCAGGGTGGTTGCCTTGTGGGCATCTCATGCACAAGAAGTTAAAGTTTAAGCCAAAAAGCCAGTTTATTACTTTATAAAGAACTAACGGTCACACAAACCAGAATGCTCACGTACGTAGGACCTGTACATTCTTCCCCCACTGGCTGATGCGCATGGGCAGCAAGTCTTAGTCAAAAGCTGCTTGGCTAGCAGGGAGCAATTTCTGAGCAAGCCACGGTAAGCGTTAGGGCCGGCCATGCCAAGGGGGTCTCAGCTCTCAAAGGGACTCCCAGCTACACGGGTAATTCGGCCCGATTTTTCCCAAGTTACCCAGCAGACTATACGCTCTCTTCCTGCCGTCACATCCTCTTTTCTTCTTCTTCTTCAAGTTTATTTATTTTGAGAAAGAGAGGATGAGCAGAGGAGGGGCGGGAGGGGTGGGGGTGGACAGAGGATCTGAAGCGGGCTCCGTGCTGACAGCAGAGAGCCCAACATGGGGCTAACCTGGGTCAAAGTCGGACGTTGAAGCGACTGAGCCACTCAGGTACCCCTCCCTTTTTCTTTTGATGTGGGGACAGTTCAGTCTTATTCTGGCCTGGGAGTCACTCTTCTGTCTCTTTAAGGAGACTCTGTCCATTTCAGGGCTCATCTATCGTATGCTGACTCTTACATTTCCCTCCTTTCCAACTTCCCAGGAGCACTTCTTGTTGCCTTGTGGCAACTTAACCCCCCTCAAAATGGAAATCTAGCGATAAAAAAATTTAAGAAGAGACTGATTTGAAAGAAGCCAGTGATGATTTTCTGAACAAACACTTCACCATCAGGGTAGCATTCCACCAACCTCCTCAGGCTCCTTGGCAGGCGGTTTTCCCTTCATACACAGGACAAAACTGTACGAAGGGGAAGCGTTCTTTGCGAGTGAGCTCATGGGAGCTGTGAAATGTGACAAGGCTTTCTTCATGAGTGTCTCTCGATATGCCAAAGCTTAACCTTTAGGAGAAACTGCTAGCATATCAAATAATAGATCGAAAATACCTAGAAACATTTAAGAAGACTCTAGTAAGATATTCATCAAATTCAAAAGAATTGTTTCACTTTTATCCTTTTACTAACACAGAACCACAGTTTAAAGTTTAAATATTTACATAACTATTTGATGATCCAAAAGTTAAATCAAAGCATCCCCTTTTCTGGAATAATTTCCTTAATTCCATAGGGCAAATTGGAGTAGGGAACATCCACTGGACTTGAAGGAAGTCCCTAGGGCCCGGGACACCACCACTAGAGAAATCTTAGAGACAGAAGGCAGATTACCTACAAAGGAAAACAATTCGATGGCCAGCAGGAGTCCCAGCAGTGGAGATGATGATATAATACGTTTAAAGTGTTGAGACAGAATAAACATCTGAAGTGAGGTAGGGATCAAGTTTCACTTTCCCCCAAATACTCATATCCAAATGTCCCACACCATTTAGTAGAACAACCTTGTAATAGCATCTTTGCAAAACCTCAAGCGATCATATATGTATGGATTTTCTGGGTTCTCTGTTCTATTCTTTTTGATCTGATCTCTTTATCTATTCTTGTGCTAACAACCACAATCAGCTTAATTACTGAAGGTTCATAAGCCTTGCTAACCCAGTAGAGCAACCCCTCCCATCTTGTTCTTTTGCCATTAGTATCTTGACTCTTCTTGAGTCATTACAATTGCAAATACAATTTTAAATTACCATTAGTTAATGAGTTGAAGCAATCCATGCTGAGGATACCAGTGAAACCCTATACCGCAATGCTACTGACATGCCAGAATTTAGATCATAGGATCCTAATTAGTCAGTTAAGCATCCAACTCTTGATTTCAGCTCAGGTCATGATCTCAAGGTCTGTGGGATCGAGTCCCAAGTCGGGCTCTGTGCTGGGCATGGAGTCTGCCTAAGATCCTCTCTCCCTCTCCTTCTGCCCCTACCCTGTTTTCTCTCACATGCATGCACTCTCTCTGTTGAAATAAATGAGTAAACTTAAAAAAAAAATACACACACACACACACACACACACACACACACACACACACACACTTGGTAAAAGTCAAGGAAACATTCATAATATTCTGAAGCATGAGTTTCCTGACTGGAAAACATCACAGACATGTTCCCATGCTCAGGCCTCTCCTTCCCTCCACTGGGAATATTCTGCCCCCGCTGTTAACAGCACGTCCATCATGCTGCTCACTGTCTTTGGGTCTCCATTCAGCTGTCACCGCTCAGCGAGCCCTTCCCTGAACTTCCTATTTAAAATTGCAACGCCTCGCGCTGCAGCTCCTCACCCCCTCCTCCGCTTTATTCTCCCCTCAGACCCCCTTCTTGTTCGTCTGTGTGTTGGCGGCTCTGGCTCCCCACTAGACTCCGAGTCCCCTGAGGGCAGGGGCCTTGCCTGCCCTGTTCTGTGCCTCTCCAGGACCTCAAGCGGGCCTAGCACACGGTGAGCACTGGGTACTTTTTTCTTTTTTAATGTTTATTTATTTTTGAAGGAGAAAGAGACAGAGTGTGTGTGGGGTGGGGGTGGGGGGGTGGGGGGCGGTGCAGACAGAGAGGGAGACAAAGAATCCCAAGCAGGCTCCAGGCTCCGAGCTGTCAGCACAGAGCCTGATGCAGGACTCGAACTCACACACCGCGAGATCATGACCTGAGCCGAAGTCGGACACTCAACCGACGGAGCCACCCAGGTGTCCCCGCACTGGGTACTTATTGAATGAACTCCTGGAGACCCAAGTGCAGACAAGCTGCAGAAGTGACAACCAGGTAGCGCAGAGACTGCTCTGGGGGCGAATCCGTGGAATTTCCGCCATTCACTGAATGCTAAGGAGAGAGGTTATACAATTACTTTCCAAAGAGAAAATCAGAAGCTCAGGTCAACTTATCGTTCCCGTCTGTTCTTACGTATTTCACACCCATATATTTAACAAGTTTATAACATTTTTATACTCGTTATTAGCTCCTCACAGTTTCTTGTGCTTTTGGCACGAGCTAGAAGAACTTCTTGTGTCTCCATCTGCCCTCTCCCACTAACTCGTGTAGGAAAAAAGGTTTCCAAAAGTATTATTCTTGAAAACACACGACAGGCTGTATTTAGCACATATAAGGTCTGCTTTCCTTCTTTAGAAACAGAACTTCATTTAAAAACATCATCTTTCATCCATGCCATACATGGGTTCATGAGAGGGTAGACTAACTTTTATTTTTATTTACCTTCCTATAAAATCTTAGATTTCCCCTAAATGAAACTAGTTGATGCATGTCTCAATTTTCACTTGGAAATTCCAGAGACTCTGAATCTGGTTTCCACTGTCTTCCAAATCCAGACTTTTGTGGAGGCCCTGTCTTCTCTCATAGGAAGTGAGCATAATGGTCAGGCAACCAGCTGTGTGGCGTGGAGCAGGAATCTTACCATTTCTTTATTTGAAAAACATGGGAATTGTGCCAAATTATTCTTTTTGTTTGTTTGTTTGTTTGTTTGTTTATTTAGTTTTGAGACAGACAGAGACAGAGCATGAACAGGGGAGGGGCAGAGAGAGAGGGAGACACAGAAGCAGAAGCAGGCTCCAGCCTCTGAGCTGTCAGCACAGAGCCCGACGCGGGGCTCGAACTCATGGACTGTGAGATCATGACCTGAGCCGAAGTGGGACACTCAACCGACCGAGCCACCCAGGCACCCCTGTGCCAAATTATTCTAAGACCTAGCCAGCTCTGAAGACAAAAATGACCAGAACAACAAAACAGTTAATCCATCTCTAGGATCACGCAGCTAATAACCGACAGCCAACACTCAAAACAGAGCTTTGTGTTGTTGTGTTGATGCAAGTAAATACGGGGGCGCCTGGGTGGCTCGGTCAGTTGAGCGTCCAACTCTTGACTTTGGCTCAGGTCGTGCTCTCACAGTTTGTGAGGTAGAGCCCCACATTGGGCTCCGTGCTGACAGTGCACAGCCTACTTGGGATTCTCTCTCTCCCCCTCCCTCTGCCCGTCCCTCACTCACTCTGTCTCTCTGTCGAAAATAAACTTCAGAAACATTTAAAAAAAAAACCCAAAACAAGGAAATAGGAAAACATTCTTGTTACCAAAAAATTCTAATGATTCCACCGCATTTAAAGAAAACAAAAAGATACTTCTTCACACCCCCTCCCTTAGCCTACCCCATTCTCAGGCCCCACAGAGATTTAGAGAATCATGATGGAGAGTCAGGAGTGCTCCTGCAGACCTTTTCCCATATATTTTACAGACAGATATTTAGCTTTCTTTTCCCACCCCAGTATTCTAATTCCAAATTCCGCGTTCTTTCCAAAACGGAATTTTTATTTTGCACTTCCTTTGTGGTTTTCCACAATTACGGGTTTGTATTCTACACCAAATGGGTGCTTGGAAAATCTTTTGGATACTTGGGGCTGTCAAGTTTGGATTTTGGCCCCAGTAAAATACATTTTTTTCTGATCCCTCCGTAAGAGAAAGCCAGCGGACATATACATATAATATATGACTTTTCCTGGAGTCCCCTCTTCATCTGCTGGTTCCAAGAATTTGTACTTGATTCTCCCAAATCTGGGCACCCCTGGTGCTAGGACATCACCTCCTTCAAAGCTCATGGGGCTCATCATAGGATAAAGAGAAAGCTAATTCTAGGTAAAACTCTAAAACTGACGGTCAGGGGTAACTGTAGTTTCATTCTGGGGAACATTACACTCACTTTTCTCTAAGTTTTTGTGAGTTTGGTGGTGAACTTTAAAAAACAGTCATATAATTATATTTTAAAAAGGACAATACAATGGTATCAATAAGCCACATGTGTTTTATAAAAGAGAACTGGATTGAAATGCAACCCGAGTAAAGGGTCTGAATTCACACCTGGCCCCTAGCCCACACAGCCCACAAGGGTCCCCGAGCTGACCCTGCCGCAGAAGCAGGTTCCAGCCTACAGTCTCATGTTCGAGGCCCCACCCGCCTTTCTGGCCTTAACCCTCGCTGCTCCATATCCTTGCCCTGTGTTCCACTTCCATCCAAATACACTTTCTGGAACACACACACACACACGTGCGCGCGTGCTCCAACACTACACCTTAATGCCAAAGATGACCTAGCAGTGAATTAAAACCTAAGGGGCTAGCAAATGTACCCTGCAGTGTTAGAGGTCAGAAGAGCAGGCACCCGCGAGAGGAGTACTGACTGGCAGCCGGCGCTGGGAGTCCACTGGACTGCTGAAGACGTTCTGCATCTTGATCTAGGGATCACACGGCTGTACAACTAGGCTAATTCACCAAGTTGTACATTTGAAATTTGTACGCTTTATGTCAAGTACACTTCAACTAAAAACTGAGAAAACAGAGTGAGACAGAGAACCAAAGTCTGCTCTACTTTAAACTTGTTGAGACACGTTTTATGACCCAGAATATGGTCTCAGTGAATGTTCCACGTTTATTTACGAAAAACACACCCTCATCTGCTGTTGGGTGGAACGTTCTGTAAATGTCAATGAGACAATGTCAGCTGATAGTGTCACTCAGCTCTTCTATATTTCTATATCCTTGAGAGACGAGTGCTGAAGTCTCCAACTAGAATTGTGGATTTCTTGATTTTTCAGTTATGAGACTTTTTGCTCCGTCTATTGTGGAGTTTGCTTGTTAAGGTACCTACACGTAAGGCTGCTGTGTCTTTTCCAACGGAATGGCTCTCTTTAACCCTAGTTATTTCTTTGCTCAGACTACTTTGATATTCACATCGCCACTCCAACTTTCTTTTAATTAGCATTTACATGACATACCTTTCTCCATCCTTTTAATATTTTTTTAATGTTTATTCATTTCTGAACAACAGATAGAGACAGAGCACAAGCAGGGGTGGGGCGGAGAGAGAGGGGGACACAAAATCTGAAGCAGGCTCCAGGCTCTGAGCTGTCAGCACAGAGCTCAACGCGGAGCTTGAACTCACGGACCACAAGATCATAACCTGAGCTGAAGTCGGACGCTTAACAGACTGAGCCACCCAGGTGCCCCCATCCTTTTAATTTTTTTAAAAAAAAAATTTTTTTTTCAATGTTTTTTATTTATTTTTGGGACAGAGAGAGACAGAGCATGAACGGGGGAGGGGCAGTGAGAGAGGGAGACACAGAATCGGAAACAGGCTCCAGGCTCCGAGCCATCAGCCCAGGGCCCGACGTGGGGCTCGAACTCACGGACCGCGAGATCGTGACCTGGCTGAAGTCGGACGCTCAACCGACTGCGCCACCCAGGCGCCCCTCCATCCTTTTAATTTTTAATTGAGTTTCTTATGAACAATATATAGTTGGTTCATAATTTTTTTCTCCATTAGAGTAACTTCTTTTAATTGATAAGTACAGATCATTTCCACTTAATTATTGATACATTTTAATCAGGTCTATCATTTTGTTTTCTTTTTTCTTTTTTTACTGTTTATTTCTTCTGAAAGAGAGAGACAGAGTATGAGTGGGAAAGGGGCAGAGAGAGAGGGAGACACAGAACCTGAAGCAGGCTCCAGGCTCTGAGCTGTCAGCACAGAGCCTGATGCAGGGCTTGAACCCTTGAAATGTAAGATCATGACCTGAGCCGAAGTTGGACGCCCAACTGACTGAGCCACCCAGGCACTCCTAAACACAAAAGTCTTGTCTAAAGACGTCCATAAAAGCCCACTAACTACAGGAGTAGTAGAGCCACACCAGGCCATGAGGGAGAAGCCATAACTCAGTCACCTTGGGAGTCTCTCACAACCGCCGCGTACTCAATAAACCACAGATATTGACTAAGTAGGTGAATTTGACGATGATGTGTCAATATTTATTTAGTGCCTACCAGCATCTACAATACACAGACATGCAATGCCTGAAGTCAACCAGCACAGAACAGAGGTTGGCTGAGATTCTAACAGCAATGTTCTATAAGGAGAGATCTTATTTCAGATGTACCTGTTTGGGTAGCTAGCCAATACTGATACTAGTCCTTTCTTCATAATAATTTCAGCACAATAACTAGAGATCATTTAACCGAGTCAGTCAAGGTACCCTGAGAAACAAAAATATGTAGAAGAAAGTACCAACCTCCAAAGTTTTCTATTACATATTAACACTAAAATGTTCTCTTTTAAAGTGGTGCTAAACTTCTAGAGGCAGGGGGAAAAAAGTAAAAACAAAAATAAACCAACGTCTTTAGCTATATCCCACTTCAATTAAAGATGGTTTTCAAGTAGTGTTTGGGTGAGATACCGAGGCCAAATCAGAAGTAAATTACCCCATCCTAGGAGACACGAGCGTGTCCAACGTCGGCCATGCCTCTTGCATACTAAGGAGTAAAGAAAAGCAAGACTCACCTCAAAGTTGTACTTCTTCATCTGGTTGAGGTGTCTGCAGTACAGATAGAGCATGCCGATGCTGCTGCCCACCGCGATGTAGTCCCCATTGGTGTCGAGAGCTGTGAGGTAGACCACGACGGAGCGGAAACCCTTCTGCACCTTTGTGGGAATGGCATTGAGGAGATAGTACAAAGGGCAGAACTCTCTGAAGGTGACCGGTTCTGATACTGATGCCATGGCCGAGGTTTCCGCAGATGATCTTCAGGCAGGAGAAGGAATGTTTGACTGGCATCTGGGGAAACCTGGGGGCTAAAGAACAAGGCGTTGTAATTCTTTCAACGTCTGGTCACGCCAAAGAGAAGTCATGTTTAGCGGTGGGCTTGAGGAACTTGCAGGTGGGGAAAAATTACAGCTGTGGCTTATTTCAATGGAGAAAGTAAACCAGGTGTCATTAAGATCACTTCGAGCACTTTAATTCAACGTGCGCGTCAGTATGTACTGGCCTCTATAATTTATACTGTGCTAATAAATACTATGGAGAAACAGAAAGAATATTAGAAACAGTTCTTATTCTCGAGCAGTTCATGATCTAGCCAGGCAGGCAAAAGAAACAGTGAAGAGGGGCGCCTAGGTGGCTCAGTCGGTTAAGCGTCCGACTTCGGCTCAGGTCATGATCTCACGGTCTGTGAGTTCGAGCCCCGCGTCGGGCTCTGTGCTGACAGCTCAGAGCCTGGAGCCTGTTTCGGATTCTGTGTCTCCCTCTCTCTCTGCCCCTCCCCTGTTCATGCTTTGTCTCTGTCTCAAAAATAAATAAACATTAAAAAAAAAATTAAAAAAAAAAAAAAAGAAACCATGAAGACACACAAAACCACATGTGATTGGGTGCGAAGCTGTAGGTCTTGATAAGCGGGAGAGAGTAGTGGGAAAGGCTTCACTGGAAACATCCTGAAGTACAAAGCTCGTGAGGACGGACGGAACATGAAGAGAAAGAGGAAAGCCATTGTCCCAGGAGGACAACGAACCAGTCCTGGTGTGGCAATACACTCGCTGTGTCGAGACAGCAGAGAAGCACGTCCCCCAGCTGGATGCCTGCAGCCCCCTCGACGCTCGGAGCCTCCGCGATGCACCTGCTCCACCCTGACACCCGCACCTCTCGGCACTCTGAGTTCAAAGCCTCCCGCAATAAAGAGACTCGGTCCTTACACAGTGTGTTGTCATTCATGAAGGGTTCAGCCACTCATTTACTCCTTGTCCCACCTGTGAGATCACTGGTGTCACCTCCAACTCTGAGAAGAAGGGCCTGAGGACCCAAGGGTCACAAGACTGGCCCGTGACCACAAAGCTGAGACCCGAGTCCAGGTCCGGAGTCTTCCCAGTCACGCCATCACAGCTCTGACAGACAAGCAGCAGCTACAGGCGGTGCCCGATCTGATCAGAGCTGGAGGGGTATATTCTAGCCCTTCAGTTCTACGGAGACTTTAAGCCCCTCTAGTAAGAACTCGTTAGGATCCCGGATCTGCGGTCTGCTGAATGGTGGCTTTTTGATTTCTATAAAGCTGACTGACCAACTTCAAGTTCTCTTATAACGAAACTCACATCCGACTCATTCTCACCCAGGGGCCCCAACACCGGGCTGTCCCTCCCACCTGGAATGCTCTTTGTCCAGGTGTCACTCAGATTTTGCTTCTTCTCAGCATACGGGTGTCTGCTAAAATGTCCCCTTATCCACGACGTCCCACCTGACCATCCCCTACAATGTGCTTCCTACCACCACCACCAAGCACTCTCTGCTCCCCTCTCTCTGCTTTACTTGCTCACACTTCTTCTTCCTTCTCTTTTCACTGGCCGTCTCTGCCTGACCCCCTCTACCATCACCGGTCTGTAAGGCCCACAGGAGCAGGGCCACATCTGCCTCACTCACCTCTGTAGCCCCCAGCACCTAGAAAAGGATCAGGCATATCAGAGGCACTCAGTAAGTATTTGCTGAATAGATGAATGAGTTGTGTACGAGGAAAATCTGCAAGGAAGGAAGGAGTGACAGGAGCAGAAGACCAACAAAATAATCACTTTTTCTCCAATCTTGCCTCAACTCACTGCAGGAATAATACCCCCCTGGATCTCTGTGGCATACCCAGCGATCCAAGCATTTTCAGATTCCTGTTTCATTTGATAATCACAATAGTCGATACGAAGAAGCAAGCAGTGTAATTTGTGAGAGCTCCCCTAATGGTAATAATAAGAATCACATCCCTCTGTGATGGTTAAGAAAATTGACTGGGGCCCCTGGGTGGCTCAGTTGGTTGAGCAGCTGACTCTTGATTTTGGCTCAGGTCATGATCCCAGGGTTATGGGATCGAGCCCCATGTTGGACTCTGCGCTGAGCATGGAGCCTGCTCAAGATATTCTCTCTCTCTCTCTCTCTCTCTCTCTCTCTGGGCACCTGGGTGGCTCAGCCAGCTAAGCATCTGACTCTTGATTTTGGCTCAGGTCATGATCTCACAGTTCATGGGTTCGAGCCCCGAGTTGGGCTCTGTGCCGACAGAGTGAAGGCTGCTTGGGATTGTTTCTCTCTCTCTCAAAATAAACAAATATTAAAAATATATATACATTCTCTCTCTCTGCCCCTCTCCCCCTCTCGTGCGTGCTCTGTCCCTCTCTAAATTTCTTTTTTAATCTTAAAAAAAAAGAAAGAAAATTGACTGATACATCCCTTTGTAGCAGAGGTTGAAGCTCTGGGAGGTTCCGAAATGTGCCCAAGCTCACATAGCTTCAGTGTATGTGCCGCTGAAGTGAGCACACACATAGCTTTAAATGGCTGACGCAACAGGCATCTGGATGGTGAATGCTGTGCCGTCCATACAGCAGCACGGTTCATAAACCTATAACTAGGCAAGGGCAAGACTAATCCTTGATTTATGCGAGTACTCCAGAAAGGTGGGCGAGACTCAGATGATGCAGGAATCAAATGAAAATGAAATGGCCTCATGCACTCAAGTGAAAACCGTTGCTGACAGATACCACGGGAAAGGAGGTAGATCGCTTAAGGACATGGGACAATAATCCAAAATGCAAAGAATGACAATAGCAACAGCACTAATCGCTAATGCTATTACTTCATAGAAACTATCCTTAGCACACTAACCCATTAAATCCTCGCCAAATCAGGACCACTGTTATCTCCATTGTACAGATGAGGACACTGTTGCTATTTCAACAATCTTTCCATCTTCAAGCGAAAGGCAGCATAGGAGCAGTTAAAGGCTTTGTTTCCTTGATGGGCGTGTACATGCAAACACACCGAGAAGCCATAATTTATACAAAGTTTTTAAAATGAAAATTTTTTTAAACAGTTATAAATGTTCACCGTCAAAAAACTGAGGGGTGCCTAAGTGGCTCAGTCAGTTCGGTGTCCAACTCTTGATTTCGGCTCAGGTCAGGATCCCACAGTGGTGGGATTGAGCCCCACGTTGGGCTCTGTGCTGAAGGTGGAGCCTACTTAAGATTCTTCTCTCTCTCTTTCTCTCTCTCTGTCCCTCTCATCTCCCCACCCCCAGCTCGAAGGCACGCACACTCTATCTCAAATTAACAAAAAAAATTGAGGGGCGCCTGGGTGGCTCAGTTGGTTTCAGCTCATGTCATGATCTCATGGTTCATGGGTTCGAGCCCCACATCGGGCTCTGCGCTGACAGCGCAGAACCTGCTTGGGATTCTCCGTCTCCCTCTCTGCCCCTCCCCCCTTCTCTCAAAACAAACTTTAAAATTTTTGAAGTATGGAAAATTACAAAGAACTAAATAAATGGCATTAATAATCCCATTGTACGGGGGTGCCCAGGTGGCTCAGTTGGTTGAGTGTCCGACTTTGGCTCAGGTCATGATCTCACGGCTGGTGAGTTGAGTCCCGCGTCGGGGAGTCTGTGCCGACAGCTCAGAGCCTGGAACCTGCTTGGGATTCTGTGTCTCCCTCTCTCTCTGCCCCTCCCCCACTCACGCTCTGTCTCTCTCTCTCTCTTTCAAAAATAAATAAAACATTAAAAAAATAATAATCCCATTGTACAGAGACATGCTACATCTACAGGTAGTGACAGACACATATATGCAGACACACACAGCTTTTCACCTTATAAACCAGAAGCATTTGCCATTTCATTAAATATTCCACCAGAACACGATTTTTAATCTGTACAGAAAAGCTGCAGCGAACACACTCTATGCATAAACCAAAATTTTCTGAACCAAAATGTTCTAATTTCTGCTTTAGTGGACGAGGCCTCCTCGGAAGCAAGTGGAAGGACTAAGCACTTCACAAACATCAGCCAGTACTATTTCCTCCTTTCAAAGCCATTTTCCTCAAAGCAGCTCTGTCAAATTTAAAATTCATTCCCTTGATCTGATACCATTCACTTGTCAGCTCCATAATCTCCATACGAAGGAATCTGAGACTGCGGCCTGGTTACAAGGGGCCGGAGGATACGCCTCGAAAGTCATCTGCAGGGCAGGTACACTATTCTAGCTTGGATTATACGTTTACTTGCGGTGGCTCAGGAGGTATTCGTGGAAGGACAGAGTCCCTGGAATCATCTCTTTGGCGCAATCAACAATAACACTATCAACTTCAAAAATGTGTAAGGATCCCTTCACTTGCAGGCCCCAGCACAGATTAAAAATTATCACAATTCTGTGGCAGATAATGGGCAGTATAATCAAATTTTGAATCAATTTTTGGGGCTGAAATCCTAGCATTCGTGCCTGACTTCTCCCTCTTCTTTACCCCCAGAGCAACCCCTCACCTCGTTCCATCTACTCTATTGCCTAACCTACCTCACACCTGGCCCCTTCTCACCAGCTGTGGCCATGACCAGGAGGAAGCCATCACGTGTCTCACCTGGGCCTCTGCGACATTCTTCTAATGCCTGCTCTCCTGCTCCCACAGCTGCCCTCTAGAACCTAAGCTCACACACAGCAGTGGGAATGAACTCTGTGACTTCATTGGAATTAAAAACTTTCGTGCTCCAAAAAACACCACCAAGACACTGAAAAGACTACTCACAGAATTGGCAAAAATATTTGTTAATCACATATCTCATAATGCATTTGTATCCAGAACATATAGAGAACTCTTAAAAATCAATAACAAAAAGACAATTCTTAAATGGACAAAGGATCCGAATACATGTTTCTCCAAAGAAGACATAAAAGTGGCCAATAATATGGGGCACCTGGGGGGCTCAGTCAGTTGAGCATCTGACTTCAGCTCAGGTCATGATCTCACAGTTTGTGAGTTCAAGTCCTGTGTTGGGCTCTCTGCTGTCAGCCCAGAACCCGCTTTGGATCCTCTGTCCCCCTCTCTCTGCATCTACCCTGGTTGCACACTCTCTCTCTCTCTAAAATAAATAAACATTAAAAAAGTGGCCAAGAAGCACAACAAAGATGCTCACCATCATTAATCATAAGGGAAATGCAAAATGAAACCACAATGAAACATCACTTTAAACACTAGGATGGCTATAATAATAATAAAAAAAGATATGTGTTAATAAGAATGTGAAGAAACTGAAACCCTCATACGTTGCTGGTAGAAAATAAAATGATGCAGCCACTATGAAAGGGCCTAGCAGCTCTTCAAAGGTTAAACAGAGTTACCACATAACCCAGCAATTCTACTCCTAGTTGTATATCCAGGAGAAATGAAAACATACGTCTACACAAAAATTTGTCCACAAATGTTCATAATATTACCTTCATAATAGTAAAAATTTAAAACAACACCAATTGTCCATCAAAACAACAGTATATCCACACCATGGAATATTATTCAGCAATAAAAAGGAATGAAGTTCTGATCCATGCATAACACGATGAACCTTGAAAACATGATGCTAAGTGAAAGAAGCCAGACACACAAGACCACATACTGATTCCATTTATATGAAATGCCCAGAATAAGCAAACCTAAAGAGACAGAAAGTAAATCAGTGACAGCCTAGGGCTGGAAGAAGATGGGAATGTGGGTGGAGGTGACTGTTAAATGGTATGGGGTTTCTTTTTAGAATGACGACAAAACTCTAAAACTGGTTGTAGTGATGATTACATATCTCCACGAATACACTAAAAACCACTGAACTATATACTTTATTTTTTAAATACTTTGCACAAGTTTTTCTTAAAGTTTATTATTTTGTGAGAGAGAGAGCAAGCGGGGAAGGGGCAGAGAGAGAAGGAGAGACAGGATCCCAAGGAGGCTCCACACTGTCCACACAGAGTCCCATGTGGGGCTCAAACCCACGAACCGTGAGATCATGACCTGAGCCAAAACCAAGAGTCGGATGCTTAACCAACTGAGCCACCCAGGCGCCCCAACTTGTACACTTTAAATGGGTAAATTATATGGCATGTAAATTATACCTCAATAAAATTATTGCAAAAAGAAAAAGAAGGAACAGCTCTCCAACACCTATTCATCCTAAAAACTTCAGTAAACTAGGAATAGAGAGAAATTTCCTCAAGTGGACAAGAAATACCTATAAAAAAACAACAGCTAATAGCACACTTAACGGTGAGAAACTCAAAGCTTCCCCACTGTGATCAGGTGCAAGGGAAGGAGCTCCCTATCTCACCACTCCTTTTCAACATCACACTGGAAGTCCTAGCCAATGCAATAAGACAAGAAAAAGACACAAAAGATAGAGTAGAAAAGAATAAAACTGTCTTTGCAGATGACATAATCATCTATGTAGAAAGCCTGAAAGAATCAACAAAAAACTGAAACTAATAAGCAATCATAGCAAGGTGATGATACAAGCTTAACATACAAAAGCCAACTGCTTTCCTATATACCAGCAATGAACAAGTGGAATTTGAAATTAAAAACACAATTCCATTTATATTAGCATTCCCCCAAATGAAATACTTATGCCTAAATCTATCAAAATACGTATAAGATCAATATGAAGAAAACTACAAAACTCTCACGAACAAAATCAGAGAACCAAATAAATGGAAAGATACCCCATGTTCATGGGTAGGAAGATTTGAAACTGTCCAGATGTCAACTCTTCCCAACTTGATTTACAGTTGGGAATGCAATCTAAATCAAAGTCCAGGCAAATTATGTTGTGGTTATTGACAAAACTATTTTAAATTTACACAGAGAAGCAAAGAACCAGAATAGCCACGAGCCAACACAATACTGAAGGAGAAGAACAAAGCTAGAGGACGATACTACCTGACTGCCAAACATACTCTAGAGCTATAGTAATCAAGGCAGTGTGGTATTGGCAGAACAAATAAATCAACAGAACAAAATACAGAGCCCAGAAACAGACCTGCCCGAATATAATTAACTGATCCCTGACAAAGGTGCCAAGGCAATGCAATGGGGCACATGTTGTCTTTTCAACAAACAGCGCTGGAACAAGCAGACGTCCACATGCAAAAAACAAAGAAAGAAAGAAAGAAGGAAGGAAGGAAGGAAGGAGAAAAAGCAAGAGAAAAAGAAAAAAAAAGCAATCTAGATACAGAGCTTATACCCTTCACAAAAATTAACTCAAAATGGATCACAGGCTTAAATGTAAAACACAAAACTATAGGGGCACCTGGGTGGCTCAGTCGGTTAAGCGACTGACTTTGGCTCAGGTCATGGTCTCGCGGTTTGTGGGTTCAAGCCCCGCGTCGGGCTCTGTGCTGACAGCTCGGAGCCCGGAGCCTGCTTCCAATTCTGTGTCTCCCTCTCTCTCTGCTCCTCCCCCGCTCACACGCTGTCTCTCTCTCAAAAATAAATGAAGATTAAAAAAAAAATTTTGTTTTTAAACACAAAACTATAAAACTCCTAAAAAATAACACAGGACAAAACCTGGATGACGTTGAGTATGGTGATGACATTTTATTTTATCTTACTTCACTTTAAGTAGGCTCCATGCCCAGTGTGGAGCCCAATGCAGGGCTTGAGTTCATGGCCCTTGAGATCAAGACCTGAGCTGACATCAAGAGTTGGACGCTGAACTGATTGAGCTACCCAGGCATCCCATGGTGATGACATTTTTAGATACAATACTAAAGGTATGATCCAAGGAAGAAATAACTGATAAGCTAGACTTCATTAAAACTAAAAAATTCTGCAAAAGAAAATGTCAAGAGAATGAGAAGACAAACCACAGACTGGAAGAAAAGATTTGCAAAAGACACATTTGATAAAGGACTGTTACCCAAACCGTATGAAGAACTCTTAAAACTCAACAATAAGAAAACAAACAACCAGGTTAAAAAATGGACCAAAGACCTAATAAGACACCTCACCAAAGAAGATCTACAGATGGCAAATAGGCACATGAAAAGATGTTCCACATCATATGTCATCAGGGAAATGCAAATTAAAATAAGATACACATGGGGCACCTGGGTGGCTCAGTCGGTTGAGCTTCCGACTCTCGATTTTGGCCCAGGTCATGATCACAGACAGGGTCCTAGGATCAGGCTCCACACTGACTGCTTAAGAGTCACTCGCTCTCTCCCTCTGCCCCTCTCCCCCACTCGTGCACCCTCTTAAAATAAAGAAAAAATTTTTAATTAAAAAAAATGAGACGCACGCCTATTAGAAGAGCTAAAATCCAGAACACTGACAACACCAGATACTGGTGAGGATGGTCCAACAGGGACTCTCATTCATTGCTGGTGGGAATGTGAAATGGTACGATCACTCTGGAAGACCATCTGGTGGTTTTTGTACAAAACTAAACATAACCTGGGGCACCTAGCTGGCTCAATCCATACGGCATGCAACTCTTGATCTTGGGATCGTGAGTTTGAGCCCCATGTTAGGCATAGAACCTACTTAAAAAAAAAAAAATAACTAAACATAATCTTATGATATGATCCAGCACTTAGATACCCTGGTATTCACCTAAAGGAGCTGAAAACGTACGTTCACACACAGACCTTTACTCAGATATCTATGGCAGCTTTACTCATAATTGTCAACAGTTGCAAGCACCTAAGATGTCCTTTAGTAGGTGCATGTATAAATCAACTGTGGTCCATTCAGAAGACAGAATGTTATTCAGCGCTAAAAATACATGGGCTATTAAATCATGAAAAGACAGAAAGGAACCTTAAATGCGTATTAATGAAAGAAGCCAATCTGAAAAGGCCACATCCTCTATTATTCCAACTATGTAACATTCTGGAAAAGGCAAAACACTATGGAGACAGTCAGAAGATCAATGGTTGTCAGGGGTGGCGGGGGAGGGGATGAAAAAACAAAAGCACAAGACTTTTAGGGCAGTGAAAATACTGATACCATAATGGCAGATACGTGCCATTTTACATTTGTCCAAACCCACAGAATGTACACCACCAAAAGTGAGTCCTAATGTAAACTACGGACTCTGGTTGATTATGATGTGTCCGCGTAGTATCATCAATTGTAACGAACGTCCCACTCTGGTGGGGGATGCTGACAACGGGGGAGGCGGTGTAAGCGCAGGGACAGGGGTATATAAAGTATTTCTGTACCTTCTCTTCAACTCTGCTGTGAACCTGAAACTTCTCTGAAAAAATAAAGTCTTTCTTTTTTTAATGTTTATTTATTTAACTTGAGAGAAAGAGCATGTGCACGAGCGGGAGGGGGATCAAGAGTTGGAAGACACCCAGGTGCGCCCCCCCTTTCAAGTTCCTTTTTTTTTTGACATTTTATTTATTTTTGGGAGACAGAGAGAGTGTGTGTGTGACTGGAGAGGGGCAGAGAGAGAGGGAGACACAGAATCTGAAGCAGGCTCCAGGCTCTGAACTGTTGGCACAGACCCTGACGCGGGGCTCGAACCCACGAACCACGAGATCATGACCTGAGCCGAAGTTGGCCGCTTAATCGACTGAGCCACCCAGGCACCCCAACGCCCCCCTTTTTAAAAAGAGTTCTCTGAAAGAGAAATGGGTGCATCTCATACAACCCATCCCATTCAAAATCCTTCAGGGGTCCCCCAGGGCTCAAATAACCAAATGCCTTTCGGTGGCCTCATCAGGCTCTGTGCCGCCAGCCTTCCTGGCTCCCCCATCACATCCCCATCCCTCCCCACCTGGCCACCAAGCTCTTGCGGCACTGGCCCCCTGTGTCCCTCCTCAGGCCTCTATCCCCTCTACTCCAATGATCCTTTATCTGACCCCACAAACCTGCCTTCGCAAAGGCCCTCCCCGGGCAGATGGCTTGTAGTCCCTCCACCCCTCTTCCCTGTCCTGTCACCTTGTGTACGTCCTTCGTGATTCTCATTGCAACCTTCAGTCACTTTACCTGCTAAGCAGTTCAATGATCTCTCATGAAAATATACACGACAAATGTAAACCCCAGTACCTAACAATATCTTTGGCACAGAGCAGATATTCAGTAAAGATTTGCTGATTGAATAAATAAGATGTTAATTCAGGTCTTACTGCAAAATAATATTCTCAATCCAATCTTTTTTTTTTTTTTAATGTTTACTTTTTGAGAGAGAGAGAGACAGAGAATGAGCAAGGGAGGGCAAAGAAAGAGAGGGAGACACAGAATCCGAAGCAGGCTCCAGGCTCCAAGCTGTCAGCATAGAGCCTGACGCCGGGCTCGAACTCACAGACCGTGAGATCATGACCCGAGCTGAAGTCGGACGCTTCACCAACTGAGCCATCCAGGTGCCCCTCAACCCAATCTTTAAAATCAATAATGTTTCCTTGGTCACAAATATTTCCATTAAAAGTACAAAACATCACTCTACAACATTCTTCCAGTGAGGATGCTTCTCCCCACAATGGTGCCTACCATCGACCCCATACACTGGAAGGGTGTCAGCCGCTCTCCATGCTGACAGCAAGCACCCTGATGCCACCTTGGTGGGCCGCTTTTCAAAACTGGAGCAAGGACTACAATGTACAGTCTACACCATTCACTCAGTGCAGGAACCCTGCACTGCCAGAGCACTCCACAACTCAGATGCTTTAAGGACTGTCTCCAAAATCTCCAGGAAGACAATCAGTATCCCTGTTGTACAATCTGTTTTTGAAGTCTGGCTACAGCATCCATCACTCCTTCAAGTGTTAAAATCTCATGGCTGAGCACAATGGGAATGAAGTCATTTATCTCCCAGACGAATGTCACTGCCCCGCTGCCATGCCTGTTGGCTGGCTGGCCGGTGCACACAGGCTATAGCCTCACGGAAGCGTGGAAGGAGAACATTTTTTAAAAAGATGTGTATCTAGCCTGGTGCCAGGCCACCCTTCCTTCCACACACTCTACCCCGCAGCTGCAATGAGCTTCCCAGCACAGGCCCTGAACACACCAGGACCTGTTCGTCTTTGCAAAGGCCTCTTCCTCCCTTCCCGCCCCCCCCCCCCCCCCCACACACACACCCTGTAAGAACTCGTTCTCCCCTGGGAAACCTTCACAGCCTCTCTCTAACAGTTGGTCTTTCTCTGCTTTCGGAGAACACTGAGCACCTCGTCATCACACGGCACCTCATCTTTAGTTGTCTAGCTTCTTTCCTGGATTCTTTCTTCCCCCACATCCTTCTAGTCTACACACCTTGTGGTGCTTCGAAAGACCACTGGCGCACGGTGCAATCAGCACTCGACACCTATTTGTAAACTAAGCTCTCAGAGCCCGAAGCCAGGATCCCCTAAGCATGATATTCCAAAACATAAGACCATTCTACCTCAGCTGCACCCACCATCATGCAAAAACTCGTTGGTCTCTGAAGTCCAGGTCTTAGTGAACCTGACCACACACTTCGAACAACAGCTCGCGTCTGCCTCAGCAGAGCTGGGAACTCTTCCCTCCTGATTCTACCAAGCTCCTTGTGCTTCACTGTATCTAGAAATCTCTCCAGGATCGACACCAAAGCTCGTTTTCCTTATGTGTATCGGCCCTTCACTTTTCCAAGTTCAATCGACTGCTCCTCCTGACGCCTGCTACCTTCCTTTTTTCCCCACGAAGTTCCAGTAGCCGTTTTGTCCAAACTACATGGAAGCTAATATAAAATGACCTTCCTTAAACCTGAAGTGTTACCTTTCTAAAATGGAAAGCAGATCCACAAGAAGACAATCTTCTATTGAAAATGATGATGTGGCTACAAAATAACTTAAACCCAACAAAAGCTACTGGCTAGTCACTCCTCCAGGGGGACTATCCTTATCCCAACTTCCCCACCATGGTCTCGGGTAAAGCAGTCCCTACACCCGCACCTGCTGGTTCTCCAACTAGAAAGCTCCCTGAGGGTAGGGACTAGAACCACAGCATCCCTAGAGCCTGGTATGTGGCAGGCATACAAGGGACTCAAATAATACCTGCTGAATGAACCAACAGGGGATGTAAGTTGGGTTATCCAAAAAAAAAAAACCAAAAAAACCCACAAGGTCAGAGGCTTATCGAGGTGCACTCTGCTGGGTGTAAGAAAGTACAAACAGCCTTGCAGCTTAGGAGACCGGGAGACACTGGTGACGACACAGAATACAGGGGCTTTCCTCCCAGATTCTGCTCCCAGTGGGTTTACAGGAAGGGAGCCAACCCCAAGTGCAACTCATCCCTCCAGCAGGTAAGGCAAATGTGCACCCAGGCTGGGAACCCACATTCTGCCAACAGATGGAATAGAAGGAACGGGATAAAATTCCTGAATCTCAGCGGGAAAGTGAGGGAGAAGAAAGGGCAGGGAAGAGGAACGGGAGGACAGCATGTGGGTAACTCAGCAGGGGCTACCCTTTACTGCAATGTGTCAGGTGCCAGCCAGGCTCGGTGCTTAGCGCTTTACCCGCACGGACCCGCTGGATCCTCCCACCAAGACAGAGGTAGAAACTATTATCATCTCCGTTTTACAGATGATGAAACTGCAGCCTGGCGAGGTGGTATCACTTGCCCCGAGCACACAGCTAGGAAGGGGCAGTGCTGTGACCTGAACCCGGGTCTCACTCCACGGTACCCCATTCTTTACGTCGCAGGACCTATTCTGCCTCCCAGACCCTCAAACAGGACTGAGGGAGGAGTCCTTCATTTACCCATTTAACGAACACCTACGGAGCACCTAGTAGGTGTGTGCCAAGGTCTGTGCCGGCAGTGCTGGCGCGCGGAGGAAGGCACCGGACTGACAGGGTCGGGGGACAGAACGCAACGTCAATCACGAGACAGCGGCGCTGGGAGCCGCGGGCCGGCAGGCAGAGGGACGAGGGACGAGGGACGAGGGTGCGGCAGAGGGAGGGAAGGCGCGGAGTGGGAGGAGCGAGGGCCCGGGGATGGGGCCGGCCGGCCAGCGGGGCCGAGGACGTGTAGGCAACCACCGCTCCCCTCCGGGGACCGCTGGCTTCTGCCAGACCAGCCTGGCGCCTCGAGTGTTGTGGCATTCGGGCTCGGCCACCCGCCGGGGCGACGCGGGGGGCCGGGAACGGGGGCGAGATGGGCAATGCGACCCTGAGGCGCCGAGGCGAGCGACGGGCGGCCTGGGGGAGGTGTGAGCGGCGGCGGGGAGGCCGAGGAAGGGGCGCGGGCCGGGAGGCGGGGGCAGTGGGGCCCACGGCGGCGTCGCCGGACTCACCTCCCGCGACGGCCCCTCCGGACTCGTCGGTCCGGCTCGGCCGGAGGAGGCGGGGACGGACTCCGGGCCGCGGGGGCTGCCGGGAGCCCGTTCCCTGGGCAACCGGGCCGACACCGCCGAGCGACAGCCGGAAGCTGAGCGGCGGAGCCACAAGCGGCAGCACGCCAGCTAGCCGAGCGCGGCGGAAGAGACGTCGGCGCGCTTCCGGCGGGCGTGGGCGGGGCTTCGGGCTCCTTCCCGGGATATCTGCGGACGCATGGCAGGTGCGTGCGACGGGACAGCTCCCCGGGGCAGGGAGGGTGCGAGAGTCACGGCTTGGCCCGCGTCCTGGGCCGGAGGCTGGGAGCTTCCCGGCTTGAATGGGGGTCCCTGCCTTGGCCCAGCCCAGCCCGCTGGCCCCGCGCAGGCTCCGCGGTCGGCCCGGGAGCCCGTCAGTTTTGCTGAGCCTCAGTTTTGTCACGCGTGGAACTACTTGATGTATGCAAAGGAGTGTCGGCTGATCCAGATACCAAATTGTGATTGTCATTATAAACTAGAATTAGCGGAGCACATTGGGTGTCAAGCCTTGCGTGCCCAGCTGCTCCCAAAACCTTCCCCTGAATTCCCCTCAGGATTACCGGTCACAGAGCTTTTTTGCTCATAATAAAAGCTGTCATTCAGCGAGTGCTCACCATGTGCCAAGTCGTGTCCTTAGTGCTTTATGGGGGTCAGCTCATTTGAGCCTTACGGCGATCCCATGTAGTAATGTGAACAGATTGGGAGCTGAGGCCCTGGAGGGATAAGTGAGGCAGCCACTGTGCTTTATCTCACTCTGCTCTGTGCTGTGACTCTGATTACTGGTCTCTTTACCCACTAGCCTGAGTTTCTTGAAGTTAGAACTTTGTCTTAGGTTCCTAAATCTGTGCTGGTGTGGAGCAGAGAATGAATCAGATGTCCTCACCCTCAAAGAGTCCCTACTGGAGAAGAGTAACCCTTAGCAGATTATAGTACAGGTGGTAAAAACTATTTCCCCATTTAACACAGGCTGTTCAGCACCTACTATGTGCCAGGGTTCTGAGAGGGAACAAGACGCAGTCACTATCCAGTGTGCTTACAGTCTAGCAGGGAACATAGACATCACACAAGCAAATATACCACACTAGTGAGTGCCGGTGATAACGAAGAATAGGTTGTTTTCAGACATCTAGTGCAATGACTCCTGGAGGCAACCCAACCTGGGGGATCCAGGAAGATTTCTTTGTGGAAGGAGGGACTTTCTGGAAACCTAAATCAGATCATGTCACTTTCCTACTCCAAGTTTATTGTTTACTTTCCACTGGCTTGGAATACATCTAAACTCTATCTTGGTCTGTAAGGTTCCAGTTGCTTGACTGCCCCCTCACCTACCAGCCCCCCCCACGCCATTCCATTCTAGGTGATGTGGGGTGATCAAGTACAATAGTCAAGAAAGAATCTTGAGATGTTGTATGGTGCAATTGTAAGTTTATGTAAGTAACATGGGGTCAGGACCCCGGGGCGGAAAGGGCTGCACTTTTTGCTGTATGAAGCTGGTAGTTGGTCAAGGGGGAGGAGACATGGAGGGAGTGTTTTGTCCTAAGTGTTTCTTTGAATTTCTACTCATAAAACTGCTTTCACAAGATTTCTCTGGCGTTTCTTATTCAGTTTGATACTGTCGGTGAGATTTACAGGCAGTCATGAGATGCTTTAAGAAGGTAGCAGCCAGCACATGTTGGATCCTTGATGAACTATCCTTGTTGGTTAGCCTTCTGGGCTGAAGGCGAACATTTTTCTGCTTCCATTTCTCATCATAGCCACACTGCTCTTTCTCAATTTTTCAGACTCACCAGGCTCATTCTCACATAGGACCCTTGCTATTGACCTCTCATCATTCAGATCCCAGCCTAAATGACACCTCTTCAAGGGCTCACCCTAACACAAGACCCCATTTTCTTTTCCTTTTTTTTTTTTTAAGTTTATTTATTTATTTTGAGAGAGTGAGAGAGAATAAGCAGGGAAGGGGCAGAGAGAAGGAGAGACAGAATCCCAAGCAGGATCCGTGCCATCAGTGTGGCCGATGTGGGGCTCAGACTCACAAACTGTGAGATCAGGAGCCAAGATCAAGAGGCAGTTGCTTAACTGACTGAGCCACCCAAACACCACCAATTCCCCATTTTCTTTTCCATATGACACTCACCATGGTCTAAATTGATCATGGTCAGCTAGTTGTCTATTATCCACTTCCTGCTTGGAAAGTAAGTTCCATGAAAATAGTCCTGGTAGGTCTCATTCAGTCACTTCATCCCCCATGTTGGCATATTGTTGGTACTCACTAATGTTGGTTAGTCATATAAGTAAAGAATAAAAGAAAAACCAGTATGATATTTAAGTAAGCAGAGGATTGGGGCGTCTGTGTGGCTCAGTCGGTTCAGTGTCCAACTCTTGATCTCAGCGCAGGTCATGATCTCACAGTTCGTGAGATCAAACCCCACATTGGGCTCCACACTGGGCATGGAGCCTGCTTCAGATTCTCTCTCTCCCTCTCTCTCTCTCAAAAAAAAAAAAAAAAAAAAGAAGAAAGAAAGAAAGAAAATTAAATAAGCAGAGCCTTCGGGATACTAAGCCAAGGGTATGGGGACACACACAGACAGGAAAAATATTCTAGGTCAACGTCAGAACTTGTACATAGCTAGCACTGAGGCATAGAGAGCAAGCAGGAAGAAGCTGGAGAAGTGGTAGACAGGACTTGCGTAACAGGCTGTGCTATTGTGGTTTATAATAAGTAAATATTTGGTCTTTGTCCTGTTCTTGGCACAGAGCTAAAACCCTTGGCATCACCGAAAGTGTGAGAGTGATGTCTTTTGTCATGTTAATGCCGTGACTTTTGGAAAGCCCCTAGGTGACTTTTGGTTGGGGGCTGCTTGCCCCAGCCCACCCCTGTGATCTGGTCTTGTGATTAAAAGGTTGGAACTTTCAGGCCCCTCTCTCTCCCCTGCCCACCCCATAGGGAAGAGGGTCAACACCCAATGATTTAATCAGCCATGCCTCTGTAATGAAGCCTCCATAACAGCCCAAAAGGATGGGATTGGGGGCAACTCCAGGTTGGTGAACATGAGTACTGTGCTTGGAGAGCGTGGAAACTTTGCACATACCTTGCCCTATTCATCTCTTCCATCTGGCTATTTCTTTCTTTTTTTCTTTTTTTTAATGTTTATTTACTTTTGAGAGAGAGAGACAGAGCAGGAGTGGAGGGGGAGAGCAGAGTGAGAGGGAGATACAGAATCCCGAAGCAGGCTCCAGGCTCTGAGCTGTCAACACAGAGCCTGATGCCCGAACCCACAAACTGAGTCAAAGTCGGCTACTTAACCAATTGAGCCACCCAGGCGCCCCTCATCTGACTATTTCTGATGGAAGAAAATATAGGTATAAATTTGCCCTTCAACTAAGACCATAAATGTGTCACCTTTAAACAAAGCAAAGAGCAATTTTATTTAAGTTAAAAAAAAAAAAAAGAATTTAGTCAGCCATAGCAAAGGAATTACAGTTTGGGACAGGCCAGCTATGGTGAACTATAGGCAAGTTCAAAGAGACAAAGGGAAGGTCAGCTTTCATTAGGTTTTAAGAGGAAATTGAGGAGAGTTGTTGTAAACCAAAGTTTATAGGACAACAAGAGTTGGCAGTTGTAGTCGTTTCTGCACCGTGGTTTCACTCTTGGCTACAGGCAGTGGTTAGTGCATTATTGCTAGGGCAGGGAGGGATCTTCCTTCCTTTTCTTAAAAGCAGGAGACAAATTTCCTATGTGAAATATGCCCTCCCTTGTTGAGATCATTCTTATCTTCCTTGTTCCTGCTGGTTGTGCAGGCTGCAGCAAGTGGTGCCCCCTCTCCAGGGCTTCCTGACCCCATTTTAAATGAGGTTTCCTGGGGTATCTGGGTGGCTCAGTCAGTAGAGCATATGTCTCTTGATCTAGGGGTCATGGGTTCAAACCCCCACATTGGGTGTAGACCTTACTTTCAAAAAAAGAATCTTATCACTAAATGAGGTTTCCTTTATTTTCACACTTCCCCCTTTTGATCAAGATCTTTGTTCAGTAGCATCACTTATCGAGAATCAGGTTTTCTTAGATGCCTGGATGGTTCCGTCAGTTAAACATCCAACTCCTTTTTTTTTAAATTGTCTTTTATTTTTTTAATTTATTAAAAAAATTTTTTTTAATGTTTATTTATCATTGAGAGACAAAGAGAGAGCATGAGCATGCGAGGGGCAGAGAGAGGGGAAGACACAGAATCTGAAGCAGGTTCCAGGCTCTGAGCTGTCAGCACAGAGCCCGACGCGGGGCTCAAACTCACAAACCGTGAGATCATGACCGAAGCCCAAGTCGGAGGCCTAACTGACTGAGCCACCCAGGTGCCCCTTTAATTTATTTTTTAATATTTATTTTTGAGACAGAAAGAGTGCAAGTGGAGGAGGGGCAGAGAGAGGGAGACACAGAAATCTGAAGCAGGCTTCAGGCTCTGAGCTGTCAGTATAGAGCCTGATGTGGGGCCCGAACCCCCCAACTGTGAGATCATGACCTGAGCCGAAGTCAGGGTACCCAACCAACTGAGCCACTCAGGCACCCCTAAACATCCAATTCTTTTTTTTTTTCTTTTTTTTAATTTTTTTTTTTAACGTTTATTTTTGAGACAGAGAGAGACAGAGCATGAACGGGGGAGGGGCAGAGAGAGAGGGAGACACAGAATCGGAAACAGGCTCCAGGCTCTGAGCCATCCGCCCAGAGCCTGACGCGGGGCTCGAACTCACGGACCGCGAGATCGTGACCTGAGCCGAAGTCGGACGCTCAACCGACTGAGCCACCCAGGCGCCCCAAACATCCAATTCTTGATTTCAGCTCAGGTCATGATCCCAGGGTTGTGGGATCCAGCCCCAAGTAGGGCTCTGTGCTGAGCCTAGAGCCTGCTTAAGATTCTCTCTCTCTTCCTCTGCCCCTACCCTACTCTTGAACACACACTCTCTCTTTCAAAAATAAATAAATAAATTTTAAAAAATAAAAATAAAATAAAATGACTATTGGCAGTGCCTTTGGCCAACGTGGTTAGAGGGCCTGTACAGATTTTGCCAATTACATGTTTATGATGCCAGTTCAACTAGCCCTGTGGATTGAGAGTGGTAAGCATAGTGAAAGTGTTGTAAAACCAGCCGAATAGCACAGACTGGTCGCATCACCCGACCAGTGAAATGAGATCCTTAGTCACTATGAAGTTCAAGGGTGGGTCTCCAGGTAAGGATGATCTTTTCTTATAGAATTTTAGCTGCTGGGGTGCCTGGGTGGCTCAGTCAGTTAAGCATCTGACTTCGGCTCAGGTCATGATCCCATGGCTCATGGGTTCGAGCCCCGCGTCGGGCTCCGTGCTGACATCTCGGAGCCTGGAGCCTGGTTCGGATTCTGTGTCTCCGTCTCTCTCTGCTCCTTTCCCGCCTGTGCTCTCTCTCTAAATAAATAAATATTTTTTTTTAAAAAAGAACTTTAACTGCCGAAGAGGCAGTATGCTGCCTACAAGGAAAAGCCTCAGTCCAGTAAGAAAACATACAACCCGTGGCTAAAACATTTGTATCCTTGAGAAGCGGGGGGGGGGGGGGGGGGGAAGCTGAATAAAATCCACTTGCCAAACCTCAGATGGTCCCTTGGGCGATTAAAATGCCCAGGGGCGGTGTGGACAGGTTGTCCAGCATTGCAATTTGGTGCAGGTGGGACGAGCAGAGCAGGTGCTTTATGGCCTTATTACCTTGCCCATAGTATTGATTTACAGAGGTCATTTTATCAGTGCAGCAATGGCTGCATGCACAGCGGTCGGTAATGGGAATTTTAGAGTCTCTGGCAAGACTGGATTGCTGTTCGGCCCAAAGTCTAGTTTGCACAGGGATGGCAACAGGGGTCCCGGGACTGTCTCCTCACTGGCCTGAGCCAAAAGGGTGGTGATAGCAATGGCTCTGTGGCAAGGGGCAGAGCCTGGTGCCACATGGCCTGTTGGCCGGAATGCCCTGTGGAGTCGATGGTGGTCCCCGTGTTGGGGGTGAGTACCCCAAGGGAATTCCCTTCCTTTTCATATATAAATGGAAAAAAGGGAAGTGGATAATTGGGATGTCCAAGAGCAGGATGTCTATTGGGGTTTCTTTTAAGGTATTAAAAGCTAAGTCATCCTGGGGTGCCTGGGTGGCTCAGTCAGTTAAGCGTCAGACTTCAGCTCAGGTCATGATCTCGCAGTTCGTGAGTTCGAGCCCCACGTTGGGCTCTGTGCTGCCAGCTCAGAGCCTGGAGCCTGCTTCGGATTCTGTGTCTCCGTCTCTCTCTGACCCTTCCCCACTTGCATTCTCTCTCTCTCTCTCTCTCTCTCTCTCTCTCAAAAATAAATAACATTTAAAAAAGCCAAGTCATCCTGACCTTCCCAAATAATGGGGTCAGGGATCCAGTTCTAATAATAGCCAGCCAACCTGAGAAAACCCCATTAACACGCTTAGTTTTAGGTTTTGGGAAGCTCAGAATGCGGTGAAGGCTACCTAAATCCAAATGTGGACCTTGTTTCAACTTCAGGTGCCCTAAATATTGAACCTGGGTTTGAACTAACTGCAATTTTCCCTTTAAGACTGCATGTTCTTTTAAGGCTAAAGGTTTCAACAGGTGGATGCTGTCCTCCTGTGGGGAGGCTTGGGAAAAGGCGGAGGAAGCACGTCCCGTAGATATCGTCACCAGACGGCGCCTCCAGAAAACCTCGTGTCATCTAAGTCAGCTCTCAGGGTTCGTGAAGAACCCTGGGTCGTGACTGTCCTGGTGTCCTGCTGTCCCACCCAGGCGAAGCAGAGAGATTGGCTGGCCTTATCCACAGACATGCTGAAGAAGGTGCTTTGTAAACTGGTCACCGTGAAAAATTTGCTTTCGGTAGGGATAGAGGCTAATAAGAGTGTGGGGATTAGGACAAGAGGGTGGTGAGGGAGGTCAGTGTTATTTATGGCTTGGGGTTCTTGGACAGACCTCCCTCCTCAGCCACTGGGTCTTCTTACAGGTAAAATAGGGGTGTCGCCGGCCCTACTACAGGGGATAATGAGACCCCGAGCCTCCCGATGTTGATGTTCCGTTAGCATCTAAGTGCCCTCAGAGTGTCTTTGTTTACAGCGCATCCGTTAATTCCGGGGAGAGGCTCTGAGGGGTCTGTTGGGATCTTAATGGGAGGCGAGCTGTGGATCCTGCCGGGAGCAGTGGGGGATTTTGCCCATACGGAGGGCGGTGGTTGGTCCAGGAGGATCATACAGTTGGTGTCCTCGGAATCGGCTCCAGTGCGGTCGGCGACTGAGCAAATAAAAGATGTTGAAGGGTCACGGGATTCACCAGCTTGGCTGTTTTGGTTGCCGCTGTCGGATTCTAGAATTACTTCCCCCTTCCGGGAGAAAGAAATCCCAGCGTACTTCTCTACGAAATTTGGGCCCGGTGACTGTACAGAGGCCGAGGAACTAAGGAGACAAGGTGGGCAGCTCTTAGAGGGCCTGGGCAAGAGAGACCAGGTTCAGAGACGGGACCCTTTCGAGGTTTCCTAGAGACCCTCCCCTCCCACTTGAAGGGTGTTAGCACTCCGAGGCAGGGGCTGCTTGCCAGTAGCGGGGTTGAGCACTGAGTGTAGCTCTCGTGTCCGTAAGGGCAGAGAGACCCTCATTCCCAAGGATCTGGAAAGGCTGGTCAGAGGGTGGAAGGCGGCTGGAGCTCTTAAATGTCCAGCGGTCTTTTTCCAATGGCCTGGCTTTTTACAATATCGGTAAAGATCGGGACGCTTTTAGTTTTGCTTAGGGGCCTCCATTTGTCGGAGTTGAAAATTATGGACCACACGGTTCTTCCTTTTCGTTGAATCACCCAGGGTGCAGGCGAGCCGGCTGGCTACTTTAACTGGGCCTGCAGTGGACAAGCTTCCCATTCCGTCCCGGCCCTCTTAACTAGAAAGGGAAGATCCCAGCTCGGCCCATTAATGAACACAGAGTTAAAAACTGCCCAAGTGGATTCAATGTTTAAAGGAAGACCAGAATTTTCTTTAAAAACAATTTGGAGCCAGCTATTATAATCCTCCATAGATAGGTTCATTGGGCTTTTGGATATAAGCCTGAATCTTACCGTATTCGGCAGTTTTGGGGAAAGTCCTAGGAATTAACTCGGAAAGTCATTTAGCAACCGCAGGAGCTCAATCATATAGCAAGGCCAGGGATAGTACCCCATCTGTGCTTCTAGACTCTCTCTGTGTAGCTGGGGCACAGAGGTGCACGAACACCTGCCTCCAGGGCTTGACCGCTCCCTGCGAGGTTCGACCACTCCCTGCCGACAAAATCCAAAGACCCGAGAAAGGAGTGGTGAGGACACAAGACAGGAGTGTATTTCTCGGCAAAGCCAATGCCAGGAAGACAGCAGTCTAATGTCTCAAAGACTGTCTCCCAAGTGCTGAAAATACTTGCAGGTTTATATAAGGAAAGTGTGGGGCAGGGGTCGGTGGGTGTGAGCAGGTGGGCAGTGAAGGTCAGGTCAGTCATTGTCGTGGGGTCAGTCATGAGGGGTCTTGCTGGCTTGGGGCAATCCTCATTGCTTGAGGGGCAAGTTCTGGTTCCCATCGCCGGGTACTTTGTCAGCTGGCTCTTTTGCCTGAGTTAAGAGATAAGCTGGAAAGAATTTAATCATTTAGGAAGTAAAAGACTGAAGTCAGATTGGAGGTAATCCTCATTCATCAGGATTATCCCAATCAGCAGTGTTCATCCAGGGCTCGGACTGGCCCTCAACAAGTGTGTGAAATCGTTGATACGAATCTGAGAAACTGGGTTGATAACTTTGAATAACCGTATTAAATAACTCAGCAAATCTATGAGGATCTGCGAGGATTGTCGGCAAATCTGAGATTCCCAAATCTCACTTTGAGAAAGTCTTTTTTATTTTTTCGTAGAGAGAGAAGAGAGAGAGGGAACACGAGCAGGGGAGAGCAGCAGAGGGGGGGAGAGAGAGAGAGAATCTTAAGCAGGCTCCACGCTCAGCACCGGGCCCAATGTGGGGCTTGATCCCATGACCCTGGGATTGTGACCTGAGCTGAAATCAAGAGTTGGATGCTCAACCAACTGAGCCACCAGGCGCCCAAGAAAGTCTTTGACTATGGGTCGTAATTCAGCTTTTGTCCAGGGAACATGAGAAATTGGGAGTTTAGCATTTGGATCCTCTGAGGGTCTGACTTTCATGGGCAGGTTTTAGTAAGTTTGGGAGAGGAAGAAATGGGGAGAGGTCCAGAGAGAAAGGGAGGAGGTTCAGACAGAGGATTGAATGAGGAAGTGGAGGGTATAAAGGAGGGGGGGCCACGTTGGAGGGAAAGAGGAAGGTGGCTGTTGGCTTTGTGTAAGATGGCCATCGTGTGCTCTGACACTAAGAGGCCTCAGAAGACTTTTGCCTTCTTTCAATTGTTTGTTCCACTTGGTTAATTTGGGATTGGTATTTTATAAAGAGGCGACTTGAGAGTCCTGAATATGTTTATAAGCTTTCAGGTACTCATTAAAACAGCATCCCTCGTAGGCTGCTTAATCTTAGACTGAGAGCTTTCTAATTAGGTTCTGAGAAAAGTTGGGGAGATCAAGAGGTCGCCATCATGGCCGTTGAAGCTTTAACTTCTCATGGGGCGCCTGGGTGGCTCATCTGGTTAAGTGCCTGACTCTTGATCTCAGCTCGGGTCTTGATCTCAGGGTTATGAGCTCAAGCCCCGCATTGGGCCTCATGCTGGGCATGAAGCCTACTTAAAAAAAAAAAATAGTACCCAGCGTGGTGAGCACTGAGTGATGTGTGGAATTGTTCAGTCATTATCTTGTACACCTCCAACTAATACAACACTGTTAATATATTTGAGAATAAATAAGGGGCGCCTGGGTGTCTCAGTCGGTTAAGCATCCGACTTTAGCTCAGGTCCTGATCTCGCAGTTCGTGAGTTTGAGCCCCACGTTGGGCTCTATGCTGACAGCTCAGAGCCTGGAACCTGCTTTGGATTCTGTGTCTCCCTCTCTCTTTGCCCCTCCCCTGCTCATGCTCTCTCTCTCAAAAATTAAACACTAAAAAAAATTAAATTAAATTAAATTAAATTAATGAATAAGCACACGAAGAGGGAAGAGCTTTAAACATAAGATCAGCTGGGGTCCCACAGGGAGGACCCTTCTGAGAGAATGTAGAGAATCAAGATCCCATTACTCAAAATCTGAGGTTTGGAAAATGAGCGAGTACTTTAAACAGATCCCGAATTAAGTGGAACGCTCCACCAAAGGGAGGGACTCAAAATCTGAGAGACTCTGAAGGGGTTAGCACAAGGGCGCCCTGCAGATGCCTCCCTGCAGCCTGAGGGTGATCATCCCCTGGGGTCATCTCCTTTGGCCCCCAGTGCAACCACAAAGCAATGTTAACTTTAAACAGAGCAAAGAATCACTTTTTGTTTAAAAAAAAAAAAAAAAGAGAAAGGAAAGGAATTGCAATTCAGGACAAGCAAGCTATGGTGAATAGAGGGCAAGTCGGAAGACACACAGGGAAGATCAGGTTGCTTTTTTTTTTTAAATTTTTTTGAATCATTAAAAAATTTTTTTTTAATGTTTATTTTTGAGAGAGACGGAGCATGAGTTGGGGAGGAGCAGAAAGAGAGGGAAACCCAGAATTCGAAGCAGGATCCAGGCTCCAAGCTGTCAGCACAGAGCCGGACGCGGGGCTCGAACCCACGAGCTGTGAGATCATGACCTGAGTGGAAGTCTCTTGCTTAACCAACTGAGCCACCCAGGCGCCCCTTAATTTTTTTTTTGATGTTTATTTTTGAGAGAGAGAGAGAGAGACAGAGCATGAGGAGGGGAGGGGCAGAGAGAGAGGGAGACACAGAATCTGAAGCAGGCTCCAGTCTCCGAGCTGTCAGCACAGACCCCACACAGGACTCAAACCCTCAGGCCATGAGATCATGACCTGAGCCACAGTCGGATGCTTACCCGCCTGAGCCCCCCAGGCGCCCCGGAAAGGTCAGCTTTAATTAGGTTTTAGGGGGAAGTGGGGGAGTGTGGAACACAAGTTCCTTGGAGAAAAACACGTGTTTGAGGTTCTCATCGGCTGCAAGTGGTGTGGTTGGTGCACTGTTGCTGGAACGGGGAGGGATCTTTCTCTCGAAAGCAGGTAATGAGATTCCTATGCGGAAAATACCCTCCCTCGTCATAATAATTCTTACCTTCCTTCTTCCTGCTGGCTGGCCTGCAGCTAGTCATGTACGCACGACAGCTCGCCTTTCAGGGCCTCCCGACCCCGTTTTAAATGAGGTTCATTTTATTTCTTTTCACAAATTTCATGATAATTATGTTCCTTTTACTCCCCATCAGGAAATGCTCTTGGAAGTATAACACCCAGAAAACCTGTCTTATCTGTCAGTGCAAGAAAAATTAAGGACAATGCAGCTGATTGGCATAACTTGATCCTGAAATGGGAAAACCTCAGTGACACAGGTTTTGCTACTGCAAATAATATTGCCAACCTGAAAATCAGTTTATGGTAAGTGCATCCAGAGCTCCTCATGCTCTAAGTGCTTCACCCTGAGACTCTTTTTTTTTTTTTATGTCTATTTTATTTTGAGAGACAGTGTATGCACGCACAAGTTGGGGGAGGAGCAGGGGGAGAGAGAGAGAGAGAGAGAGAGAGAGAGAGAGAATCCCAAGCAGGCTCTGCACTGTCAGCACAGAGCCTGACATGGGACTCGTTCCGACAAACTATGAGATCGTCACCTGAGCCGAAATCAAGAGTTGGATGCTTAGTCAACTGAGCCACTGAGGCGCCTCCCACACTAGGAGTCTTTTTTTTTTTTTTTTTTTTTTTTTTTTTTTAATGTTTGTTTATTTTTGAGAGACAGAGCATGAACCGGAAAGGGGCAGAGAGAGAGGGAGACACAGAATCAGAAGCAGGCTTCAGGCTCCGAGCTGTCAGCACAGAGCCTGACGAGGGGCTCAGACCCATGAACCATGAGATCATGATGTGAGCTGAAGTCGATGCTCAACCGACTGAGCCCCCCAGGCGGCCCCCCAGGAGTCTCTTAGGGTTGCAAATATAGTCTTTATCAACATGCATAAATAAATTATTTTAAGAAAAAGAGCAAGGAGCAAAATGACATATGCATGCATAAACTGTATATGTCCATTTTAAGTACAAAATTATGCTACATATTATTCATGGTTATGTCCGTATATAAAATTATAAAAACGGATTGGAAGGACACAGGCCCAGTCATGAAGCTCACACCTTCTAACATGAATGAGCGTTGGGTGGGAGATCAGTAGAACTTTGACTTCATAACAATGCACTTTGTTTCTGTGATGTTGTGATTTATAGTAAGACATATCTGTTCGGTCTCTGTCCCTGTTCCTGGCACGTGGCTCCTAAAACCCTGCTGATTCCCTAACAGGTGAGAGCTTTTGTCCTCCAGAATGATCCAGGTGAAAGGAATGTCCTGTTATTCCTAACGTGTTCTTCCCAAACCCCCTGAGTTAATGTTAGGGAGGTGACTTCCGGAAAGCCCCCTGGGAACCAACCAGGGGATTAGAGGGCATGACTTTCCAGCTCCACTCAGGGAGGGGAGAGGGACTGGAGTTTAAATCAGTTGCCAACGGCCAATGATTTAATCAATCGTGCCCACGTAACGAAGCTTCCATAAAACCCCAAAAGGACAGAGGTTTGGAGAGCTTCTGGTTTGGTGAATAGTAACACTTCCGCGTGCCAGAAGGGTGGTACCCAGGCTCCGCGGGGACCGAAGCCTTGTGCTCAGGACCCTTCTGGACCTCACCCCGTAAACCTCTTCATCGGGCTGTTCCTTCATATCCTTCGATATCCTTTGTAATAACCCAGCAACCTAGTAAATAAACCGTTTTCCTGAGTTCTGTGAGCCGCTCCAGCAAATCCTAAAGATCCAAGGGGGCGGGTCATGGGAACCTCTTACTTATAGCCCATTGGTCAGAAGCACAAGTAGCAACAAGGACTTGTAGTTGGTGTCTGAAGTCGACCAGGGACAGTCTTGTGGGGCCGAGCGTTGACCTGTGGGGGTTGGAGGCTGTCTCCAGGTAGATAGTGTCTAAATGGAGTTAAATTGTGGGGATCCCCGCTGGTGTGGAGCACCCCACTCCCCACCTTTGGTGACCATGTGTCAGAAGTCAGCTGGAGGATGGGGAGTAGAGGAGACACAGGAGTGTATTTTTCCTTAGCAGTTTTTTTCTTTTCTTTTTCATAAGTTTATTATTTTGAGAAAGAGTTGGGGTGGGGCAGAGAGAGAGAGGGAGAGAGAGAATCCCGAGCAGGCTCCACGCCGTCAGCATGGAGCCCGCCGTGGGGCTCGAACCCGCAAACTATGAGATCATGACCTGAGCCGAAATCAAAAGTTGGACACCTAACTGACGGAGCCACCCAGGCGCCCCCTTAGCAATTCCGTTAAAAAAGACAGGAGTCATGAAAAAAAAACGCTGGCAGTTACCACTTCTGACTGGGAGATTAGTTTCATTATTCTCTCCTACATGTATATTTTTTATTTCTCAGAGTTAGGATTCTCTGTTCCTCTGTCATCATCCACAGACCAGAGCGGAGAGTCTCTGGGCCCGGCCTGTCCCTCTGGCTCTCGCCAGTCCCCGGCGCACGTCATGCGCCCTGGCCCTCCGCTGCCTTCCCCCCTCTTCCTGCCGAGGCCCACTCAGCAAGAACCAGTGGTTCACCTTCCTGCATAAGGCGCTCTCTGATATCGTCTCTTCTAGTTTTATGTTTAGTTTTTTCCTGGAAGTGTGGTGACCCCACGAGCTAATTTCATGCCCCATAGGCCACAGTATTCAGTTTACCAAACGATCTCCAGACAGCGAACTCTGGGAAAATGGTCATGTCTCTTTTGTCCGTGTACATCGAGCACGGACTCCCCTAGGCCGAGCGTACCACGGGGCTGCATTCAGCCGACTTACTCCAGTGCAAAACTGGCGGACGTGTTCCTCGTGGACAACAGTGATAAGTAAACATATGTCACAATGACACGAAATAACACCTGTACCAAATGCCTGACACAGTTGCGTGGATATAGCACTTTTTGGGTTTGCCGTAATGAGATGAGGTGCCTTTCAGAGAGTACCGTGTTCCCCCTCTTTTCCATCTTGTCCAGGAGTGAGGACAAGACAGAGTTACAGAGCAGCAGCCCGGCTCGCGGGGAAAATGCGGGAAGGACGCTTCCGGAATATAGCAAGGAGCTAGAGATGCTGTGTGAGGAGCTGCAGACCACCTTCAACGCTTTGGTGAGATCCAGAACCCCTGACCACCTGTGCTCACAGTCCCCGAATCCCAGGGGTGTCTCTCGGAAGGTGTGGACGCTGTGGGAGATGCTCTCCTCTAGACACTTGCTTTTTCCTCCTCAGCCTTCTCCATTGGTGTCTTCTTCTTCCTGCCCCCTAAATCTCGACGCTCCCCAAGATGCTGTCCTAGACCTTCATTCTTTCAGCCCTGTGTGATGTCCTCTGGCTCCTTTGCCTGAGTTAGGAGATAAACTGGAAAGAAGAACATAATTGTTCAGAAAGTATAGACTGGGGTCAGAATGGAGGTAGTTGAAGTCTGTCAGCATGGCCGTGTGCCAATAAAACTTTATTTATGGACACTGAAACTTTAATATATCCTTTTCATGTATCATAGAATATTCTTTTTACATCTTATTTCAACCGTTTAAAACTATAAAACCCATTCTTAGCTCTTGGACCATACGAAAGTAGGGTGTGGGCTGGATTTGGCCCGTGAGCCCTAGTTTAACACATGAGAAATGCTCTTTAATGTCTGTTTAATGAATTAATGACTGAGTTCCCGTGCCCACCGTACCTGCCCCCAAATGTACACAGCTCCCATCTCCATACTGGAACTGGAGTAACTAGAACTTACCTATGAACATAGAAAATCGTTATGTCTGAACCTTATTTGATGGAGGTGTTTCTGATATGTAACATGATTCCTTGCCTGTTAAACAGGAATATGTGGGATATAATTGTCTTTCCTTGAGATACCGCTTGTTCAGATTTAGGGTTCCAGCTCTTATAAAGCTATCCGTTTAGAAGAATTTCTCAGGAAAGAAACACTACCCTCTCAAATATCAAATCAATCGCAAGATGCGTTATGGTTTCAGAAGCAGTGAAATGAGAAAATAATGGTAAGTTGAGGACACTTTGGTAAGGTGGTCTTTTCTTTGTGATTGAAATCAGTACTGTCTTTGGGATATTTAGGATGCTTATGGGGCTACATAGCAAACAGTCTCCTAAAGGATTCGGTTTTTGTAACTGTCCTGTTTGCCTTCTCTTCGCCCTGGGGGGGTGCTGTGGTGAGAAGCAGATAACCAGACAGGCGTCAGCGACTTGGCGTTGACCCCCCGCTCACAGGAAGGCGGGAGGATAAGGGCTGTGGGCTCTGTGAGATCTGCTTTCTTCACCGTATCCGCTCTGTGTCTCTGGCAGACGAGGTCTCGACGCAGCTCCGGGGCCAGTGGGGAATTAACACAGGCAGAATGAGCCATCGAAACCTAAAAGTAGTAAGTTATGCAAAACTGCCCACTTATTTTGTTTGTTTTTTCCCAAATTAACCCATTTGATCATGGCAAATATTTTTGCTGGAACAAAAAAGCAGGCGCACATATTGTCCCTGAAAGAGAAGGAACCGGGTGGCTGAGTTCTGGTGTTGAAATCATTTCAACAGCCAACGAGCTAGACGTGTAATGCTTGGTTAGGTGCACTTCAGCCCGATGGCCTCGTGGTCTGTCGTTTCGATGCACCCCCACCTCGCTCCATAGCCTCCTCGTCCCTCATTCCCTTCTGGTATCAAGATGTCACAGGATCTCAAAGCTATGTTAGAATGAGAAACACTTCCAACACTTACTAATGTGATTTTTATAAAGTGTAAAATAATCTGAAAGGATTTTGTTTTTAAATGCCACTTGGGTCTTGTTAGCGCACATTCTCATTTAGAACTGTATCCAGAGGCACATTAGGAAAAAGTTTGGGAAGGGGAGGGTGTGATTGCTTTTGTTTATCTGTCCTTGGTATTCCCCATTCTTCTTCTTTTTTTTTTTTTTATGTTAATTTTTATTTTTGAGAGACAGAGCGTGAGCGGGGGAGGGGCAGGGAGAGAGGGAGACACAGAATCCGAAGCAGGCTCCAGGCTCTGAGCTGTCAGCACAGAGCCCGACGCGGGGCTCGAACTCGGAACCACAAGATCATGACCTGAGCCAAAGTCGGCTGCTCAACCGACTGAGCCACCCAGGCACGCTTGGTTCTCTGCATTCTTAAGGGGCAGGCTGGTGCCCCGGGACCCCTTCTTCATCCCCACTCACCTGCACTGAGGAGACACTGGGAAGACATTAGCAGGGAGAGTTAAGGTCCAGAAAACCCAGCCAGCAGGCTCGATGGACGGAGCAGCAGCAGATGTGACGTGGAGAGCCTTGCCCTTGGTCCCCGGGACCTGCGGCACAGGTCCGCGTGAAAGTAGCCGCTGGGTTATAGGTGAGCGCGTGCGCGTGGTCAGCCAAGTTCCCAAGATCTTCAGATGAAGGCTGGGCTGTGTCTGTGACAGCCAGGAAAATGATGGGCCCACCCATCCACGTGGACCGAGAGACCATGGATGCGTGTTCAGAGCGTCCTGATGGGGATCTGAGCGGCGCGGGCCTTGTCAGACAGGGGTCATTGGAGGAATTGGAGTTTTCACCCACAAAAGGAGGAACCCGTAGACTAAACAGCTGCCATGAAAGCCAGAAGCCACCCCAAGGGAAGGAAGCCGTACGCTGGTTTCCTGAGGCCTCTAAGGGGACCGGGGAGACCCCCCTGGGGTTGGCAGAAGCTTTGGCTCCCACCAGAGAACAATATGGCGAGTCCTGTCCAGGGCTGGGGGTGCTGTGTCCCATCACTGGAAATGAGCCCCTAAAAGGCTGTGTGATTACAAAGGCCATGGAGGAATTAACCCCTGGGTGGAACTAGATCCGCGTACACACGTTTT
Organism: Panthera onca; assembly: GCF_046562875.1. Taxonomy (NCBI): domain Eukaryota; kingdom Metazoa; phylum Chordata; class Mammalia; order Carnivora; family Felidae; genus Panthera; species Panthera onca. The sequence goes on along the minus strand of NC_138344.1, from coordinate 143,421,576 downwards.
CTCCATTCTTATGTCCACCTCACAGTTTGTATTAATCCCATGCTCTTTGTTACTTAACATTTGCTTATAATACAATCAAAATCATGTTAAAAAAACATTAGCTGAATATGGCTTCCCCATCAAAGTCTTTGAGCCTGGGGCTTACCTTCTTTTTCCTAAAAAAGGAAGGATTATTTCCATAGAAGGCAAGTGTGAGTGACGGGGAGGGTCACACTGGCCCAAGCCAGTCACCAGAACAGGAAGACAGGCCTCGTAGTGCAGGGTCATGAATGCCACAGCTGGGCGAGTGGCCTTGGGAAGAGGTAGGCCCCTGGTCTCTATGGTCTCCCCAAGCCACAGTGTCCTGAGAGAGTGAATTTATTCCATATGTTTTTTATTAACACTTTATCTTTTAGGACAGTTTCAGATTTACAGACAGGTTGAGCAGATAGTAGGGAGAGTTCCCGTAAATGATCCCCTGCCTGCACCCTGTTTCATACATTACTGTCCTGCGTTTCACAAATTTCATTTGTATGCTACCTACGTTATAATCCACGAGCCAGGATTGAACGTTGTTAGTCAATGAAGGCTGTAGTCTGTTCACATTTCTTTTGTTTTTTCCCTAACGTTCTCTTTCCACCCTGGGAGCCCTTCCCGGACGCCACAGTAAATGGAGTCATCATGTCTCTTTAGACTCCTCTTGGCTGTGACGGTCTCACAGACTTCCCTGTTTTTTATTATTTTTTTAAGTTTATTTATTTTGAGAGAGAGAGAGAGAGCACAAGCCGGGGGAAGGGCAGAGAGAGAGGGAAAGAGAGAGAATCCCAAGCAGGCTCTGCACCGTCAGCCCAGAACCCGATGCAGGGCCCAAACTCACGAATTGTAAGATCGTGACCTGAGCTGAGATCAAGAGTGAGATGCTCAACGGATTGAGCCAGCCAGGCTCCCCTTCCCTTGTTTTTTATAACATTGACAGTTTTGAGGAGTACTGGTCAGGTGTGTTACAGCTGGACTTCAGTTAGAATCCGTCTGATGTCTTTCTCACGGTTTGATTGGGGTTGTGGGTTCTTTGGAAGAAACCGCAGAGATGAGGTCCTGTTCTCATCGCATCCTGTCAAGGGCATGGACTGTGACCATGACACAGCACGATGGGCGTTGACCTTGATCAGCTGTCTGGGGTGTGGTCAGGTTTCTCCTCTGTAAAACTAAGTCCTCCCTCCCCTCCCCCCGCCCTCCACAATGTCCTCTCTAGAAGGAAGTCACTGCAGCCCACGCTCGAGGAATGAGAAGTTCTGCCTCACCTCCTCAAGGGTGGAGCATGTGCATGGATTATGTGGGCATTGGAGAGTTGTCTGTTGTCCCCCACCTGCTAATTACTGGATCACTTGTTTCTGGCACTGTGGACTCGTGTTCATTTGCTTTCCACTTGGGGCTGTAGCACGGAAGCACCGCTTTCCTTTGTGCCTTGAGTTGTTCCTGCTTTGGCCACCAGGGGTTCAGTTGGCTCCTGTGTCCCTTTGACATGCTTCCATCGTTGTGAGTTTTCGGTTTTGGTCTTTTTGAACACTTCCTTACTCTCCAGCCTTCCAGGAGGTTCTGGGCCCATCTCATGTATTTCCTGCCTCAGTCCCAGGATCAGCCATTTCTCCAAGGAGCCCTGGTGCCTCCTACTGGAGGAACCAAGACCGGGGCGCTGGCGTCAGGCACTGAAATTCTCTGCTCCAGTGAATTTATTCTAGTTTGAAGTGGTTTGGAAATAAGTTCTCATTCTGTGTCCAAAAGCAAAAAGTTGGCGTCATAAGGGTGATAATGTTATTTTTCCTGTTCTCCTCCAGCTTTTTAGAATGCTTTCCCAGACTCGGCTTTTAAGTGTCTTTAAGGAATCTGACCTCGGTGGGAGACTTTGAGGCACCCCTTGCCCTAAGCTGGATGAACATTCTGGAGTTTGGTCTGTGGGAGGAGGTGGACTGAGGTGGAGCTGGGGGGGGGGGGTGGGCCGCCACTCATGCCCTGGAGGCTCAGGGCTGCCCACTGCACATCTCCCTTGACTCTGTCAATGACCAAGCTGAGCGTGGGCACCGCCGACCTAGCATCAGACCCCCAGGATTGTCCGCTCTCCTGATCATGTATAAGCTTTTCTTTGAATTGGGTGGCAACAGGGAGCTGCTGAAGGACACAGAGACCACGGGATGGCATGTCAGGAGACGGGGGGGCGTGGCTTGAGGTGCTGGCTTTGACCTTCTCCAGTTCAGCAACCCTGAGAATTGTCCCTTCTGTAATGCAGAAGTGCTGAGTCCTACCTCTTGGGGTTGGGCCAGGTGAAATATCGAACCTCAAAAGATTGGGGAAAGGAGTGCAGTCCTTTAAAAACTAACGGTAGCAGAGCTCGGTGCACATCACTTCGGGTGTGACTGGAGGGCAGCTGAAGGGCCAGTGCAAGGAATTACGATTTTGATGATTTATGTATCTGTTCGTATTTACGCACGTACATAAAGATAAGTGTACGTAGGAATTAGAAATGTGGTCTTAAATCTGAAGTCTTAGTTACTTCGCCCCTTTACCTAACAGACCCTTCTATAGCCCCAACTAGGTGCTTCACACACACTAACTTAGTCCTCCTAACCGCCACGTGAAAGCAGGCACTTCGTCAGAGCGCTCTGTGCTGGCTCAGCTGAGCAGTGGTGACGGGCCCGTGTCCTCGGCCACTGCCCTGCACATGACGCGGTGAGGGAGCTGCCCGCAGAGCCCCTCCACCCCACCCCGAGGCACCATCAATGTCAAGTCCTCCCCATTTCCTTCCTGTGTGAAGCGTGCAGCGCTGTGATGATGATTTTATAAGCAAGGAAACAGCCTCGAGCTTTCAGTATACTCAAAGGCAGTTAATAAAAGTCAGAAATATGGGAATGCAAGCTCTTGCAGCCACTCTGGAAAACAGTATGGAGGTTCCTCAAAAAACTAAAAATAGAACTGCCCTACGACCCAGCAATGGCACCACTAGGCATTTATCCACGGGATATGGGTGTGCTGTTTCGAAGGGACACACGCACCCCCATGTTTATAGCAGCCCTATCGACAATAGCCAAAGTATGGAAAGAGCCCAAATGTCCATCGACGGATGAATGGATAAAAAAGATGTGGTGTGTGTGTGTGTGTGTGTGTGTGTGTGTGTGTGTATATATATATATATATATATATATACATACACAGTGGAGTATTACTCGGCAATCAAAAAGAATGAAATCTTGCCATTTGCAACTATGTGGATGGAACTAGAGGGTATGATGCTAAGCGAAATTAATCAGAGAAAGACAAATATCATATGAGTTCACTCATATGAGGACTTTAAGACACAAAACAGATGAACATAAGGGAAGGGAAGCAAAAATAATATAAAAACAGGGAGGGGGACAAAACAGAAGAGACTCATAAATATGGAGAACAAACTGAGGGTTACAGGAGGGGTTTTGGGAGAGGTTGTGGGAGGGGGGATGGGCTAAATGGGTCAGGGGCACTAAGGAATCTACTTCTGAAATCGTTGCACTAGATGCTAATTAATTGGGATGTAAATTTTTAAAAATAAAAAATAAAATTTTAAAAAAATCACAAAAGTGACCTTAAAAAAATAAATTTCAAAATGACCCCTAAAAAAAATTAACTGATTAATTAAATAAAATAAATAAATAAAAGTCAGAAATAAACTCATTTACTGCCTTTTGTCCTCTCAGCCCATAAAGGCAGAGCCTGACTTGAGATTCCTCCAGGTCTTTGGTGCAAAAACATTCGTGCCTTCAGAAATCTCGGTGAAGTGGGACACAGCAAGCTGTCTCTTTCCGGCACCAGAAACCCAGGGTTTATTTTGAAGTCATCCAACTGAATGAAATCGTAGCAACTGTCTACCTCCATATCTCTCCCTGGAAATTTGCTGCACGTGGAGTTTCCAGTGTTGAGTTATTGGACTTTGGGTCTCACCAGACTTATACTTCTTAGCTTGGAAATCTTATGGAATCGGAGACTAGAGCAGATTTCAAATAATGTTCTCATATTCCCAATTAATATCTTTTCAGGCCAAAATACAGACGAAAATGGAAAAGCTGTCTTCAACTACCAAGGGAATTTGTGAACTAGAAAACTACCATTATGGACACGAGAGGCAGCGCCCCCCACTGTTTCACACGTGGCCCACAGCCCAGTTTTGTAAGTAGTTCTTTCTGAGTTGATTCTCAGGAGTAGAAATTAGGAGAGTATCTGTGTTATTTATTTTTTTAACATTTATTTTTGAGAGACACAGAGTGTGAGCGGGGGAACGGGCAGAGAGGGGGAGACACAGAATCCGAAGCAGGATCCAGGCTCCGAGCTGTCAGCACAGAACCCGACGTGAGGCTAGAACTCGGGACTGGCGAGATCATGACCTCGGCCGAAGTCAGACGCCCAACCAACTGAGCCACCCAGGCACCCTGAGAGTATCTGTGTTATTTCAATCTGGTACTTGAAGAAGCTGACAGGCTTTGAAATTCAATTCGAGAGTATCCATTGGAAGGGAAGGAGGTTGGGGGCATCTTAAAATGGGCTTCTTGGCTCTAATAATCAGCAAAGAATGTTAAACATAATTAGAGACACATGAAGCCAGTTACCCTTATTAGCCCCTTAAAGCCAATGGGTCGAGGCACTCAGCTGGCTCAGTCAGAGCATGAGACACTTTGATCTTGGAGTCGTGAGATCAAGCTCCATGTTGGGCATAGAGATTACTTAATAAAAAAAATAACCTCAACAACAACAACAACAACAACAACAAAATGGGTAGAATCAATTCCACCTCCTCTGCAGGGGCAGAATTTTCTTCCTTTTGAAGAAAGAAAGAGCTTTTTGGGTTTTGTTTTAAGTTAAAACGTAAGTTGAGGGGCACCTGGGTAGCTCAGTTAATTGAACGTCCAACTGTTGATTTCAGCTCAGGTCATGATCTCATGCTTTGACACATTGAGCCCCGTGTCAGACTCTGTGCAGGCAGCATGGAGCCTGCTTAGGATTCTCTCTCCCTCCCTCCCTCCCTTCCTCACTGCCCCTCCTATGCTTGTGCGTGCTCCCTCTCTCTCTCTCTCTCTCTCTCAAAAATGAATAAACTTAAAATAAAATAAAAGATAAATTGAGGTCAGTTCAGCCAGCCCCATGGAAGAAAAGTAGTGGGAGCATGGAATCCATTACTTAAAAACGTTCCATGAGATCACGATTACCTTTAGCTTTGTTAGTTCAAAACAAGGGCCTAGCCATGTGATGCCGATCTGAGACCTCACTTTCAAATGAGGAAGAAAAGGGTAAAACCATTGACCTGTGATGTGTTACTGGAATATTACCAGTTTGAGGTGAACCTCCTGTTCATAATCCTCGCAGGAAGTGAAGAGTTGAGCAGAAAAGGTTATACTTGTTAATTTCATGAACCTTCTCGTGCTATCTGATCCTGCTAGTCTGCCCGAGCCAGAGTGATAAATACCCACAGGTTCCTTCTTTATCTCGGGGCTCCTGCTGAGGCTGGCGTTCCAGGAGGAGCTTTCCAGAGCAGTGCCTCCCCCACCCCCACCCCCACCCCCACCCCCACCCCCACCCCCACCCCGGGCAGGAGCACTGCCGCGCGTTTCTGCTTCTAAAGGAGACAGACGTTGGTTTCAGATGAGGTTTCCCGCAAGCTGTCCGACATGTACCGGAAGGAGCTCCTCCTGAAACGCACCATCACCGAAGAGCTTGCGCACGCCGCGGACCGCGACCTCACCCTGAGCTACTTGTCTATGTGGCTGCACCAGCCCTACGTGGAGACCGACAGCAGGCTGCTTCTGGAAAGCATGCTGCTCGAGACGGGGCACCGAGCGCTGTGACCTGCCAACACGGCCCGGCCCGAGCCTCCGGGCTCCGGGCCCCTGGCCGCTTCTGTGGCCGCCACGGCGGACGGTCTTTCACGGGAGGCCCCGTGCTGCGCCCCGGGAGCGTGCCCTGTGCGGTGCTGTGGCCGCCCGGCGACCTCAGGGTCTCCAGGTTGGACCATCTCTGCGGCTCCCGGTGGCCTCTCCAGACACGCTCAACGCGTGCCTACTGTGAATCTGGCACCCGAGAGGATTCTCCAGGAAATAAAGGAGTTCCTCAACAAGACGATTGAGTGATCTTGTTTTTGTAACTTAGGTGTATTTCATATACCATTTAGATAGAAAACCCCTGGTTTACTATTCTTACTTGGTACCTCTCTGGGTTACTTAAATTTTTATGACGCTGCATTCATTTTGTAATTACAACCAATGTTTAGAACATCATAGAGGTGGGGCGCCTGGGTGGCTCAGTCGGTTAAACGTCTGACTTCGGCTCAGGTCATGATCTAGCGGTCTGCGAGTTCGAGCCCCACATCAGGCTCTATGCTGACAGCTCAGAGCCTGGAGCCCGCTTCTAGTTCTGCGTCTCCTTCTGGCCCTGACCCTCCCCTACTCACACTCTGTCTCTGTCTCTGTCTCTGTCTCTCTCTCAAAAATAAACATTTAAAAAGCCAGTTTTAGAATACCATAGAATTAACTGAGTAGAGACGGCATCAGCAAAACTACCTACAAAAAAAGTTGCCTGAAAAATAAAACAAAACGCATTGCCTGTGTTTGCATACTGAGGATGTGACAGGCCACTCGGTTCCTCGGGCACAAGTTCTAGAGTCTGACAACGTTACAACAGTTGCGACCAAATACGGGGGGCTCCATCCTACCATCTGCTTCCCAGAAACAAATGGAAGAAGCTTCACGCTACGGCGTGGATGTGACACATGATCTGGGGTGTATCCTCATCCGACTGATGCCCCCACGCCCCAGAAACAAGTGCTTCCCAGGGACAGAGAAAATACTGGGGACAGGGACTTAGTTTGGGAGAAAGTGGGGCTACCTGGCTGTGCAGACTGACACAGAAAGAGTGTTGAAAGGCAACGTTTCTGGGGTGCCCCGGGGGGCTCAGTCGGCTAAGCCTCTGACTTGGCTTCAGGTCATGATCTCGTGTTTCGTGGGTTCGAGCCCTGCATCGGGCTCCCCCTCGTCGGGCTCTGTGCTGACACCTCGGAGCCTGGAGCCTCCTTCAGATTCTGTGTCTCCCTCTCTCTCTGCCCCTCCCCCACTCGCTCTCTCAAAATAAATAAACTTTTATTTTTTTTTTTTATTTTTTTTTTTTTATTTTTTTTATTTTTGGGACAGAGAGAGACAGAGCATGAACGGGGGAGGGGCAGAGAGAGAGGGAGACACAGAATCGGAAACAGGCTCCAGGCTCTTAAATAAACTTTTAAAAATAAATAAGTAAAAAATAAGAAATAGCAAAAAAAAAAAAAAAGAAAGCCACTAAGCACATGAAAAAACCCAAGGCAGTTCTCTCTAGGGAAAATGAAAGCTGCCGGCAAAGTCCGTGTCATCCTAGCACGCCACCAGACTCAGCAGTGAGCGGCATCTATCCTTCAACGTAAGCATTAAATTCTGACTGAACACTTGTGACATACGGATGCTAGTGGGGGGGGGGAAGGTGGGGAGGCGTGTGAGCCCTGTCCCGTGTCTCACAAGGAAATAGCCCAAGGATACCATCTACCGCGAATAAATCAAGAAAGCGGAGAGATGTAATTTAGACACACGGAGGGGAATCACCAGAAAGGAGAAGGTGCTGGTCTTGGCTGAAGGGGCAGAGGGCCGAGGCCGGGCCAGCAGTGCTTGGCACGGGCCTTCCGGTAGCTTCTGGCATTTCAAGCTACGTGCTTACTATTCCCCAGATGAAAATAGACATTCTTCTTTGAAATGTAGACCTCAGAGGACATCGAGGTCCGGCTCGCCCTCGGCCCCTCTTCTGATTCAACGCTCCCCACTCCCCCCACTCCCATGACCCCTGGGGAGGCCGAGGCAGAAGAGCCTGACTGGGGTGGGGGGCGGGGGCGGGGGAGGTGGCTGTAGGGCCCTCGTGCCGTCCAGGGAACAGAGAAAAAGGACTTTCCTTCATTGCATTTAGTAGTGACAACAGTTGAACAGGAACTTGTAGGAGGTAAGTGCTGAAAACACGTCCTCACTGAGGGTCCACACCAGCCCCCCGGGGGAGTCGCTTGGGTGGTATCTGTCCCTGAGTCTGTGATCTGACACCTCTTCACTCCTGCCCCTAATCTGAGCCTCTCGAGTTATAAGTACTGTGTATGCAGAAGAAAATTCTTTACGAGAAAAGAAAATGTCCATTTGTTTTCTATGTAATAAAGTTATGTCTGCTGAGGTGGCGCTGTGATGTAGAAGCTGTTTTACACATCTGCCCGCTCGGGGACCTCGTGAGCGCTGCCCTGGCGGGTACAGCACAGGTATCCCAGAGCAAAGGCCTGTCGGCCCCTCAATGGAGCACGACCAGCAGGTCAAATTAATGTCAAATTAATGAGCATCCTGGGGGACCTGGGAGGCTCAGGTCATGACCTCGAGGTCCGTGGGTTCGAGCCCCGCATCGGGCTCGCTGCTGACAGCACAGAGCCTGCTTCAGATCCTCGGTCTCCCTCTCTCTCTCTGCCTCCCCCCTCCCCCACTGCCCGGTTTTCTCTCTCAAAATAAATAAACTTAAAAAAAAATTAACGAGCATACTGCCAGGGCCCCCTGTGTTTCCAGCTCTGTTCAGCAGAATGAGGATGTTTAACTCCATTAAATTTCCTAATGTAAATTACTAACTCCATTAGTAAAATTTACTAATTTACTATCCACTTATAGAAGCACATCCACAATGGTGAAAGTAAGATGCACTGGGATGTTCCGTAATATCCTATAAATTGAAACTAAATTTGTATTTAAAGGGCCTGGGTCCAGACCACGGACCACGGGGCCAGGTTGGACTCAGTCTGTTGCATTAGGTGCCTGACGAGGGTTCTGAACGATCCCCAGGCAGGAGGCTCGGTCCTCACTCCAGGGCCCCAGGACGGGACTCGCTCTGGGCTCCTGAGAAACACTCGAGGCCGTGGGACGTACCGTGGCTTGCTCGTTGCTGGCTGCTGTGTCCTGGGACACCGCCCTTCTGCTCTGTCGAACTGGCTCTGAAATCAAGCGAGAAGACAGGAAGATGGCCGGGGACGAGGCCCGCGCCTGCACAGCAGGGCCCGGGGGTGGGGGATAGCCCGGATCCCCGGCACTGCCTGCTCGGGGTCCCTCCTGACAGTCTCCCTGGGGGAGAGGACACCTGTGCCGTCTGAAGGTGGGCAAATCACCTTCCTTTTTCGCTCCGCCTAACGAAGCCAAGGAAAACATTCAAAAGAGAAGAGACCTTAACAGGTGACTTTGTGAGCAAGACCCCAGAGGACTGGGGCTCTGACCTCAGCTGCCCCCTGCAGTGGGCCCCTCATGCATTAAGTACAAGCAGAAACGATTTTCTTTCCTACTTCCTGGGGGTGGGGGCAGGATGGCGAACTTAGATCTTTAATAAACCCAGATGTGGCGGGAAAGCAGCACATCGCCCAGGAGAGAAAGGGACATGGTTCTGGGGGAGCAAGGTGGCAAGTAACAGTGTCGTGGTGCTGTGGGTCGTCTCTAAGGCTGGCTGCGTCAGGGGACCGCTCTGCCATCAGCATGAAGGCAAGCAAGATACAGGAGAAGGTAGACAGACGGTCAAGTAAAAAGACGTTATTCTTTATAAATAAGATGTCCGTTTGTCTCTGTATTCACAGTAGAAAAATACACATTACTTCACATAGACCTTCTTTGGATAAAACACACACACGTCCAGGACTGAGGTCCGGCTCTGCTTCACTGTGAGGGCTCTGCCTCTGTGGTTTCTAGAGGGGCCCCTTCCGGGGGGGCCGTCTGCAGGGCGGGCCCCTCCATACCGGCCACTATGACAACATCTTCCTCCCCGGACACCACGGAACCCGGATGGGACAAGATCAAGCCGTCGGAAGTATGAATAAATATCTGTTCCCGTCCCTGAGACAAAAATTCATGGCACCCGTTGGTGATTTCAAAAGCCACGGCTTCTCCAGCAGCAACAATGCTCTCCAGTTCTCTCTGGTCAGCGTGCGCCTCGGGCCCGGCGGGGAAGTGGTCCACACCCCCTGCGTGGCTTCCCTGACCGCCATCGGTAGGCGGCGACCCGGCCTGGGCCGGCTGAGGCCCCGGCTCGGGCACGGTCCTGGGGATGCAGTCAGCTGGCCCCACGTCCACAGACAAAACCCTCTCCAGCAGAGGGCCAGCAGCCTCTGGAAACAGGACGTCGCTGGGGCCAGACCGTGGGCCTTTCCAGAGGGAGCCATGCCTCTCAAGGTCTCCAGGCCCGGAAGGCGGCAGGGATGCCACCCCTCCAGGGAACATCAGGGTCCTGCACAGATCCCCGCTGCCCGGGCTGTTCCCAGTTCCGTTCCAGTCTGCGGAGCGTTCCTGAGCATTCTCTCCAGGGAGGGCTGGCACGCGCCCCTGTGTCTGCGTCCCGGGCTCTCCTGACTGAGGACACACACTCAGCCCACTGACGTTCTCGCACGAGAGAGCAGGAGCCCCACACCCGCTCTTGGCCTCGGGGTCAGCAAATGCCTGCAGCTGCCGGCCTGCGCGACCAGACACCGGCGCCATGTGGCTTCCTTCTGGACGGCGAGGGGCGTTCCCGCTCGCTGGAAGGGCAGGACCTAAACAGTTCAAGAAAAACAGGTAAGCGTCCACGTGCCGTGACATGGCCTGCTCACTGCGCTCGCTGTCCAAGACCAGCAGGTCCAGAGTAACTTCCTGGCAGAACTCGTGGACACGTAAACTCTCCTTGCTACTCGGGACTGGCAGCTTCCAAGTGTGGATGAAGTTCAGAGGCGATACTGATTAGTCAGGTGAGGGGAGCCGTGTGGCCAACAGGGGCCCGGGTTTCCACTGCTCTCCCTGAATAAAGCTGCCCTCCCCTGCAGCAGAATTCAGTCGTAAGTTCTAAAGAGCAGAATGCCTCTTTCCATTGGAGACTTGAGGGTCAAGCAGGGTATCGGGCAGTTTTAGGAAGCAGCAGAACCATTCTCAGTGTGCTGTAGGCTCAGGGTCTGGTTGAGAGGTTCTGGTTCGAACAGAATAAAAACCAGAGGAGGGCTTGTTTCCAGGGTTAAACCTCAGCCGGCACTTACAGCCAGGCCCCAGACATGGGCTCTTCATTTCAATAAGGGATTCGAGAGAGCCTCACAGACCTCGAGAGTTATAGGGAACGAGAGAGAACCACAGGACCCCGGGAGGTGGGGATAAGACTTGAGAGAAACCAGGTTCTCTTCAATCCGGCCACAGGGGCACCCGGGAGTGAGAAGCAGGCCTGGGAGGCGCTTTACCCTGGTTGGCGGCTGGGGCTCCGCTGTCAGTGGTGTCCTGGGGCGGAGGGTCTCTTCTGGTCTTCTTCACCCAGGCCGGCGCCCCGTCCGCGGTCTGCAAAGAGGACACCCGGGGAGCTAAGCCTAGGAGGGAGCGGGCAGGCTCGCACCGCTCCTCCCCGGAGGACAGCGCCGTGGGCTGCAGTCAAAGCGCCGAAACTCGGCACCGCACCCGCTTCGACGGCACCCACCTCGTTTCCCCGCTTCTGCTGGCCGGCCTCCTCCAGCTCGGCCCGGGGGTCCCGGCCCGTGTCCCCGCTGGTGCGCTGCGCTGGGACGCACTCTGTGTGCGCTTCCCGCCTCCTCAGGAATTCTGTGATTCCTAAAGACTCGGCCACCTGAGGAGGGAGGGCGACAGAGAGGAGCTGCGCTCAGCAGCACGTCGGCAGTAACGGCAGGGCCGAGGCGCGTCCGAGAGGGGCCGCCCGAACGACGGGAGAAACAAAGACACGTGAGAAGTTCCGTGGAACAGCTGGGGAGAAAACGGGTCCTATCAGAACCAGAAGGTTCTGTGTTAGCACGGTGCAGAGCAGACACCAAAGGGGTTTTTCTTTTTTAATTCACTACGCTGTCCTCAGTGTTGTCGGCAGTCAGACGGCATCGGACACCGGAGTGACTGCTCGCCTCCTGTTCTCCTGTTTTTGATTTCCACTGGAACCGGCAGAAAACAATCCCACCCATTCCAGAACAATATCTCCTCTTGCAGGCAGTGGACAGGGTGAGGGTCTGGGAGTCTGAGGGTCATGTTGGGCCCCGGCTTCTGTGCTCCCGGAATCTTCCTGGTCTTGTGAGGGGGCTGCAGCTGCCCTGGGGGCATCTGTGAAGCGACAGCTGTCACTGTTTACACGTGAACACAGGAAGGGACCACGGAGCAGGAGGGGAGGAGGCAGGGAAGGAGGGGCAGCAGATCAAGGTCTGAGCAGAAGACAGACAGCCCCTTGAGTTCAGTGCCTCCCAGCCTGTCTGTGTCCCCTTGCAAGCTAAGCCACGGTCTGTGCCCCTAGGAGGCTGTGGCTCGGCCTGAACTGCCTGCGAGTGTGGGTCCTGACAGGCGTGCACAGCAGCCGTGTGTGTCCAGTCTGCCTTGTGACGGGAGGACACCCACACCTGCCGAGCTCACAGTTTAAAAAACACGTGACTCTTGGGGCACCTGGATGGCTCAGTCGGTTATGCATCCGACTCTTGATTTCGGCTCAGGTCCCGAGCTCACAGTTGGTGGGTTCGAGCCTCACGTCGGGCTCTGCACTGACAGCACGGAACCCACCTGCGATTCTCTCTCTCCCCCTCTCTGCCCCTCCTCTGCCAGCACATACTCTCTCTCTCTCAAAATAAATACATAAGCTTTAATAAATAAATGTTGCATTTGTATAAAACTAATGACCAACCCCCCCCCCCCCAAAAAAAAAAAAGAACAAAAACAAAACAACCCTCGTTCTGTCAGAGTGTGGATCAAGACTTCTTGCTACGGAAGTAACCTAGTCTGCGTGACGCTAACCCTAAGAACAGGCGGGCAGACCCATGACCAGGTCAATGAAATCTTGAGAGCAGTTGAAGCAACAGGCCCAAGTGTTCCTTGTGGTTGTGAAAGAGGGCTGTGGCTGCCCCTTCCTGCCCTCAGACGCACTAGTGGGGCTCTCCTTTCCAGGGTCCCCTGGCTCAGGCAGCAGACCCTGAGGGCAAAGCGTACCCTGATGGGAACCGAAACTACCCCCTCCAGCAGTAAGGACTGCCCTGACCCAGAAAGACCCCTCCCATGATTGACCCCAACACAATGATCCATTTAACCTTCACTGCCCACCACCAGGTTCCGGCCCCCTCTGCCCCACATTTTCCTTCTCTAAACCTACAAGTATTTTCAGTAGTTTAGAGACAGTCTCTGAGACACGAGTGTGCCCCAGCTACCATTGTACAAGTATGTTTTTAAATAAACAAGCATTACTTAAAAGCATGGCATCACTCAGTGCTCCATTTCAAGGTGGGCCTGAGACCTGGGGGCCCGGCCAGCACGGACCCCTGAATGATGTGGCCACGTGGGGCACGCTAAGCCCAGCAAAGGGTTTTATCCAAAACAAGTAAAACCACATCAGTTCAAACCAGATTTCTGCCCAGGACCCAGTACAGCCAGAGGCAACTTGATGGAGACAATGACAGGGGAATGAGAACTGTGTCTAAACAGCCACGGACAGGATCTATGGTCACCGTCCCCCAGCCCTCAGTAAGCACTGCAGTCACCACTGAGTGAGAGTGTTCTGGACCTTTCAAGGTTCAGTCAGCCCGTCCGCATTCCTGAGTTTTCTGAAACAAGCACCGTTTGCTTTTATATTAACAAAATGTTGGGGGAGGGGGGGTGCCTGAGTGGTTCAGTCGGTTAAGTGGCCCACTTCAGCTCAGGTCATGATCTCACTGTTTATGAGTTCGAGCTCTGTGTCGGCTTGTACTGACAGCTCAGAGCCTAGAGCCTGGAGCCTGCTTCAGATTCTGTGTCTCCCTCTCTCTCTGTTCCTCCCCTACTCACACTCTGTCTCTCTCAAAAAATAAATAAACATTAAAAAAAAATTTTTAAAAATGTCGGGCGCCCAGCAGCCTCAGTTGGTTAAGCTTCCGACTCTTGATTTCAGCTCAGGTCATGATGTCATGGTTCATGAGTTCGAGCCCCGCATTTGGCTTGGGATTCTCTCTCTCTCTCTCTCTCTCTCTCTCTGCCCCTCCCACACGTGCGCTCTCTCTCTCAAAATAAATAAACTAAAATAAAACAGTCACTTGGTGGGAAAAAAAGCTGAAAAGCAGTTGGCTATGAAGATGTCACTACTGAAAACAGCCTCCTCAGGGGTGCCTGTCTGGCTCAGTCAGTGGAGCGAGCGACTCCCGATCTCGGGGTCATGAGTTCCAGCCCCACATTGGGCATAGAGATTACTTTAAAAAAATAAATAAGTAAAAATAACAACATTCTCCTCTTTACACGGATATCCTTCTTTTAGCAAATCTAAAAGCAAAACTTTCTTCCCAGGTGAGACCGTTACCTTGTCGTTGCTTATTTCCAGAGGCTCCTGGGAACACAGACCAGAACCACTGAGGTAATCTTGGCACATTTTCTTAACCCTTTTATGCAACTCTTCAAATTCCTTATACACAGCTGGGAACAAAGGTTTTGCTAGATGACCTGTCTCAACCTTTGTGAAGATAAAGGTGACAAGAAATGTTTTAACCAGAGGCAACGAAATGACAAACACAGGGGCTTGGAGGCGGGAAGGATACGAGCTTGTCAGGCCGTCCGCGGCCCGTCATCTCCTCCACTCGCCAATGACAGCCCACACGTGCCTGGCCCCGGACGGGGCCACAGAGCAGACCACCTCCAGGGTGACAGCCGCAGGGGGACTGTGGGCCGAAGCCCCGAAGAAGGGGTCGCGGGGGGGGCAGGAAGGGGAGACGGAAAGGTCCCGGGGACGGGCCGGCAGGCAGGAGGGGCCCAGGCCTTCACTCCTCCCGGGAGCCGTGCCGGCACCTCTCCGAGTCAGAGCGGGCTCACCAGGGAGGAGGTGCCCGAGAGGAAGGTGACGGGCGCCGGGGGCCGGCCCTGCTTTGCTGCCACCACTTTCTTGCCTCCCACATGAGGTTAAAACAGGCAAGGGGGTCCTCGAGCAGCCTCTGGGAGACCTGGCCGAGTAGGCACCGGTGGGGCCAGCAGGCTCCCCTCAGCTCTGTCCTGGAGGAGGGACACGATTCCAAACGGCCCAGCTCGTTCTAAAACAAATGCGAAGGATGTCTTTCGAAATAACTTCAAATCGGCCGTGCGTCCTCTAGACACGCTCAGGAGACTCACCTTCATCAGAAGAAACTCGTACACGGTCACCACCTGAGCCAGCTGAGGCAGCACCAGGTCCACGAGAGCCTCTCGGTCACACTGCTGGAGAAACTGCCAGAAGAAAGCATTTAACAGCTTCAAAAGCCCCAAAATAATCCCCAGCAGCCAAAAAGTTGGCGCCGAAGAATATAAAAGACCTAAAGTTCCCCCAAATCGCAGTGATTAAGCGACTCTCTAACATTCTGTTTGTTAACGACCTCACTCGATCTGTTAACAAAGTCTGTGACCAATTCTGGAATCAAAGTTTGACTCCCCTGGGACGGCTGAGCATAGAGGGGGTACCAGGTCCTGGAGAAGGAACGGTGTTCCCTGCTCTCCAGGGGCACTAACTAGTGCCCGAGATGAAAATGCAAACAAGTGTGGGGCAGCCTGCGGTTGGGAGACCACCGCCAAAGGACAGGCCAAAGAAGAGGAGGCCCCGAGGTGAATGCAGGGGTGGGGGGTGTGGGGAGAGGGATGCAGGGAGGGCACAGTCCTCAGGACTAGGGGAGGAGCAAGAATGAGCAAGAATGTGAGTTCCCAGTTGGGCGCAGGGCAGACCCCCGGGCAAGTTAGACAGGAAGCGAGCTTGGGGGCTCCCCTTGGAAGGGGAGGGCGGGGGAGGTACAGGCCGGGCCGCCCCGTGGGAGCGCTGAGGCTCAGGAGCCAAGTGAATTAGCAGGTACAGGAAGTACGTGGGTGTCCTCGAGGGAGGATGGCCTGAGAAACCAGACGGAGGAGGTCACCCAGGGCGAGGTCACCCAGGGCAGCAATGACGTGGGCCGGGAAGACACCAGTCTCAGAGACAGGAAGTCTAAGAGGCACAGGGAGCTCACGAACCATTCAGGTTTGTCGTCTATTAAGTGGAGATAATGATTATGGAACCAATGAAATGAAGTAAACCTGGAACTTAGCTTGGGGGCAGGGCGGAGAGCGTGGCCGAGCTGCCACGCACAAAGTGCTCAATAGATGGCGGTATTTCAAGTGTTAATGACTGAATCTAGTCGAGGACCACCTTCCCTCCCGCTCCTAAAATCTGTCATCCAGGATTAATCGACAAGCCCAATGAGAGGAAAGTGAAGTCACCGGGTTTAAACTTCCAGCTAGAATATGTAAGCTCATGACGCTTTCTAGGAAAGCTTCCTCACCGAGAACCTCTCGTCCCCTTGTGTGTGACTCTGGAGGCCCTGGTTCCCTGGTGGCCACTCTGAGAGCAGCTGTCTCGCTCACTCACTACTTCAAACTCTCTTTGCTCCTGTTCACTTCTTTAAGACACGCAGCTCGCCGTTACCAGGCAAATAAATACTGCCGAGCCAAAGACAATCGGGATGAATTTAGGGTCCCACTTTTCTAAATCAGTCCCCTTAAATTCACTAAGCTTACTTTCAAGGGACTGGAATGGAGATTCCAGGGTTCAAAACCTGAAACATGATTTTGTACCTTAAAATTTTGTACAGAAAAATAGAAACTGCCTGTTTCCTAAACTGCTTATATGAAAACCTAGCTTACAATCATTCCCAAACGTGTAACGGCAGGCAGCCCGAAAGCCCTCTTGTTATTCCAAACCGGTAAACCTAGAATTATTTCAGGTAACACTGTTCCTGAAGTTATTACACACTTCGTCCAACTACGTTCCAGGCGAACTATTTCGTTGCTCTGGGTGTTTTACTTTTGACTCAGAAACCTACCAGCGGATTGCCACACGCCATGCCAAAGACACGGGTTTCAAGAACAGGGTCTAAGAGCCACGCACCTCCTTGAGCCGGGCTCTGGCCGCCGAGGCGCTCTGTGCACCTGCCACACAGGCACCGGAGCGCCCACGCGGGTGAGCGGCTCTGCCTCGCCCAAGGACGGCCTCGCTGGCCTCTGCAGGGGCTGCTGCGAACTCGATTCGTCTAGGGCCTGGGTGTCTCTCTGATCCCACGAAGGCCGAATAATTTCCATCTTCTGGTTCAGACACCAAGGCGTCTTCAACTTCTACAGACTGGCTATTCTAGAGAGCGTTACGTGCCCAAAACAAAAATGAAAGAATCATACTTTATACGCCATAGTGACAATCCTAGAGCCAAACAGTGTCACGTCAAAAGCAAAGAACTTGAGAAATTATTTCTTCTCTGCATTGTTAAGACACATTAACTATAATCGACGCACCTTAAACTTTCCCAACAGAGTTCCTTGTTGAGACATCCGGTATTAGCCAGCCGGTAAGTCTGGGTTGGCCAGCCATAACCCTGGATGTTGCCCAAGATGAAACAGGAGACTTCTCTGACACCACCGTCATCTTAAAACTGAACCTGAAGTTCGGTCATTCATACCTTACGCGTGATTTTTAAAAATTTTATTATTTTTTATCAGGTATATTTCAAATGCCATGAAATTCATACTTTGAACATCTATAGTTCAGATTTTCATGCACTGACAAGGGTGTGTCACCATCACCACCATCTAATCCCAAAACATGTTCATACTCCCCCCTGCACCCGTCAGCATCATTCATTCTTCCCTGCCCCCAGGCTCTGGGAGCTGCTAGTCTACTCTCTGTCTTGTGGATTTGCACGGCTTTTGGACAGACTCTTGGATCTGATGCCAGCTACTTCCTCACTCGGTGCCAACTCCCCCTCTGAAAACAGGAACAATGCACCTGCATCTCCCAGGACTGCTGGAAGCTTAAATGGATTCAAGGAACACACTTCACGTGGCAGCCGGCACAAAGTCAGTCCCCTGAACTCTTACGGAATTTTCCCTCTACATCTTCACTAGTGGAGCTGCAGGAGCAACGTCAGGTCTGTCTGTGGCCCTAGGTGCCGTGAGTCTGCTCACGGGAAAGGACAGGAGAGACACAGGCCTGCGTTGTCCCTCCCCACCGCAGCAGCCGGAGGCACCCCTCCCACGCAGTCTGGACAGCCGCCATGCCCGAGGCCAGGCCTGCACTCTGGGACTCTGGTATCCACACGCTGCTTCTGCCGTGGGGTCGCATTTCATCACTGAAGGAAGCAGGACGTGCCGGTTAGCCTGGTCAACCCGAGACACTTCCGCACACACCTGTTGTCCCTTGGAATTGTGAATAGTGCCCCTTTCACTCTCAGAATGTCCTGGTTTGGATGATGAACTATAAATCACCGTGGTCCCATTTCAACTTAAGAAAGTAGAGAGAGGGGCACCCAGGCGGCTCAGTCGGTTGAGCGTCTGATATCGCTCAAGTCATGATCTCAGTTCGTGAGTTTGAGCCCCGAGTCAGTATCTGCACTGACAGTGAGGAGCCTGCTTGCGACTCTCCCTCTCTCTCTCCCCCTCCCTACTCACACTTTCTCTCTCTTTCTCTCAAAAATAAATAAATATTAAAAAGAAAAAAAAAAAAGGTAGAGAGGTTTCTCAAAAGTTGGGGTTTTACCAGCCATGAGGGGTGCAGAACCTTCCCCAACAAGGCAGCCTAGAGTGTGGGCTTTGAAGTCAGAAGACCTCAACCTCAGTCTCGTTCCCACCTGGCAGAGTCCTAGGTGTGCCCCGACGGGATGCCCACCATCCTCTGAGCCCCATGCACGTGTCTTGCACCTGACTTTCGGGGCTCTCACGGGATGGAGAAGACTTACAACACTCCCGCCCAAAGGAGGTGTGCAATCAACAGTATATTGTTAGTGTCCGTGTTACTAGTACTCAGGCTAACGCTACAGGGGACAGAGTACTTTTGAATCCTCACACGGGGCTGTTCCGTGGTTCTGCCACTAGACCTCAGTACAGATAAGCCGGGCCCAGACAAGATCTGTTCAGGCCCCAAGGAACCCATCTGTAAGCCAAAGCGGCCACCAGCCTCACCCCTCCTTCAGGAACACCCGTCCCGCTGCAGGGAATGAGGTGGCCGGAGCAGACAGGCTCTCGATGACAACGTCTTCCGAGTCACTAAAATCACCAACTCCCAGCGACAGCCAAGTCAGTTCCAGTGCTGGTTTGTCTAACATTCCAGGAACTGCAAATACAATTGTCTAGCCAGAAGCACAGACACAAATAAAAGCCAACACAAGTCAAAGGAGAAGGAAGCAGGGAGGTTCAAGCGAAGCAGGTGAGGGTGACCATAGAGGTCTGCCGTTCGTTCAAGTGATCCGTCCGCATTTCGTAAATACCTGACCGCTCGTATGCGGCACATGAGGGCACACGACACGTTTAGGAACCTGAAACTGCTGTCCCTCAACTGTGGCGTGGTGGTGCAAAGTCAGAGTGGCTTCGACCTGCCTTGTCTGCTTGTGAGTTTCCAAAGGGGCAAGACGCGAAGATGGCATGTCGCTGCTGACGCTCCAGGAAGCGCCCCGGGGACCATCGCTCCCAACTGAGACCTTTCTCGGGGCCCGCTGTGACTTCAGCAGCAAGACCGGAGTGCTCTGCGGCTCGCGTTGCTGACCAGAGCTAGAGAATTCGCGGCTATGTTCCCATCGAACACGCCCAGTGAGGCTGGCGAGTACCCCACACAGAGGGTGCACGGCGCCTTGCTGGTCGGGCGGCGGTACAGACCGGGGGCGGGGGGGGGGGGGGGTGTCTCAGAGCCCCTGCCGTGACCTTGGACCTACTTGAGCCTTCACCTGAACCCCCATCAGATACCATAAAGCCCCACTTCGGGATGGGCAGGAAGAAGGACACGGTCACCAGTAGAAACATTACCTGCAGGCCACACGGTGGTGACTGGGCCCCTTCCTCATCCAGAAGAGCTGACGTGGGCAGCCCCGGGGACGGTAGGCTAGCCGTCCTGCCCTCGGCACAGCCTCGGATCGTGCTCCCGTTGGCCTTCTCAGACAGAGACACCTCCGGTTCTGGGTGGCCGTGGCCTGGATTGAGTTTAAGATGCCGGGCCAGGCCCCCTTTTCCTATGTAGGACTTCTCACACGTCTGACACTTGAAAGTCTTGGGCCTCAGGGAACAGCTCGACAGGTCAAACAGCGCCCGCTTTCCCCTCTGGTCGTCGTCATCTTCCACACTCAGCTCTGAGTAATCGTCAGAATCTGACAAGCGACCGTCAGCCAGGTCCTCCGTCTTGATGAACTTATAATCTTTGGCTTTATACTTGGGCGGTCGAGATATCCGTCCAGAACGCGTCTTCACTTTTAAAGATTTTTTTAGCTTCTCTGTGTGTTTTGTGTGCAAGCTGGAAATAAAGAAATTCGCTGAACCGGATGAAACAGATGTCACCGCCGGTGGGTCAGAAGCTGACAGAGGGGCCGGCGTGGCGCCCGGTCCTTGCGGAACCACCAGCTGCAGGGCGGGCAGTGGCCTCTGTACAAACACCCGAATCGGAGGGTAGTTACTTGGGAAGCGCGGCTGTGCCCGGAGCCCCAGCACGCCGGGCGCCCCCCTGGGTGGCTGGCTCAGCCCGGCTGTCCTGGGCTGGAGGGTGGCCAGCGGGGGCGTCGGCCTTTCCCGGTCTGTCATTTCTCCAGATATTACCTTGACACAAATGGCTTCCAGTTGCTTAAAGACAGAAAGAGAAAAGCGTTAGGCTTATCAACGGTTCTACAATTTTGCTCTCATCTTAACTGTATTATCACACGTGTTTCTAAATTATAAAATCCATCTTGTATGTGAGTCTATTTAACGTACCTGTACTGTTTCTAGTGATACACTTGACCTCACATCCATATGTGCATGTCGAAACATTTGCATAAACAAATTAAAAGTTCATGAAACCACTTACCATTTCTATACAAATGCCTTCTGATAGGATCTATCCTACGTTGTTTTTTTAAAAAAATACTAGTCAAGGGGCGCCTGGGTGGCTCAGTTAAGTGTCTGACTTTGGCTCAGATCATGACCTCCTGGTTCATGAGTTTGAGCCCTCTATCGGGCCCTGTGCTGACAGCACAGAGCCTGCTTTGGATACTTTGTCTACCCCCCAAAAAAAATAAAACATTTAAAAAATAAACACAGGGGTGCCTGGGTGGCTCAGTCTGTTGGGCATCTTACTTCAGCTCAGGTCATGATCTCGCAGTTCATGGGTTTGAGCCCTGCATGGGGGTCGGTGCTGACAGCTCAGAGCCTGGAGTCTGTTCAGATTCTGTGTTTCCCTCTCTCTCTGACCCTCCTCTGCTTGCTCATGGGCTCTCTCTCTCTCAAAAATAAACATTTAATAAATAAATAAATAAATAAATAAAGGTAGTCACAATCTACTAAATTGATTTCATGAACTAATAAGAAATATCCTTCTTTACAGTAGATTTGTATTTACTTGGAATGCTTAGTACTCTAACCTGGATTCAGTTCAATACATACGCTCTTTTTTTTTCTTTTTCCATTTTTCATGAAATCCTAGAAACAAAGAAGCCATAAGGAGCAATGTAACACAGGTTCCCACCACCTGCCTTAAAACATGCAGCACTTCCCTTTGAGGTGAAGCTCTGTGCTGTTCTCCCAGCCTGCGTGCCTTCCTGAGTGCTATTTGTCATTCACACGCATTTTTATATTATCTACAGAGCTACCCCCCAAAATATGCACTTCGGTTTGGGCGTGTTTTTAAACTTCATGTAAGCGTACATGACCTGCTGCAAGCTGGTGCAGCGTTTTCAGGTGTCTTACTTCCTGTCCGGCTTGTGAAATTCATCCACACCGCGGTGTGTAGCTCTCATTTCCTCCGCAGTCTGAGAACACTCGCCCGTTGACGGGCAAGTGTCCCTAACCTTGCGCTCTTGTTGTCTGCGTGGAACCTTCGCGGGTGTCTGTGTTCACGTGTGTGAGTTTCTCCAGGGCACATACCTGGGAGCAGGATGCTATCTTCAACAACTTTTTAACATCTAAGAAAGCGTTCAGTGCACGTACTTCCCGATGTGGCAATTCTGCTTCTTGGGTTCCATAAGAAACACTGGCATAGGTACAAAGATGTAGGTCTTGGGAGGGTCAAGGCAGCACGGTCTGCAAGAGCAAACCACCCACCGAAGGGGAGGGCTGCCCTCAACAATATTCCACAGATAATTACTGAGCAGTTACTATATGCCAGACACAATGTTAGGTATACACCTGTCATGGGCTCAGGGGAGAGGCGGCAAGACACAAGGCTCATGGCCTCACACTGCAAAAACGATCAGCATCAGGGAGCCTGGGCGGCTTAGTCATGATCTCATGGATTGTGGGTTCGAACCCCGCGTCGGACTCTGTGCTGACAGCTCAGAGCCTGGAGCCTGCTTCGGATTCTGTGTCTCCCTCTCTCTCTGCCCCTGCCCCACTCGTGCTCTCTCTAAAAAATAAGTTAAAATTTTAAAAAATTAAGAAAGAAAGAAAAAGAAAGAAAGAAAGAAAGAAAGAAAGAAAGAAAGAATGAATCAGTATCCTTCTCCAGAGAGTTAAGAAAGATGAACCTCATCATCCAGAGCAGATTTTCCCAACCTGGGCACAAGTGACATTTCAGACCATTAATTCTTTATTGTGGTGGCCATCCTGTGACTGCAGGATGTTGAGCAGTGTCCCTGCCTCCACCTACTAGATGCTGGTAGCACGCCCTCTCTTGGGACAAAAATGTCTCCAGACACTGCCAAGTGTCCCCAGCCGAGAACCACTGATTTGGGGCCACCGACAGGCCCTCTTTGGACTCGACCCCACACCAAGTGGGGGGTCAATACAAGTGTCACAAGAAGCAGAATGAAAACTCCCACTGAAACCACGCGGGAGTACATCTGTCTGTGTGTGTGTTCCACATGTACCACAAACAGCAGACACAATCCGATATCCTGGGTGAGGAAGGGTACGCAGCTGGTGCCCTGAGGCCCCTGAGGGCCAGTCCTGGGCCACCTGTGAATCAAATGACAACTATCTTTTAATAATCACAGTTGTTTCACTTACTACCACTTAGAATGTCTAAGCTCTTAGGATATGACCAGATAATGCCGTTAAACACACACACACACACACACACACACACACACACACCCCAAATCCTACTGTTTTAGGAATACTTCAGTGGCAAAACTGGTCTAATTTTTAAATCGGCTCCCCACGAGTTTACCAGGTGGGTATCATGCTCGATACTTTGGTATATGTTTATTTCACTCGGCAAACTTTTACAATTTACAAGGTATCTCCGTGTGCCAATGCCTACACAGAAGCAGGCCAGTGTGGGTGAGGGGGTGGGTGACATAGGTGAAGGGGATTAAGAGGTATAAACTTCCAGTTATGAAATAAGTAAGTCATGGAGGTGAAGAGCACAGCATAGGAAGTGTAGTCGATAACGTTGTAATCACACTGTACGGTGCCAGACGGTGGCTGCACTTACTGTGGTAAACACTGAATAACGCCCAGGCTTGTGGAATCGCTACCTTGTACACCTGAAGCTAATATAATCCTGTATGTCAACTATACTTCAGTTAAAAAAAAAAAACAACAAAAACATCAGCCAAGTCCTAGCCTCACTGAGGAAGAGGGCAGTTTCCCCAGCCGTGCCTCAGTCACCTGCAGACCTGCCGAGTCAGGACCTCCCACCCCGCAATCTGTACTCTGAAAAGCTCCACTGCCGATCTGGAAGGCAGACTAGGTTCCCTAAGGAATGCAGACAGGAAACAATGACACCACGGGGCAGCAGGTGCGATAAGAGAGGCAGGAGGCAGGAGGCAGGAACAGCCTGGTGGGTGGGTGGGGGAGGGTCTGGCTTCCCAGAAGAGACCCGAGAAGGCCGAATTTTTGGCCAGGTGGACAGGTAGTCTGACGTGCAAGGAAAAAATGAGTGAATGCACAGACGCACGAAAAATGGCACAGCATACTGGAAGAAATTGGGAATGTTTCTGTGGTGCAGGAACGGGGAGCATGGGAGGGATGCGAGCCCAAATCCGACCCACGGGAGTGCGTCCATTGGGTCTGTGCCTTCTGATCCACACCACCCTCCCCGCAGAGAACCACGAGACCGGGGTCCTCTAAATGCACACTCCACCCTCCCCCCAACACTGCCTGTCGCCTTCCATATTTTCAACTGGGACCCACACTTCCATCTCTTCAACTAAGTCATTTCTGATCCCCTCAGCCCAAAATCAGTTCTCCTTTTCTCTAAGTGCATCAGTCCTTTATCTCTAGTTTTCCGACCTCGATGAGAAGTTACCTGAGTCACGTTTTACCTCATTGGTTAGATCATAACCTCCTCGGGTGCAAGGAACACACGTGGTTTGCCTCGGTGGCCCCCGTGGCACAGCTGGGGCTGACTCGACAGCAAACTTACATTATTGTGAGTGCAGGCAGAATTTATGTCATTCCAATTAGATCAGCCCACAGAATACGGTCGTGCTGCTTAATGCTGATTAAGGTCGCTTGCATTTGACGGGCAATGTCACTTTTGGACTCTTCAAGCTCCCACACCAAACCCAAAGAGCTGGGGTCACCTTCAACAGGTGCTGGAGTGGGAGAACCCTGGGCAAAGTCACCCCGCTTCTCGGAGCTTGTTCCTTATCTGTAAAGTGCTGATACGAACACTTCTGTGCGCTTGCCCGGAAGTAAGCCCCCTGTGGTGCCAGGCATGGAGTAGACGCTCTGCACACAGCGGCCACCATCACCCATCTCTCTCTTTTTTTAATGTTTATTTATTTGGGGGGAGGAGCAGGCAGAGAGAGAGGGAGACACAGAATCTGAAGCAGGCTCCAGGCTGTCGAACTCAACGACCGGGAGATCATGACCTGAGCGGAAGTAGGACACTTAACAGACTGAGCCACCCAAACAGCAGCCACCGTCGCCCTTCTGACAGCAGCCACGGTGGCCCTTCTGACTCCGCCTATGTGGGAGTCAGAGCTAGAAAGCTCATCCAATGTCAATAAGGGAACCAAAGCCCAAAGAGGTTGGGTTACTCAAGGTCACACCTCTAGGAAGGAGTCTGGGCAGATTCATAGCTGTCTTCTCAAACTTTGGCGAGACACCTCTCCAGTCCTGACCCCCAACCCGGTACAACTCCCGGCGGCCAAAATCACTCGGTTAAAAAACCAAAACAAACAAAAAACAACGAAGGCTGTTGATTCTATCCTCTCTCTGTGTCTCCTAGTGGAAGCGGCATCTCTCTGGCAACTTTGGGCCGAGAAGCGCTAGTGTCACGTGCAACCCCAGTTCTGAGAGGGGATGTGGCTTTACAGACGACAGGAAGGACCTCTGGCTGCAGGAGCTCCCCCTGACCCCCTGGGCTTGGAAGAGCAGGCTCCTGTCTCCACTCCCCTAGTAACCAAGAGCTGCGGGCCCCAGGAGGTAGTAACGCGGACACATGACGGGGTGTCGCATGCGGAGTGCTCTCACGTGTCTCCCTCGTTCAGCGCGCGGCAGGCGCCGTGCCGGGCACCGGCTACAAATCCGGGCACGACCCCCCAGGGTGCCAAGTCCCGCCTCAGACCGCTCTGCTGTGTGCTTAGTTCTGCCCCAAGCCCCCGAGTTGGCAGTCGCCGCCCTCCCCACTGGTTCCCTTTCCATCCGTCCACGCCTCGGCTCCGGCGTCAGGCCTGAGGGCTCCTCGCTCTAAAGCAGCGTCCCCCGCCCCCGCCGCGTCCCTCCCCGAGTCTGCCTCTCGCCCTCCACGGAGGGTGTGCGAGGCCGCGCTTGCGCCGAGGCCAGCGCCTGGAACCCAGCGGGCGCTCGACGGACGCCGAGTGAACGGACGCAGGCCCGCGCGAGGGGCCGGGCGGCACGGAGGCCGCGGGCAGCGCTCGGAAGCGGGACGGCGGCCCAGCAGGCGCGTCGGAGGAGCTGCAGACGCTGGCGCGGTGACCGCTCAGTGTGGGCCGCCCGGAGCTCTCGGGCGGGCGGACGCCGCCTCTCCTGCCGCGCCGCTGCCCGGCCCCGCTCCGGGCCTCGGTTTCCCCCACGTCCCTCCCGGCGCCTCACCTGGGGCGGCAGCAGGCGCGGCGGGCGCGGGGGCTGGGCGCCGGGGCCCCGCCGCAAGGCGGCCTGCTGCGCCGCGTCCCGCAGCCGTCGCGCCGCGTCCTGCGGGACGAAGGGCGGCGGCGGCGGCCGCTCGGCCGGCGGCTGCGCCTTCGTCACCTGCTCCAGGACCCGCCGCAGCTGCTCGGGGTCCAGCGGGGCCACGCGCGAGGCGCTGCCGCCGGGGCCGGGGGGAGCCCGGCCGCCCCCGCCGCCGCCCCCATCCTCGCTGCCGTCCTCGGCCTCCGGCTCCGCGTCCGCCATGGCCGCCGAGACCGGGACTCGAACCCGCGCCGCCGAGCGACGGCGGCTCAAATGTGCGTCACCTGGGAAGAGCGGGGGACTACGAGTGCCCCGCAGGCCAAGACACCTTGGAAGGCGACCGCAACTGGTCGAGCCGGGCGGTGGGCGGGGCCTGGGTTGGCTCCGCCCCGTCGCCGCTTCGCCAAGGACAGAATGGGCCTTATTTTCCTCTCCCTTGTCCCTGATGTATTTAATTTTCAGGTGTCGCTCCTCCAGGAGCTATCCAGGGCCTCCCAGGCGGAGGTCTCCGGAGTTCCAGAGCCCCTTAGCCTGTCCAAAAGTTCACACTATCCAAAAATTCTCGACGTCATGTGCAGTAGAGTGCATTAGTCCCACGTTCTGCTTAATATAGATCCAGCAGGGGATCCAAAGTGTGCTCCCCTTTTTTAAAATAATTAGTTTTATTTTATTTATTTTTAAATGTTTATTTTGAGACAGAAAGAGGGCGCGGGCGGGGGAGGGGCAGAGAGAGGGGGAGAGAGGATCCCAAGCAGGTTCTGGGCCGTCAGCGTGAAGAACCAGAGGCAGGGCTCAATCTCCTGAATCCTGAGATCGTGACCTGAGCGGATAACGACTGAGCCACCCAAGCGCCCGTATTTTATTTTTTTAAATAGGCTCCACACCCAACCTAGGGCTTGACCTCACGGCCCTGAGATCAAGAGTCGCAGCTCCACCACCTGAGCCAGCCAGGCGCCCCTGAGGTGCGCATTTTTAACAAATGTGCGCCCTAAATTATTCCCAGGTCGATACATCCACCCATACTGGATGCACCTTAAGGGCCAAGATGATGTATTACACAGTGCTCAGCACAAGCGCCAGCTCAGATCAGCGAATGAATGATGCATGGATGAATGTGACCGAAGGAAGGAAGGAAGGAAGGAAGGAAGGAAGGAAGGAAGGAAGGACCTCCCCACCCCCCACACTTCAGTCCCATACATCATAGCTCTACCACTCCCTCTTCTTCAGCCCAACCTTTCCATTCCTCCTCCTCTTCACTCTACTGGCTCTGTGCATCCTTCCCATCCAGTTTTGTAGCTGCTCGTGTATGTGTGTTTCTCAGCTCCCCTCCCCAGAGAGGACAGTAGGGCCATTGGTCAACAGTTATTAAGCATCTGCTGGGTAAGTCACCGTGCTTGCCTTTGGACCGTCCTGCCCTCTGTATACAGTCCAGGCAGCAGCAGGAGGAGGAGGAAACTGGCGTTTACGGTATAATATGATGAGTGCCTTGATGCCCATAAAAGCGGGGAGCCTGGGGAGCCAGGCTGATGTCCGCGAAGGTTCTGGTAGACTTTCTGATCATTTTTCTCTCCACGCGGTCATCATCATCATAGTCAATACTCACGCTGGATTCACTAAGCTCCCAACAGTGTTCTAACAATTCATTAATAGCCTCACTAAGGAGTGGCCAGAGGGGAGATCAAATTTGTGGAATTTGTTTCAATTCCTTAATCCTTCTTTCTTTAACTTTGAAATAAGACCTTCTCATTCTCACATCCTCAGATGTCAGAAAGGTCCTCTCTGACCCCTAAGCCAAGAACTGCCTTCTTCATTTAGAACAGAGTACTCACTCCATTTCATCATGTTTTTGAGCCTGTTGGGGGAGAGGAGATTTGTCTTCTATGCTCTTAGGTTCAGTCCTTAGGGGCCTGTGAATTAAGGTGACAAAAGACAGATTAACAAAAGAAAAGACAAAATTTAATCATGCATTTTTATTAATGTACCTACAGAATTCACATAAAAATGTGACTCATAGAGAAAGTTAGACGTGGGACCTATATACCATTTTAATAGGAGAAGAGAAGCGGGGGAAGGGCACTCGTGGAAAAATAAATGCCTTTTAAGAAAGATAAATGGACCCTTACCAGAGTAGATGGGAGATATGACAGCTTTGTGACAATGCCTGTATGGGTGTGGTTTCAACTACTCTCCTGTGACAAGAGTCCACCTTTCCTGATCGGTCCCAGGGAAGGGAATTTATCACAAATGAATCCTTTTGAATTTTTTGGGAAGGCTCTACTTTTAGGCAGATAAGACTTTTCAGTTCAAATGCCTCCTGCTCAAAATAATTTTTATGCCACACAGGTGTATTCTGGACCCCTTCCAGCCTTGTTTGGGACAGTGTGCTGCTCTGAGGACAGCAATCTCAGCTGGCTCCTCTTCTGCCAGGTCCCTGCATCTAACAAGGTACCCAACACAGATATCCAAGGTGTGACGTCCAAACGGTCTATACTCAGTGTCAAGAGCCCTGGGTTCTCCTTCCTCTTTGGAAGAACAAGGGTCCCATCGCTGGCATTTAATGAGTGCTTTCACTACACACTGAGCACGTGCCAAGGGCTTTATGACTCTTGTCTACGGACTTGAGCTGTTACTGAGTTATACCAGAGCTTAACACATATGAGAGAAAAAGAGTGAATGTTTAGCAGATGTTCTCATTGGATACTTTTCAAACATGGCTAGAGCTCCTACTAGACCCTGATATAAGATGGCATTAGCCCTAAAATAACTGGCTTTTGTGTTAAACCACACATGCCTGAATACTTGCGGAGACTTGAACCACGAGTGAGAAATTCACCCAGTTGCCTTCTGGCTGCAAATGGCAGAACCAAGAGGAAAAAAATATGGAGCCTAAGATCTCTCTGAAAAGGAAGAAAGTAGCAAGAGAAGGTTTCCAGATGCTTCCACAACTGTGTCTCACTAAAGACATGACAGGTGTTGGCTGGTCATTGTCTCCATGGGGGTTGGGGTTTGTGTCTTCTGTTCTGCTTCTAGAATCGCGAAGGGCCTGCAGTAGGAAGGCGCTCACTAAGCATTTGTGGAATGAATTAAGTCCAGACCCGGATTTTCAATTCTAAGAACACCATGAAAATCCGGGACTCCACCGACAGTCCTCAGAAGCTCTGCATTAGGAAGCAACTGGCAGCGGCATCTGAGAGCATCCTAAAAAACAAACAAACAAACAAACAAACAAACACACCAAGGACAGCTGCTGGTGCGCACAGCGGGAGGGGACTTGGAGGGACGAACTTGCGCGGGATCCTGCCCCTTTCTCCCCAGTGGCTGCCTGCGCCAACTTCGGGGCCGAGTCCAGAACGATTCTGCGGCTCGCCGCTCACAGCCCTGGAAAGGCATGTTTAAACAAACAAAAAATAATAATAACAATAAATAAAATGAAGTAAAAAGAGAGGGGTCGGAGAAAAAGCTTCTTTTTGTGGCCCGTACGGGGATCGAACCCGCGACCTTGGCGTTATTAGCACCACGCTCTAACCAACTGAGCTAACCGGCCACTTGACGTTTGGGCGCCTCCGTCAAGTCTATGAGGTTTCTACGCCTGCGCGGGGCCGCCGGCGGACTTCGAGCCTTCAATTCTCTCTGCAACTGTCGTCATTCCCGCTGTCATCCCTATTGGCCAGAAGAAAACACAGAGCCTCTTTAAAGAGAATAAAGTGGCTCCTCACCACGAATCGAAGGTTTTCACGGGGAAATGCAAATTATACATGGGATGCTTGGCTCAGCAGTAGGATTTTCAAACATTGCAACTCAATGCTTTTTTTATGTATCTCGAGAATCCTTCCGGCGTGGAAACTTCGTGTATCAAGAGCTTTGGTGTGGCTAAATAAAGCTTAGAGAATGCAGAAAACCAGATAGAGAACAAAAGAACCACCGAATCCCCCACCGCCCCAAAACAAGGCAGTGTTGGTTGGTATCTTTCCTGACAATCCTTTTTCACTGCACAGGCTTATTTAAAAATATATATTTGGCATTCAGTTCGACCTTGTTAAAAAAGAATATGATCTTTTATCTTACTTTTTTGTACTTAATATTCTATCATTATCATACCCCTAAGCAATTGCAAATGTCATTTTTTAAATGTTTCCTTAGGTGGATAAGCCATTGTTTCCCCCCACACACACCACCCGCCCTTTTTTTGATGTCTGGCAAATGTCTTCATTTTGCCCTCTCTTGTTAACTAGCACATGATTAAATCATGAAGCAGTTGCTGGGTGGGCAACGGGTAGTACCCACTCCAAAGGGTTAGTGTCTGAAAAGATACTGTCCCCCGGGGGGCTTTTTGGTCTCTGAGTCCCTGACCTCCTGTGCTCTGGGAGTAGGAGAAGGGAGCCCCAGCTTTTCACATGGTCCCTCTGGTCTGATTACTCAAAAAAAAAAAAAAAAAAAAAAAAAAGGCAGATTATCATCAACGTCCCTTGTTGCAACCAGCAGAAGCCCAGTCTAGCTGATCTTAACAGAACAGATGTTATTAAAAGGAGGTGTTGAGTCAGGTTTAGTCAACACCTACTCATTAAGCCTGGCAGTGCCCTAACCACAGGGAATCAGCTGTAAGCCAAGCAGACCTGATCCTGTCCTCACCAAGCCCACAGTTTAGCAAAGACAGGTGCTAAGTTAGTATGGGTGGAGACACTTAGGCATCGCGCTGAGTGTAGGTAAACAGTGCCAGGGGTGGAAGTTTGGGGCAGGTTTTTGAAGACTGGGAAACTTGACTGCATTCTGAAGGTCAAGGATGGGCAAGTATAGGCCCAAACAGGTAGAGCGCTCTGGGCAAAGTGAAGTGTCTGCAACCCTGTCCATTTTGCTTGTCACTGAATGTCCCGCGCCTAGCACACTCTCTGGAATAATAGGAGTGTAATAAATAGGAGTCAGGGGCGCCTGGCTGGCTCAGTTAGGAGGGCATGTGACTCTTGATCTTGGGGTCATGAGTTTGAGCCCTGCATGGGGGGTAGATTATACTTAAATAATAATAATAATAAATAGGAGTCAGATGAATGAATGAGCTAATTGCAAAATCACATTTTAAAACATATCAGACCAAGTACTTTCTCTGTTCAAACCCTCCCCTCCTGGCCCAGCCCTGCTAGGGCTGCCAGATTTAGCAGCCCTAAATAATTTAGTGTATGTCCCAGACAATATGTAGTTGTTTATCTACATAAACACCTTAAGTTCGCCTTTAACTGCCCATCCTGTGCCTACGTGGCAACCCCACACGCAGAATAACACCCATCCGAAAGACCCCGACCTAACCTGCTCCCCTTCCCGGTGCCCCCTGACACAGCCCCATCACCCTCCTTCCTGGATCTTGCTCACCAGGCCATGCTCCTGCCCTGGGGCTTCTACACTTCTCTTCCCTCTTCCTGGACCCTCTTCCCCCAGACACTGCCAAGGCTCTCTCCCTCGTGTCCTCATGTCTATGCGTAAATGTCACATATTCAGCGAGGCTTCCCTGACCCCCCTATTTAAAATCGCAACCCGCATTCGGAATTCCCTGCTTTTTCCTGCTTCATATTTCGTCCGGAGCTTTCTTAATTTCGTGACTGCAGGAGGGCAGCCACTTGTATTTTGCACCTGCAGCACCTAGAAGTGACTGGCACACAGTAGATGGTCGATCCAGGTTTGTCGAAGTTGACAGATCATCCCTTAGAGGTCTAGCCCTGACACAAGCCGGGCAGAATTGAGGGCTCGTTCCCTGAGTGGGCGGGCTCCAATCCCCCGGGGCAGAGGGAGCCGGCGTGCCCACGGTGGGGGAGACGCAGTGACTGAACGCAGACGGTAGGGGGCACCCGAGACCTAGGCGTCCGCTGAGCACCCGGCCGCCAGCGCGCCTCCTACCCCGGGTGTGTGCGGACTCCTCTGGATTTGTCCTGCCAATTCGGACTCCATCTTACAGTTCCTGCAAGACAAACAGGTCCTAGTTTTCATTCTTTGAGTTAGGAAAATGCAGACTCATACATGACCAGCACCAGGTGATGAAGTCGGCTGCCCAACCGACTGAGCCACCCAGGTGCCCCATGCCCTTCATTCTTGGCAACATTTCAGAGGAAGAATGTTTCCAAGGGAGATTTGATAATCTCCTCTTACCTTTTTCTGGAACATCATTCTTCAGAGGTCAAAACTTCGGGGTTGAATCTCTAACTTTCTTCTCTTTTCTTTGGTCCAGGCCTAGGTCTATTGTCTATTTCCTGAACAATTTCCTTGAACTGTCTTCCAACCTTCTTTTTATATTTTTTATTTTGACTTGGAGCCCTGGAGCACACAGACAAGGACAGAGCAAAACACTTTGAATGTTGAAGCTGAATTCTTGCCAATCAATTCTGGAAAAAAAAGAAAGAAAGCAAGCAGGGGCGGGGTGGGGAGGCAGGAATAAAATGCTTCATTGTACAATATGTACTATGTCAAAACTGTTAGACAACACAAAGGAAAAATAGACAAACATAAGGATTTTTCAGATGTTGCTTCTAATTTGCTACAACAAATCAGTTGGTTCCAGAGACTTTTTAAAAATGTCCTTTCTTAAAGCATGCACATTAATTGCAAAGCTTTAAAAAAGGTCTCTTTTAGATGCAAGGGAGCTGTAGAAGCACAGGGGGTTGGGAGTTACAGATTTGGGTCTGAGCCCAGGATGGCCACTGGCGAGTGGGTGACTTTGGCAAAGGCCTCTCTGGGTCTCCACCAACAGGCCACATGGGTTTCTACAACCTTATCAGGCTACCTGCTTAATCCCCCCCCCCCCCCCCATCAACGGTTAATTTGTCCTGGATGTTCAACAATCATTGAAAATCAGGCTCGCCCTTGTCAGAAAGGAAGGAGTAACAGCAGGTGACAGTGGATGATGCCTTTTGATTAGTCAACCTTTACTGAGCATGTGGGCAAAAATCAAGCAGTATTGTATAGTGTCACAGACATCTGACTTCATCTGCACAACCGCCCTTTGGAGTGGGTACTTTTAACCCCATGCTACAGAAATGAGAAAACGGTGGTCCAGTGATTGGACTGGGGTTCCCTGGTGTGATTTTCCTCTCTATGACTTTAAGGGCTGAATTTTAATTCTTTCTGTTCTCCTCTTAGGAAACCTCTTCTTAAGCTTTATAAGATATCTGTTGTTCCAAATGCCTTCTTCTCAGAGATGTGCATAGACTCTCTGAGTCGGAAGTTTATCTATTTTTGTGTTCACATCACACATGACACCGTGACCTTATTTATGGTGCTTGGTTAGTTACCATTCTTCATGTTAATTTGAGTGGCCAATATTCTTGTGCTCTTTATTTCATATCCCTGTTAGCTTCGTTTCCTCTGAGATATATTTATTATTTTCTAAAATGAATCTAATTTCTAATATTTTCAGGTGGATTTGCATCTGCCCACCTTACCAGTGTTAACACATTTGAAATTTCCGTCATCTCTAATTTTTCTAACTTCTGCCTATTTCCTGGTTGGAACACTTATTAAGATGCTCAGCAGAAGAACACATATCTTTTATTAAAAAAATTTTTAATTCTTAATGTTTATTTTTGAGAGAGAAAGAAAGAGAGAGAGAGAGAGAGAGACACCGGGTGGGGGGGGGGTGGCAGAGAGAGGGAGACACAGAATCTGAAGCAGGCTCCAGGCTCTGAGCTGTCAGCACAGAGCCTTATGTGGGGCTCAAACCCACAAACCGGGAGATCATGACCTGAGCCATAGTCGGACGCTTAACCGACTGAGCCCCCCAGGCGCCCCAGGACACATAACTTTTAAACACGGCCTCATGGCTGAATCTCTTGACATTGGAAAATAGGGAAAAGCTAATTCTGGGATACGGGCGGAACTGTGCAAGGAACAGTTTTAGAATGAACCAAAAAGCTCCAGTGGCTGTATTAGGTAGTGTTCGAGCAGTTTCCAAGGTGGAGCTCTAAGGTACAGGGTGGTTCCATTTTGCAAGCATCCTTTGAGTATGTCGTAGAGCCTGGCTGCTGTCTCTGTGTGCTGGACAGGTGAAGGGCTCGTGACCCATTGTTTCTTAGCGGTCAATTCTTCTCCTTGTCATTTAGGGCACGAGTGGTCCAGGGAAGCAGGTGACCAGGCCACACAGACATAAACCAAGAAGACTGACGCCCAGGTGTGGTGTTTGAGAATGTTTCAATAGGGAGACATGGGTCCACAGCAATTGCTTTTTTCGAAGTAGCGTTTCCTAGTCTGTTTAGAATTTAAAAAGAGCGAGGAATTATCTAGGCCAGTGGTTCTCAAAATATGGTCACTGATGCAGCAGCAGCATCACCTGGGATCCTGTTAGAGATGCAAATTATTGAGCCCCACCCCAGAATTACAGGTGAGAAATTTTGGGAGTGGGGTATGGCAACCGGGTTCAACAAATCACAATCACCTGAAGGCAGGTGATTTTGGGTGCCGCTAAAGCTTAAGAACCACTGCTCTAGGCAAAACCTTTCACAAGTCCCCCTTCTGTAAACTTCCTGCTAAGGTACCCCATTTGTATCCTTTGATCTTTCATTCTGGAGGCCCTTTCCCTCCTCTCCTGGGCGTTCACACACCAGGTGCAGGCCGCATACCAGGGTGGTGGGCTGGACCAGCTGGTGAGGGTTGAAGTCCAGCCGCCCCTGCTTGCCTGGGTAAGCACACTGGTCTTTGCAGTGTCACTACCCAGAGCCACTTGTCCATGATGAAAATGAGCAGAAGATCCCACAGCCATGGCAATCAGAAACAATAGGGCTGGGGCTCACCTGCCAAAATGCATTCACCTGTTCATCTATTTAACAGGAACTCAGTGACTATCTAGTAACATCCTTTGCCTGCAAGGAAGATAAAAGGTGGGCGGCCCAAGGAGCTTAGAATCTAAGGGGCAGAAGAAGCATATGAAAAGAGGGGCGCCTGGGCGGCTCAGCTGGTTAAGTGTCTGCCTTTGGCTCAGGTCATGATCTCCCAGGCTGTGGGTTCAAGCCCTTGGTCGGGTTCTGTGCTGACAGCTCAAAGTCTGGAACCTGCTTCGGATTCTGTGCCTCCCTCTCTCTGCCCCTCCCCTGCTTGCACGTTCTCTCTCTGAAAAAAATAAACATTAAAAAGAAAAAAAAGAAGTGTATGAAAGAGACAGAGAGATAAATGTGACAAAGTCCCAAGATAAAGGAAAAGGCCACAAGGAGACAGGGAGAGATCAAATCCCAGTGGTCTACAGGAATTAGATGTGGGTTTTCAGAGCTAACAAAGATAGCACCATTAACAGCAACACCAGCAATAAGCACCCTTTGTGGTTTTTTCAATTTATTTTGAGATAAAATTCACATATCATTCTTTTTTTAAAGTGTATTTATTTGAGAGAGACAGAGAGAGCATGAGCAGGGGAGGGGCAGACACAGAGAATCCCAAGCAGAATCGAGAATCCCCTCGACAGCACAGAGCCCAAGGTGAGGCTCAGCCCCACAAACCGTGAGATCACGAGCTGACCTGAGATCAAGAGTCCGATGCTCAACTGACCGAAGCACCCAGGTGCCCCCACCTATCATTCTTAACCATTTAATATGTACAATTCAGTAATTATTACAAAGTTGTGCAACCATCACCACAATCGAATTCCAGAACATTGTCATCACGACAGAAAGAAACCCTGTCTCCATGAGCAGTCCTTCTCCTCTCCCTCCCCCAGCCCTTGGGCAACCACTAATCTACTTTCTGTCTCTACGGGATTTGCCTATTCTGGACATTTCCGATAAATGGAATCATACAATACACACGTGGCTTTTAGTGTGTGGCTTCTTTCACTTAGCATCATGTGGCTGCTTAATGGGAGCAGGGCTTCCTTCTGGGGTGATGAGGCTATTTCTGAACTAGATAGAGGTGATGGTTGCACAACACCGTGAATGTACTAAATGTCACACTTTAAAGTGGTTAATTTGATGTCATGTGAACTTGACTCAGCTTTTTAAAAAGAAGTTAAAGATTTCAGAGTAGATGCCCTTGACTCCAAAGCTCCACTTTAGGAATTTCTCCTCTGGGTACACATGGACATATAGGAAATTATGTATTTACAGGGTTGATCACTGCAGCAGTGTTTGAAAGATGGGACTAATAATAATATATTAATGTAAATTATAATTTTGTTAATTAAATATATGTCAAGTATATTTAAGACGTTATTTGAGGAAGAAGAAATAACTTTCTAAACCAAAATGAATTCAGGCCCAAAGACGTGAAAGGAAGATAGGATGGGCAAAGGTGTGAGCCTGAAGATTTCAGGTGGGGGGAGATTGTGTATGGGGTGAGAAATGTGGATTTATCTTATAAATGACAGGCACCTATAGAGACTTGGTCAGCCTAGGGCTGGAAGGAGGCTGGAACCGGCAAAAGGTAAGGTGGGTAGAAAAAGGAGGAGGGGTGTGCAGGAAACTGAGGTGTCTTGCGGGACGGGGAGGAAGAGAATATTGAGGGTAGAGTGCCCCCCGGGCAGGTGGTTTGCCCCCTGCTGAGGTGGGATCCAGAGGGCAGGGGACAGGTGAAAGTGGCCTAGGCCAACAGTGGAAGCATTCGGGGCTCATGTGCAGTGGCTTAGAGAGGAGAAAGCTGCCAGCCAATGGAGAAGAGATTATGTCCTCAGGGGAGGACAGCAGAAAAGGATTGGGAACCATAAAGAAGTTAAAAATTGCACGTTGTTATGTTTTGATCTTTTCCTGAGTGGCTTTTTTTTTTTCCATTGTAACTTTTTTTTAACGTTTATTTATTCTTTTTTTTTTTTTTAATTTTTTTTTTTTAATTTTTTTTTTCAACGTTTTTTATTTATTTTTGGGACAGAGAGAGACAGAGCATGAACGGGGGAGGGGCAGAGAGAGAGGGAGACACACAGAATTGGAAACAGGCTCCAGGCTCCGAGCCATCAGCCCAGAGCCTGACGCGGGGCTCGAACTCACAGACCGTGAGATTGTGACCTGGCTGAAGTCGGACGCTTAACCGACTGCGCCACCCAGGCGCCCCTAATGTTTATTTATTCTTGAGAGACAGAGAGAGAGCACAAGTTGGGGAGGGGCAGAGAGACAGGGGGACACAGAATCCGAAGCAGGCTCCAGGCTCTGAGCTGTCAGCACAGAGCCCAATGCA
Source organism: Panthera onca (assembly GCF_046562875.1). Classification (NCBI taxonomy): domain Eukaryota; kingdom Metazoa; phylum Chordata; class Mammalia; order Carnivora; family Felidae; genus Panthera; species Panthera onca. Next base: position 143,384,413 of record NC_138344.1, on the reverse strand, counting down.
GGGCTTGAACGCACAAACTGTGAGATCATGACCTCAGCCAAAGTCGGAGGCTTAACCGACTGAGCCACCCAGGCGCCCCATAACAGTTTTTATTCAATGTCGTATATAAGATTACTTTGTTCCTGTCTTTTTGATTGTTTCTTCCTTATATTTGCCCCTTTCCTTCCCAACTTGGTGAGACGTGGCTTTGCATTCAAGGGTATTTTTGGGTCTTTGTCCAGTTTCAGTCTAGTGATGACCACCTCGCTGGGTGGATGCCCACGTGGACAGTCATGCCATTTGCCTTCTCTCGCTGTACTCGTTCAGTGTAGATGACATGAATTTCTTCCTGTAAGCCTGGACGACTTTGCCAATTTGCTGACCTTTGTCGTGTCCTCACCCAACCTGTACTTCATCATCCTTCCGGATGGGCATGGATCCAACGTAGTACTTCTGTCTCAGCTCTTTGGAAAGAGGGGAAGACATAAATTTCCTGCGAATGTGGGAAGGTGCACTGAAATGCCGGGTATGGTTCTTGCTCCGGTCAGAAGTCACAAACGGATTGAACTTCATTTTGGTTGCAGTCGGCAGGCCAAAGCTCGCCTGCTGCGGTTCCAGCAATGGTAGCAAAGGGGAAGAGACGAATGGCTTCTTAATCTTTGTAGACATCCTGTGTCCATGCAACTGTGTGTGTGTGGGGGGGGGGAGGGAATTCAGGTATAGATCTTTCTGTGTTGGCACAGTATTTTTGGAGAATTATTTCACATCAGTCCACAATTAAATTATCGATGCCTTATGACCTATCAACCCCAACAGAAACAGTCATATGTGTGCTCAAAGATACACACAAGGGTATTTTCTGAAGTATTGTTCGTAATAGTAAAAATAAGAAACATAAATAGGGAAATGGTTAAAAAATGAGAGTATATCCATACTGTGGAATATTATGCATCAGTTAAAAAAGCACAGGGGAGCTCTCCATGTCCTAATATCAAAAGATGACTACGGTTTATTAAGTGGGGGAAATAAAAGCAAATTATAGAAGGATACCCATGATTTTCAATTGTGGGGAAAGTCTGTTCAAATTCATGCACAGAAATTCCCAAAAGATGCCACTCAACTGTTGCCAGTGGTTAATTCTGGGGAGGATGGGGAGTGAGAAGGATGTAAATGCTTCGAAGGGATTATTTCAAATTTTACTTGATATATTTCTGTATTTTGATCCCCCCCCCCAAAGGACACGTTTTACTTCTTTAATTTCAAAAAGTAATTGGAAAAAAATAGGAATACCTGACCTAAGGGATTAGTTGTGGGGATGAAAAAAGCAAATACATGACAATGAGCTTCATAAACCGCTACACCGGTACATACAGTTGTTATTTTTAGCGCACCGTGAGTTTCCGGAGGGCTAGTCACCTTTTGGTTATCAAGTCACCCTATGTGCACAGAGTTTATTCACATATTCATTCCTTCAACTTTACACTGCAATATAAGTGTCAGGAAGTCAGGGACCGTGTCCACACTGCCCTCCTTTATAGTCCCAAAGCCTGCAACAGTACCCTGGGCTCAATTAACGCTTGCTGAATTAAAAAGAAAAACTTACAAATGAACCTCTGTGTTCCAGACTAGATAGGAGATGATCAAACGCAGGATGAGACGGCAAGGAACAGTTATCTACTGACAGTTATTTAGCGCGTCCCCAGCCCAGTTCCAGCAATAGGTATCACATGGCTAAATTCTCAGGCAGGCTGGGAATAGCGATCCCGGAAGGTCGCCTACACTCAGAGGCGGAGAATTGCTTACCAAAAGCGGCGAGGGAGGTTGCTTAGCAACCAGACTAAGGAGGCGGGCCGCACTGCGCACGCGTACACTTTGGACCGACAGATGCGGAGATGGTGTTTTGCGCACGCGCGGGAGGTGGCCTCGGGGCGTCCGGGGCCTGATGGTTGCTAGGGTGACAGCGATACAACATGGCGGCCGGATCCTAACGCGCTCTGTCGAGGAGCCAGCGCGTAGGTCCTGGTTCGGGACCCTGCCTCACAGGAGTGGAAGCCAGGGGGTCTCCCTTTCTGCCCCTTTCTTCTCCGTCAAGTGTCGGCAAGGGCTTGTCGTCGGCTTCCGCATCCAGGATGAAGAGTGAGCGGGGCCGGGGAGGGGCGGGGACGCGAGGGCGAACGGCGGGGGTCGGGGAGTTGGGAGGGTACGAAGGGGCAGGGTCTGGTCACCAGGGTGGTGGGTCCACTCGGCAGGCCGGGAAGGCGCAGCGTGTGGGGACCCCGAACTTCCCTGGGCTGTCAGAAGCCGGCGCCCCCGGGGGTTCGAGGCGGGCTTGGGGGCGGTGGGGTCTCAGAGCGCCCCCCCCCCCCCCCAGCCCCAGACCTTCCAGGCATATTTTGGTGTGGAGGTTATGTAACAAGTTTTGAAGGTTTTGTTGTTGTTGCACGCTGGACTGAAACTGGGATTCTTGAACGTTCGGCAGTAAGGTAGTGAGCGGTTACTGTGTGCCTTTCTGCCCTTTAATGACATCGGTTTAGGGAAAAATGAGAGGAAAGATGGGCTATTTTATTTTTTGGGTCAAACAGTGTTTTTATTGGAACTATTTTTATAGGGATTTTGAAACAACCTTTTGGTGAAAGTGTTACTGGGAAGTTGGGAAATGAAGTGGTCGTCCTAGAAAATGTAACGGTAAAATTTTTACCTATGCTTGGATTTGTGGATTATGAGTAACTGAACTGCAACCAACCTGGATGGGCTTTTTTTTTTTTTTTTTTTTACACATTACTGTACAGATGTGTATTTCTGCTAGAGGTGTGGAAAAATTCGGACCTCCTTTGCTGTGAAAAGATTTAATTACGTATACTTGCAATGTGAAATTTGCATTGTACCCTAAGTGTCCGTTGGTAATTGATTATGGCATAAATTGTGAAACAAAGATATTTAATTACCCCGTTCATACTTTACAAGACATTCTTATTTTCTTTTGGGCTATTGTTTACAGGTTTTTCTTTTTCATTAATGCGCCCAAAGCTGTAGTTAGAACACAAGGCCTACAAAAGGTTTTATTTGCATTTTTACTTATAGTGTGGACTCATATACACATATTTTTTTCCTTTTTTCCTTCCCAACTATTTACTGTCAGAATTTTGAATCTGTATGAAAGTTGCAAGAAGAATTCATTGTTTATAAATCTTTCACCTAAATGCACCATTTTGCCTTTTGTGTGCCTGCTTACTTGCACACTCTAAATTATGTAGTGTTTATTTCGCTGAGCGTTTTGAGTTAGTGCACACCAGTCCTTTTCACCACTAATAATTCAGCAGGTATCTACTAAGAACAGTGACATTTTACATAATCACAGTACAAACAACATCTTGATATATATAGTACTCTTATCCAATATGCAGCCTATATTTCAAATTTTCCCAGTTATCCCAATAACATCCATTATAGGTGTTTTTATTTTTTCTGGCATCCAGTCAAAAAGCACAAATCGCATTTTGTTGTCATATCTCTTTGGCCTCCTTTAAACTGGCAGACTGTTCTGCCTTCTGTGTCTTTCATGGCATTTTTTTAAGAATTCAGACCATGGATTTTGCAGAACGGCCTTCAATTTGGATTTATCTGATTGTTTCCTCATGATTAGCTTTCGCTTAAATATTTTGGTCAAAAATACGTCAGAGGTGAGGTTGTGTCTCCGTCAGTGTGTCTCCAGTTTTGTTGAAGTTAGGTGTGATCATTTGATCATTCCGTTTATTCACTTTTGCCTCTTAGACCTCTCCTGCTCCTGTGCTAGAGGCTACCACTCTTACAGTTTCAGTTATGTCTATGTCTGTTTATATAAATGTGTATCTGTATATGTGATGTAATCTGTATCAGCCTATGTAAATGTGTCCATCCCCCCCTTTTACTTATTTTTAATAAGAATTTATTTTTTTCAAAGTTATTTATTTTGAGAGAGAGAGAGCACGCACACAAGTGGGAAAGGGGGACAGATGATCCAAAGCGGGCTCTGTGCTGACAGCAGAGAGCCTGATGCGGGGCTCAAACTCACGAAGCAAGCTGTGATCTCATGACCTGAGCCGGGGTCAGACACTTAACCGACTGAGACACCCAGGTGCACCAAGATTTTATTTTTAAGTAGTCTCTATACCCAACGTGGGGCTTGAACTTACAACCCTGAGAACTTACAACCCTGAGTCACAGGCCCTACTGACTGAGCCAGCCAGGTGCCCCTATCCCCCCTTTTAAACGTTAATGCTGGCATTATATACTGTATACTTTAACAATAAATAACACATGTTATACATAAAACATTTTATTTATTTATTTTTTAAAGTTTATTTATTTTTGAGAGAGAGAGAGCGAGCACCGGCAGAGAAAGAGAAGGAAGGAGAGAATCCCAAGCAAGCTTCGCACCGTCAGTGCAGAGCCCGACACAGGGCTTGAACTCACAAACTGTGAGATCATGACCTGGGCTGAAATCAGGAGTTTGATGCTTAACTGACTGAGCCACGCAGGCGCCCCTCATATAAACATTTTATGTATGTAAATACTTGCATTTTTTAAATGTCCTTTAAACCTTTGGGTGTTTTTTGTTTTTTGTCTTTTTTTTTTTTTTGTTTGTTTTTTTTAGTGTAGTGGGTTTTTAGTGTAGGTAGTTATTTGATATGTTCTTTTAAATGGCCATGTTGGTAGTGTTCAATTAGTTGGTTTAGTGTTACATCTTTATTCTTCTACTTTAAAATCCAGTCTGAGTACTGGTGAAACCTCTTGTCACGTGGGTGTACATCCTGATCAATTCAATGCTTGACAAATGTTTAACGATGGAGAAAAAATATTCCAGAACAGGAAGTCACAGAGACAGAGTCATGGAAGTAGAATGAATAGGAAAAGTGAGTAATGGTGAAATTGGACTCCTAGCCTGGGGTCAGAGTGGGGCCAGGAACGCTAGGTCATCATGTTGGTCTTCATTTTATGGTTTTCTACATGTATTTTCTACCTCGTTTTCTAGGCAAGGCCCACGTGTTTAGGGATGTATTACTGAGCATTCTGTGAAGGTGGCCTTCTTATTGTTTTGCATCGTGTGCAGTTGTAGGGAGCAGGGAGTAACACAGGAAAGTTGTTATGAGCATGGGCTTTAGAGCCAGGCAGACATGGCGGTCTCCCGCAGGTCACTGACCTTTCTTTCTTCGTTATTCTGGTTATTGATTGCTTCCTGACAAATCACCCCAACTTGGTGGCTGGCGATACCAACAAACTCATCTCTCGTGGTCCCGTGGGTGGCCTGGGCTCAGCTAGGCAGGCCTCACTTGGATCCCCTCCTGCAGTCGCAGCTGGATTGTGGCTGGGGCTGGAGTCCTCTCCGAAGTTTGCCACTCACGTGTCTGGCGGCTGACGCTGGCTGTCCCCTGGGACCTTCGCGTGGCCTGTCAGCTGGAAGGCTACCGCCTCCACGTGCCTTGACCTTCCTCGCGGGGTGGCACTTGGCTTCTGAGGATCAGCGTCCCAAGGGTGCGAGGTGGGAGCAGCATGACCTTCTCTGACCTCGGGAATGTCATAGCGTCCCCTCCGCATCCCCCAGAGTTGAGCGTAGAGAACGTAGATCGCACTGCTTGATGGAGGAGTGGCATAGGTACGTACTAAGACGAGCTTGTGGCATGCGCTGTCTAGAAGCTCCCACCTTTCGAAAATAAAATCCTCCACACTTAAATGGATACATTGATTGATGTAGAAGACTTTCATTTTTTTTTTTTTAATTTTTTTTTTTAACGTTTATTTTTGGGACAGAGAGAGACAGAGCATGAGTGGGGGAGGGGCAGAATGAGAGGGAGACACAGAATCAGAAGCAGGCTCCAGGCTCTGAGCCGTCAGCCCAGAGCCCGACGCGGGGCTCGAACTCACGGGCCGTGAGATCGTGACCTGAGCTGAAGTCGGACGCTCAACCGACTGAGCCACCCAGGCGCCCCTAGAAGACTTTCATTTTAATCTCTACACCCCACGTGGGGCTTGAGTTCACGACCCGGAGATCAAGAGTCGTGCACTCCACCCACTGAGCCAACCAGGCGCTCCTCCACACTCCGTCTAGCCTGGTTAGTATAAACCTGTTTGTGCCTGTTTAGCATAAGAATACCTATTTTATAGGGTCGTTTCAAAGATTAAATGAGATTGGCTGTGTAAAGCTCACAGCACAGTGTCTGGTAAGTGATAATTATAAGTGAGTTCTTATTTGCTCTCCCGGTGGATGAAAGCAGGGGTGTAGAAGGGGAAAGAATGACAGATCCTTACTTGGAAGAAATTTACTGTTATCTAACCTAGTGCAAATGCCCTTTTTTTTTTTTTTTACTGTCTGAACGTTTCAATGGATTATTCAAAACATACCTATAAAAGGAGAAAACACCCTATGTGTTCTGAAGGCAGTCACCATTTTCCTATTATATCACAGAGAATTTTTTAAATTATCTGTTGTTATTGCAGACGCTTCAGCTTCGTGTCCCTCATAAATGTATTTTTATAGAACCAAAGTCGCAGGAAACCTCAAATACTCTTGTGTCACTCTCCCTTCCTAGTGCGCCTCTCACCTTCTGTTTTTATAAATAGATGCATCAACTAGCCACTTTTTATTTCTTTTTTCTCTTTAAATTAAAACAAAATTAAGTAAAAGTAACACTGGCTTTGTGATACACCGAAACAGTGAAAGGTTTGAAGTTAGTCTTGGGACCCTCCTCTGCTTGACAGAGTCAGTCCTGGTTAACATTGCCCCAGATGTACTTCCATAAATCTTTGCATATTGTGTGTGTGTGTGTACATATACAGATACATAGCTGTACATACATAGATGTATGTATCTGTATATGTATGTGTGAATATGTGTGTGTCTCTTAAACAGATGCCTCACTATATGGGATTGTAGTAAATATGTTTCAGTGTAGCTTTCTAGGATGATTCTTCAATGAGGATGTTTGAACATAGTTTGTTTTGTTTTGTTTTTTTTGTAATTCTTCATGTTTACCAGTGGTATACATTCCTAGCAGTCGGCTTACTGGGTTACAGGCTGCAATTTGAGTGAAAAATGTTTATGGGTTTATGAATAATTTTATGTCCTTTTGTGTTTTCGTGATGTTCGGTAATTCAGGTCACAGTTTTCTTTACTACACCAAGTAATTAATTGGGTACGGCCCTCTTCCTTGATTCCTGACCTTGTTTTAGTAATTTGGTTTGAGTTACTTAATCTGTCAAAGAGAGTGGCAATTAGAAGCTGAATCCCCTTCCTTCCAACTCTACTTGAGAGTTGTGCTCCGTAATTAACCTTCCCCAATTCTTTTCATCCCTCCACTGGCGACGCCCCATAGCTGATGCCTATCACCTGCCTTGATTAAGATCTTTAGAAGCAGTGCTTAAAATACAAATGTTTGGATTTGAGCATGAGAAGTGTCCCTTTTCACAAAAAGTGAATTTGACCTCCACTTTCATGCGTTAAATAGGCTTAAATTCCACTTAAACAAACAAGACTTGGTTTAATAAAAATGAATAGAATCTTAATGCCAACAGCCTCATCTACCTTCCTCTTTCTACCCTTTCAGGCAGCTATATCAGGTAATTCCTCTTTGTCCTTGAGGCTGGGTGGTTTTGGGGGTTTTTTGGTGACTGTTTATTTTGTCTATTCCCCTTAATGTGGGGCAGGATTTTTTGGTTTTTTTGTTTTTTTTCCTAGCACAGCCCGGTGTTGGGCTTTGTGTATTCTTAATGTCCCTCGTCTAAATTAAAGGCCTGTGAAAATATGCCAGATCCCGCTGGAGAGAATAGGAAGATACGTTTGCTAGGTTTTTGTTTTTGTTTTTTTCCATAAAGGTGTTTCTCTTTTTTCTCTCCTCTGCGTTTCATTCTTGATTTACACCCAGCCCTTCTATTGAAGGGGTCGTGGGGGAAATAAGTGACCTTTTATCCACCATGGCCATCTCCGGAGCCTGGATTCTGCTTATCACCTGCTCGTCGTGATGGGCTGGAGCCGGCTTGGGATGTTGGCACCCGTTCCGAGTTTGTGCTTAAGCCACTTTCAAGCAAACAGTTGACTGGTTTTGTTTTGTTCTGTTCTGTTTTGTTTTAAGTAAGTCCATTTAACCTGTCTGTGATGAAATACAAACTGGAGCTGGTTGTGTAAAACTTCCCTTCCCTTCTCAAATCGAATACCTCAGGCCACAGCCCGACTTTAAAGTAACTGGTTTTCCTCCCTCCCGGAAGCTTCCCGTCTGCCTCCCTTTAAACTGCTATTGTAGTCTCAAGACAGTTCATTTTGAGCTCGAGTTTCTTTCGGCGGTTAGCCGAGTTCCCTGATTTCTGAAAGTTCTTGAGAATGCCCATGCCCGTCCACACTTAAAGAAATATATATTCACTGTGAACATTGAAAAATATAGAAAAGAATAATGAGGAGAATTAAAGTCATCACTGATCCCACCCAGACACAGGTGCTTTAAAACATTTTACATATTTATATCCAATTCTTTTTCTTGCATGTATGTGTTATTTGCATGATATGGTTACCATCCTTTTTTCACTTAACATTAAATTATGCCTGAACATTTCCCTATATCATTAAATGTTATTTGAAAGCATCATTTTTTTTAATGGTTATTTTTGAGAGAGAGAGAGAGAGAGAGAGAGAGAGAGCGCGCGAGCATGCATGAGCGGGGGAGGGGCAGAGAGAGAGGGAGACAGAATCAGAAGCAGGCTCCAGGCTCTGAGGGGGTCAGCACAGAGCCAGACGTGGGGCTCGAACTCATGACCTGAGAGATCATCACCTGAGCCAGAGTCAAATGCTTAGCTGACTGAGCCACCCAGGCAACCCAAAAGCATCATTTCAGCTTGTGGCTGAAAGTATTATTAGATCATTCCTTGATATTAGATTTTTAAGTTTTTAGCATTCTTACTGGTGTGGCACCATGAAGAACATCTCTGTCTATAAATTTTGTGTCTCTGTTGGTACCTTGGGGTAGAATCTGGAAGTGGAATTGCTGAGCCAAAGGATATGGGCTCTTTTCTTTCTGATATCTTTTTCCAACTTAAGTAATTTCTGTTTACTGCAGGATATTCACACATACAGAATGATTCCTCGGAAAGTGAGAGTCTGTCACACACCCTTTGCCCAGGAAGCCCGTCATCTCTGGGCAAGGTAGCAGATGTTCTCGGTGGTCTTGCTGTTCGCATTCCCTTCCCTGTTAGTTGTGCCGTCACATGGCCACTGCCCCACCACAGCCTTGTCCCCAGTGTGGAATACACATGCTGCGGACCTCTGCCAGTTTGACAGATGGAACAGTCTCTTATTTAAAAAGGGGGGGCGGGCTCCTGGGGAGTTCAGTCGGTTGGACGTCCGACTCTTGATTTCGGCTCAGGTCATGATCCCAGGGTGTGAGGTCGAGCCCTGCGTCGGGCTCTGCACTGCGCGTGGAGCCTGCTTGAGATTCTCTTTCTCTCTCCCTCTGCCCCTCCCCTGCTTGCTTGCTTGCTTGCTTGCTCGCTCGCTCGCTCTCTCTCTTTCAAAAAAAAAAAAAAAAAGGCAGCTCTTTTTGTTTTCCTCTAAGTGTCAATAGTTTTCCCTACTGGCTACTTTTATCCTTTTTTTTTTTAATTAAAAATTTTTTAAATGTATGTTTATTTTTGAGAGAGAGAGAAGGGGAGGGGCAGAGAGAGAGAGGGAGACACAGAATCTGAAGCAGGCTCCAGTCTCTGAGCTGTCAGCACAGGGACCGACTCTGGGCTCAAACTCAGGAACCGCGAGATCATGACCTGAGCCGAAGTTGGACTCTTAACCCACTGAGCCACCCAGGTACCCCGAGCCACTTTTATCTTTTAAGTGAATCATCTTATGCTCTTTTGCCCATTTTCTTTGAAAGATACTAGTATTTTTTTGTAACTTGTCTTTACAATTAAATATATTAGCTATTCTCATATTTGTTGCACGTATTTTCTCAGATCACGGTTTGCCTTTACGTTTTGTTAAGTTTTTGATGTAAATGTGTTACAACATGTGGCTGGGTTCACCTCTATATCTTCCTTCTTTGTCATTTCATTGAACTTCTGTGTGAAAGTCCCTCCCCTGCTGGAGGGCTGGTAAATACACAGATGCATTTTTTTTTTTTAAGTTTATTTTTTTTTATTATTTTTTTTTTTTTGTATTTATTTTTGGGACAGAGAGAGACAGAGCATGAACGGGGGAGGGGCAGAGAGAGAGGGAGACACAGAATCGGAAACAGGCTCCAGGCTCCGAGCCATCAGCCCAGAGCCTGACGCGGGGCTCGAACTCACGGACCGCGAGATCGTGACCTGGCTGAAGTCGGACGCTTAACCGACTGCGCCACCCAGGCGCCCCTAAGTTTATTTATTTTTGAGAGAGACAGAGCATGAGCGGACGAGGGGCAGAGAGAGGGAGAATCCTGAGCAGTCTCTGCGTGGTCGGTACGCAGAGCCCAACGTGGGGCTCAAACCCATGAAACCGCGATCTATGACCTGAGCTGAAACCAAGAGTCCGACGCTCAACCAACTGAGCCGCCCAGGTGCCCCACAAATGCTTGCTTGCTTTTTCTTTCTTTCTTTCTGAGAGAGAGAGAGCGAGCGAGCACGAGCGGGGAAGAGAGACAGAGGGAGAGAGACGGCCATACCATTTTTCATCCCCATTATCCGCATATGAGAGATCTGTTGAGTCCCCATCTTCATGTGGCACTTGGCACTAACAGCCTTTTCAATTTTAGCCATTCTGGTGGATGTGCTTGAACAGGTCTTAAGAGCTAGTTGTTGGGGCACCTGGGTGGCTCAGTCGGTTGAGCGGCCAGCTCTTGATTTCAGCTCAGGTCATGATCTCAAGGTCATGAGCTCAAGCCCCGAGTTGGGCTCAGCGTGGAACACGCAGCCTGCCTGGGATTCCTTGTCTCTCTGCCCCTCCCCTGCTTGTGCGCGCAATGCTTTCTCTCTCAAACTTAAAACAGAAAAAAAAGAAAAAAAACCTAGTTATTCCCACTTTGTAAAACAAGCATCTAACGTTGTAAAAGGCACGAAGCTACCGCTCAGTGTAGGTGACACCAGGGAATACTGAGTGACCAGATTGCCTGATGGCCTGACTGTATCGGAAATTTGAAAGTTACCAGATGGTGCTCGGTGGTCGTGAGGGTTATGGCACTCACAGCTGGAGTTCGTGCTTTCGCTGCCCCTCACACCAAGACTGTGTCCCTATATCATTGGCACCGGGGCTCCCAGACTCTGCCTTTCTCACGGACCTTGTTAGCCAAGCCAGTTATTCTGAAAATGATCTCTTGCCAAGGTCAGTGCTCTTATAAGTGCATCGGAGTGACTTCGTCGGCACCTTGTGATAGTGTTCTGCTCGTGGGAGACAGCAGGGGCAGTGTGGTCAGGAAAGGGCTTCTGGAGTCAGACTCCCTGGGTTGGAAGCCCTGCCCTACCGCTTACTGATGTGACTTTGGGCAGGCTGCTTGACCTCATTTGTAAGATAGGGCTAATGGGGTACCCTATTGGGTGGGACTGTTGAGATGATTTAGTGTAAAATGGTGTCTGGCACCTTGTGCTCAGATTTGGTGTTCAATAAATACGAATAAATACCATTCTGTAAAAGGCATCGAGGCTTCTTGGAGAAATGGCTAGTCCTAGGACTGAGACAGGGAGCACGCAAGATTCCATAGTACCAGAAAGTAAGAAAATACTCAAAAACAAACAGATCCTTTGTTGATGGGGGCGTGTCAAAGGGACACAGGAACCAGCTGAGTGGGCACCCGGTGGTCAAAGCTGGGGCATCTTGAGCAACACAATAAATAGTATTGGATTCTCCCAAAGTATAAAATAAGTGTTTGTGGGTCCATACTGATATCAAGTATTACCTAAGTAAATGACAGTAGACAAGCTCCCATGTGGAAGAATTCCAAATGACTTATGTGGGTGCTCCACCCTCAAGGAGGGGAGCGTTATTTCTCACTCAAAGTGTAGGATCTCATGGTGACTTTTCCCAAAGAGCACAGTACAGAGGGGGTGGGGAGAAAGTCACTTTGCCGTGGAGTAACTGACAGACACTACCCCGGCCTGGTGATCCGGGTCAACATCACCAGTGACAAGCCGTGTTGATAGCATGGGCCCCAGATTGATGTGCTCAAATGGCACCACAGCACTTCGATCTTCTTCCCCAAACGCATAACCCAAGTCTAATCAGAAGAAAACAGCAAATTCCAGTAGAAGGTCATGTTACAAAATACCTGACCAGTACTCTTCAAAACTGTCCATGTCACAAGACAAGAAAAGCCTGAGGAACTGTCACAGCCACCAGGGGTCTGAGGAGATACAACTGATGTAAAGTGCTGTCCTAGATGGGATCCTGGACAGAAAGAGGATATGGGGTAAAAGCTAAGGAAATCTGAATAAAGCATGACCTTTAGTTAATCATAATGTATCACTATGGGTTTATTAATTGTGCCAAATGTAAGATGTTAATTATAGGGAAACTGGACATGAGGAATATGGGAATTCTCTTTATCATCTTTACAATTTTTCCATAAATCTAAAATTACTCTGAGGTTAAAAGTTTATTTTTTAAAAAGCGGTGCTTGCCATATGGTCAGTGCACAACAACGTTAGCTATGATCACCTAGCTTGGTTTTGTTTGTTTTTTACGTTTTCTGGGACCTGGTTGTGGGTAAGGCTGAATTTACCTTACGCATCATTTCTTGGCATGTAATTGGGAGAAACATATTGTAAAAGACAGCTTATTTGAGGACTGTGAAACTTTTAGAAGGTAGTTGAAGGAGCCTTCCGGCCACCTTATCCTTATCTTTTTAATCTCACTGGTGCATGTATACGGATGGTCTGACTTGGGAAAGGAGGTAACCTAAGGGACATCGGGTCTCTCTCAGTGTGATTGCAGATACCTGGCATTTAAAGACGGAGGTGGATAGAAAAGGATTGGTTGCCAGTTAGCCAATAGTAGTAATTTTGTGATTCGCTGGTCAGTGAAGTTCCCCCTGCAGAGTATGTGCAGGGGACTCTAGAAATAATAGATTAAGAGGCATATGAACAGGCATTGTCTCTGTTCATTTGTTGAGTATGTGTAGGGCACAAAGAGAATAGATTGTAGACCTTGCCTTTAAGGAGTCTATGGCCTTCCTGGGAGAAGGTGCAAAGTGGAACATGAGTTGTTCTGGAAGAGAGGACAGGGTGCACACAGAAGGAGGGAAAGACATTTGCTTTGAGGCCCTCCAGGTGGGTCCTGGGAGATCAGAATCTAAAGTACTACGTACTTGGGGCGCCTGGGTGGCTCAGTCGGTTAAGCGTCTGACTTCGGCTCAGGTCACGATCTCACTGTCCGTGGGTTCGAGCCCTGCGTCGGGCTCTGTGCTGACTGCTCAGAGCCTGGAGCCTGTTTCAGATTCTGTGTCTCCCTCTCTCTCTCTGACCCTCCCCCGTTCATGCTCTGTCTCTCTCTGTCTCAAAAATAAATAAATGTTAAAAAAAATTAAAAAAAAAATAAAGTACTACGTACTCAATATGCACATATACTTACTAATCTGACCTTTAATATTATCTAAATGTGGGGGTGGCTCTTCCTCTCTCCCTCTCTTTTCTAAAAGAAAAGGCCTCAAAATTAGGGACATGGGGGCGTACTGTAAGTCCACAAGGTGAGGGATCATGTCTTATCGATCTTTGTGTCTGCAGTGCATGGCTGGTGCTAATAAGTCTTCGTTGACATCCACAATGATTTAATCATACTGCCAGGGATGTTTAACTCATTTAGGCCGAAGTGTGGCATAAATGGCATTGGGGCAGGGGGTTCCCAAGACCACCCTTAGGTTCTGTGATTTGCTAGGAGGACTCACGGGACTCAGGATCTAGTTTTACTCATGGCTGTGATTTACTGCAACGGGAGGCTATAGAGCAAGATTGACAAAGGAAAGAGGGGCATGCGGCAAAGTCTAGAGGAAGCAAGGCACAAGCTTCCAAGAGTCCTCTCCCGGTGGAGTCACACAGAACTCGCTTAATCCTCCAGCAGCACGTCGTGACAACAGATGTGAAACATTTTCTATCAAGGAAGCTCATTAGAGACCTAGGGTTTTTACTGGGAGCTGATAATGTAGGCATCCTCTTCCCAGCACATAACAAAATTCCAGACTCCCAGAAGGAAAGCAGATTCAGCATAAACCAAGTTCATGAACAGTTGAGGCACAGTGAGCCACTCATCGTTTAGAGAATGCCGGAACCCTCCCGAAATCCAGGTTCCCAGATGGCAGCCAAGGGCCAGCCTTACAAGCAGACCTTTCTCTTTTTTTTCTTTAAGTTTTTAAGTCCGGTTAGTTAAGTGTGATATTAGTTTCAGGTGTACAATATGGTGATTCAACACTTCCATACGTCACCTGTGCTCATCACATGTGCACTCCTGAATCCCCATTCCGTTTTACCCATTCCCCGGCACCCACCTCCCCTCTGATAACCATCAATTTGTTCTCTATAGAGAAGAGTCTGTTTCTTGGTTTGTCCTTCTCTCTTTTCCTTTTGTTCATTTGTTTCTTAAATTCCACATATGAGTGAAATCATGTGGTATTTATCTATCTCTGACTGACTTATTTCACTTAGCGTTATATTCTCTAGCTCCATCCACATTGTTGCAAATGATAACATTTCATTCTGTCTTATGGCTGAATAATATTCTGTTACATGTATATATCACCTCTTCTTTATCCTAAATTCATCAATCCGTGGACACTTGGGCCGCTTCCATATCTTGGCTATGGTAAATCATGCTGCTGTAAGCATAGGGGTGCATGTATCCTTTTATTTATTTATTTATTTATTTTTTAAATGTTTATTTTTGAGAGAGAGAGAGATCAGAAGAGAGGCAGAGAGGAAGACAGAGTATCCCAAGCAGGGTACACAGTGCAAAGCCATGAGATCATGACCTGAGCTGAAATCAAGAGTCGGACGCTTAGCCAACTGAGCCACCCAGGCACCCCTCCTTTTAAATTTGTGTTTTTGTATTCTTTGGGTGAACACTCAATAGTGTGATTGCTGGATCGTAGGGTAGCTCTATTTTTAACTTTTTGAGGAACCTCCACACTGTTTTCTAGAGTGGCTATACCAGTTTGCCTTCCCACCAACAGTGCAGGAGGGTTCCTTTTTCTCCACGTCTCCAACACCTGTCGTTTCTTGTGTTGTTGAGTTTAACCATTCTGCCAGGTGTAAAGTGAGGTCTCATTGTGGCTTTGATTTGGTATTTCCCTGGTGATGAACGATGATGAGCATCTTTTCATGTGTCTGTTGGCCATCTGGATGTCTTCTTTGGCAAAGTGTCTGTTCGTGTCTTCTGCCCATTTTTGTTTTTACTTTTTAAAATATTTATTTATTTTTAAGAAAGAGAAAGGCAGGGAGGGGCAAAGAGAGGTAGACAGAGATTCCCAGGCAGGCCCCACACTGTCAGCACAGAGCTGGATGCGGGGCTCCCACTCACAAATGGTGAGATGACCTGAGCCGAAATCAAGAGTCAGATGCTTAGCCAACTGAGCCACCCAGGCACCCGTCTTCTGCCCATTTTTAAATTGAATTATTTGTGTTTTGGGTATTGAATTTTAAAAGTCCTTTATATATTTTGGATGTTAACCCGTTATTGGATATGTCATTTGCAAGTATCTTCAACCCGTTCTGTACATTGCCTTTTCATTTTGTTGATTGTTTCCTTTGCTCTGCAGGGCAAGCAGACCTTTCTGAGGAGAGTAATTTTAGGCCTGCCATGTGAACTCTTTTCTGCCCAATAATAGACTGTGTTTCCTTTTAGGGAAATTTATGGGCGTTATGGCCTAGTCTGTCTAAGAGAAAGATTTGTGTTCTTAAGCAGCACCTGTTCCTTGACTGGTAAAAGTGGGGTTAGGTAGGTCAGGATGGGCTCTTCCTGCAGGCAGAAGGACGTATTACTCAATGAAAGGATCAGACTGGTTGAATTTTACCACAAAGTTTGGAGGCTCCTCAAGAGATTTGTCAAATTGTTTATATAAAGTTCCAAACTTGGACACAGTAGAGGTATAAGCTTACAGGGTCTGTATTTGGGTCAGTTTGCTTTGAACAGCTTCTCAGGAGATACTTTTTTGTCTGGTTCCAGGACTTCGTGGGCAGGTCCCTGTTTCAGAGGGGCTCTGGGGTTTAGTTAAGCTGTGGCTGTCCAGCAAGTTACAGCTTCTGTTTTTTGTTGGGAGGAATCTGACACCTCTGTCCTGAAGACTCCACTGGGGACAGTCCCCTGTCTTTTTTTTTTTTTTTAAAGTAGGCTCCACACCCAATGTGGGGCTCGAACTCACAACCGTAAGGTCAAGAGTCACATGCTCTACTGACTGAGCCAGCCAGGTGCCCCTGTCCTCTTTCTTTAGCCAACTTCTGTTAGAAGGGCAATGGGAAGAACTGTAAAAACTGGCAGAATGGTTTTGAAATCCTGCCTTGCTGGGAGCTAGATCAGTTCGTTTTTTTTGTTCAAGGAAGACTTGGACAAAAGGAGTTCTAATAACTTAGTTTACAGATCTTCAGTTTGGGGATCTTGAGCAGCCTTGGGGGTGTTAACTGGCATGCTTTGGACGCAAACCTGGTTATGCACCCGACCTCCCCTCCCCACTGCCCTTCCTTACCCTGGAGACTCCCCACGTATTCAAGGAATCCTGCAGTCAAACATGGTTCTCCTTATTTAACCCCGCATTTCCTAACTTTCATTGCTCATGAAACCTTCTTTTATGGAATACCCATTAGGATTTGAGAGGTACTAGTGTTTTGTGGAACTCAGTTTGGAAAATGCTAGTCTGAAGACAATATCCTCGGGTATTTCTCCCTGCTGTTATGCAGGGAGGCTCTTTGTGGTCTGGTGGCCCACCCTTTTCTTTCTTGTAACGCAGGCCAGTTGTGAGACTTGGCTTCTGTCTTGGTCTTTTGCTGCACATTGGCTTTTCATGTGCAGATTTCCTTATCTACTAATGGAATAGTCTTAATACTAAAATAACAATAGTCCATTGCCCGAAGCTTTCTTTATTTTTGCTGTTGTTTGTTTGTTTCTGCCTTGGTGTAATATAATGCCAGGACCAAGTTGACCCTTGAACTACACAGGTTTGAACTGTGTGGATCCACTTACATATATGAAGTGAACATGCCCATGTAACCTGCGCCAAGATCAGAAACAGCATTACGAGGATCCTGAGAGCTCCCTTGGGTCCGTTCCAATCACACCGCCTCCCAAGGGTAACTGCTGTTCTGACTTCTAATGCCACGGGTTTGTTTTAACATTTTTATTGAGATATGAAATACATACTATAAAGTTCACACATTTAAAGTGTACAATTCAGGGGCGCCTGGGTGGCGCAGTCGGTTAAGCGTCCGACTTCAGCCAGGTCACGATCTCGCGGTCCGTGAGTTCGAGCCCCGTGTCAGGCTCTGGGCTGATGGCTCGGAGCCTGGAGCCTGTTTCCGATTCTGTGTCTCCCTCTCTCTCTGCCCCTCCCCCGTTCATGCTCTGTCTCTCTCTGTCCCAAAAAAAATAAATTAAAAAAAAAAATAAATAAATAAAGTGTACAATTCAGGGATGCCTGGGTGGCGCAGTTGGCTAAGTGTCCAACTCTAACTCAAGTCACGATCTCACAGATCACGAGTTCAAGCCCTGCATCGGGCTCTCTGCTGTCAGCACAGAGCCTGCTTCAGATCCTCTGTCCGCCTCTCTCTGTCCCTCCTGTGTGCACGCGTGTGCTTATGTGCTCTCACTCTCTTGAAAATAAATAAATGTTAAAAAAAAAAGCGCATAGTTCGGTGATTTTAGGTTTTTTGTTTTTTGTTTTTTACTGAGTTGTGCAACACCCATCATAATAATCTGTTAAAACGTTTTCATCCCCCACCCAAATCTGTACCCTGTGTCTGTGGATTTGTGTATTCTGGCCACTTCATGTAAATGGCCTTTTGTGTCTGGCTTCTCTTATATCGTTTTCTAGGTTCATCCATGATGTAGCTTGTGTCAGGATGTCGTTCCTTTCTGTGGCTGAATAATCTTCCACCGTGTGCATAGACCATATTTTGTGTATCCGTTCTTTAGCCGACGGACATACGAGTCGCTTGCATCTTTGGCTGTTACGAGTAAGGCTTCTGTGGACATTTGTGTACAGGTTATTATTTGGACCTAATTGTCCATTTCTCTTGAGTGTGTACCTGGAAGTAGAATTGCTGGGTCGTGGGGTAACTGTGTAACACCTTGAAGAATTGCTAGCCTGTTTTCCACACATTTCCACCGGCAACGTATCAGAGCTCTCCCTTCTCCACATCCATACCAACGCTCGTCATTCTCTTACTTTTTGATTCTAGCCATTCTAATGGGTGTGGAATGGCATCTTACGTTCTGTTATTTTGAATTTTCTTGTAAATTTTTATTTCGTAGATTGCCATTTGCTTTAAGAGCGTATTAAATAAATGCTTGGTTTTTAATTTCATAATCTATCGTCCTTAAAGGAACCATGAGGAAAATACAGCATTATCCCTTGAATTATTTTTACAAGCAGAATACAAATAAAAACTATAATGTAAAAAGCGTAGGTGGTTATATGGTGAAAGGTGAGTCTCCTTTCTCCTATCCTCCAGCCGTCTAGACTTCCTCCCCTGTGAGGTCACCGCTTGGCACTTTCTTATGTTCCTTCTAGTTCCTTCTATGTATAGATGAGCATAAATATGTCTGTGTGTTTTAGTTTTTCATTGCTGCTGTAACAAACTATCACAAACTCAGTGGCTTAAAACAACACAAATTTATGAGGGTCTGGAGGCCAGAAGTCTGAAGTGAGTCTCACTGAACTAAAATCAAGCTTCTGGAGGCTCTGAAGGAGCACCCGTTTCCTGGCCTTTTCTAGCTTCTAGAGACCACCTGTGTTCCTCAACTCGTCACCTCTTCCACTTCTTCAAAGTCAGCACTGTCACACCTTCTAGTCTCTGACTCTGTCCCCTGTGCCTCCTTCAGCTCACCGCGCTTGTGACTACATTGGCCCACCTGAGAAGTTTAGGGACCTTTCCTTAAGGTCAGCTCACTGGCAACCTTAACAATTCCTTCTGCAGTCTTTAAAATTTTTGTTAAAGTTTATTTATTTTGAGAGAGAGAGTGCGCGCACACACACAGGTGAGAGAGGGGCAGAGAGAGGGAGAGAGAGAATCCAAGTGGGCGCCACTCTGTCAGCACAGAGCCCAGTGTGGGATCGATCCCGAGAACCGTGAGATCATGACCTGGGCCGAAACCGAGAGCCAGACGCTCAGCGGATGAGCCCCCTCCCCCGGCCGGCGCCCCTCCTCCCGCAACCTGAACTCCCTCCTGCCACGCAGACTGACATTCACAGGTTCCAGGGCCACGGACACTGGTGGGGAGCCATTCTGCTGGCACCGTGCGAATACTTCCCTTTCTTTCATTTTGTTTTTTTTGCAAACGTTAACACAGTTGACATGTTTTTCCATAATCTGTCTTTTCGTCGATACTCCATCTCCAAAGGTTCTTCCCCATCACAGGCTACAGAGCTACCTCACTCCTGTTGTCTGCTGTATAACATTCCTGCGTGTGGCTTTTTCGTAATTCATTTAACCATTAAAAAGAGCATTTCTTCAGGTTTTACGTTTTTATGTAGTCAAATATATGCGTCTCTTCAGAGTGACCGCTTACATTGTTATGCTTAGAAAATGCTTTCCTTTAATGGAAAAAAACGTTTTCCTTAGATTGAAAAAATATCAGTTTCACCTCACCTGTGCACTCTGGGGCTGCCGCGACACATTACTGCCAGTTGGGTGGCTTCAATCCGGCAGGAATGTCTTCTCTCCCAGTTCTGGAGCCAGAAGTCTGAAATCAAGGTGTCGGCAGGACGGTGCTTCCTCGGGAGGCTGCAGGGGCGGGTCCTTCCTGGCCCCTTCTGGCAGCTTCCAGCAGCTTCCAGAGCTCTGCCTCCGTCTTCACATGGCCTCCCCTTTTGTGTCTATGTGTGTATCTCTCTCTCTCTTTTTTTTATTGTGGTGAAAACAACGACATGAGCTCTACTTTCTTTTTTTTTTTAACATTTATTTATTTTTGAGACAGACAGAGACAGAGCATGAGCAGGGGAGGGGCAGAGAGAGAGGGAGACACAGAATCCGAAACAGGCTCCAGGCTCTGAGCGGTCAGCACAGAGCCCGACGCGGGGCTCGAACTCACGGACCGTGAGATCGTGACCTGAGCCGAAGTCGGACGCTTAACCGACCCAGCCACCCAGGCGCCCCAGCTCTACTTTCTTAATACACTTTTATGTTTATGGTACTGCAAACTGTGCACCCATTGTTCTACAACAATCTCCAGACCTTTTTTATCTTGCATGCCTCTGACTCTGTACCCATTGAGTCACAATTCCCCATTTCGCCCTCCCTCCAGCGCCTGGCAACCACCATTCTGCTTTCTCTGTGTGTCTCTTGTAAGTACACTTGCCATTGGATTCGGGGTCCATGTGGATATCCAGGATGTTCCCATGTCAAGACCCTTAACTCAATTACACCTGCAAAGACCTTCCAAATGAGGTAACAGTCGGGGATGGCAGGGGTTAGGATGAGGGCGTATCTTTCGGGGTCCACCATTCAACTCACTACGTACCCTTAGTGCTTTGTATCTCCTTTCCAGAAATCATCTTTGGAAAATAAATTTTTGTGAGAAGCTTTCACAGTTGTTTCTTCAGTCATTCCCTTCAGGAGTTGTTGACCGTCTGACATACGCACAGTAGTTCTAGGCACTTATTTCTTCCCGTGGCTGTTAACTACCGTGCAGTGTATGGTAGTTTGAAGGGGAGTAACATGGTTAGATGCTGTTCTTGGGGAAAGGCATTTTTTCCAATTTCTGCAACTATGTAATTGCAAATAGGATTTTCTCATTTTGCATGACCTGAAGCTAAGACATTTGAAAATGCACACTGAAATTGATATTTGGAGTAAGATTGAAAAGTAGCATCAAGATCAACATTACGTATATATGAATAATTATACGTAGGAATAACACCACACCTGATGCTGTGTGTCAGTAAAAGCAGTTGTTTGTATTAACACTCTAATGAACCGTGAGGCAAAACAGTTTGCCAGCTCCCTGAGCTTCCCAAAAGTTCTTGCAAGACTTATCCATCCTATGTCTGCTCGTCCAAAAAGTGCTGGGCCAGGGGCGCCTGGGGGGCTCAGTCGGTTGAGTGTCCGACTCTTGATTTCACTCCGGTCATGGTCTCACAGTGTGTGAGTTTGAGCCCTGCATCGGGCTCTGTGCTGACAGCATGGGGGCTGCTTGGGATTCTCTCCCTCCCTCTTTCTCTCCTTCTCTCTGTCCCTTCCCTGCTTGTTCTCTTTCTCTCTCTCCCTCCCTCCCTCTCTCAAAATAAATAAACTAAAAAAGAAAAAAAGTGCTTGGCCATTGGCCCTGGGTTCCTCTCCTGTAAAGCAGCCCATTGCTGTGCAGGTGTCCTCTCGGCCCATCAGGTCACCGCCATGAGACTTCCGGGCAGGGAAACCAATGTAAATATGCTGATGCTCCTCTGCCTCGTTGCACCATGAGTCATAAGGTCCTTTGTCTCTGATCCCAAAAGCTGTGTCTTTTGCCAGTACTTGGGATAGTCACAGGCTAACTTCGTAACTTGTGAGTAGGTAAAATATCAGACAGATAGGAACTTGTTCTGAAAATTTGGTGTAGGTTGAATTTTTGTAACTAAAGTCATTGAATATTTATTTAAAAGGTGATTTTTTAAAAAAGTAGTCTCTACACCCAACGTGGGGCTTGAACTCACTACCCCGAGATCAAGAGTCGGAGGCTCCACTGACTAGGCCGGCCAGATGCTCCAAAGAGATGATTTTTTAAGGTGAAATCTCGCAAATACAAATTCTCAAGAGTCTATTGTTCTCTTTGTTTTATAAATTGTGATATTTATATATCAAGTATGTTAGGGCAATACTTACTAGGTGCTGTAATGGATAAATAAGAACCCCAAAATCTCAGGGGCTTTACATAAGAAAGTTGTGTTTCCTGTTCATGTGAAGTCCTGTGTGGGTGTTCCCCGTTGGGAGTCTTTCCTGGGGGTTTTCCATCATCTTTATCTGCTGAGGTTTCCGGGGATCATTTCTGTCCTGGCTAGTCAGGGGCATGAACCTGCCAGGTCACATGGGGGAGGTCTTCTTTTTCCCTTCTTCCCCCTCCCGACTCTCTTTGTGCCACCACTGCAGCGACCACCACTGCCTCTTTTCTACTTTTTTTTTTTTAGATTTTATTTTTTTTAAATAATCTCTACATTCCATGCAGTGCTCGAACCCACAACCCAGAGATCAAGAGTCGCTTGCTCCACTGACTGAGCCAGCCAGGCGCTCCTGTTTTCAGTTTTTTATTTTTTAATTTTATCTCACTTGTTTATTTCGAGAGAGCCCATGAGCGGGGGAGAGGGGCACAGGGGAGAAAGAGAGAATCTCAAGCAGGCTTCACATTCAGTGCAGAGCCCCACTTGGGGCTCGATCTCACGACCCTGGGATCATGACCTGAGCCGAAATCAGGAGTCGGACACTCAACCAACTGAACCACCCGGCGCCCCTTTGTTTCTTTATTCTCACTTTTTATTATGGAAAATTTCAAGCACGCCAGAAGTAGAGGAAATAATATAGTGAAGCCTCATGTGTATCTGTCACCTAGTTTCAACAGTGATAACATTTTGCTGTTGTTATCCCCACCACTTTTTTTTTTTTTCTGGAGCTTTTAGTTTTTATTATTGCTTTTTAATAAAATGGTGCTCTCATTATGGAAAATATCTAACTTAGTGAGACACTCGTAACCTTTCCCCTGAGAGAGAGAGCCACTAAGTGTATTGTCTTTAAGGACATCATCTGTGTCGTTCTTTTAAATATATTCCGTTGTACGGATAAAGCACACGTAAGTTATCTAGTTCTGCATTGGGGGGCATCAGTTTTTCCCTGTGAAATAATGTTGAACTAACATCCTGGTATACATACATACTTGAACAAGTGTTTTTTCCAGGGGAGGTTCCACAGCAGCAGTTGCTGTGTCAAAGGGTATGAATGTCGTACGGATTTAATAGATGTCGTCAAATTGCACTCCGAATGACCGTCCCAGTGTACGTTGGCAGCAGTGGCAAATGGGAACGTGTAGGAGCATTTTCCTTTAAAAAATTTTTTTAACGTTTATTTTTCAGAGGGGAGAGAGTGCGCGCAGGAGCAGGGGAAGGGCAGAGAGAGGGAGACAGAGGATCCGAAGCTAACAGCACAGAGCCCAAGGGGGGGCTCAAACGCGTGAACCGTGAGATCGTGACCTGAGCCAAAGTTGAATGCTTAACCGGCTGAGCCACCCAGGTGCCCCCCATGTTTCTTTTTTTTTTTTTTTTTTTAAAGTAGATTCCATGCCCATCGTGAGCCCAATGTGGGGCTTGAACTCATGACCCCGAGATCACAAGTGGGACGCTTAACCGACTGAGCCCTGAGCCACCCCAGCACCCCCCACTTTTTTTTCCAGGAGCATTTTAAAGTAATCCCAGGCCTCTTACCGTTTCACCTGGCAACACTACAGTATTTCTTGTTAACAAGTAAGGACTTTTTTCCTTTGTAAACGCATAATTTCTGAAAAACACCACTTCTAAAAAAAAGAGTGTCTTTTGTTGTTGGTTTTGAACAAACCAGAATTCACGCAGGCATTACGAAGAGAGGCATTGAGGATGGCCTTCTTTGGAGTTGTGCTGTTTTATTTATTTATTTTTTTCAACGTTTATTTATTTTTGGGACAGAGAGAGACAGAGCATGAACAGGGGAGGGGCAGAGAGAGAGGGAGACACAGAATCGGAAACAAGCTCCAGGCTCTGAGCCATCAGCCCAGAGCCTGACGCGGGGCTCGAACTCACGGACCGTGAGATCGTGACCTGGCTGAAGTCGGACGCCCAACCGACTGTGCCACCCAGGCGCCCCGGAGTTGTGCTGTTTTGAAAGCCTGCTCTGTGCTTAGGTAGGTTTGGGACCCAGAGGGGACAGACAGGCTTCTTTTGGCCCAGGTCTGTCGCGTAGGTTTCTGATCTGTTTGCTTCCGGTCAGCTCCACACTGAAGGTTCTTTGCGAGACACAGTTGCAAAGCTTGCCCTATTTCTTCTTGGCCCCACTTTCTGCGTCTCTGCCTCCGTCTCCGGGACCTCCCTCGAGGCTCTCTGAAACCAGGGCCTGGCTGAGATGTCAGCGCAAGGAAGAACCATTTGTGTCACCGGGCAGTCTCAACATGACTGTACAATGTTACTCTCCTATTATTTGGGCTGCAGAAGCTTTTCATCCCAGTTAGACTTTTCCTTTCTGGGTTTTTCTCATTCCTTCCATTGCTTCTTGAAAAGTAGCGTTTCTCTCCTGAGCTCATTGTTGTCTGGAAAGAATGTGCTCAGGCGGTCAGTAGTATCCAACACAGCCCACAGCCCTGCCCCTTCCACCTTCCAGAGGCCTGCGGGCCCCGGGGGACCCTGCTCTGGCGCCAGGCTCTCCAGCGCCCCAGCCTGCTGCCTGCCGCCGGACTGCATTTTGTTTTTAGATTTTTGTTCCCAGCAGCACCTCATCTCAAGATCCTTATTTCTGCATCTGTCAGAGTTCAGCCAGGAAAACAGAAACCGTTCTGGGTCTTTCAGATACTGTGGGATTTAACATAGTGAATCAGAGGCTGTGCCGAGGTGATGGTGGGTGGCCGGGGGCAGCCAGGCCCGGGAAGCTGCTGTCAGATTTCAGGAAATCGGGCCGTGCCGCAGATCAGCTGGGCCTCCTGTGGGCTGGGAGGCTGATTTTCAGGAGGATGCTCGGAGGCTGCCCAGAGCCCGCCCGCATCCGTGCCCAGGTGCACCTGCTAGAGAGCCCGCCTCCGCTGCTCCGGCTGTCCGTCTGTCCGTCTGTCCGGTTCTTGCAGGGTGCGTCTCGCCACGGGATCCAGAGTAGAGGGGCAGCGGTACTCGGGGCCCACACGTAGCCTAGCTTCTTTTTTGTTTCTCAGCATGAGAAAATCCTGTTTATTCTTGTCCCCCGTTTTATTGAGAAAGAATTGGCACACAGCTTAAGGCGCACAGCACAGTGGTTTGATTTACGGATGTTGTGAAATGATTACCATGATGAGTTCAGCAAACATCCATCTTCTCGTATAGATACGATAAAAAGAGAAAGGGAAACAGCTTTCTCCTTGTGACCAGGACTCTCCGGACCTAATCTCTTAACGACTCTCCTGTGTGGCGGACGGCTGTGTTGGCTGTAGTCAGCGATCGTGTCACATGTTCCGTCCCTGGCACCTGTTTATCTCGTAACTGGACGTTTGCACCTCTTGGTCGTCGTCTCCAGTCCCCGCCCCTGCCGGCTTCCCTGGAACCGAGGGGAGCACTGAGCACTGGACACCATGAAAGAACCGTGCTCAGCCTGTCGGTGTTGGGTTATCGTGTGGGTTAAAAAAAAAAAAAAAAAAGACCGCCGTCTGGAAGTTGAGTACACAATACATGCATAAATACGTTTTCTTTGTGTGATTCTTGTTCTTTGTAGACTATAAAGCAATTGGCAAAATAGGAGAGGGAACGTTTTCCGAAGTTACGAAGCTGCAAAGCCTGAGAGACGGAAGCTACTACGCATGTAAGCAAATGAAACAGCGCTTTGAAAGGTAGGCGGTCAGAGACCTGTTTAAGACTAAATACAGCTCTGGGTTCCGCAGTGGGGGGCTGGTACTCACTCAGTGACAGGTAAGAGACGATCAACTTTCTTTGGGCAGAGGATTACGGGCTAACTTGAGGTTTATGACACTAGGTTTTATTCGTGTCCGGCCTTGCTGTAACACCAGTGACCAGGGGGTCACAGAACATTTAAACTGTAAAAGCGTGCCTCACTTTCAACAGCCTCCGTGTTCCTGAAAGTCGTATGTTGGACTTTTATAAACGAAACCTGTCTCGACATCGTAGAGGCACTTGTGGTTTGA
Organism: Panthera onca; assembly: GCF_046562875.1. Classification (NCBI taxonomy): domain Eukaryota; kingdom Metazoa; phylum Chordata; class Mammalia; order Carnivora; family Felidae; genus Panthera; species Panthera onca. Next base: position 143,358,447 of record NC_138344.1, on the reverse strand, counting down.
TTAGTCCTGAGTTCGTTAACCTATTGAGAAACAATTTCCAGATCGGGTTGGGGAACTCTGTTCCCTGACACTGATCCATTGCTGCTCGTGGAGAGGGGAGCTGGCTTGTTCTGGGTTCATCCCTTGGGGGACTGCTGTGGCTTTGCCCTCAGAGGGGTCTCTCGAATGCCTCAAGTTTGCAGCTTCTAACGGGTCAGACGCCAGGTGTGATTAGGAAGCTCTGTTGGGACAGTGAAGCCGATGCCGGCCTCACTGCAGCTGTGGAACTTTCAGTGAAGAGGTTCGAAGCTCAGCCTTTTTTTCTTTTTTTTTTAATATAGCAAAGGAATCGAAGTCTCTAAATATTAAAAGCAAGTTGAAAAGGGGCGCCTGGGTGGCTCAGTCGGTTGCACGTCCGACTTCGGCTCAGGTCACGATCTCGCGGTCCGTGAGTCCGAGCCCCGCGTCGGGCTCTGTGCTGACGGCTCCGAGCCTGGAGCCTGTTTCAGATTCTGTGTCTGCCCCTCCCCTGCTCATGCTCTCTCTCTGCCCTAAAAATAAATATAAAAACATTAAAAAATTTTTTAAATAAATAAATAAATAAAAGCAAGATGTAAAAAAAGAGTCCTTCCCCCGCATTGACACAGAGCCTTCTGAAGTGTTTCAGGGTATCAACCTTGATTTCAAACTCTTGGCATAAAAAATTACTTCTCAGATCAGAAAGGAGTACAGGGCAGTTCGCCATGTCAGAAGGTCTGAGAACAGTAATGTGATCTTCACGACATCCGCACGGGGCGTGTGGGACCGTCCCTGGTTTGCGAGCACGCGAGGAGAGGTGCTTAGAGATCGGAAGTAGCTTGACAGCTGTCACTCTAGGTCACTAGGTGGGCAGAGGCATATTTGAATCCAGATCTTATGAAGCCAAACTCCTCCTCCTCCCCTGCCCGAAGCGTGCGGTCATTTACCCGCCACTGTTGAGACTCTGAAGTCACTGGGTCTCCAGCCCTTCCTCTGTGTGTTCTGCATCCTCTGGGTCTCTTGATCTTTTCCCTCCTCCATCTTTACCTGTGAACGACTCGTGATGGGAATTTATCCCATCTGTAAAGAGCAGACTTCCTTAAACAGCCAGCTTTCAGAGATGCCACAAACACAGAGTAGCAGAGAAAGGACTTTGAGCAGCGGGACGTGACACGTGCACCTTAGGAGAGGCCTGGAGTCCCCATCGGGTTCCGCCGTCAGGCTCGGGGTGGATGTGTAGTTGCAACAGGGCTCGCTCGCCCCTGTCTTGTGAGGAGGTAGATACGAAAGGTGGACCAGGCAGACAGCCTGCTGACCTGAGGCCTTCCTGCGACCGTTGCTGCGTCGGGGTGACGTGCTGGCCGTCAGGAGGGATCACACCCCGTCACGGGTGTGCCTTCAGGAGAGTCGAGAGATCTCTGTAACACGTCGTAGAAAGGCTGCATCAAAGAACAGGGACGTGGTTTCCTGGCGGTGAAGCGCAGCCCGGATCCACCACCTACCGGGTCCCTGGCACACCGAGTGCCTCGCCCACTGAACCTTGGCTTCCTTGTCGTGAGGTGCTTGACGACTAAATGAGGGAATGAAGGGCAAGTTGGGAGCAAAGCGGGGGCACGCGGCAAATGTTCGGTAGATGGTAGCCTTCCTTACTGTATGTGCGGTCACGTGTGGGATTTCAGAAACAATTAATGCTCTTTGTCTTGACTTTAAAAGTGGTTGATGGGGCACCTGGGTGGCTCAGTCGGTTGAGCGCCCGACTTCGGCTCGGGTCACGATCTCGTGGTTCGTGGGTTCGAGGCCCGCGTCGGGCTCCGTGCTGACAGCTCGGAGCCTGGAGCCCGCTTCTGATTCTGTGTCTCCCTCTCTCTCTGCCCCTCCCCTGCTCACACTCTGTCTCTGTCTTTCAATAATAAATAAACATTAAAAACATTAAAAATAAATAAATAAATAAATAAATAAATAAAAGTGGTTGATGGGGCACCTGGGTGGCTCAGTCGGTTGAGCGCCCGACTTCGGCTCGGGTCACGATCTCGTGGTTCGTGGGTTCGAGGCCCGCGTCGGGCTCTGTGCTGACAGCTCGGAGCCTGGAGCCCGCTTCTGATTCTGTGTCTCCCTCTCTCTCTGCCCCTCCCCTGCTCACACTCTGTCTCTGTCTTTCAATAATAAATAAACATTAAAAACATTAAAAATAAATAAATAAATAAAAGTGGTTGATGGGGCACCTGGGTGGCTCAGTCGGTTGAGCGCCCGACTTCGGCTCGGGTCACGATCTCACGGTTGGTGAGTTCGAGCTCCACGTCGGGCTCGCTGGTGTCAGCACAGAGCCCACTTTGGATCCTCTGTCTCCCTCTCTCTCTGCCCCTCCCCCACTTGCACTCTCTCAAAAGTAAATAAAACATTTTAAAAAATTAAGAAAATAGAAGTGGTTGATTGGAACATATATTGTTCTTTTAAAAACTCATAAAAGTGAAGGTTTTTAATACAATGCCACTGAGTCAGTGTTACTTTTTAAATTTTGTTTTCTTTTACTTGTTTGTTTAATAATCCCTACACTTAATGTGGGGCTTGAACTCACAAACCCAAGATCAGGAGTCCTATGCTCCACTGACCGAGCCAACCAGGCACCCTGGAGTTACTTTCTGTAAAGTTTGTGTATGTATAGGGGATTACAAACAGGCTTTAGTGTATTATTTTTTTAAAATATTTATTTATTTTGAAAGGACGGGTGGGGAAGCATGAGCGGGGAAGGGGCAGAGAGAGAGGGAGACAGCGAATCCCAAGCAGGCTCCGCACTGTCAGCACAGACCCTGACGGGGCTTGATCTCACGAACCATGAGGTCATGACCTGGGGAACAGGCTTTAGTTTCTGTTGTATAAATAACAATTTCACATATTGGCTCTACTTAAAAGGAAGTACATTTACTCTGGCTAGTGGTATTTTGTCGCTGTTTGATGTACGGAATCCGTGATAGCGTCTCAGGCTAGTTTTGATAGGTATCTGCCAGCTGTGTAATCCAGACCTAAGAGGAAGTGGACTCTGGGTTTATTCACGTGAGTTCTGATTTGCTCTTGATACATAGGTTCAAACCTATAGGAGATTATAATCCAATACTATCGTTATTTATCTAATAATTGTTCCTGCTTAGATTCTTCCAGCTGTGGCTATGGGGAGCTCCTTCAGGTTGGCGCCTATGTTCTTTTGACATGCCCCATCCTTTTTATCTTTTTTCCTTTTTTAACACTTTCATTTCTTCAGATCCTGAAGGCTCATCTTGTATTTTTCCTCCCCTAGAATCATCCATTTCTCCAAGGAGCCCTGGTTCCTTTCATTGGAGAAAGGTATTTAGAAAACGAGATCTTGGCACCAGGGGTGCTCATTCCTACTGGGAAGTCAGTCCCTCTAGACTCAGCAGACAGACCTAGTATGTGTATGATCCATATGTACACACATCTCTCTTTTTCTCTCTCCACCCTCTCATCTATCTTGTCGGGTAAGCATGAGTCCATACCGATAAATAAATGAGTGAATAAATAAATTGGGATGAGGGGACAATTCTTTATAGAAGGACTCCAGTTAATAAATATAGAAGGAATGAGGGGAATAGAAAATCCTCATTAGAATACCAGTGGTAATTTCTACAGGCAAGATAAACTGAGGAACCCTGAGATTAGTAGGTGAAACTTGGAAGAGAACAGGGTTTCGGCAGAGCCTCCAGTGGTTCCCCCTAACTGTTAATTAACGCGGCGGTTCTAGCATATGTCCATAAATTGTCTGATATCCCTTCCTTCAGGAGGTGGGGCTTACTTTCCTCGCCTTTGAGTGTGGGCTTCACTTGTTCCTGAAGGATAGAAAATAGGAAGGGAAAGTTAGTAATTTTACAATGAAAGACCCGGAAGATACCACCTTAACTAAATGATTAACACCATCAGTAATAAGCCACATAGATGTCATGTACTTCCTGATACAATGGGATTGAAAAAGCACACATATCACCTCCATCGTGTTCTTTCCTGAAGATCCATAATCTCCGCTTACTTATGAGAATACGTCAGCCCAGCCCAAATTAAGGGGCATTCCGCAGAATACCTGCTTGCTACTCCTTAAAACTGTGAAGGTCATGGAAAACAAAGACACGAACCGTCAGACTGGAGGGTGAGTAAGGGAACATGACGTCTTAATTGCAGTGAGGTATCCTTCACCCTGGAAGAGAAAAAGACATTCCCGGGGAAACTGGGGAAATCCAAATAAAGTGTCTAATTAATAGAATTGTACCAATGTTAATTTTTTAGTTTTGATAAATGTCGTGTAAGGTGTTAACATGAAAAGAGGCTGGGTTACAATAGAGAGCTGTACTATCTTGATAACCCTTGTTAGTCTAAAATGATTGGAGGACGCCCAGGTGGCTCTGTCAGTTAAGCATCCGACTTGATACTGGCTCAGGTCATGATCTCACGCTTCATGGGATTGAGTCCTACATTGGGCTCCTCGCTGAACACGAAGCCTGCTTGGGATTCTCTCCCTCTCTGCCCTTCCCCCACTTGCACGTGCACTCTCTCTCTCTCTCTCTCTCTCTCTCAAAACAAATAAACTTAATAAAATGATTATGGGGCACCTGGGTGGCTCGGTGGGTTGAGCTTCCAACTTTGGCTCAGGTCGTGATCTCACAGTTCGTGGGTTCGAGCCCCACATCAGGATCTATGCTGACAGCTCAGAGCCTGGAACCTGCTTCGGATCCTGTGTCTCCCTCTCTCTCTGCCCCTCCCTCGCTCAGACTCTGTTTCCCTCTCAAAAGTAAAATAAAACATTTAAAAAATGAAGCAAAAAATCAAACAAAAATAACCATAAGTGACCTGGAATGACTCATATTGTTCCTAAGCCCCCTCCATTCTTATTTCTGACTTATAGGAAGAAATGACTCTATAGTTTCTAGAAGAAAGACGACTGCTTTTGGGGTCGTTTCTAGGAAGGAGATTGCTAATAATTTGTTGGATGTTCCAGGGTCGCTGATACTTGGTCCACAAGTTTAATGTTGTTCTTCTGTTCTTTAACCATGAAAATCATATTTCTAGCTTTTGGAGTTCTGGAATATCTATCACCATTATTAAACAGTTTAATCTTACTCAGTTGAAGAATAATTTTAGGTTCTTTAAAATCCATTTCTGCTCATGTATCACTGTCTAAGTAAATCCTCAAAGTCACCTTGCACAGTCGTGTGGGTGGCATGACAAACGAGAAGCGGCAGCAGGAAAATCACGCTGAGTCACACGGGCAGAGTGAGGCTGGCATTTGGAGCTGCTGACTCCCACCTCTTCCAAGTTTTACTTCCTTTCCTTTCCCTCTTACTGAAATAGAAACGGACGGCGTTTGCAGTAATAGTGGCTAGTGTGAAGTGCAGGCAAGGTCACACAAGCCGGTTCTTTAGTGCCGTGGCAGGAAGGGCCCTTTCGGCTCATGAGGATGGATTTCCTCCAGAGTCACTCGAAGCCTCAGTTCGGGGATAGCGAGTCACTGGCCGGAGGCTGCGGCGCGGCCCAGGCCTCCCGATCCCTGTTTTGGTCTGTCTTCCCAGTGGTCCCCACCTGCACTCGCAAGCACAACAGTTCATTAGAGCCCTCCCCCACCCCCACCCCCACCCCCACTTCCTTTTTCTTTTTGCTACGATTGTATTCTGTATTCTGCGCATAGAAACACTGTAAAGAAACGGAATGAGTCTCTTTTAAAAAGAAATTCCATCTTGAACTGTGTAGGCTCTTGCTTTGTATCCTGAAGGAGTGAGACTGACACATACGTGCTACTCGTGGTCAGCACAGGGTCGGGGCCCAGGCTCTGGAGGTAGAACAGCTCTTCTTCCACTGTTGGTTCTGTGACCTGGGACAGTTCCTCACTCCCTCGGTGCCTCAGTTGCTTTGTAGCTACCAGGTAGATGCCTCCCCGGGCTCGACCTCACGGGAGCCTCGCGAGGGTTGACCTGAGGCAGGTGGGCACCCCGCACAGTGCTGGTGCTGTGATCCAGCCATCGGCCAACCTGCCATACGACAGCGCGGGTGAGCGGGGCTTGAAACCTTTTGAAAACCGAAGTGGGGTGCTAACGGCAGTCGTGGTGCAGAGGACAGCGGCTGGTCACCACGTGTCTGGCGCCATGCCCAGCCCTGGGTGAGCTGTGGACGTGCGGCATTTAACCCTCGCGGCAGCCCTGCGAGAAAGATGCTGTCGTTGCCTTCTTTCAGGCGAGGGAAGCGCGGCTGGAGGGCCGAGTTCTCTCACCTGCCCGGTGTCACCCAGCTGGCCAGCAGTAGGGCCCAGCGTGGGACCCGGGTCTGTGCAGGGCCAAGGCCTGCGTTCTCTCCAGTGCTCTTGACCGCGGCGGAATGCCGTGCGGCCGTCCGGTCTTGACTTAGTACATGGTTTTTCTCAAGTCCCATCACTGCCTGGTCTTCAAATTACTTTTACCAAAATAAAGTCTGCTTTGTGAGGTTATAAAGAAAGGCAAAGGCAAGCAATCCATGAGTCACTTTAAGAGCTTTTAGTTAATAATATAATCATAGAAAATCTTAAACGTGAACAAAGTAAACGGAACAGTGCGATGAACCCCAGGTACCCAGCAGCCGGAATCAACAGGCCTGTGATTTTGATTTCGTGTGCACGTTTACCCGGTCCTTCCCCACTTGCTTGTTAGCATGTGGGGCTTTTTCTTGAAAGGCAAAATTTGCATACATTACAACGCACATTTCTTTACTGTCTAATACTCTGGAAAACAGATGTTCTCGTGTAATTAAGAGATGGAACACTTCTGTCACCTAGGAAGCTCCTTTGTGACAGTTCTCCACCCCCATCCCAGGCTGCCACTATTCCGGGTTTTTTCCTTTATCATCTTGTAGAAATTCGTATTAAATGGAATCTTGGAATGTGGTCCCGAGACCAGCTCTGTCGGGTCAGCGTGGACTCTCGGAGGTTCATCTGCACTGTTGCACCCACAGTTGATAACCTTTTTACGGCTGAGCTGCACGCACTGTGACCTCAGCACCCTTTGCGTGTCCGTTCTCCCGGTGACGGGCTTTGCTGTCGTTTTGGTTTGGGGCTGCCCAAACCCCAGTGGTAAAGCTGCCGTGAGAACTCGTGCACAAGCCTGCCTGGGATGTGTGTCTTCATTCTTCCTTAGGCAATCGCCTAGAACAGCATCTCTGGATCAGAGGGTGGGTGTATGTTTAAAAGAAACTGCCAAGCCTTTTCTCGAACTGATTACACCTGTTTGCATCCCCACCAGCAGAGAAGGAGAGTTCCAGGTGCTCCGTACCCCCACCAGCGTGCGGTGGCGTCCGTGTTAAGTTGTAGCTGTCCTGGTGAGCGCCGTGGCCTCTTCCTGTGGTTAGTTTGCTCTTCCCTGACAGCCAGTGGCAAAGAATGCTGACTCGTGTGCTTATCGGCCATTCGTGTACCTTCTTTCGCGAAACGTGTCAGAGTATTTCTTTCCTAAACATTTGAAATCATTCACCTGTGAAATCTCTGGGCCTAGAAGGTTTCTTCCTGCGGAGGCCCCCCCTCCCCCACCCCTCCCCGGCCCCATAACGTTGGTCACAGCGTCACTTGTAGTGGCGACCAGCTGGAAACGGAACGAAGGAGTGGGGCGGGTGGGGCGTCATGGTACGTCTGCACCGTGGGATGTTGAAGAATCAGAACGATGCCAAATGATACAGGGTCCTCGTAGGTTTTTTTAATTTTTTTTAATTTTTTTTAATTTTTTTTTAACGTTTATTTATTTTCGAGACAGGGAGAGACAGAGCATGAACAGGGGAGGGTCAGGGAGAGGGAGACACAGAATCTGAAACAGGCTCCAGGCTCTGAGCTGTCAGCACAGAGCCCGACGCGGGGCTCGAACTCACGGACCGCGCGAGATCATGATCTGAGCCGAAGTCGGCCGCCTAACCGACTGAGCCACCCAGGCGCCCCTTCGTAGGTTTTTTTAAAGCTCCATTGAGATGTAATTTAAATTTCATCAAATCCACCCGTGGTAGGAGCAGTTTAGGAAATTTATGCAGGTGTCCAGCTGCCGCCATGATCCCATCTAAGAGCACTTCCGTCAGCCGTGAGGAGGCCCTTGCTAACAAATTCCGTTTCTTTGGGAAACATGGGGCTATTTTGGTTTTCAGTTTTGTGTCACATTTGGTAATTGTGTTTCTCAAGGACTTTGTCTCTTTAAGTTGTCATATTTCTTGGCATACAGTTGTTCGTGTTACCCCCTTTCGGCTTTTTAACATCTAACTGTAGTGATATCGTCTCTTTCACTCCTGATACCGGTTGGCAGTGCTGGTGTTTTATGTCATTTTTTCCTCCATTGGTCTTGCCAGGGGTTTATCAGTTTTATGAATCTTTTCAAAGAATCGTTGTTAATTTCCTTTGTTGTTTGTTTGTTTTCTGTGCCATTGATTTCTGCTCTTCCATTTTTGCTTTTCTTCTACTTTGGTTTAATTTAGTGTTCTTATTCTGCTAAAATTTTTTTTTTCTAACGTTTATTTATTTTTGAGACAGAGAGACAGAGCATGAACGGGGGAGGGTCAGAGAGAGAGGGAGACACAGAATCTGAAACAGGCTCCAGGCTCTGAGCAGTCAGCACAGAGCTCGACGCGGGGCTCGAACTCACATACCGCGAGATCGTGACCTGAGCCGAAGTCGGACGCTTAACCGACTGAGCCACCCAGGCGCCCCTTATTCTGCTGTCTAAAGGTGAAAACTTAGATAATTGGTTTTTAACTATTTCTTCCTTTCCAACATAAGCACTTAAAGCCATAAATACACTTCTAAGCCCTGTTTTCCTGCATCCTATAAATTTTGATATGTTGTGCTTTCTTGTTGCTTGGCTTAAATGTTTTCTAACTTCCCTTGTGATTTCTTCTTTACCGCGATTCATTTACAAGTGTGTTGCTTAATTTGCAGGTGTTTGGGATTTTTCTAGCTAACTTACTATCATTGATTTCTAGTTTACGCCCATTGTAGTCAGAGAACAACATGTTCTGGAAGTCTTTGTATTTGGAAATTTATCGAGATTGATCTTTGGGTCCAGATATTCATGTGAGTGGAGAGCATATTCTAGCTCCAGGTGTTAAGTAACAGGTGTTATGTAAAAGCTCGTTAGGTCAAGGTGGTTAACAGTGCTGTTAGGATCTTGGATCTCTTGACTGGTTTTCTGAATGACTGTTGTGTCACTCAGTTGTGTCTCAGTTGTATAGAGAGTATTGAAACTTCAACCCTTTCTTCTTTCTTCTGTCAGTTTTCACTTGTGTATTGAAGCTTTCTTACTTAGCACACACACATTTGTAGCTGTCATGCCTTTTTGATGTATTGTCCCATCACTATGAAGCATTATAGATAGTAATAATCTTTATTTAGGGGCACCTGGGTGACTCATTCGGTGAAGCGTCTGACTTCAGCTCAGGTCATGATCTCCTGGTTCGTGGGTTCGAGCCCCATGTCGGGCTCTGTGCTGACGGCTCAGAGCCTGGAGCCTGCTTCCGATTCCGTGTCTCCCTCTCTCTCTGCCCCTCCCCCATTCATGCTCTGCCTCTCTCTGTCTCAAAAATAAACGTTAAAAAAAATTAAAGAAGTAATAATCTTTGTTTTGAAGTCTAGTTTGTCTAATATTAATATACCCACTTCTTCCCCTTCAGCTTAGGGACTTTCTTCCTGCAGACTGGATCGGTTAGATAAACTTTTCTGTAAAACCCTTCCAATAAAATGAAGTGTTGACATTTCAAAATTAATATTTTTTATTCTTTATTTTTATTTTTATTTTAATATTTTTTATTCTTTAAAGACTTGGACCCGGTAATATAATTTTTCCAGTTGCGGAAAAACGCACGTATGGGGGATCTTGTCTCTTCCTTTTGGAGCAGAGGCTGCCTGCGCTCCTCTGTGTCCAGTTCCACGATCGCTTCGGTCTCCAGCAGGACAGTGAAAACGAACAAAACCCTGAATGTCACCTGACCACAAAATTCGAAGCAACTCCAAGGCGCAGAAAAGTGGTTAATTCCAGTTGTTAGATATTTTTCATGATTTTTAAAAGAACAGGGTTTATTTGTATTTTATTAAAACAAAATATTGTTGGGGCACCTGGGTGGCTCAGTCAGTTGAGCGTCTGACTCTTGATTTCAGCTCAGGCCATGGTCCCAGGATCGTGGGATCAAGCCCTGTGTTGGGCTCTGCTCTGAGTGTGGAGCCTGCTTGAGATATTCTCTCTCTCTCTCTCTCTCTCTCTCTCTCTCTCTCCCTCCCCCCCAATAAAATTTAGTAAAATATTGTTATTTGAACAAAGCTAGTGATACTTAGATGAAAATGTCTTTTTAAATGTATTAGTTCATTATTTCTGAGAGAAATGTCTGTGGAGACACGAAAGAATTATGTCTACAATAAGCAATAATGTCTTTCAGGGTATGATAACAGGTTTTCATATTAAAGCTGAGCAGAGTGGATATTTGTTCGTCTCAACGACCAGGCTGTTTGACCCTCCGGTTCGGAAAACTTATTTTTTTCCTATAGGGTGTTCGGAAATCAGAGCTATTGCCGGCTCCACTGGTCTCTTGCTCTTTCCACCAAGGCAGGGTTTCCCAGCCTTGGTACTGCTGACATTCGGGCTCAGGTTATTACTTATTGTGGGGCCTGTCCTGGGCCCTGTGGGATACTGAGCATCAACCCCGGCTGCTGCCACTGAATGCCAAATGGAACAGTATGTTACAGAACCTGTGACAGCTAACGGCGTCCCAGACATTGTCAAACATCCCCTGGGGGGCAAGGTCCCTCCCCCATGAGAGCCACTGACCTACGGCATGCCAGGGGTAGAGGCATGACAGGCACAGGCACGGGGTGGAGGTGGGGTCTCCAGCAACCTAGCCCTGAGTCAGGAGCCCCCCCCCCCCCCCAAGGTGCGGGACCTCGAAGAGGGGCTCAGTGGTCTCCTCCAGTGCAGACCCCAGGGAGAGGGATTAAAAGAGGCTCTTCCATCGGTTGCCCATGTGCCCCCACAAGAGTGTTTCACTTGATCTTTCTTTCTTCCTATTGCCTGATTGGTGTCTTTGTTCACCTCCCCTGTCCGAAGGAAAAAAGGTGTTCCTATCATGCCACTCAAAGGATGGTCTGGAGCAGTGTGTTCTCTGGAACCCTCGTTCTAAGGGTTGGTGACTAGATAGTTTGTAAGAAGTGATCCTAGGGCAAAAAAAGTTTGGGACATGTTGGTTTCAATAAAGGTAAACTTTTGTGGGATTTTTTAATGTATATTTATTTTTGAGAGAGAGAGAGTGAGCAAGCATGAGTGGGGGAGGGGCAGAGAGAGCGGGAGACACAGAAACCGAAGGAGGCGCCAGGCTCCGAGCTGTCAGCGCAGAGCCCGAGGCGGGGCTTGACCTTACAAACCGCGAGATCGTGACCTGAGCCGAAGTCGAACACAAACCGACTGAGCCTCCCAGGCGCCCCGATTTGTAGGATTTTTGAAAACTTTTCAACAGTAAAATCAACAGTAGTTTATGGCTTTCCAAAAGGAGCTGGAGTGGGCCTATCTCAAACTTTCTGAGTGTCCCAGGTCACGATCTCGCGGTCCGTGAGTTCGAGCCCCGCGTCAGGCTCTGGGCTGATGGCTCGGAGCCTGGAGCCTGTTTCTGATTCTGTGTCTCCCTCTCTCTCTGCCCCTCCCCCGTTCATGCTCTGTCTCTCTCTGTCCCAAAAATAAATTAAAAAAAAACGTTGAAAAAAAATTAAAAAAAAAAAACTTTCTGAGCGTGAAGTTCCTTGATAAAGCATTTTCTAGAGGAAGAATGTTCTATGGGACATATTTGGGAAGCATTGTTCTAAAGGCATCTAGGGGAGGCCGTGATGCTGGCAAGGAGCAGGTGGTGGGGTAGGCACTAAGCTGACAGAGTGAGCGGAGAGCGTCATGATCTGGTCTCTGCACACGCCAGGCCGAACACGGTGGTCACGAGAACAGCGAAAGACTCCTATTCTGGGTAGTAACCGGCTATCCTGAGCCTCTTGAGTGCTGACCCTTCCCACCTCCACCCTACACCTGGCCCTTGGCCGGCACTCCCCAGACCTCTCCTCTCTCCAGAGCTAAAAGGTTGGTACCTGGTTCAACAGGGGCCCCCTCCGTAGGACCTTGTTCCAGCACGGTGGGCTCTGTCTTTTCGGGTTGGTTGTTGACTGTGATGCACAAGTTGCTAACATTTTGCAGATGTCGTCCTGGGTGTGAGGGAAGCAACAGGGGAAAGTAAATGAAAGAGAGTCTAAAACTTTTAGTCAGAAATATCCTTACACTCAGACTATTCAGGCTTTTCTCATATACCAGGCTCCCATTTGTTGGCTGGCACGAGACTTAACATATTCACACTGATTTAAGACAGTAATAAGACACTATTGGGTATAACTGCTCTTTGAAGAACCAGACAAAATGCTGAGTTTTACACTGTATATTAAAAGTTGGCAGAACGGAGTTTTGGCAGTTCAAAGGAAGAAGACTATTCCCACAGTTAGTTCCTTTCAGAGCCGAGGCCATGGAAGTCTCTGGTGGATCTAGTCGTTTGATTGGACATGACCATGACCACGACCGTGACCGTGGGCCTGTCCATGGGGGGTTATCTCTTGGAAGCGGTCTCTGGAGTGTGGTGACAGCCGGCCCATCCCCATCTGCTTCCGTCCCACTCACGTTGGCGAGGTTTGATGTAAACAGCGCCTGGCAGACCCGTCTTCGTAAAGAAGAGCTGGCGGTAGGTAAGTCACACCTGCCGAGGGAACGCCAGCCGCCCGCTGAATGAAAGTGAGAAAATGTACAGCTTTCGTGAAAGATAAGGAAGATTAGCGTGTTCGTGGACGTTTGAAATGGGTATTTTCAGGGGGTATTTCTGTTGCTCAATTGGTTAGTTCCCATAAACTGATTAATAGGAAATTCTAATGTTTGTTTCCATGTTTACTAATTATAAAAGAAACCACTAAGGTTTCTAAGGGAAACTACTAAGGGAAAATTTGAATAAATGTCCAAAGCCATAAGAACCTTGATTTTTATCAGATGATGCAGAACGAGACATGTTGAACGTCACCTGCTGGTGGGAGAAATACTGAGTCGATGAACTTGCTTGCAATATGTGTGAGGTTCTCCGTTGTGATCATGGGTAATAAATAATGATTGAATAACCCTAATCTGAGGCTGACTTGAATTATGAATTAGTTATTTATTTTTACCCACGCAATAGTATCGAGCAAGTGAACAGTCTACGGGAGATACAAGCACTGAGGCGCCTGAACCCACACCCGAACATCCTCACGTTGCACGAAGTGGTTTTGTAAGTATTCCTGGGGCTTTACAATGATCTGCATTTGATGACAACGATCAAATCTCTTTTTAAGGAAGAAAACTGTGGTAGACATTTGAAATATTTGCTTTGTAGCTCAGGGAGTAATGATTCTCATTTTATCTTAAGTCACGTATTTATTTGGACAAATGTGTATCTGATTCCTAACGTGGAAATACCTTCGTTTAGGTGATTCCCTATCATAAAAGTGGACAGAATTCAAACGGTTCCTCTCCCGTAGCTCAGTGAGGCTTCCTTGTAGGCAGTGGCCTGTGCATCCGAGGCCTCGAGTGTGAGTTATGGGCAAATGGGAAAGCACTGTGGTCCTACATCAGGGATTGTCATGTGTCAGGGATTGTCCCTGCCGGCTGTCATGTCTGCACCGTGTCAGGTAGTGTGACCCCCCCCCCCCCACCTTACTTTGGTTGCTGTAATTTGGGGGACTTGTCACTTGTGTTCTAATTATAGATTAGTCTCCTTACGTGAGGCTCACCTACCCATCAGGAAGGCAGGGCACGCCTCACCTGCAGGTGCCGGCAGTTCCGCACTGCCCTTCTGGACTCTGAGCCGGGAACTCGGACCCAGGGTTCTGGAACTTGCCTTTCTGTGCGCCCTGAGAAGGTGCACGCTCCGTGAAGCTCTCCGTGGCGCTCCGGGCCGCTTTAAAACCAGCCGGGACACTACGGTCTCTGACGAAGTGCAGTGGGTTTTCATCAGGGAAGAGAGCAGTTTGAAACTCACAGTGGAATGTCTTGTCATAGCCGCGTGGCCTCCTGGCCTGGAGCCCGCAGTGCGCACTGGTCACAACACCACCCACTGCACGCCGCGTCCTGGGCACTCTCCGGGCCTGCGTGTGCGCCCCCCTCCAGGCAGCCCCTCTGGAGGCGACCTGACTAGTAGGGTCTGGAGTGACACGTGCTCCTCTGCCGAGGGCTCAGGGGCCTTCAAACAGGGCAGTGTCAGCTCCAGAGAAGCTGGCAGCCCGGCCAGAGGCCTCGGTCCCCACCCCGTGCAAGGCCTGGACCCCACCTGGGCTTGGGGTGACCCGTCTTCCTCCCTTTTCCCCTGACTGGTTTGTGGATTTTTGTCTCCCCATCATAATTTATCCCAGGTACATGGAAGAATCTAGGTAAGTTAGAACTAAATTTGCAGTCACGGAGCATGAATTAAATTCTTTCTCCTCTGTTTTGCTTAGCCGACTCTCGACCTCCTTTCTGCCAGTACTTAGTTCTGTATTTTTAAGACACATCTCATTAAAAAGGGGGGAAGCATTTAGAATTTTTGCTTAAAGTGGGATTTTACTGTTATCTTATTATATTTTATTTTATTTTTACTGTTATTTTAAATTAATTTTAAATTAATTTACTGAAATAATTGACTGAAAATCGCAACTTCTGTTTCAGTCACTATGCCCCAGGCTTTGAGGTGGGAGAGCTTTATGTTTACCAGAAATGTGCACAAATGAATTAAATATTTGATGATAGTTTCTGATTAAGACAAGAAAAACATTTTTAAAAACCTGATTTCTTCTTCAGTGACAGAAAATCTGGTTCTCTTGCACTAATATGTGAACTTATGGACATGAATATTTATGAGCTAATACGAGGTACGTAGAATAATTTGCAAGCTAATCTAAGATCTTCTTCTAAAGCCTGTCGTTCACGTATACTTTGTTTTAGTTCTGAAAATCCTCAGTCACCTCTTGGGAGGTATTTTTCTGGCAGTCTCGTCTCCTCAACACAGGGCGGTCAGTGAGAAGTAAAGCCATCTAGGTCCAGGCTGGCAGGTGACACGGGTGCTCAGGCCTTCCTCACCTCAGGTCCCTGCAGGGGACGCTGTGCCGCTCCAAAGGTCACTCTGGTGGCTCTGCCTCAAAATAAGGCAAGGCTTGTCCCCCAAGATCCTCCCTCAGCCGAGAGACGACCACCTTCTATTCAGATCCTTATAAAGTCTTTCTCCCGCGTTACAGGATGCTCATTTATTTACTTTCTTCTGAACGGCAGAGCTCCGTTCAGGAAAGCACAGCGCCCGAGCCAGCCTCAGTCGGGGCTGGTTTGGGAGGCTGATAGAGGGCACCTGAAGGAAAATGGAGGCGGATGGTTGGCCCACGTTCAGCAAATATCCCTGGGGGTCTGACTGCACAGTTGTGTTAGATGTCAGGACACATGAGCCTCGTAGCTGTCCCTGAGAAAGCACAGAAAGTGTGGTATTTTACGGATCGATCACACGGTGCCGATCGGACAAATGAAAACAGATTTGCCTTGTGTTATGTGAGTGACTGTTTATGGCTTGAAAGAACAATTTAAAAACTGCTGTATTATCTTAAACAGATCAGGCCAGACCAAAGGTGGTATGGAAAGTGGCATGTAGCATTTTTGAGATCAAGAAGCTATTTTTGTGATGAGGGTGACCCTGGTGTGGAAGAAGCACATGAAGAGTTGGAATAAAATTGTGACTTCTGGGGAAAAGCGTCGTTACCAAATTAGTAGGTCCTAGATGCGATTTGAAATGTGTGCTTTAGTAGCTCACTAATAAAATAAATAGTAGAAATAGGCAAGCTTCTCTACACCCACAGAAGTTGATGAAGAACTTTTGGATCTTTTCGAGAAAGTAGAAGATCGCCTTTTGTCTGGGCATGTGTGGTATTTCCTATGTTACAAACCTTGTGTATTTTATTCATACGTAAGCCCGTCCACTCGGGGACCTGTTTCATTGCGTTTTGAGTACAATGCTAACAAGGTTGCCAGGTTTCTCAGTATAGAACCTATTCGGAATAGAGCCATTGGCTAGAAGGAGCTTCTAGAATTCGGCCCACCAGCAGTAACGGGAAGCGACAGGTGACGGTCCTACAATGGGGGATGAAACTGAAAATATAAAACGGGAGGACAACAACAGCGGCACCACCGCACATGAGCACAGTCTGGGCAGCCGGAAGACCCCAGACGCCCCAAGATGGCTTAGAGAACGCGCAGCCGCGGGCTGGACCGCGGTAAGCCTGCCGCGCCGGTAAACGTGATGGAAGCAGTAGGAAAGTGAAGAAAAGATTTAAAAAAGGTTCCCAGTTAGAGGAGAGTTTTACTTTCAAAGAGTAAACCTTAACTAATCTGGAAACTTCGCTTGTTAAGCATCGATTCCAAATAGTCTGGATCCATGAGGTGTTGCTCAGGATTACATTTTCTCCCACGTCCTGTGGGATGTGGATTGTTCACTCTGCTCCTCCCCGTGCATCTGTCTGCCAGAGTGTCAGGACAGGGTCCCCGGTACAGTCAAGACAAACAACCACCAAACTTCATTATTTCATTATGTGAGCCCACATTTTGCTTTTTTTTCTTATTAAAAAATTTTTTTTTAATGTTTATTTTTGAGAGAGTGAGAGAGAGAGAGACAGTGCGAGCGGGGGAGGGGCAGAGAGAGAGGGAGACACAGAATCCAAAGCAGACTCCAGGCTCTGAACTGTCAGCACAGAGCCCAACACAGGGCTTGAACTCATGGACTGCAAGATCATGACCTGAGCGGAAGTCGGATGCTTAACCGACTGAGCCTCCCAGGTGCCCCTGATTATCCCCATTTTAAAGATGGAGAAATGGAGGCGCGGGGAGATAAGTACCTTGTCCGAGGTTATGGACATGCGGTAGACACGAAGTTTGGACTTAGCCTGTTCCAGAGTGCGTGTTCTCAGCCACCACACATACGGCCCCTTGACAACCCCCTTTGGTTGGCACTGTTACCATCTACACTTTACGGACAAGGAGACCGAGGTTTCAAGGATTAAGTGATAACCACCACACCCCACTGCTCCTCTGGGTCTCTACTGCTGGCCCCAGCTCAGTGCCTCAAGTGAATGGGCGCCTGCTAACAATTTGTTGTTATTGATGGTCACGGTGGTTTATTGAAAACTGAATCAGTCACTAAAGCTTTTTCTACTAGAGTGACAATTCATTTTACTGAAATGACTGCTCTCCTGGATGATGAGAATGTTGAGTAGCACCGTCAGATGCTGAAGAACCAGTTAATGGCCCAAGAGAAGGATCGCCCAGTCTTGGCTGGATTGTCTGCTTATATGCACGGCAGCGTGCAAGGTCGGGCAGAGGTAGAGGAGAAGGACAGAAGATGCTTTTTTGATAAACAGTGTAGAGTCTGTTGAAGAGAGAAGAGAGACTATATGAAAGTCAAAATCATTAGAGGCGAATTGCTGGGGAAATTTTCTCTTTACCCAGTAGGTGTCAGATGAGGCAGAGATGACTGGGCTTTACCCGGAAGATTGGGGGAAGTAGGCAAATGCAGGCGAGGGTGTCTCATTCACTGCTACATGCTATGCACTGCTCTGGAGGTGGACCCAGTGGGGAACATGACAGACACGGTCCCATCCACGTGGGCTCACGCTCAGGAAGACGGAGACACTGAACAAGTAAAGAAATGATCAAGAAGGAGATCAAGACAGGATAAGTGTTACGAGTGAATAAAACAGGTCCCATGTGAGATTGATGGGGACAGAGTGTTCCAGACAGAGACAAGTAGTGCAAAGGTCCTGAGGCCACTGTGAGGTTAGGAGGCCAGTGTGGCTGGAGCACTAGGAAGGAAGTTAGAAATGAGGTAGGTAGGGGCCAGGAGGCATGGAGGGCCAGGGTAAGAATTCACGTCATTCTAAGTTCAGTGGGAAGCTTTAGTGGGTTTTAAGTGTTTATTTAATTTTGAGAGAGAGCAAGCAAGCACGAGAGGGGCAGAGAGAGGGGGAGAGAGAATCCCAAGCAGTCTCCATGCTATCAGCGCAGAGCCGACATGGGGCTCAATCCCACGAACTGCAAGATCATGACTTGAGCCAAAATCAAGGGCCGGACACTCAATCGAACGAGCCACCTCGGCGTCCCACATTGACGGGTTTTAAAGCAGGGAAGAAGCATCTTTTGATTGGGGTTTAGACCAGTGTTTCTAAAACTATAGTCGAAGACCGGTTGTTTGTTCGTTTGCTTTTTCCCAAGGTGTTGTGGACCGGACTTTTGTAAAATACATAAAAATTAATTACCGGAAAAACAGTCATGTGCTTGGATGTCACAGCGGCGTTGAATTGCCGTACAAGTTTCCGGTCACTCTTAGTTTTTGCCGTCTCCTCCTAAACCAGAGACAAACAGCCCCCGGACTGGTATCAGTTCACAGACTGTGCTTTTTAGAAGCACTTTTCTGGATGCTGTTTAAAGAATGAACGGGCCACCGGAGGATGTACCGGTCATCCCTTCCCATTGCAGACAGCAGCCTCTGTTCTCGCCAGTGTAACCCCAGGGGACCCAAGTGACACGGATGGCTCCGTAGAGTCGCTGGGACGACTGAAGAAACACTCGGGGCGTGGCCTCCAGGGAGGAGCTCCCAAAAAACGACTCTGCAGGATTGGGCTGCCCCGGGTGCTGCTGCCTCTGCCACAGACAGGATGCCCCAAATGTAGGAGCCGCTGCTGCTGCTCCGGGCTCTAGAACCAGGCCACCTTTGGCCGGGCAGGAGGCGCCCTCCGCCAAGATCCACACTCAGAGCGGATGCTCTCCCTCCTCTCGTCTGTCCCTGGAACTCGGGCCTGAGTCCTCTTTCTCGAGCGGTCTGGTCCGACGGACGCAGAAGCCAGTCACATCTGGAAGTCCCAGCCACGAGCGTGCCTGGCCCACGAGGTGGCGGTTGGGACGGGTCTGCGTTGTGGTGGGGAGACGGGCAAAGAGATGGTAAAGGTATTGTGCCCGCTGCTCCCTTGGGAAGAACTGTCACGGAGCTGTCCACGCAGGGAGGGCGTAGCTGGCATCCCGGGGCACCAGCCACACCGCCGGCGATCCTGCCGTCCTGGCCGGTTTATTCGGGCGCACTGTGCTTATGGCGCTGGACATCTGCCACCTGCAGCAGGGGAGGGCTGTCTTGGAGTTTATAAGGAAAGACTGGATAAGACTATAACCTGGTTATGGAGGCATCTATTATTTTGTTATTGTTTTAAGTTTTTATTTATTTAGGTCATCTCTGCGCCCACGTGGGGCTCGAACTCACAGCCCCAAGATCAAGAGTGGCATGCTTTTCTGCCCGAGCCAGCCAGGCGCCCCTAGGGGCATCTAGTATTTTAATGCATATTGTATCTGATTCTGTTCTTGTTCTTGTTCTTCTCCTTCTTCTTTTTTAAACTGTTTGAAGTTAAATGACCGTGCTTTTGTGAGTGGCTACTTAACTGTGCCCCCGCCCTCCGGTGCCCGCCTGGAGCCGTGGGTGGCTGCTCCTTCACCTCGCCTTGCCCCCTCTGTCGCAGCTCCCTCCTGTCTCCTTGATCTCCCACGTGACGCCTGACATGCATCTGCTCCCCTGGTGCTTGTCCGACTGTCTGCCGGGGCATTTGCTCTCTGGCGGTGGGGCCCTTGCCGGCTCCGTCACGGGTGTCCTCTCAGTGCCCGGCCCTGCTTCTGGTGTGGCTCGGTGTGTCGTCCACCTGGGTGACGTTCATAGGCACTGAGTGTCGTAGGCTGTTGTTATTGCCAGGAGCACGTGCCGTGCAGCTCGTGTGCGGCTCGTTCACAGAAGAGACGGTTTATTGTAAAACCTCAAATTTCCTGCAGGAAGCTCAGTCAGGCCTCTTGGGAGGTGGGGCCAGGAAAGGTCCGGCTGCCAAGGCCACCACTGACCGTCTCGGAGCCACGTGGTCCTCTGCCCTCCTCCTCTGCGTGTCCCTCTCCTCTTGGCAGACTTGGCCACTCAGACCCTGAGACCCTCCACTGGCGGCAGACGGGCCAGGCCCAGAAAGCCGAGTCGTTGGCCACCTCCCGGAGTGCTGGCTGTTCCAGGTCCGGTGAGCTGGCCTCGTCCCCTTAGGGTTATGCCTTTTATTTTTTAATATTTTTCTTAACATTTATTTATTTTTGAGAGAGAGAGAGAGAGAGAGAGACAGAGCACGAGCAGGGGAAGGGAAAAGAGAGAGGGAGGCACAGAATCCGAAGCAAGCTCCATCCGAGCTGTCAGCACAGAGCCCGACGCGGGGCTCAAGCTCACCAGCTGTGAGATCACGACCTGAGCCAAAGTTGGACGCTCAACCGACTGAGCCACCCACGCGCCCCAGGGTTATACCTTTTAGAGGCTGTGGGTGGGGCAGGGACCTTGAAATAAATCCGTGACATTGGGGAATGAACCAAGTGGGAAAGAGCAAGACAGGTTCGATTTGACTGCAAACATAGCATCACAGTTCCACGAACAGCTTGGGCGGTGTGCCTTATTACGATTCTTATTAAGAACTACTTTGCCTGACATTACAGTGTCAGATCAATTCAGTTGTATTTTTATACTTCATCGATCTGACCCACTGATTGTAAGACGCAGAATTTTTAGAGGAAACGTTGCCTGCCAACTGTGACACGTAGCTTTCTTATCTACTCAGAGCAGTTTTAGTTCTGTGCTTACTAAAAGAGCTCTTGGGATCTATTTAGACTTTCCCGCGTATATAAAAAGGAAAGTTGAAGTGAGTAGATCTGTTTTGGCATTCCTAACACTTCCTTGAAACATTCTGACACCGTGATCGACGCCTTTGTTTTCCTTAAGCTCTCGGTCTCCATGCCATTCAGACAGGGTGTGAGTGATACCTCATTTTTGTCTCCTGAATTTTCTCCCAAGCCCATGTCGCCATCCTGTTAGTTGTGATGCTCTTGCTTCTGGGAAGCGTGGCTCCAGTTGTGGCTGTGCTGACACAGCACAGGTGTCCCCTGTCCTGTGTATTTAACGATGGTGGGTCCAGGTCAGGCCCGTGAGCCTCGGTCCTTGTCTGTGAAATGGGAATAAACCTAGTGTCTCTTGGGATTGTTGTGAGGAGCAGGTAAGATAATGTGCCGCGTTCAGGGCAGGGGCCACTGCACAGTCTTCAGTAAACACGGATCGCCGTCATCTGCGTCGTCACGATCGTGTTAGCACCGCGTAGTGTGCGTGCATCTGACCCTCCCACCCCAGGTGCTTGCCTCCCTTGTAGAGGTGAGGAGGTGGGATTCCACAGAAGTTCCGGCACTGGCTTAAGATGAGCCGGGCAGAACCAGGGGGCTCATCCTTGCGTTTTGCCAGGGATGGTTCGGGCTCCGCCGAGACCGACATCCCACCTGCTACCTGCTGCATTTGCCCGGGCCCTGCTGGACCCCGCTATGTGCCTCCAAGCCTGGCCGGGATAGCCAGGCACGGGCCGGCGGATGGGGTCTCTTGTGGGACGGGGTGTGTGCCGCATATTCTGTTACGATGCGGACTACCCTGGTGGCCGTGTTCCTTCCATTCGTACCGGCAGCGAATGCCAGAGTTTATTATTGTGCTCACAGAAACATTTCCTACAGTATTGATATAGTATATGACACTCTTTAGAATCTTTTTTTAGAGTTTATTTTGAGAGAGAGAGAATCTGAAATGGGCTCTGTGCTATTAGTGGGGCTCGAACTCACGAACTGTGAGATCATGACCTGAGCCAAAATCAGCTGCTTCACCGACTGAGCCATCCCGGCGCCCCCTTTAGAATCTTCTTAATGAGGATATTTGGATTAAAAAAAAAAATAGCTGGCAAAAATGAACTCGGTCGGGACGGCGCGGTGTGTTGGTGGTCAGTAAGGCTCCCACAGGAACTTCGAGTGGTTTATTCATTGTACCACCTCTGTTTGTTTCAAGATGTTTGAAAACAAGAATCTGTTAGGAACCCAATACAGTCTCAGGCCTGGAAGGTTTAGGACCTTGTCTTTGAAAAACCGTTGTAGAGAATGGATAGTCAGCCTGCTCCTGGTCAAGGGTGTGGACTCTGACGGTTCCGAGCACCATCCCACTCCCACGGTTCACTCAGGAGGCCCCTTAGGTAGGCGGAGATTCTCACGGCGGGGTGGGGGGCAGGGCTGTGAACGGTGGTGGCAGGGGTACAACGAGGAAAGGGAGGGTGAGCCCCAAAAGAGGGCTCTTCTGCTGGGGGCTGAGGGCAGCCGAGAAATGCAGATTCCTGGCCCATGTCTCTGGTTTTGAGATTCATTAGGTCTGGGTTTGGAGCTGGGAGTCGCCATTTTAAAGCATCCCTAGGTGATTATGAAGATGCGGTGGGTTAGACTTCCCCTAAAAGATTCCACTTGGCTGAGGGCGAGTTCGGATAACTGGCCTGACAAGCTTATGCTGGAAGATCTGGGCGTGTGGGGGGGGCTGGAAGGGAGCTCCCGGGAACAGAACCGCATGAGCGCAGGTGTGTAGCAGGAGAGTTTGGAGGCAGGGACACAAGCATCTGCAGGTGAATTTGGCTGGCTGGGGCGTTCGGTAAGCAGGAGGGGTGTGGTGGAGTGTGCTTCCCGAAGTGAGGACCCAGGCCTGGCAGCTGCACCTGGGAGCTTGTTCAGAAGGCAGCTTTTGGGGGCCCCACCACCCACCTGCTGAACCTAGGGGTGGGGTGGGGGGCATTCTGTGTCTTCACAGGCCCCCGGGGGATTCAGATCCTCCTGAAGCCTGGGGGCCCCTGGTTGGGAGGGTAGGGGGTCCTGAGTGCCGAGCTAACTCAGTGGGCTGTGAGAGCCACCCCCCCCCCCCCCCC
The DNA here is from genome assembly GCF_046562875.1 of Panthera onca. Classification (NCBI taxonomy): domain Eukaryota; kingdom Metazoa; phylum Chordata; class Mammalia; order Carnivora; family Felidae; genus Panthera; species Panthera onca. The sequence continues at coordinate 143,335,586 of NC_138344.1, read as the reverse complement.
CAGGACGAGAACTAAATTTCAGGAAGCTTCATCCAGTAGCACATGTGATGAAGAACGCAAATGTTGCTTTCTTTTCATCTTCATACAGCTAAGAATTTAATATAAAGTTACAGAATTACTCAAGCTAGGGAAAGACGACTAAGTCTTAGTTTAATTCATTTAAACTCTAGAAAGTGGGTGATAAATTATGTGAAACAGAATAAAAAGATTACAATATTATATGAAAGAATTAATTGTACTTAGACATTTTGTAATTTAAATTACTTTCTATTAGCATAAACGGTTTTGTCTAGTTATGAGAGAAAAAGAATAAATTTATTTGACATTAGAAATGGCAAACTTAAGACCAAAAATGTCAAATGGGATGTGTGCTCACGGAGGGAAAGTGGTTTTCTGGATTGTTAGGCCAGAACAGTCGTGTTTCGGATTTAAAACTTAACGAGGGGTGCCTGGATGGCTTGGTCTTAAGAGTCTGACTCCTTATTTTGGCTCAGGTCATGATCTCAGTGTTGAGTTCGAGCCCTGCATCAGGCTCTGTGCCTGCTTGGGATTCTCTCTCTCTCTCTCTCTCTCTCTCTCTCTCTCTCCCCCCCAAAATAAATAAATATTAAAAAAAAAACTTAAAACATACACTTTTGAAATTGAAATCAAGTAAAACGTGACATCCTCTGGACCAAGGATAACTGATGCTGACGTGCGTGTGGTATTAAGAGTTGTAGAACATAAAACCTGCCGGCAGGCCTGGTGAGCAGGTGTGTGGACGGCCTGAGCGGGCTGGGGCCACACCGCAGGCCTGGTGAGCAGGTGCGTGGACAGCCAAGCGGGCTGGGGCAGCGGAGCTGTGCCAGGAGATGCCAGATGATGGCTGCTCTTTGTCAGACAAGAGTGTGCTATGAAATTCAAAGCAGTCGTGGGTCTTGGATTAAAAACGCGCTTCTGTTGAACTGAGGTCTTTCCCCCTGTAAAATGGAAATCTCCGTTCAGACCGGAAGCCGAGGAAAACACTGGAGTTTCAAGCGACCCCTGACACCTCACAGTCGGCACGGGGGAGAGCGTGTCCTGGAAGGCCCACCCGGGAGGCTCGGCCCCAGGGGTATCAGACCAAACTACTGTGCTGCTTATTGCTTGGTTCTGTTCTTGCGGTAACCAGAATGTGCGCATGCGGGGTTTCCCGTGAAATCATGCCCGCGAGTAGAATTTTGAGCGGTGCGTTTCATATGTACGCTCCGTACTTCTGGAAATTACTTCAGGTTATTTGTTGGATTTTCATACATCATTGAATCAAATGGTGGGATTCTATTTTTGTCTTCAAGAAGTGAGGTATATACCGTTGGTAACCGTCTCTGGCTACTTCCTTGGCCGCACAGGGAGAAGACACCCATTACCGGAGAAGAGAATTACGTGCTATATGTACCAGTTATGTAAATCCCTTGATCACATGCACAGGTACGCTCTTGGGGACTTGGCAGCTCTCAGATTAAGGAAATGTATCAACATGCATTTAAAAGCACCATGTAAAAGAATTTGAATGAGGTGCAACTAATTCTATCCTTCCTTTTATATTGCATGCAGAAATGGAATATTTCACAGAGATGTAAAACCAGAAAATATATTAATAAAGGTAAGAACTTCTATATGAAAAACTGATCTCAGAATAAACGTAGAATGTGAAACCTTTTTACTAGATAGGCTTTCAGCCCCAGATACCTGGGCACCATGTTATGTTTTGTTTTGTTTTGTTTTCCTCCCAGTTTGGAAAAAATGGTTTGTTTAATAAGTGCCATCAATGTAACCATGCATCTGGAAGGAAGACATCTTAGGCACTCTTACTATATGCAAAAATAAACCTCCAGGGGCCCCGGCTGGCTCAGTCGGTAGAACATGGGACTCTTGATCTCAGAGTCGTGAATTTGAGCCCCACGTTGGGCGTAGAGATTACTTAAAAAAATAAGACCATCAACCAGGCATATCATAGTCAAATTCACAAAATACTCAGGCAAGGAAAGAATCATGAAAGCAGCGAGGGAAAAACATCTTTAACCTACACGGAAAGACAGATCAGGTTCACAGCAGACCTATCCACAGAAACTTGGCAGGCCAGAAAGGAGTGGCAGGATATATTCAGTGTACTGAATTGGAAAAATATGCAGCCAAGAATTCTTTATTCAGCAAGGCTGTCATTCAAAATAGGAGAGGGGCACCTGGGTGGCTCAGTCGGTTGAGCGTCCGACTTCAGCTCAGGTCATGATCTCATGGTCCGTGAGTTCGAGCCCCACGTCGGGCTCTGTGCAGACAGCTCAGAGCCTGGAGCCTGTTTCAGATTCTGTGTCTCCCTCTCTCTGCGCCCTTCCCCTGCTCATGCTCTGTCTCTGTCTCAGAAATAAATAAACATTAAAAAAAATTTAAAAAAAAAGATTAAAAGTTTCCCAGACAAACAAAAATTAAAGGAGTTCATGACCACTAAACCAGCCCTGCAAAAACTTTAAGGGGGACTCTCTGAGGGGAGAAAAGACACATACATACATACATACATACCAAAAGCAACAAAGACTAGAAAGGACCAGAGAACACCACCAGAAATTCCCAACTCTACAAGCAACATAATGGCAATAAATTCATATCTTTCAGTACTCACTCTAAACCTCAGTGGACTCAGTGCCCCAATCAAAAGACATAGGGTAACAATGGATAAGAAAACAAGACCCATCTATATGCTGTTTACAAGAGACCCACTTTAGACCTAAAGACCCCTTCAGATTGAAAATAAGGGGATAGAGAACCATCTACCATGCTAATGGTCAACAAAAGAAAGCCAGAGTAGCCATACTTATATCAGACAATCTAGACTTTAAAATAAAGACTGTATCCAGAGATGCAGAAGGGCATTATATCATAAGGGGTCTATCCACCAAGAAGACCTAGCAGTTGTAAACATTTATGCGCCAAATGTGAGAGCACCCAAATATATAAATCAATTAATTAATCACAAACAGAAACTCATCGATAACAATACCATAATAGTGGGAGACTTCAACACCCCACCCACAGCAATGGACAGATCATCTAATCAAAAAATCAACAAGGAAACAATGGCTTTGAATGACACACTGGACCAGATGGACTTAACAGATATATTCAGAACATTTCATCCTAAAGCAGCGGACTCTACATTCTTCTCCAGTGCACATGGAACGTTCTCCAGAATAGACCACATACTGGGACACAGATCAACCCTCAACAAGTACAAAAAGATCGAGATCATACTGTGCATATTTTCAGACCACGACGCTATGAAACTCAAAATCAACCACAAGAAAAAATTTGGAAAGGTAACAAATACTTGGAGACTAAAGAATGAATGGGCTAACCAAGAAGTTAAAGAGGAAGTTAAAAAGTATATGGAAGTCAATGAAGATGATAACACCACAGCCCAAAACCTCTGGGATGCAGCAAAGGTGGGTCATAAGAGGAAAGTATATAGCAATCCAGGCCTTCCTAAAGAAGGAGGAAAGATCTCAGATACACAACCTAACCTTACACCTTAAGGAGATGGAAAAAAAAAAAAAAAAAAAAACAGCAAATAAAAGCCAAAACCAGCAGAAGACAGGAAATAATAAAGATTGGAGCAGAAATCAATGCTATCGAAACCAAAAAAAAAAAAAAAAAAAAACAACAAAACAAAACAAAAAACCAGTAGAAAAGATCAATGAAACCAGAAGCTGGTTCTTTGAAAGAATTAACAAAATTGATAACCCCCTAGCCAGTTTGATCAAAAAGAAAAAGGATAGGACCCAAATAAATAAAATCAAGAATGAAAGAGGAGAGATCACAACCAGCACAGCAGAAATAAAAACAATAATAAAAGAATATTATGAGCAATCATATGCTAATAAAATGGGCAATCTGGAAGAAATGGACAAATTCCTAGAAACATACACTGCCAACACACACACACACGCATACACGATGGAGTATTACTTGGCAATCAAAAAGAATGAAATCTGGTCATTTGCAGCTATGTGGATGGAACTGGAGGGTATTATGCTAAGCGAAATTAGCCAGTCAGAGAAAGACAAGTATCATATGACCTCACTCATGTGAGGACTTTAAGACACAGAACAGATGAACGTAAGGGAAGGGAAGCAAAAACAATATAAAAACAGGGAGGGGGCAAAGCATAAGAGACTCCTAAATATGGAGAACAAACAGAGGGTTGCTAGAGGGGTTGTGGGAGGGGGGATGGGCTAAACGGGTAAGGGGCACTAAGGAATCTACTCCTGAAATCCTTGTTGCACTGTATGCTAACTAATTTAGATATAAATTAAAAAGAAAAAAATAAACTGCATTGAGGTTATCACTCCAAACACCGTGCATGTAAAAGAAGAGGCAGGATTCACGCTCAGGTCTGTCTCAGTCCATAGCCACTTCGACCACACGTATTTAAAGTGTGCGGCCTGGTAAGTCTGGGCAGACGTGTGCACCCGTGAAGCCATCATCACAGTCAAGCTAGCAAACAGATCTCTTGCCCCTAAAAGTTTCCTCATGCCCCTTGGTCATCCCTCCTGTCCTTTGTCCCCAGGCAAAGACTTTTTGTCATAATAAATTAGTTTGCACTTTCTAGAATGTTCTCTAAGTGGAATTGTATAGTATGTGCTCTTTTCTGACCTGGATTTTCCCCTCAGCATCGCCATTTTGGAGTCCGTCCATGCTGTGGTACCAGTGCCACGGTTCCAGGCACTTTTGAAACGGTCCCGTGGTTCTTGGCTGTTCTTTTCTGGTTTTGCCATCGTTTTCTCTCTTTGCATTTCAGTTTGGAAAGTTTCTGTTGGCATATCTTCTGGCTCACTGCTTCTTTCCTTGGCCGTCTAGTCTATTGAGCTTATAAGTCACTTTTTATTTGTTAACAGTGTTTTTTATTTCTAGTACTTCCTTTTGATTCTTTCCTAGAGTTTCCATCTCTCTGCTTGCATTTCCCAGCTGAGCTTGCATGTTGTCTGCTTTTTCCACTAGAGCCTTTAACAGATTACTCATAGTGATTTTAAATTCCCTGACTGGTAATTCTAAAATCCTTAAATCTGTGCTCTCTCTGAAACTGGTTCTGAGGCTTGCTTTCTCTCTTCTGACTGTTTTCTCTTGCCTCTTAACATGCCTTGCGATTTTTGTTGGAAGTCCAACATGATCCACTGGGAAATGGGATCAGTTGAAAGGCCGCCGGAATGAGGTTTCGTGGTAACCTGGGTAGGAAACGTGCCCGCATTTAATGTTTGCCGGAGGTTTGTAGGTACCAGAGGCTCCAAGTGCATTACCAGCCTCTAGTTTATCACCTGAATGTGTGAGGGGTAAACGGAATGGAAGAGGTATCCCGAAAGGGGTCTACCCAGTCTGTCTGACCTGCTCCCAAGAGCTCTTCGCTCCAGAGAACTGGCCCCGACCCTCCTCCCCTCCCCCTCCCCCAACAGGGAAAACAAAGCTGCCAGCAGGGCTAACTTGGCAGCTAGAGTCATGATCGGGTGACACGATACGGTGTTTAATTCATTTGTAGCCTCACGCGGTGACTTAACGTTTCCCCAAACCCGTAGACGTCCGGAAATAGTCGTCAGACACAGGTAGGATGTCTGTAAACGTGTCCCACTGAGCAGAGACCCCGCTCTCTTATCTGTCAGAGGCACTCTTATAAAGTAATTTCTTATAAAGTAATTTCTTTTCACAAGCTAGTGGCAGTGCTGGTAATTTTCCTGTTAGTGCATAAACATTTGAAATGGTCTGTGGTACAGCAGCGGCTTGAGACGTCACTTGTCCCTGCCCTTCTCCCCTTGCAGCAGGACGTCCTGAAACTAGGGGACTTTGGGTCCTGCCGGAGCGTCTACTCCAAGCAGCCGTACACCGAGTACATCTCCACGCGCTGGTACCGCGCCCCGGAGTGCCTCCTCACCGACGGCTTCTACACCTACAAGATGGATGTGTGGAGTGCAGGCTGTGTGTTCTACGAGATCGCCAGGTAGGCCCGAGGCCCGCCTCGCGTCTGAGGACTCCCGCCCGGTGCCCCCCCCCCCCCCCCGCCGAGTGAACCTTCTCGAACAGGTTGCCTGGCGAGGCCCGGCCAGCCCAATGGCGTCATGCCGGTGCCTTCCTTTACCAAACAGATTTTGCAGTCATCCCGCTCACGTGACTGGTGCTAACTTGACGGAAAACGTCGCAGGCTTTCCTTTTACTTTGCGCCAAATACTCTCCTCGTCTGCTTCTCAAAGTACAAACTACCGTCAGTCAGCTCTTCCCTGAGGTCGGTCGGCCTCCTGACTCGGCCTCATCGGTGCAATGACTGACGTTCAGAAGCAGAGTGGAGGGCGCTTCCTGCCAGCTGGCGGGGCCTGCCGTGTGGGCAGCGGCCCTGCTCCCAGCGCCTTCCCTGAGCGAGACAGTCCACCGAGTAGGATGCTCTGGCCGCAGGCGTGAGGGTGGGCCACTTGGCGGCACGGCTGGATTCCAGAAAGCCCCGTCCTCACCATCCTCCCCGGCCTCCCCGGCCTCCTCTCCCCCAGCCTCGGGGCTTCGCCGCTGGATGGAGCAGCGGCCCGGGAGAAGGGAAGGGGCTGGTCTCCCCCAGAGGTGAGGAGGGTGTGGGGTAGAGGAGGCCCAGGGAGGGGCAGGGTGGTGCCCACGTGCTCCGAGCGGATCGGAAGGACGAGCCGGTGCGTTTAAGGTCGGGTGACGTGCATCGTAGGCGGGGACCCGAGTCATCGGTTGCCGCCTGCTCAGCTAACCACTTCGTGAATACAGACACACGCGTCCTTCAGGACGTACCTGCTGATAATCGGCTTGTTATTTTTGGAAAGCTGAGTGGCGATTTCACTGATGCTGAAAGCACTGACGGTCCTTTCCGCTGTGCTGAGATCCCTTGAATTAATCCGAAAGGATGTGGAGGGACTTCAGTGTCGAGAACGTGACGGCTGCTCATCCGCCGAGCGAGGGGCAGCCCGTGGGGAGACCGTCGTTCTGCCCCCCGCCGCATCTCAGAGCCACCTGCCCGCGCAGAAGTGGCCCCGGTGCCCAAGCCGCACTAGTAAACCCTCCGCCGTGGCCTGTCCTGCGAACTGAACTCACTTATAGAAGCCTAAATTCTTTCATCCACGATTCCCAAATCCATAAAATCGCTGAAAACCAAAACGTTTCTTGGACTTCATCTGTCAACAAAACCGGACCTGACCCACCATGAATTTTTGTCGAAAAAGCTCCTGAGACGCGAGACTCGAGTTTAGGTGTCCCGGTGTGAACATTCCTGTTTCGCTGCAGGGATCCCAGGGGTACGGAGAGGAACGTGGCCGCGTCTTAAGAGTGTCACCCGCTCGCTGTAAAGGAGAAACAGGCCGGAGCAGTCCCATGCACGGGGTGCCATGCGGCTTTCGTGTCCCCGGGTTTCTGTGGGAGCTGGCCGCCCCACAAAGCGGGTCGCTGGGATGAGGTGGCCCCGGCCCGTCCTGACCGCAGCTCCGCCCTGCCTCCCCCTCCCCCAGCCTTCAGCCCCTCTTCCCCGGAGCCAACGAGCTGGACCAGATCTCAAAAATCCATGACGTCATCGGCACACCTGCGGAGAAGACTCTCACCAAGTTCAAACAGTAAGTGCGTGTGCGCCCCGGGGCCCCAAGTGGACCTGCCCCCTGCGGGGGCTGCTGGGGGGAGACAGTGGGGGGGGGGGGCAGACCGGGCCGCACCTCTGCTGCCCTCGTGGCTCCTCCGTCCGCCTGGGTCCCCGCGGCCGCTGAAGGGGCTCCAGGTCGGGCTGGTGTGAGCACCGAGCCGCTCGGAGCTGTCTCCCCCCACCCCGGGGGTCCCGCCAGGGTGCCCTCCTAGGTGCCGCGGGAGATGCTCCTGGCCTTGCCGAGGCCCTGGCCATCGGGTCCCGTCCTCCGAATATTGACCCAGGACCCAGGGGCCTCTGGGTGGAGAGGGATGCCACGTGCAGGCGGTGCGCAGTGAGCGCTCTGTGACCGTCACCCAGAGCTGCCGGCCACACTGACGCCCACACCGGCACTGGTTACTGAATCCGGGGAGCCGGGGGCCTCCGAGGGGGAGCCCCGTGGGCTGAGGGGGTGGGCAGCTCCTGGGCCCTAGGAAGGCGAGGAGGTGACAACCAGTTTGAATTCTTCCTTTTTCTGCTTATAAACTTTACCTCATTTTTCTCAGGTGGGCACGTGCTCTGAGTCTTTTGGGGGGAAAGTCGTTTTCTCACACTGATAGCGTAACAGATTTCACAACCCCTGCCCTGTTGTTAAAAAGGGAGACTTCACTTTTCTAGAGCGGTTTTAGGTTCGCCGCAGAACTTAGCGGGAGGTACAGAGAGTTCCCTTGCACCCCGCTGGGGCCCACGCGGCTTCCCCCTGTGCAAACCTCAGCCAGAGTCCATAAGCCTCCGGTGACACATCATCGTCGCCTCCACAGCTCGTGTGAGGGGCCCCTGGGCTGTTGCACTTCCTCTGGGTTTGGGCAACGGTTCGGTCCCGCCCCCTTCTCCGTGCGGGTCCCTGTAGGATCATGACGACGGCTGGCCGGGTGCTCTACATAATGGCGTGATCGTTTATTGTCATTGGGCTTTCAATACAGGTCGAGAGCTATGAGTTTTGATTTTCCTTTTAAAAAGGGATCAGGAATACCTCTACTGACAGCCAATTTGTCCCCGAAATGCCTCTCCCTCCTGCACGCAATGGTGGCCTACGACCCCGACGAGAGAATCACTGCCTGTCAGGCCCTGCAGCACCCCTACTTCCGGGACCAGAGGTGGGCTTCCGTGGGCCTCCGTGTGGTGTGGAGACCTGGGGGGCACGTGGTGGGGCACCTGGGTCCGGGAACAGCTCTGTTCTGAACTCGGGGGCCCCGGGAACATACACCTCGTTCTTTTCTGGAACGGCCTCAGCGACTCCACTGCAGGGTCTGGGGGGGCGGTTCTGTGGCTGGTGCCCAGGCTCCGGGAGGGGCCCGGTGCACGTCGGTGTCGACGGGGGGAATCTCGCCGTAAGGCTTGGGGGTGCTGGCACCGGAGTACCTGCCCGAGGGCGTCTAATTCTGCTCCTCCCTGTGCTCCAGCCGGTGTGAGCGGTGCGAGTGCAGGTGACGTCTGGCCCAGACCTCCCGGGGGGCAGGGCCCACGGTGCACGGGGCCCTCTCCTCTCCCAGCCCAGAGACCGGCAGGCCGACACAGGACGGAAAAGGCTCCCGGAACGGTTGACGCGGAAGAGGCGGTGACGAGGCAGAAAGGTCGTGCTGCGCACGTTCTCAGGGGCCACTCCCCTCTCTTCCTTCCCCACAGGGCAGTGGAGAAGCGGGCTCTGGCCAGCCACAGGAGGTCAGTCTTCTCAGAGTGCCCCGTGGCTCCGGAACTACTCCTTAACGGCTGGCAGATTTCAAAGGAGGGCAGGAAACAGGTACTAAGTGAAGTCGGGGAGCTGGAAATGGTCTCGGTAGCCGGGACCCGATGCCCTCAGGTGGCCTGCGTCCCCGCGGAAGACACCGCCCTCGGCAGGTGCAGGGAGCCGGGCTCCGGTTGTGCCTGCCCTTTCCGTGCCTCCGGCCGAGGGGAGACGGTGGGTGTGGCACCCCGCGTGCACAGGCCTGGCGAGGTGGGACTATCCCACACGTGGGTGCCAGGTTCTCTGCCCATGCACTCTGCCGCTGTCATCTGCCTGTGCCCCCTGACTAGCACAGGGCACAGGCCACACTGACCCAGGTGACCCAGCTGGCGATGACCGGCCCCAGCCGCCACACGGCCCCAGACGTCCACGCGGGTGCAGCGGGCCCGGGTGAGCACCGGTCTGGGCCCGGATCGATCGCTTTAGAAACGGCACCTTCCTCTTGCAGTCTTGTCATCCTCGGGTGCCCCACGCGGCCCCAGCTCTCAGCTCCCTGGTCCCACGTTCTGGGCTGGCCCCGCACTTCGTGAGGACTGTGCCCTCCGTCACTCACCCCGGCATTTACTGAGCGTCGGTACGTGCCAGGAGCTGAGGCCATGGGTGTGGCTGCCGCCAGGAGGCTTTCTGGAATTCTAGGCTGCTGCCTGATGCTCCCCCGTGGTGCACAGGCCGAGCTGTTCAGACCCGGTCTCCCGGTCTTTCCCCCCAGACCTGCTTTTCTCCCCACGCCTTCCCTTTAAGGGGGGGAGGCAGCCCCCTCTCGGCAGCTCCCCACCCCCCACATGAGCCTCCCTCATTTCACCTCCCAGCTGCTGTCCCTGCTCTGCCCTTCCCTCCTGGCCAGACACCTGTCCGACCGCGTCACTCCTGCTGGCACTCCCGAGGGCTGCGCGTGTCTACAGGGGCCGTGCAGTAATAAGCCTTCCCAGCTTTGTGGGCCGTAAGGCCCTGTCACAACCGCCCTCTTTTCTCTGGTGCCGTGGATGATCCGTAAATGAACGGTGGGGCTGTGTTCCAGTAGGACAATCTCCACTGAGACGGGAATTTCCTATAGTTGTGACATGCCGTGAAGTTGTTTTCAGCTTTTTAAAAATGTAAAAATATTCTTAGCACGTGAGCCACGTGAAAGCAAGGCCGTGGGCAGATTTGGTCATCGTCAGGGAGTTGGAGTGGGGACCCTGGAGCCGCGTCACCGGCTCAGCCAAGGCTAGCGCAGGGCCAGCCGGCCTTGACGACTCGGCGCGGAGGCCCTGCCGCCCCCTGCTGGGCACGGTGACCAGCCCTGTCACTCGGGGGGCTGGGAGTCTAGTCACCACGTGGTCAAACCTCTGGGTCAAGTTAGATTAGGCGAAAGTCGTGCAAAAGAGCCCCTGTTGTATTTCCCGATTTCCATAAGGGGGGCACCATTGCACGTTCAACGGGCCTGTGTTTTGTTTCAAGAAACCGTCCCTAAAGCCAGAGGAGGACCCTCCCACGAGACAGGGACCCGCCTGCCTGATGCAACTGCCCAAACTGAAGCTTTCGGGGGTGACCGAACTGGCCTCGTACCCCAGCCCCGCGCTGCACTCCGTGTTCGGACCCGGAGCGAACAGCAAAGTCCCGGTGCCGAGGCCCCCGAAGTTTGTCGGCACAAACCAGAAGGTAGCCCGTCTCGCTAGCGTCCCGCCGCTCGCCGCCCCGGGCCCGTCCCGGCCTCTGCTCAGCGTCTGCCCTTTCCTCCGACAGGCAGACCCGCAGAAGGACGCGAAGCCTAACCTGAAACAGTGTCGTCTGCCCTCGATAGGGAGGAGAGGCGGCCGCTACTGAGCAGCACGCGCCGGTCGCCTGCCGGGGGCAGCACCGCGCGGAACCAGGTGCGGCCGGGCCGCCGCGATCGCCTCCGAGCCTTGGGTGGAGGGCTCCGGGGAGAGCCCCGTCCCCCTCGCGGAGCCTGGCGCCCCGAGAGCGTTGCCCCGCTGGCCAGCCGGAGCCCGGGATCTGCACCCCGAGAGCGGCCGTGCTGTGTTCCTGCCGGATACGTTCGTCAGACCAGCTCATTCGGGGCTTTTGTTTCATTCTCGTAACGTAAGAACTGGGGGTAGAGAATATTTTGTAATTTTTTATCTGATTCCGAAGAGAGATCCGAATTTATGTTGTGTATTTAGGCTCGGTGTCGCCGTGGCTGTGGGCGCGGCGCCTCCAGGACATCGCCGATGGCGCCGGGCGCGTTACGGCGTCACAGACTGTGCTGTCGGAGCTTTATTAAAGAACAAGTATCGTTACGACATTTGAACGCTTCCTGACTTTAACACGCGTCCTGACCAGCTGTCTCTCTGCTTTAGGTTTTGTGAGCATATTCGGGGAATTTATTTTGTTGGGAAGCCCGGTACGGCTTAATTTTGTCGCGCTTGAAAAGCCCGTAAGGAGTAAACGCAGGCCTGGCCTGGGTGCCGAGGCAGGGAGGCCGCCCAGCAGGAGGCTCGTCGGCGCAGGCTTCACAGCTTCCTCCCGTGAGTAGAGCGCGCCGCTCCCCGTGTGGGAACGATGCCTTCTTTCTTCGTCCCCACAGACTTACGACGTTAAAAAAAAAAAAGAAAAAAGAAAAAGAGCAAATTTCCCAGGTTAGTTTCAGTCTTCTTGTTCCCTCTTTTGAGACAAGTCTGTGACAGGCTGGTCATCGTCAGGGAGGTGGAGTGGGGACCCTGGAGCCGCGTCACCGGCTCAGCCCAGGCTAGCGCAGGGCCAGCCGGCCTTGACGGCTCGGCGCGGAGGCCCTGCCGCCCCCTGCTGGGCACGGTGACCAGCCCTGTCACTCGGGGGGCTGGGAGTCTAGTCACCACGCGGTCAGATCTCTTGGTCCCGTCCTCTCCGGTGGCTGTCACCTCTGGACCCGAGTCACAGGTGGTGGAGCAGGGCCCGGCCTCGCAGGACAGTCCGCAGGTGGACGCGGCAGCCGCGGGAGGGGCGGGTGTGCGAGGCAGGGGGGGTGCGGGCCGAGGGGGGGCAGAGGCGCCCAGGAAGCGCAGAGTCAAGAGTAGAAACAAGACTTGGGGGATGTTGAGAGCTGGGTGCACATGGCGAGGGGTTGAAAAGAGCTTCCTCTGACCCCATTTAACACCCCGCCTCGCTGTCCGATGCCCTGCTGTGCGGGCGGGCAGGGCACCGGTCTGCCTCTGCGGGAGGATCCGGGAGTTCCGAGGCCCGAGGGAGCTGAGGCAGGGAGGCCGGGGAGACGGGATCGCAGAGGGCCCCGCTGTGGGTGAGCCCAGGCGGGGAGGCGCCGGGGAACCAGGCCCCCAAGGGCCAGCGGCCCGGCAGGGACGGGCTCCTGTCCTCGGGGACTGGCTCCGCGGCAGAGTTAAGGAAAACTCTTACCCCTTTAAGGGTGTAAAATTTGAGGGGAAAATCTTCAACGTTCTCCCGCGTGACTTTCTGAGAAAGCAGACCTGCCCCTCCCCACGGAGGGCCTCTCAGGCCAGGCCCCTGTGGGGTGTGACCTGTCCACCAAAGGAAGCTCTTTTGGCTCAACGTCGGTCTCTGGAATAAAAGCGCCGTGAAGCAGCCACACCGGGCTCCAGGATGGCCACGGCTGGCCCAGCCCTGCGCCAGAGCGACTCCACCGTCCCGCACATTCGGAGCGCGGGAAGGTGCTGCCGGCCGCGCTGGGGCGTCCCGCGCCCCCGGGGTGCCCGCACGCAGCGGCCCGCTCTCGGCCCAGCGGTGGGCATGGGAGGCCGCGTCCGCCTCCGCTCACTCGCGACCGGGCAGGCGCTGAAGGAGGCCGCCTGAGCCTTTGCAGGCAACGCTATTAAAGGGCTCCCGGGCACAGGAGTTGTCGCCGCGGGGCCCCAGGAGGGAAATGGGGCGGAAGTCCTGCTCCAGCACCCCGTCCACCTGGCTCACCCGCTCCCAGCCAGAGAGGGGACCCCTGGGGCGCGGGCACACACAGCCGAGGTGCGGCCAGCCGTGCCGGTCCAAGGGTTCCGATTCTGACGGCCCTGAGCGGCACGGTCCTGCTTGTGGAGGAGGAAAAGCAGAGGCGATGCCACCGAAGCGACCTGGGCTCTGCTGCCCCCCGCTGCTGGGGACACCCCTGGGTGTGCGCCGTTTCCTCCGGCCGGGCCACGTGGCCGGCCCGCAAGCTCGCCGCAGGGCCGAGGGCTGAGCTAGAGTCTCCCTGGAACGCCTTCCTCCCCTCAGCTTCCCTGAGACCGGTCCCCACACTCGGAGAGTGCGCTCACCAGCTCCAGAAGCATCGGAAAGCTCGAGGCAAGAAGTGAAAGCAAATACGAAGCGTATCAGGCCGGCCAGGCCTACGCCCGGCCCGCCTCCTTCCCTGGCGTGTGAGAGCCTGACGGGCCGGAGTCTGGCCCGGGTGCCACGTGCCCAGGGCCCGCCGCGGGCTGCACGTCCGTGGTGGCGGTGCCAGCGTGTGGCAGTCACGAGGCAGTCCGGTTTTGGAAGCCAGCTTGGACCACGGGGCCGGGAGCCGACGTTGGGACACGGCTGGCGGTCGACTCCAGAGCCCGACCGAAGGGTGACCACAGACGGTGGACCGAGCGAGGCCTGCCCACTTGGAGGGCCGTGACCCGTGGGGCCGGTGAAAGCCGGGGAGCACGGCCAGGCCCTCTGACCGTGCCCGAATTCTAACAGTTGTCCTGGGCCCAGCCAGGCCTCCACCTGTCCTTTCACAGGAAGAGGAGACGACCCCGGGGGGGTGGTCACAAGAGGAACTCTGGACTTCATTTTCCAAGACGGCCCTTGGTGACCCCGCGGCAGTCCGTGGGCCTCCTTGTGCGTCTCTGGACCTGCGGGGCTGGGGTTCTGTGCGTCACCGACAGCGCCTGGAAACCAGTGCTTTGACCAAGAGGGCAGACGCCAACTCTCCGGGACGTGCTGTTTAATGCGCAGGTCGTACCGAATGTACAGGATACATAAATCGAGTGTCTCACTTAAAACAACAGGGTGTCCGTGCTTCCTGGTATTCATCTTCCCCAAAGTGCACGTCCCTGGGACCCAGAGGCTCCGTGAGCAGCTGTACCGGGCCTCTCCTCTGAGAAGCAGCCACGGCCTGGGGTGAAGCATCGGTCCTGTCGCTGTGCTCGCAGAAACGAAGAAAACAGAGTGCACGTCTCGAAGGGCATACGCTCGTTTTTCTCCCGAAGTCGTGTGGGCAGTGCCCCAGACTAATGTGCTCGCTTAGATGCGAGTCACACGCTCCTGGTTTACGGCCACACCAAATAAAAATGCCTTCGGGGTGCAGCTGCGTACGGCTTTTTAAAGCTGAGAATGTTCTCCTGCCTGGCCGCTACACTTCACCGCGGTTCTCTCGCCTGTGGGGTCGACGAGTGTTTGTGGCGCGACCTCCGCGCAGGGCCGTTCCTGAGCCGGTTTCCGCCAAACACGAATTCCGCACGGTCCCGGGGCCCTCAGTCCCCGCGGCGAACGGAGCCCTCCACGCTCCCCAGAGGCCGACGGACGGACGAGCGCTCGCGGGCTTCCAATGACAACAGCCGGGCCTTAGAGCCGGAAGGAAAGAACGATTCGCCGGAGCCCGTCCGCACACGTGCAGGCACCCACGACGGCCGTGACGGTGAGCCTGAAGCCTGAAGACGGGGCCGCGGAACTCTGCAGCCGAGCCGCGCTCGCTCGAGCGGCCCGTCCTGGCCGGGGCACTGCCAGCGGAGAGGGCTTCCGGGAACGTGGTGGAAAAAGGACGGGTGATTTTATACCAAACTTTAATTGAACAAAAGGTTACATTAAAAGCGGAGCCGACTTGACAAAAGATAAACAAATGGTGTATTCAAGATAGTTTTAATATTAATATTTTTTTCATGAATTAGAAATATCACTCTTAGATTGATGAAAATTACTGGTGAAGTAACCACGTCCCCCAGAAGCAGAATTCCATTATTTGTACATATAATACAGAGCCAGACTACACTGGAAACAACAGTATTAAAATAAATGTTAAGATTAAAAAGCATCTATACACCCTGGAGGGCCGTGAGTCCGTGAGACCCGTATCTAAAGTCATTTCCTAACAGCAGTGAACTATTTTAAGTGCAAACGACTCGTGAAGATCTCAGATCGCAGCATCCACCATCCTGAATGGCAGATTCCCGTCAGAAGGGGACAACTTTCACGAGTGCCCTCCGGGTCGCCTTCTGACCACCTAAGTATAAAGACATCAGTGCAAAACCAGAGTGAAGTGCTATTTGTAAGAGTTGAGTTTAAGGGGATTTCTTGTCCAAGAAACACTTTACACTATGTATGTATATACTATATATATACATATGTATGGATATATACACACATATATGAGATTTTAATTACATTGAACTTTCGAGTAAAAAGCAAGAAAATCCCATTTCTTATTTTTTACTGCAGCCCCACAAGAACGATTTAAAAATGGCAACGGCTTCTTTGGGTGAGTGGCAGAGAAGGCGGCTTCGAGCGGGCCCCGAGGGTCTTCCCACGACTCCGGGCGACAGCTGCCTCCGCGAGTGTCCGCGCCCGGGGCTCCCGCCTCCGTCCGTCGCTCCCTCAGGACCGCGTGGGTCACTATACTACAGTTCCACCTGGAGAGCTGGCCTGGTTTTGGGATGACAATAAGCCCTGCAAACAAAGCAGTTTACATTAATCCAGCAAAACACGGGGCAGCCAAGAAAGCCACACTCCTCCGCCAGCCGGCTCGCGTGACCAGAGTTACCCTGTCGGCCTGTCAGCCAGCGTCCCTCTGTCCTCTACTTCATTGTCATTCATGTCATTGTGTGACATTCCTAATCAGGAGCCACTGAACCCGGCCCCTGTCTGGCTGTCCTCCGGTGGGCAGGGCTGGCCCGGGGTCCCCGGCACGTCGTGGGCCTGAAGGCGAGGGGCGGCCGTAGGCCACCCTCCCCAGAGGCCGCGGCTCAGGGCCACGGCGAGGTCCCCAGGAGAGGTCCCCGTTGGCTCCCACGGCCACCCCACCTGCACACCCAGCCCCGCGAGCCGGTCGGTGCGCTCTGGTTGGGGTGCGACGGTGGTGCCCCCCCCCCCCCATCCCTGGCTTTAGCACCAGCGTGGACTCGGCCGGTGGACAGAGAAGGATCTGGGCCACGGGTGGGGAGGCCCAGAACGCGGCCCACACCCGCGCTGTGTCGGCTCGGGGAACAGGGTGTAGGAGGTGGTGTGTGCGCCACGGGGCGGCCCCTCCCGGCAGGTGGCAGGCCTCTGGCACTCCACGTGTGAGCAGGGCCGCGGCCCAGAGCTAACCGTGGGCGTGGATGCGCGTGTGCTCATCATGGAGTTCCGTCACGGGCTGGCGGGCGACCGTCGCGGGGAAGTTTCAGGTCACAAGAGGGCAACGCTGAAGCTACGGCTTTTCGGCTCTGTGAACACACGCTTACGCTGCCCCCAAAATGCTTCCGTCCGTGACTCGTGGACCCAGGACGAGCCTTGAACTCCACGCAATCGCGGCTGTGTTTTCACCCACTGCACTTGTGCGGACACCCCGGGGCCGCGCCCACACCTGGCCGGAGGGAAGCCGGGCAAGTCGCTGGCCCCCCCACTCACGCCTCGTTTCTTCAGACTGCCCCCCCGTGACTCTGGACACGATCAGGAAGCCAAGGGCCAACGGGTGTGACAACCGAGCCCCGCGCAGGGCGTCCGGGAGCACAAGCCTGGTCTGACGCGCCCCCCTTGTTTCCCCGCTCACGCCCATCAAGGGGCCGCGGGACAGACGGCTCAGCACACCCGACCTCGGGCCGCCTCCCAGCCTCCACGGAGCGGCGGGGGGGGGGGGCCGGCAAGGCCCGACGCCCTCTCGGTGGCGACGTGAGGAAACCTTTAAGACAAGGATGCACCGCCTCCCTCGTCAAGGTTTCAGGTGATTCCGACTAACAAAGTGGTTTCCGGGAGCTACGGGGTGTCCTGGACAGCTTGTCAAGTCTACAAAATAAAGACCTCGCTTTTCTCTCCAAACCGGAGAAAAGTACTCCGCTCCTCCCGCCAACGGGAGAACCACGATCCCGTCTGGGGACAGAGCCGCACACCCTGCTCAGCGGTGGCTGCACTTAAATACCAAGGACACTCTGAGAAAGGCACCCCCCCCCACACACACACACACATTAGGGAAGGTGGTATCTCTAGACCGGCCTTGTCCAACACAAGGTCAAGGCAAGCCACGTGTGAAATTTAAAATTCTAGTAGCACATTTAACAAGTGAGAAAAAGGTGAAACAATATATTTAACCTAATATATCCCATGTTATTTCAACACAGAATCGATTTAAAAATTACGAATGACGGACTTGACGTTATTTTTTCCCACAAAGCCTTTGAGGCGGGCGCTGTAGCACATCTCCGTTCGGCCCGGCCCCGTTCCCGGTGCTCTGTGGCCACAGGTGGCCCTGGACGACAGACTGTGGTGCCGAGCGCGGGCCTGGCCGCCCCAACACCACCCCCTCCACCACCCGCCCCACGCCTTAGCCTCTCTCCGGTTGTGGGTGTGCAGTTCCCGTGGAGGGCGGGTGCTAAGGCACGGAGGTGGCCGGGGGCCCCGGCTTCCTGGGCCTGACGTCAGCAGGGACACGGCGCCTCCACTGGCTGACCATCTCCTCTCTCCCGAGATGCCGCCTCGTCCTTGGGGCCCAGCAGGGAGGCCCGCTCTCCTCTCCTCCTAGGCGACACACACACATTCTCCTGCTTCCGTTGGCCGAAGCCTCAACCCCATAGGAACGACCCCCTGCGGCCCCGCTGTCCGAGAGGCCCAGGCTCGAAACAGACCGTGAAGGTTAGCTAAGCGAGCGACCACCCCAACGCCACCCCCCCCCAACGCCACCCCTCCTCACAACAACCCTCTACTGCCACATATCCAGGGAGCTGCAGGGTCCGGATAACAGGGTTATTAGCCCTTCCGATGTCAACCCTGGTGAACGAGTCTTTAATAACGGACACGGTGCAGCAGTGCGTGCCAGGGACCCACCCCCAGGGTGCCGCCCCTCGGGTACCGAGCTGGCGAGCAGCCCGGGATGCCAGGCCCGGCTGTGGGTGAGAGACCCGAGGGCTCCCTGGAGCCCTCAACCACAGCAAAGGGAGAAGGGACAGAATGGCGGAAGCAGGACCACCGGCGGGCCACCCGGGCCCCGCCCAGGGAGCCCCGAACCCCGGGGTGCAGGTGCTTGTGGTGTGCGGGTGAGGGTCCGTGACGTTCCTCGGAGGGCGCGAGGGCGCGTCTGACACAGGCAGCGGGCGAGGGCCGGGTCTCGCCACCGGCAGCGGGAGGTCAGTGGGACGCAGACCCACACCCGTTCGCCTCCTACAGATGGAACTCGCTTTGCCGTGATGGACAGCAGAGGCACCGGGGAAAGACTGCCGCTCAAACAAAAATTCAATGTCCAGCTCACCTTCTCTCTGTGCTTTAGTTTAAAGGTTACTGGGGGACAAAGAGAAAGATGCAGAACACACACAGGCCCCCAACAGAGACCAGACCACTCTCAGGAGGGAGGCCAGCTGCCATCGTCACGTAAGAACAGTTTGGGGCGCATCCCGGGGGGGGGGGGGGGCTCCCCGGACCCACCATCCGTGGCAGACGCACAGTGGCCCTGCCGCCCGGTCTGCCTGCTCCCGAGGCCGGCTTGCACTTCACTGTGTCCTCACTGGTTATTTTCACGGGGAGGGGACAGCAAAGACCAGGCCCGGTTTAGAGACAGCCGTGCCCGTCTGGCCTGCCCGACGACCTTGCCGCGTCGGTGTCCTCAGCGGTGTGCGGACCGGTTTCACGAACAGCAAGTCTGCCCCGGCCCAGACCCCGCGAATCTGCCTAACACCCTATCAGGCCCCAGGAAGGAAGCGGTTACTGGAATAGTGACAATCCGGAGTCTAATATTTACTAGGCTGTCCCGCCGTCACCAGACTTGCCGTTTTATTGCCGCTAGAGATCTCACTCGAAAATTAAGTGAGGAGATACTCCAGCTCTTGGTCACACAGAGACTAAGAGGCAGATGCCATTTGTAAATTGATGTCCTTCTACAGATGGCACGGGCACAGTGAGAAATCTCAGCAGGCTAACTTCTTCCAGAACGCCCGAGCCACACACCCCTCTTGCCTGACCCTCCACGAGACCCTCACGGCTCGCATGACCCAAGCGCTGCATGAAGAGCCCGTGGAAGCCTGGCGGAGCCGAAGCCCCAGACCGCACGGCCAGGGTCAGGGGTGGGCACAGCACAGCCCTGGTTCCCCGCGAGGGTGACTCCCCCACAACGGCCCCCCCCCCCCCGGGCCCCTCGTGGCCCCCGACCCACTGCTCACTTTGGGCCTGGGGCCTTGGCTCCTGCTGGGCAGTAAACAGACCCTGTCCCTGTGGTAGCCTTGACCTGCCCAACGACAGGTCACATCGGGGGTGACAATTTCCCCCAGGGAGACCACTCGGCCTGATGCCTTAAGAGAAACTCACCCGGAGAAAATGATGCTCTTTTCAGACATCCGGGCAAAAGGCTTTCTTGGGGCACAAGCATGTCGGGGCAGCTCAGAACTCTGCCTGGGGAGAAAGTACCCCCTTCCTATGGCAGGAGGAGGGGACGCTCTCGTGTGCCCTAAAAGTGCCTCTGGCTGGAGTCGCTTCAAGAGGGTCCCAGCCACGCTGGCCCCCACCCAGAGCGAGATGCTGGTCTGGAGGCCACCAGCACTCAAGGAGGGGAGGGGACGGGGCGCCTCCAGAGGCTCTGTCCCTTGCAGGAGACCACGGGTCCACAGTCAACGGTTTCTTCCGACAGGCAGACACGGGAGGATGGAGTATTTTTTCAAGGCACAAACTATTTTTAAAAGATTAAAATGTCGTGTGTGTCTTTCTCAACTTGCTGTCAACCTCGCAGCATTGAGGGCCGACAATCTACTCCCCGCTAAGGGAAAAACACGCCGTTGCTGTGGCGGGCGATCAGGTCGGCCGCTGTGAGGGCGGACGAGCGACAGGCTCTTCTGCGCTGGCAGCTCAGCGTGAGAGGCCAAGTGCACGACACTTCGCGCCGGGCGCTCGGGAGGACGGCACCGTCAGAGGGTTCGGGGTCCAGCCCCCGGAGCAGGCGGAGAGGCAGCCCGGAGGGAGCTCCAGGCCCGAACGTCTCCTGTCAAGGAGCAGCCCCGGGGCCCGACCAGGTGACCTCCCACAGCCTCCGGGGCCCTTGCAGATCCAGGCTGGAGTCCGGCCTCGAGGGGCTCAGGGCCAGAGAGAGGCCGGGGTGCAGCTGGGGGGCCGGGGGCGGGGGGAGGACACCTCCCTGCAGGACGAGGCGAACGGCTGACTCTCCCCACCCCACGTGGGCCGGGCGTCTCCGGAAGGACGGCTCCACGGCAGCCCCGAGGCCTCCGGCGGGCCACGTGAGACGAGGAGGAAGAAAGACAAGGACAGCCCGGGACAGGAGCTCCTCCAGGAGCCGGCCCGCCTCGTGCCCCCAGCTACCGGCCAGGGGACCCAACGGGATGCCCGACGCCGAGCCGCTGGCGGCCCAGGCCGCCCCCTCACGCGTCCGCGCCGTCGCCGAGGAGTCCGTCGGCAGCCCTCGCCCAGACAGGACAGTCGGCACCTCTGCCGCTCGGAGCAGTCAGTCTCCAGTCACGAGGACGCGGAACTGGGCGGAAGCGTGGGAACTCCCGTGGCTGTTGGCGCTCTCGACGTGAACAAGCACCGAGAAGCTTCCTTCTCCGGCCAGCTGGGACCGCCGTACAGCCTCGCTGTGGAAGTGACCACTGGAAACTGTCTACGCGTCCGGTGTTGGCACGCGTTTACGGACAGAGGGCCCCCGAGCGCCTGGGGACACGCGTGGGCGGGGAGGCCCCGGCCGCGACGGGGACGAGGGAACAGCTAAGACCCAAGACAGTGCCACACAAACACCGTTTTCTTAACATGAGAAATCACCGATACTGCCATGAAAGCCTCATTAATTACGGTAACAGTTAAGAACTTACCAGCATGTCATGTTAGGAAGGCTCTTCATCAAATTTATTTGTCAAGAAGTTAGATGAAAACGTAAAAAAGGACACACATTTCACTTCTGATTTTCATTAAACGTAAATAATCATACAATTTTATACGATGCCACCTAACACAGCAGTCCTTAATAAACTTAGGTATACAGAAATAAAAAACGCAGGAAATTCTTCCTTTACCCTTCGAGAGGCAGCAGCTTGAGTGTCACCGAGGTACCAGGGGGACTGTCCCCTCCACAGGGTGGGGGGAGGGTGCATTTTCTTACGGCTCAGAACCTGGGCTCTGAACCCAAGTGCTTTTCAACGCAAGCCCCGGACCCCGTTCTCTAGCCTGCCATCGGCGCTCGCGGGCCATCGCCAGGCTCACGGCGCTGAGCCCCCTGACGACCCGAACCCATGACAGTCCCAAGCAGCCCCGTGCGACAGGCGTGCTGACGGGGGGCCTCGCCGATCGGTCCCTGATGTGTCCCCAGGACGGCTGACGCTGCCAGGTTACTTATCAAGCCCACCACACGCACGTGGAGGGTCCCTGCTGAGGGAGGACACCCCGACAGTGGGCACAGCCCCTCAACGGGACAGTGGCTCAGAGGCCAGGAGGGGCGGGGCAGTGCCGGGGCCTCGGACAGGCTGGCCTCGGCCGAGCCCTCGGGCGCAGAGCGGGACGCTGCGTTCGCGCCTCTCTCCCGGAAGAGCCCAGGGAACTCTGCCGCTAGGTCTTTCTCGGGTTCCCTCCCCGGCCCTCCCTGACCCTTAGGCTTTCCCCCCTCACCCCCTGAGCTTCCCCAACAAAGAACCGAACGTCTCCCTCCCAAGGCGAGAGGGGAGCCCCGTACACGGTGCAGACGTCTGACCGAGCGGCTCCACCGATTTCTGTACAAACTCAGTACCTGACGAGGGTCTTAACGATTCAGTGGAGGAACGGGGGGTGCGGCTGCCCGGCTACCCGCCAGCTGGGACTCGGGTCCCCCGGGACGTGTGTGCAGGCCCGCAGACAGGTGGAGCCTCGAGGCGCTTCGCTCCTGTGGCCCCTGAAGAGCTGACTCCCCTTTCCCGTCAGAGGCGCGGACCCTCAGTTCCGGGCAATGGCGACAGAACATTTCAAAAACGCCAGAAGCTTCAATCAGCACACGAGACAAAATTAGGATTCTTTACCACTATTTAAGTGAATGTAGAACCCAAAGTTACTGATTGTTTTTCAGGAGTCTGCCCACTGCCTCTTACACACATGCTTTTAGAAGAAGGCAGCGTTTTCCAAAGGCTTCTCTCTCCAGCCCTCGAAGGGATTTTAACCCCCCTGCCCCTGAGTAAGGGAGGATCTCAGAGAAGGGCTGGGGTGGCCGGGGGGCTCGGAAGCCACAGCACGGCAGGCTGGAGAGAGGCGAGCCGGGGCAGGGCAGGCAGAAAGGACCACGCACGGTAGGAAAGCTGTGCTGGCCAAGCAGTAACGGCCTCCTCTTGCCAAAAGCTGTTCTATTCCAGAAGTTGGGTTACAAAAGATATTCTTGCTCAGGATAACGTTTAAGCAAAAACACCTGAAACAGTTTCAGTGAGGAAGCTCCAAGTTTGGTGCGGAAACTACAAAATCACCCCAGGGCCACCGTGGAAGCAGCTTGGCCCTGGGCCCTACACACCTGAGATCAGGACCCCGGTGGCCCCCCTCCCCGTACCCCACAGCTGCAGGAGTCATCATGGGAAGCCAGTCTAAGGGAGGCCCGCCCCTCCAAGCGCCCCCTCCGCCAGCGGCCAGCGGCCAGCAGCTCTACTCCTGCTCCTCCGGATTGCAGGAAAGGGTGTGGGTGTCATAAGAGCGGGCCATGCGGTGCCCCCCAGCTCCTGACACCCAGCAGGTCCCCGGAGAGGGGACCCCAGAAACTGGAAGAACAAGATTGTGACCAAGCCCCAAATCCCAAACTGTGACAGGACCATGGTCTTTAACACTGGGGGGGGGGGGGGGGGGGGGGTTGGGGAGAGAAACACCACGGGCTCCTATTAGCACATGTCAAGGCCTGATTTTAAGGAAACCATACTCTCCTCCTCTTGCCTCTCCTGCCCCCGACTCCCACAGACAGACTCCGCCTGGGTCGCCCAGCAGTGCCCCCGGAGCCGTCCCTCCCTTACCGCAGCCCGTGCAGCTAAGGGTGCCAGGGGGTAAAAGGGATCAGAGAGCACCCGGTCCCCAGAAAGCGCACCCATCATGCCTTTGGAGCGATGCCCTCAGAACCAGGTCAGCATAAGCTTCCCCACGAAGGCTACTTACCTGGGACCGGCCGCTCGTTACCTGGGCCAAATACAAGTCCTGAATTTTGAAACCGCATACTCAATGCCTCAGAAGCATTTGAAATGAAATCTCGAAAACGACGTAAAACTGCACCTGGAGTGCTGGCTATGAATCTCTCCATCCAACAGCCTGATTTCGCTTCCAAAGTTGAAACCGTCCCCAAGGCCGGCTGACTTTGCTAACCTTAGGTCAGTTAACATTTAGGAACAGAGGACCGTATCTTACAAGCCAACGGGACACGAACATATACCCGGGGACACGACGCACAAACGGCAGGGGCGAGATGCCCCCGGCAGGCCAGCAGGCTTCTCGCGGGGCAGAGCACTGCCATCGGTAACAGAAACCCCTCGCATTCAAGGGGCAGGGTGGGTAGAGCGGATGGCCCCAGCGGGAGGCGCGGGGGGAGGCAAGCAGGCCCGGGAAGCGGGGGCCCGGGAAGCGGGGGCCCGGGGAAGGTGGGGACGGGCTGCGGGAGGAGCACACAGAGCGCTGCTCCGGCACCAGAGCTGGGCGCTGCAGGGACAGGAAAGCCCCCCGGTGTCTGCTTCGCTGAATCGCAGCCACTACTCAACTCGTGTCAACGAGCAGCATCTCTAGGCTTCATCACAAAGGTGTGCAACACAGAAAACAAGCCGAAACGACCAAAATAAGTTAACAAACAAGATAACCGCCGTCTTGAACCTAAGACACGCAGCTCAAAGAACCGGGTCCTCCAGGTGAAACTGGAACTTGCAACTCCTCACACAGGTGTTCGGGACCACGGGCGTGAGAACCCGAGACTGAAGCGCCCCGGCAGAAGCAGCTCGGGGTCCCCCGGAGGGAGCTCCCACGGCCGCTCCCACGGCTCCCGAGCAGCCACGAGGCCACCAGGGCCAGGGGTGAGGCCCTCGGGCAGGAAGCCACTGAGGACAGAGCCCAAGCGGAGCCACGACAGCCGTCCAGTAAGAAGAGAAGGGGGCAACCTGCACCTGCGCGCCCCCCACCCTGGGCGGGAAAACAAAACCCAGACCAGCGCCCCCTCTGGAAGCGCCTGGAATCTTCACAAAACGGGGCTGCGGAGTCTGTCCCGGGCCACGGTCGTGCCTTTTTGACCAAAAAACATCGTCAAACAACAACAACAAAACCCACACACACACGAGAAAACAAAAAAACAAAACAAAACAAAAAAAACACAAAAGAAACCAAAACCGCCTTTCCCTTGTTGGAAAAAAAAAACATAAGCAAAACGCATCCAACGTGAAGGGTCTCGGCTTCTGTGGCAACAGGCGCTTCTGACCACCGCTGCTGGCGCCCTCGGCCCACGGTCCCCGGGACAGCCAGGCTCGGAGGAGTGTGGGGTTTTGTTTAGTGCACAGATTCTCAATCAAAGTGCTACAAACTGCTTCTTTGAAAAAAGATGTTTATTAATAAACAATTTTAATTGTCATAAAATGACTAAAATGGGTTTTAAAAATTAAGGCTCTTCTCTTTCTGTGGATTGCCAGAACAATGTAAAAATAATATCAATCAACCCTGCTGAATGCTTTGTTCCTAAAGTTAAATTTCATAGATTCCTAAACATTTTATGATTAAGATAAAAACTGGCCTATAAATGACAATTAATGGCCGCCCATACTGAACACACACTCCGATCAGGTGTACAACATTCTAATTGAGTAGTTAAGCAAAAATATTCCAGTTAAAGCAGAAATTTTAATTTTAGCATTGAAAGTCATTGTTCCCCACACGGTCATGATTTTCCTAAAATCGAAGTCGTCTAATACAGGAACGCTAACCTTGGGACTCTATATATTCCCAGGAGGGTGACTGACTTGGCTGGCAATTAGTTTGATTATATTTTTTTAAACGTTCTAAGTTGAATTATCAAATGATTCAGAATTACATGGCATGCAGTATCCAAAATTATGGCTCTGATGCATTTAGATTTACATTAAGAGTACGAAGTGCCATTCACATTCATTGTACACCCCACCCTCCCGCAAGAAAAAAATCACTACCTATTCGAGTTCTAGATCTGGTGCAGCATTAAGGATTAAAACTTACCACTTTACCAGGCCTTCCCCATGTGCAAATAAATCCCTCCTGACAAGCAGTGACTAGACAGTCTTCAAGAAAAATTAACACAGTCAGTCTTTCGTGTGCTATCTTTTTACAGATGAGCGGCTCTAACAAGGGAACGTCTTCCATCCGAGGACACAGGGGCGTCCCCAGGGTTTTAGCGGGGTCCGTTTTGGTTTTAGTAACCAGGTTCAGTTTGTCGCTGCTCTTGCTGGAAATGTGTCCCATGCTATGGTTTCGCTTGTGGTCTTTCTCGTGGTGCCTGTCCTTCCGGTCGTGCAGGGAGAGCGTCGCGAATTTGCTGACCCCGGAAGCGATGGCCCCGTCGGCCACGCCGCTCTTGCTGCCGGCGCTGGAGGCGGTGGAATGCGGGAGGCTGTTGGAGCGGGGCAGGGGCGGGGGCGCGGAGTTGCCGGGCGTCGTGACGCTGTTCCCGGTGCTGCCGGCGGGAGGGCTCGTGGCGTTCATGACGTTCGTGTGTGTCCTTGCTCTCGAGAGCGGCTGGTGGGGGAAAAGGATGTCTTCCGTGAGGTCCCAGAGGCAGAGCTGTGTGTCCTGGCCCACGGAGCCGAACCGGTACGTGACGCTGACGGGGCGGCTCTCGGCAGAGTTCCGTTTCGACAGCCTGGACTGCGTGCTATTGGCTCGATCTCTGCCGAAATGGAGGAGGTCCTGGAAGTCCTCGTCGCTGCCACTAAACTCCATGGGGTCGCTCTCTTCCACGCTGGTGGTATAGGGGTCAAACGCCACCACACTGACCCAGGATTTGTGCCCGTGGCCTCGAGCTATCACTCGGCAGTCTACGAAAGACCAGACCGTCACCAGGTCGTCCTCGCCCCCCGTCACGATGTACTTGCCGTCCGGGCTCCAGCACACACACAGCAGGCCCCCGAAGTAGCTCTTCATCGTGCCGTGCAACTCCACCGAGTCGAAGTCGAACACCCGCAGGAACCCGTCCTGGCTCACGCACGCCAAGAACTTGCCGTCTGGGGAGAAAGCAAACTCGTTGAGGGCCCCCTCGCCCACCGTCCACTTAAGGAGAGGGTTCCTCGTGGATTTGCTCTTGCAAGTGTGCACGGCGAAGCTCTCGCCCTGCTTCAGAAGCTGGTAGTGGGGGGCTGTGGTACCACAAGTGTGCTCCACATTATACAAGTACATGTTCCCACTGGCGTGGGCTACTAGGAAAAGGCTTTCCGAACCGGGAACCCATTTGACACAGGTTACGCGTGACTTGTCTATTAGTCTCTGTGAAGACAAAGGAGAACAAGTTATCACAATGGAGAAGCTTTAACGGTCTACTTTTCCAGCAAGAAACGTGTCTGCTTCTCGGTGAGAAGGGAAGTCCGTCCAGGCACTGCACTCTCTATCCCGCGGTCGGCCAAGCCAGCGAAGAGCATCTGGGCCCCTTGTAGAATTACTCTCTAGAATCGCGCTTGGGCGTCAGGCCACTGGGTTTCGCGGAGGGAGGCAGTCATTGGACACACACTGTCGGGAGCCTACTCTGAGCCACACACTGTGCCAGGCGCTGGGACGCACTGGCCACAGGGCCGGCCCCCGGGCCACGTTCGTTTCTTAGGCTAGGAGCGTCTGGATCTGTGATTCCTGGCACCTACACACAGCACCCTCTCCACGAAGACCCCGGGGAAAATCTCGCGGTCCTCACAGCGGGGAGCGCTACGCCTCCCGGCCCCTCTGCGTCTCACGGTGGCGTGAGTCATTGCTGACTACACCTGCCCCCCTGCTGCGGCCGCTCCAGGGCGGGCAGTCCCTGTGCAGCCGCTGGCAACAGCACACGGGACGTCAACGCACACTTCCTGGGCTCCACCTCAGCCCTGGCTGCACTGAAACTTCCTCACTCCCAGTCGCTGTCCTGTGTGCATCTTTATAAGTACTTCCTCCAAATCTTCTCTGGAACAAGGTGGTGTTTAAAGAAACAAACGGACGATTGATTCAGGAGTATGTGCCTGCCCACTGCCACTCTGCTCCGTGCTAATTTCTGCTCCACTGACCAGCCGTTCCTTTAAAAAGCACACATCGGGAGTCCGGCCTTTAAAACCAGAGAACAAAAGGCCAGAGTAAAAACCACCCCAAGGCACAAGAAGCGCGCGCTGCCCGGCTGGCGGACCTGGCCGCGGGGCTCACGGTGCCCCTCTCCGGGGCGCCCGGTCCCCGATCACATCACCAGAAACCATCCACCAGTGCCTAGGACTCCCACGTTTGTGGACACTCCTCCTGCCAAACATTCCCGGCACCCGTCTCCCCGGGAGCCCGGCAGACCCCGGTGAGTGGAACGCACCGCTTCACCCAGCGGCCGGGACTCCCAGCCCGAGCCTCAGGGCCGCCGACGCAAACCGCCCTCCCTCCCCCGCCATCCGCCTGGCGCGCACCTCCCGCGTGCGCAGCCTCTTACAGAAAATCACAGAACGTGAAATAACCTGTTGGCTTCACAGAAGAGATGAATGAACCCTGCAAGCTGCTACAGATTACCGGACCACACGAGGGGAGAGGAGGGAGGCCTGGCCCTGCACAGCACGCGGGGGCCCGGGGGGTCGGGCAGGGGTCACCGAGCGGCAGGTGACGCCACTTACTGCCCCGGTGTGGGAGCTGCAGGACGGCCCGGCCGGCCCCCTTAATTGACACAGACGCACAAGCTGGCCTTGGGGACACAGCCGACGTTCTCATCCCTCTTTCCCTTCCTACCCACCCCCAAAAGGCACCTGACCTACTCCGACGCGGGCAACCTAAAAGCCCAGCGACCACTCTGGCAGGGTCTCCCTCAGGCCTTCACTGCTTCTCCACAAGAGGTTCCAGAGGTGACTTCGGGGCCTTCCCCACCCATCGGACCCTGCTGTACCCACCGGGCCCAGGCTGCCCCAGCAGGCCTCAGGCCACCGTGGCCCTCGGCCCCTGGGGTGGCGGCCCGGTCAGGCGGTCGGGGGCTGCAACGCCGACGCGGGCTGGCGGCCGGGCCACCGTCCTTCCCCCGACCCCACGGCTCTCGGTTCCTGCACCTCACGCGTCACCACAACCAGATCGCGGTCCTGCCAGCACAACACCTCTGCCGCTCTCTCCTGTGTGGAAATTTTTAAGGACAGACTTAAAAGCTTCCAGCACTGTGCTTAGGAGAACATTTCGTGTGCCGCTTAAAGAGACACACCAAAAATAATTCGTGGGAATTCCAACTCGTAATACTGTCCAACAAACGTGAGGCGTGAAGGGAGATAGTTCCAGCACTACGGTTACAGCAAAGGTTCCTGGGAGGACAGAACCCACTCAGAGCTGTCATTCCCGACTGAAAAGGGGCACGGAGATGACTGCCAGCAGATCTGTGGGCGCACCCGACGGACAAACCGCGGAGCCTCCACTCTGCGCCCGCCGGGGCGTCTGGGCACACACGGGTCGCCCCGGCACCTGCGAGTCCGGCCCAGCAGCGCAGGCGACCGCGAACCGCGACAGGCCAAGGCCCCCGGCGCCAGCTCGAAGGCGCAAGGGGCGCTCCCTAGCAGGTCACGGGCTCAAGCGTGGGGAAAGCACGGGCCTTGAGGGGCGGTCCCCGGGTCTCCTCCAGGTCTGGGGCACGCCGGACAGCGGTGCCGACTTCCCACTGGAGGATCTCCTCTGCGTGCCGGGCACCGGTAGGGAAGGGGCTCTGCACACACGCTCTTTCACCTCAAAATGACCCTGCAAGCTCAGCTTTTGCTTTGTTCGAATAGGTGACACATTCGCAGTGCACATGAAAGTCTGCCGGAGAAAGCCTTACTCACGTCCCCCTCCTCCATTCCAGAGCACCTGTCCCCAAGTCACTGTTACTAAGCTCCCTGCTTCTTTCTCCAGAGCGTCTCCGTCCCCGGACAAGGCCGATGTGGATGTGCTCAGTACCGTGTCTGTCCATCTGTCTGTGCTGGTACAAAGACAGCTTCCGGGGCGCCTGGGTGGCTCGGTCGGTTAAGCGTCCAACTTCAGCTCAGGTCACGATCTCGCGGTTTGTGGGTTCGAGCCCCACGTCGGGCTCCGTGTTGACAGCCGGGAGCCTGGAGCCCGCTTCTGATTCCGTGTCTCCCTCTCTCTCTGCCCCTCCCCCACACATGCTCTGTCTCTCTCAAAAATAAACATTAAAAAAATTTAAAAAGGACAGCGTCCTTGTTCCGTCCTACAGCTGCAGAGTGTTCAATGATATGGCTGCACTGACAGACGTGCGTGTCGCAGTGGATGACCCCGCATACATGGCAGTTTTCACGGGTATGCGCATACATGCGGGGTGAACCCCAGTAAAACAGCTGGGTCAAAAGGTATATACATCTATGATTTTCACAGATACTGCCAAATAGCCTTCCACGGAGGACAGAACCCTGTATTTTCATCAGCAATGTAAGAGCACCATTTCCCCACGGAAAGGCGGATGTTCTCCCCAGACTGCCCACCGGGAGACAGAGGCGCACAGAGGTCAGGTAACCTCCCTGCCGTCCCATTCACTCGCCCACTCACCCGTTCATTCGCTCGCTCGTTCACTCACTCATTCATTCACCACCCTCTTCTTCACTGAACGCATTCATGCCGGGCACGGACACAGCGCCGATTAAAACAGACGGACATTCCTTCCTGTGTGGCATTTACGTCCGAGTGGGAGGGGAAGACCGTGAGACCCGCAAGATCCGATGGTGCCGAGTGCTGTGGAGAAAAACAGAGCAAGGAGAGGAGACACGGTGCCGATGGGGAGGAAGTCACAATGACTTCCATTTCCGGCAGGAGCAGGAGGACCTGGCGGGACTCTGTCCGGCGGTGAGGGCTGGCTGCAGGCTGCCAGGTGCCGTGGGAGACTGGGAGCAGGGACAGGCAGCGAACCCAGCCCCGGGCATCTGAGGGAAAGAAGGGAACCAGGGCAGGTTGGACAGACCGGGCAGGGTGGGGTGCCGTCTCCCGTGCCACCCACAGGCATCGACTAAGGCTAGGGCCAACGCCCGCCGGTGCCCAGAAACAGGACACGAACCCACCTGGGACGCACAGCCGGGGAGGGAGGCACACTCTAGGCCTAGCTAGAGGAGTCCCTGAATTTAAACAGCTCTGGTTATTATTTGGTTTGGGTTTAACAAAAAAGGAAGAGAAGAGAAAGCATTTTACTCCTTTTTTTCAATTAAGAAACAAATACCTGGAACGTTTTATTCGATAAATACAAAGAACAAAGCCCGGTCGCTACACCGTAAAGGTGTGTTTTTGCTCCTGAAAATGTCTAGTGAAAAAGGGAAAGAATTTTAGCGCTCCATGTTAAGGAACGGGACTACCCTGTTGGATTCTCCAGTATCGATGGGGCCCTGATCTGGACACGCACAGGGAGGAAACCCCTCAGTAGAAGCCGGGCCCTTCTGAAGAGTTCCTGAGCACAGTTGGGGCAAGAAGGACCACATGGAGAGCGGCTCGGGACGGAGCAGTCCGGGTCAGTCTGGGGACATGAGTGGCACCTGTTTTGGCTGGAGCCCTGAGCTGCAGGGAATGAGGTCTGCAACTGGAACCAGGGCTCAGGATGGTGAAGTCTCAGGCTAAGGGGCTTTGGGCCATGACCTTAAAGCCCTGAGAGCTTGAAGTGTGTCTGAAGTGAGATGTGCTATGTGTGTAAAATAGACACTGGGTTCTGAAAACTTGAAAAACTATGGAAACTATCTCATTCGTAATTTCATATTGCATAATGTTGAAATAATATTTGGACTATACAGAGAAAATAAAATCTGAATTTCACCTATTTTTAACTTATTTAACGTGCTACTAGAAAATAGAAGATTGAATCTGTGGCTCACAATGTGTTTCTACTGACATTGAGGCTGCAAGACAGCGAGGAAGTGAAGGCTTCTGAAGAGGAAAGCGATGGGATAAAGAGAAACTGTCCCACTGTCCCTGGCAGAAGGCACAGCATGGAAGACGGGGCGGGGGGGGGGGGGCGCGGGAGAGAGAAACCAGTTAGGAGGCTGTGACAACTGTGTGTGGACGAAAAGGTCTTGAACTGGATGGTGGCAGCATGGCAAGATGGGCTGTTTAACAATGGACTAGGCTGGAGGCAGCAGGAGGTACGGGGAGAAGCGGGTATGACTGCTGCTGGGCTTGGAGCCTGAGCGACTGGGCCACAAAAAGAAGGATGGGATTAGGGTCACGCTGGGAGAAATCAAAGTGTCCCCATCCAGTGGGCAAGGAAGACCAGGAAAGCAGCTGAGAACAGGCAGAGCCGCATCTGTGGCATCCCAGGATCCCCAAGGAAGGATCCCCAAGCACGGAGGAAGAGGAGAGGGTGACGCTCTGCAAAAAACCCACTTCTGCAGGACAAAAGCAGAAGGAAAATCAGAGAAATGAAGGAAATCGGAGAGGAAGGGGCTGGTGCTGAGTGGCTGCCCCAGGCCGGGGGCTCAGCAGAGCCACAATGTTCCTCCATCATGTGACAAAGTCTCTGAGGTTGGCTCTATCTACACACCAGAAAGGGAGGCTCGGAAGGAGGCCGTGACTCCAGCAGGGCCCACGCAGGCAGAGCAGGAGCAGGGAGGCTTCCTTAGAGAACACGGGGAGTTCTGAGTCTGAGGGACCAGGGAGAGGATTAGGCGGGATCCAGAGGAAAGCCCCCCTGCTCCCAGACTGCAGAGGAGAAGCCCAGGGGACACTGACAAGTGGCAGAGGAAAAGGAGTGGAGGAGAGTGTGAGCCCCATTCCAGCACACCAGCAGAGGGAGGATGGAGCGGGGCAGGTGTTCGGGGAGGGGGCCGAGGGCAGGGAGGCGGCAGGGAGACTCAGACAGTCTCTGGTAGGTCACCTGGACCGGCCGCTGGGTTTCCATTAAAGAGTCAAATTCTAGAACACTCCAGGCCAATTTCTGCTTCAATAAAAGACCAAACACAAAATCTGCAGATCCACAGGCTGTCTATGTGTGCCACAGAAGTGGGCTCCCACACCCTCACCTCTCCCCAGTGTTCGCCAGCAGCCCTGCACAATCCCCACCTGAATTCCGAGGAAACCGTCCCTTTTCTGATATGAATCCAGTAAAACTCAAACACCAAAACTAGCATCGCTAATGGCATTAACAGACTAGATTTTCTAACTATGATAAACTAGTTAAAAGGAAGCACGAATAAAAATAAATCTGTAACCACACAAGGTATCATTGCTAAAAGCACTTAGTTATCTTTTTTTTCTACTACTATCAACATGACAAGCAGGAGAAAATTATTTGGGGGGCAATGGGTGTGAATTTTAGAATGCAGATATTCATTTATAACAAAAATACTAAAGCAAACAATTCAAAAACCACAGCAGCTGCTGGAAAAGCCATAATGTAGCCACAAGGAAAACTGGCGACTAAGGGCTTTGCTGATGTAAATGCATTTAAGGAGAGCTGCTTCCCTCAGGAAGCATGAGGAAAGGGTATTTCAAAGCCACCTAAAAGGTGATCAGATGTCATTTTATCTATGTGAAAGCTTTAAGGAGCTGATCGATCGTTATGCGCTCATTTCCTTCCTCTGATTAAAAAAAGCAACAACAAAAACAAAGCGACCAACATACCCACAACCACTCTTTTGTCCCCAAAGTGGACAGATGGCTGCAAGGCTCGGCCCGGCTCTACCCTCCCGGGGATGCTGGGTGTCCCAACGAGAGAGAAGACGTGGCCTCGCCTCCAGTGGGCCCTTCAGTTGGACCGCGCCTAAAGGCCACAGGAGCACGGACCCACCCAGTGTGACGGCCCTCGCCTTGCATGAGAGGGAGCAAAGTGAAGACAAAAGGGTCTCACTACATGTCAGCAACGACAGAAGCCACGATGACAAGCACGGGTGGGGTTTTACGTCTCACACATCTTACCCGACGATCAAAACATACT
Organism: Panthera onca; assembly: GCF_046562875.1. NCBI lineage: Eukaryota > Metazoa > Chordata > Mammalia > Carnivora > Felidae > Panthera > Panthera onca. The sequence goes on along the minus strand of NC_138344.1, from coordinate 143,302,058 downwards.
TGAAGATCCTCTGAAGTTACTACTCTCTGGATACACCCCTGAAATGATGAGAATTTCTAGAAAGACAAACAAGTCTGAGTTCATCATCACACACAAAGTGATACCATAACCACTAGCAATAAAAAGCGAACCCCCAGCCCTTCCAGGGGCTTCACGAGAGGCTGAATGCTCCCGGGGTGGCAGGGTGGGGGGCTCTGCTCCCCAGGAGCCTGTGTGGGGAAGGCACACTCCGCGGTCTGGGAGCTCAGCGGATGTGCCCCGTACGCCCAGCAGAGGCCCACAGGCTTAGCACGCACACAGCGCCACAAAGAGAAACCCAGGAGCCGCGGAGAGACTGGAGAAGCGGAGACCTGCAGACACCACTCCCCCAGGGTGGCTGAAAAGGACCGGCGCTCCCTCTCTTCTGGGCTGAACAGGTATGGAGGCCGGGCCCTGTGGCGGGACAGGGACACTGGCGGGGTGAAGGGAGGAGGGCTCGCCTCTCTGATCAACTGGCCAGACTGGGAGGAGGCGGTCACGGACATCTCTGATGATGGAAGGTGTGAATCTAACAGTCTCACCTCATGAAAACAATAAACACTACAAAGACGATGAGGTTGACAACGTGTGCTGGGAATTACAGGTGATACCTCCTGTCGTCTCTGCACCTCGATAAGCAAACATTTACAGTATTTGTCATTTTTTGAGTGAATGGGGGGAGGGGGGAATCACCTTTTAAGATATACTTGATTCCTAGATAGAAATTTTCATCTACTTTTAATGTCGGGTGGATTTCTAGACTCTAACTCCATTCCATCCATCCATCTACCCGTCCAAACATGTGTGATATTTTCGTGTGCCGGGAACCTGTGGGAAGGAGGCGAAGGTGGAATCGTCAGTACCGCGGTGTGCGCGTGAGTACACGTACGTGCAACGGGCAGCCGCGCGAAACACTGGTGAGCCGCACGCGGGACCAGCGAGATAAGCTGCTCCGCCGCACACACGCTCATCCTCTGCCTGGGTGGTCCTGGAAAGGGACTCTTTCCCCCTTTGAAACTGCTGGTATCTCACCTCCCCAGAGGCCCCTCTTCCAACCCCGGGCGGAAGGTGCTCCCGGGGCTCCCCTCTACCTGCAAAGTCTACTGAGCGCCCACCAAGGGCTCCCTCTCTGAGCCCTCTGCGAATCATCTTGCCCTCACCACACCTCCAGGGGGGGGGGGGGGGTCTGTCCTTCCCGTCCTCCCGGTGAGGAGAGGTGAGGTCAACAGTGAGTCTCCAGGCTCCGTGTTCCCGGCCGCCGGGCCAACCCCAAGTTGTAGGGAAACACACCGACGGCTGAAAGCACTCCTCTGGAGGCAGCGTGACGGGGGCCAGGGTCTGGGAGGACACAGTCCCTGGCACTCTTCACTCTCACTACGCCTTCACCACAGAACTTTCATCTAATCTCAGGCACGTGAGGGCTATTTACAAGCCCAACTCCCGAATTTCTGCCTCTAGTTTTGGGCCCCAGGCCCACGTATCTAACACCTACAGGCCTTTGAAGCTTATTAAGTACAGACTGGGCCTCCGCTCCCCCAAACCTGCTCCTTCCCAAGCTTACCCGGCATACGGGTGACAGCCAGACCCCTCCCCGTGCTCCCGCCTCGGAAGTCGGGCTCCAAGCAGCAGCCTCGGTAATCTTCCAACCCGCCCCCCACCCCCTGCCGGCCCTGTGCCCCTGCTTCACTCCGTGGGCTCGTGCGCCCCAGCCGGGAGCACACCTGGGCCCCGGCCTACGTGGCACAGCCCTGGGGGCTCGCCCTCCCCGGGCACCCTGGGAGCGGCTCTCCTGTGCCCAGTCTCTTTCCTCCGCCAGGGCCCCCACCTGCCCTGCCTCCCGCGGGGACGCTCTGTCTCCAGTTCTGTACCTAGAGCACAGCACCTCCCACCCGAGATGCTCTCCCCCGCCCCATTTACAGCGGTCTCCGGCTCCTCTCCCTCCTCCGGCCTCTCTCAGGCCTCTGCCTCCCCACACGTCATCACACGTCAGCACTTGAGCTATGTGTGCGTGAGGGGTGGCCGTAGGGCAGGCCCGGAGTGGGCACGCGGTAAGTAACCCAGGTCTGCCGACGGGACGGGACATGGCCACCGCTCTCGTTCAAAAACCCCAGCTCGCACCGGAACGGGTCCCGGCCTCCCGCTGGCCGCGCTACCCTCGTTCTCCCCAACCCAACCCGAGTGCTGGCAGGTGTTCTAAAGGACACATTTGACACGGGCACTCCCTTGATTAAAAGCCCGAAGCTACCCCTACAGCCTCCAGCGTCAGATCCACATTTCTCGGCGTGTCAGGACTTTGACCATCTGGTTCCGATTTCTCTGTTGGCTCCGACTCTCTGAGGCCCTCGTGCTGAGTTGGTCACGCCTGGTCACCCAGCACTCCTCGGCACACCAAGCTGTTTTCTCCAGCTGTGAAGGCCTCTCTCACACTTTCCCAATTCCTATGCCTCTTTCAAGACCCAGAAGAAGTGTCACCTTCTGGAAGTCTTCTAGACTTCCTCCATCGAACTTAACTTTTGCCTTATCTCAGGATACTTGATACACGCTAAAGAATACGGTTAACACATATCCCTTGGCACACGTCCCAGTACCCTGTCCGTCCACCTCACTAAACTGGCAGCTCCTAGGAGCACAAGGGTTTGCCTGTCTGGCAACCACACGCGGTGGGGCTTACAGTGTGTGACCAGGGAGCCCTCGTGGAAGTGATTTCCAGTTCCAACTCTAGCGTCAACTCGCTGCCTGCCTGGGACAACTCGCTTACCTTCTCTTGGATTGTCCTTGTCTGTAAAGGGCAGCAGCTACCTGACTGACCGCGCAGAGGACAAACGTGAGCCGCCCCCAAACCTCTAAATCTTACACCATGGCCTCTGAGAGGACACGCCTCTGACGACCCTGCTCTTACACGTCCTGACCGAAACCTGATGAGAATGGTATCCGCACAGCCAAAGAACTTCCTTACTGTGAAAGCCAATCAAATCTCAGCCTCAAGCTATAAACGCCAAGTTGGCATTTATGCACACACAGCCCAAGCATTCTCAACAGCCATTTTTCACATGAAACAGAAGACCAGTAGGGGAAAACTGAGGCTTCGATCGCTGCGTGAGGAGCTGCTTCCTAGCCTGCGATCCCTCCGCTGTCCAGAGCAGGGGACGGATGCGGCCGATGCCCTCAGGGCCCTGAGCCTCCCACCTCCCCCGTGATGACACACAAGCCCTTCTTGTTCTCTCAGTGGCATCCTGTGCCATCCTCAGCCAGAGCATCCCCCGACCTCGTTTACCAACAGCCCTTTAGGTGGCTGTAATCTCTCCCCCTTGTGTCCCCCACCCAGACACAAACCAAATTCAGTTTCTGGTGGCAGGTGCAGAGAAGGCCGGCTGCTCCCCGCCAATGGCCACCAAAAAAAAACAGAACAAAAAATAAAACAACAACAACAAAACCATTCGGCTAGTAAGAGATCACTTCCCCAGATACTATTAATAAAAGACGTAGGTAAATAAAACAATTTTCTACTTAAGACTTTTAAAAACGGAGAATCGGATTAAATATTGTTCTTCTATAGTTTTGTCGGTCCATATGGCAAGTTCCGTCTCCAGTCAACTCCGAGGCAACTAGAAGCGGAGACGGCGTGATTCACAAGACCTCACCGAGTCCACTGGCAACGCCAGACAGAGACGGTGGATGGGGACCGGCAGGGGTGGACAGCGGCATGCCGCGACAACTACAAAAGAATCCGAATTTTAACTGCAACTTTGCGTCACATTGAATATTCCTGCCCACAAAGAATTATTTCTTATAAACCAGAATCCATAATGCACTTCTGTTCCAAGTTAATGACAGCAAAACCGGGCAACAGTGCAAAACCACCTGTCCTTCCTGAGGGATCCCAGGTGACCCGACCCTTGCACATCAGGGTTGAGGGGACAAGTTAACGCTGCGGCCCCGGGGCTTCTACGTCAGCAAGCCCACTGTATCTTTTCCATTTGCCGGGAGAGTCACACTGAAGAACATCGAATCTGCAATGGCAACTCTTGGGGCCAAAAAGCCACTCCGGTAGCTTTAACAAACAGAATCTATCTGGCAACTTCTATCCGCCATGTTTAACAGTTCTGACATGTTCCTGAACACATGGCTCCTTCCAGAGCACAACTGGAGATACTAGAAACCCAGCACATGCTGTAACACTGGCAAAAGCTGTGTCATGTGATCCAATTTTAAGTGCCAGGACTTCAAACTATGTCAAAGGTGATTTTACAGCAAATATTTTCAAGAGAAAAACAACTACTCCTTAGCCAAACACGTGTCAAACACAGACACAAAAGGCTGGGCTACAATTTAAGCAGCCTAAGGAATTATTATCAGGTTCTTTGATCTGCATGAAATTTTCTGGTGATGTGAACAAGGTCTGGAGTTCTGTATTTTCTTATTTAAATGATAAAACACCAAGTATCAGCTTCGTCCCTGCCCCCATTATGAAAGAGTTTCAAAGCACCTGCTCTAGACACCTGAGCACGCTCCATAAAAAAAACGCGTAAAACCGTTATCCCGAGGAAGAACAGGTAGAAGTCAACGAGTTAATTCACCACATTTGAAAGGGTAACACTAGGTAGGACGGCTGAAAGAGTGAGAAATGGGCTTGGCCCAATGTGGAAACGAAGGCCCACTGCCCTTGGTAAGAATGTGTAAATTCTTAAAGGGATTCTTAACGGCTAAGACAGGGTGCTACTTACTTCCTCATTAAATAGTTTGCTAGTTTCTTTTTTGATTGGATCTATAAGCTGGACTTGGCCTGCGGAAAAGCCCACTAGGAGAGAGACACTTTCTGCTGTGGCTGTTAGGTGGTTGAAGTCATGACAAGTAGGCTGTGTTCCTTTGTATATCCTTTTATCTATTGGTTTACTCAAGTCAGCAGCCTGGAGGAGAAAGAGAAAAATACATACGGTAAACAGCACATTGAGATGAGAAATCTAACAGTTACACTATCTTATACTCTATTATGATGTTCAATCTTAAAAACAAAGGTATTTAAAAAATTTTTTTCAGTTTTCAGCATTTTGTAAAAGCACTTTCACATACATTAGCCAATTTGATAGCGTTAGACTCTTTACAACTATTACTTTCACAACTCATTCTTCTTCAAATCTCTTTAACAAAGACTCCTGGACTTCAGGAGGGAAAATCCTTGAGATGCTAAATTCAGATTTGTCAAATGCATTCATTCCGAGCATTTTCTAACAGAGTACCTCTAACCACATAAAAACTCAGCTTGCAAATAGATCTATAGCATCTAAACGCTCATTGGTGAGTTACCTGTAGCCCAGGGGTTCTCAAAGTGTGGTCCCCAGGCCAGCGGTGGCAGCAGCAGCATCACCTGGAAACTCAGAAATGCAAATTCTCAAGCCCCACCCCAGACCAAATGAATCAGAAACTAGAGGGGTGGGCCCAGCAAGCCTTCCAGGTGATTCCGATGCCCACTCAGATTTGAGAATCACTGCTGCAGCCAATTATAAGCAAGAGCCTTCTTACTGGGTCACGGTCCCTCTTCTGTATTAGCTTTTGGGTACCTTTCATTTATTGAGCCCACACTCAAGGTGCACGACACACATCGCCTTTTACCCTTACGATGATCATTCAGAGCAGAGAATATCGCCCCATTTTACAGATGAGAAAACAAGCTTAGGGAGGTTCATAACTCAGCCACGGTCACCATACCTACCTAAGTAAGTGGCTAGATGTAGAACCCTGGTCTGTTTGACCATAAAGGACATGGGAGGAACACACACCCAACACACCCCAAAGTCAGAAGCAAATGACTTCTGACTTGGACCAAAAGTGATTTTTCATTGCACCTCCCCCTCAATCCCTAAAAGTACGACTTTTTTCCTTCACGAGAAATGCTCCATGCCATCTAATACGCTGATATTGTGGAAATAAAGGACACCACCCTCCAGTCTTAGTTGAAAGTCACAGGCACAGACAACTAGGTTGCTGAGCGTGTCCTCTGACACGACCACTCCGGCCCTGGGCACTGCTCTGGGGCCATGGCCCCGGCTGTCTGCTGACCAACCCCTGCGTTACGTTCTAAAGATTTCTTTCTTCCAAAGGGGCCTGTGCCATTGTGCTGAGTAGTCTAATGTTTCGTTTTTTCAAATAACATACATAAATACTGAGTAGAAAGGAGGACCTCAAAATTATAGACATCTTTGAGCAAACTCGAAACCCCAACATCGGGAAGTCTGGACCGAGTGGAACAGGAACTCTAAGAGCACAGGGCAAAGGAACGAAGATACACACCATGCGGACACTCTCCCAGCCTCACCTCAGTTAAAACGGAGATGAGAATCTCTGTTCTACCAACCTCATGGGATTGTCTGGAGGATGAAATAAGAGAATATATACATGAAAGAGCCCTGAAAAGTGTAACATAAAGACACAAAACACAAGGAAGATCTGACTTTGCAGCAAGGAGGAAAAGGGGCCGGCGGGGCTGGGAGTCAGCGTGGAGGTGGGCTGGTGGCCGCGCTCAGCAGAGGGCCGAGGGCTGCAGAAGCCGAGAAAGCCACCACCCCCCCCAGACAGGGACAGGGTGCCTGTGGGAAGCCGCCCCCGGGCTGGACCCTAAAGTCAGGGAGAAAGCAGCTAGGCTAAGGGACCACAGCAAATCATTTCAGAGGAAAGGGGTATCAGCAAACGTCAGAAGTGCCCAAAACAGAAAGTGAAAAAACACTGGCAGCCAGTGACAAAAAACAAATCTGAAATAGGAACAATTAAGTTGTTACATGATCTCTGTATCAGCAGGTATAACTCTTTGAGAATTTTTTTTTTTTTTTTTTTTTTTTTTTAGAGCTTGCTTTGGGAACTTCCCCCTTCAAGAATATATCTAAAATTATGCCCAAAACTATAAAAATCAGTTCAAAGGCAAGCCAAAAACTGACAGAGAAAACATACTAATGTTTAATGCTCATACATGACCAAAAGAACACACACTGGCTCTCAGGGACAACAGAGGAAGTGAGAGCTCTGGACTGGATGGTCCAAGTATCATCACTAGTACAGAATTACCCGTATTACAGATCCCTCACAGTAACCACATCAGCCTCAGTTCTTGGGAGATTTATTTTACATCCCTGCCTCCCACCAAGGAACTCTACTGAAAAGATGTCATCTGGAATTAGATCATAAGTGCACAAACGCCTCAAGTATTTTAAATGCCAACTGAAAGACTTCTACTCTTAAATGGTGTAAATACTCCCCAAACATCTTATTTACTAATTTGCTTAACAATTTTCTTCCTAGATCACTGCTTTCAAAGTGTACCAGTTTGTGAACAGTTTACTGGTCTGCAGTCAAGATTGAGCACAGAAATTAAGAATAAACATTTAGGGGCACCTGGGTGGCTCACTCGGTTGAGCATCCGACTTCGGCTCAGGTCATGATCTCACAGTTCGTGAGTTCGAGCCCCGCGTCGGGCTCTGTGCTGACGGCTCAGAGCCTGGAGCCTGCTTCGGATTCTGTGTCTCGCTCTCTCTCTGCCCCTCCCCTGCTCATGTTCTGTCTCTTTCTGTCTTTCAAAAATAAATAAACATTAAAAAATTCAAAAATAAACATTAAAAACAATTTTTTTTCAAAAAAACATTTAGAAACTTTTTATGGCAATCGGGGTAATTTTGTATCTGTCGACTCTAATAAAAAAATTAGAATTTATACTCTGCACATCTTTTTCAGTTTTGTTTTCCAGTAATTTTGTTTTTAATTTTAGAAAAGTATCAGTTCCAATGGATTGGAAATTTTAAAATTGGTCCTTCAACACTGGTGAAAGGCACTGTTCTAGAAGGCACAAAAGTAGACGTAGGCCCAAGAAGCAGTCGGAACACCTCTTACCTGAGGTCACTCCCGTCCCCACCCCCCACGGCACCCGTCGTACTAGAACCAGAACAGCACAACCCGCCAGGCAACATGGCGCCTACCGCAAGCAGGGATTACCGCGGAGCCTCAAGTGACCGCTGGGCCTGTACCCTCCCATAAGGATCCGCCACTGGGGCCTGACCCTCTGGAGCCCAACCCCAGAGCGAGGAAAGTCAGGTTACCGGAACCTGCCTTCGTTCAAACCGTGCCACCATCTGGGACTCGTCTTGTCCTCCTTCTTCAGCCAATCCTCAAGTTCCCTTTTCCCACTGATGTGCTTACTGGTGGCCTATTTCTTCTTCCTCCTCTTCCCCTCTTCTTTGGGGATGGCGGGGCGGGGAGGGCGGTGAGCTCACACACCTTTTTAGTAGTGGCAGTAACTACCTGAGTCGGCCACACCTCTTCTGCACGGGGTCATCAGTCCCTGACAGGTGGCTTCCCTGGCAGACGCAGTCTGGCAGAAGGAGAAAGAAAGAACCCGGACTCTGGAGCCAGGCAGGCCTATGTCGAAACCTTGCCTCCCCTCTGGGCAGCCAGGAGGCCTGGGGCAAGGTGCTCCCTTCCTCTCCAAGAAGAAAGCCCCCTGACAAGGGATCTGAGGCACAGAGCATGCGCACACAACTCAGCCGCTAGCCGCCCTATGAATCTGCCCCTGTCAGGTCCCCCCTCTCTGGTCGGACCCTTCAGGAGCTTCTCACCTTCCATCACACCAGAGTGTGGAAGGCCAGACACGACTTCCGCCTGCGGAACACTTCCTGGGCCCCGGCAGCCTCACATCACATCTGTAGTCTCAGCCACCCCTCCGGGGGAGGGGGCAGGAACTGCTGCAGGAATACTGCGGCCCCAGGGCCTGGTGGGGCAGGTCCCGAGGGTGCTGCAGGCTCAAGGCCCCTCTCTCTTGGCTTCGGGAGGCCGCCCCGCTGGTTGCAGCTGGGGAATTTCACCCAGTGGCCCAAGCCCCCCACCTCCAACAGGCTTCTTCCCAACTCCCATTCTTTGGGTTGGCTCCTTCCTCCGAACTCTCAAGTACTTCATTTGTTCCACAGAATTTAGTATTTAATCGCTTACACTATTACAGTATTGTTTCATGTCCATTATCATTGATTACAATAAAATTACAATTACAATAAAAATTATAATAAAAACTCCCTTAAGGAGAGCTTCTTTATTAAGTAGTTACCACTGTATTATTCCACAAAATCAGCTTTTATGTTGCAGCTTTCTGGCGACTTCTGCACAGATAAGTTATCGACACTTGAGATGTTTTTAATGTATCTGCATCCTAATTACTGCCAGCTACCTGAATTCTTAAACATGAACTTACAGTGCAACACAGTTAAAAAATCTTACCGATTTTAAGAATTAGATCACATTTGGTTACTCAGCCCCAGCAGAGCATCCCGTCTGTCACAAATGCTCAGTGTCTACTACCTGCATAAAAGTGCAACGATTTCACTTTTTTCAGGGGTAAGATTGAATCCTACCCATGCTCATTCGTTTCTGCGTAAGGAGTCATTGATTACAAATAATTTGTCAGTGTCTCATTCTCAACAGGAAAGTTTTAAATGATGGCTTAAGAATTCCTACTACAGACACGAGCTGGTCATCAAAATCCTCGATCAAGAAGTACACGCTAAAATGTCACGCTTCCCTTTCCAGTATCACAAAGGTCTGCAGAAGCAGCCCTTTTATTCCAGCTCACATCTGCACCCCAGACGCCCGCCCGGCCTGCTGGGGAACGCCCCGCAAAAGGAGAGCCCCCACAGGCTCAGAGGGCCTACTCGCCACTGTCGGGGTCCCGCACCCTGGCCCAGCCCTTAGAGCAACTCCGAGAAGGGATGTGGGCCTGCGCGGAGCCCCCTTCATGGCAACCTGCTACTTGACCCTCCTGAGCGCCCAGAAGCATTGTATGTGGTATGGAAAATATCTCCGAAAGACCGGTTGTGAAAAGTGCACATCAGAATGTTATTATACACGGGAGGCGGCAGTGTTGCTAATCAAGGCGGGCTTTAATTTTCCTACATCTTATATTCTCCCTCCCCATCTGAGAACCACCTCAGGGAGAACCAGTCCCACAGAACTCGCCAGAAGAGAGACCCTCCACCCATTTCTGCACCTCCGACTCATCCCACACACTACGCCAGATTCGTCTTCGTGAAGCCTTCGGTCGCCCTCCCATTTCAAACCTCCGTGGCCCTGCCCCGGCGCTGCCTAAACCCCTTGGCCTGGCACCCACGGGCCTCGCTGCCGTGGCCTCATCACCCCCACGCCCTCCAGAGGTACTTGTTCACACGTTGCCTGTCCTCTTTACACCTTCTGGCCTTTCCTCACACCCCTTCCCTCGCTCAGAATACCTTCCCCATGCACGGCGTCCATACAATCCTGCTCACGGCGGCCCCAACGTCCTGACCTCCTCATCTCGCCGCTGGGGAGCACGCTTTCGCCTGACCTTCCCCGACCGCCATCACTACGGGCCACATTCATCGGCTGTAATGTCAACTGCATTCCATACACCGTGTAAGTCCAGCTCCTTTTAAAAGCAAAAACAGTCAGGAGGCTGCTGAGTCACTGAAGGCCCAAATGAATTGGTCGAAAAGAGCCGGAGCAGCCCTGGTGACACAAAGGTCTCCGTTACGCCATTTAAAAGTCAGAAGAGAACTGACACCATGCTTTCTATGATCATTCCTCTTGACCGCATCTCAGACAACCAAAACAGGAACCAGAGATGAACAAGGGACAACTTCCCAGGGCCACAAAGGATCACCTACTTGGAAAGAAGGAACATTTGGAGTCCTATCTCAAGACCTGGGATCCAAAACAAGCCAGATTACAAAGACTGTTCCAGTTTCCCTGGGGGGGGGAGGCTTGGGGTCTCCAGGGTCTGCGGCTGGACCACACCTAGCTGGGCATCCTGGACGAAACGTGGGGAAGTGGCAGAGCCCTCCGAGTCCCAGGTGCGGATAAATGCAACTCCAGCCACTCAGAACTGAGGTAGATTCACTTTGTGAATAAAGCTCAAAGTACTCTTTAACCAAAGCGCTCTTCCCCACAGTGGAAAATACCCCGGGCTCTGACAGAAACACCACAGTGATTTTCAAACGTCCTCACTGCCCCCCTGCCCGGAAGCAGAAACAAAGGCTGATCGTGCAAAACCCCCACCCAGTCCACCTTTCTCATGGTTTCTTCAGCTCAACAGCTACACCCAAAATATCTGCATAATTGAGTGGTACTTAAAGAGTTACCTAGGGGCGCCTGGGTGGCTCGGTCGGTTAAGCGTCCGACTTCGGCTCAGGGCACGATCTCACGGTCCGTGGGTTCGAGCCCCGCGTCGGGCTCTGTGCTGACAGCTCAGAGCCTGGAGCCTGTTTCAGATTCTGTGTCTCCCTCTCTCTGTGACCCTCCCCCGTTCATGCTCTGTCTCTCTCTGTCTCAAAAATAAATCAACGTTAAAAGAAAAAAAATTAAAAAAAAAAAGAGTTATCTAACGCGGACTTAAAATATGTATCGGGGCAGTAAGAAGTCAACCAGGTTTGGGATCTCTTCTCCCAAGAGGAGGAAAATGTCAATCATCTGTACAGTTTCAGTGTTTCAAAAAGGACAGAAACTTATCTGCCTCCTTCACCGCTCTTATCTCCAACACCTAATAGAGGGCGTGGTGTGTAAACGGTATCATTAATATTTATTGCAGAAATGAAACAATTCTAAAAGCGGAAGGAAAAACTTCCACAGCCAGAAGTACATAAAAGCAAATATGTGGGGGTGCCTGGGTGGCTCAGTCGGTTAAGCATCCGACTTTGGCTCAGGTCACGGTCTCACGATTTACAGGTTCGAGCCCCACACTGGGCTCTCTGCTGTCAGCACAGAGCCTGCTTTGGATTCTCTGTCCCCTCCTCTCTCTGCCCCTCCCCTGCATGCCCGGTCTCTCTCAAAAATAAACAAACACTTGGGGGGGTAAAAAAAAAAAAAAAAAAAAAGCAAATGTGTGGTCTGCTGCTGACCAAACTCCCAACCAACAACTAACGCCTTCTTGGGTGCCCGTCTGTGAAAGAAAACAATCTCCGTGAGCAAATATCAGTACGTCACTGTCCGGCTTACAAAGCACCTCTGCGCATCGGTTCTTTTGGCCCTCCTTACGCATCTGTGTGCCGGGGACTCCTGCCCCTGCATTTTATAAGGAGGCAAACAGAATCTGCAGTCAAGACGAGGCGGAGTCCAGCCCCTGTGCTCCTGCGCCACGGGGCGCCGACGGGCAGCTGACGAGGCACCGTCTGAGGCCGCACCTAGATCTGCAACCCCATCACTCGCCCGGGTGGGAATCGGACACCCCAGCCTTGATCGGTGTGGCCCCGACTCCGGGGCTCCCTTCTCGGCGCATCCACCCCGCAGGGCTGTTGCGTTCACAGGAGGGAACAGGCTAGAGTCGCGCCTGGCACTTCAAAGGCACTTGAGAAAAGTTAGTTCTCTTTTCAACTCACGTCTCTCCTCGTGCATACGTGAGGATTTGCTGCCGACCACAGACAGGCTTTGAAAACCCTCATCGTTCACCAATACCTTCAAAGAAGTATACAGGAGGAAAACAGGGTTCTTTCTGCCCTAAATTTCCTGGACAAAGACAACAGGAGAAGCCAAGTCTAGGGCATGGTCTCCTTTCTACGGAATTTTCCCCAACAAGACAGCACCTTCCCTTTCGTAGCTTCCGTGCCTCCTTCCTCCTCTAACAGCACATGCCCACGTGACGTCCGACCCCTTCCCGTTACTAAAAACAAACTGCCGGGTGACACCTGCTAGCAGGCTTCCGCTGGGCTCCGACCCTGGAAGGGGCACCCAGAGCCCCCACCTCAGACCTGCCCTGTGGGCACGGCCACGGCCAGGCCGGAGAACGTGGAGGGAGAGAGCCGGGAAGGCCAGTGAGCCGGACGTCCTCAGAATACAGGCAAACGAGGCGTAAAGGGTGAGGGGCACCACCCTTACGTCATTCCAGGACGGGAAGAGTCGCCCACTCGCAAAACGCACAAGATACGTTCACTGAATTTTCACAGCGACAATCTGTGGCGCGGCTTCCCGGTCTCCAGAGAAACGCTTCCCACAGGGGCAGGGAAGGCCCCTCTCCGGAGGGAGGTCAGCGGAGCAGGTCGGCAGGGCGCAGGGCGGGGCAGGGGTGCCGCGGGGAGGAAGCAGGACGGGATTGCTGGGCGCGTCTTCTCCCCTGGCCCGGCACTGCCGTCAAGGACCTGCTGAAACAACAAGCGTGTGTTGTCATCCCATGTCGTTTTCCCCAAGGCAGCCTGTCACCCAAAAGCCGACTCCCCTACCCTCGGATGATTTCTCAAAGACGAACCGAACAAGCCGCCGAACTACCACACCTTCGCCAACTCTCCGAGCTCTCGAGCCGAACGCCACGCTCAGGTCGAGGCTCTTCCGCGGTGGGAGATGCTACAAATGGCTGCCGCCGCTGAGGCTAACGGAACACGGATTTCTTCGTTAGAGAAAAGCCACGAATCGACATCAGCTGAATTCAGTTTGCCCGCGTTCTAACACCAGATCTCATCACATTAAAATGCTGACATACACAAATGACCTATTTTTTATTAAACCCTTCTGTTAAATATGCACAAAATATGCACTCCTATTCCTGAGGGAATGCCAACACCTCGAATGGAAGAAAAGGCAAGGTGTTTTATTTCTGCGAAAGATACTCACTTCAAATTCTCAGAAAATACTTTTTTTTTTAAAGTTTCCCCTTAAAGGGGCTTGGCGGGGAATCCTTGGACCTAAAAGCGTTGCGACGCTGGTCAACTGCAGGCCACTCGGAGGCAGTGAGGACTCCCTATGTGCTGCTCAACGACTGCCGCGCTGTCTTCCTAACACCGAGGCCATCCACGAGCTTGTGGTGCTTGGCACGGCATCAAGAGGACTTTTAAATTTTCTGATTCAGGTTGCTTTGTAACCTAAGCAGCAATCTGCAGAGGAACTCCCATTCTAAGTCAGAAATCCCCGAAATCCCCAACTGTCTAGAGGCCCCACCACCTTCCAGCTCCCATTTCCTCATCCTACTGAGACACTGAGGCCCAAGGAAGGGTGGTGGTCTGCCCGACGTTTCCCAGAGCGTAGAACTGTGCTTTTAGCCCCAAACTGCTATTTTTCCAATCACCCAATCTCAGTTGGAACAATGAACTACTGAATCTGTAACAGAAGAATTTTTCTTTTAATTGGCACCGATGTGCTCTAGTAATTATATATCAAATGACAGCACTCTGGAGCCAGTACGATGCCGTGTTTCCAAACAGAAAGCAAGAAAGCTAAAGAGAACGAACAAACACCAAACTTCTCTTACACCATGGAGATGAGCCGCTAAAAGCCGTGGCCGAAATATTCTATTTGGCCTCTGTGATTCAAAGACTTCGTCTCTAATCAGCCAGAGCTCAGCTGAAGGGAGCAGCCTCAGAGCAGTGGAGCGGGGGAGAGCTGACCTGCTCTCAATACCAGCACCAGGAAAAGTTCCAACCTCTCCTTCATCCACAGTTTTACAGCATCACCGGAACTACGCGCTCGGCACTTGTGCTCAGTCACTTGTCAAGGATGTCTCATCTCCCCAGCTAATGCAAAGCTTTGAGGGCGTAACTTTCTCATAGGCCGCCTCAGTAACAGCCACTCAGACGTTTCTGATGGTTTTTCCCTGCCAGATTAGAAAAAAGCCTCTCCAGGCACCTGGAATGTACATTGGCCAAGCAGCACCAACAGCAGCCAGTTTCAAGACGTGGACCAGCAAAACTGGCACCTACAGGAACGTGGAGAGGCTGGCCTCCCCTCACCACTGCAGGAGCATAAGCTGGCAGAGCCTTTATGCAGGAGGGCAACTTGGCAACACGTGGCAAATGCCTCCCTTCCTCTAACCACAAATTGAGCTCCTAGGAATGCATCCTTAGCCTATCTTTCAAGTACATAATTTGTAGCAGCCCCCAACTGGCCCAACATAAATGTCCATCTATAGGAGGCTAGATAAAGAGCGGGCTAACCATGGAATGCTACACACTGAGAACAAATGTGGATAAACCTCAAAAAATATATTAAATGAAGCCAAATATAAATGAAGCATATAATAATTCCATTTATATAAAGTTCAAAAATAAGGAAAACTAATCTGCGATGCTAGAAGTGAGAACAGTGGGTCCCCTTGAAGAGCGTGGGGAAGGGGCCATAGGGCTGGTTGGCCAGGAATGCTGTTCCTTAAATCTCGGATTGATTCTGCTTTGTGACAAATTAACACAGCTTTACACTTAACACACTTCTTTCTTTATGCTATTCCTAAATTAAAAAGAAATTTTAATGAGCAAACACATGTACAAACACAGCTAGTTCAACTCTGTTTACACTGAAACATTATCAACATCTTGTGTGTTCCCAAAAGGAAATTGGTAAATATGTCATGTAGCCATTTAAAATGAAGATATTTACTTACTAGCAAAGAAGGATGTTCTATGCTTTATTAAGTGGAAAAATGAAACAATAAAAAATAGGATTCTAAAGACAAAAAAAATTGCAAAGACGTCTTAAAATCGTATTCATACTGTAATCACACTGTTAGTAATAACAGTACATCGTTATTTTGAATATACCTTGTAGAAGCAAGCTGATTATGTGAATGCCATTAGGAGCTGAGACTCTGCACATAAGAGGTATAAATGTAAAATCATTCATCTTAAATTTGACTAGGAGGGGCACCCGAGTGGCTCAGTCAGTTAAGCATCCAACTTCGGCTCAGGTCATGATCTCGCAATTTGTGAGTTCAAGCCCAGTGTTGGGCTCTGTGCTGACAGCTCAGAGCCCGGAGCCTGCTTCGGATTCTGTGTCTCCTTCTCTCTCTGCCCCTTCCCCTCCCCTCACCCTCGCCCTCTCCCTCTCTCAAAAATGAATAAACCTTTTCAAAAAATTGACTAGGAAAGACCAATAGAAAACCGTGTGTGTTTTCTTAAGAAAAAAAAAAGGCATTTTCTAGCTGTGTGCAATAAAAGGGTATAGATGCAATGACCAAATAGCAACTTCTGGTGCCTAGACTCTGCCTCGAACAGTATTTGCCACTTAAAGTCACCAAGGCTCCTAGAACCTGATACCAGGTATGGGGCAAAAAATGAATCTGGAACATCTTTTTGTACCTCTGGGCAAGAAAGCTATCAAAGACTACAAAAGCTGGGCCCAAAAGACTTAGGGGGCAAGGCAGAGGGGCTACCATTACACAAAGATGGGACGGTTCAAACATCAAAATGAGGGGTACCCGGCTGGCTGAGTCGGTAGAGCACGTGACCCTTGATCCGAACCCCACATTGGTTGGAGATTACTTTAAAAAAAATACATCAAAATAATACTACAGAATTTTCATGGAATAAAGTAAGAATCTGAGTTTATACTGATATCAATAAATGGAGAAAAGAAAGCTCTTCCTTATATTAGACTAACACCTGACAAACGTAGGAGGAAAGAATAATGGAGTCTGAAAATCACCATTTGCAACTATTATAGTAACACAATAATAAGTGGTTCAGCCAAAATCAATGAATGCTACAACTAGTGGATAAAGGTTTAATGAGAAACAGGATACTTACATAGTCTCAAAGTGTCCCCTCACAAATTACCTCTCAATTACAAAGAGAAAAATGGAACTTTACAACAGATTAATTTAGTAAATACAGCTTTAATCAGGTTAACATTAATTTGCCCACTAATACTGGGGCAAATCAGCATCATGTGCCTCTTGACATGCTGCCCTGGGATGGGCACAACAACATCAGTTCTGTGGTATTTCTCCCCAAAATGCAGCCCATGAATCTAATCATGAAGAAAAAAAAAAAAAAATCAGACAAATCCAAACTGAGAGGGATTCTACAAAATAACTGAACTCTTAAAAATGTCAAGATCATGGTAACAAAGAAAAGGGTAAGGAACAGGTCCAGACTAAACAAGACTAAAGAGCTTGCAACTAACTGCTGTGTGTGAACTTGGACGGGACCCCAACCAGGAAAAAATGACTTTTAAAAGACAGCACTAGGGTGGGGCGCCTGGGTGGCTCAGTCGGTTAAGCACCAGACCAGCTCAGGTCATGATCTCACGGTTTGTGGGTTCAAGCCCCACATCAGGCTCCGTGCTGACAGCTCGGAGCCTGGAGCCTGCTTTGGATTCTGTGTGTCCCTCTCTCTCTCTACCCCTCCCCTGCTTGTGCTCTGTGTGTGTCTCTCTCTCTCAGAAGTAAACAAACATTTTAAAAAAAAAATTTTCTTTTAAAAACAACACTAGGGTAACTGGTGAAAAAAAATTTAATGTTTGTTTATTTTGAAAGAGAGAGTGTGCATATTGATGCGAGCAGGGGAGGGACAGAGAGAGGCAGGGAGAGAAAGTAAGTGGGGCGGGGTGGGGGGAGAGAGAGAGAGGGAGGGATGGAGGGGGGGGGGAGGGGAAGGGGGAATCCCAAGCAGGCTCCATGCTGCCAGTGCAGAGCCTGATACGTGGCTCAAACTCACGAACCGTGAGATCATGACCTGAGGGGAAACCAAGAGTCACATGCGTAACCAACTGAGCCACCCAGGTGCCCCGTAACTGGTGAAATTTTAATGTGAACTGTTGATTAGATAAGAGGAATGCATCAATGTTATATTCCTGATTTTGATAAATGTACTATGGTTATGTGAGTGACAATTCTTGTTCTGGGGAAAGAAATGGACACGATGTCTACAAGCCAGTCTCAAATGATATATATTTTACATACACAGAGGGGGAGGGGGAGAGAGGGAGGGGAGAATACAAATGATAAAACAAATGGGCAAATTTTAAGCAATTAGTCTGGGTGACAGGCATATAGGAGTTCTTTGCACTGTTCTTGTCACTTTTCTGTAAGTGTGAAATTATAGCAA
Source organism: Panthera onca (assembly GCF_046562875.1). Lineage (NCBI taxonomy): Eukaryota > Metazoa > Chordata > Mammalia > Carnivora > Felidae > Panthera > Panthera onca. Next base: position 143,284,239 of record NC_138344.1, on the reverse strand, counting down.
CGTAATTTTTACAAAAGAGAGACTTAAGAGGTATGTATACTAAATGTAATGTGTGGTCCTTGTTTGGAAATATAGGTGAGTAAGCCAACTAAAAACATCTTTTTGTGATAGTGGTCACATGAATCTGCACATGGGATACAACGGCACAGAAGCAACCAACCACACACACACAGACACACACACACACTCACGCTAGTGCATCTGAAACTGGTGAAATCCAAACGAGCTCTGAGGACTACACCAACGGCGATTTCCTGATACTGATATGTACTATAGTTACGCAGAATATTACCCCTGAGGAAAACTGGATGAAGGGTACATGAGACCTCCATGCATAGTTCTTGCAACTTCCTGTGAATATAGAATCACTTCAAATTAAAAAATTAAAAATAAATTAATAAAAAGATCCTTATGAATCAAGAAATCGTAAAGAATATTCATGAATCTGTCAAAGAACAGACTATATTCAAATGTAAATTTTTAACGTGTGAAAATGTAGTTTCATTTCTCAGAACAGTCCACGTATCATAGAAAAAATACAGAAGACACGATGCTTGGAATTTGCTTTAAAATAATGCAGTAAAGCAGGAGCCTGGGTGGCTCAGTCAGCGGAGCATCTGACTGGCTACGGTCATGATCTCAAGGGCTGTGAGTTCGAGCCCTGCATCGAGTTTGCCACCGTCAGCACAGAGCCCGCTTCTGATCCCCCGTTCCCCACTCTCTGCCCCTCCCCTGCTCGCTCTTTCTCAAAAACAAATGAGTATTTTTCAAAAAGTAATGCAGTAAGGGCAACAGAATCGATTGAGACTAGTCCTATGCTGACAAATGGCAAAGCTGGGAGACAGGTGTACGGAAGTTCATTACACCATCCTCCCGACTTTTGTGTAAGTTTGAAATTTTTCATAATTAAAAAAGTAGGATTCCTTTTAGAATATACATTTGTATGTGTATAGTTGCAAAGAAAGCAATTCAAATAAATACTCATCAAACTATGAAACATGGTTATTAAAAGGTTAGGGGTAGTATTTAGGTGATAATTTTTTACCTATCTTAATTTCTAACTTTTCATCAATAATTATATATTACTTGTGTAATTTCTTAAATAGAAAAAGGAAAAAAAACCCACAGGCCAAAAAAACCACTAAAACTTTCAAAATTATTTTAAGTGGCTTAAAAGCATGTCATGGCCTAGCGCAGGGTCACAGAAAAATATGTGCCTTTGTGAATAGTAAAATTCACCATAAAAGAAATCTTACTGTGACACCAAGTAAATGCATGAATGGGATGATATATCACCAACAGGTGATGATATATTTTGAACCAGGCAAATCATAAGTTTCATGCCAGTTGGGACCGCTGGAATATGTTATTAATGTTTCTGTGGCACCAATGATGTCACTCAATGAGATGAGAAAGGACAGGAAAATTCTTTAAAGGAGCCAATCATTCAGAGGACAAATAAGCAGGCCATGGCTGGTTCTACTGTTTCACTCTTCGAATAGTACTGCAGTGTTAGAAGGGCTCACTGTGCGCTCCTAATTTGCTACAGTGGCAAATAAAGTAACTTTTCCCAGAGGCTTCTTTGGGAAATCCAATCTGTTCTAAGTCTATCTCCTAACTTTTTCCCTACTGTAGATTCATAATTGAGTCCCCATCTTTCTCACAAGAATTGAACTGAGAACTCATCATCAATCCCAAGCTCTTCTAAAGATTCTAGGAAAACCCAATCCTAAATTTTCCTCAATCCAGAAGAAATAGCTGAAAGAGTAACTCGGTGGAATTTGCTTTTCTGCATTCAGCAATATTTTAGCACTTAAAAGCTAAAATCTCTGAGGCCTGAAATAAAACTGGTAGGCTCAATAGGGACAGTATCGTATGCATAGTCTCAAAGGGGACAGCAGTGTATTTTAAATGTGGGTTAGCAGGCCAACCAGCTTGGAACTGATTAAGAAGTGCCACAGTGAGGGCAGAAATCAACCCTAACCCGAAAGTTAACATTTGGCAACAACTGCACTTTTGCTTCACTCCATTTGTCATTCATTACCTCATGTAATCAAATACATAATTAAAAATGTGCAACTATTAGGGACGCCTGGGTGGCTCAGTCGGCTGAAGGTCCGACTTCGGCTCAAGTCATGATCTTGAGGTCCGTGAGTTCGAGTCCTGCATCAAGCTCTGTGCTGACAGCTCAGAGCCTGAAGCCTCTTCAGATTCTGTGTCACCCTCTCTCTCTGCCCCTCCCCAGCTTGCGGTCTCTCTCAAAAATAAATAAACATTAAAAAAAATTTTAATGTGCAATATTAGCTTTAAAAATTAAATATAAAGCTATTCACAAAGAAATGGATTGCTTATGGACTGAAGCAATCCATTTCCCAGTGTGAGTAATGTTGTAATAGATCTCCATATACAGGGGTCTCATATGAATGTTGGTTAACGTTCAGTCTCATATTCATGGAATCAGAGGACAGAGATAAAAGTGGAGCTTTTAAAAAAGCCACATTTGCTCTCAAGATGTTGCAACTTAAGGGGCGCCTGGGTGACTCAGCTGGTTAAGGGTCCGACTTCGGCTCAGGTTATGATCTCACAGTTCAGGAGTGCTGACAGCTCAGAGCCTGGAACCTGGTTCAGATTCTGTGTCCCTCTCTCTCTGCTCCTCTCTCTCTCAAAAATGACTAAACATTAAAAAAAAATTGTAATAAGTTAAAAAAAAAAGATGCTGCAACTTAAAACCAAAGATGTAAGCTGCCTAAAATCATAAATCAATTCACCCAGCAGCTACACTTGGAGCTCTGATCCTATTGGCTGTAAGTGGGCTATACCCAGTAAACTCGGGGACAGCACAGGGTAACCTAACCCAATGCCCTCACTTCTGTCTCCTTTCCTGTCACCTGTGGCATTCGTGCTTCTACATCAAACAGTAACTAGCTGTCAGAACTTGAAATTCTATCATTTATAACACAGAGTAGAGAAATACAGAAGACTCTGCAAAGCTCATGAAGCTTAGCATAAACCCAATGACGCTCCTTTAGCTGGCGCAAAGCTCACAGGTAAGTTCGGACCACTGCCAGCCTTCTCTTGGCTAAGAAGGGAATAGCTTGCTTGATAATTCACGGTTTCAAGCCGGCCGTGTCCTGAGCAACCAAGGCCAAAGCCTACTACCACAGCTCCTTCCAAACTTCCTGACTGCCTTCCGGAAAGTCTTCCCTCTGCAGCAGAGTCAAATGCCCGATGAGAAAGCTCTGGCCGGCAGGGACGCGCGCCAACGCAGAAAGGATGGCGGGACAGGCGGGAGCCCTAAGCGAGGCTGCAGATGCTGACAGCCAGAGAAAACGCCCGCCCGCAGCTCAGCCTGACGGTGCGTGTGGTCACAACGAAGGCTGAGGCTCCAAACACCAGCAGGTCCTATAAGCAGCACCTGCGGCTACAGACCAAAAGACAGTCTCTCGGGTGGTATGGAAAGATCTCTGATCTCTCTTCCATGTAGAGTACTTCGGCCATGTATGTCTTTAAATTTAAAGAGACACAGAACAACGTAACACCCATTTCCAAGTGTCTTATTGTCTACAGCAAGTCCAAGTGCTTGTACTGTTCTCACAAGTCCTTGGACCTCAAGCCACATGCATGAAGGTCAGGCAGCAAGAAACCATGGCCGACCCAGGGCCCCAAAGGAGGAGGAGCATGGCAAAGCACAGAGAGCCAGCCAGGCAGGTCCTGTCCCCGGACAAGACGAGGCTGGAAAGGCACTAGGAGGCCGCTGTTCAGGCCCCGCAGTGTCCCAGGCCAGAAGGCCACCTGCCATCATTTTAGGACACGTTCTGCCTGAGTCCCCGGCAAACACCTCAATTAATTAACATTTTTAAAGGACCTGAGTTATTTCTCCGTGAGAGCTCACATGTCAATCCCATCGTCCATAGTCCTAACCTGGGAAAACAAAAACATGGAACAGCCCACCATTTCAAAGTGCAGAGTAAAACATTTTAGAGAAAAATCTGGTTGGAAACCTACATTACATTCTGAAGAGCAGTTAAGAGCACAGACTGTGGAGCTAAGACGGCTGGGTCAGACTCAGCTCCTGCTGTTCCCAGCCCTATGAGCTCAGACTAGTTATTTGCCTCTCCACACTACTGTTTCCACAAAATGGGAAAATAAGGGTAACAAAAGAGTTCCACCACGTATAGAGGGCTAAGGAGTTAAAATGTGTAAGTGGTTAGAGTGGCAACACAAAGTGCTCATTTAAGTACGAGCTAGGTAAGTAACATCAATTTACATCTGCTAAATGCAATCAAACAATAGTGAGTTAGCAAGGAAACAAGCTTTTGATTCCTCATAGGCATTTTATTTTTTTAATGTTCATTTTTGAGAGAGAGAGACAAGGCATGAGCAGGGAGGGGCAGAGAGAGAGGGAGACACAGAACCTGAAAGCAGGCTCCAGGCTCTGAGATGTCGGCACAGAGCCCGACGTGGGGCTGGAACCCGTGAACCACGAGATCATGACCTGCTCTGAAGTCAGACGCTCAACCAACTGAGACACCCAGACGCCCCATAATGTTTACTTATTTATTTTTAAGAGTCAGAGGAGCGCAAGCAGGGTAGGAGGGAGAGAGAGAATCCCAAGCGGGCTCCACACTGTCAGTGCAGAGTGAAGTAGGGCTCAAACTCACCAAAAGGGAGATCGTGACCTGAGCCGTGATCAGGTATCGGCCACTCAGCCGACTGAGCCACCCAGGCGTCCCTGATTCCTCACATCTTTAAAGATAAAGGTATTTTCCTATTTAGTTGCCTGTCCAAAAATGTGTGTCAGTGTTGGGGGTGAGAAGTGGAGGAGGTCAGAGAGGTAAAAAAGAGCACAGAGAACCTAAATGACAAGCCCTGTCCCTTCACCAGAAATGACAACTGTGCCCTGGGTCAGAAGCGCTCGCTCTGATAACCTGTTCACTTTCATACACGGCTGGACCAAAGCACAGCCAGCAAAATTACATTTTTCAGTCCATTCAGATTTTACCAAAATTCAGTGCAACATAATTTTTGAAAGTTGTAAAAATTAAGTTCAGAGGCCAGAACTGTGTGGTACCTCAATGAAAGTACAGGTTAATTTCTGACACAAAACTACCCGTGGCACGTTACAATGTGATGGTCAGGTACGTGAATGTGCAGAGCCTGGACTGTGACGTCAAAGGCTCTCTCACCTGCTTCTCTGACAGACAGTAAGCGAATGAATGTTAGAAAAAGGAAATAAAATGCTTCCCTTTAAAACAAAAAAGCTGATAGGCTGTTGTTCAGTAGAGTAATACAATGAGCGTGCCCGACTGGCTCAGTTGGTGGAGTGTGGGACTCTTAATCTTGCAGTCGTGAGTTCAAGCCCCACGCTAGGAGCAGAGATTGCTTAAAAACAAATTCTGGAAAGGAAGGAAGGAAGGAAGGAAGGAGGGAGGGAAGGAAGGAGGGAAGGAAGAGGAAGGAAGGAAGGAAGGAAGGAAGGAGGGAAGGAGGGAGGGAAGGAAGGAGGGAAGGAAGGAAGGAGGGAAGGAGGGAAGGAAGGAAGAAAGAGGAAGGAAGGAAGGAGGGAAGGAAGGAGGGAAGGAAGAAAGAAAGAGGAAGGAAGGAAGGAGGGAAGGAAGGAGGGAAGGAAGAAAGAAAGAGGAAGGAAGGAAGGAAGGAAGAGGAAGGAAGGAAGGAAGGAAGAGGAAGGAAGGAAGGAAGGAAGAGGAAGGAAGGAAGGAAGGAAGGAAGAGGAAGGAAGGAAGGAAGGAAGAGGAAGGAAGGAAGGAGGGAAGGAAGGAGGGAAGGAAGAAAGAAAGAGGAAGGAAGGAAGGAAGGAAGAGGAAGGAAGGAAGGAAGGAAGAGGAAGGAAGGAAGGAAGGAAGAGGAAGGAAGGGAGGAAGGAAGAGGAAGGAAGGGAGGAAGGAAGGAAGAAAGAGGAAGAAAGGAAGAAACAAAGAAAGAAAGAACATAATGAGGGAAATCCAGAAATATGGGTATTACAATCATTTGTTACGTGCCCAGATGACAGCCACGTAGTCACACGCACTCTTTGGGGAAAAGGATTTGTAGGAAAGACAGTGTGCGTGCTAGGAAGGACACTGGCTTCGGAGTCTGACAGATCGCCCGTGCCGCTTACCAGCTGTGCGGCCTTGGCACGTGACCTCATTCCTCAGCGTCTCCCTTCGCCTCTAAAGTAGGAAACACCACTACCTATTTTACGAAGCATCTGAGGATGTGAAAGCGCCCAGCTGAATGCCAGCAGAGTACGTGTTCAATACACGGTAGCTGTAATGATACACAAATTAATCAACAGCTATTAACGCAATCTATATGTTAAACAGCCAAGAAGCTTTCACGGAGGGTTTACTGTAAGGAGAGCCTCAAATCACATGCCATAAAGCAGTGGCTCTCACACCTCAGCACGCCGGTCACTGGCTAGTTAAACAGATTGCTGGGCCTCACCCCCAGCGTTTCTGGGTCAGCTGGGGGAGCCAGGGCCCTCCAATCTGCCTTCCCACAAGCTCTGAAGAGGTGCTGACGTGGCTGGCTGAACACCTCACAGAAGAGAACCACCGCTCCAAGGGTAGAGAGAAGGAAGAGGGGCCTGACAGTTTCTGTAAAGGTAAGAAGTCAAATACCTAGGCAATGGGATGGTTGAGCAGAAAGGCATGAGAAGGCACTATGAAGAAAACCAAGACAGACGGACAGACAGACGAAGCAGGGACATCAAGGTCAGCTTGGCCAATTAGTATCTCTGGGAGAATCTCATCGCAAGAACTGATAGATTTTGAAGAAGCCATTCAAAGGCTAACTTTCTTACGAGGCTCAGCTCGTATTTGGTGGTTTGAGTAAAATGAGCCATTATGAATCCTGGGAAAGTTAGCCACATGGTGAAAATGACAACTGCAAGCAGGGATGGGACAGCAGGTAAGGCCAGGCTAAGTGGCATGGAAACGGAAAGAGCAAAAGCAGTGAAGGTCCACTGCTGACTGGGATACAGGTGATCCTGAAGCACCTTTATCCCAACAGCCAGGACCTTTAGAACGTACATTCTACAAGATGGTGGTCCACGAAAGGGTCTACCAGCTAGGAGAATCAAGCCCCATTAGGGCCTACTATTTATTAATTTGGTGTTACCAGGCATTAATCAGGGGAGCTAAGAGACCGCAAACATAATTCACTCAAATAAGAGAGGAAAACCTTGTATCTCCTCAGTTACCGAACGTGTTCCCTAAGTATAGTGCATAATGTTAGCTATCACTGCACCTGTTATTACTATCTGCCAGAGGAAAGCAGATATTATTTGCCAGAGGAAAAGTCTACAAAATTTGTTTTAAAACAATGCTCACGAAGAGACTGTATCTCAATCAACACTTTTGGGTCAATAGTGATAAGATAAAGAGAAACATAACTTAAAATGAAAAAATACACAGGACATCATGGCCCACTGGTCTACATCACTCGAAGTTCAGAGAAAACTGCTGACAGATTATTTTCCAAAAAAGACAGGAGAGATCAGGAAATCCTAAGATTGTTCCGGGGGAAAGAAAAGAGTTTGAAACCCTATTCCATATCTTATACCAGAATAAATTTCAGCAATATCAAAGATATATCAAATATAAACAATGAAACCTCAGAAGTACAAGAAGAAACCATGAGGATCTTTAAAAATAAAATTAGGAAGGTTAACTGGGACCCAAAACCCACAGCCATAAGATAACAGACTAATACATTTGTCTACAAAAACAAAAATAATTCTACCCAAGAAAAACCACCATGAGCAAAATCAGAACACAACTGACAAATGGAACCAAATGCTGCCAGTCCAACCACAGATTAAGGGCTAATTTACAAAAAAGGACCAAAATCCTAGTTGAAAAATGGATATAGGTCATAGACAACTCACAGAAAAGGCATATACTTGAAACTATTGTAGCATTATATATAAACTATATTTCAATTAAAAGAAAAATAAAAGATACAAGTTAGCTATGCAGGAAAAAAATACAAATGCCTCTTACGTACATGAAGTGACGCTTAATTCGTAGTTCAAGAAACACCGAACTACAGTGTTACACTATTTTTCATCTGCCAAATTGGCAAAGATCAAATAATAGTATGTTGTGCCTGAAGTATTAATTGGAACAACTTGTGGGAGGCAAGGTAACTGTATCTATCAAAATTACAAACCCACATGTCCTTTGACCCAGCAATTCCACTCAGGAATTTACTCCTTGCAGGTACTAGCAACATGGCAAAATGACATATGCACAGGTTATTTATTGCAGCATAGTCTGTAATAGCTAAATCTGGAAACAACTTCAATGTCCAACAAAAGGGGAAGTATTGTACATTTTGTACATTCGTACAATGGGATATTGTGCAGCTATTGGCAAAATAAAGAAGCTCTTTACACACTGACAAAGAATAATCCTCAAAATGCATTTTATAAAACAAACCAACAAAAAAACAAGGTGCAAAACTGCGCCAATACTAAAGTTTACATTTTTAAAAAAAGGGAGGAATAGAGTATGTCTGTGATTCTTTGTGTAGGACCAGGGGTCATCTCTGGAAATATACACAGGAACTTCACAATGGTTACTTCTGAGCAGGGTAACAGGGCGGCTAGGGACAGGTTATGAGAGACTTTTCACTGCAGGCCATTTGAATTTTGAATCATGTCAATATTACATTTTATTTTATTATTTTATAGAGAGGGTGCAAATGAGTGAGGGGTGAGGGACAGGGGGAGAGAGAGAATATCCCATGAGGGGCAGAGAAAGAGATGGGGGGAGAGAGAGAGAGAGAGAGAGAGAGAGAGAAGCAGGACTCACCCGAACTGGGGCATGAGCTTGCCCGAAGTGGCGCACGAGTGCGTCCAACGAGGGACTCGAACTCACGAACCGTGAGATCATGACCTGAGCCCAAGTCAGATGCTTAGCCGTAACCGACTGAGCCACCTAGGCGCCCACTGTTTTCAAGTAGGCTTCATGCCCAGTGCATGATTTGAACTCATGACGCTGAGGATCGAGACCTGAGGCAGGATGAAGAGGCGGACACTTAACTGACTGAGCCACCCTGGCGCCCTAGGTTACCTATTTTAAAAGTAAAATGTGCCTGGGGGCCCTTGCTGGCTCAGAGGGTAGAACATGTGACTTTTTTTTTTTTTTTAACGTTTATTTTTGAGAGAGAGAGAGAGAGCGAGCGAGCATGCACGCACAGAGAGAAAAAGGCTCTGCGCTGACAGCAGAGAGCCAGATACAAGGCTCAAACTCACAAACCACAAGATCATGACCTGAGCTGAAGTCGGACACTCAACCGAGCCACCAGGAGCCCCAAAACATGTGCCTCTTGACCTCAGGGTCGTGAGTTCAAGCCCTACCCTGGGCATGGAGCCTACTTCAAAAAGAAAAAAAAAAAAAAAAAAACACACGAAAAGAAAAGAAAAGAAAATATGCTTATGAGAAGTCATATTACCTACATCCTAAATGAAGATTTTCAAACTACGTCACTTGAGATAACAAATCTCTTTCACCATCCATTCAAAGTTTACCGAGTTCTGTCTGCGCCGAGCACCGTGTCAGGTGCGGGAGCCTCAGCAGCAAAGACAGTAAACCCTCCTCTCGTGGGCTTTAGAAGGGGACAGTCAGCAGACAAGTCACCCGTGAGCATCAGAGAACGGTAGGGACGGGGAAGGGGAGTCGGAGACCAAGGGTGCGAGGGTGACTGCAGCACACTTCCGGGCAGGGTAACAGAAAGCTTCTTTGACAGGCTCGTGTTTGGGTAGAGATGTGAAGAAGCGGGGGGGGGGGGGGGGGGGGGGGGGGGGCAGGCCTGTGGCTGGCCCGGGAAAGTAAGCGTGCGACTGAGGGTCGCTGGGCTCCTCCTCAAGGAACAGAATGGAGGGAGTAAGGGCGGGTAAGGTAGCAAACCACACCACACTAGGGGCTTGGGAGAGGGAAGGCGCCAGATCCTAATGATGAAAAAGCATCAGAAACTGTTCAGCATTGGAAAAACTGATCTGACCTATATATTGTTTTAAACATCATTCTGGCTGCCATCAGAAGAGACCGTGAGAAGCAGGGAGCCCACTGAGAAACCACCCCAGTAATAACCCAAGTGAGGAGTGATGCTTCCTTACACTGGGGAGGCAAGGGTGGAGGTGGGAAGTGATCAGATTCTGGATGTATCTTAAGTCAGGGCCAAAAGCCTTCACCACTGAAGGTCTGGACACTGAGAAAAAGAAAGCAGTCACCGGTGACTCCAATTTAGCCCAGCAACTTCCTACAACGACCTAATAGGTTCATCTAAAAAGAACAAAGCTCAACTACTCTAGGTTATCAACACCATCAACAAGACGCAATGCTTATCTGCAAACCAAACCAGGGAGCTGCAGGAGATTTTAAAGTTGAAAAAGAATCCATACCTGGGTTCATTCTCTAAATACTTAATGAGCACCCACCCCTGCAGGGACCTAAATTATGCTTAAAATACGTAACTGAGCACCAAAAATGGACTGGCAGAAAAAACAACAAAATACTAACCGCTGCTGGATATGGGATTTTTTTTTCTTCTTTGAATTTTCTACCATAAACATACCCTACTTTGGACTGCAGGGGGAATAACTTTCCTTTTTAGTGCCACCAACGAAGGACAAATTCTTACAGGGCAAACTTAATAGTTTGATCAGCAAATTTTTCTTCCAAGAAAACTTTTAAAACTGAACAGATTTCTCTGTTTTCTTTCATGCCTCCATTGGTTGCCAGTGCTAAGGGAAGCTGTATGGGGAAAACATGTTTGGGAGAAGTGGGGGGAAAGAGGAACAAGGGAGAAATGGGGTACACACAACAGCTGGCTGTTCTTTAAATGCAGTAGCTCACAAAACACAAACGAGACAGATCAGAGATTACTTTGTTTAAAAACATTTAACCCAATACCAACCACGTACAAGACAATATGACCAACAATACTAATGTTCCCACCGTCCAGAAACAAACGACAGTCACTTACACATTTCTCCATTCATTCGGATACTCACGGAGCGCCTATAACGTATCAAAAGCACAAGCCAGCAGCGAACTGGAGAAAATCAGCCCTGCTCAGCTGGCAATCTGGCTTAGGGGGTGGGGAGAGAGGAAGGACACCAAACTTCAAATTCAAGTTACTCCATTATTGCCAAGACACGTGCTAGAGAGACGAGCTGGTGGACGATAGGAGGAGACCTGCCCTAGTCTAGAGGCCAGGGTAAGAGGCCTGGCACAAACCACACAGGAGCTACGATGTGCAGGAGCAGGAATTACGCAGTGAAGGGGAAAGGGGATGGGGAGTGGAAGGGCCCCCACACAAGGGAGCCAGCACGGAAGAATCTGCGGCAAGAGGGTAAGGAAGCCTGGTTAAAGACACGAAAAGGAAAGCAGTACATCAGAAAGACACAGTGAAAGGAAAAGAGGATGGGAGGAAAGCAAGGGCCAGCTCGATCAGGGCCCAGCAGGCCATGTTAACCACTTTGTTCTCAATGTTGAAAGCAACTCAAACCACTGAAAGATCTTATTAGGCTGGAGTGATGAACAGATTCACTTTTAATTTAATGTTTTAATATGCTTTATTTTTTAATGTTTATTTATTTTGAGAGCGAGCGAGGGAGTGTGTGTGTGTGTGCGCGCGCACAGGGGAGAGGCAGAGAGAGATTGAGACTCCCAAGCAGGCTCTGTGCCATCAGCACAAAGCACGACGTGGGGCTTGAACTCATAAACCATGAGATCATGACCTGAGCTGAAATCAAGAGTCAGACACTTAAACACCTGAGCCACCCAGGCGCCCCCAGATTCGCTTTTTAAAGATCACACTGGCTCCTGTGTAGAGAATAAGTTAGAGCGGAGCACGGGCACAGCAGAAGACGAGTCAGAGCGGCTGGTGCTCAGGGGAGGCACATGAGGGCAGTGAAGGTGTATTTCAGAAGTAAAAATCAATCAGGACTCCGGGGGCATCCAGCTGGCTCAGTCAGAAGAGCATGTGGCTCTTGATCTCTGGGGTTGTGAGTTTGAGCCCCACGTTGGGTGTGAGGATTACAAAAAAAAAAAAAAAAACAAAAACAAAAACAAAAAACAAAAACAAAAAACTTAAAGAAAAAAATCCACTGGGGTGCCTGGGTAGCTCAGTTGGTTAAGCATCTGATTTCAGCTCATGGGTTCAGGTCATGATCTCACAGGTCATGGGTTCAAGCCCTGCATCAGGCTCCGTGCTGACAGTGTGGAGCCTGCTTAGGATTTTCTCTCTTTCTCTCTCTCTCTCTCTCTCTCTCTCTCTCTCTCTCCCCCCACCCTCCCGCCCCTCCCCTGCTCATACTTTTTTTCTCTTCTCAAAAATAAATAAACTTAAAAAAAAAAATCAACCGAGATTCCTGACAGAGGGAAAGCGGGTAGGGGAGAGAGGGAGGCAGAGAAGAAAGTGCCAAAGACAATAATGAAATAGAAAATATTTAAAAGGACACATTGAAAACAAAAACTATGTAAGTTGAAAATAAGGAATAGAAAGACATTCCATGCAAATACTAACAAAAATAAACTAGGGGCGCCTGGGTGGCTCGGTCGGTTAAGCGTCCGACTTCGGCTCAGGTCATGATCTCACGGTCTGTGGGTTCGAGCCCCGCGTTGGGCTCTGTGCTGACAGCTCAGAGCCTGGAGCCTGTTTCAGATTCTGTGTCTCCCTCTCTCTCTGCCCCTCCCCTGTTCATGTTCTGTCTCTCTGTCTCAAAAATAAATAAACGTTAAAAAAAAAAATTAAAAGTAAACAGATTTTCCAATCCTCAAAACAGAATTTTGGGCAAAATTAGACATGATCGAGAGTACAATATGCCAACACAAAGAACAATCTACAAAGATTAACAATTCTGAATTTAAAAAAGCAAAAAGTGGGGCACATAGATGGCTCAGTCAGTTGAGCGTCTGACTTCAGCTCAGGTCATGATCTCACGGTCTGTGGGTTCGAGCCCCACGGCGGGCTCTGTGCTGACAGGTAGAGCCTGGAGCCTGCTTCGGATTCTGTGTCTCCCTCTCCCCCTCCCTGCTCACACTCTGTCTCTCTCTCTCAAAAATAAACAAAAAGAAAATTCAAAAAAGCAAAAAGTGATAGAGAAATTGACAAGTCCAGAATCAGAGATACTTATCACATCAGAAACTGGTAGTCAAAAAAGTTGTAAAAATACAAACACTGCGAACGGCATTAAAAACTTAAACACACACACATACACACACACGCACACACAGACATGTCATCTTGGCCTAACAAAGAGAATATACACTCTTTTAAAACGCATGGAAAACATTTTAACTGGACCAAAGGAAAGTCTCATCACATTTCAAATAACGAATATCAATAAACATATTTTAGGACCATACAATGCAAATAAATTGATCAATAACAAAATTAAACACCATGAATAGAAACTAAAAAGTGCCTGCTTAGAAATTCAAGGGTTAAAGAGGGACTAAAAATTGAAATAAAAAAATATCTAGATCTTAATAACAATGACATCACCATATATCTAACATACAGAAGACTGCTAAAGCAATACTGAGAAGGAATGCTACAGTTTTGAGCATATCATTAAAAATAAAGGCTAGGGGCACCTGACTGGCTCAGTGGATTAAGCCTCCGACTTCGGCTCAGGTCGTGATCTCTCGGTTTGTGGGTTCGAGCCCCGTGTCGGGCTCTGTACTGGTGGTGGGGAGCCTGCTTGGGATACTCTCCCCCCTCCCCCCGCCCCTTCCCCACTTGCGCACGTGCGCTCGCTCTCTGTCAAAATAAAATAAACTTTTTGAAAAAAGGGCTAAAAACCTATGTTGTCAAATCAGAAAGCTAGAAAAAGAGTAAACCTAAAGAAAGCAGACAGGAAATACAGATTACAACAGATTCACAAACAGTAGCTGAGTATTTGAAACAAAATCTTAGTTGACAGACTCTTGTAACTCTGTTCTGGGAAGAATTAAAATACGAACAAGAGGGCAAAGCCCAGCTAGTGCCTGGGCCCCAGAGCAGGTCACAGCTCTGCAGAGGAGGGGAGCACACATCCAACCCAGTCACGGCCACATCCACAATCGCCAACAGACGGTCCAGACAACGAAAGGCAACAGGAACAGGAGAAGGAACTGGCAAAAGTCACCATCAAGAAGGAAGGTCTGGGATCTGGAGCCAATGGTGACAGAGAAGGAGCTTTGCCAGAGCACATACCTGTCCCAACAACTGGATCCATGCTTTCAAGGGAACACCCACTGGATTAATTTACTGCAGTAAGCACTTTTTCCTTTGGGGAAGGGGGAGAAAAGGCATAAACAATTTTAGAAAACAGAGAGACTTAGGAGAGAGCAAGGAAAAGCGAACAGGGCCCAGTTCAAGGTGAGGTAGGTGGGGAAGAAAAAACTGGCAAAGGGGATGAAGTAGTGAATGGCCAGAGAGGCGTGGGCCAAAAAGGGAGAAAGTCAGGGCACCTGGGTGGCTCAGCTGGTTGGGTGTCTGACTTGATTTTGGCTCAGGTCATGATCTCACTGTTTGTGGGATTGAGCTTCCCCCCCCGCATTGGGCTCTGTGCCAACAGCACGAAGCCTGTTTGGGATTCTCTCTCTCTCTCTCTCTCTCTCTCTCTCTCTCTCTCTCTGCCCCTCCCCCACTCATACTCATGCACTCTCTAAATAAATAAACTTTTTAAGAAGTTTCTTTAAAAGAAATAGTAAAAAAAAAATAAAAAAAAATAATAAAGCGGGAGCCAAGATCACACTGGAGCAGGACAATGTTTCTAACTGAACTAGTAACTTAGGGCTGAAGCCCATTCAGCCCCCACTAAGACCTGGGGCATCACTATGGAAGTCCGTGCCCCGGGTGGACTAGAGGAGGTGGCTGGGGTGGAGGTGGAAGCCAAGGTGCCCCAGGCGCTGTGCAGCGGACACAAAACCTCCCCAGAGGACGCCAGGACCGGAGTGGGAAGGAAGGCTGGGAGGCAGGGACTAAAGACTTCAACGAGCAGAGGCGGCCATGAGGAAGAAGGAGAAAAGCAGAAGAGTCTAAAGGGCAGAGCCTTCGGAGGGACACCAGGAGTGGCAAATGGACCGTGCAGCAGTCAGGACTCTGCCTTTCCGGCTCTACCTGCGCCCCACTTTCAGAGCAAGCTGAGCTAATCCCGCCCTCGGTCCTGCTAGCACACGCACACCTGCTCCAAGATCCGGAGGAAAGAACAGCACAATGTCAGGAGTTGTACAATTTCCCATTATTAAGTGGGAAGAAGGAAAAGGGACTGCAAGGGACAGCATGAGCGATTCTGCTTGGGACACCAGCACAAGGAAGATGCAGCTTCCAAACAAAGCTAGCTCCAGATGATCAAAGCTCTAGCCACAGCCTCCTCTTGGAAAAGCCCAGAGGAACAGCACAAGATTCGAGGTTGTGACTAATTTCTAAGGGGCCTCTCAACAAAAGCAAGAGGAGTCGGCAATCCGGCCTCTGCAAGCTTCGGTAACTAACAGCGACCATATTTGGCTTGTGACAGGGATTTTAAAAGATCATCTCATTTACTCAAATAAATCCTCAGAGGACTACAATCTCAACAAATTCGTTCATTTAAAATCGACACAATGTGCCTATTATGTACAGGCTCTGTGATGGATATGGGTGAATAAGATGGCTTCTGCCCTCAAGATTGCACAATCTAGTGGGGGAGACAGAGATTCAAACAAAAAATTCCAAATTGTATGAAAAAGTGGAAGGGCATTCATAGCAGTCAAACAGCAAGAGCAAAGGAAAGAGAGGTTTCTTTCTTTTTTTTTTTTTTTAATGTTTATTTATTTTTGGGGGGGGGGGGGGCGGGGAGAGCAGAGAGAGGGAGAGAATCCCAAGCAGGCTTCATGCTCTCAGTACAGAGCCTGATGCAGGGCTCGAACCCACAAACCCTGAGATCATGAACCGTGAGATCATGACTTGAGCAGAAATCAAGGCGGATGCTTAACGATTGAGCCCCCTGGCTGCCCCTAGGAAGGAGGTTTCTCAACTGCGCAGGAGTACAACGCAGCCCGGCCATCCTCCAACTGCAGTGTGTCGCCTTCCCCATTGTATTGCTGCATCTCACCAGGAGCTCCAGGAAAAATCTGTTACATCTGGGTCCCTGACACCTGAGCCGGTGTGAGACGCTCAGTGTAGTTTGCACCTCTTGGTTGCCTACCCGGTACCTACGTATAGATCTATTCTCCTGTCTGCTATCTACTCGCAGCTCCAGAGTGGGCTCCAGGGAAATCAGGGTATGAGAGAATCCGATCTCCTTGCCAGAAGTCACTCGGTACATACCTCCCTGGCCATGGGAATGGGCTGGTAATCCAGTCTGGGGCAAAAGGTCAAAGAGGAGGTTTGCCAGCGGCTTCAACAAAACAATCTTTCTCACTCTCCTGAGAAAATGACTAGAAGACCTGTTCACTCTCATCCTGGATACTGGCTCTCGTTCTGGACCATGTGTTACAGAAATGTGAAGCCTGGACCTCCACCACCATTTTGCCACTTACGCCAGGCTGACACAAAGTCGAAAGCAGAACCAAGAGAACCTCAGCAAAACTGAGCTGGCACCTGAAGCCCAGCTCACCCCTAGAATTTTCAACATAAGCATCCCCTTTAAAGTTTAAACACCTTGTTGGAGCTGGGTTTCCTGTTACTCGTAAACCAAATCATACCTAACATATTTGAAGTATATTAAGTCATAAAAACTACCAGCAAATCACCATCCACCAGCTCCTTTTACAGCACATTTCAATGTTTATCTCTTGCTCCTACAAAAGTCTTTGTTAAACCGAATTCTCAAATATTAAAATGTAAATCTCTTCCCTCATCTTCAAACTTTGGAGGACAACTAGTTTATCTATAAAAATTTACTTGAAAAATTTACAAATTTAACCACAAAAAGGATGAAAATTATTCAAGGTAAAAACAAATACACACACACTCACCCCTAAGCAAAGTTACAAGACCGATGACAAATGAAAGAAAAAACATCTGTCATTCATATCACAAAGGGCTAATCTCCCTAATACACATAAAGAACTCCTTTTTTAAAAACTTAAGATACCCAACAAACAGAAAAATGAGCAAGGGATATGAGACAGTCTGTAGAAAAAGAAATACATTCAATTCTTAATATATAGAAAGGTGCTCAAGCACTCTCATCACATGGGAAAAACAAAAACAATACAAATTTCTCCCCTATCAGATCAAATGCAAGTTCGACAACATGCCCTGTTGGTGAGGCTGTGGCAAAACAGGTATTCTCATGTGGGAGTACAAAATAATACAACCCCTCCCTGGGGATGGTGATTTGATGATATATATCAAAAATGCATAAGGGGGCGCCTGGGTGGCTCAGTCGGTGAAGCATCCGACTTTGGCTCAGGTCATGATCTCAAGGTTCCTGAGTTTGAGCCCCGCACCAGGCTCTGTGCTAACAGTTCGGAGCCTGGAACCTGCTTCGGATTCTGTGTCTCCCTCTCTAACCCTCCCCTCTTGCCCTCTGTCTCTCTCAAAAATAAATAATAAACATTAAAAAAAATTTTTTTTAGTATGTAGGCATCAACCCTCTGCCCCAGCAGTACCTCCTCTGGAAATACATCCTGTTAATATACCTGTCTACGTGCAAAATAATATACATGCAAAGTTATTTACTGCAGCGTTATTTGTAATAATAATAATTTAAAAAAGATAGTGATATGTATCCACAGCACAGAATAAAAAGCAACTATAAAAAAAGAGTGAAGAAGCCCTCTATTTACAGATATGGTAAGCTCTCCAATATATATATAATTAAGTGGGAAAAACTGAGACACAAAATACCATAGTGTGCTCCCTCAATTTCTTCTCTCCTCAAATGTCATCTTATTCTTACAGCAACAGAAGGATGAGTCAAAAACAAATACAATGATTATAGGCAGAGGGAGAGAGCTTTGCAGGGAGAACAGAAATGGAAGCTAAGCGTCTCTGAAACAGAACCTGTTTTACAGTTTTGATGTTGGAAGCACATAAAAGTCTTCCATAATTGAAACATAAAATTAAATTTTTTCTAATAGATTTATTGAAGTATAATTAATATACAAGGAATTGCACATATTAAATGTATACAGTTTGAGTTTAGACAGATGCACACACCCATGATACCATCACCATAACCAAGGTAACAGACACGCCCAACACCTCCCAAAGTTTCCTCATGTCCCTTCGTTTTTGTTTTTGTGGTAAGAACACTTAACGTTAGATCTACCCTCTTAAATTCTGCAGGCACAATACCATGTTGTTAACCATAGGCACTGCTGTAGAGCAGATCTTCAGAATCTATTCATCTAGCATTAACTGAAACTTACACAAAATTAAATTTAAAAACAATCCCTCATGTTCTAAAACTGGACTGTGGTAACCGTTGCGCAGCTTGGTAGATTCGCTAAAAATCATTGAATTATACACTTAAAATAGATGGCAGGAAGGTACGATAATCTGACTGAGAACTAAAGAAAGCCAGTAAACACCAATGTCTCCCCAACTTCAGTGAGCACACGAACTACCCGGAGACCCTCCAGGAATGCAGAGTTTGATTCAGGAAGTCTGGCATGAGGCCTAATTCTGTACTTCCCAGAGGCTCCCAGGTGATGACACGGACGGTGCTGGTCTGTGCACCACACTCTGAGGCTGTCCAAACTGCCAACTAGAGGAGCTTGGCTTTAAGAAGTAGTTGAGAAATTGGGGCAGTAGCTCCCGGAGGCAAAGGACAGGTACCAAGTGGGCGGGGGCCAGAAAAGGCCTTTTCTTCCCTTTTGGCATCGGCGTCGATTGAGTCCGGGTTAGAAGGGAGAGTGAGTGCGAGGGGGTTATAATGACTAGCCACAGCATTTAAGACAGGAGTCTGCTGGAGAGAGTGGCAGTGTAGCAGGAGCCAAAATCTCTAAGATATGATGGGAAGTGATGAGGGTCCAGCGAGGGATGGGGTTGATACAATCCGATGACCCGAGTTCCGAAAGGACAGTGTGCTAGGAGTCCTACAGGAGGACCAGATACTAATGTAGTACGTTACCTCAGAAGTAGTACCAAAAGAAAGAATACACGTTAAAAAAAAATCATTTTAAAAATCATACTAAGAGTTCCAGAAGCTAGGATATAGCCAACATTTGGATGATCGTCAAGAAAGAAAATAATTGGGGCGCCTGGGTGGCTCAGTCAGTTGAGTGTCCGACTTCGGCTCAGGTCATGATGTCACAGTCCGTGAGTTCGATCCCCACGTTGGGCTCTGTGCTGACAGCTCGGAGCCTGGAGCCTGCTTCGGATTCTGTCTCCCCCTCTCTCCCTGCCCCTCCCCTGCTCATGCTCTGTCTCTGTCTCAAAAATAAATAAAAACGTTAAAAAAAAATTTTTATTTTTAAAAAGAAAGAAGATAATCTTGTCCTCTAATCAGGTCTTGCTAAAGCCTCAACCCTCACAGTGACTCTTCAAGGAGTCATGCCACATCCTCAGGCCTTGAGTCTCTAGTCACCTTGGTTTAGAATCCCTTCTCCCTTCACCCCACCCACCTATCAGAATTCAGTTCATAAAGCTTTTTTTTTTTTTTTTAATGTTTATTTATGGCAGCGGGGGGAGATGGGGCAGAAAGAGAGGGACACACAGAAACCGAAGCAGGCTCCAGACTATGAGCTGTCAGCACAGAACCTGATGTGGGGCTTGAACTAACAAGCTGAGAGATCATGACCTAAGCTGAAGTTGGACACTTCATAGACTGAGCCACCCAGGTGCCCCCAGAACTCAGTTCAAACATCACCTTGTTAAAGCCTCTCCCTTTCTACTGCAACTAAGACAAATATCACATTGTAACACTGTATCATAATCATCTATGATCTGAACCAATGAAACACTCTTACAAGACTCAATCTTGTAAGTACTTCTTGTATTCCTCCCTCTAGTTAGGGCAGCAAGAGTAAAGGAATGATCCAGAAGAGAAAGAAAAACAACACAAGACATGGCCAACTTAGAATCCTAGATAATCAACTGCTGAGTAAAAAGCCGCCCCAAGTACCACAGACGCTTCTTCACACAGCTAGAAGTGTTACTTAACAGGACAGGAGAGACCGGTCACTCTTACATTCCATCACACGTGACACAGGAGAAAAGGTAAATTGAGACTTATCAAAACCAGGGTGCTTAAGCTTTCTGTGCTATGGACTCCTCTCACAATGATGTTTTTAAATACGAAAGATTACAAAAGAGATCAATTATTAAAACAGTTAGTTATAGGGGCGCCTGGGTGGCTCAGTCGGTTAAGCGGCCGACTTCGGCTCAGGTCACGATCTCGCGGTCCGTGAGTTCGAGCCCCGCGTCGGGCTCTGTGCTGACCGCTCAGAGCCCGGAGCCTGTTTCCGATTCTGTGTCTCCCTCTCTCTGCCCCTCCCCCGTTCACGCTCTGTCTCTCTCTGTCTCAAAAATAAATAAACGTTAAAAAAATTTTTTAAACAGCTAGTTATAAAAGTTTCTTCAGGTCACATTGTAACAAAAGCTCTAGTGCAGATCCACTAACCACCGTAACTTGGAAGTAGCGATGACTGTGACATCCATCCACCTGCAACAGCCATAACGTGAGACGCAAACACCTGTGATTTTCACTGGTGATAAAGTCACGAGTCTGTTACATTGCCTCTGCGATTTGCTGACTAAATCCACAATTGGAAGGACACGTTCGAATTCGGTTACAGTTTTTGCCCATCTAGGTTGATGCATCCCCTAAATTCTACTCCGATTAGGCAGCACTAATAAGTGAATAGTGTGCACGTCTCACCACTACTTACTCGCCCATCTCACCACTGGATGGTAGGCACTTGAGGCCAAGGACTACGTCTTATTTGTCTTTGGGTCTAAGGTCCGATAGATGTTAGCTGGATGAGTAAGTCATTTTCTGTTCCGCTGGACTGTGAGCTCCTTGACGGCAGAGCTTCTGTCTCAACAACAACACAGAGCAACCACTCAAATCTTGATAGAATGAATGAGTGTGTATCTTATCTCCTTGGTCGGACGATAATCCTCTCAAGGTCAGGGATCATGTCTCCTACTTCTTTGATTTCCCTTAGTCTAGTGTACTGCTTTTCACACAAAACCACTCAAATATTTGTTAAATGAGACATTAAGACAGCGCCTCTGAAATGAAGATCAAAGCAAGTAAAGAGAAGGAGCACCTGTACCGGTTCTGCTGTAGCAGGGAAACACGGGCAGTGCAGCAGTGAGGCCGGACTGCACCAACCAAAGGAAAGACTGAGCCAGGCCACAGAGCTCATCTGCAACGTGGCTGCTGGAGAAGACGCGAAAATATTCCTATTCTTACTTGTAAAATACAAAAACCTTGTAAGTTCCTTCTTAATCTTGCTTCTTTCTTAGGCTGCTTCTTTCTTACAAAATGTTGCCTCTTTCTTATAAGATCTACATTTTCCTACTGCTACAAAGTAAAAGCATAGCAGAGACTGACTTGGCATGTTTTTAGTACAATACACCCTACTTTTTAAAAATCCATTTTACAAAAGAGAATGCAAAACAGGGCTCAATTTACAAATTACCAATTGGCAGAGGAGCTGTGAAGTTGAGAAAAATGCTAAAAGGTAAGAGCGATCGCCAGCTCAACCTCAATCAGAAATGAAGATGAAGCATTTCTGAAGTTACAACTACGAAGATACAAGTTTTAAAATTTACAAAAATGCGATCTACATGCACTTCAGGGCAAATCATCTGTTTGAAATCCAACCCAATATTCTTCTCCATCTAGGCAGAGAAACACTTCTCCACCTCACCTTTACTCCCGAACTCCACTTGGTATTTGCATTGCATATACCATGTGCACAGCACAGCCTTCTACTCTGTAGTCCAATTATCAGTACAAAAAGACAAGCTCCTCACTCACAGACAGAAGTGTCTTCCTTCACCTTCACAACACCCACAACAGACACCAGTACCTTGTACATAACAGGTCTGCAATAAACTCTGGATTAATGAGGATTTTTTCCAAAGCCAGACATACCTTGCACTGCATTATAAAAAACAGACGCCGGGGCACCTATGTGGCTCAATCCAACCCCTGATTTTGGCTCAAGTCATGATCTCAGGCTCTGCATTGACAGTACAGAGCCTGCTTGGGATTCTCTCTCTCTCCCTCTCTTTCTGCTCCTCCCCGGCTCTCTCTCTCTCTCTCTCAAAAGAAATAAACTTTAAAAAATAATAAATAAGTAAATCTTTAAAAAAACAACACAAAGATGCCAAATTTTCAGAGAATAAGGTAACTCGTCACTGACAATTTAAAATGTCCTGGGGTGCCTGGATGGCTCAGTCAGTTAAGCAATCGACTTTGGCTTAGGTCATGATCTCCCAATTTGTGAGTTTGAGCCCCATGTTGGGCTCTGTGCTGACAGCTCAGAGCCTGGAGCCTTGCTTGGGATTCTGTCTCCCTCTCTCTGCCCCTCCCCCACTCTCGCTCGCTCACGCGTGCTCTCTCTCAAAAATAAAAATAAACATTAAAAAGATAGTAATTAATGATAAATAAACAAAATGTCCTGAAAATTGGGGTGCCTGGGTGGCTCAGTTGGTTAAGTGTTCAACTTCAGCTCAGGTCATGATCTTACAGCGTTCGTGGGTTCAAGCTCTGCATTGGACTCTGTGCTGACAGCTCAGAGCCTGAAGCCTGCTTTGGATTCTGTGTCTCCCTCTCTCTCTGTTCCTCCCCCACTCATGCTCTGTCTCTCTCTCCTTCAAAAGTAAAAAGCATTAAAAAAAAAATAATAAAAAAAATAAATTTAAAAAGGGGGGGCACATGGGTGGCTTAGTCACTTAAGCGTCAGACTTCAGCTCAGGTCATGATCTCATAGCTAGTGGGGTTGAGCCCCTCCAGGCTCTGTGCTGACAGCTTGGAGCCTGGAGCCTGCTTCAGATTCTGTGTCTCCCTTTCTCTCTCTGCCCCTCCCCTGCTAGCTCTCTCTCTTTCTCTCTCTTGAAAGTAAACATTTAAACAAATAAAAATAAAATCTCCTGAAAATTAAAACAGAGAATGTCTGCCAATTGAAGTTATTTCTGCTTTTGAAGTTTATTCCTACATAACCAAATAGGGCCACATTTCATATTTCTTCACAAACTAATCTCACTGAAATATAAATAAAATTGTTCTCTAAGATATCAGATTACAAAAATCTTCACATTTATTTTTAAAACAAGGTTCTTAGGCATATAGCCAAACTAGTCAGTGATACAATCCACTGTTTTGAGTCTTGCTCAAGTTTTCTACCAAAGCACAATAAATACTTAAATAAATGAAGTCACTAGACTAATTCAATGACAATAAACATAGGTGACAAGTTTCTTAAGGGCAGAGACTTCGTCTAAACCCAGCATCTAGAGGAGCACCTCCTATCTGCTAAGCGTACCCCACAACTATTTACTAAAACAATGGCACTCATGACTATCTCATGGGTCTCTAGGACACATTCTGAGAGCTGCTTACCATCAGTCATATCCACCCATTCTGTCTTTCAAAAATCTCATCATCATCCTCTTCTTCAAGGTCAACAGAACCAAAGAATCATATGAAAGTTTCTCTAGCCTGTTCTAAGAGACAAATTAAGATGCTTCCCTTCAGTATATAAGATCAATAAGTCAAATAAGTATCAATATTTCAGAAGACATTAAGTAGCCCTGGATGGGAAAAAAAAAACTACGGTTTCCAATTTCACATGTGCCCCACTAAATTAAGCACAACACTTCTCAAAGTAAATTTGATATAAAAAGCTTTGGTCTCCTAAGCCTCTTTCTAAACTAGAAATGGAGAGAGCAGAGAGATGTGAAAATTACAAATGGAGGGAAGGGTGTGAACATGACCTTCTCTGGAGCAGTCCAGTATCTAAAACTAGTCTGTGGAAAAAACCTTTAAAAGGCTTCTAGCTCACCCTCCCACACAGAGCATGAATCCCTCAGTCACCAACAGGTGCTCCTACAGTCTTTGAGAAAAAGACAGACTATCTCCCACACAGAATGCTCATTCTCTCCCAAGCCAACCCATTGCACTCCTGGACAACTCTCGCTCTGAAAATATTCTAGCTGTTATTAAATGACTCTTCTGGCCAAAGCTTCACGTCAACACAGTGAGTACTTTTCTAGCATAAACACCTAGAATCACAACGTGTTCAACTTGCTTTCACAACACACCCCACACTCCTCAATTCTCATTAAAGAAGTAGGCAATGATTCCAAGACATGAAGACATCTTCCCAATAAAAAGATGTATTTATTTTCATTAAAAAACTATTGAGCACAGACTCCTACAACCTTCAGAGTCGAAAAGACCTTGAAAGCCATCCAATTCTACTCTTCCCCCCCCCCCCCCCAATTGTAGGAATTGCTTCAGTAACACTTCTGGGCAGCACATTTGTGGCCTGGAATCTTAAGATAGGAGGGGAAAAGTAAGTCTCTTTGATTTGAATGTTAAGTAGTTCTGAGTATAGTTTTTACAAGTTGTCTGTTAGTACGTAGATTTGTTAGGTAATGTGGTTTGACAGAAGTAGATCAAAAGTAATCTGTGTCATTTGGTTACTTTCCATTACTTCATGGTCTCTTGCTACACAATTTCCCAGTTGTAAGAAAGCTAAATTTGTTACCTACTAACAATAATTTTGAATGTCTTTTTTAAACTGTGAGCCACGAGGCGCCTGGGTGGCTTAGTCAGTTAAGCGTCTATTCTTGATATCGGTTCAGGTCATAATCTCATGGTCGTGAGACTGAGCCCCACGTTGGGCTCTGCATTGAGTGTGGAGCCTACTGGGGATTCCCCCTCCTCCAGCGCCCCCCCCCACCCTGTCTCTCTCTGTACCTTCCTTGCTCATTCTCTCTCTCTCAAAATAAATACATAAGCTTAAAAAAAAAACAGAAAGAAAAAAAAAGATGTCAGCCACTAAAAATACCCATTTGGGAGCCCAAAATTAAATAGGCTTTTTAGCTCGTAAAAATCTTTTTTAAAGTATGGCACAGATGGACATAGATATTTTATTCAGTCATTCACTCAACAAATAAATAGTTAGAGCCTACTTTATGGTGGACACCGTGCTGGGCACTAGGAAAACAGTGAAAGCAGAAAAGACAAGATGTCTCTTATAAGAGAGCTTTGTTTATAGAGAGACAGATTATAACCCAGAGAATTACAAATTGAGAAAAGTGCTGGAAAGGCAAAGTTCAGGATGTTATGAGAACATGTAATAAGGAAAACTGATCTAGCCTGGGAATTCAAAGCAGGATATGCTATGGAAGTGATGTCTAAACTGAGATCTGAATGGTTGCCATTCACATTTATGTAAAATTGGATCTCATAAAATGAAAGGGTTGGTCCAATAAGCCCAGCTACCTTTGGCATCTTTATAAAACCATCTCTTAAAAAAAAGAAAAAAAAAAAAAGGCAAGGCCAGCACTCAATCAAAAGGTGTAAAGGCCAGTAGTTGACAATTCTTTGGAGAGGGGCAGGGTCTTGCTCTACTGCAGATCCCCCATCTAGAATAATTATCATCATAGTAGCCCCTCAAATCTTTGCTGAAATGATTAGTGTCAGGATTAAATCAGTGCTCATATTATCTTCAGTTAAGCAAAATAACTTCACAAAACTACATCTCCGTACACAAGAACTCCACTGCAAACTTCAACTGCAAAAAGAAGACGCTTTCTTGTACCTCACAGGATTGCTATCAAGATTCGAAGAGATAATATATGGCAAAATGCTGGGGTAGATCTTGCAGTGCTCGGAGGCCATGGCATCCGCGTGATCAAAAAGCTTGATCGGTCCCTTCTCACTACGACAGTTCTTTAGATTCAGCTACGCTTCATGTTCCTGACCATGAGAAAGAAAAAAAACAAAACTGTAACACAGGTCTGCACTCCCGCTCTAGCCTTGGCTTCCTCAGAGACGGTGAGACTGCAAAAGCTGAAGGTCCCATTTAGCTCTACAAACTGACCTGTAAATCTATTTAAAGGGCCAAGAATACACTCCTCAGTTCAGATTTGAGATGACCTCGTCATCCACTCCATTCCCCCACAACTCCATACTTCCTTTTAGGAATGGCAGCACACAGCTCGTGATTTAAGTATTCAAAGACCTATTTTCCACTTATTTCACATGCAGATTTAAGCCGAATGTATGTTTCCAAATTAGACCTTCCAAATGATCCGACTAATTGTTGTAAAACTTTGTACGCCCCAATTTTAAAAAATGAATAAAAACAGTCAAAATGACCAACTGTAAGAACAGAGTTATAACTCCTATCTGAGTAGGAAATTATCTGCTCTATTTTAAAATCAGAAAAGACAGGGATGCCTGGGTGGCTCAGTCGGTTGAGCATCCGACTCTTGATTTCTGTTCAGGTCGTGATCCCAGAGTTGTGGGAACAAGTCCCTCAAGGGACCAAGCATGGAGTCTGCTTAAGATATTCATTCTCTCTCTCTCTCTCTCTCTCTCTCCCCCCCTCCTTCCCTCTCTCTCTTCCCGCCCCCCCTTGCACATGCACCGCATGCTCTCTCAATATAAAAAAATTTTTTTAATTTAAAAAATCAGAAAAGACAATCTCAAAAACAATCACACACTCAGAAATAACAGTAAGTAAATGCAAACACATTCATGGAAAACAGTTTTAGAAAATCATGATGACTAGAAGAGAATGGAAATGTCCACCATATAATGCTATGTTACTGCATGAAAATTAAATTTCACAAAAAGTCATAGAGCTCACATAAATTATGCAGCTAGAGGCAAATCTACATGTTTAAGATTTGTCTTATTTAAAATAATTTTGGGGTGTGGTTTTGAAAAGCTCTCCTAGGGGCACCTGGGTGGCCTAGTCGGTTAAGGGTCTAACTTCAGCTCAGGTCATGATCTGGTGGTTTGTGAGTTCGAGCCCCACGTCGGCTCTGTGCTGACAGCTTGGAGCCTACAGCCTGCTTCAGATTCTGTGTCTCCCTCTCTCTCTCTCTGTCCCTCCTCCATTTGCGTGCTCTATCAAAAATAAACAAACATTAAAAAAAAAAAAATTAAACCTTGGGGCACCCGGGTGGTTCAGTTGGTGAAGCGTCCGACTTCAGCTCAGGTCATGATCTCATGGTGAGTTCGAGCCCCGCGTCGGGCTCTGTGCTGACAGCTCAGAGTCTGGAGCCTGTTTCAGATTCTGTGTCTCCCTCTCTCTCTGCTCCTCCCCTGCTCGTGCTCTGTCTCTCTCTCTCTCTCAAAAATAAACATAAAAAAAATTTTTTTTTAATTACAGCTTGGAAAGCTCTCCTAGTTTTAACTTTCATCAAATAGCATCCAGCTAAGAGAACACAACTATGATACTTTCAAGCAAGAGAGCTGTTTTGATGATGCAAACCACAGCCACCAGATCCAGATAAGGTTTGCCACCGGAATGCTTCAGAAATAATACACTTCAAAGAAAAAGAAAAAAAAAAGGTAACGTTGACACTAGTAATTGCTGGTAAATTCAGCGGTTAAGCATTTTTAAGATTTTACATGAATTTTAGTAACTTAAAATTCTAAACTTATTTCCACAGAAAAAGTTGATCCTTTCAGTCCTAGTATCAATGTCAAGATAGCAGCTTCCCATTTGACAGTTAAAAAAAAAAAAAAAACCCAAAACATTTATTTATTTATTTATTTATTTACTGAGAGAGAGAGAGAGAGAGAGAGAGAGAGAGAGACAGAGAGGGAGAGAGAGGGAGAAAGAGGGAGAAAGAGGGAGAGAGAGGGAGAGAGAGAGCGCACACGGGGGCAAGCCAGAGAGGAAGACAGAGAATTCCAAGCAGGCTCTGGCCCGACGTGCGGCTCAAACTCATGAACCATGAGATCATGACCTGAGCTCAAGTCAGACACTCAACCAACTGAGCCACCCAGGTGCCCCTGACATTACTCTTAATGCTCATTTTAACTATATTTTACACCTGCTGAGGGTTTCAGGCTTTAAAGTTCATTACGGTTATAGTATAAATTACAATGTGAGTACTGCCATGTTCTCTTTTTAAAGAGGTGCGGATAGAAGTTAAAGAACTCATCCAAGGTCATCCAACAAGTCAGCAAAAAAGTTGAGAGCGAGCCTAAAAGTTTAGCTCCTAGACTACTAACTACTTGACGCTTTCTCAATTCCAAAAGAGAAAAAATGAAGTCAAGCGATTTACCTTCAGCAATACCAAACCTCAAACACAGGAGAACACATCACAAACGCTAACCAAAAAGATGCACCCTGACCAAATGAGAAAACTGGCTACAACAGGACACCACCCTCCTTTCCCTAGGTCTTGAGAAACCAAGCAAACTTACTGCTTCTGGATACATTACATCTTAGAGAACGTCCACTCTTCAGTGTGTACGATTTGCTTTCACGCTAACCAAACACTTAAAAATTAATCTGTTATCACCTTTATCCATGCCTACGTGCTGCAGGACGCATCAGTGTCCTTATTCTCCCAAAAGCCAAGTCAAAGACCACAAATCTCAAAGGTAAGCAGTTCTCAGTGAGAACACAGCCAATAAAGGAAAGGCTCTAATAAAGTTGCTCCTTTTGAAGAGATCTTTTTAAAGGATGATTACATGCTTCACAAAATTAATGTGAAGTCGCCCGTCAAGAAAAAAAGTGATTCTTGTAAAGTAGCTTTTAAGGCATATCCCTCCCTCTTTGGGACATAGTCTGACTTGCTGGACAAGAACAATCTGGGCACGCTCACACAGAACACCCATGAACCATCCTGGTTGATGAAAACATCATTTCGACCTCCCAACTGTAGTACTCAGTCTTTCCCGTACCATAAGGGCCAAGATGACCCTCTTTAACAATCTCTCGGGAGAAGGCGCCCCGGCGGAGAAAGTGACAGCCGTCCTCCTTCTGATGTTTTCGGAAAGAGTCTTAACACCAGCAGAGGCTCCTAGGAAGTGTCAGTGCGGTCGGTAGCAGGTGGAGTAGCCCTTAGTGCCGAGCAGGTCCTTTCCGACCTAGTCTCAAGCCCTCCGCTGCCGCCCGGATTCCGCCTTCCAGACCTTCCCCAGCCGCCCCGCGCCCCCATTCTCTAGCCCAGAGCGAGACACACAACTCCCGGGAGGCGAGGCAGTCTAAGCAGACAAGACGGCCACCCCACCTCTTCCGGGGACTCGCAGGCCCGCTCCCTGGCAGTGTCAGAGCCTGACGGACCCTGCCAGAGAGAAAGCAACTGTCCCCTTCTGGGGCCTCCCAGGCGGAACCCCGTGCCCCACGGCCCCTTTCCGCCGCCTCCACCCCTCTGAAACACCACCTTCCTTATTCGTGAATCCCCCTTCCTCAGGAGCACCCCAGTGGAGTTACCGGCCCACTCAAAAGTAAGAGCGACCGCCACCCCTATCGGTCACCCTGGGCCCCGCTGTCACCGCCCTGCTCCTGGCCTCCGCCCACGCCCCTGGCGGGCCCCGGTGACGCCCGGGTCGGTACCTTGCGGACCCCCTTGTAGATATAGAAGTAGAGCTCCCGGCCCACATTGAAGCAGAGGCGGTCGCCGTTGCCAGACTGGTCGTTGAGGTTTACGAAGGAGACGCGGACGGGGTTGGATCCCTGCGAGTTGAAGGGCACCCGGTTGGGCCGGCTGTACTCCGAGTGCGGCAGCAGCTTGTACAGACCTTCCCGAGTGGTGAATTGGGTCTTAATCTCGTTCATCTCCTTCCCACCTCCCTCCGTCGCCATCTTGGAAAGCAGCGTTCATCCTGCCCTAAGTGCCCGGATCACGCCCACCGCGCAGGCGCCGTGCTGGGCTCTCGCTCTTTACCCCCCCCTCCCCCGCCTCTTCCTCCTGGCCCCTCCCACCCGCGAGCCGGCCCCGCGGAGGCCGGCCGAGGGGCAGGGGCGGGCTTGTTTACGGCCGGACTGCGCAGGCGTGCTCACCTGGCGCGCTAGGCGCGCCTGGGCGTCCGGAGGCCCCTCCCCCTGGCGAGGCCCCCGGCCGGTTCCGCTGTCGCGCAGGTGAGGGAGGCTAGGACTGGAGGTCGTGCTAGCCGTGCCGCCGCCTCCGCCTCCCCCTCCGCCTCCCCCCGGGGCTGAGCCGGTAAGCCGATGCCGCGGCGGGGCTGCGGCCGGGAGCGCCGAGGTGAACTGGGGCGACCTCCTCAGCCGTCTCCGGCCATGCCCTGAGGGGACCCGGGACCCGGGACAGCGGAGGGAGGGAGCCGCCGCGGCCGCCGCCCCAGGCGGGCTCCGCACGTGGGGTGCCGGGAGCAAGGCGCGGGAGCCCCGACTCTCTGGCCGGGGGAGGGGGGGGTGCGGGGACGCCCCGAGGCTGGGGGGGGGCCCTTCCCCCAGGGCCTGCCCTCGGCCCCCCGCACGGCCCTCGGGACGCCCCTGTGCACCTCCCGGAGTCAGTTTCCGAGAAGATAGCGCCGTGGCTCGGTTTCCAGCTTCCCCACCTTCCTTTAGGCGGGCAGGGGGAGAGCGCCCTGGGCGGGCGTACGCGCCGCGGGTGTATTTGCAAGGCCGGTATCTGGGTACCTGCCTGTGGAGAGCACTGGCTAATTTTAAGGAGAAGAGGTTGTATAGACACTTCTGTTTCTGGAGTTTGTCTTCAGCGGGTGTTTAGAGAACAGGGGGAGGGGAGGGCCGGGCCGGGCAGGGGCTTTCCGAGCCAGGGACCGAATCGAAGCCGGAGTCACTTGACTTGCTCGATAGCTTAGCAAGAGCTTTTAAGAAAGTTAGAGACCATTGATTAAAAAGGAAAACAGGAAAGGCTCAAGTGGGATCTGCGAGATTGTGACCTCGGCGTGATTGTGTGCACACACCGTGCGAGGCCCGGATGTGGGAGGGCAGGCACACGTGGGGAGCCTTCCACGGTCGCTGCCGTATACCTGCGTTTCTTGGCATGTTGCGCTGGAATATGAAAGTTTCTAAAGCGACAGAAACTTCCCGGGAGAATTCCGGGGGGTCGGAAGCCAACATTTGATACACCAAGAATGAAGTGTTTCTTTAAATTCAAATCAGAGCTGGAGGGTCGCAAAATTAGTGCATGAAGGGACGTTCTGCAGTAAGGGAGCCTGAATCGCAAGCATCTGTTACAACGCAAGGCGATGGCAGTGGAAACTGCCATGATGTAATAGATTTGACACTAACATCCTGTGTCCTTCGTACGTGTTGGCAAAAAAAACCAAAAAACAAAAAAACACACTGGAGCAAAATCCTGCTTGTTTAGTAAGAGATCCCTAAAATAGCTGAAAGTTTGGGTTGTAATTGTTTTGATATTATCTGCCTTTCTCTGAAAGGCAAATAAATGTCAAGAGTCTTTTAAAATACCAGGATAAGCACTGTGGTCACCGTGGATTTATCCCAATTTCCTATAACTGTGATTTTGTATTAAAAATATGTATTTATGATGATCACCTTGAGGGATGGGGACATCCTGAATCCTCTAAAAATAATTCAGCTATGTTCCCTAGTTTTTGAGGGGGAATAAGACATACTTTTTAGAGGGGAAAAAAGAAACTCGGCAAGCAAAAATTAAGACCAGAAAAATCTCATTAGCCTTCAATTAACCACAGTTAACCTCAGTTAATCATAATACCTGTATGCCTCAGGTATTCGATTAAGGTTTTATGCTATAAGGTTTTATTCGATAAGGTTTTATGTGACATATTTTATTGTCACAGTAATAATAGGCTGTCCCCCTTTGTCCCATTCAGAGCCTTTGGATAATCTCTATTCTTAGCATTTTTTTTCCTCTTGTAGTTGCCCCCACACACGCTGAAGGATTCAATAAATAACACCCAGATTTATATAAGTGGGCCTGACCTAAATAAAGTTCATTTCTCATTTTCACTTTCAAGCCTGGCATTTCTGAATGGGTTGGTGCCTCGGATTCCTCCGTCCCCAAACTTTGTCGGTTCCCTTTGCATTTCCTCAAACTGGAATTATTATATAACGGCTTCATGAATGATTTCCCAGTTTTACATTTTTCTCAACTTTTCTCCATTTATAAACAGCTACCAAATTTTCCTGAAACAATGCTTTAGATGTTATGTTCTCGTGTCAGCGACTTGCACCAACCATATTAAGCCATACACCACGCAATTCATAGCCTATTTTTAGTATTACATTAATTCCCCCACTGCAGTCAAACTTCTGCCTTCACCCATAGCTCTCTCTCTTGCTTAGAAAGCCCTTCCTTTCTTCTTCATACTCTGTTCTTCAAGAACTAGTTAAGTCTCATCGTCAAGCCTTTCCAAGCCTAAAAGCCACAGGGGCACCTGGGTGGCTCAGTCGGTTGGTCGTCCAACTTCAGCTCAGGTCATGATCTCACGGTTTGTGTGTTCAAGCCCACGTCAGGCTTTGTGCTGACAGCATGGAGTCTGCTTGGGATTCTCTC
Source organism: Panthera onca (assembly GCF_046562875.1). Taxonomy (NCBI): domain Eukaryota; kingdom Metazoa; phylum Chordata; class Mammalia; order Carnivora; family Felidae; genus Panthera; species Panthera onca. Next base: position 143,251,845 of record NC_138344.1, on the reverse strand, counting down.
TCTCTCTCTCTCTCTCTCTCTCTCTCTCTGCCCCTTCTCTGAGCGTGTGCATGCTCGCTCTCACTGTCTCTTAAAAAAAAAAAAAAAAAAAATCCAGGGGCACCTGGGTGGCTCAGTCGGTTGGGTGTCCGACTTCAGCTCAGGTCACGATCTCGCGGTCCGTGAGTTCGAGCCCCACGTCGGGCTCTGGGCTGATGGCTCAGAGCCTGGAGCCTGCTTCCGATTCTGTGTCTCCCTCTCTCTCTGCCCCTCCCCCGTTCATGCTCTGTCTCTTTCTGTCTCAAAAATAAATAAATGTTAAAAAAAAAAAAATTAAAAAAAAAAATCCATTTGCTTAGACCAAGGGAAGCAAGACTGGAAGGGGGAGGTCACTTTGGAGTCTAATTGTAGTAATCCAGGCCAAGGACAGTGGAAGCTTGGACTAGGGATGATAGCAGTTGAGATTCAGAGAGATTAGAGGATCCTAGATAGATTCTGAAGGTAAAGCCAGTAGGATTTCCCAACAGAGCAGATGGGATCTGTGGAAGAAATGGAAGGAGTCCAGAATGACTCCAAGGTAAACATAAGCAACCGGAGAGTGGAAATGCCATTAACTGAAACGAGAAGACTGTAGAGGAGCAGGTTTCTAGCAGAAGCTCGGGAGTTCAATTTTGGACGTGTCGGGTATGTCTGCTAAGCCTTTGAGGGAAGTGTCTAGGAGGCAATTGAATAATCAAGTGTGGAGACAAGTCTGAGCTGCTGGCATGCATTTGGCAGTCATTAGCTGAAAGGTGGTATTTAAAGCCTGGGTCCCATCACCAAGACAGTGAGTGTGAACATTGGGACAGACCTGGAGGTACGGTGGGTGTGGAGGAAGAGGAGGAGTATTTGTTGATGTCTTAAAGCATGGCTTTTGTGTGTGTGCGCAGGTGCATGCAACTTAATACAGACAGAATATTCACTTTAGGTCCAATATATCATTGTTTTTCAGATTCAGAGATTTAATCCATGAAAATTCTGAAAAGCATGTTTGTTTTTTAAACTTTGAGGAGAATGAGAAGGGGCGCCTGGGTGGCTCAGTCAGTTAAGTGTCCGACTTCTGGTCACGATCTCGCTCTTCATGGGTTCGAGCCCTGCGTTGGGCTCTGTGCTGACAGCTCGGAGCCTGGAGCCTGTTTCAGATTCTGTGTCTCCCCCTCTCTCTGCCCCTCCCCCACTTATGCTGTCTCAAAAATAAATAAACATTTTAAAAAATTAAACTTTGAGGAGAATGAGTGGTTGCCGCAGTGACTCTTTAAAAAGAAATAAGCAGGGGCGCCTGGGTGGCTCAGTCGGTTGGGCGTCCGACTTCAGCTCAGGTCATGATCTCACGGTCCATGAGTTCGAGCCCCGCGTCGGGCTCTGTGCTGACAGCTCAGAGCCTGGAGCCTGCTTCAGATTCTGTGTCTCCCTCTCTCTCTGACCCTCCCCCCGTTCATGCTCGGTCTCTGTCTCAAAAATAAATAAACATTAAAAAAAAATTTTAAAAAAAATAAAAAGAAATAAGCATGCACAGGTGTCTTTAGGAACCACATTTAACCCTTTACTGACTCATGTAAAGTAACCAATCTCCAATTTATCTTATTGGTTGAACTTACTCTCTTACTACATTATGACTCGGTATTTTCTTGTAAGACCATTATGGGACTTGAAGACAAATTTGGAAAACATCACTTAACATAGTATCCTTCACATGCCAGCTTACTTTCTAAAGCCTCAGATTTGCAGAATGGTAAAACTGACACACAGTCAGGATTACTAAATTAGGATATGATTTGGTATAAATTGATTTGCACAAAGCATCTTAGTCTTTATTCAGTAATCATCATGAAGTAATACAGTACTTAATATTTCACACATATCTTGAAATAAAAGTGCTCTTCAAAGATCTTTTAAAGTCTTCAAATCCCATTTTGTGGGAGTCTGGGCATTATGCTAAGTACTTATACATGCTGTCATTTTCACGCATAACCTTATAAAGTAGGTACTATTTATCCTCTTCTTACAAGTATGAAAACTGAGAGAGTAATGAAATGACTCGTCCAAGTTACTACCGTAGAGCTAGGTAGCTAGCAGAAATAAAATTTGAATTCAGGTCTTATAAGAGAAACATCTTGGAATAAAATAACAACATACTGGAGTGCCTGGGTGGCTCATTCAGTTAAGCGTCTGATTTCAGCTCAGGTCATGATCTCACGGTTCATGGGTTCGAGCCCCACATTGGGCTCTGGGCTGACAGCTCAGAGCCTGGAGCGTGCTTTGGATTCCGTGTCTCACTCTCTCTGCCCCACCCCTGTTTGTGCTCTGTCTCTCTCTCTCTCTCTGTCTCTCAAAAATGAATCAACATTAAAAAAAATAAATAAATAAAATAACAACATACTAGTTTCTAAACTGTACTAAAAGGGGAAGAATAGCAATTCAAGTGGAGCAAACATGTATTTTTTTTCTTTTAACTCAAAACTAGAAAAACTAGGGGCACCTGGGTAGCTCAGTCAGTTAAGTGTCTAACTTCGGTTCAGGTCATGATCTCACAGTTCATGAGTTTGAGCCCCACATCCAGCTCTGTGCTGACAGCTCAGAGTCTGGAGTCTTCTTCGGATTCCCTGTCTCCCTTTCTCTCTGCCCCCTTCTCCACTTCTGCTCTGCCTCTCTCTCTCAAAAATAAATGTTAAAAAAAAAATTTTTTTAAAGAAAAAACCCACAGACTGGGAGAAAATATTTGCAAATCATGTATCTGATAAGGTATTTGTATACATAGATTTCCTACAATTCAGAGAGCAAATAATCTAATTTTAAAATGGACAAAGGACCTGAATATTTCTCCAAAGATATACAAATGGCCAGTAAGCCATTCATAAACATGAAAAGATACTCAACAGAAATGCAAATAGAAACCACAGTCTGATCCCACTTTGCATCCACTGTGATAGTTTAAAAGACACATAATAAAAAGCGGTAAATATGTGGAGAAATTCAAAGCCTCATATACTGCTGGTAGGAATGTAAAAACAGTGCAGGCACCTTAGAAAATAGTCTGGCATTCCTCAAAAGTTTACCATATGACCCAGCAATCCCACTCTTAGGTATATACTCAAGAGAAGTGAAAACATGTCCACACAAAAACTTGTACATGAGTATTTGTTGAAGCATCAGCCATAATAGCCAAAAAGCAAATGTCCACTAACTGATGACCGTATAAACAAAATGTGGTATACCTATGCAACGAAGCATTCAGCCATAAGAAGGAATAAAATACTGATGCATGCTGTAAAATGGACAAACCTTGAAAAAGTGTGCCGAGCGAAAGAAGGCAGACGTAGCCATGATTCCATTTATATGAAATGTCTATAGAGACAGAAAATGGGTTAGTGGTTGCCTAGAGGAGGGGAGGGTGAGGGAGAAAGAGTGACTGGTAATGGGTATGGGGTTTCTTTTTGGGGTGATGAAAATGTTCTTTTTTTTAATGTTTGTTTTTTGAGAGAGAGAGAGAGAGAGAGAGAGAAAGCAGGGAAGGGGCAGAGAGAGAGGGAGACACAGAATCCGAAGCAGACTCCAGGCTACGAGCTGTCCACACAGCTGGTGCAGGGCTTGAACCCGCAAACCACGAGATCATGATCTGAGCCGAAGTCAGATGCTTAACCGACTGAGCCACCCAGGCTCCCCAGTGTTTCAATACTGTCTGAGGTGATAGCGGCACAATCCTGAATATACTAAAAACCACTGATTTATACACTTTATAAATGGGTGAATTGTATGTGCTGTTAAACTAAAACCAGAACAGACTATACAGTGCCCACTTTATTTTTCAAACTGCTACATCACTAGAAACAAATACTTCTAGATTGTTCGAACATCTAATAAACAGAGCTATTAGGGTTCTGAATACCCAGAAAGTTTGAGAAGCTCTGCCATAAGGCATGAACCTCCCTCAGTTTCCAAGTTCAACCTGCATTTTTATCTCTATCTGAATCTATTCTTGCTCTTCAAGGATCAAAGGAAGAAGTATCTCTTTCCCAAACGAATTTCTCCACATGTTCTTGTACTCGGTCCCTCTTATCTCCTCCGGACGCCACCCTCCAGCAGTGTCCTACCCTGTCTCCCGGACAAGCTCTCCCACTGCACTGCTCCACTGCCTCCTTCCGTGCGGCGTAAACTGTGAAGCTGAGCAAAAACAGTAGCAGCAAAGAGGGCCTGGGGGTCTGTTCTGCCCGAGAGTTTGGCGGTGGTGTTTCTCTGATTGGAAACACCTCTATCGCCCGTCTCCAGCCCCAGCCTTAAAAGATGCACAGCTGTCTCCCATCCCCTCGTAAACACGGCTCCACGTGTGCGGTTTTAATTGTCTCAGACCCTGGGGATAAGACTCAAAAGTGGGTTCCATCCCGTAGGAATAAAAGAAATTCTATAGCATAGTGACAAAAGAAGCAATATAGGAAGAAAACGAAAGCGTCGTTTGTCAGGAGGCTGTGACGTTCTGTTACTCCCAGGCATAGAACCAGTGGGATTATTACTTAGAGTATTCTTAGCACTGCACCCAAATGAGGACATCGCTTTTTGTAGCTAGAGCTTGTGGAGCTTTGTTTTTCATTGTGAAGCTTTTCCAGTTAGAGCTTCAGTTACAGACTTTCCAAGCAGCCCAGTAAACATGGTGGATTTTATCTCTTTAGAGATTAGAGCAAGGACATTCAAGTTTAATAACCTCATTTATAGTTTCTGACTTTTTCTGAGAACCTTAAGCAGGAAAGAGAGAAAAGGAGGTTTGGGGCAAAAAAAGAAGTTGGTGTACTCTGTGTAAAGAGAAAAAATTAACATGCCGCTTATACATGATTAGGATGTACTTCTCGGTCACCCCCCTGGAGACCTCTTGTCGACATTTTGGGACTGTTGAGACAGACCCAGTAAAGCACAGGTTTCAGTGACGTAGCAGTTGGGGGCCTGTGACAGAAAGGAAGATGCGTTTGTTAACAATTCAGATTCCACTTTAGTAGTTACTGTTTGGGAAAGTAGAATACAGTTTACGATACTGAAAAGATCTAGTCTAGGACGGGGTAGGGAGTGTTCTCTGAAAGATTATCTTCAAAGAAGAATGTTTCTGTTACGAACCCAGCTAGACAGAGTTACTAACAGGAGGACCCAGTCTTTACTCTTTGGAACTGGAAGAATCCCCTATTGTATCATGAGCCACATAGCAGATGCTCAACATGTACTGAGTTGAAGTCCTAGTTTTCTCCTCTTCCTCCTTGCTGATATCTTTGTGGGGTTTTCTCTTTCTCTTCCTGGCGTTTCTGTTTCCGCACGTTCCCTAACCGAGGTGCGGCACTTGTGGTTCCTCATACCTGTCGCGCCTGCGCTTCTGTGCCTTTGCACAGTCCCTTTCACCTGTGCGCGTCACAAGGGCCAGACTGCTGCCTCGTCCTTTAAGCCTTACCCAGCGGATTGCCTCTGCCTGCCGGGCCCTGTACTCTGCCTGGTTATCCCTCAGAGTCCAGCTGGAAGGCTGCTTTCTCAGAAGGGCTTTGGCTGACACCCCAGCTCTGGGCTATGTCACCGTGTATCTTCTCAGCTTTGTCATTTCCTTTGCGAGACTTGTGTATTTAAGTCACATCCGCCTCTGCCGGTGGACTTTAAGCTCTCTGAGAACGGGGATCCCTTCTTTTCGTTCAGCATTTTGTTTCTAGGTTGGGTACTGGCATTCAAGAGGTATTCTACGTAGTTGCCAAGTGAACGAGTCACCTTTGAGAAACATTCTCTAACTTTTAGCACTCACGTTAATACTTAACTTTATGATGACATTTGTTACATGGCTGTCTCATCTCACTAGATTGTTAGCTACACATGATCGCAGTTCACATACTTGAAAACATGCCCGTTCGTGCTTTTTCTCATACCTTAGCCCTGAGGTGAAACTTTGCTTTAGGGTCACGTCACTTGTACTTCCAGATAGTTCTGCTTCTAGTTCCTATTGGGGGTGGGGCAGGGGGTAGTTCAGCCCCTTGCTTACTTTATGTATTTCGCTTTCAAGTAAATACCTATTGAGCAGGCGCATTTTTCAGTCACCGCCTTAGCCCTAGCTCAGTCTGTTTTCTTCTCTGCAAAGCCCCCCATCCCCCCCAAACCAAAACGTATTCTTGGAGAATTATCTTTAAGAGTCACGTTTCAATTTAGTAGGCTAGAATATTGAATTTGCTGGAGAATTTTGCATAAGAATTATCAACTGAATATTGCAGCTCTAGATCTGCTTGTTGGGGTAAGAAAAGATCATGAAAGGTCATTGGTGCTCAGGACTGTTTAGTGGATAGAATATGAACCCAGAAAAGAGCATTGGACTTAAAGCCAAAAGACATGACATGAGTTCTCCTCATGATTCCATTATTATTGTGCTGAATGTGCTAGCCAGTGCACTAGGAAAAAGTTCAAAGTGAAATTACCATAATTTATCTAGGACTATATATTGGAAAACCTAAGAGGATCAACTGAAAATCTCTTATTAAACAATAAGTGTAACAGGGTAGCAGGTTATAAAATTAATATGCAAACTTTGTCATGTGACAATAGTAACAAATTTAGATATACCAAAAGTTCTATTTAAACTCATCATTGTTAAATATGACAAAACTCCTGTCACTCACAATGACACTCTAAAATACAGGACTAACCTTACAGTTGCTCGTACCCATCATACAGACAACTGGGGGTCTTTAGTCTCATTGACAGCAGTGTGGACGGTGCCCCCTGGGGTCGGGTTGCACAGTGTCTCTGAATATACTTAGAAAGTTTTCAGAAACTACTTGAAAAAATCCTACAAAACCTGTAAAGAAACTGAAATAATTAAATGAAACACCTTGTTTTTGGGTGAGAAGACACAACACTGTAAAAATGCCAGCTCTTTCGGAATTAATGTGCAAATTGAATGCAGTCCAAATCTAAACAGAATTTCCTTTAGAACCAGTCAAAACTATTCTAAATTTCATTTGGCAGAATAAGATATTGAGAATCATTGGAAATTCAGGGGGAAAAAAAGTAATATTGGGGGAGGACTTGCCTCCCAAACATTAAAATGTATTCTAAAGCCTCCTTAGCGAAAACACGAATGCAGTGTAATGGAGTACAGAATTCGACCCCGATAAGAATGGGCATACGGTAAAGATGACAGGGTTAATTTAATAAAAGGTATTGGAACAACCAACTAGCCGTTTGTAATAGAAGAAATCGAGGTTCCTACTTCTCTCCTTATTCCAAAATAAACTCCAGATGGATCAAAGATTTAAATATAAAAGAATTACCCGTAAGAATCTAAAAAGAAGCTACTTGAATAAGTATATTTGTGATCTTGAAATAGGGAAGGCTTTTCTAGACATAGCCCCAAACAAATAAGCCGAAGGATATTTTTATTCTGTAATTTGCATGGTACAAAATACCATTCAAAAAGACAACAGACTTGGAAAAAAGATTTGTAACACATATGGCAAGTGCACAAAATCCCTAAACTTGAAAATACTTCTTTAAATCAGTTAGAAAGGAAACCTAACCCAGTGGAAAAAAAACAGACAAAGGGCCTAGCAAGCAGCTCACAAAAGTTGCATTTTTCGGGCTTTTTATTTCTGACTTCTGAGTTTCCTGTCCTGCCTAGAAAGAACTTCCCCACTCCGGGATGCTTAACTTTTCTTACGAAAGATACACAAATTAAAACTTTTTACTATCACGTTGGAAAATAGCAATTATCAGTATAAAATTGATAGTATCGCCACAGTTTTTGGTGTTTATAGAAGTATTAAGAAGGATTGACAGGAATGTAAATTGATATTTGGAGGGCAGTTTGTGAATGACTGTCAAAATATGTATTGTAGTTCCATTGACTTAACGACTCCAATTCTTAGGAATCTATCCTCACAAATGTACAAAGTTTATGTACACAAGGATTTGCACGAAGCATTGTTCCGCTTAATAGTGAAAAATTGGAAATTGCCTAAATACTCATCAATAAAGAATTAGATAAATTATGGAAATTCTGTACATTGCAGTTGTTAAAAAAAAAATGCATAAGGCCATACATACTGACATGGAAAGAGTACGTGGGAGTTCATTTGTGAGAAGTTAACACTTCCATATACAGTGGTACCCATGGTTCTGCCTCCAGAGTTTCAGTTACCCATGGTTAACTGGGGTTCCACAGCACATGAGCCTCCTCCTGACTGTTGTCGGAAGGTCAGTAGCGGCCTCATGCTACATCACAATGCCTACGTTATTAACCTCACTTCATCTCATCACATGGGGATTTTATCTCCTCACATCTCACCCGAAAGAGGAAGGATGAGTGCAATACATAAGGTATTTTGAGAGAGACCAGTTTCACATGTTTTATTACAGTACTATTTCATTATAGTGCTCTGTTTTGTCATTGTTAATCTCTCACTGTGCCTGATTTGTAATAATTAAGCCTTATCATAGGTATGTATGTATAGGAAAAAAACAGTATATGTAGGGTTCAGTACTCTCTGTGGTTTCAGGCATGCACTGAGGGTCTTAGAATGTATCTCCCGTGGATAAGGGGGGCTCCTGTACCTATAGGGTTTTGTTAAGCCCAGAGTTTGAGAACTGACTATAGGACTCACTTTTTAATTTTGGAGAGTAACTTCCCAGAATGTATTGTGCTGGAAATTATGGTGTTCTATACATGACATGTAAAGGCTCAAAAGACAAAGTATATATAAAATCTCTTTTTAAACAGCAATACACCATATACACCATATATATACCATATATATGGTAATCAAAAGTTGCTAAATTTGGATGACCTCCATGATTATCCACATTCTAACAAAGCTAATAGACCTATAAATTTTTCCAAATGGACTTAATGTAATACTATTTTTTTGGTCTTCATAAACAATTCTTTAAGTTTTTAGGGGATAACAGACCCACTACAAAAACCCATGAAAGCTTTGAACCCCATTCCTCAACCCAAATGCATATACCTGCCATATTTTATATATGAACTTTTAGGTTTTGATAAGACACTTCATCAAAACAATCCATGGACTCCTACTATAAACTTCAGTCTTCACAGTGAATAAAGAGGAAAACAGTTCAATGCTGCGATTGGCTTGTGACCACCCCCCCCCCCCCCAACACACACACAAGGATATGTTAATGTTCTAACCCCTGGTTCTGTTAAATATGATCTTATTTTGAAATACCATCATTGCAAATGTATTTAAATTAAGATGATGTTTTTAAGGTAGGCCCTGAATCCATTATGACTGACATCCTAATAAGAAGGAAAAAGAGAGGCACCTGGGTGGCTCGGTCAGTTAAGCGTCCGACTTTGGCTCAGGTCATGATCTCACAGCTTGTGAGTTCAAGCCCCACATCAGGCTCTATGCTGACAGCTTGCTTAGAGCCCAGAGCCTGCTTCGGATTCTGTGTCTCCTTCTCTCTGCCCCTCCCCCATTCACACTCTGTCTCTCTCGGTCTCAAAAATAAATTAAAATGTTAAAAAAAAAAAAAAAAAGGAGGAGGAGGAAAAAGATAGGGGTACCTGGGTGGCTCAGTCAGTTAAGCATCCAACTCTTGGTTTTGGCTTAGGTCATGATCCCACAGTTTGGTGAGTTCAAGCCCCACATCGGGCTCTGCACTGATAGCACGGAGCCTCCTTGGGATTCTCTGTCTCCCCCTCTCTCTCTGCCCCTGCACCACTTTCGCTGTCTCTGTCTCTCTCAAATAAAATTAAAAAAAAAAAAAAAAAGGAAGGAAAAGGACACACAAGACTCCTGGTTGGGGGGAGGGGACACCAGGTGACACAGGTGGTGACAAAAGTGCTGCTGCTGCAAGCCAGGGAACACCCAGAGTTGCCAGCACACTGCCAGAAGCAGGAAAAGACAGGAAGTTTCAGAGCATGGCCCTGCGGACACCGTCACTCCAGACCCCTGGCTGCCAGAACCGTGAGGCCTTAAACATCTGTTTTAAGGCACCAACTTTGTGGTACTTTGTTACAGCGGCCCTAAGAAATATCATACAGATGCTATCGGCAAAAAGGATATCGAACGTGAATTTTAGGGGCACCTGGGTGGCTCAGTCGGTTAAGCATCTGACTTCGGTTCAGGTCATGATCTCACAGTTTGAGTTCCAGCCCCACATCAGGCTCTCTGCTGTCAGCACAGAGTCCCCTTTGGATCCTCTGTCCCCATCTCTCTCTGCCCCTCCCCCACTCATTCTCTCCATCTCTTTCTCTCTCTCTCTCTCTCTCAAAAATAAACATAAAATGAATTTTAGATATGCAAAATATGCCAATTGGGGAAAAAAGGTAAAATTATTATTTGCAAATGATATTGTTTGCATAGAAAGTGGAATAGAATGAATGGAGAAACTTCAAACAGTAAGAGAATTTGCATATATTTTATATGTACAAGCTACAACTAGTATATGGAAGGCTCCATTTACAATAGCCATGAATAAGATAAAACATCAAGGAATATATTCAGTAAGAACTGTAAGATCATGATAGTAAAAACTTTAAAATACTACACAAGGACTCAGAAGAACAACTAAACAAGTGGAACAGCACACCATGTTCTCGAATAGAAAGACTCAACATCATGAATGTATTCTTCCTAAATTAACCTATAAATTTAATGTGACTCCATTAAATTCCAAACCATGTTTGGAAAACAGGCAAGATCGTATCAGAGTTCAAGTGGAAAAAATAAAAAACAAAGCTCTGAAAATTCTAAAAAGAATAAATGGGGAATCCACTCTATTAAGTATTAAAAAGAAAATACAATAAGTCGTGTGGTGCAGGCACGTGAATAGGTCAACAGAACAAGAATTTCAGAAATAAACCTAAATATACAAGAATTTTGTACATAAGTTGTTTCTTTTCCTAAAGTATTTATTTTAAGAGAATGAGACTCCCTAGCAGGCTCCACACTGTTAGCACGGAGCCCAAAGCAGGGCTCGAATTCATTGAGATCATGACCTGAGCCAAAGTCAAGAGTCAGACGCTCAACCGACTGAGCTACCCAAGGGCCCCTGTCATTATTTTGATGTTATTTAAAATGTGTAAGTAAAAGATGAATGTTTAATAAATAGGATTAGGACAACTGGGTAGCCATCTGAGGGAAAAAATCCAAATGGATGAAAAATTAAAATACAAAAAAAGAAAATAGGACCAATAAGGGGGAGACTTCTTTTTTTAAGTTTTTTTTAATGTTTTGTTTATTTTTGAGAGAAAGAGTGAGCGAGTGAGCAAGCAGGTGGGGGGCAGAGAGAGAGGGAGACACAAGAATCCAAAGCAGGCTCCGGGCTCTGAGCTGTCAGCACAGAGCCCGACGCGGGGCTTGGACTCACATACTGTGAGGTCATGACCTGAGCCGAAGTCAGACACTTAACTGACTGAGCCACCCAGGCGCCCCGGGAGACATTTTTAATAATCTTGGAATGTAGAAGAAAGTCTATCTCAATAAGACGCAGGGTGCGGAAGCCATAGAATAAGTTTGACCACACTGAAGAATATTTTCCTTCCTCAATACTTGCAGATGCTACAGTCCCTACTACCACGATGGCATTTTGGTCCCCCTCAAGGACCTTCCAGGGACCTTTCCCTCTAAAACAAAACAATAACAAACAAAGCAAACAAAGGAATGTGTGTTTCAGCGCAGGCCATTTTCTTCTACTTCTCCCCGTGTTTCTAATACCCCCAAACTCAGCCATGATGAAGCTCAGGCCAGGCCCAAAGCCTTGCTAGTGGGGCAGTTCGGGAAGGGCAGGCACAGTGGAGGCTGGGGCTGCCTCCCTGGCTCTCCCCTGTCAGGGAAAGCAGGAGGCTGTAGGCAGCCGGTGGATGGAGGGGGCCCTGGCCCTGCTCCCATGGCAGCATCACCCAAGCCACACGCTGGAAGCTCTCTGCTCCCTGCTCGGCTGCCCATCTCGCACCTTTATGTAAATTCTCTGACTCACCTTTGCATGGAAAATAAAAGAGCTTTGTTTAAAAAAAAAAAAAAAAAAAAAACAGTTTTCCTTTCCAATAAACCACTATAAGCAAATTCAACAAACAAGAAACTGGGAAAAAGTGAAGAGCTCCTACAAATCAGTTAATGCAATGGGCAAAGGTTATGTGAGCAAACACTTAAGAGGGAAAAAAATGGAAACATGTCTCTCAACCATGAAAAGATGCTCAATCTCACACTTCAGAAAAATGTAAATTAAGATAACAGATAAAATATCTCCCACCTTTTTTCAAAGTCAAGAGGTTTGGTGACTACCAGGTATGAGGAAACATACTCTCATATATTGCTGGTGGTGGTATATATGATACAAGCTCAATAAAGAATAATTTGCCAGCGATTAAAACAAATCTAAAATGTATGCACTCTTGGGGCTTCTGGCTGGCTCAGTCCATTAAGCGTGTGATTTCAGCTTGGGTCATGATCTCGTGGTTCGTGAGTTCGAGCCCTGCATCCAGCTCTCTGTCAGCCCACTTTGGATCCTCTGTTCCCCTCTCTCTTTGCCCCTACTCTGCTCACGCTCTCTTGCTGTCTCTCAAAAATAAATGGACATTAAGAAAATAAAACGTATGGGCGTCTGGGTGGTTCGGTCGGTTAAGCGGCCGACTTCGGCTCAGGTCATGATCTCACGGTCTGTGAGTTCGAGCCCCGCGTCGGGCTCTGTGCTGACAGCTCAGAGCCTGGAGCCTGTTTCCGATTCTGTGTCTCCCTCTCTCTCTGCCCCTCCCCTGTTCATGCTCTGTCTCTCTCGGTCTCAAAAATAAATAAACGTTAAAAAAAATTTTTTAAAGAAAAGAAAATGTATGTACTCTTGAATCCAGCAACTCCACTTCTTGGAGTTTATCCTCAGAAATCTAGATTTCTCATCCTTGCAGATATCTAACCCTTTATTTTCTGGAAAAGGCAAAACAAAAGAGTTTCTATACAGGGGATACTAGGCTAAATTAAGGTCACAAGTAGTATCTTGAAAATGGGGATTAAGAGAGAGCATGTGATTACTGAATGCTGGGGTCCTCATCCTGTTTTCCTCACTAAGCCGGCACTGAAAACTAAATCTTACTCTCCATGCAGAAATTTTAAAAGATTCTTTTCTGGAGAGTCTGACAACTCCCAAGATACCGGCATAAGAGTTTGCCCAACAAATGGCCCATACAAAATACCCTACAGTGACCCCAAAGTCTCAAAGTCCTAAAAAGCATATGCTCAGATCTTCCAAAAATGTTTTTTAGTCCCTGGCTCTTAATCATAAGCAGGCAACCAATGATTATCCAGACATCAGAGAAAAGCTTCTAAACATGAGTTTTGGAGATCAAAGCAAATGAACGGGGAGCAGGAGGTTGGGGGGGGGGGAGCAGTGTTGGAAAAAACAGGCAAGAAGATGAAAATTTTAAAACATGCTGACATTCTCAGATAAGTACATATTACATCTATGAAACAAACAGGACATTTTTATAAGAAACTTTAGAAAATAAAAAAAACTTCGGGGCACCTGGGTGGCTCAGTCTTCTAAGTGCCCGACTTCCGCTCAGGTCATGATCTTGGGGTCCGTGAGTTTGAGCCCCATGTTGGGCTCTGCTGACAGCTCAGAGCCTGAAGCCATTTCGGATTCTGTGTCTGCCCCTGCCCCACCACGTGTCTGTGTCTCTCTCCTTCAAAAGTAAACACTAAAAAAAAATTTTTTTAAGAAAATAAAACTTCTTAGATATTAAAAATGTAGATAGCAGAAATAAAAACACTAGAAGGGTTGAAAAGGAAAATTGAGAAAGTCTCCCAGGAAGAGCAACCAGATAAATCCTAGGAGAAGGAGATAGAAAGAGTGCCACCCTGAGAGGTCCAGCATCCAAACACCGGAGGAGGAAATCATCTACAGAATGTTCAAGAAAAATGTCTGGAACGGAAGGACACGGATTTACAGGGCAAATGAGCCCACCAAGTACCCAGCAAAGTGGATGAAAATAAATGCATACGAGGCACAACGTTGTGAACTCTTTGAACACTTGGAATAAAGAGAAGATCCCACGAGCTGGCAGAGAGAGAAAACCTCACAAAGGATCAGAAATCAGAATGGCTTCAGACTTCTCAGCAACTACACCAAAAGCCAGAACTCCACCTAGAATATAAGCCCTTTGACTCTGTCTCTCTGTATCTTAGTCTCTGTTGTTCACAGATGTATCCCAAGTGCTTAGAGCACTGCCAGGCATGCCTTAGGTTCTCAATAAAAATTTGTTGAATGAAAGAGAACAGTGGAGAGATAATTCCAAAATTCTGAGGGAAAGTCTCTTCCAGCCTATAACTAAAGCCATCAATCAAGTGGATTGTTCATGATCTTGGACATGTAAGGTCTCAAACAGTTTATCCTCCATGCACCCTTTCCCAGGAAGGCATGAGAGGATATGCTCCACCAAAACAAGAAAGGCAAGCAGTACAGAAGCAAGAGGGAAAGACATAGGGGACCCCTAGGAAGATGGTGATAATAGTTGTGCATCAGCTGTAATGGGCAGCCAGTTCAGATTGGAGCAGGTGCCAATGCCCACTGCCATTGTCGTACCATTTTGTCTAGGGACAGAGTGCCCTGGTTGTCCTGGCCCAGATCCTCATCTGTACTCGGTTTGCCTGGACCCTCTACTAATGAATTTCCTGCCCTCCCTTCCATTCCCTGCCACCAGCATTAACTAAGAGCCTTCATTTCACACCGTAGAAATAATTCTACTCTGACCTACTCCTGAGCAGGAGTAGCAGAATGAACTAAGGAGCGGAAAGTACAGCAGATCCCACTCGTCTTGCTACTGTCCCTAAGAGACACACAGTCCAGTCAAACGCTCCAACTGTGGTGACCCCTTTGTTTCCCAGGTTTCATAACCTTGCTGCACACGTTCCCCAAGACCACCCCCAAGTTCAGTGATTTGCCAGGAGGACTCACAGAACTCAGCGCATAGTCATACTCAAGGTTTTGCTTTATTACAGTGAATGGACACAAAATCAGTGAAGGAAAAGGCCATGGGCAAAGTCTAGAGGAAATCAGGTATGAGCCCGGAGTCTTCCAAGTGGAGTCACCCAGGACATGCTTAATTCCTCCCGCAACAAATTTGTGATAATCCATTAGAGACTTAGCACCAAGGGTTTTTATTGGAGGCCAGTCATACAGGCATATACCAAACTTTCACAGTCCCAGAAGGAAAGCAGGTGTTCAACGTAAAAACTACATTTGCACAGTTTTTGCACGAAGGGCTACTCTTCCCATTTAGAGAATGATGGAACACTTCTAAGATCCAAGTTCCAGATACCAGCCATGGGCCAACCTTGCAAGCAAATAGACCTTTCTAAGGAGGGCGGTCTTGGGCCTGCTGTGTGAACTCTTCTGCACCATTGCCCACTGATCCTACCCAGAAGGGGTCCTGTAAGCAGTTAGGGAAGCAGAAGCCAGACTATGATGTAGCCCTCTAGTTATATTTTCCTGGAAGCCTTCATTTGGATAGTGGTAATGTTGCCTTTCCCTTAACACAAGTAGATACGTGCTTGCCATTTAGTTTTTTGTTTTGTTTACTGAAAGATCCTGTTAAGGTACACACAAAGGTGGTAAAACTACAAAGGAAATCAAAGGAATGAGTGATGGGTTTTGTCTACCAAAACCCATTCTCCCCATCTCCCCTGGTTACAGAGTTGTAATTGAGCAGCATGTGGACGGCTGTACGACAAAAGTCTTGTTTATGAGCCTAAGTAGAAGTGATGTGCTCCTTCTGGGTGTGGGTCTAAAACTCTAGGGTGCCTTTCCCGTAATTTTTCTTTCCCTTTACTGCTGGCTGCCACCCAGAAGTGCCAATGACACAGCGTCCGCCACACAGACAGTATGACCGCTCAGAGCAGGAGCTGCCCCACCAACCTGGCCTGTTCACATCAGTCTAAATGTGAAAAAGAAACACTTCATTTCCTAATGCAATATCTTTGAATATCTTTGCTACAGCACTTTATCTCCACCCTACCCCCCATCTAATACAAAATGGTAACACAAGAGACAAGATGATAGCTACCTTAGGGAGAGCTAAGACCTAGACCTTAGGGAGCTCCCAAGACCTAGTAACGTTTTGGGGTTTTTTAATTTATTTTGAGGGAGAAAGGGCACACGCAGGGGGCGGAGAGAGAATCCCAAGCAGGCTCTGCACTGTCAGTGCAGAGCCAGATGTGAGGTCTGAACTCACGAACCGTGGGATCATGACCTGAGCTGAAATCGAGAGTGGGAAGCTCAACTGGCTGGGCCACCCAGACACCTCTAGGAATGCTGTTTCTTAGCCTGAGTGATGGGACACTGGTATTGGCTTTATTCTTCTTTTTAATCATACGTATGTATTTTATATACACTCTTTTGTATGTTTATATGTATGTAGGAATCATTCCACAATTTAAAAAGAAACTTAAAAATACAATCATAATGAAAGGCACCTGGCTGGATCAGTTGGTAGAGCATATGACTTGATATTGAGGTCATGAGTTCAAGCCCCACATTGGGTATAGGATTTACATTTAAAAAAAAAAGTAGGGGCGCCTGGGTGGCTCAGTCGGTTAAGCATCCGACTTCGGCTCAGGTCATGATCTCGCGGTTTGTGGGTTCGAGCCCCGCATCAGGCTCTGTGCTGACCGCTCAGAGCCTGGAGCCTGTTTCAGATTCTGTGTCTCCCTCTCTCTCTGACCCTCCCCCGTTCATGCTCTGTCTCTCTCTGTCTCAAAAATAAATAAACATTTAAAAATAAATAAATAAAAATAAAAAATAAAAAAAAGTAAAAATGAAATCCATTTGTGTAATAAAATTTAAATGAAATGCCCATTGTCCTACTAAAGTCAGGACAAGACCAGAATTTCCATCTCTACCACCATTTAATATTGTACTGAAAGTATTAACCAAAGCAATCAGACAAGAGGAAGAAATCAGATGTATAAAAATCGGGAAAAAAGTAAAACTTTTGCTATTTGTTGATGATATGATCAAGTACTTAGAAAATCCAACAGCATCAACCAAAAAGACTGCTATTAAGGAGTGGCAAGGTATACAGTTATCTGCAGAAATCTTTATGCACACAAATACATAAACAGTACTTCAGCAACCATCCTCGTACATGTCCTCGTATGGACCCCTGTGAGCATTTGCCTTTATATGTGCGCAGGAGCAAGATTGCTAGGTCAGAAGGTTCACAGAGTCTTCATTTGATTGAAACTGCCAGATGGCTCTCCAGAACAGCTGCACCAGCTGACACAACCGCCAGCATCCTTGCCCAGAGTTGCCATGTGCCCCAGAGAATGTACTTCTGCAAAACCACGAGCTAAAGCAAGAAAGAAGAAGACATGGGATCTAGGAAGTAAGGATCCTAACTGAGAAGAGCAGCAAAAGGAATCGCCAGGATGTGCAACAGGCCTAGGTTGGAGAAGGATGGAAGGCTGTGAAAAGGAGGGGTCTAGGAAATTAATAGGTGATCCGTTGCATTTAAGTGTTCTGAAAATGTTACATTGATAGGTATTTGAAGGATCTGTTGGAGATTTTAGGAAAAATGTTCATATGAAACAAAACAATGCAAACATAAATGCAAGGCAATTACTGACAGAATAACTGGAAGTTATCCAAAAAGGGAGGCATGTAATGGTTGGGGTTGTAAGTGGTAAAAGAGCTAAATCTGCATCTACCGTAACAGGAAGTCAGTAGCATCTATTGGTAATTTAAAAGTATCTGGGGGCACCTGGGTGGCTCAGTCAGTTAAGCATCGGACTCTTGGTTTCAGCTCAGATCATAATATCATGAGATCGAGCCCCACGTCATCAGCGTGGAGCCTGCTTGGGATTTTCTCTCTCCCTCTCTCTCTGTCCCTCCCCCTGCTTACACTCTCTCAAAATAAACATTTAAAAAAAATAATTTTAGGGGCGCCTGGGTGGCTCAGTCAGTTAAGCATCCGACTTCGGCTTAGGTCATGATATCGCCGTCTGTGAGTTCGAGCCCTGCGTCGGGCTCTGTGCTGACCGCTCAGAGCCTGGAGCCTGTTTCAGATTCTGTGTCTCCCTCTCTCTCTGACGCTCCCCGCATTCATGCTGTGTGTCTCTCTGTCTCAAAAATAAATAAATGTAAAAAAAAATCTTTAATAAAAATAAAATAAATTAATTAAAAAATAATTTTAGATCATAATAAGAACTATGAAGGTAATAACAAATTCTGAACATTCTGCTATATTCTAATAATCCTATAAGTTTGGAAAACAGATTCAAGACAGGTATTTATGATCCATGTAGTACATCAGATTCAAGAACACTAGAACATGATTGATCAGATGTCTACACTGTCCACACGGACATAGATCAAGGCTATCGTTAGAAAAATGTCCATCAATATCCTGAAGCTTACCAAGTTATATCCATTAAGTTAAATAAGTACAGCATTCTGTGTGTCAAACATCCCTCAATAAAGTAGTTTAAATGTATATATCCTGAAACAGCTATTTAATAACAATGCAGATTCACAGTATATATTCTACCAAAAATGTTAAAACAGATTCCATTGAGCTAGGAAGCATGTTCAATCTTTATATGACATTGGTAATAGAGGAGCATTAGATTTTGCCTTTGTACATCCAGAAAATATTTTAATCTGAATAATCTTTAGGAGTCCCCCAGGAATCTTAATAATTATCCAGTTATCTCTATAGCTCTATGTGCCTTAAACCCAGAAAAAACCCTGCAAGTAGGCATTAATAGTATTCCAGAATGGATGCATAACTGGGAAGTAGGAGCTAAGTATGGTTATGTTGAATCTTTTTTTTTTTAATTTTTAATTTTAAGTAGGCTCCACACCCAATGTGGGACTTGAACTCATGACCCTGAGATGAAGAGTTACATGCTCTATCGACTGAGCCAACCAGGTGCCCCTGGTTATGTTGAGTCTTATACCGACTTGATGAACCATTACTGGGAGTAGGTGAATTATCAGTCCCCATAATAGTCCCCAATCCCTTTGCCATGGCCTCCAGGTCGTCAGGTCTTTCTCTACCCCTTCATTTCACACTTGGCCATGTGACTTGCTTTAGTCAATGTGAGTAAACATGATAGGAGCAGGGGCTTGAAATGTGCTTGTGAATGGGCATTTGGGCTTGCTCTCTTATACTCCAATAATCTGCCATGATTGGCAGAGGCAGAGCTTCCCTCTGACTTCAGCCCAGGTCCTAGAATGTGACTCCTGGAACAGAGCTGTTCCATAGACCTGCAGCCTGAGGCCAAGCCACCCCAGCTAACTCTCATATGCATGGGCAAGAAATAAATGCTTATTGTATACCTCTGAGCTTCTGTGATTTGTTACTCAGCATTATTGTATCAATAGCTGACTAATACATATTCCAAATTAATCTTTCCTATGATATTACTGATACATGGCACAGAGCTGAAAAAGGAGGTTGTATTTTGGTCTCTAATAGTGTCACGGGTTGGGTTCTCCAGGAAGCAGATGCTGAGATGGAGTTAGGACTACAAAAGGTTTATTGAAGAATAACACCTGTGAAGGTGAGTGCCATCAGATGGCAGTGCGGACCTGGTAGAGTCCCAGCCAGCCCGGTAGGGAGCTCTAGAGCAGATTACTTGATGGAGGGGTCCTGCGTCCGGTGGAAATGGCTAGACCCTTGTACTGCTGTCTGGCTGAGTCATTGACTAGGGACTGCCCATAAAGAGAGTGCCCTTAGCTACCATGTCTGGCCAATCATTGGCTGGGAGATGCCCCAGAAATCGTATGACCTCTGTTTAAAAGCTGAGATGGAGCTTGTCAGCTTAACCCCACTCCGTGCATCTGGGCAGCTGGTCCTTTCTAGAAGGGGATCTGAGCAGGCGCTCTCCGTGTTGCCACAAACAGCTTTAAGGTAGTACATGTATAAAAAGATAAGGAAAGGCATAGGAAGCTAATGAGCTGTTTGACAGCCTAGAAGTGTTTATGTCACCTATGATCCGGTCGTGCTACCAGTTCCTTCAGACGGAAAACAGTACAGGACTCTTGGTGCTCTCTCCAAGTCCTTCTGCCCGAGTCCTTTGCGTCTCCATAAATGGCAGCACCAGCACTCCCATAGCTGCTCAAGTGAAAATCCTAGCTGTAAGGGCTCAGTCGGTTAAGCGTCTGACTCTTCATTTTGGCTCGAGTCACCATCTCACAGTCTGTGAGATCGAGCCCCACGTCCGGCTCTGTGCTAATAGCCTGCTTGGGATTCATATTCTCTCTCTCTCTCTCTCTCTCTCTCTCTCTCTGCCCCTACCCCATGCCCTCTCTCGCTCTCTCTCTCTTTCTAAAAAACAAAAAACCTAGGTGTAAAGAAGAGCTTTTGGAAACAAAAAAGTATAATTGCTAACTTTAAAAATGTGATCCTTATTGTAAAAGGCCATAATGAAAGATTATGGTGAAGTTACCACATTCACCAGAAGGCTGCTGCTGGCTTTCATGTACATTTTGTTGAATGTACCAACTTGTTCTTTATGTCTTCTTCTGCCTTTTTGTTTCCTGTATGGCAGTGTCCTAATTTTCATAATCTTTATCTCTATGATTTTAAGTTTCATCATGTACTTTCCTTGGCTGTCATAACTTTTTCCTTATCTTCGCGATTTTGACCGTAAGAATTTTTTGTGTCCACTGTGATACAGTGATCATTGTACTTTATATTTATAATTATATTGTGATGTTCTTAACTTTCTGTTCATCTTTTTTTCACTTCATGCGTTTTGCTTCCCATAGCTTACCTTCTTATCATATTTGAATTTCGGTGTGATAAATAATTTGAAAAGAATAGAGGCGTCTGGATGGCTCAGTCAAGTGTCTGACTCTTGATTTCAGCTCAGGTGATGAATTCAAGCCCCATATCAGACTCTGTGCTGACAATGCGGGGCCTGCTTGGAATTCTCTCTCTCTCAAAATGAGTAAATAAGCTTAAAAAAATGATTTCGAGGGGCGCCTGGGTGGCTCAGTCGGTTGAGCGTCCGACTTCGGCTCAGGTCATGATCTCGCAGTTCGTGGGTTCGAGCCCCGCGTCGGGCTCTGTGCTGACAGCTCAGAGCCTGGAGCCTGTTTCAGATTCTGTGTCTCCCTCTCTCTGCCCCTCCCCTGCTCATGCTCTGTCTCTCCCTGTCTCAAAAATAAATAAATAATTAAAAAATAATCTGGAAAGAATATACAAAATTGATCTGAAACTAAGACACACAAATAACGATTCAAATGTGTTTCAACCACTGTGCTATATTGCACCACATTATTGTTATCAAACTGTTCTTATAATTCATACTTTGACATACTAATGAAAACGTGTGGGAGGTTTGTCACAGAGCACTTGTTTCTGAGGTTGTTTTGCTGCCTCTGGGACAGTTTAGCAGGCCAGAATTCATCAGACTAAGGTGCATTGGGCACCCAGGCTTGCATTCCAATAGACTGCGATGTATAGAACGCAAGACCTGGCACACGGATGTACTTGGCTACCTGCGGTATTGCTGCCGGTTTGTGCAGAGGACACAGGAATTGTGATCAAATCTATTTTATGTAATTCCAAGCAGAAAAAATTGTGTGATGTGTTTATAGTTACATTCACAGTGTTACTGAGTATATTCCTAACAAAAGGGATTTTTTTTTTAATTATTTTAGAGAGAGAGGGTGAGTGGGAGCAGGGGAGGGGAAGAGAGAGTGGGAGAGAGAGGGTGAGTGGGAGCGGAGGGGGGGGGCAGAGAGAGAGAGGGAGAGAGGGAATCCCAAGCAGACTCCACGCTCAGCTTAGAGCCCAACGCGGGGCTCAATCCCACACCCCTGGGATCATGACTTGAGCTGAAATCAAGAGTTGGGCGCTGAACCGACTGAGCCCCCCAGGCCCCCCAAAAGAAGAGATCTTCCATTCTGATTAGGCATTGGTAGAAACCGAATCCTCCACTTATATTCTCATACCATGGCAGCTGGGAGAATTTTCCACCAGCTACCTCCTGGCTTCATGCATTTCAGACCTGCTCCCCCCCACACCTCACACATGTCCGTCACCAGGCACGCTAGGACCCGTTCACTTCTCCTTGAAACCTCTGCCCCCACCCTGGACCACCCAGAGAAGCCACCGAGCCTTGTCAGCAGCTGCCCACCACACCTAAACTAAGTGTAGCCATCTGATAGGAGTGGAAATGGAGCAGAGACAGACGGGGGTGTTGGCCATTTGCAGCGAAATAGCTTAATGCTTCAAAATTTACAAAGCCAGGAGCATATTGCTAGAACCTTCCAAGGGGCCCGGGCCAGTGAGGGACCCTCTGTGGCAGTCCTTCCCTTCTTAGTACCCCCCCCCCCCCCCGCCCAGGGCCGTGACACCGGCTGCTCTCCAGAACGCACCAGCCCCCTGTTCTGCTCCCAATCACGAACTCACTCCCACATCTGGCTCCCAGGACTTCCCTCTGGACCACCTTCCCTGCTTTCCACTCTGTCGTGTCCTCTTTCCCGCAAGTACTTCTGCGTCCTTCCCCAGACAGCCCTCTTGCCCGTCCGTCGCCCCTATCGGGCCTCCAGGATCCAAGCCCGCGACACAGCGGTGGTGGCGAACCCACTGATCATTTTTGTTACCATTGCATTATTTTGAGTCAGATTTGCCTCTTTTTATTTATTTTTTTTAATTTTTTTTAACGTTTTTATTTATTTTTGAGACAGAGAGAGACAGAGCATGAAGGGGGGAGGGGCAGAGAGAGAAGGAGACGCAGAATCGGAAGCAGGCTCCAGGCTCCGAGCCATCAGCCCAGAGCCCGACGCGGGGCTCGAACTCACGGACCGCGAGATCGTGACCTGAGCTGAAGTCGGACGCTTAACCGACTGCGCCACCCAGGCGCCCCAGATTTGCCTCTTTTTAACGTGTCACCGTGTTCTCCCTGTTTCAGATGAGAACCCTTCAGTCTGTGCCCACCTGTCTCATCAGCCCCCCTGGGCTCAGCCTCCCAGATTCACCTACAGCCGCCTCTGTCGGTGCCGCTCGAAGTGCCGGTGTGCGAGGACGCGCGTCGGCACCAGAACGGAAGTTCTGTCCATCACGGCGCACACTGAGGTCAGCCGACCGCCCTGCTGGCCAGCTTCACCAGCGAGGAAGCGCCATGTCCTGGGGCGAGGGGTCGGGTGGCAGTCCGTGAATTGACAGCCCACAGGTCATGCTTCAAGGGGGACACTGTCTCTGACGAGATGACTCGGGGTCTTAGGAGGTTTGTAAACAGTCTCTCGTGTCCCTGCCTGACTTCAGAACTACTTGAGAGACGCAGGAGCTGGACAGGTGGAGATAAAGCTATCAGCTTTCATACTGAAAAGCTGACTAGAAAGGAGGGCTGTGCATCTGTGGCCAAAGGGACTGTGAGTTCATCTCACCCGCCCTGAAGCAGGCCCCTCCTGAGGGCAGGATGCTGGCTCTGCAGGTGGGCAAGCAGAAGAGGAGTGATTCCATCCCAGACACCACCAGTCATTTCCTCTGGGAAAGGAGGAAAGGGAGCGAGGTGGGATAAGAGACTAGAAGTGGACACAAGCCCGCAACCTGGATTCCATGCCTTTAAAGGGTCTGTGAAGTCCCTGAGATTGAATGGTGTGTGTGTGCGTGTGTGTGTGTGTGTGTGGTATTTCTCTTTAAAAAAATTTTTTTAATGTTTATTTATTTTAGAGAGATTGAGACAGAGTGTGAGCAGGAGAGGGCCAGAGAGAGGGAGACGCAGAATCGGAAGCAGGCTCCAGGCTCCGAGCCGTCAGCACAGAGCCCAATGCGGGGCTCGAACCCACGAACCACGAGATCATGACCTGAGCCGCAGTCGGACACTTAACCGACTGAGCCACCCAGGCGCCCCATATGTGGCATTTTTGTAGAAAGCCTGTAGTAGATGTTGTAGGTCCTGGCCAGATAGATCCCTGTAACCCATCCCCAAGGGCTGCCGTGAGTGTTCCTATCTCCCCACTCCTTCGCTGAATCCTCCTTGCCCTAAAGGGAGTTCCTGGCCTGAGAGACGACACCTGCCCCCCACCAGGGGAAATTGACGGACTTGGAGGTACAGAGGCCACCTCTTGCCTCCAGATGGGAACAGCTGTAGTGCAGTTCACGCTCCAGGGCATCTCGGAGGTCAGGAGGAAGCTATTCTCCAGCTGAGGCCACTTCTTGCTGAGCTTTTGTCCCCTGCCAAGCCTGCTTTCCTCACGCCCCTTCTTGGGGCGCTCCCTCCATACATTACTTGTACAAGAACCCTTGTCTCAGCCTCAGCTTCCAGGAACTTGACATGATGCAGAGTTCATGAGCTCTCATCAGATCCTGAAAGCGGTTTATGATCCTGCAGTGGGTCGAATGGTGGCCCCGTGACATCTGTGTCACCTCATTTGGGAACAGGGTCTTTGCAGATGTAATTAAGGATCTTGAGATGAGATCATCCCGGATTAGCCAGGTGGACCCTAAATCCAATGACAAGTGTCCTTAAAGAGACAGGCAGAGGAGAGAGACACACAGGCGGAGGCTACACACAGATGGAGGGAGGCCGTAGCAAGAGACCGTAGCCGTGTAGCCACAAAGCTGAGGAAAACCTGGAGCAGGAGCAGCTGGCAGAGGCCAGAAAGGATCCTCCCTTAGCCTGAGTCCGGTCTCCAGCACTGTGAGAGAATGCATGTCTTGTTTTAAGCCCCCCAGTTTGTGATAATTCGTTTCAACAGCCACAGGAAATCAATGCTTCCGAAAGGTTAAGAATTCCGTATAGTTGGGGAAATGCCAGAAGTCCTTCCACGTGGAAAAACGACAGTGTGGCGTGGAGGTGCTGGTTGTTACCCTGCCCCCCACCCGCATCGATCGCTTCCAGGGTCCCCATCCCCAGGCCCTCTGGAAGGACCGAGCTTGTCGGGAGCCTGAACGTTGCTGAAATGAAGGGGAGGGTGTCTGGCTTCTCGCATCACCCCCTAAGCCGTGGATCTGCCCCTTTGTTCTTCTTGCTCTAAGAGTAACTGTAAAGGCCTTTTTTTTTTGTTTCCCTTGGGATTTCCAGCAAACCAGAGCATAGTCTTCCTGACAGTGTTTTTCAGGATCGTGTCATTTTCCAGGATTCATCTCTAATTATGCTTCCTTTCCTCTATATTTTGTTCATCCTCTCAAAAAAATTAGCTCAACAGGGAGCTCATGCCGGCGCACTGGACTCCTCTATTACTTCTCTCTTTTTATCTCCATCATGATTATTCATGATGGTATAATCAGGATTTCTTTTTAAAGAAGCTCCTCACTTGATATTAGCTGACAGAACAAAAGGTTCTTGATTAAATGGTGGCTCTTTTCTGCCCACTGAAAGTCAAAAGCTAATGAAATACTTTGATCAAAATGAATTTTGATATCCATTCTATGAGAATAGCAAAAAAAAACTTCCAGGAGCAATTGAATGGCTGCATGGACCGGTATTTCCAGAGGTCAAGAACCATCGGTCCGGAGGTCTGTTTCTAAACAGGGAGCTGGAGGAGGTGAATCTCATGCCCGTGCGGTGGGGTGTAAATGACTCGTGCCAGGCACCTGGTTCACGGGCGTCTCCCCCTCTCCACCTGGACCCTTGCACCAGCTTTCTAATTGTCTCCCTGCGCCCGGGTTTGCAGTCCTCACATCCCAGGTCCACCATCCTGCAAAGATCCACTACAACACTGATACCCAGATCCCCTTCCCTGCCCCCCCCCCCCCCCCCCGCTGTCTCCTGTAGGACAGAGGCCACACTCCCCAGGGGCAGGCCCAGGCCTTCCGGACGGACCCTGCCTCCTGCACAGGCCGCCTTCCCGCACAGCGCGCTGCTCCCGCCCCACGCTCCTCACCTTTATACCTCTGCACGCGTAGGGCCCCCGTCTGCATGCCCTGCCTCTGCCCCGACCAGATGGCCCTGACGACTCCGCTCAGGTGTCGTTGTCATTGGAAAGTCTTCTGGCCCTCACTGTGCTCCCATAACACCCTGAGCCTATTTTTATCATAGCACTTACGTCAGCGTTTACAGTTCCCTATTCTTGGGTCTGTCTCCCCAGCAGTGAGGTCCCAGGACAGGAAGTGGGTCTGACGGATCTTGGAGTCCCCAGACCTAGATCAGTGTGTGTCAAATGAAGGTTGAATGAAATCTCTTGCCTCGTAGAAGGAATATCAGGCATTCGCAATGCCTACTGTCCATTCTTTCATCTACGCCGTAAATTATTTTGGAAAGTTTGAAATACTTTCTTATGTTTGTTTTTATCCAGAATAAAAAGAAACTGGAAATTTTATAATTAAAAAAATCTGCTATTTTTTCATTATTTTTGTACAGCCGCTAAGTTCTAAAAATTCTTTGAGGCAAATCATAATAGAAAAGCATTTAAGACACACCCCCACCAGAGACAGACTTGCACTTCTGCCTTGTCTCCTGGGACCAGGTCACGTGGCACCCTGCCGGCTTGGAGGCTGGAAAAGCAAGTAGTACAGTGTGTGTTCAGCTTCCCAGCGGTTCAGAGAGAGGCTGTTGGAAATGACTGAACAACCGGGAGTGTCTGCCACTGAATGTCAATAGCATTTAAGAGTCATTAATCAGATTCCTTTCTTATCCAACCCAGGAATCCTGCCTCACTAGCAAATAAGGTTCGTCTATTCAGGTTGTAAGGCACTCTGAGCCTCTCTTAAGAAAATATTCTGAGGTCCTCCCCACACCCACCCACCAGACAGCAAACGCCTGGGAGTCCTGGTGCACCATTCAGAGCTCCTTTGGTTGCCAGAAACAGGAACACATACACACACACACACACTCATCATAAACGAAACGGGTTAGTGCCTCCCCCGCCCGAGCCACGGGAGATGTGGGGGCAGGGGGGCTTCCCTGCCTGCATCTTCGAAAGCTTCTCACCAGCCATCTCGTCTCTCCACCTCTCCCCGGGGGCTTCAGTATAACCTTGAAGATGAAAAGGAACACGTGTTCTTTCCCACCAATTCCAGCCAGAAGAGGCGCAGCGAAGGGCTCTGATGGGTCCGATTGCAGTCTGATCCTTTCCTGAACCGGTCGCCACAGCCAGGGGACGGGTGCCCACCCTGTGGGAGGGTGAGGTGCTAAGATGGGTCGCCCCACCGGAGTCACAGGCTAGGATGGGTGAGGAGTGCCCCGTGAGACCAAAGAACAAAGAGCAGGGAGGAAAAGGCACTGGGCACACGGCGGCCGTCCACCCCGCCGGCCGGTGACCGGGGCCTCCGGGCCGCTCGGCAGAAACTCGGCCTGCTCGGGGCGGGAGGGCCCCCCCTGCTTATACTGACTTGTTCGCGAGAACGGTTTTCTTCCTGATGAGAAGGGCAGCCCCTCCCGAGAGGCTCTTTGTAACGGTGCCGCTTCTGAGACGAAACCAGGCGGCACATTCACACTGCCCCTGAGGACTGACTGCGTACCAGGCACTGTCCGTACTTCATCGAACTTCATCCCCAGAGCACTCGCAGGAAGTAGGTACAATTACCCCCATTCGACTGATGAGAAACTCTCACAAGGCAAGTGTGTGGCAGAGCCGGAATGTGAGCCGGGTTGGTTGATGCCGGGGCCCCTCGATACCGAGTAGAGCTTGTGATCTCCGGGGACTGACCCACGCAGGCACTCGGCTCCCTGAAGTCTGCGCGTGGCACAGCTATGTCACCTGCGCGGGGATCACGCCCACCCTGTGTGCGGACGCCCTGGGCATCGTCAGCTGCGCCCTCGTGTGATTCCAAGAGCAGAGAGCCTTGGGTTTTGGACCGCTTGGCCCCTAAAATCCAGTGTGCGCCCCCACCCCATCCAGAGTTCACAGAAGCACCGACACCCATTCCAGGCTGGCGGAGAATCTGTTGCATTCGGCTACAAAGAGGCGGCCTGTATGGCCCCGGTGAGGTGCCTTCCTGAGGGACTTTCAAGGGGGATTGCCCGGAGCCACCAACTTGAGAACCCAGCCGGAACCTTACGCCCTTCGGTGCAGCTTGCCTACATCATCAGAACAGCTGTGATGGAGCCCGGGAAAATAAACACGTCCTGGTTTTGGCTGCTGACCTTCTAGCCCGGACCGAGAGCCAGCGCCCGCCCCACAGCACAAGTGCCACCTTCCTCAGTCCCTCGGGAGGCGGGTATGTGCCAAACAGCATCCGTGAAGTCACCCAGCTCCTTGATCGCGACAGTCTGCCTTTCAGACCCACGCTTGGGTTCCCAAGTTGGCTTTCCAAGTAGGAAGAGAACATACCGTGTATTTCAGTCCACTTGATGGTTACAGGGAAAGTCTATGGAAGCCAGAGTGTGCCCTGCTGGGCCAGGTCCACGTTCATCCAGTGCCCCCTACAGGGCCTGGCACGCAGCAGGTGCTCAGTACAGGTGTTAGATCTATCTCTGCCTAATGGTGGGGGGTAGTCTCCCGCCACAAAGCCTCTCTCCCCCCCTTCCTTCCAGCCAGTGTTTTTTGCTCTGTCGCCAGCTTGAGTCCGGATGACTCGGTGGCCACGATCCCCAGGCAGGCCTCCAGTTGTTTTGGCTTGAACTCTTTTCCTACTATGCCTAGAGAAATCCCGGCACCACCATCGCCAGGGTTGGCCTTACCTTTACCAGCAGATTGTTCCATGGCTCTGTGGGGTTTGTGTTGCCATCAGGGCTCTTGTTCACTGGCGCCCAGAGAAAGTCCTGACTCTTCCTCGGGCGTTGGGCGTGTGTTTCAGGATCCACCACTCATCTCCCTGCTGTCGGTTCCTCCAGGTCCCTGGGCGCCACCCGCCGCGTCCTCAGGCTTCAGCTGGAGCTAAGGCAGAGGGACAGAGTTCTACGAGATCAGCCATTCCTGTCGTTGACATTGTTTTATATTGTTAATGGTCCATGGACCAAGGCTTGAAATTGTTTACATTGTTTTATATTGTTAGTGGTGCACGGACAAAGGCTTAAAATTAACTATTCTAAACTTTTCTACCTAAGGGCGCTTGGGTGGCTCAGTCAGTTGAGCCTCCAACTTTTGATTTCCTCACAGGTCATGATTCCAGAGTCCTGGATGGAGCCCTATGTCAGCTGTGTGCTAAGCCTAGAGCCTGCTTAAGATATTCTCTCTCTCTCTCTCTCTCTCTCTCTCTCTCTCTCGGCACCTAGGTGGCTCAATTGGTTAAGCGTCCAACTCTTTTTTTTTTTTTTTAATGTTTTATTTATTTTTGAGAGAGCCAGACAGGGGCAGAGAGAGAGACAGGGACAGAGGACTGGAGGTGGGCTCTACACTGACAGCAGAGAGTCCTATGCGGGGCTCCAATTCACAAACCGAACCATAAGATCGTGACCTGAGCTGAAGTCAGACGCTTAACCTGCTGAGCCACCCAGGCACCCTAAGCGTCCAACTCTTGATTTCAGCCCAGGTCATGATCTCACAGTTGGTGAATTGGAACCCTGCATCGGGCTCTGGGCTGACAGCTCAGAGCCTGCTTGGGATTCTCTCTCTCTCCCTTCCTCTCTGCCCCTTCCCTGATTGCTCCCTCCCCCCGCCTCAAAATAAATAAATAAACATAAAAAAAAAAAAGATTCTCTCTCTGCCCCTCCCCTGCTCACATTTGCACACTGTCACTCTAAAATAAACATTTCTTCCTAAGTTAACCAGCCATCCAGCCCACCTGGTGAGGGCCACAGAATGGCAGAACAGTGACCTTCTTGTTCTTCCCCTTGTCTGCCCAGTCTTCTTTCATTGCAGCAGTGGCTCCTCGGGTCCCACTCCAGGCCCCAGCAATGCCCAAGAGGGTACCAGGTCCCTGCCTGGAGAGCACATGACATAATCACGGTACAGGGCTACCACACATGCAGGGAAAAAGTGCTATGGGAAGAAAGGGCAGAAAAACAATACCATTCCCACGGCTCCCAGAGCCACACCTTGAGCACCTGCTCACAGAAAGAACACAGCTGGGAGGCGGCATGCGGGGGTCTTGGGAGTTGGTAGTGGCAGCAGATGAGCAGGGAAATGGAGGTAGGGCCCCAGGAAGGCGGTGCCGAAGACTTTGGACTTGATCCGAAAGTCAAAATGAGCCACAGAAGGAGCTGAGCCACAGAGGGACTGTCACATTTGGTGCCCAGGGATGTCCCTTTTGCCTCTGGTTAGACACAGTGGGTGTCCTCTGCTGCTTCGGGAGCCCCTCATAGATGGCGGGAAAGATTCTACACGTGTGGGGGCGCCTGGGTGGCTCAGTCGGTTGAGCATCCGACTTCAGCTCAGGTCACGATCTCCCGGTTTTGTGGGGTCGAGCCGCGCATCGGGCTCTGCACCGACAGTGCAGAGCCTGCTTGGGATTCTCTCTCTCTCTCTCTCTCTCTCTCTCTCTCTGCTCCTCCCCCACTTGCTCTCTCAAATAAATAAACTTAAAAATTAAAGATGATACATGTGTGTGTCATGCAGAAAAAAGGAGTGGGACAAGAAAGCAGCAGGAGGGGGCAGTGACCCCAGTGTTGGGTGGTCTTGGAAGCAGAGGGACAGGCAGAGACTGATCTTCCCTTGGTCATCAGGGTGTTCACAGCTGCCAGCCAGGGCCATGCCCAGGGCTCAGAACTAGAACAAGAGAAGAAGACACTAAAATACCGACAGGAAAGTTCTCATGGTTTGTGGGTGAGGACCCAGCGGTTTCCGGGGGACCCCCGCCCCAATGTCAGGGTCTATGGGTCTTTGAAAGTAGTCCATTTATCTAGAGGGGAACTTCATGGGTCAGGAAACTGAGGCCCATAGAAATTAATCTCCCCAAGACCCCGGAGCCTGACAACAGAGCAGGGATTCAGATCTGTGCCCATAAAGACAACAAGGTACCATTTGACAGCCACCAGACTGGCAAAAAAAATGTTCAAATGGCACACCAGGTGATCGTGACAGTGGGTTGAGAGAGACTCATTTTCTGCTGGGAGTGTCAATTGGTAACATCATTTTGAAAGCAGTTTGGCTGTATCTGCTAAAATCGATGCGTTTAATACCCAGCGAAACCAGAAAACATTTCTAGAATATCCATAGCAGCACTGTTTACAATAGCAGAAGTCTGGAAACAACCCAGATGTCTACCGACAGAACAGACGTACAAATTGTCGTGGAGCCCTGTGGTAGAATACTTTGCAGCAGGAGAAAGGAGCGGTGCACAAGTCAACATCGTGCCGAGAAAAAGAAGTCACAGAATACATGTGCTAACCAGGTCTTTACTTAAATTCAAACATCCATCACTTAAGGACACCCATATGTATGTGGTGAAACAGTTCAACATTATCGATAACGTCTATATCTTAGGCAGGGTGGCCAACACGGCTGCTCATGCGGTCCCTCTTTATCATTGACACATATGATCTGAATCCGGAGAGAACTCGCCGTGAGCCTGGCTCCCCTCACTGTGCCATCCTTACTCAACAAGGACAAAAATTGGGACGTTCACGTTCACCAACGATTCTCTTTTAAAGGGGGAATTTTTATTTATTTTTTAATTTGTAATGTTTATTTTTGAGAAAGAGAGAGGGTGAGTGGGGGAGGGGCAGAGAGAGGGGGAGACACAGAATCTGAAGCAGGTTCCAGGCTCTGAGCTGTCGGCACAGAGTCCGGTGCGGGGTTCGAACCCACAGACCGTGAGATCATGACCTGAGCCGAAGTCGGACGCTCAACCGACTGAGCCACCCAGGCGCCCCAACGTTTATTTATCTTGGGGAGAGACGGACAGAGCATGAGCGGGGGAGGGGCAGAGAGAGAGGGAGACACAGAAACCAAAGCAGGCTCCAGGCTCTGAGCTGTCAGCACAGAGCCCGATGTGGGGCTTGAACTCACAACCCTGAGACCAAGAGTCACCGTGCTCCACCGACTGAGCCAGCCAGGTGCCCCCATCCTGTCTTTCTAAATGACAGGCAGAGTTGCTGAAGGGGTTCTGAGTTTGTAGGCAGCAGATCATCTGCAGTTGTAGTGCTGCTCAGAGGAATTGTGAAGCAGCTTATAAATTTAGATCGTTCTCATTATGTAGCCAGTAGCAGCTTGAACACTGAACTTTGCTTTATGATTTGCCACCACACATTCGCTGAGACACAGTGAAGTAAAACATGTATATGCTTGTCTGCCCTAACTTTGGAGAAGGTACGAGGAGCTGCAATGTGTAAAGTTTCCAGTACTCATTCATTGTGCACTTCTAGTGAATAATGCACTTGGACCCCAGTTCATCTGTCCTCCAGTGAAAGAATTTAAAACCACATTAAGACAAGTGGTACCTGGTTCAACTGTCCCCTCCCTACCCCCATTTTTCCAGATGAGGAAACTGAGGCTTCAAGAGGAGGACACTTGGGGTGCCTGGGTGGCTCGGTTGAGCATCCAACTCTTGATTTCGGCTCAGGTCATGATCCCAGGGTCGTGGCATCGACCCCCAAGTTGGGCTCTGCGCTGAGCACGGACCCTGCTTAAGATTCTCTCTCTCTCTCCCTCTGCCCCTCCCCCACTCACTCTCTAATAAAAATAAAAAATTAGGAGCGCCTGGCTGGCTCAGTCGATTGAGCCACCAACTTCAGCTGAGGTCACAATCTCGCAGTTCTTGAGTTCGAGCCCTGCATTGGGCTCACTGCTCTCAGTGCGGGGCCTGCTTCGGGGATCTGTTCCCCCACTCTCTCTCTGTTCCTCTCCTGCTCACACTCTCAAAAGTAAATAAACCTCTAGAATAATAGATAAAAATTAAAATTAAAAAAGAAAGAGGAGAGACGCCCCCAAATCAGGAGGAACAGAAGGACAAAGGAGCAGACACCTCTCCCGTGGGGTTCATAAAGGAGTGGGCTTCTCCAGGCAGGTGAATGGGAAGATCAAAGGGCCAAGGATGCTAGGGGGCAGGGAGCCACTTGATTGCAGCAGTTGGGGGTGAGGGGCAAAGCAGCAGGACCAGCTCTTGGAAGGCCTGATAAGCCCAGTTCAGGACCCTATAAGGGAGTCAGCGCTGAAAATGACAACCCCGTTTGTGGCAACGTGGGCAGACCAAGGTGCTCGCCACCTGGTCGGCTGGCCACATGGGCAGGATCCTTACAGGCAGATGACCCCTGCCTCACTGCAGACAGAAAGGAACTGTCAGCCAGGGATGTCATACCTGCTCATTCCCAGCCCCAATTTCGGTTTCTGAGCCCACCCCACCCCACCCCACCGGGGGGTATCAGAATCAACAGCCCCTCTGGGACCTGCCAGGGCCAGCTGGACCTGTCCTTCCACGGGCTGAACTAGAGGCTGCATCCGGTGGGTCTCACCTCTGCCCTTGTGATAGAAGGGAGCAGGGGCTAGCTCCCTGTTAGCCCAAGAGAGATCCACCCAAGGGAGGTCGAGGAGAGGAGCAGGGAAGGCTGGACACAATAAGTCTCCATATTGGCACTCATACTTTGCCTTTAAAGTCCTTTCAAGGGCCAGCCTTTCTTCGTGTGTGAGGTTTTAGTAGTGAAATACATGCAATTATTTTTTTTCATTTCAGAAAATTGCCTCCTGTTTTCTTATAGACAGCTTCTTCCCTGCTCACTGAAAGGCTGGAAGCTTTGCCGTGAACTTTTCAGGGTGAGACATTAATGATGGTGATCCCGACTGGATCTCACATAATTCTCTCTTTCTTAATTATCTTGTTCGCGAGAAATAAAGAAACAAGAAATCCCTGAAAACGGAAGTCATTTCCAATTAGACCCCAAACAACCCATCGACTGGCCGGTAGATGGCGCCAAAGTGTAGTCACTGCCTTTGGGCCCAAAGGCTCTAACCTGGTGCCTTCATACACGGACTCCTAGCCTTTCCTTTCCAGAAAGCTGCCTGCCCTCTCTGCAGCCCTGTCGGCGGGGGGACGGGCGGGGGTGGCGGGTAATGAGGTGAGGAAGACAAAGTCTCATTTTAATTCAGCCCCACGGGAAGGGGAGGAGGTTTCTAGAGTGAATCTGGCCTGAAGCAGGGGATTTCCCAGCTGAGCTTGGTAGACACGTGCGTGTCCTGTGTCTACCTGGAGAAGAGAAGGGTCTGACAAGGAGAGCTGCTCTGAGGTTCCAGGCATGTTTGGGGGACGACTGAGAGTGGGCAGAGGAGCGTCTGCGAAAGAAGATTCAGACCGCCAAGTCCTTGCATTGCTGCAATACTCTCTTCGGTGAAGGTGTTTCACCTGAGGGCGATCATTTCGCCTAAGGGGGTCATTCCGGCTGCCTGTGGAGGCTGAGAGAACGGAGGAGGGCGGCTGGAACAGAACCAGAAAACAACGCAGCAGCATATTCTTGCCCCTCCCCGCCTTCCTCTGCACCTGCTTCTCGGCTATAATCGTCCTCAATTCCGGGCCACCTGGTCAGGCTGACAGTGCTGCCTCCCCCTGGAGATGGTGTACGGGGGGAGGCGGGTCCTGCAGCCAGCATTCCAGGCCCCAGAGCACCAAGGTCGGGTGCGGAGATGGGGAGGATGTGGGTCTCGGGCAGAGCGGCAAGGGGCCTGGAGGCGGCAGGGGCTGGACAGCCCGGGGCACAGGTCTTGAACGCCTGTGCAGGGGCTGGCTTGGTGCCCCGGGACCCCTGGACATTTCTGCCCTGGGAGGCGGGCAGATGAGACCAGGAATGTGGAACAGGTGAATCCAGCAAGAGCCAGCTAAGGGGGCCAGGGCTTGGAGGCTGAGGGACTGGGGCGGGGTGGGACCCTGAGCATGGACGGAAAGGGCATTTTAAAGGAAAAATCCAGCCCACTTGGCAGCTGTCAGAAGGTGGGGGCCGAGGGCTGAGTCAAAGCTGACTCACAGGGTTTGAAGGTGAGTCAAGGGAAAGTGACGGTGCTTCCAGGAAGTTCGAGACCACGCCCATTCTTTGGGGCCTGAAGCACCGGCCCAGACTGTCCCACTTGTCGTTTGCATGTTTACAGTCTGTCCCTCCCCCACTAGAATGTAAGCCCCTGAAGGCTCGGCCTGAGACTCTTTGCCTGGGGGGTTGGGGGGGCTCATAGGAGAGGGACTGGGAGGCCTGGGGGGGGGCTGGTAGGGGGTCACACCGCACCCCCACCAACAGACGCAGCCTCCCCCTGTCGCTCCAAGTTCCCAGCTCTTCACTACACTGAGACCACGTCCTGGGGAAGGCCTGTACCTTCCAAGCAGATCCAGCGGCCCTCCTTCCCATCCACCCCTCCTGCCACACTCCTGTTCACCCCCCCAGTCCCGTTCGCTGGATGCCCGTTCCCTCGGATGCCCCACAGACGGTTTAGCCCAACATGGTGACACCAAACAGGCCACCTGCTGCTGCTGTGGCCACTCCAGTGTCCCCCACGCGGGATCCCTCACGTGGGGTCCCGTAGGCTCCTTCACCTCCCCTGGACTGTTCTCTCGCAAGCCTGCCCGTGCCCACCCACCAGCTCGGGGGCTTCCGGCCCTACTCAGCTCTCCCTGGGCCTGACGTCCGTGCACATGGCAGAGTGGGACATCTGAATGCAGGCCCCTGGGACAGTCGGGCCACGTTTCGAGTCCCCCGGCACAGTGCCCTGCGGGATCTGGCACCCACCTCTTGCTTCGGCTGCGACAGTCACCCTGCCCCCCCCGCAGGCTGTGTCCCCCGTCCCACCCACCCCACAGAAAGGCTTTTCCAGCCTCCATTTCCTTCTCTGCCTTCTCACTCCTCCCTAAGACTCCTGTCTTCCTTCTAGATTTCACTTCTGCAGACGCAGTTCTCTTTCCCAGATGCCCTCCCCCCTTCCCCCTCCAGCAGCTAACACCACTGTCAGTTCTCAGAGAAGCCTCGGGCAGTGCCCCCACACCCTCCCAGCGCTCATCGGTTTATGAATCTGCGTATTCACCTGCCGGTGGCCTCATGGCTGTCTCCACCACGCGTGTAGTGATCCGACGTCACACCCGCTGCATCCCAGGGCCTGGACACGGGCTTTCAGTAAACAGGCATCAAATGGTGCTCGGGGCACCTGGGAGGCTCAGTCGGCTGAGTGTGCAACTCAGGCCATGATCTCACAGTTCGTGGGATCGAGCCCCACGTCTGGCTCTGTGCTGATGAGCATAGAGCCTGCTTGGGATTCTCCCTCTCCCTCTCTGTGCCCCTCCCCCACTTTCTTTTTCTCTCTTTCTCAAAATAACTTAAGAAAAAAAGGACGGTTCTCACTGAACAACAGGACACTGTTTCCCCTATCAAATGGCCACATTCTGCTGACAGCAGTGGGAGAGGAGGGCGAGGGAAGGCTTGCCGCGCCTCCCTCTGGTGACAGCGTGTGCAAACGGACAGGGAAGTTATCAACCCCGTCTGGGACTTCCAGGAATGGCTACCCAGGCTGGGCCTCCAAGGGCAGGTTACAACTTGCCGGGAGAAGAATGGTTTGGGTACCAAAGTGCCCCCAGTTTTGTGGTTGCTCGGTGGGAAACTGGTGCGCTGTGTGGAAATCCACTTTAGGACCAACTCTAAAACATACGGCCTGGTCACTCCACGTACCGTCCTTTCACTTCCTATGGGACCCTGCTCTCAGCCCTCCCCTTCCCTCTCAAGCAGTGAGCCCAAATCCAGCAGATGGGGCCCAAGCGCAGGACAGCATCACCATGACCTGGTAGTTGTCTCCTCGCTCCCCATTAAGAGAACGGCGCATCGTCCTTCAAGCATTAACTGCACGCCTGGCCCTACAGGCTTTCCCAGCATCCTTGTGTCTTCACTGCGATCATCACTAATGTAGAGATGAGAAGACCGAAGCACAGAGAGGTCGGGCAGCTTGCCGAAAGTCACACAGCCAGTAAGTGGCAGGGACAGGGCTCATGGTCCAGAGGCAGACCTGCACTCATGCTCCTCCAAGTCAACTGTGTCTGTTTCCAAAGTATGAGCCACTGAATTTCCCTAGATAACTCGATCCTGAACCTATCTCCTTGGTGTTTGCTAAACAAGATCAATTCTTAAAAAACAGCGTTGTGAAGTATAATCGACATGCAACAAACTGCATGTTAAGCACGATCTGATATGTTTCGACACACTTGTACACCTGTGCAACCGTGCTGCAAATTAGACGGTGAACAGGTGCCTCAGCCTTCCTCGGTGCACCTGTCCCCCTACCCCTGCCTTTGCTGCGCCCCCCTCCACCCCCAGGGCAGCCACAGGTCTGCTTTCTGTCACTAAAGGTTGGCTTGCATTTTCTCAAGTTCCATCAGTGACTGGTACGTTTCCTTCAGTGTAATGACTTTCTATACAGAATATTTACCAGTATATGCCATAATCTGGGCATAAAACAAGTCCCAATAAATTTGAAAGGATTTGTATCATGGAGACTATGTTCTTCGACCACGATGAAATGAAATACTAGAAATCAGCAACAAGAAGATTTTTGGAAAACCATCAAATATTTAGCAACTAACACATTTATAGATAATCTGTGGGTCAAAGAAGAAATCAAAAGGAAACTGAAAAGTTACTTATTTCGTGCAGTTACCATGTGCCAGACCCTGTGCTGGGTCATTTCCCAAAACAGACTTTGCTCGCGTCAGGCTCACAACCCTACAAGCATAGTCTTCTCATGCCCATGTTACAGAGGCAGGCATGTTACAGAGTCAGTGACTTGCCCAGGTCACATGGGCAGGTAGATTCAGGTCTGACACTTGAATCCAGAGCCCCTGGATCCAGAGTCCAGCATTCCAACACAGTCTTGCGTTCCAGCTTAACAGACGGACACCGGAGGGTTCAAGTGAAGAAAGAAAATGGTCAGGTTCCCTGGACAGCAGATCACTTTGGGACCAGTTCCACAAATATTTAGGATTTGGATATGTGATCAGAACCCAGAGGAGGGAGCAGGAGGAGACTGGGTGGAAAAGGAGGTGAGGGGGGCACGAGAGAGCAGGGGTCAGAGGACTGGCTGGAGTGGAGGAGCACACGCCACGCTGGGGGAGGGGGGGTCTCACACTCTGAGAACCTATTTATACAGGGGATTGGGCCTGATAGGCAAGTCGGGATGGGAAGGGCCCCTGGGGAGATGGAGGTGACGGTCCACGGGGACATTACTCAGAAGAAAAAAAGAGGGAATGGTGTCCAGGCTTGCATTTTCGAAAGTTCCATCAGTGACTGGTAGGTTTCTTTCAGTGTAATGACTTGTGCGCAGCCCCGTGGGGGTAGTTCACAGTGAAGTTTAGAAAGGAGTGACAAGGAGCATGGGGGACCATAGGCTACAGGGTGGAGACAGGTGCAGTTAGGTGGCTATGGAGGTCTTTTCCACGAGCCACTGGTTGTGGTGACAGGGGTGAGGGACTAGGGGAGGGAAGTGGACAAGGGAGTTGGAAAGCAGCAGATGGATTCGAGAGGCATTCAGGAGGCAGAAACGGCAGGGCTCACACCAGATCCCCATGGGGATGCTTGGGCGTTCTAGAAGCTGGTGGGATAGCCGGCTAGCTGAGTAGTGAGTCCCAGAAGACCAGCCAGGTGGGGCAATGAGTGAGCTCAGTGTCCAGCTGTGGCACTAGAATGGTCCCGGCCCAGGCTTCTCTGTCATCATCTGCACAGAGGTCCTGTTCCAACAGCTCCAGAGAAAGGCCGGAGAGCGGGGCGGGGCAGCCAGCACGCTGGTGGTGGAACTGAGGCAGAGATCCCCAGGGCAATGGGGGTTGGTGTAACGTGTTGCCCAGAGGCCAAGAAGGGGCAGGAGGAGAAAGTTCTTTTACTTAGTAACTAAAGCAGACAGACAGGCAGGAGAGAGCTTGAAAAGGCAGGAGGATGTGGCAGGAGGGAGGGTTATTCAAGTTGGAATCAGCTGGGCAACAATGATCCCAGGAATGACCTTGGGCTGAGTTCTGTGGAGCAGAGGCAGGTGAAGTCTCCAGAAACCGAGAATATCATAGCTGGGGCCTTGAATGGCTCACCTACAAGAAACCTGAAACTTCCCCGGGGGCTGTGACAGAAGTGGGGTGGAAAGGAAGAAGTGGGCTAGGTCTCCGGGTCGGGAGCAGGAGTGCCCCTGTGTGTCCAGGTGGAGAGGGCTTTGGCACAGCGAGAGCCAGCCTGCTAACTGCCCCTCCTCCTTGTCTCCTCTCCCCTGCCCCCTCCCGGCCCAGGCTGCAGGGAAAACCCGGGCAAGAGCTCCCAGACACAGATGGGGTCACAAATACGTTTTACAAGGTGCCCCAGCAAATGCATAACAACCCCCCCCCCGACCACGTGGCTGGAAGTTTCCATTCTATTTCTATTTTTTAATGCTAGTCAAGACGCCCCTGCCTCGATTTCACACACCCGCGGTGGGTCTCAAGCCCCACTTTGAAAACCCCGTTCAGGGAAGAGTGGGTTTTCCGGGAAATGAGGAAGTGGAAGGAGAGTTCAGTCAGGTTTGTTTACAACGAAAGGAGCTTCCAGATTGTTCCCGGGGGAGGGTGAGGCCGGAGTGCTGGGAGGAGCTAGCAACAAAGGAGCCGAGGGCTGAGCTCTTTTTCTGGGACACACAGTGCTCCAGGCGGGGTCCTTCAAATCAGAAGCCACCTGGTATGGACTTGGGTGGCGTCCAAGGGCCCCTCCACTCCAAGATTCTTACGACTCTCACCTGCCATTGTTCAAAATCCCTTAGGAATCCCCATTTAGAAATTGGCCTTGGGAGCAAGTTAGTCCCCCAAACCGCGAGCTAGATACTTCATAAGGATACCTCAAGTTTCGTAAAACAGGCAATAAAGGGCTTTACAAAATTCTGGTGGGTGTACTGGGCGAGCACGCATTCGTTCACCGATCCGGAAACTCCAGACTAGTGTGAAGGACACCGTTTCAGGGCAAACCAAAAGCAAGTAGAGGTGATGGGGATTGAGGAGGGCACTTGTGATGAGCCCTGGATATTATAAGTGAAGAATCGCTACATTCTACTCAAAATAAAGGAAAGGAAAAGAAAAAAAAAAAAAAAAAAAAAAGGCAGAAAGTCCCAAGGGATGGAGCATGGGTTTGGAGAATCCAGGCCTAAGGGTCCATCTCAGCATTTCCCCCTGTGCACCGCGTAAGAAAAGGACCAGCCCCCGACCCCAGCCGCGGCCTGCGTTTGGAGGTTCCAGGGCAATGGGGGAGAGGCATGGGATGACCCTGTCACCTGCCGGTGTTCCTCGCTCCTCGTCCCACGGCCAGAACCGGGTCCCTGGAGTCCGACCAGGCTCCAGGGGCTCCCCGGGTCCAAACAGACCCCCGCGTCGCTGGAGGCTCCCTTGCTTCAGGGCAGAAACGGGGGTCGGCCTGGCCACCCCACGCACATGCCCCGGTCACCCCTCACACCTGTCAGGGCCCAGCGCCTTGGCACCCCTTAACCAGGCTGTGGGCGGGGGGGGGGGGGGGGGCGGCACCACGAGGCTCTGGCGGGCACCTGTTGCCCCACTTCCAGGACCGTGAACCCATAGTCGCTGCCCCGGCCTTAGAGACGTGGCATGGGACTCCCGAACCCTCAGCCGTAGCCCCAGCCCCGAGCCTCTGATCACTGCCCCAGGCGTATACCTGCGGGCCGGACTCCTCTCTCCCCGAGACCCTGACCCCGGCCTCAGAGCCCGAGAACTGGCCCGGGGCCCCTGGTGGCTGGCGCCGAGGGTCCCGAAGCCTACACCGCCTGGGGACACCGTCTAAGAAGGGCAAATTACTTCTACAGACTTCAGAGAGGCAACGGCTGCGGATACCCGGTCCCGGGCCTGGGTGGCGCCACTGCGCCCGCGCGCGCCGAGCTCGCGGCGCACACCCGGGGTAGAGGGGGCAGGGGCGCCGGCGGGAGGCAGGGCTGGGGGCGGTAGTCCCGGAAGGCGCCAGACCTTCGCGAGAATTCCGGGCTGCGCAGGCGCACGGAGACGGGCGCGGGGACGCGCGCGGCGGCCGTTGGGGGTGGAGCGCTCGGGGCGGGCCCGCGCGCGCCCGGGGGAGGGGCGGGGCCGTGGCCAGGGCGCAGGCGCAGGCGCGCGGCCGCGGCGGCGGTTGGGGAGGGTTCTTCCGGAAGGTTCGGGAGGCTTCTGGAAAAGGCGCCGCGCGCCGGGCGGGCCCGC
Source organism: Panthera onca (assembly GCF_046562875.1). NCBI lineage: Eukaryota > Metazoa > Chordata > Mammalia > Carnivora > Felidae > Panthera > Panthera onca. The sequence goes on along the minus strand of NC_138344.1, from coordinate 143,210,930 downwards.
GTCTATATAAAGGGAGCGCGGGGGCGGCGCGCCAGTTGCTTCTGCGTCCTGGTGCTGCGTCGTCGCGGAGCCCGTGTGGTCCTTTAGCCGAGGTGAGGGGGCGACTGGGGGGTGCCTGTGGGGGGGGCCGGCGGGCGCGGAGGCGGCTCCCGGGGGGTCCCCGGGCCCCGCGGGGCGGCGCGGCACTGCTCTGGGCGGCGGAGGCCTCTGGCCTGCCGCGTCCTCGACCCCCGCCCGCGTATGGGGGCCCGGAGGCCCGGAGGGGCGGTGGGGAGGGCGCGCCGCGGGGACCCCCGCCCGGCCGCGGCCCTGGGGCTCCGGCTCCGGGCGGGGGTCCCCGCGGGCCTGCGGCGCCGGTTGGCGGCGTGCGCGCGGGCCTCGGCGTCGCAGCTGGAAATGAGGTCATCCTTTGTCGGCGGGCCGGGCCTCCGGGAGGCCTGTGGCGCCGCGTAACCGGCCCCGCGGCCTCTGCAGATGCCCGAGGAAACCCAGACCCAAGACCAGCCGATGGAGGAGGAGGAGGTGGAGACGTTCGCCTTCCAGGCGGAGATCGCCCAGTTGATGTCCCTGATCATCAACACTTTCTACTCGAATAAAGAGATTTTCCTGCGCGAGCTGATTTCCAACTCGTCCGATGTGAGTGTCGGCTTGCGGAACGGGGTCGCGGTCCCGGTGTGTGCGTCCCACCCTCCGGGAGCTCTGTGCTCACCGGCATGTGTTTCTCCGATAGGCCCTGGACAAAATCAGATACGAGAGCTTGACTGATCCCAGCAAGCTAGATTCCGGGAAAGAGCTGCACATTAATCTCATTCCAAACAAGCAAGATCGAACCCTCACTATCGTGGATACCGGGATTGGCATGACCAAGGCCGATTTGATCAATAATCTCGGTACAATCGCCAAGTCTGGGACCAAAGCGTTCATGGAAGCTTTGCAGGCTGGCGCAGATATTTCTATGATCGGCCAGTTTGGTGTCGGGTTCTATTCTGCCTATTTAGTTGCCGAGAAAGTGACGGTGATCACCAAGCATAACGATGATGAGCAGTACGCCTGGGAGTCTTCTGCAGGAGGGTCGTTCACAGTCAGGACTGATACAGGTAGGCACCTGGGGGAACGATTTACTTGGTCACGCGGGGGAGGGTCGGGTGCTGTAGGAAGGGGGCCCCTGAAGATGCTGTGGAATTGGTAAAAATTCGTTGGCTTCTTCGGGAACATGCCTGGTAAGCACATGATGGTGTGATGGTAGGGATCTGGTTACTGATGTCGCTGCGGCAAGGCAGTTAAACTCCCATGGGACGCTTTTCATCCATAGCAGTGTTAACCCCCTTTCCTAAACGTGCTCAGAAGCTGTTGGGTGGGGATGGCATTGGGAGCTGAATTGTGATTCCCCGCCCCCCCCCAACACTTTGGTTTGCCCATTCAGATTGAGGTGGAGTCCACTTTTTTCCTTCCTTTACAGGTGAACCTATGGGTCGAGGAACAAAGGTTATCTTGCATCTGAAAGAAGACCAAACGGAATACCTGGAGGAAAGAAGAATAAAGGAGATTGTGAAGAAACACTCCCAGTTTATCGGCTATCCTATCACTCTCTTTGTGAGTGTCCTTGTTTTTTATGTAAAGTTAACAAACTAAGGTGGTTCTTGAATCTACTACTGAGGGAAAAATCCAAACTTGTGTTGACCCGGCTAGTCTGAAGTTCTGTTGTACTATCAAGGTACCCAGGATTGTTTAGGTAGACGCGTTAAACGGTACTGAGTGGTTTTCTGGTTATTTAACCAAACCTTTGAGTGTGGCTGATTAATTTGGGCTTTGGTTATAAGCGCATACGCTCCGTTTAGTTCCAGAATGCAAAAGGTGACGTGATCTCCCGTGTTCTTTTGAAGGTGGAGAAGGAGCGGGATAAAGAGGTCAGTGATGATGAGGCTGAAGAAAAGGAAGAGAAAGAGGAAGAAAAAGAAAAGGAAGAGAAGGAGTCCGATGACAAGCCTGAAATAGAAGATGTTGGTTCCGACGAGGAGGAGGAAGAAAAGAAGGACGGAGACAAGAAGAAGAAGAAGAAGATCAAGGAGAAGTACATCGATCAAGAAGAACTGAACAAGACCAAACCTATTTGGACCAGAAACCCTGACGACATTACTAACGAAGAGTACGGAGAATTTTACAAGAGCTTGACCAACGACTGGGAGGATCACTTGGCAGTGAAGGTGAGTGTCCAAGTGCTTCGGAGCTGGTCTGCTTCTGCAGGTGGCTTGTCGGAGCTTGTCAAATCGAGGGTCGTGGCTGAGCACTTGGCCATCCCGGCCCTTGACCTCTCCCTGGAAGTGCTTTCGGTTCTGGCGCCGCGAGAGTCCTAGTTGCAGTCAGAGTCGCTTGCGTCATCGCTTGATGGTTTGGCGTGTGTTTTATTACAGCATTTTTCGGTCGAAGGACAGCTGGAATTCAGAGCCCTGCTTTTCGTCCCAAGACGTGCTCCCTTTGACCTGTTTGAAAACAGGAAGAAAAAGAACAACATCAAGCTGTATGTGCGCAGAGTTTTCATCATGGATAACTGCGAGGAGCTGATCCCGGAATACCTGAGTGAGTGCCGAGGACGATCGGGTGCGGAGTCTGAGCGTGGGGGCCTCTCCGCTCCGGGGCGTTGGTTCGGGCCCGTGGGGCAGGAAGTCCCCTTCGGTTTTTGGGGTGTAGGAGTTTGTTGATTTTTGTCCCGGCGACGACTTTGTTTTTTCCCAGATTTCATTAGAGGCGTGGTGGACTCCGAGGACCTTCCCCTGAACATTTCCCGGGAGATGTTGCAGCAGAGCAAGATCTTAAAAGTTATCCGCAAGAACTTGGTCAAAAAGTGCTTAGAACTCTTCACCGAACTGGCCGAGGACAAAGAGAACTACAAGAAGTTTTACGAGCAGTTCTCGAAGAACATTAAGGTTCGCGGAAAGAGCCCGGTCCTTCCCAGCGGTGACCAAACCGGCCTCTCTGGTTCTCGGTGACTTTTTTTTGAGGCGGAGGAGACTTGACTCGAGCGTTGTCTTGCAGCTCGGAATCCACGAGGACTCCCAGAACCGGAAGAAGCTGTCGGAGCTGCTGCGCTACTACACGTCTGCCTCTGGTGACGAGATGGTGTCTCTCAAGGACTATTGCACCAGGATGAAGGACAACCAGAAACACATCTACTACATCACAGGTGAGCGGGCGGCGTGCCGTCGTGGCCTCGTTCCGGGCACAGCACCGCCTGGCGACTGTGGGTGTGTTCCCTAGGCACGTGGGGCCCCGTGTCAACCCCTGGGTACTAACCGCGGCCAGACCACGTGCGCCACGTCTGTGGGCGCATCTGTGGTTCGAGCTGACGAGACTGGGAAAAGTCTGGAGGAAGCGACACCGCTTCCTGTTAAGCGAAGGTGTAACTTTCTACTGATGCCCCAGGGGAGACCAAGGACCAGGTGGCGAACTCGGCCTTTGTGGAGCGTCTTCGGAAGCACGGTCTGGAGGTGATCTATATGATTGAGCCGATCGATGAGTACTGTGTCCAACAGCTGAAGGAATTTGAGGGGAAGACTTTAGTGTCCGTCACCAAAGAGGGCTTGGAACTTCCAGAAGATGAAGAAGAGAAAAAGAAACAGGAGGAGAAGAAGACAAAGTTTGAAAACCTGTGCAAGATCATGAAGGACATCTTGGAGAAAAAAGTGGAAAAGGTGGGTGAACGTGGTTTCCTTCCACCTGGGTTTCCTAATTGTGGGCGTGATCTTGAAAGGCCCGTAGGTGTCTTTCAGGTTGTCCGAACATACAGCCCCTTTCTCCCAAGTTCTCTCGGCTTTTACAGTATGACACAAGCAGAAAATTAGGCCCGCTAAATGAGCAGGAAGGCCCTCTACCGTCTTGAAGGAGCTAAAAGGTGTCAGGATGTGCAGGGAGAGGGTTGTGGGTACGTGGGTCTGTATGTGGCATTTCGCATTTTGTGAATACAGTAGCGGGAGTCCCTCCGTCCGTTTTACGATAAAGCTGTGGTAGAGGGACTTTTCTAGACCCAGTCCTCACTTCACGTTTTCATTGCAGGTGGTTGTGTCAAACCGACTGGTGACCTCCCCGTGCTGCATTGTCACGAGCACGTACGGCTGGACGGCGAACATGGAGAGGATCATGAAGGCCCAGGCCCTAAGGGACAACTCCACCATGGGCTACATGGCAGCGAAGAAGCACCTGGAGATCAACCCCGACCACTCCATCATCGAGACCTTGCGGCAGAAGGCGGAGGCGGACAAGAACGACAAGTCCGTGAAAGACCTGGTCATCCTGCTCTACGAAACCGCGCTCCTGTCCTCTGGCTTCAGTCTGGAAGACCCACAGACACACGCTAACCGGATCTACAGGATGATCAAACTTGGTCTGGGTAAGCTTCGCCAGGCACCCTGTGTGAGAAACCCCTTAGGGTCCCCTGACGAAGAGGTCATCTGCTCGCAACAGCCAGCCCCCCCCCCCCCCCCCCCCGCCCCGAGAGCGGTGCCGGGCTGACGCCAGGCGCTGGTTCAGGACCGTGTAACCTGAGGGTTTCCTTTCCGAAAAGGTATCGACGAAGATGACCCCACCGCTGATGACAGCAGTGCTGCGGTGACCGAGGAGATGCCACCCCTGGAAGGCGACGATGACACGTCGCGCATGGAAGAAGTCGACTGAGCGCCGCCCTGAGGATTCCTTGTATATGTACTCGATGCTTTATCCCGTTCCCTCCAACGATCTATTTTCAAGGATGTTTTTCTTTATTTTTGTTAACGTTTTAAAAATCTGTAAGGCATGACGAGAGCTACTTACGGGGAAGATAAGATTTCTTTCTGTTTGAGTGTGATACTGTGATGCGTAGAAACTAAAGCCCGGCTAGTTGTTTTGTTTGTTTTTTTGGGTTATGTTTTGTTTTTTTAGTGCCACGCTGGCTGCTCTTCCAGGACAAGGTAACGTTTGTCGCAAGGTGTACGTAACCTCCCATGAACCGCGTGGTCTGAAGTGTTCGCGACAAGTGGATTCCCTAGTAAGACCAAACTCGTCTGTCACTGAAGTGTTCTGAGCTATACCTTGGTGTTTAAAAGAGAAATCTCAGTTGAAACAACTTTCACCTTCTAGGATTTACTTTTTAAATCTTCTGTCCCCTGTAGTTATTTGCTGCATGTACCAGGCCTCTAGAAACTAGTGTGTTAAACCGAACCAACTTGATGGGAGTAACTATAGGGCTTGTTTTCCAAAGAGAAGAACGTTGTTTAGAGTAGCGAAATTCGAAGGCTGCTTAGGCGCGTTGTGAAGCTGTTGGGGAAATAACTCCGCAAGTTTCGTGAGTGGAAATGTAGTGCTCGAGACACATTTTGCTTTAAAAGGTTGTAACAAATACAAACAAATTTAAAAAAAAGCTCTGCGAAAATGTTTTGTGTGGGGAAGTGGGGTTCCAAAATACAGGGTGGCCCCGGGTTGTAAAAATTGGGGTGCACACGTGCTGCCTGCTGGGAGACGGAGGGCGGTGGTTGACGTTGCCGGCCTGAAGTCGTCTGTGACCTTCCCAGTGCGCGCTCAGGTGGCGGCTCTGGGGTCAGGAGCGTATTCTGGAACCACACGGAAGAGAAGGGACCATCACACAACATGCGTTCTGTGTCCTATGTTACATTTCCTAATGACTCCTTTCTCCTTGGGTTTTTACGTCCAAACGGCATTTCTGTAGTGTTTGTAAGACCTGCCTTATGCCCTAAATATAGCTCCTTAATACCTCAGCCTTGTGTCTCCCGCATTCTTTAGCAACTCTAATTCCATCCCATCTGAAATCCGCTTATTCTCTGGCTCTTCACTGAGCCTGTGGCCAGATGCGTGGAGGGTGGTCTCTGACCCCTGGGAGCAGCAGCAGGCGGGGTGGGGAGAACCGGCCGGGTCGGTGGGGCTCCCCGCTGGGAGCAGCAGGGACTAAATCAGCCTTCGGCACCTAGGTAGTAGTGGGTCCACACGGGATTTGGAGGCGAAGATCCCCGCAGACCGTGACGTAGAATCTAGGGGGATGGGCTGGGAGAGAACTCGGGGCGGTGGAAGGACGGCTGCTAAGTGCCAGGTGAACGGAAGTCACGTTTGATCCTTAAAAGCCCCCGAGGTAGAGCTTCCTCTTCTCCCGCAAACGGGAGTTGCTTACGTGGGGGGGTCAGTATCTGAGTCCAGGTTGATCCCCAAAGCCCAAAGTTGTTTGGCTGTTCTGCATTTAGTGGAAGATGTTCCCAGTTAGGAGGGCGTGGAAGTGGCCTGTAGGAGGCCTTGAAGGGCAAGTTTCTCCCTAGTCTGGTAAGAAAGCTGAAGCCTGCAGGAAGAGGTGTTTGAGGGAATCCACAAACGGAGAACCTGCGTGTAAGTGATCCAACTGAACGCCTCCTCCCTGGGTCACTGAGAAAGTGCTCAAGGCAGGTGTGTGCTGTGTCTAGAACCACCACCCAGTGACGCCATGTGCCCCCCCCCCCCCCCCCGGGAAGATGGGTGCTCCACGCGGCGGGGGAGATGCAGAGGTGGCCTCAAAATCCAGTCTTGCTTCACACCTTCCGGAACTGGTCCCATCTGAGGAAAGGTGAAGGCTTTTCCCAGGTTATGTGGTTGTCTGATGCACAACCAGCAAGGACACTACAAGAACGGAACTGGAACCGTACGTGAATTTAGCAAAACCCTAAGACAGGAGATCACGCAAAGATCCGTTGAACTCAGCATCAAGCCGTTGTTAACTCTTGAAAGACACAGTAACAAGCTAAACAAATTTTACAAAGGTTTGCAAGACTTGCCCACCAAACACTGCGGAGCGGAGAGGGAACGTTCGGTGTTGGAAAACAATAGTAAGATGGGGTGCCTTGCTAGAAGTGTCCTACGTGACAGAAGCCAGACAAAACTACATGGTCTGGTTTCTTTTTCACAAAGTTCTAGAAAAGGCAGGAGGTGGGTCAGCAGGGTGCCTAGGGCCAGAAGTCCTGGTGGGGGTTGACTACAGAGGGACAAGAGGGGACTTTGGGGGAGCGCTGGAAGTCCAGAAACCTGATGAGGTGATGACTGCATGACTATATTAAAATCCATCGATCTGAGGGGCCCCTGGGTGGCTCAGTTAAGCATCCAACTTCCCCTCAGGTCATGATCTCACAGTCCGTGGGTTTGAGCCCCGTGTTGGGCTCTGTGCTGACAGCTCAGAGCCTGGAGTCTGCTTCAGATTCTGTGTCTCCCTCTCTGTCCCTCCCCTGCTTGTGCTCTCTCTCTCAAAAATAAACTTAAAAAAAAAATTTTTTTAATCCATTGAGTTGAAAATGGGTGAATTTCAACGGTGTGTTTTATTTAAATAGCAAATGAAAACAAGTATGGAAGGCAGTCTCATGGTGTTCAAAAGTGACCTTAAGCAAGTCACTGGGCCTCCCACACCTCTGAACTCATTTGTAAATTAGAAATAATAATGCCTGGGGGCGCCTGGGTGGCTCAGTAGGTTAAGCTTCTGACTTCGGCTCAGGTCATGTTATCATGGTTGGTGGGCTTGAGCCCTGCGTGGGGCTCTGTGCTGACAGCTCAGAGCCTAAAACCTGCTTTGGAATCTGTCGCCCTCTCTCTCTTACCCTCTCCAGCTCACGTTCTGTCTCTCAAAAGTAAATACACATTTAAAAAAAGAAAAAACTGCCTGAAAGAAATCCCTGGTACTTTCTAGGTAGTGGGCTCAACAGGTGCCTGGTGAACAAGTGCTCAGTGACACGGCTTGTACTGGCAAGGACTCTCGGGGCCTTTCCTGCCAGTCCTACGAGGTCGCCTCGCTCAGGCTCCCTTCTACCCCACGCTGCTGGGGGCTGTAATCGAGCCCCAGCCTGACCGAAGCCTCATGCCCTCCGGGAAGTTTTCTTCCACTGCTTTGCCCTCATCCTCTCTCGGTCTTCTCAGTTGTTAGGAATTCCTAGCAGGCACACATTCATCAAGTTTGTATTGAGTCCCCACCAAGAACTAGCCCAGCATGGCTCGATGGGCCACACACGAAAACGGCGTCCTTGCGGAAGGCCAGCTGACCTATGGCGGCCACCATGAAGGCCACGGCGTCTCCATCTGAGGTACCAGCACAGCAAGGAGGGACTCTGTGGTGGGAGAGGTCCTGCAGAAGCTCCTAGAAGGGGGTCACTGCTGACATAAAGCTGGACACTCGGTCTGGGGAAGGGACTCACACACGGTCCTAGAGACGAGGAAGCTGGAGGGTGAAAAAGTGAGTGACTGAGCGCCTTGGACGCCAGCCATTAGCCACGGCCTCAGACCGGGATCAGACAGAGACTCTGGCTGACAACTGACCTGGTGGGAAGGCAGTAGCCCGTGGGCGGCCTCTTCAAAATAGCGGGGCCTGGGCCCACCCCTGGAGGAATGGCCTGAATACCAGGAAGTGGTAAGGCAGTTACGCCATCTTGTTCCTTGTGGTTGCCTGCTCTTCATCCCAGTGGCCCCTTACTCCATGCAAGCCCACCCCGTCCCACCCGCAGGGGAAGAGGTGCCAGGGGGCAGGCGTGCGGGGCCACCTGGGGGGACAGCACGAGAGTGAGAGCACGCCGACTGCCAGTCGGTCATCTCTGAGGACCGAGGACAGGGAGGCAAGTCCTCCAAAGATGGAGGTTCAGCGAGAGCCAGCTCAAGCTGTCCTGAGTTTGAATTAGAGACCTTTCTCTGTTTTGTTCACTATCTGCCCCAAATACGCATGACAGCGTGTGGCAGTCAAGTGTTTGCTAATAAACCAGCCAGAGCACTTCAGTTTACACACACACACTCAGTTTCCAATTTCTTCTATTTTTTCTTTTTATACTGGGATTTCCTTTTTTTTTTTTTTCATGTTTATTTATTTTGAGAGCGAGAACGAGCATGAGCAGGGGAGGGGCAGAGAGAGGGAGAGAGAATCCCAAGCAGGCTCCATGCCGTCAGCGCAGAGCCCGACGAGGGGCTCAGTCCCACCGATCGTGAGATCGTGACCTGAGCTGAAATCGAGTTGGATGCCTAGCTGACTGAGCCACCCAGGCGCCCCGGCTTTTGGGGTTTCTTAAACACGTGCACAAGCAGAGAAAGAGAGAGTAACAAGTGTTGGTGACGATGTGGAGAAATCGGGGCCTTCCTGCACCGCCGCTGGGAATGTGAAACGGCGCTGCTCTGGAAAACAGTCTGGCAGTTTCCTTGAGAAGTTAAACAGAGACTTGCCGTTGGATCCAACAATTCCCCGCTGGGTGTCCACCCAGGAGAAATGAAAATGTTCACAAAAATGTCCACGCACGTTTTCGTAGCCTTAGAACAGCTAAAAGGTGGAAACAAACTAAATGTCCATCGACACAGGAATAGATAAACCAAGTGTGACCCATACAATGGAAAATCATCCCAGATATTGTATTATTGTCGTAAAAAGGGATGTATGAAGTGCTGATCCATACCACAACATGGATGGAAGCTGACAACATGCTAAGTGAAAGAAGCCAGTCACAAAAGGCCCCATGTTTATTGTAGGATCCCACTTACACGAAATTTCCAGAACAGGCAAATGCATGGGGGCAGAAAGAAGGAGCATGGGTGCATGGGCTGGGGCTGCAGGGGAGGGCGGTTGAGGATGACTGCTGAGGACTATAGAGTTTCTTTCTGAGGCACTCCAAGTGTTCTAAAATTGATTACAGTGGGGCACCTGTGTGGCTCAGTTGGTTGGGTGACCGACTTCGGTTCAGGTCATGATCTCGCAATTCGTGGGTTCGAGCCCTGCGTTGGGCTCTGTGCTGACAGCTCGGAGCCTGGAGCCCGCTTCCGATTCTGTGTCTCCCCCTCTCTCTGCCCCTCCCCTGCTCACGCTCTGTGTCTGTCTCTCAATAATAAATACACGTTAAAAAAAAATTTTAATTGGGGGCGCCTGGGTGGCTCAGTCGGTTGGGCGGCCGACTTCGGCTCAGGTCATGATCTTGCGGTCCGTGAGTTCGAGCCCCGCGTCGGGTTCTGTGCTGACAGCTCAGAGCCTGGAGCCTGTTTCAGATTCTGTGTCTCCCTCTCGCTGACCCTCCCCTGTTCATGCTCTGTCTCTCTCTGTCTCAAAAAAAAATTTTTAAAAACGTTAAAAAAAAATTAAAAAAAATTTTTAATTGATTACAGTGACGGTTGAATAACTGATTATACTCAAAAATCACTGAAGCATACGCTTTTTTTTTTAATGTTTATTTTTGAGAGAGAGAGAGCACGAACTGGGGAGGAGTTGGGGACAGAGGATCCGAAGCGTGCTCTGAAGTGACAGCAGAGAGTCTGACGCGGGGCTCGAATTCACAAACCGTGAGATCATGACCTGAGCTGAAGTTGGACGCTCAACTGACCAAGCCACCCAGGTGACCCTGAAGTACACGCTTCAAATGGATGAATTGTACAGTATGTGAATTGGATGTCAATAAAGCTGTCATTTTGGGGTCGCCTGGGTGGCTTACTTGGTTAAACGTCCAGCTCTTGACTTCAGCGCAGGTCATGATCTCGTGGTTCGAGGGTTCAAGCCCCGCGTCGGGTTCTGTGCTGACGGCTCAGAGCCTGGAGCCTGCTTCTCTCTCTGCTCCTCCCTCGTTCATGCTCTGTCTCTCTCTGTCTCAAATAAACATTAAAAACATTTTTTTTTTAATGGTTAAAATGGCAAATTTTTTTAACACACACTGTCGACAGACCCCGGCTTCTTCCCACCCCGGCCACTCCGGTCAAAGAGCCCATTCAAAGCGTGTGACTGGCTGAGGCTCGTTACGCGGCTTGTTCCAGGGGCAAGGGAGGCTGGGACACGGGCCTCTGGCCTCCCCTGGTAGAACTGTCCCCGGAACAGCGGTCAGCAACTCAAAACTGCCGGCTGCCCCCTCTAGAGGCCTCCACGCGCCCCTTCACCCAGGACGGTCTTCGTGCCCCTCTGCACCAGGCAGGTGGCCTCCTTCACAAAAGCCCCCGCCACGCTCTCCCTTTCTCTCCGGCGTTTGTCCCCAGTGTCCCTCAAGGCTTCGTTGATGGTCTCGCCTTTCCACGGCCCCATCTACCCACGAAGGAAGGCACGGGCCCCGTGTGCCCGCCGCCAGCCTGGCGCACCTGATACATACTTGCGGAGTGAATGAATAACCGGTTGATCTAACGGCTATTTCCCCCTTTCTGTGTCGATGGCAATTTGTGTAACTAATTCTGCACAACTTAGGAGGCTTTTTGTTCCCTTTTCCAAGCCTTCAAGATCTACTCAAACCTTTGAAAGTGTGATTACAGATTATTCTTCTATAGGAAGGAACATGGCTTCACCTCCCCGGGAGGAACATTCCAGGAGGCAGAGCTCTTAGTGAGTCATGGTATATTAATAGCACCGTCAAACTCTGAACAAAGATTCCATGATGTTATTGCAAAGCCAGCAAAGCTGAGCGTATTGTCTGCCAAGTGTATCTGTCTGCTCGGAACATACGTTAGCTTCTTACGGAAGTTCTTTAAGGCTTCAACACTTGACCAGTGACGCTCTAGGGCTTGAAATGTAGTCCAAAAAGCAACACCGTGTGTGTTTTGTTTTTAATTCCAGGTTTAAAAATAACTAACAAATCAGAGTGAAGAAAGAAAGAAAGGATAAATCAGCTATCTGCTTTTTTTTTAAGGTTTTATTTTTATTTTCAAAGTAATCTTGGGCGCCTGGGTGGCTCAGTTGGTTAAGCATCCAACTCTTGGGTTTGGGCTCAGGTCATGATCTCACGGTTGGCGAGTTCGAGCCCCGCATTGGGCTCCACGTGACCGTGCAGGGCCTACTTGGGATTTTTCTCTCCCCTCTCTCTCCCCCTCCCCACCTGTCTCTGTCTCTCCCAAAATAAATAAATAAACTTAGGTTTTTTAAAAAAAATGTGTTTAAATAAATAAATAAATAAATGTAATCTCTACACCCAACGTGGGGCTCGAACTTCCAACTCCAAGGTCAAGATTGCATGCTCTCTCACTGAGCCAGCCAGGTGCCCCTCAGCTACCTGCTTTTTTTTTTTTTTTTTTTTTAATTTTTTTTTATTTGACGTTTATTTGTTTTTGAGACATAGAGAGACAGAGCATGAACGGGGGAGGGTCAGAGAGAGAGGGAGACACAGAATCTGAAACAGGCTCCAGGCTCCGAGCTGTCAGCACAGAGCCTGACGCGGGGCTCGAACTCACGGACTGTGAGATCATGACCTGAGCCGAAGTCGGTCGCCCAACCAACTGAGCCACCCAGGCGCCCCTAGCTATCTGCTTTTTAAAATAGTTGAACCGGGGTGCCTGGGTGGCTCAGTCGGTTAAGCATCCGACTTCGGCTCAGGTCATGATCTCACGGCTCGTGAGTTTGAGCCCCGCATCGGGCTCTGGCCTGACAGCTCAGTGCCTGGAACCTGCTTCAGATTCTGTCTCCCACTCTCTCTGCTCCTCCCCTGCTCATGCTCTGTCTCTCTCTCTCAAAAGTAAAAAAAAAGAAAGAAAAAAATTTAAATAGTTGAACAGATGAAACCAATAAAACACTTAATATTTGAATTCCATTCATTGTGGATATAGCAAGGCACGCTATTTTGCAACTCCCCTACATCCTATGGATTCTTCTGTCTCAATGCCCTTCCTTAGCCTGGAAGTTCAGCAGACATGTGAGAAGGTCTCTGGTGATCACAAAAGGGGAACCGAATACAAGGAGGTACATTTTACACCCATCAGAATGGCAGAAATTTAAGTCAGACATCACCAGATTTTGGCTAGAGTCTGGCAAACGGGCACTCACGTGTGTAGCCCTGGTGGGAGTGTGAACTGAGAGTTACACTGGAGAGCAATTTGGTGTCTCTAATGAAGAACTTACTTCCCCTTCTTGGCTGGTGCTAGAGAAAGTCTTACCCACCTGCACAAGGGGAAACGTACAAGAATGTTCTTTGCAAGACTGCAGTATGGAAACATTGGACATAGCCTAATTGTCCAATAAATGGGGACTCTCCTGGTAACTAGTTAATAGGAAATACAGGAGAGAGGGGGATAGAGGGACAAACTAAACAACACTTTGAGAAAGCAGCCAGACAAAACCAGAAGATTCTGCAGGATATCTGGCCTGGTCTCCCCCATAAATCCATGCCATTAAAACAAACTAAAACAGCTCTAGGTTAGAAGAGACTTGAGGGATACAACCAGTCTTAGCCTAAAGGCCAGGTGGCACCATGGGGCAGGGAGGCCGGGCGTGCGATATGGCCCACTTGGGGAAGGTATTTCTACCTGGAGGGTGGAGGCCACGGCTGCTCCGGGATTCTTGCCCAGGGCTCCAGTTCCTCGGTGGAATTTCTATTTCCCTTATTTTCTTAGTTCTTTCTTTTTGGCTCTACATAGTCCTTATTTTACTTTTTTCATTTTCCAGTTATGTGACTTTCAAAGGTACAAAGTAGATAGAAGAGTATGGAAGCTCACGTGCCTATCATTGTCCAGTCAACGGATCATGGCCATTTGGGCCCATCCACACTGCAGGAACCCTCCGTCATCCCCCCCAGGCTTTCTGAAGCAATTCCTGAATTTCATCGTATCCTTTATTTTTGTTACTTTTTATTTAAATTCTAGTTAGTTAACATATAGTGTAACAATGACTTCAGGAATGGAATTTAATGATTCATCACTTACATATAACACCCAGTGCTCATCCTAACAAGTGCCCGCCTTAATGCCCATCCCCCATTTAGCCCATCCCCTCACCCAACACCCCACCAGCAGCCCTCGGTTCGTTCTCTGTATTTAAGAGTCTCTTATGGTTTGCCTCCCTCTTTCTCTTTATCTTATTTTTCCTTCTCTTCCCCCATGTTTATCTGTTTTTGTTTCTGAAATTCTACATATGAATGAAATGATATGATATTTGTCTTTCTCTGCCTGATTTATACCGTTTAGCATGATACCCTCTAGTTCCATCCACATTGTTGCAAATGTCAAGATTTCATTCTTTTTGATCGCTGAGTAATATTCTTTTGTGTATGTGAATATATATATATATATATATATATATATATTACATCCTCTTTATCCATTCATCAGTCGATGGACATTTGGACTCTTTCCATCATTTGGCTATTGTTGATAGTGCTGCTATAAATTATGGGCTACCTGTGCCCCTTTGAATTGGCATTTTTGTGTCCTTTGGATAAATACTTAGTAGTGCAAATGCTGGGTCATAAGGTGGCTCTAGTTTTAATTTTTGGCAGAACCTCCATACTGTTCTCCAGAGCATTGCACCAGTTTGTATTCCTATCAACAAGGCAAAAATGTTCCCCCTTCTCCGCATCCTTGCCGTCATCTGTTGGTTCTTGAGTTGTTCATTTTAGCCATCCTGACAGGTGTGAGGTGGTATCTCTTTGTGATTTGGATTGGTATTTCCCTGATGATGAGTGATGTTGAGCATCTTTTCATGCGTCTGTTAGCCGTCTGGATGTCTTCTTTGGAAAAGTGTCTGTTCATGTCTTTGGCCCATTTCTTCACTGGATTGTTTTTTGGGTGTTGAGCTTAATAAGTTCTTTATAGATTTTGGATCCTGACCCTTTATCTTATGTGTCATTTGCAAATATCTTCTTCCATTCCATCGGTTGCCTTTTAGTTTTGTTGATAATTCCCTTTGCTGTGCAGAAGCTTTTTATCTTGATGAGGTCCCAATAGTTCATTTTTCCTTTTGTTTCCCTCATCGTGTCATTTAATCTGTAAGTATTTCATCTTTTCCTTAACATACCTTTATAACTCAAACATACTCAAGGTACTTGGTCTACAATTAAATGCACAATTAAAAAGAAGACAGGAAGCCCATTCCCACCACTTCTACTCAACACTATACTGGAGGTTTGAGCCAGCGCAGTTAGTCAAGATAAATAAATAAAAAAAAATCCTGATTGGACAGGAAGGAGTAAAAATTATCTCTATTTGCAAATGACATAATCTTGCATGTAGAAAACCCTAAGGAGAACACACACACACACACACACACACACACACACACACCCTTATTAGAACAACCAGTTCAGCAAGGTTTTAGGATATGAAATCAATATACAAAAATTTATTGTATTTCTATATATTAACAATGAACAAACCAAAAATAAAATTAAGAAACAGCTCCACTGGGGCGCCTGGGTGACTCAGTTGGTTGAGCATCCTACTTTGGCTTGGGTCATGATCTCACGGTTCATGAGTTCGAGCCCCGCCCGCGTCGGGCTCTGTGCTAACGGCTCTGAGCCTGGAGCCTGCTTCTGAGTCTGTGTCTCCCTCTCTCTCTGCCCCTCTCCTGCTCACGCTCTGTCTTCCAAAAATAAACAAATGTTAAAAAAAATCTAAAAAAGAAATATCTCCATTTACAAAAGCATCAAAAAGAAGAAAATACTTAGCAACAAATTTAACAAAAGAAACACAAGATTTGCACACTGAAAGCTGTAAAACGTTGTTGAAAGACATGAAAGAAGATCTAATAAATGAAAAGACATCCTATGTTCATGGATTGGAAGTGATAATATTGTGTGTATTTTATTTTAGTTGACACACAGTGTTGCATTAGTTTTAGGTGGACCACGTAACAATTGGACAAGTCCATACCTTATCCTGGGCTCACAGCAAGTGTAGCTGCCATCTGTCACTATGCAACACTATTCAATACCACTGACTATTGGGTGGGGGGGTGCCTGGCTGGCTCAGTCGGTTAAGCGTCCGACTTTGGCTCAGGTCATGATCTTGTGGTTTGTGTGCTCGAGCCCCACGTCGGGCTCTGTGCCGACAGCTCGAAGCCTGGAGCCCGCTTCAGATTCTGTGTCTCCCTCTGCCTATCCCATGCTCATGTTCTGTCTCTGTTTCTCAGTAATAAATAAATGTTAAAAAAAATTTTTTTTAAACACCACTATTTTCCCTATGCTGTACATTTTGTCCCCTTGACTTATTCGTTCCCTAATGGAAGCCCTGTACCTCCCATTCCCCTTCCATTTGCCTGTCCCTCCACCCTTGTCCCCTCTGGTGACTATCAGTTTGTTTTCTGTATTTATGGATCTATTTCTGCTTTTTATTTTCATTTGTTTTATTTTTTAGATTTTATACGTAAGTGAAAATTGTTTGCAATTTGTCTGTCTGACTTATTTCACTTTGCAAAGTATCCTCTAGGTCCATCCATTTTGTCATAAATGGCAAGATCTCGCTCCCGTTTATGGCTAATACCTAGTAACACTTCATTGGAATCTGACACATCATTGTATTTTTTTTTAGTTAAAAAAGTTGTTTTTAAGGTTTTTTTAAATGTTGATTTATTTTTGACAGAAAGAGACAGATCATGAGTGGGGCAGGGGCAGAGAGAGAGGGAGACACAGAATCCGAAGCAGGCTCCAGGCTCCGAGCTGTCAGCGCAGAGGTCGGCGTGGGGCTCAACCGACTGAGCCAGCCAGGCGCCCCTGTTTTTGAGGTTTTAAATTATTTATTTTGAGAGAGGCAGAGACGTGAGCAGGGGAGGGGCAGAGAGAAAGGAAGAGAGAGAATCCCAAGCAGGCTCTTCACTGTCAGTGCAGAGCCCAACAGGGGGCTCGAACCCACAACCATGAGATCCATGACCTGAGCCCCAAACCAAGAGTCCGATGCTTAACCGACTGAGCCACCCAGGCGCCCCTTTCATTTTTTTAAATGTTTATTTATTTTTGAGAGAGAGACAGAGCACGAGCAGGGAAGGGGCAGAGAGAGGAGACACAGAATCGGAAGCAGGCTCCAGGCTCTGAGCTGACAGCACAGAGCCCGACCCGGGGCTCCAACCCACGAACCAGGAGATCATGACCAGAGCTGAAGCTGGAGGCTTAACTGGCTGAGCCCCCCAGGTGCCCCTTTCATTGGGGTTTTGATTTGCATTTCCCTGGCGATTAGTGATGTTGAGCATCTGACACAATGTTGAGATGGCAAAATACTACTCAGATCGACCTACGGATTCAACAGAGTCCTTGTCAAAATCCCAGCTGGCTCTGGAGGGGGCCTGCCGCCTGAGCGGTTCAGTCAGTTGGGCATCCGTCTCTCCTCTGTTCTTGTGTGTGCCTGTACTCTCTCTCAAAATAAATAAACGTAAAAAAAAGGTTAAAATTACCAAAGAGGCTAGCGAGGTCACAGCTAACAGGATTTGTGGCGTATCCAGTTCCCCAATTCCTGTCATTCATTCAAAACCTATGTTTGAGCGGTTACTGTGCCGGGCACCGTGGGGGTGGGGTGGGGGGGAGGGACCTTGGGATTGGAACCCTTAGGCGCATGGACTCGTGGGCCAGTAGAAATCCTCGGGCCACTTCCACACAGGCTGATCCGGCCGGCGGTGGGAACGCAGGGGAGGGGCTTGTAACTTCCGTGGTCCGGGAAGGCTTCCTGGAGGAGGCGCCACACTCAGCTCCCCCGGTTTAAGGAAGCCAGAGGTGGGGGCGGGGTGAAGTCCGGGCTGGGGGTGGTTGGGGGGGAGGGGCTCGCGGCCCTCCTCAATCTGGGAGACGGGAAGTGGCCGCCGCCCGGGGGCGGGAGCAGTCCTCGGGTACCGCCGGAGGGGGGCGGCGGGTGGGCGCGTTAAAAGGTTTGGACGTCATCCCGGGGCACAGGGGAGTCGCTCAAGATTTCGCGACAAAGCGACGTCCTGAGGACGGCTTCCGTGGCCGCGAAGGGAGCGCGGGAGGGCGGCCCCGAGGCGCGGGGCGCAGGGGCGCGGGGGGCGGGGGTCTGGGCGGGGCGGGAGGGGCCGCTCGCCCCGTCGCCGCGGAGATGTCTGTGACGTCACACAGGTCCGGCCACAGCCCCCCCCCGCCCCTTCGGGGCTCGGCGGTGACCACGCCGGGAACGAGATGGACGAGCCATTCAGAAGGTGAGTCTGCGGTGCCGGCCCGCACGCCCCGCGCGCCCGACCCTCGAATTCCGACCTGGGCGGCACTGAAGGAGCCTCGGCCGGGCCCACCTGGGTGGCGAGCCCATTGCCGGTGGCCCCACGACCGGAGGGACGACACGCCCTCGCGACGTCGGGGGCTACTTTTCCCGTCCAGCCCCAGCCCCGGCAGGGGGGGCGCAGGTGCGGGGCGCCGGGGCCTGGCCGGGGGCGCCCTCCCCGCCGCTGCTGCCCCCGCAGGGGGCCGTAGAGCCGCGTGGTCCCGGGTAGGACGCGGGTGGGCTTCCGCCAGCAAGAAGGGGCCGAGGCAGCTGGGTCCAGATCCTGCGGGGGGGGGGGGGGGTCCGTGGGAGTGAGGACAGCCTTCCCTGGGGGGTTGGTGCCCCACCGCATGGGTCTGGAGTCCTTGCCTTGGAGACCCCCCCTTTTTCCCCTTATGGAGGGGCAGCCAGTCTTCCAGGAGTCAGGCCTGCAGGGCAGTGAGAGCCTAGTGTGTGGTGAGGACGGAGGTGGGGGGGGGGACCTCCATTTCCCCCAGGCGTGACCTGTGAGGGGTTAAGAAGGGGTGCCTCCAGCCTTCCTCCAATGTGGGGAGGGGTGGGGGCCGGTGGGCGCTGGGCCATCTCTGCCCAGGGTCAGGGTCAGGGTGGGAGGGTGGCCCCGGGCTGACCCTGCTTTGCCCTCACACATGAAACAGCTTGGTGGACATGTTCCCCTCCCCCTGCAAACCCACAGGAAAATTCTAGGACACCTGGGAATTACCCTGGGGTTCGTCTGCAAAGCTACACAGGATTTCTCCAAAATGGTATCTTAACCCGTAGTTTCCTCGAGGGCAACCTGATTTAAAATAAGAAATAAAATCCCGAGGTCCTGTGCTCCAGGACCAGGAATTCTGTGAATTCCTTCAGTCTGAATAGCTGTTCTTATTTTGGCCGTAGAACTTGGTGATCTCATGGATTCTGATACAAGCCCAGGTGCTTTGGAGAGGTTGACTCACAGATACAAGGTAAAGTGAGAATTGGCTTCATCTGAAACGTTTGTGTCCTCCCCCTCCCCTCCCCCCTCTAAAGCTTGGTCAACATTGTCTGGAATGGGAATTGAGATTTTTTTTTTTTAAGTAATCTTGGTGCTTAACGTGAGGCTTGCACTCATGACCCCAAGAGTAAGAGTCGCATGCTTCATGGACTGAGCCAGCCAGGTGCCCTGGAGTTACAAGTTTTCGCCTTTTTTTCAGTTGGCATAAGGAATGTGAAAAAAAAAATCCACTGTCTTTCCTTTTTATTACAGCTCGGAATAATTGCACGAAAAAGTGGCCAAAATAATATCAAGTCTGGTAGGAAGGTGTCCATCATAAAATCTAACACTGAGGGAGGGGAAAAGGGAAAAAAAAAACCAACCCCGGGGCACCTGGGTGACTCAGCTGGTTGAGCGTCTTGATCTTGCGGTTTGTGAGTTCAAGCCCTGCATTGGGCTCGCTGCTGTCAGTGCAGGGCTTGCTTGGGATCCTCTGTCCCCCTCTTTCTCTGCCCCCCCCCGCCCCCCCCTCCCAGCTTGCACTCTCTCAAAAATAAGTAAATATTGAGCGTAACCGCTCAGTCGGTTAAGCGTCCGACTTCGGTTCAGGTCAGGATCTCACCGTCCATGAGTTCGAGCCCCGCGTCGGGCTCTGTGCTGACAGCTCGAAGCCTGGAGCCTGCTTCGGATTCTGTGTCTCCCTCTCTCTCTGCCGCTCCCCTGCTCATGCTCTGTCTCTTCCTGTCTCAAAAATCAATCATTTAAAAAAGTTAAAAAAAGGGCGCCTGGGTGGTTCAGTCAGTTAAGCGGCCGACTTCGGCTCAGGTCATGATCTCGTGGTCTGTGAGTTCAAGCCCCGCATCAGGCTCTGTGCTGACAGCTCGGAGCCTGGAGCCTGTTTCAGATTCTGTGTCTCCTTCTCTCTGACCCTCCCCCATTCATGCTCTGTCTCTCTCTGTCTCAAAAATAAATAAAAATAAACGTTAAAAAAAAGTTTAAAAAAACATTAAAAAAAGAACACCTCTGTGATTTGTGTACCAAAGTACAGACCCTCATGCCCCCACCCCCCACCCCATCATTTAAAGGGTAGGACCTGCAGGTAGGTAAGGAGGATAATTTTCAGTCTCTGACTTCACTTTCTTTTTTAAAAATCTTTCTTTTGTTATTAAAAATTTTTTTTCAAATATTTTTTTTTTTTTAAATTTTTTTTTTTTTCAACGTTTTTTATTTATTTTTGGGACAGAGAGAGACAGAGCATGAACGGGGGAGGGGCAGAGAGAGAGGGAGACACAGAATCGGAAACAGGCTCCAGGCTCCGAGCCATCAGCCCAGAGCCTGACGCGGGGCTCGAACTCACAGACCGCGAGATCGTGACCTGAGCTGAAGTCAGACGCTTAACCGACTGCGCCACCCAGGCGCCCCTCAAATATTTTTGAGAGAGGGGAGGGGGACAGAGGATCTGAAGCAGGCTCTGTGCTGACCGCAGAGAGCCTAGTGCGGGGCTCGAACTCCCCAACGATCATGACCTGGGTTGAAGTCGGACCCTTAACCAACTGAGCCACCCAGAGACTCCTCTGACTGCACTTGAGACTATTACACTTGAGTGAATATTTCCTGAGCACTGACCCTGGCCCAGGGACTTGTGTATGGAGATAACGAAGCTATGCCTAACAGGCATGTGTCTAAAGGACGTAGAGTGTGGGGGCCGCCTGAGGGGCTTGGTCGGTTAAGTGTCCAGCTCATGGTTTTGGCTCAGGTCACGGTCTCATGGGCTCTGCTAAAAACACGGAGCCTGCCTGGGATTCTTTCTCTCCCTCTCTGTGCCCCTCCCCCACCAAAATAAATAAATAAATGTAGAAAAAAGGGACATAGAGTGTGTGTATGTGTATGTTTTGGGGGTAGTGGTGTTTATACTCTGAAGAGCAACCCTCAACAGCTTCCTGCTCTCCCAGGTTCCTGGGCCAGGAAGGGGGGCTCAGATGTTTGAAGTCTGGACCGGATCTTAGTTTCTTTCAAGCAGGTAGAAAATGAAGGCAGAGCTTCCTGTGAAATGATAGACCATGTTACCA
Source organism: Panthera onca (assembly GCF_046562875.1). Taxonomy (NCBI): domain Eukaryota; kingdom Metazoa; phylum Chordata; class Mammalia; order Carnivora; family Felidae; genus Panthera; species Panthera onca. Next base: position 143,190,002 of record NC_138344.1, on the reverse strand, counting down.
CTGCCTATCTGCACCCGAATAAAGCCAATCCGCCTAGAAACCACTTTGGGGATGGGGCACCTGGGTGGCTAGGTTGATTAAGCATCCGACTTCGGCCCAGGTCATGATCTCACAGTTTGTGGGTTCGAGCCCCACAACGGGCCCTGTGCTGGCAGTTCAGAGCCTGGAACCTGCTTCGGATTCTGTCTCCCTCTCTCTCTGCTCCTCCCCTACTCATGCTCTGTCTCTCTCTGTCTCTCAAAAATAAACATTAAAAAAAAATCACTTTTGGGGATGTGGAGTTTGAGGATTCTTTCAGAACAAATTTTATTGCAAGGAAAGGGTGCCTGTTCTTGAACTAGAACTGTTGATATTAATGAATATTGTTAAGAGATAACTTAAAATTTTTTAAATGTTTATTTATTTTTGAGAGAGAGAGACAGAACGTGAACGGGGTGAGGTCAGAGCGAGAGGGAGACACAGAATTTCAAGCAGGCTCCAGGCTCAAGCTGTTAGCCCAGAGCCCGACGCAGGGCTCGAAACCACAAAGAATGAGATTGTGACCTGAGCCAAAGTTGGACGCTTTACCGACTGAGCCACCCACATGCCCCAAGAGACAACTTTTATTATTTTTGATTTATTTATTTATTTTTAATTTTTTTTTTTTAACGTTTATTTATTTTTGAAAGAGACAGAGCATGAACGGGGGAGGGGCAGAGAGAGAGGGAGACACAGAATCTGAAACAGGCTCCAGGCTCCGGGCTGTCAGCACCGAGCCCCACGCGGGGCTCGAACTCACAGACCGCGAGATCATGACCTGAGCCGAAGTCGGCCGCTTAACCGGCTGAGCCACCCAGGTGCCCCAAGAGACAACTTTTATTTTTATTTATTTATTTAAAAAAAATTTTTTTTTTAACGTTTATTTATTTTTGAGACAGAGACAGAGCATGAACGGGGGAGGGTCAGAGAGAGGGAGACACAGAATCTGAAACAGACTCCAGGCTCTGAGCTGGAACTCACAGATGGCGAGATCATGACCTGAGCCGAAGTCAGCCGCTTAACTGTTGACTGAGCCACCCAGGCGCCCCGAGAGACAACTTTTAAAATGTGCTTTTCCTTTAAAGCAGAAAAGCAAAATTTACTTCAGTACTGAGATCAACTTAGTGGCCAACTTAGAACAAACCCGGTCCGAATTCTGATGACCCCACTGTGCCTCTTGATGGTGGTGGATGAGGCCTCACCATAATTTTTCCTCCTTTTTTCCTACATCTTGAGAGTACACTCGCGGAACTCCTCTTGGCCGAAAGATCATCTTGCGTGTGTTCTGTTCCTCCTCCTTGCAGACCGGCGTGTCTGTCCGTAGGCCCCCCGCTTGGGAGCTGGCTGTCTGGACCTCACCTTGCGTTTGTAGCCCCTGCTCCTGGACTCCAGGCAGGAACCTTCAGACCCAGCTTCATTCAGCTAGGGAGTGGGCCTGACCCCCCAGGGCCACGCTTCCTGGACGTGGCTCCAGGGGCGGAGTGACAAGGGGCTCGGGACAGGTCCCATGGAGCTTGAAGCTAAGGTTAAGGAGTCCTGGGCCTGGACCGCCCCCTCTCCTGCCCCCCCTCCCAGAGGAGGTCACCCTAGTCTCTGGGGCTTTGGATTGTTTGGGGGAGGTCTTGGCCCATCATTTTTTTTCTTCTTCCTGCCTTGTTGGCCAGCATTTAACCTTGTGATTAGAAAAATGTAAAAATGGCTCTTCATTCATTCATTCATTCATTAAAAAATTTTTATTTATTTAAAAATTTTAAAATGTTTATTTTTGAGAGAGAGCACAGGCAGGGGAGGGGCAGAGAGAGAGGGAGACAGAGAATCCGAAGCAGGCTCCAGGCTGCAAGCCGTCAGCACAGAGCCTGACACGGGGCTCGAACCCACAAAGCTCGAGATCATGACCTGGGCCGAAGTCGGCCGCTCAACCGACTGAGCCGCCCAGCCACCCCTTTGCTGTTTATTATCCAGTGTTTTATTAGTACACTAAAACGTTCTATTTATAAAGCAAAAATTGTAAAGCTTAGTTAGGAAAATTGGCCAAGCGTTCAATTTGTAGCAAATGTCAAATTACCACGTTGACTCTTAGCCATCTGGCAGTTGGCAAATGGGAGCTGCTGTCTGGCCTGGGACAGGGTGGCAGGTCTTAGTGGGTGGTGGTGTCAGTGTAGCTACACTGGAGACCGCAGAAGCAGGGACACCTCTTGGAGGAAAATGCACCGCTGGGCGCCCGGGGGCTCAGTCAGTTGAGCGGCCGACTCCGGCTCAGGTCATGATCTCACGGTTCCTGAGTTCAGGCCCCACGTGAGGCTCTGTGCTGACGGCTCGGAGCCTGGAGCCTGCTTCGGATTCTGGGTCTCCCTCTCTCTCTGCCCCTCCCCTGCTAGCTCTCTGTCTCTCAAAAATAAATAAACATTAAAATAAATTTAAAAAAGTAAAATTGTCCATGACCACCGGATATTAAAAAATATGCGCTTGGCCGGGGACGTAGCGGATGAGGGGGTCTGTGGGACGTGCACGCACACAGGCCTCCAGGAAATACCTGTTGAGCATCGGCCCCGTGGTCAGTGCTGTGCCAGGCTCTGGGGACACGGCTGTGGACGGAGAAGCAAAAAGTCCAGGTGACGGAGTTCGAGTCGGTTGAAAGGGGCTGCCGATCCCAGAGAGAGAGCAGGAGGGCACGGAGATTGCCAGAGTGACCGGGACCAGGGAGAAAAATGCAGTGGTGGGTGTTGTGCGCCTGCGTGAGAAGAGGCAGCGTGAGCGGGAGGTTGGGATGTGAGCTGGGGGGCCTCTAGCGAGGCCTCGTGGGAGGGGGGCCTCAGCGGAAAGATGGGTTCGAGGCGAGGGGCTCAGCCGGTGAGGGGGGACCGCCAGCCGTGGAGGGGTGGACGAGCGGAGCTGGGAGGGACCGGGAGGCCGCAGGGGGCAGGAGGGATACTGTGTGATGCCAGCCAAGCTCTAACAGCGTGGCTCTGGGGCGAGAACGTGGGGAGAAGCAATGGGATTCTGGGCTCATCTGGAAACTGGCTGATGAACGGGACGCGGGGTTTGGAAGGCAACGGGTCGGGGCGACGGGAAGACTGTAGCTTGAGCAGCAAGATCGGCAGAGCGGCCTGTGCCGAGCCTGGAGGGCTGCGGTGGGGCAGGTTCGGGGAAGGTCAGCCGGCTGACCTTGGACAAATAAGTTGGGAGAACCTGTCAGAGATCCCGGCGAGGCCCGGACGTGCGGAGCCGGGAGGTGGAGACCAGGGTCACCAGAGGCGGGGGTGGGGCCTCGGGGCCAGGGACGTGTGTGCAGGTGCTCGTGCGTGCACGCGAGTGGGCGCGTGTGGCTGGGCAGATGCAGGGTGGGCAGCGGCACTGAGGGTTAGAGCTTAACACCCAGGACTCGCTCGAAGGTAGGGATTTGGTGGCTCTCAGGGCAGAGGTGATGACTTCTCAACTCTTCATCAGATTTTCAAACATGCAGCCCAAGGGGACGGGCTGACGTTCTCGCAGCTTCCCGGCGGGAAGGCCTTTTTTAGGATAAGCCCAGCACTGTCAGCCTGCCTTAGGCCTCACGTGCTCCCCTGAAATCATGAGCTTCCCCCACCCCCGGGAGCTGTGGGGGGACAGGCAGCGGCAGCCCTTGGGGTAAAGGGCCGAGCCTCATAGCCCTTACACCCTGTGGACAGATCACGAGATAGAGTCCTGCCCCGCCACGTGGACAAGTGCGTAGAAAGGAGCCCGCGTGGGGGCGCCTGGGTGGCTCGGTCAGTTGAGCGGCTGACTCTTGATTCCGGCTCAGGTCGTGATCCCAGGGTCGAGATTGAGCCCCACCCACATCGGGCTCCCCACTGAGCGTGGAACCTGCTTAAGATTCTCTCCTTTCTCTCTCTGCCCCTCCCCCACGTTTCTTTCTGTCTCTCTCTCTCTCTCTCTCTCAATAAATATGTAGACATTTAAAAAAAAAAAAAAAAGCCTGCATGTGGATCCACTCTGCATGTCCTGGGGACGCACAGGGTGGCCCACAGTCAGCATCTGGGGGACCTCGTGTATTTATTGTATAATGTTTAATGGTGGTTGTTTTTTTTTTAACCACGTGCATGAAATACCTTTTTGTTAAAAAGTACGTAAGAAGCCCTTTAACACGGTGCCAACCAGCTGGTCTAGAAAACGTGGGGTTGGCACTGACCCTGGCCTGTACCTCCGTCAGAGAAAGCGAGGAGGAAAGAGGGGTCTGGTTCCTCTACTTGTTATAATTTCACTTTTTTCGTACTTTTATCTGCACTTGGCCTGGAGAGAGCACTGAGAAACAGGACGTGTTCCTTCGGAGTTCAAAGTTAAGTTGCTTTGGACATGTCACAGGGACACGGGAGTCAACGGAACGAGTTCCGGCCAAAACGGGACTAAATCGCGTAGCATGTATGTAGTTATTATTTTTAAATGTTTTAGTTTTTTCAGTAATCTCTACGCTGAACGTGGGGCCGGAACTCACAACCCCGAGACCGAGAGTCACATACTCTTGCACCCCAAAAATGAAGTCGTGTTTATTATAACCCAAGTGTAAAATAAGCGTGAACCCACACTGCCACGGGTGGTTGAGTAAATCGATAAGCAGGTAGAAAAATCTCCCACGCGGAGGGAGCTCCGTAGACGCTCCCTGTCTGTGCGGGGGCATAAATCTCCAGTCGTTGAGCGTGGTGGCCGGCGTGACCGTGTCCCAGGAGGGCCGGGAGGGAGAAACCCGACAGGTGCCGTGCCAGCCAGGTGGCCACGGCGAGGTCCCCTGTAAAACTTGATGGTGACACCCGTGCGATGAGGGCACTGCCCCTCTGTGGGCGGCCTCCCCAAATCCACAGTCCTAGTGATTTCGGAAGAAAAACGTCAGCCGCATCCCAGTGGGGGGACATCTTACAAGACGGTCCTCAGAACCGTCCAGGTCATCAAAAGCGAGGAGAGCCTGAGGCGCTGTCACAGCCGAGAGGGGCCTCAGAGGATGTGGCCACTGAGTGGCCACTGAATGGAATGTAGTGTCCTGGGTGGGACCCGGGGGCAGAAATAGGAGGCGAGGTGAAAACTAATGACAGCTGAAGGAAGTCCAGACGGACTTCAGTTAATAAATTGATTTTTTAAAAATATTTAACATTTATTTTTGAGAGACAGAGAGAGACAGAGCATGAGCAGGGGAGGGGGAGAGAGAGAGAGAGAGATAGAGAATCTGAAGCAGGCTCCAGGCTCCGAGCTGTTTGTTAGCACAGAGCCCAACACGGGGCTCGAACTCACCAACTGCGAGACCATGACCCGAGCTGAAGTCGGACGCTCAACCGACAGAGCCACCCAGACGCCCCTTAAAGAAATTGATTTTTGCTGGGAACCGTTCTAGCCTTGAAGATGCTAATGTGCCTTGTGCTCTAGGGTCTGTTTTTATCCTTTCCTGTTCCTCTGACCTTGGCCCGGAACTGGTGTGCCACAGAGCCCACTTTGGGAAGCGGGAGGTAGGCGTGCGCATGGTGACTGTGGCGCCTCCCCTCAGGGCCTGGTGGTGCCTTCCCACAAGGACTCTTGAAAGCGAGGGACATGAGACTCCGCGGAGGTAGGTTTGCAGCCCCTCGTGCTCTTGGTAAGTTGTTTTGTTTTTTGCTGTTCTCGCTCTTCTTTGGGTGCCTGTTGTTTTTTTAAAAAGTTGTTTTTTTAACAACCTCACACTTGGGAAAAGCTCTCGGACTTGGGTGGGTCAGTCCCCATCCCGGGCTCACGTTCTTCATCTGTTAAAGGGGGAAGACATTTGAGCTGAGTGGGTGCCCCCCCTCAACAGTCTAGAATTTTCAGTGTCCATGAATGTGTGACATTTCCTTTTTTTTTCCCCTAGATTTATCTGTGCTTTATTTCAAAAGAAATTGAAATTGTTGATAGTAGTTAGCATAATAAAAATGAAAGCCTCAATTAAAGAATATATTTTCCTCGTAAAATAAGATATTTTTTTTTTGTTTCTTTTTTTTTAAATATGAAATTTATTGTCAAATTGGTTTCCATACCGAATGTGTGACATTTCCAATGAGCTTGTTAAGACCGAGCTTCTCGGGGCAAAGGAGCTTTCCCCTCACAGAGGCGAAGCCCACGGGCTACACTCCCCGCCGCCAGCTGCCCGCGGGTTCCCTAAAACGCTTTCGGAAAACTCTAGATCTGTCTTGGGGAGGTCGCACCCACGGTGAAACCCAGCCCCGTTGGGACGCAGCTCTGACTCTGACAAATGGGTCCTACAGAGCGACCGCCATCACAGCCAAGGCACACAGTCCCACAGCTCTGGAAGGTTCCCTCCTGCCCTATTGTGGCCAAGCCCTCACCCGCCCCCAGCAACCAGTGACCTGTGCTTTGTCCCTGTGAACTTGATGTTTTGTAGCGAAGTGAAAAGCACCCCCTGAGCGGCCCCGGCCATGGCTGGTCTGAGGTCCGGCCGGCCCGCCTGCATCAGGGCAGCGTTTGCTAGCACCAGGGCCGGCTTCCAGAAGAGGTGGAGGAACAGACCCCGTCGCTTCAAGGTGATCTCCTGCTCGCCGCCCCCTCCCCTCCTAGTGGACATGGGGGCAGGGCGGGGAGGGTGGGAGACCCCGTGTGCCCCAGACCAGGAACCCTTGCTCTGGGCCCGTACCCTCTGTGGAAATGGTATTCTCAGCGGTTCTTGGTAACATCTTTACGGGGCTTCTCTTCTCAAGAGCAGGGGTGTTCAATCTCCTGTCCTTTGGGAGTCTGTCTATTGATGAGAAAAAGCAAGAGCTGCTTTCTCCCAGCAGCCTGGGATTAGCAAGGAGGGTTCTAGAATATCTGGTGCCAGCCCTGGGTTCTTCGAGGGACCCTGAGCAAGCAAGGCCTGGCTGTTGTCTGGGCCTCATCTGTAAAGGAAGAGGTTAGGACGGATGGTCTAGTATCTTCCATGATCTTCTGGCTTTGGGTTTAGAATAAGTTCCAGGGTTCTCTCTCCCCGATTAAATCCAGCTGCTGAATTCGCCCGCTTGCCACATTCCTGGTTCTACTCTTCCTATTCATGGCGGCCCACGTTTGCATTTTAGTCCCTCAGACCAGGGAAGTCCTTCTCGTCCACCCCCGAGGGCCGCCATCCGCCGAGGGTCCGGTGTGGCGGGAGCCGCGGGCGTGGGTTCTCTCTGCCCCTTGCTCTTGAACGCTGAGCAGCTGTCCGCCTGCCTTCATTGAAAGGATTATTCAGCACCGTCTGTCTTTGTCTCTTTAAATTTCCCCAGGCCAATCACAAAAAGAATCACATGGACTTAACTGAAGGTATCTGGAGAGAGGTAGGTGATAGAATGGGCCGGCAGCCTCACTTAGAGCCTCACTTAGAGGACGGTGGAGCCCTCCCCAAATCCAAGTCCCCAGAACCAGCCACGGGCCGACCCTTCAAGGAGGCCTTTGCAAGGAGAGTGGTTTGGGACCTGCTGTATGTGCCCTTTTCTGGTTAAGAATGGAGTTACTATATTTGAGGAGGAGCTTCACTTTGATATTTAAATGGCTGTTTCCTTTTTTTTCTCCCCCCCCCCCCACCTCCCAAAACATTTAAGTAAGAAAAAGACTCAAAGTAGTTTCCCCTGGAAGATTGATAAGGCCATAAATTTGAGTAATTGCAATCTCAAAATTAATTAATCTCTACCCCCGGCATGGGGCTCGAACTCACATCCTGGAGATCAAGAGTGGCACATTCTACCGGCTGGGGTAGATTAAATTCAACCGAAATTAAAATCAATCTCCATGATCAGTTCGGGGATGGTGAATATTTGGTCTCATGGTGCTTTGAGGCACCAGGTCATGCTGTCCTGCCGTTCTGACCCAAACCATTCTAGCCAGGGGATAAACGTCCTATCCCAGCATCCCCTGGTTTGTAAGTATGGATGCTGTTGGCTGATTTGCAGGCCGAGACCGTTAGCCTCCCCCACACGGGTACCCCCTCGGGCCTGGGCCTTGAGGCCATCATGGGGGGTCCCACGATGCCGGCTTTGTGAACTCCAACAGTTCTGAGCGGTCTCTGAATCTGAAATGATTACCGTTGCCTACAGACTATGCTGTTAGCTATTTTTATTCCCTGTTTTGGGGACTCCGTAACAGCGTTGACTGTCCACAGAAGAAATGAGCTCTCTCGGGAGGTTTTCACCACCCAGGTGAGATGACCCCACGGGGGTCCCTGCATTGGCTCAGCCCCGGGGCCTTTTCTCAGGGTGTGACTGAAGCCCCGTGCGTGGTCAGTGAGAGGGGAACACCTCACCGGTCCTCACGGGGCCCTGGCGCAGCTGGGAGGGGGGGTGGTCAGCGCGGCGCTGGGAGTTACCAGGGGTGCAGCTCCCCAGTGTCAGCGGGGGAAGTGACGATGGTCAGTCACGGGGCCTTAGACTTTCCTGGAGACCCTTGCTGCCAGAGCCGCTTCGGCAGGAGGGTAAAAAGCTAGAGTAAGGAATAGGGAATTCGGGTACGAGGTCAGGTCAGAAATAGGAAATTCGGGTCAAGGAATTCGGGTACGAGGTTGGGTACACGCAGTGGAGCCGTGTGATAAGGGATCCAGAGAGTTCCAAGGCCCCCTGTGCCAGCGGTCACAAAGAGGCGGCCAGCTGCTGACCTGCACACGTGGCCTTTGAGGACAGAGCACGGGCACCTTTGAAAACCGTGACCACTGGGCCTAAATGCTCATCTCAACCTCTTTGGGCCGCCTTGGACAGCCCTTCGTGCGGGGGTGGTGGGTGGTGAGGGGCACGTGTCTGCACCCCTTGGTCAGGGAGCCTGAGGGAGGCAGGCCAGGAACAGGACTCTGGGAGGAAGTGAGCTCAGACAGCGCCCTCCCGGGCCCCTGGTGGTGTGGACCGGCCTGTGCACGGCACTGGGATAAGGGCTTTCAGTTATGGGGCTCAGATTGGGCCCCCAGTGATGGTGGACCCTCAGGCCTTTTGGATGCTATGGGGTATCTGTCTAATGCATTTTTTATTTAAAAAAAATTTTTTAATGTTTATTTTTCAGAGAAAGCGAGCGAGCAGGGGAGGGGCAAAGAGAGAGGGACACAGAATCTGAAGCAGGTGCCAGGCTCTGAGCTGTCAGCACAGAGCCTGACATGGGGCTTGAACCCACGAACTGTGAGATCATGACCTGAGCTGAAGTCAGATGCTTAACTGACTGAGCCACCCAGGCGCCCCAACTTTTTATTTTTTTAATGTTTATTTTTGAGAGTGAGTGCCAGCTGGGGAGGGGCAGAGAGAGAGGGGGACAGAGGATTCCAAGCAGGCTCCGTGCTGTCAGCACAGACCCCAAGGCAGGGCTCAAACCTGTGAACCGAGAGATCATGATCTGAGCCAAAGTCAGATGCTTAACCGGCTGAGCCGCCCAGGTGCCCCTATTACTTATTTTTTTTTAAGTTTGTTTATTTTGAGAGAGAGATCGAGTAGGGAAGGGGCAGAGAGAGGGAGAGACAAAGTCCCTCAGCGCAGAGCCCGACGCGGTGCTCGAACTCACAAACTGTGAGATCATGACCTGGGCCAAAATCGAGTCGGACGCCTAACTGATGGAGCCACCCGGGTGCCCATCTAATGCGTGTTTAACAATTGCAAGGCAGATATGCAAAATCTGCCACCATCAGTGATGGAAAGAGGAACTTCTGCGCGTGAGAAGTGTGTGGTGCTTTACCCTGGTAGAAATTGCTGATTGGCTCAGAAATAAACGATGTCGTCAGTTTTTAGATCCTTACGACGGCCAGTCTTCGGAAGATACCCCCAGCCATTCTGTCTACGGTCTCAGCACCTGTTGTCCGGGCGACGTGACCTGTATTGTGCCTTCACACGCACCGAAGTCCAGGAGTCCGGGAGAGGTCTGCGTAGAAGATCCTCTCTCCTCAAAAATCCCAGACCGCCTCCTCAAAGCCGCCAGCTGGGGCCCTGCGTCCCCGGAGGCCGACGACGTGGACATGCGGCCTGTCGAGGCCAGTGGCCCTGAGGAGCCAGGGTGGCCAGCCGCGCCGTCCGGAGCCCCAGAGGACCGGAGAATGACGGAGGGGTGGCCCAGGGCAGCCGGTCCCCTCCTCCCCGCCGCGGAGCCCTCTGAGCCCAGCAGACACACGCAGGGCAGGACCAGAGGGTCCCGGCCGCCTCCCAGACTTGGGAGTGAGAAGGACAAGGGGCCCGAGCTCATCCTCTTCAAGAGGAAACTGGAACTCTTACTCGCAGAGCCCGAGAAAAGGAAGAGGAAGAAGCAGTATGTGGCCTAGACCGAGGTGAGCAGAGTTGGCTCGGGAAGGAGGTGCCCGTTGGCCAAAGCCAACGCTGACGGACTCGTATCAATGGAACACTTGCCCTTGGTGTGTCTTAAACAATGCACACCTGGGTGCCCACCTGTTTGCTTACAAACGGGTTTCCGGTGGAGGAAAGGTCCTGTGTGGCCCTCGTGGAACCCGCTTCCCGAGTCCGAGCATTTCTTGACTTTTACTAAATATTTATGCGTCGGTGGAACAATTTTTTTAAAAAATCCGAATTCGTGGTACCCGTTGTTCTCCTCCCTGCTGGCGCATCTGCTGAGGGGGGTGGGGGATGGGGTGGACAGAGGAGGGGCTCTGGGGGTTGCTGACACAACAAGGTAAGGATATTTAGGATGACACACCGGTGGATTCTGGTGTGAACTGCCCACCCGGCACCCTGACCAGCTGCCTCCGGTGTCCCCGTTTCCGTTCCTCTGTCACTGTTCACAAAGGGTTTTCTGAGCAGTTGGTTTTGGCTGTTGACACCGTCATGGTCTTGATGTGCTTTTTTTAATTTAATTTATAAATGTTTATTTTTGAGGGACCGGGGCAGAGAGAGAAGGAGACAGACTGAAGCAGGGTCCGGACTCTGAGCTGTCGGCACAGAGCCTGACGTGGGGCTCGAACCCACGAACTGCGAGATCATGACCTGAGCCAACGTCGGACGCTTAACCGACTGAGCCACTCAGGCGCCCCCTTCTTGACGTGCCACTTAAAAACAATGGGGTGGCAGTGGCTCTTTTATGGCTCTCTTACCCTTTCCCAGTTTCTGGGCGTTTGCTCACTGAGCCTTTTCTTCCCCAGCAGGCATGAACTGAGCACAAGCCTGGCGCCAGTGCCGGGTGGCCGCTGCCCACACGCCCCGGGACCCCCAGGACCGTGCTGTTCCCAAGTGCCAATAAAGGGAAGCCCGAGGAGAAGAGCGCTCGTTCCTGCGGGTGGGCGGGGCGCCGGGGTGCGAGGTGGGTAACGGGGGGCCGGCCCGGGCACAGGCGCGCCGCTGTCCCGGCTCCGGGGCCCTCTGGCCTGTGTGCCAGCGCTGCTCGCTAAGGAGGAGTAGCGCCGTGGCCACTCTTCGGCCCGACCCTCCCGACTGGACGGTGAGCAGGTGGTCCCAGAGGTGGGGTTCCCCCCCCCCCCACCCACCGAGGCCCCCACAGGCCGGGCTTGCAGTGGGGCGAGGCTCAGAGGCCCTGGGGCCCAGGACGGTCACACTGGGCTTTCGGGGGCAGCAGGCAGGCGTCCAGTAGGCGCAGGGGCTCCCGCTCAGGGCTGGCGTCCGGTCCTCCCTGTTCAGGAACTTGCTCTGTGCCGGGAGGGCACGGCTGCTCTCGTGCTTGGGACCGTCACCTGTGTGTGCTGGGTGGGCAGAGGAGGTAGGCGGGACAGACACCCATGGCGGCCTTTCTGTGGGCTCCCCTCATCCGTCCTTGGGCCTGGTCCCAGCCTATAGCCCTGTTCGGGAATACCGCTGCAGAAAAACTAAGAAACCTTATTTATCGGTTTAGAGAAGAACATTTAAAATGGACCTCAATTTTCAATCAAATAGAACTTTGGACTGCAAGGCGGCTTTCCCAGGATCCCTGATAGACCATTCCAGAACCGGGTGGGGAGGAGACTGGTTGCCAAGCCCTGGGGATGTTTGGAGCCTGGCAGTTGCCCAGAAGAGGTCGGGGCGGTGTCAGGGGCAGGCGCCTAGGCACCCACTCAGACCCGGCTCCTTACCCGGCTGGTGGTTGAGCCCTGCTCATGGGGGGGGGCCCGGCAGCAAGAATAGGCTTTTGTCATGGCGGGGGGGGGGGGGGGGGGCTGTGCTCAGGCTCAGCTGGTCGCTGATCAACCCTAGGAGCTGCCATAAGGCACTCAACCCAGTTTCACAAGGAGCCCACATGCATCACGTCCGGTGTGAACAGCGAGCAGTTGGTGGGAACCAGCTGCTTCCCTGGGGTGTGTGGGGGTAGACACGGGATGGGTGGAGGCTGGCTGGGGGCGTCGGCACCCTCACGTGACACAGAAACCACCCGAGGGGTCGTGAGCAGGCCCAAGCCTGCAGGGTGCTAAGTCAGGATGGCCAGAACTGCTCTAGGCACGGGGAGTTGTTTTGTTGTCTGCAAAGGGCCCCCACTTTCCACGCCGGGAGGAGAGGGGGACAGAAGAGGCGAGAGCTGGATCGTGCTTAGTGTTTTATTCCCGAGCAAACCAGGCTACGGACCCTCCCAAGCACACAACCGAGTCCTTCCTCTTCCCGCCGTCCCGTCCCTCAGCCTCCAGTCCGCTTCCTCCAACCTTGAACCGACGACTTTCCTGTGACAAGTCCGCTCGTTCCGAACGGTTTAATGACGAAGAAACGTTAAATAGTTACTACAGAAAAGGGACCAGGAGTCGGGTTTCACTCCGTGCAGAGGACGGCGACGCCACGCTCGTAGAAGCTACGTGGATCCTCCTTGGTGGCGATCTCAAAATCGACCGTGAAGATGAGGTCCGCACGGGTGAAGTTCAGGTAGACGGGCAGGGTCACCTGGGGGGGAGGGCAGGGCCTTACTGCCAGCTTCGGGAGAGGCAGGACACCGCGGGCACGGTGGACAGTGGCCCTGGTGATGGGGCGGCTTGCCTCTGCGTGGCCCTGGGGTCCTAGTGACGAGCTGGCCCCGGGGGAAGGGGGGCGATGGCTGCACCTGATCACTCGCGGCTGTGCGCATGGTCCCTGCCAACCCCAGGACAGGAAGGGGCCGCTTACCACGTTAGCCTTTCTCTCTGCGTTGGTCTGCTTGAGCCAGCGCAGCTGCGTCAGGGGGAGGACCGTGGAGATGGCGTGGGACAGCGACAGCTTGTTGTTATTGCACGTGGCCCCCTGGAGCTTCAACCCTGCGGGGAGAAGTCAGGCCCTGTCACCCGTGGGAAAGGCTGCCCGAATCTGTGACACCGCGCCCGGCCCTGGCGTGCTGCCTCCCGCGACCTCAGACACGGACTGGGAGCCACACCGGCACCCAACCTGGACCCCGACTCACCCGTGACCCCAAAGCTGCAGGCATCGAGGGTGGCACTCTGGGACGTGGTGACGTTGACTTCCAGGCAGAGCTCCTCCAAGGACCAGCTGTTGGCCTGGGCCACGTACTGCCTGGTGGCAGTGATGTAGGCCTCGGGCACGAACAGGCCGCCCAGGCACACGTGGATGTTCTGCGGGAAGGAGGGGCCCCCGTGAGCGGCGAGCACCAGCCACAGGGGATCTGTGCCTGTCCCCGAGCGGTCCCGGGACTGCCCCTCCCCCGTGCCACTTAGGAGCCGCTCCCCACCTTCAGCTCCTTCGCGCCGCCAGACGCAGCCGCCAGAGAGATGTTCTGTAGCTGTTTGATCCTCTCGCTGAAGTCGGCCACCCACTGGATGACGGTCATGCCCGCGGGCACCGTGTAGTGGGACCAGCTCCGAGGCAAGATCCCTGCGAGCGAGGTGACCCAGGCTCGGTCCTGACATCCCCGGCACAGGTGCTCGGACCTGCCAGAGCTCACCTGTTTCCCCAGCCGCGCCTGCGCGCGAGCACTCCGCCCGCCCCCTCCCCACACCGTCTCCTGTCCTGGCTGGGCCCGCACCACCTCTGCCCTGCTCAGTCCAGTGTGGCTGACGGGGTGTACATGGAGGAACCCAGTGGCCCCAAGGGACACCGCAGCTGCTAACCCCCATCACGGAAGGGGCTGGGCGTCACCGACAGGTCAGGCTCTTGAGACATCTGGGTGTTCGCTCCCTGTATCCTTCACGTCCCCCACTTTTCCTCTGTGGTGGCCACCCTCCTGAAGACGGTAAAGATCTTCGGGAACGTTCAGGGCCCAGCAAGTAGGGAAAACAAATTCTTGGGCCCTTCGAAGCCCGACCCCCAGCTGCCCTCACAGGCAGGTCTGTGCAGATGGCAACGTGTGCGAGGCCGGGCGGGACCTGCCGACGCCGGAGGGCAGCAGCCACCTGGCCCCGGTGCGCCCTGCTCGGCGCCCCGTGAGGCGGACGTGGGGGGCCGGGCCCCGGGGCACGCCGGGAGGGCCAGTACCTTTGACCAGCTCGTTTATGAGCGTGCGCAGGTAGTTGGTCTGCTTCTTCTTCCCTTCACACACTTGGACGACGTCCGCGAGGTCCTGGCGAACGTCCTGAAGTAGCTTAGCCCCCATCTTCACTTCTCTCTCAAAGAACCTGAACAAGGGGTCCTAAAATTGTTCAAAGACACGGGAAGGCCAGGGTGAAGGGGAGAGTCCGGGAGAGGCCCCCTCTCCCGTGGGAGGGAGGCCCGTCCACACCAGGTCCCCCGCGGGGAGCCCGGGAGCTCACGGCTTCGCCTGAGCTCGCCCTGGGCCCGGGCCTCGGGTGAAGCTGGCCGGAAGCCTGCCGCGGGCCGGGCCCTGGAACCGCCGGCCCGGCGTGCGCGGGCGGACCACCTCGTAGAGCGCTTCTGGCCGGCTCCACGGGGTCGCCCCCTCTCGCCTGAACCTGAGCCCGGGGGCCCGCTGGGACTACACTGAGCTCCGTCCGTCCAGCCCTCCGGGGCCACAGCCGCCAAGGGGCGGCCCCGCCCACTGCCGGCACCTTGATGTTCTCCACCGTCCGCTTGAGGTGGCTCAGCGTCTGGGGGATGAGGTGCAGCCAGTTGGACGCGGTGGTGTGCAGGGTCCTCATCCAGGCGGGCCGGCCGTCGGACGTGGAGTCCGTCCTGGCCTTCTTCTCCGTCTCGGCGTAGGCCAGGTCATCCTCGTCCTCCAGCATCTGCATCTTCAGCATCTTGCTGATCATGTCCACGCCTGGGCCGCCAGCCCACCGGTGACGGAGGGAGGGGGACGGACGGGAGATCAGAGGAAGAAGGATTTGAATGCAGAGGCCACAGAACACGTCTACCCGTGAGGTACGAGTGAGGACGCGTTTCTGAAGCTCAGAAAGCGGCCGGGCCAAAAGGTGAGGTGGCAGATGCAGTGGAAAGCTGCCGCCACATCCGGTCACGACTGCTGGGGCTGAACCGGCAGCCTGAGCGCTGAAGACGAGAGCGAGGCTGCTCGAAGACTCGGGGCTCACCGTGAGGCTGGCACAGCCCCGACCGAGGCTGCAGAGGGGCGGGCTCTGGGGCATGCCAGGCGCCAGCCGGGAAGGCTGCTGCGCTGCTAACTCCGTGTGCCCTGGGCCGTCTGCCCCCCTGCTCCACCTCAAACACCGGCCCCTATCCCGTTAAAGTCTGGCCTCACCCCCGCCCTCACAGGGTCCCGGAGTGCTCGAAGTCCAGTTCCTGAGCAGCACTGAAGGCCGGACCAGAGAGGACAGGCCGGCACGGGCTCCCATGTGGGGTGGGCACCAGCCAAGCCTTCAGTGCTACCTGAAGGTGGGACTGGGTGTGACCAGCAGAAGGCTGGAGTGACGGCGGGAGCTTGTTAGTACAGGGACAGGGAGGGCATTCCGGCCAGCCAGGGTGAGCGACAAATCCTACAAACCAGTCCCGTCATGGGAGGCAAGTAGGGCTCGCAGCAGGTGCCCTGGGTGTTAATACCCTACGTGATCTCATCTCAGTACAGGCTGTCGCACAACAGAGCACTCGGGCCCAACCCTGGACCTGCCCTGCACCGAGGCCTCGAACTCGCACAGCAGGCCAGCGTCTCGTCTCGGTGGCTTACAGGACCTCTGCCACCTCGTGGGGGTGGGGTAGCCTGGCATGCCTTCAAAGTTGTCCTCAGAGAGCAAGCCTGGTAAGTAGGGGTTCTTGTGCAGAGCTGGGGAGATGGCCCGAAGGGAACTGTCTGATCCTGTCCCCTCAGCTAGCTGTGTGAGTTTGGGGAAATCACAAGTTCTTTCTGGGCCCGGTTCCCATAAAGAGAAGTCTGGGTTAGATCAGCCGTTCATAAGGTTGCAGACACAGCAGCTGCCCGGAGTGCTCGTTGGAGCAGGGGGCTGGGCCCCCACTTCCCACTGCGGAGGTCTGAGGCAGGTCCTGAGACTCTGCATTTCTAAGAAATTCCAATGAGGTTAATGCTGCTGAGAACCATACTTTGAAAACCTCTGCATTAGCTATTTCTTGAATACTCTTGGGAAAAAAAGCAGAAAGAAAAAGCTTCTAAGGAGTATCCTAATAAAAACTAACGGTTTTAAAACTTCACATAATACCAGGTGCCTTTTGACTCTTTTAGGCAAAACAGGAGAAATCATGTCTGAATGTAAGCTGATGCCCTAGATGTAACTTCCAGACCTCATTGACCGAAACACCAAGTTTTGTCCAGAACCGAGCCTAGACTGCAGGGGAGGCACCAGCTGGGACCCACTCCAGTTCCCGTGCCTCCCCAGGGACGGAGCCAGGAGGGGCCAGGATCGGAAGGGCCAGCGGAGGGAGGGGGCAGGCCGAGGCCTGAGGCCTGACCTGGTCGGCACAGGGAAGGGGCTGCCCGTGGGGTACCCACCCTGGGTAGTGAGTAGGACTCTCTCCGCGTTGTTGGGCAGGCCCAGCCAGGAGGGCGTCTGCGTGTCGGGGAGCAGCTCCACCCACTGCACGAACTCCTCTCGCCTAGAAAAGCAGCACGTTGGGAAATGCCACCCTGGGTGACGCCGGGGACTGCCGGGCACGGCTGGGGTCTGGGTCACAGGAGGTAGGCTTGTACCTGATGCCGTCGGGCATTTGAATGTCTTTGTGCCCGTCGACCTTGCAGGCCAGCTTAAATTCACTATCGAAACTCTTCGTCGTGAACAGACGCTCCAGGAAAGTGTTAAGCAGACGCTGATCGAACTCGTTGTCCACCCGCCCGCCGTAGATGGACTGGGCCATCAAGGTCTTCAGTGCGGACCACGGGATCTTGTCTGGCGAGATGTTCTGCCTGCCCTGTGTGAGGAAAGCTGGGTTTGGGGGGCAGGTCGGAGGGGAACCGGCACACCAGGTCCCTCTGTTGGTGGGGTGAGTCCTTCCTCACACCCACATCGAACACGACCCCCACCGTCGGCCACCACAGCCGTGCGCGCTCCCGAGCGTCCCCTCCCATCTGACACGGCAGCCCGCACTTGCCTTTGCCGTGTCATCCAGCCACGTGTCTACCGTGTCGCAGGCCGACCGCAGGTCAGACTCCCCAAATTCATACTTCTTTGACCACCCCAGGGGTGCGTATCGTAAGCGTTCTTGGATGATGGCGTGGAACCAGGCCAGCAGGAAGTATAAGCGAGCACGCTCATTGGGAGACTGGGTGAGGAAGGTTATCAAAGACGGAATCCTTAGAAAGCAACATCCTTTCCAAGAAAACAGTGCAGCTTCTCTAACAAAGTTTTAAGAAGAGCTTTTTGGGGGAGCCCAGGGGGCTCAGTCCATTGAGCATCCGACTTGGGCTCAGGTCGTGATCTCGCGGTTTGTGGGTTCGAGCCCCACGTCGGGCTCTGTGCTGACAGCTCAGAGCCTGGAGCCTGCTTCCGATTCTGTGTCTCTCTCTCTCTCTCTGCCCCTCCCCCGCTTGTGCTCTGTCTCTCTTTCAAAAATAAAAAGAGCTTTTCACCCTGAACCACACTGAACTTTAGGGCTTCTGACGCAGTACCGTTAACACTAATACCGTTGCCAGAAATTAAGTGCTAGTTTTCCTGTTAATTAAGATGTAATCCAATAACGCTGTAAAGATAAATTATTCAACTGTAGAAAATGATACAGAAAACAAATCTAAAATGGTCAGAAAAGGGGGATTACAGCACAAAATGAAATAGTACTTCAGAATTCCTCTCCTCCTGCCCACGAGCTTGGTCTTTGGCGCCTCGGAGGGCACTGCCCAGCCTCAGAGGACCATGGTCAGGAGCGCAGGATTCTCATTTACCCCGGACCTAAATCTGGGCTCTGGTTAGAGCTGCACTGGGGGCGTCTGCTCTCCTGGGAGCCTGGCCGTCACACCCTCACAACAGGACACCGTGCAGGCATACTTTTCAATCTGTTCGCAGGAAGGGAATTTTGCCTACAGTTAAGTAGTACAATTTCCAGGGTTATCAGCCATTCTGGTGTTTCTGGGAGACGTGGGGACCCACTTCCGAATTTGCTGAAGGGACCCGGTCTCCTGGGCTTGTCCGGAGAAAGTGCACCAGGAGAAAGGGACGCTTACCTTGCAAATGCGGGAGACGGGGATGCTGCTGAATGTCCTCAGCATGTTGGCCTTCACCCCCGGGGGAGGCTCGAACACGAAGATGCGGCCTGCGCGGAGCAGGTTCACGGGCACCTGAGGAAGACACTGTTCCTGTCAGTGCCCTGGTTAACTGCGTGCTTCGGCTCTACACACACACACACACACACACACACACACACACCCCCACGATTTCAGGACAGAAAGATGGCAAACCAGCACTCAGAGCAACATGCCGAGCACACACCTTGGGGTTAATCTCCATGGTGAGGAACAGCCGGAAGCAGGCGTGCGGCTGCAGGGAGTGAAGCTTCTTCTCCAGCTGCATCAACCACCCCGGGGCCAGGTGCACGTTCTTCAACATCACCCACCTGCACGAAGCGAGAGCCACAGCTACACTTCACGTTTCCGGTCTGGATTCTTGGGAACCGAGGCTTTTTCAAACAAGACAGGCCTACCTGCCGGACTTGACGGCTGTATTGATGGCTTTATCTGCTTGGTTGAAGCCTTCGGCCGAGCCTGGTGCCAGAAAGCTTAGTGTCAGCACGGCAGGCTTGGACTTCAGTGTCCACCGTGAGTTCTGAGGGGCTTCGGCCCGAAAAACCCACCAAGTGCCCTTACCGATCGCAATTGAAGTGATCTGCGTGTTCTGTTCTGCTGCAAGGTCTTCGACGTGCCCGCTGGCGTCATACCCAGGCACAGAGCACATCAGCACAGGAGTATTCGGCTTTACCTGCAGATGCAGAGGTCAGAACTAAGACCGGGAGTCTGTGGAGAGGAGAGGCCTGTGGGGCGGGCCTTGCGAAGATTCCCCTGGCCCCAAGGTGCGGGGGCTGGGAGCCGGCCAGGGTGGGAGTCTGTAAGCAGGTATATGGCCCGACAAGATGGCGCCTAGGGGCCGGGGCAGGCGAGGCCCACCCGAGCCTGCTGGGAGCCAGAGCCGCACCTCTGTGTCCACGATGTGAGTCAGGTCAAGAGGCTGCTCCATGATGGACATGAAGGACTCCCCGAGGTTTGTGGAAACAAACATGTGGGCCATGGCCAGCAGGCGATCAGGACGGAAAGCCTGAATCAGGAGCAGGCGGTGGATGGCGTGCCCGATGGGTGCTGGAACGAGGCATGTGAAGGGTTGCGGGGAGGACACGGCCCAGACTGCCCCGCCGGGACTGGTCTGGCTACAAGTCCCCCCTCGGATGACGGCTCAGAATCATGCCGCCACCTCTGGTCTTCTCTGCCCCAAGGAGAACTGCCACCCTCTCCTGTCTTCGGTGAAGCCCCTGGACACACCTGTGCTCACGTCTACCACATGGGCCTGTGGGCACGGTGGCAGTTACCAACTTCACGTGACTCCACCGCCACCCATTTGTTGCAGGCAGAACACAGATCCTGAGCCGTCTAGAGAGGATCACAGCCACCGCCAGCCCTGCCCCTGCTGCCCTGTGGCCGTGGAGACCCTGCCCACTGGCCCGAGCCGGGCTAGCACAGGGCCTGGGGCACTACACTCGGAACTAGCCAATCTCTCCCTTAACGTCGGGCAACGGTCTTCCTACCTGTCTCTCTCGGTCTTTAAGTGAGAGTGGGAACACGAATTAGGACCTGAAGATTTTACACTGAGACACTTATTTTAGGAATTGGCGACCTTCTTGGAGGTATCCCTTCACTCAGGTGGCAAAGCCCAATTTTACATTTGGGTCCAGAATGAAAACACCGGGGAGGCCTTGATGCGGGCTTACTTGAGGGGGCTTCTTCACTCCAGAGGTACGGGACCGTCTGCTCTGGGGAGCTGCTGTCCAACCAGATGCCAAATTGCTGTGGACACAACGGGAGAAGCGTCGCCACGGAGCACAGCCCGTTTTTGTGGGCAGAGAAGTTGGGATGAATACATCAGACGACTGACGTGTGCGCACGACACACGCAATTCCTTACTGCCAACTTCCTGGGAAGAGGCTGGGACGCGTTCAGAACACTCACCTCGTCGGCCTGAACCTTTGCAATCAGATCTTTGAAGGCAGGGAGACAGCTCAACCTCACAACGGCCTCGGCCTGCTCCACGGTCAGGCCCTGGATCTTGGGCGTCGAGCCAGCACTCAGGACGATCTCCTTCCCTCTCAGGAAGTGCTGGAATTCGGCGTCGTAGGTGGGCTCCCTGGGAAGGGGGCAACGAGTTAGCAAGGGTCTCAGATTCACTTCTGCACTCAAAGATCAGTAATAGCAAAGACTCTTTTTTCTTCTCTTTAAGCCCTTAAGATGCTAGTAGAAAACCTGCAAAATGACAGCGCTCTGCGGGGACAAGTGCAGCAGGGCGGCGGCCTTACCCGATGGTGCCCTTCAGTTTGATTCGGGCCAGCAGCATGGCGAAGGTGATGTGGTCCTGGTGCAGCATGCCTCTGGCCACCCGGTTGAACGCCACCTGGGGACAAGAGCGGGAGACGCTGCCGTCCCCGGAGAACGACCTCCCACCTTCCCTCCCTGGGGACAGCCAAGCGCCGGGCTCTCTACCTGGAAGAGGTCCTTCGTGATGATGGAGAGGCGCTGCGTGTGGTCTGTGATGCCCTTGAGGTTCGGGTTCTCGTACAAGACGTTGTGGTAAATGTCCAGGAAAAACTGGAGGGAGTACTGGTACAGGAAGTGGATCTGAAAGGAAGCAGCGGGCGACGGCCATTAGGCGGGAGGCACAGAGCGAGCGCCGTCCCACGGCGGGTGGCTCCCGCAGTCACCTGCTTCAGGGACTCCATGGTGAAGTAGATGCTGCTGCAGGCGGTGGACAGCGGCAGGTACTGCTGAGACACGGTCTCCACCTCCTGCATGACGATGTCCGTCTCCTCCACTTTCCTCGTCACCTCGGCCGCCTCTCTCTTGAGGTTCTCCAGGGTCGTTATGATGGTGTCGTCGTCCAAGATGCGTCCTTTCACCTCGTTCAGAGCTTGCAGCAGAGACTTCTCGAGCTGGCGTAAACGCAGCTGGAACTCTCCTGAAACGGTCACAACATCCAGAGTCTGCACCACTTGCTTCTTCCAGAAAGAGAACTCCCCTGAGTGTCTGAATAAACCTGACATGTTCTAGAACCTTAATTAAGATTTTAGCCCCAAGGGGTACCTGGGTGGCTCAGTCAGGTCATGAACTCACGGTTTGTGGGATCGAGCCCTGCGTCGATGGTGCAGAGCTGGCTTGGGATTCTCTCTCAAAATGAACTTAAAAACAGTAAAAAAAAGTCCAGCCCCCTCCCCACCCCCCCCAGGGGTACCTGGGTGGTTCAGTCTTAAGGTTAAGCGTCTGACTTCTGATTTTGGCTCAAGTCATGATCCCACAGTTTGTGGGTTTGAGCCCGGCATCAAGCCCCTAGCACCGGCTTGGGATTCTCACTCTCTCCCCCCTCTGTCTCAAAAATCAATAAACTTTCAAAGAAAGAAAGGAAGTTCAGCCCCCAGCTTGCTCCGAGACTCCCAAAGCTACAGAGCCAGAAACATACCTTGAAGCTTAAGAAGATCGGAACGCTTTTCGTCCACATCAGGCCTTTCTGCCTTAAGTACTTCATTCAAACATTGGCTCTGCAAGCTGCTGCGGGTGACCGTGAAGTTGACAAAGGTAACGCGGGAACACAGGTCTGGAGGAAACTCCACCTGCCACAAGGGTAAGAGAACAGTCCGCTTCGTCACTGGAGCTGCGACACAGAGCGCCACCACAGATGTGAATCCCAAGTGCCCCGGTCCTTACGGTTGGATCTCGGGTGGACAGGAAGATGACAAATGATGGTGACAAGTCTATATCCTGGTCGCCGAGGGTAATCAGCACTCTCCCCCCAGTTCGCCGAACTTCGCGGTTCAGTACTGGATTCAAAACCGGATCGTAGCTTTCCACATCCTAGACGCACACACAGGAAGTTTCGCGGTTGGGGTTTTACAACATGTATCTTCACCCAAATAACAGTGTTTTGATGCTGACCTAACCAGATGAACACACTGCAGAAGCCACCCAGCCTCTTAGACCTCCCCGTCCAGTACGGCAGCCACCAGCACCCGTGGTGACCTGATTTAAATAAAAAATTCAGTTCCTTAAGCGTATTGGCCACACGTGTCTACCAGCATCCTGGATGGCACAAAGCAGAACACTGCCATCAGTGCAGAAAGTTCTAGTGGACGGCGATGACAGATAAACACTTTTTTTTGATTCCCTTTTTACAGAACAATTGTAAAGGTTTATCTTTTTTCTGGCATTAAAGGAAGTCTAACAAAGGTAAAAAAAACCACCACCGTTCGCATCACGTAATCTAGTTTTGTTCCACACCCACGGCTGGATGCTGCACACACCTGCACCAGAAGGGGGTTCCCGAACCTCAGCGCACTCTCCAGGTTCTTGCGGAAGGCATCGTCTAAGAAGCTGGTGCGCGTGATCTTGCGGTCCTTGTACTCATTCATGATGAATTCCGTGGCCTGGCCAGAGGGGTCGATGATCAGCGGGTACCTGAGGGTGAGGCCACGTGAGTGCAGGCTCGAGGAGCCCACAACAAGACGACGGGAAGGTCGTTCCCACTACTCAAGTGCGGCTTCCAGACAACCGTAACAAATCCTTGATGCTGAAGCCTTCCGGAAGCACTTCTGCAAGCAGCTAACAGAGTCCCGCACTCTCTGGAGCAGGGCCAGAGTTACAAGCTCTTTCTCTGCTGGGACACAGGTTCTTCTCTAAGCATCCAGCATGTGCTTTTCTCCAGGTGCTGAGTGCGCTCTGCTAGAATTACCGTTCCATGTACTACCGCCCTTCCAGAACCAATGCTCAGCAGCACCTACCGCTAACAGGTGCAGACGGCTCAAGCCGCCAGGGACCCTGGCAAATAGCAGACACAGCTTAATCCTCAGGAGAAGCCTATGAGAAGGTACTGAGAGCACGTCTGTTTTACACGTGAGGAAGATGGGGCACTAAGAGGCCACAGGGATTTGTCCAGAGTCACGTGCGTGACCAGTTAGTTTTTAAAAATCATAATGCACACAGGTGCTCGTACAAAATCCAGAAGCTACAAAAGGGCGTGCGGTGAGAAGAACCGCCTCCCTCCTCTAGCTTTTGTTACCAGTTTCTGACCCGTCTACTCGGGGAAGGGTCAGGTGTTTGCAGACACGTGTGCGCGTGGGCACGTGCGTCCGCGGGGACGCGGCACCCACTCCCCTTGCGCAAGGTCTGCTGGAGCCTTCTCTGAACGCACACTCGGAAAGGCCCGGTCTGCAGGACCCCAGCCGTCCACTACGGAGGCGCACCGTAATCACTTAACTGGCTCCTACTGAGGGGCACGGGAGGCGTTTTCAGTCTGTCAGTCACATTCTGTCCTGACATTTGTCATGCTTCACGTGGGCCAAGCTACTGTTGAATAAGCACCTGGGGGTGTGTGTACTTCCCATTCAGGTGAATCCAGCTCTGCACAGACCACACCGATGGACCGATAATCTCACCGGCACATCTGGCGAGACACGGAGCCACTGGTGGGGCCTGAGGATTTGCTCATAAAATCAAATGACACCTGCAAGGGGCTTCATCCTCTACGTGTCCCTGGGACCGTGACATACTTCAAGGATTCAAAGACTTCAAGATGTGGAGATAAAGTCAGAAAACACTGGAGGCGTCTGGCTTTAAGAGCTGCCACACAGGAGGGTCAAGCCTCAGGGCGTGTGGCCCTGTACGTGGGGTGGGCCCTGAGGACCCCCTGAGCCAGTGTCAAGCCTGCCCTCCCTGAAGTCACCCTCCACCTCTAACTCTGGCCTCCTTAAACCACTTTCCCCCTTAACTCTCTTTAGCTAACTATTTTCAGTTCTTGTAATATTTTTGTAATTATGTTTTTGTCGTCCACCCCGACACACAGCCCGCCAATCAGCTCCGAAAGGTGGCACGAGAGGCCTTCGCTGCAGAACAATTCGGGCGGTGGGGAAGCGGAGGTGGGAAGGGCCGCGCCCCCATCAGAGACGAGCGCTGGGCCTGCCTGCGTGCTCGCCCATTTCCAAGTTTCCCTTCGTCTCCTCAAAGACGTATTCCGAAGAAACACAAAACCACGGGGTCACCGCACGTAAGGACTTCCGAGCCACTCCCTGTGCACGAGCGCATACCTGTTGAAGCGCTTCAGCATGATGGCGTTCTCCGTGCACAGGTCGTCTGCGGGTAGGGAGCTGGCTTGCCAGCGAAGGCGCTCGTCAGCGTTGGAGAGGTACTCGGTTCGCGCGATGTCTGTACGGAACTGAAAGTGAGGGCGGTTACCTTCCTTTCCTCCTCAAAGCTCCAGGCGCACCGTTTCCGGGCCAGCGTGGGAACGGCTGACCGGGCGCCAGGCCAGAACCCCATGGCCCGTTACCTGGATGTTGGCCTGCTGTAAGTGGTGGGACCACGTGGTGAACAGGTTCTGGCGCATCTGCTGGTCAAAGTAACCCGCGTAGGCGATGAACGCGGCCGACAAGAGGCAGTCCCCGGCGATGGTGGACATCTGGTTTTTGAAAGTTTCACTTGTTTTTTCCCATCGTTCACGTTCGGCGGACAAGCTCTTCAGGAGAGCAGTGCTCCGGTTTACCTACGGGGAAGATCCAGCAGGATTTATACCAGAAAGTGAAAATTGGTTCCCCCCATAGGGCTCTGGGAGGGCCGTTCACAGTCCCAGAGGACAGAGGACCCAGCTCCCCCACGACTGAGGATGATACGGGCCTCAGAATCTAATCGGGCCGCAAGAGGGTGTAGAGAAGCAGGGGTAGCCTTGAGACATGTGCGTGAGTGGAGACGGGGCAGGGAGAGGGCCCGGGGTGGACAGAACAGCGGGTGGGGGTTGGCCTAGAGAGAAGAGACACTGCCGGCAGGAGATGAGAATATTCCGGGGAGTCAGGAAGAGCGTGGGCATGGCGATGGACACAGCAGTGAATGCAAGACTCGGACAACCGTGTCCTTGGTGACCCCACAGGTTGGCTTCAGATCGCCCCCTGGTGTCCACCGGTCCTAATTCACGCAGCCCGGTGAACCAGGAGGCCAGCAGGCCCTCTTGGGACGGAGCTGGCTGACAGACGAGAAGGCGGGCACACACACGGGGACGTGTATGAGGCGCCAGGGGCACCTCATGTCAGAGCCCACGAAGAGCTGAGAGGAGCTGGCAGAGAGAGTGCTCCCGCCCGGCGACAACCTTACTTTCGCTTCGACAGCGGCCAGGTCTGCCTTGATGGCCTGGGCCTCCGAGATCAGGACCGCGTACTCCTCCTTGTAGCGGGCGATGCTGGCTTCCAAGTCCCGGATCATCTGTTCCACCTCGTTGGCCTTCTGCTGGTTGTCCTTAGCGTCGTCCTCCAGCTTCTGTAGCTCGTTGCGCAGGGGCTCCACCCGCTTTAACATGTCAGCGTAGTTGAGCTGAAAAGGCCAGACGGTAATTAACTCTTCCCGAGTGACGGGACTGGAGGGGACTTTTCCCACGGGAGCTCCCGGCCACGCCACTTACCTGCGCGATGGCCCATTTCACCATAGGGCCGCAGGCCAGGGAGGCCCGGTTGACAATCTCGTAGTTGTAGCTTGGATTGGACATATAGTTTTTCTTCATCTTCTCCCTTATGGCATCGCTGCAGAAGAGGGATTGTGCTTCTAAGCACGTGTGGGGCAAAAGATCTTAAAGGCCAGTTCCCCTCTGTTGCCCCAGTGACCACGGAGGATGAGCCGGACCACCCGTGTTCCGGGGGATGGTGGTCTCTGACCTTCCCGCCCCCACGCTCCCCCGACGGGCGTCAGTGCCCAACGCCAGCTTTGAGTGAAATGGCTTAGAAGGCATTTGTGCAGTTGACGTAACAGACGCCACCTCCTGACACAACAGGCCACGGTGACACGGCCGCGCAAAAGCAGGGAAACCTCTCAATGCCGGAGCGCTGTCTCCTGCTTCCTGGCGACGCTCACCTGATCTCCTCTGCAGAGAAGTTGACGATGGTGGGGATGAAGTTCTCTCTCATGATGATGGAGCGGATCTGCTTCCAGTCTGTGGTGCTCTCGCCCAGCAGCAGGCAGATGGACTCAAGCGCCAGCTTCACGGCGGCAGGGGGGTTGGCCATGGATCGCACCTCCACGAGGTGCTGCTTCTTTATCGACTTCACAGCTGGGCACCACGGTGGCAGGAGGGGCGGGAGGGCGACAGGGCGGGCAGGTGAGGTGCGGTGGCACAGCAGAGCCGTGGCTCCGATGAGGAGGAGACCACCGCTCAGAAGGCTGCAGCGAGCGGGACTTTCTGTCTTTAAACCCCCTGGAATAGCTGGCCTTTTAAATAACTCTGAAGCTCTCCCGGCACTAAAGGCCACACTGAACATTCCGTAAAAAGCAGGAAGCTGCCTTTGGCGATGTCTCACGGGTCCCAGTTAGTTCCTTTACCCCCATAAACACTTAAAACGCTGACACGTTTCAATTACGTACTTACCTTACACAATTTAAGCAACAATATTTACATTCTGCCATAATCTAGAAGCTGTCTGCTTGGCTGGATGAATATGTAGAATTAACAGCTCTAAAAAAAGGATGGCCGATGCCTTCTACAAGCTAAACTGCACTTTTTCCAGTCTGAACTTTTACTAAAACACTTTTTCACTGGTTACTCGGCAGTAAAAATTAAGTTCCCTTCGAAATTAGATTCTCAAGGAAAATCTATAGTTTGGATGGTGTAACAGGAAGAGCGCACGTTTGAAACAGGCGCTGATGGGCCGCGAGAGAGCAAGGCATTGGGCCGGATCCCGGCCCAGATCCTGGCCCAGGCGCTATGGTGTCCCGCAGGAGCCCGTGTCGATGAGGAATGGGCAGCGACTGCCATGGGTACGCAAATTAGCATTCGCTGGTCTGGCCAGAAAACGCGTAGATAACCCCAAGACGACACTACACACTTTAAGGCATTTCTGGGTGAAACTCCAGTCGGATTCATAAATGGTGTCTTCATGTAATTATCGTCAAATTAAAAAACAAACGTATTCACGTAAAACATATTTTGTCAACTGTCTCCTACGAGAGGGGCTCGGCTCTGATGGAAGCAGACAGCCCCGTGGGGATTTGCTTTAAGGAACGAAGACCGTCTTTGGTGTTTAGAAAAACCTTCAGGTATTTGCCAGTGATGCTTCCAGACACGCACGCGCCTCTGGGGGCAACCCGGGCACAGCCCCAAGCTGCACAGCCAGCCCCGTGGACAGAAGACGCCCTTTCTAGAAAGCCAGACCCCCGACAGCTGTGACGTACCATTCTGGGCCTCAATGACCGCAGGCTCCACCTTGTCGAGATCTTCTTTGACGCTCATCTGTTTGTCTGCGATGACTTCCTGCTGCTTGTGCAGCTGTTCCTGAATTTCTTGGCTCATCACCTGGTGAGAGGGACGGCTCAGCTACGGGTCCACGCCGCGTTGCCGAGTGCGACCCGAGCCACGGTCCTCGTTCCGCTGGGCGCTCCGCCCCCACCCAGCAGCCTGAAGACCACCCGGGACAAGACCTCCGCGCCCGGCAAGCACCTTCTTCTTCTCAGCTTCCTGTTGGTCCTTCACCATCTTCTTCAGCTTGTCATTGGCGGCCGCGTTCTTCACCTCCAGCTCCTGGCTCTTTATGCGCAGGTCGCGCCGCAGCTCCTCCACCTGTGGGACGGGCGCCGCGTCAGGGGGACAGAGCCGCGCAGAAATTTCCCGGAAAGGGGTCCTCACGCCAGCCCCCTGCCCGCAAGTGAAGCGAGCACCCGGGATGGACGTACCTGGTCGACGGTTTCCTTGATCTTCCTGAGCCCGACGTTCAAATGCATCTGCTGCTCCTCCAGCTCGCTCCGCTTCTCGTGGAACAGGTTGGCGTAGTGGTTAATGAAGTCCAGGTAGTGGCGAGGTGTGATGGCCATCGTCCGGCCCCCTCGCTTCGCTAGCCGAGCATTAGCCTTTGAGAAGACAGTGAAATCTTTTCGCTCTCGAGGACGTTCTCTGCCATTTGCCCTCCAAACGCTAACCGCTCTGTAGGCCGCCGAGTGACCTGGGGCAGGGACCCAGCCCCGAGGAACCACCCTTGAGACGCACCGGGTGGCTCGGTGGGTCGAACATCTGACCCTTGGTCGCAGCTCAGGTCACGATCTCACGGTTTGTGAGACTGAGTCCCGCACCAGGCTCTGCGCTGACAGCACGGAGCCTGCTTGGGATTCTCTTTCCCCCTCCCTCGCACACGTGTGCTCACTCTCTCTCAAAATAAACACACATGAAAAAAAAAGGAGTCACACTTGAGTTGGGGTCTCAGCTCAGCCTCCTACAAGATCTCAGGGAGCCCCGGGAACCCCTAAGCTCGCTCGTCAAACCTCTGATGACCGTGGCGACCTCACACATGTACAGCTGGGGGGCACTGTGTAATGCCGTGCCTCCTAGGCCTTCTGCTTATTTTCCATGGACACCAAAGTAAGAGGTGGCACCAGGAAGAGGGTGAGAGGCGCGGCTCCGTGGGACCAGCTGCTCCGGCCCCTCCGGCCACAGCACGAGGACACGAGCCCAGCCAAGGAAGCCAGGGCAGGGCTACCTTCCAGAGGCAAGTGGAGGCAGCCTGCAGGTATGGCAGGGGGTGGCAGGGTAGTGGTCGACTGGACGCCCACAGGCTCAGAGTGGTCTTTACGAATGTCTTTCAGATGGGAGCAGATGGGACTCCTCCATGATGAGGAGTCTAAGGCAAGGGACAGCAAACCCTGGCCAGTGGGCCAGACCTGGCCGCTGCCCGTTTCTGCAGACGAAGCACTAGCGGCACACGGCCAAACCCACCCGTTTCCATGCGGGCCGTGCAGGCTCTGGGTATCAAGGCAGGGCCAAGCAGTCAAGAGACCCTCCTGGTCCATGAAGCCTCAAACATGAACTATCTGGCCTTTTCCAGGAGAAGTATGCCAACCCCTGGCCTAGGATAGACAACCAGGACCCGTGCACCTAGCGGCAACGAGAAAAGGAAAGCGGAGTAGAGCGCTTTACGGAAGCAGAATCCACAGAACAGCGAAGGTCAAGGATCTCAGAAGGTGCAGCCTGGTAAGTAGGAGGATGTGTCACCGACAGAGTTAACAACGAGCAGTGGTATTGTGCCTAATACGCAATACCCTAGGGTCTCGTCTTCATCGATTTACCTTTACGATGGTTAGTTTTGCTTTTTCCGGGACCTTGAAACAACCCACCTGGTGAAGAGTCTGATGAACAAATACACAGCTGTTTACAATCGCTTCCCGATGTGACGGCGGCTGTGGTAGTTTGTCATACACAAGCGGCATGTAATCAGGCACGATGTAATTCGGCTTTTCCAGGTCCATTTTACTCGTGAATTCCTTGCCCACTTGATACAGCGCTTCAGTGGACCAGTCCCCAAACCAGTTCAACACACACCTGCAAAAGACGCCCACGTCTCAAATAGCTCCCAAGAGCCAGGTCTGTCCCTTGAGAAGAAATCGGCTGTTGTAACCCAGAGCCGAGCACACGTCGGCCCACCTGTTGAAAAGTGCCGGGGAGGTGGCCGCGCGGTCCTTGAGCCCCTCCGAGGACGGGTTCATGGTGAAGACGACGTGGAGGTTGCGGATGACCTGGCTGGTGAACCATTTGTACAGTTCCTCGTGCGAGTCCAGCATCAGGCCCTCCTTCTGGGCCCCCTCTTTGCACTGGGTCATCAGAGTGGCGTACTCATCTCCTTCAAAGAGGCCGGGGACCTAACAGACGAGAGGGCGTTACGATTGACCGGCCCTGGGAAGCTGACACCACCGCCCAATACCACGCAATGTGGCACGTACCTCCCCGTTGGCCAGAAGGGTATTCATTCGCTCCAGGAATCCAGAATCTAACACGTTGGATTCATCCATTATAAATGCTATCTTTTCGTTCTTACAGCCGGAACGCCTCAGCACCGTCCGAAGATCTTCATCGAAGTCTTCCCCGGTGTACTTTCTGTGCACCTGCGGAAGCAGTTGGCAGGTTAGGTCCAATCTCATTCAGGGAGCCGTGTGCGTGAGTCGGGAAACTGTCGCTGGGAGTAAGAGGCATCGACCAGACCCACCTTAATCTGGTACACACTCAAACCATTCATCCAGGCCACAAAACGGGACAGGGTGGTTTTTCCTGCTCCACTGACACCAATCAGAAGCAAGTGGCCCTGAGGCTGGCGGAATATCCTGACAGCATCAGAAAAGATAAAAGGGTTTTAGGCTCTGTTCTCCTTTTGACACTCAGGTCCTAAACTTCCTCAGGAGTTAACCTACAACATCTCTAAGGTATTTTAACTTAAATTGGTAAGTCAACCACTTGTTGAGCGACTGCTATTTGCCAGGCCTAGTGGGGGACGTGGTCCTATCCTCCAGACACCCAGGTGGCACAAGGCAGAATCTAACAAGAGGTGTCAACCATGGCAGGAACAGACTGTTAGCAGGAGCCGAGCGACTGTGCGGGAGGCAAGTAAGGGACGGAGAAGCGGGACTTTGAAGGGAGGGGGGTTGCTTAGCTGAGAAGGCAGAGGTGGAGGTGAGGGGAGGTCGGCTGGGAGGATCCCCTACCACTACATGAACAGTGGCGTGGGTGAGCAGAGAGGCTGTAACAACAAAAAGCCCACCGGTCGATCCTGAGCACGTGGTCTAACACTTCATTGAACAGGACCAGAGGAACATCAAGTTCTTCTTCATAGAAGACTTTCAGCCTAGCCTTGACGTAATCTCTCAATTCTTCCTGGTCTACTGGGATGTAATCCTAGAAAAAAAGAATTAAGACCCAATTACTAAGAGAAATCATCTTCTGTATTACACTAGTCAATTACAATTCCAAGTACCAAGAAACCATTAAAATATATGAGAAGGTATCACTTACAACATAGCAACAAAAATGTAAGTTAGCTGGGACTCGATCTAAAACCAGGGGAAATCTTTGTAGAGAAAACTGAACGTCCCTGAAAGACCTCATAGAAGGCCTGAATAAACGAAGAAGACAGAAACCATGACCGTGCAGAGGTAAGTGAACTGCTGTAAAAACGTCAGCTCCATCCAACTTGACAGAGAAAGTGAATATGACCCCAGCCACAAACAATCTCAGTGGTGGACAGCGGTGGTGGTTTTAGCACAACTTGACAAGCCAATTCTAAACTTCATTTGCAAGAGGAAAGGGCCAAGGACGGTCAGGTCAAGATCGCCCTAAAGAAGAACCAGGTGTGAAGGCCTATCCTATCAGACTTCATCGTCATTATCTATCAAGGTCATGCAGTTTTGAGCACAGGGAGTGACAAATGAGCAACAGAGCAGGACAGAGACTCTGAAACAGACCTGTGCAGGCAGGGAACCCATAATGACAGATTCTGCCAAGTAAGGGATCATCCAACAAATAGCGCCGGGTCAGGACGTCCCAGGGGAAAACTGGAAACAGACCTGTAGCTCACTCCACACACACCCACACACACACACACACACACACACACACACACACACACACACGGATTATGGGTTTAAATGACAGAATTCTGACAACATGTGCTTGTCAGAAGACACCATAAAGACAGCGACAGATGAGCCACTGGGAGAATATGGTGCCTATAAAGGAGAACAATTAGTATCTGGAGTCCAGAAACACACACAAAATTCTAGCAACACCAAACCTGTCTTGCTACCTCATCCCTGTGCCTGAACTACCTGCTGAATGGAACGCACATTGAAACTACACCTTACTAAAAATCCTACTCTCAGAAAAACAACAGCTCACAACTATTCTAGAAGCGTCAACTTTGTATAGTATAACAATATAGGAAATGTTTTTACATGGATTATTCACAATTGGCTCATTTCTGGAGTGTGAGGGAGGTGAAAGCAAAGGGGAAGACTCCTTTTGCTGCAAGCACACTGAAGCCTGGCCCCTGACGGGTGGGACTGCATGGCTCTGGCAGCAACCATCTCATAGGATAAGAAACACACGGCCGGCCCGCCAGCCCCCGGGCACACTCCGGGGACAGTCTACCGTAAGTTATCAGCATCGTGCCTGGAACCAATGATTTGCTTACAGGGTACTTTGGGAAAAAGGTCTGTTTGACAAGAAGAGAATTCTAACTGAAAGGGCAGAAGGAAGTATTTCTGAAATGACAACTTGTTACCTTTGACAGCCAGTTGCTGTACAAGATGGGCCGGCTCATCGCCTTCTCTTTGTCTATGTTGGGAAAGTGCTTCAGAGCAACCATATCGATGTTCTCGTCTGTCCAGCGCCTCTCCTCGTCCTCCACGAGTCTGTCGAAGAAGAGCCGTGTGTGTATCAATGCAAACAGGAGCCGTGCTGAGAGAACACCCCGTTTTGTTGGGGCTGCGGGCAACTCCAAGGGCTAGAATTAGCCTTTACTGGAAGTTTTCATTTTTCTCCCAATGGAAAAACCTAAGAATCTGAACTCCAGACAGCTTAAACAATTCAAAATGTTATTAAACATAAAACCCCTCAAACCTATGGCACCGTTACATTAAAAAAATTCCTCTAGGGGGCGCCTGGCTGGCTCAGTTAGAACATGTGACCCTTAATGTGGGGGTCATGAGGGTGAGTGCCATGTGGGTGTAGAGATTACTTAAAAAACAAGTAAAAAAAAAATCCTCTAAAAGTGTTTAATCATATCAATTTACAACATGCCAACGTGATTCCAGTTTCTACGCTTGCCTGATACAAAGTTCCCAGGGTCACAGGGGAACAGGGGGACAGCCAACACACGCGGTGCCAGAGACCCAGGGCTTATAAAGGAAACCATGACGAATCAGGTAAGACTGAACGAGTCCACATGGATGGGCCGGGGGTGGGGGGGTGGCGAGCACCTCCTGAGAAGGTGAATGTGTGACACACTCAGGCTACCAGGTGCGGGTCACATAGTTAATGCAGCCAATTGGAATTTAATACAACTTCATCTCTGGCATTTTGGGAAATCTGTGAAATTATAGCTCAAATTTTTTCATTATTTAAAAAAATTTTTTTTAACATTTATTTATTTTTGAGACAGAGAGAGACAAAAAACACAAGCAGGAAGGGGCAGAGAGAGAGAGCAAGAGAGACACAGAATCTGAAACAGGCTCCAGGCTGTCGGCACAGAGCCCCCAACGCAGGGCTTGAACTCATGAGCCGTGAGATCATGACCTGAGCTGAAGTCGACACTTAACCGACTGAGCAACCCAGGCACTGCCCCCATCAAATTTCTTCATTATTAAAAAAGAGAGGGTTAGAAGTTTTTCTTGTTCTGTTTTGTTTTAAATAAAAAGAAGCTAACACGATGTTCCTTGCTCCCCTCCCCCACTCGCTTCGCTCATGCCGTGCACTGGGCTCTGGGGCGGGGCTGCTGTGTGACTCAGCGGACTCCCAGGAGCCCGGCGGCGTGAGAGCCAGAGACCTACGATGAAGCAAGTTCTGAGACTCCTCGTGAGCTCGGGTGAGAAGAGCTGCCCGGAGGCAGGACTCACTGGCCTGGAGGTGCGGCCGCTGGACACACAAGTCCAAACCCTCGGTCTGGAGGGAGCCATCTGCCCTGGGTTCTCCCAGGAGTAACATTAACTGACCAACCACATAAACCTGGGACTGCGAGCGGCCAGAGGGACTATGTCCTCTGCGTACGGCCACCTCACACTTACCCTGTGAGCGAGGGGACCTGCCCGGCCACAAGAGGCCTGACCTCCTGCACTGTTCTTGAGCAGCCCGATTCACAGGCAGAACATTCCCCCAAAGAAAGGAAACTGTGGTGCTGTGTTAAATAGTAAATTAATTAAGAATTATTAAAAAATGTTTTTAAAATGGTTTTTATTTATTTTTGAGAGAGAGACAGAGCGCAAGCAGGGGACGGGCAGAGAGAGAGGGAGACACAGAATCCGAAGCAGGCTCCAGGCTCTGAGCTGTCAGTCAGTACAGAGCCTGATGTGGGGCCCAAACCCACGAACCGTGAGATCATGACCTGAGCCAAAGTCGGATGCTTAACCGACTGAGCCAAGAATTAATTTTTAGAAGTTTAGAACTAAAGTAACACAAATTTAACTTTTCCTCACCAATCTAAAATGAGCCTGAAAAACTCTGCTAAAATACACAAAATATTAAAAAAAAAAACAACAGGGCAGAAACTAGGAAAATTAAGAATTTACTGTAAAATGAAGATTGTACTGGACTACAAAGAATGCAAGAAGTTGATTCTGGCTTAAAAACGTCAGTAATTTTCAAGATTCCTCAAGAGGTAAAGACTCAACTTTCCACTGTGGTGTTTCCTGGGACTCAAACCACAAAACTTTTCATGGTCCACACTGATCACTACAGTCATGAGCAGCTCGTCCCAAAACTCAGAATCTACAAGGCAAGACCTGAGAAAAGAGGCCAACAGATAAAGAGACAGAGCTGCAAACCCTCTGATGTCAATAAAGTTCAAGGGTGAGGAGAGCTGGTTATGGACACCACCTGCCAGGGAGTCGCTAGAAGGCATCTAATGGTGGTGTTTTTTTTTTTTAATGTTTATTTTTGGTAGACAGAACACAAGCAGGAGAGAAGAGAGAGGGAGACACAGAATCTGAAGCAGGCTTCAGGCTCCGAGCTGTCAGCACAGAGCCCGACACAGGGCTCGAACCCATGGACTGCAAGATCATGACTTGAGCCGAAGTCGGATGCCTAACCGACTGAGCCACCCAGGGGCTCCTACTTTTTTTTTTTTTTTTTTTTTTTTTTTTTTTTTTTTAAAGGAATCTCTATGCCCAGTGTGGGACTTGAACTCATGACCCCAAGATCAAGAGTTGCACGCTCTACCGACTGAGTCAGCCAGGTGCCCCTAGAAAGCGTTTAAATTCGCCAGAAAACTCCAGCTTGGACAAAGTTATGGGGCACAGGCATGACAGTTACCGAGCTTAATGGAAGTGCCTCGCCCCCTACCTACCTACCCCTACTGGTGGTGGGCAGTCCCTGAGCCCTGACACCCATCATGCTGGGGGTGGCTGTGCTCGGACGCCAAGGCTGCCCTTGCTGCCTCTGCCCCCTTCCACCACCAACAGAGGCTGGCTCAAACTTGGGCAGGCCAGCCTTGCACAGAGCCCAACTCGGAGGGCCATAAGCACCAGGGTAGGCGGAGCAAGGAGCTAACCGCATCCTTGGCCTTACCTGTCTTGGAAGAGACGGAGGGCTTCGTGTGCCCAAATCCGAATGAGGCCTTCCACAGGCAGGGTTTCCAGAGGTCTCAGGGCCTCAAAGATCCCTCGTACCCACCTCGTCATCTCACGGGGTGAGTAGATATAGTGGGGCTGTGTGTCCTGAGTGAATCTCTCCTGCAGGTTCAGAAAAGTGGGAGGTATGTATAAATCCCTTAAAACAAATGAAAAGTAGTTAAGAGATCAAGTGCTGTGTAACATTTTTATATTCAAAACAGACAACCTAAACCCTAGAAAATTTAAGGATGAATTAGTAGACAACGTTGGAACCACTGGACAACTATCTGGAACAAAGTTCCATCCAAGTTGCTCACTTTTACGTTAAAATTAATTCTATTTAACGAAACTACAACAATGCTCTTCTGAAAAGACTTTAAAGCATGTAATTCCTAAGTCCAGGGAAAGCCTTCCTAAGCATGATTTTATTTTTTTTTCAACTTTTTTTTTTTTTTTTTTTTTTATTTATTTTTGGGACAGAGACAGAGCATGAACGGGGGAGGGGCAGAGAGAGAGGGAGACACAGAATCGGAAACAGGCTCCAGGCTCCGAGCCATCAGCCCAGAGCCTGACGCGGGGCTCGAACTCACGGACCGCGAGATTGTGACCTGGCTGAAGTCAGACGCTTAACCGACTGCGCCACCCAGGCGCCCCCCTAAGCATGATTTTAAAAGCAGAAACAAAGAAAAAAAAAGATTTACACTTGATGATGTTAAAAATTCTGCAGGAAAAGTTGCAGTTCCACAGAACGAAAAGCAAACTAAATACCAGGAAGGGTACTGGACACTTCTGGACGTGCAGGCAATCGGGGAGGAGCGGGGCGGCTGTGCCTGGTCGGGGGTAGGGGGTGGCCAGCAGCTCTCAGTGCCCCGGGAGGCACCGGAACCGGAAGCCATCCCAGATGCGTGAGTCCCAAGCAGGAGAACCGCTTCCTTTCACCAGGCGGTTTGAAAGCGGTAATGAGGGTGGCGGATGGAGACGATGCTGGCGGCCACGTCGGTGGTCCAGCTGCCCGGAGAGCAGTTTGACAACACATCATCATTACAAATAACCACACGCACACCCATGGTTGTGCTGTAATAACAAGCGTCCGTGTCCTTTGAGAAACTGAGGAGTACAGTACCGATTTTGTAAAAAATACCGTATGTAACGTGTGCAGACAAGGGCAACAAGAAAAAAAGGGAAACGTCTGTAGTCGTGGTACCTGGTAGAATGATTTGAGGACAGGCTCTGGGAAGTCCCGGCTCAACAAGAGCTCTAAATAAAGCTCCATCTTTTAGCAGCGCCCGACACCACGTACCTGAGACATGGTGTAGAACTCCACCATGGCGGCGGTGAGTGGCTCCGCGTACGTGCGCAGGGACGGGATGAGCCGCAGCATGGCCCGGTTGAAGGTGCCGTAGATCTGCGTCAGGGAGGCGGGTCCCGGGTAATCCACATACACGACCGGCACGTGGCGCAAGAATCTGCGTGAGGACGGCCGGCTCAGACTTCCCAGCTGATCAGCAGTGTGCCTGAGCGGAGAGTGCCCCAGCCCGGCCCAGACCCAGACCCAGGGCTGCTTCCCGATCCACCCACACAGGCCTCACGTCCCCATTCGCGCAGAGCACGCACAAACTGCTGGGGCCTGGGCGCCGACACTAACAGTAGGTGCAAAAAACTTTGAAAAAGAGCCAACCCCAAATGGGAAAACGATGCAGGCTGATACAGCCTCATCGTGGCCCCACAGACAGGTCTGGGGCAGTTAGCTCGTTACCACCCAGAGAGTCAGTGCTTTTATTTTTGAGTGTGTTTTCCAGTATTGCAGCACGGCACAAGGAGCCCAGGGGCCACCCTACGATAATCAGCATTTTGTTACCTTTTTACGACCAAAACCAGATTTCTGCTGTGCTACGTCTAAAACAATCTTGGAACAGGTGTGTGTGTGTGAGGCCAGTGCTGTCTACGGAGCTGTGTGTTACCTATGAGAGAGGGGCTTTCTTCCAGGATCCGTGGGTGGATTACAAGCCCCGACAAACTGGATCCTCTCCAGCTTCACCCACGTTTGATCTGAGGTTCGGTAAAAGCCTCCATGCTCCACCATCTGAGGGAAAGCGGGAGGGTCAGCACATTAATGGCAAATGTGAACAAGGTCAGTGGGGACTTGTGGATGTACACAAACCTGTCTGATGAAGGATATGACCCTCTGTGTCCCGTATTTATCCATGTCTGGCAAGTTGATCTCATCACAGAATAGCACCAGCCACTTTCCAAGTTGAACCGGGGCCAAAACCACACCGTTAGGGGTGCGTCTGTACTCGCAGTAGTGGTCAAAGGTCTTCAGCAGGAGCTCTGGAGTGGTAGCACTCGAGAAGTTAAGACCCACAACCTTTAGACGGAAGAGGCAAATCGACTGTCACAAGCGCCATCCCGTACGTGAGCACCGAAAGGCCTGCCGCCCACCTCCCGGCCACTTTACCTCCATGTCGGGCAAGGCCCGGAGGGCGCTGAAGAGGGTCATGGTCTTGCCAGACCCGGGGGGCCCGCACAGGACCAGTGGCTTGTGCTCAGCCAGCCAGGTGTACAAGAGGGCTTCGTGGCGGACGGTGTCCAGAGTCGGCACGACGACGTCAGGGGCCGCCACCTTGTGTGTCTCCACTTCAATCTGAGGCACCTTGGCCTGCCACGGCGACCATTCTCCGCTGATGGACACCTGCACCCAGAGAAGGGGTGCGGGTCACTCCGGGAGCCACACGCCTCACTTAGAGACTTGCTCACTTTCATATAAACCAGAACTGCTCTCCTTATACCACATAAAGCAAAGGACAGTATCCTTTGATGAAACGGAAAGATTAATGGGGCATCTGGGAGCCTCAGTCAAGTGTCCAACTCTTAGTTTCGGCTCAGGTCACGATCTCACAGGTCGCGAGGTCTGTGCCGACAGTGCACAGCCTGCTTGGGATTCTCTCTCTCCCCCGTCTCTAACCCTCCCCCACTCATGCGTGCGCTCTCTCTCAAAACAAATTAAAAAAAAAAACAAAAAAAAAAGAAATAAAGATTAAGCTCATGGTGAGGTGTCTCCAGGATGAATTACACCAACATGTCAAGGTCAAGGCAGGGAGGCCACTCCTTCACGCACTTACTTCATAATCAATAATCGGTATGTTGGGTGCAGCGGGCAACGGCACCGTCGTGATTCTTCTGATGTATTCACCCAGCTCTGCTCTCATTTTCAGCCGACTATCTCCAGACAAGGACCAGAGTATGGCATAAACCAGATATCGCTATTTAAAGAGAGAACAGGATCCGTTTTTAAATAAAATTTCAACAATGAAGACATTTATGGCAACATTAACCTCGAAAAGAGTGGTTCCCAGTGTTCTTGGATCGTGGACATGCTTGCACCTTTCTCGGCCCCCACGAAAGCCTGACCCTGTTCCCAGGGGAGAGAACACACCCAAGCAGGCACGTTGTTTCAGGAGGTTCGCAGACACAGAGGCCATCCGTGCCCCGGCCCCCGTCGAGCCCCACTCTCCCGCAACGCAGGTGCTCGCTGACCTGAACGTAGCGCTCCAGCTGCTCGATCTGCATGGGGAAGTCGGGGTGGTTGGCGTTGTACTGGGCCACGTTGCGGCAGGCCTGGTGCAGCATGGAGAAGAGCGAGCCCAGGCAGCGGAGACGGGTCAGGTCCATGATGTGCTCCAGCTTGAAGGCGTGCTCCAGGGCCTTGGTGACCAGACCGTTGGACGTGAAGTACGGCTGCATGATGGTGGCCGCGTCCCTTTGGATCTGCAAGAAGCAGTAGATGATGTCTGTCATTTTGAAAAACCCCAGAGATTTTCATATAGTCTAACCTAGGCCCGGGAGAGAGTCACGTGACCTGTAAACACACACACACACACGCACGCACGCACGCACGCACGCACGCACACACTTTTCTGGATAACCTTCAATGATCAATCCTTAGCCCATCACTGTAATGGAAAAAGGCAGCTGTTCATCAATTTGCAGAGAAAAGTCAGATAACTAAAAGAACTCTTTAAAGTTTCCTGAACGGGTCTTCACTTCAGCAGCTGATACTGCTTCGTTAGGCACTGCCACACGACAACGCTGAGGGCCCAGCTTCCACGGATGAGC
This sequence comes from Panthera onca, assembly GCF_046562875.1. Classification (NCBI taxonomy): domain Eukaryota; kingdom Metazoa; phylum Chordata; class Mammalia; order Carnivora; family Felidae; genus Panthera; species Panthera onca. The sequence goes on along the minus strand of NC_138344.1, from coordinate 143,150,411 downwards.
AGCACCACGCCCCCCCCACTGGCTTCTAGACCCTCGGGGGTGGAACACCTGACCTCACTGTGCGGGAAGCCCCCGCCCCCCCCCCGCCAGCTGCAGATCTGCGGCTGCACTTGGCAGAGCGGTGACGGCCCTCGTACCTGCAGCATTGGGGAAGCCGCCTCCTCCCCCTCGTCCTCTTTGCCCTTGCGCCGGCGCTGGGCCTCGTCCTCCCCTTCGTCCAGCGGGATGCTACGCAGCCTGGCCAGGAAGTTGTTGAAGATCATGTCTGTGCTGAGAACGTCCTCACTAAACCAGACCATGCCGCAGCGGGACACCGTGGCCAGAGTGGCGTATTTCAAGTCCTGTACTTCAAACATTATTCGCACCTTGAAGAGAAAACATAGAGCAGGTTTCATTTTGTAGGTTTGATAGAAACTGGGATGTTAAAATTCTTTTACCTATACACACATCGAAAGAGTGATTAAATTAAATCAAGTTTTTCTGCACTTATTTCAAAAAGCAAAACCGTCTACGGCTGTCATCACTACAGCACCTACCAAAGGCCCTCCACAAGGACCTGGGTAGGAAGTGTGTGTGGTGGGGAGAAGAGCAGGTGAGCCCACAGGACCAGCTCTTGGTGGACGCAAGACACAGCTCTGCTGGAGGGGGCATCAGCTGGGGATGTGCGCTAGCCTTACCCTGGGCTGGGCACGGCGACACGCTCCCTGCCTGAACCCACCGACCCTCACGCCCATCCCTGGAGCCAGGCGCAGTGTCCCTGTTCCACAGATGGGGCTGGGTACCTCACCCAGGTCCCACTGCTGGTAAGTGGAGCTGATATTCAAAGCAGATGGTCTGATTCCAGAGCCCTAACCTCAGTGCCGACACGCCTCACAGGAGAGCAGTCTCGTTCCAACAATAGTCAGGATCTACTGCCTAACGAGTTGTAACAGAGAGACCCGACGTGTCAAGGCACAGGCGGAGCTAAGCGCACATTTCCAGACTGGCACTAGGCATCACTGGCTTGGCTTCTCAAGTGATGACAACCACTATTGCTGGCTCACAGGTTCATGATCACCAGGTGCTCCTGTGAAGCGACCGCCCCCTTTTTCTCACGCCCACCGCTGGTCCCTCGGCGAGTCCCGTCAGCATGAACTTTAAATGACACCACAACTCAGCAGCTCCCGTGCGGCCAGCTCGCCCGGCCTGCCTCACAGCTGTGCCTGGGCCACCTCGCAGCCTCTGGATGGTCCCCTCGCTCCCACACGTCCTCTTCAACTACTCTCTACCCGACAGTCAGGGATGTGATCCAGACTCCCAGGGCTCCCGACTCACCCAACGGGCAAGCGCCAGTCTTTACACTGCCCTGGGCCCAACCTGATCTGGCCCCTTTCCTCTCTGGTCCAGCCGCCTTTTCTCCCCTCGCTCCTCATACCCCAGTCAAACCCCCTGCTATCCGGAGGCCCACGGGACCGGCTCCCTCACATGCCGAACACTTCTAGGTGATGCCTCCACGTCACCATCCCTGACCACGTACCCTCCAGCTCTCGCCAGCACCAACCACTGCCTTCCAGCTCATCTTCTCCTGAGTACTCGACACTGTTTATCTTGAGGGTCTGCTTTCCACATCAGACTGTACGCCCCAGGACAGCAAGGGCTCTTGTCTGTTTTTTTCCTGCCGGACCTTCAGTAGGATGCAAACCCATGCCAGGCCCACCCACGTTTCCTGATCTATCCAGTGATGTGTCCAGGACCTGGACCAAATGCTCGTTTCCAAGGGACAGCCTGGAAAGCTTCCGTATCTAAATTACTCATTTTGCCACTTCCCAGATGTGTGAGAACTTCACAAATCCTACTGACAAGCCCGTAACGCTGGGTTTGGAGCATTAACTGGGAATCACGGAGCACGGTTAACATTCAGCAACAGTACAAAGTTCTTGTAAGTTCTATAGAAGTATTTCCCACTGGCCACGGGAATGGAAAAAAATCTAGCACAAGGAGACTCAGTCAACTTTGACAACTATTTACACAACCGACCACTACACTGTGGAACCTGGAACCTGCCCTCTAGAGTACACAGGATATTTGGTCTGATACCCCACGAAAGGCCACTTACATTGGGCGGAAGGCTGAGACGCTCGCCATTTGGCAGAGTCAGAAGCTTGTTGTCATCCAGCACCGAGTTCAAGTTCTCCACCCACTCGGGGTCCACGTCGCCATCGAAGACAATCCACTGGCGCTTTTGTAGCTCGCCCCTCACGTTGTCTATGATCCTGGTTTGGAAGGGTTTTGAAACAGCTTTTTGAGATTAGAAACGCTCACTCTGCAACAGCCTCCGCAGTGGCATTTTCATTCATTCAGTCTTTGGTTGGAAAAGTAACACCCGCTGTTAACAGAAGGACAGAGCACCCAGGTCCCACTCGCTGGAATCAAGGTTAACTCACTTTCTCAGGACATGTGTGAACAGCCCGTCCGTCCATTCCCTGGTGTTGGGGTCCAGGGTTCCATAAAGGTGGTCTTTGCTGATGGCTTTGGGGTCGATGATGTGGGCCACGCCCTCCACGCCCTCGAGCCTCTCCAAAGCCTTCAGGAGAACACGCCAAGCCATGCTCTTCCCGCTTCCCGAGGGGCCCACCATCATCAGGCCGTGGTTGATCTGGGTGATCTGGTAGAGCTGGAGGACCTGCAGAGCCAAAGACATCACATCCTGACCACTCCAGAGAAAGAACGAGAAGGTTCTTCAGCCCTTCGTGGCAGCAAACAGGAGACATGCGCTAAAGGCAAGCAAGTGCTGCACTCGAGTTTTTAAAGCAGACATTACGTGGGCCGCACCTACAAAAAACATTTCAAGAAAGGTTTTAACTAAATCGTGTGGAGTTCTTTGTTAAGCCGGGAAGGCTGGGAGCCAGTGGAAGAGGGGGTGACTACCAACCTGCCTCAGAAGAGGCACCTAAGATCCCTTCTAGAGAGGGCAGAGACCCAACAGATGAGCCATCTGTGTGACCCAGCACAGCATCGCTCACGCTCAGCAGGCAGCTCGTGTGATAATATACTTTTTAATCTCCCACAAGAACGAAACGGAGAATGCCACTAAGGACTGTAAACCATGTGCCGATTAGCAGATTTATGTTGCTAATCTACGATGTTGGGAAGTCTTGTAAGTAGAACTTTTATCGGTGTAAATACTTTGTTACGATCGCACATTCAGTCAGCATTTCCAGAGAACGAACCACAGTACGTAAGTGAGGTTTTCAGCTAAATTGTTAGGTCTACGTCAAAGTTAAGAAAAAAGCCTCAAGTCAAATCTTCATAAACCAGGGGATGTGCCTCCCTGGCCCTCGTGGTCAGGGCTCTATTAAGTGTGGCTTCTCCTAGTGGCTGCGGCTGCTGTGGCTGCATAGTGTGTGGGGGCCAGTTACCTTCTCGACCCACATTCCGCCGACTTCTTCTCCGTCTCCGTACGTCAGGTACATTTCCTGGCACACCTTCTTCAGCTCTTCTCGAAGCGCGGTCATTTCGCCCCGGTGGTACTGGACTCCGGGGAACACGTCTGACAGGAGGCTGAAGAGCAGCGGGATGTCTTCTGCCACCAGCTTGGGCACCATCGTCTCGCAGACGCTCTGTATCAGAATCTAATGGCGACAAAAGGACCGAGCCCTGAGTGGCGGGGAGCCTGGCTCCCACGGCCGCTGCCGTATCCCCAGAAGGTATGGAACACGTGGCTGTCGGTGACAGAGCGACTCAGCACGCCCCCGTGGTCCTCACTCAGTTCACCGCACCAGTATCAGTGTCTTCCACTCGCCCATCCCAGCACATGTGAATCACAACAGAACTCTCAGGCCATGGCTGGGAGGTTGAAAGGGTGAACTTGAATACTAGTGTTTACGGTGTGAGTGATTCAAACAACACGTGTACAAACCTCCTGTTCAGGTAGATTTTCTGCAATTTCTCCTTCATCAACTGCTTCCCCTCGCTCTTCTTTCTCCCTCTTAATCTTCTGAATTCTCTCCCTCTTCACGTTTCCCGCACTAACCAGCACACTCTTCAAAGCTCGAAGACCAAAGTCATAGTGGCTCTGAGAGGAGAGCTGCTCGTCACATAGTCTGCAAGGGAAGAGGTCTACCTTGGAACAGTCCACTCTCAATAGCCACATAAGCAAACATCGAGAATCAGACACAGACACTTGGGAAGACGTGCCACGATTGCAGAAATGACCCTTCAAGGGCACATCTTGCACACGCTACTGACACGGCAACAGGCAAGTCTGGGGTACTCACTTGAAGAACGGGACGATTTTGTTGGCGAGGACCTCAGCAGTGCGGAAGCCCTGTGAGTACAGCATGACCTGGGCGATGAGCTGCCGGTCGGGCTTGGTCATGGCCAAGCTCCGGAAGAGCTTCTTCAGATTGTCAGGAAGGTTGGACCTGCCTGCGTAGCCGGGGTTCATGGTGATGAAGATGGCCATGTCTGGGCTCACCTTCACCTGTTTGTTGAGCAGCTCACAAGTAATGGGGGCAGAGGCTGAAAACCAGAGAACAGGGTTGAGACTTGTGATGTTCGAGAGCGACACTAAAATCTCCCTAAAATCCCAGACAAAGCACCTGTTTCCCCATTGGCCTCTAAAGCCCAAAGGCAAAGGCCGGGACCACAGGGGAGCCCCTCTCTGGCCCTCCTACCAGCACATCGGCTACCTTCATACACCTCACGTACACGAGAGCTCTGGGAACGTGGGACACGTCACCGGGGGGGGCGCGCATATTCTGTCGTGCATTACTGTGTGTTACAAGATCAACGCAGGGATAGAAATGCGGCGCAATGGTAGGTGCAGATATAAAAACGTATCCGTGCCACACAGCTGACTGGCTCTGATCACGAAGACTGCCCTTTCAGGGGACTGACCAAAACCACCACCACCCACAGCTGAACTTTATTCCTTGGAGAGAACACTCAGCACACAGGTACTGCTTTCTCGGACACTCCTTTTCCACTGAGGAGGCCTACAGGGCCTTTGGGAAGACAAGTTCCTATTATCGCGGAACAAAAGTGACCCCGCCAATTAACTGCACGTGCCCTGTCCGCCACAGGTGTCATCGCTTCCTCCAGCACGCACCCTGCCTCCGCCGGGCATGCCGGGCTTCGTGTGGCCCGAGGCAGGGGAAGCAGTCCTCAAGCCTCTCAGAAGGTCATCCGATGGTGACAGAGGGCGTGTTCCTAAAGCTCCCTGTGACAACACTCTGCCAACAGGTGGCAGCAAGGCTGACCCTGTGGGCGTGCAGGGGGGAGCAGGGAGAGCCCTCACCGGCCCAACACTCAGTGCGGGCGGACAGTGAGGGACGGAGCACAGGGACTCTCGCTCACCGGGGGAAGGACAGCTAGGGCTTTGGGCCGCTCTGGTCCGGAGAATGCAAACTGCTCGTGCAGTGTTATCCCGGGCCCCGCCGCCCTGCCTGCAATAGTGAGTCCCTGGAGCGAAGTGAAACTCTCACTCGTTTCTAATCACAGAGGTGTGACCCAGCCCCCGTGGACTCTCCTTCCACAGCCGCTAAGTAACGTGCAGAGGAAAAGGGAAGTCTCACTCTTATCGCAGTTGGGGTTGGAGTGCTCCCGCAGCGCTTCCTGAATGCACTGCACCTGCTGCGACACGGCTGACAGCATCCGCTCCTCCAGGCGGTTGAACTCGTCAAAGCAGCCCCACGCACCCACCTGGCAGAGCCCCACAAAGATCCGTCCCATCGCCTGAAACCGAACAAAGACAGGAGCTCAAACCACCTGCTTCGGGCGGGCTCCACGGCCCTGATCCGGCGGGACCTCGGGCTACCACCTCCCCCCACCCCCGGGTGGCTGTGAGCGTGACATCAGGTTCACACGGGAGGTGCGGGGCCTGCACACAGAAGTGCTTCACTAACAATGGCGATTGTCTGTGTACAGACGTAGGGCATCACACCTTTTCTCCTCCTGTGCCGATTCCAAAGATAGAGCTGTTTTTATTCTGCCCCTTTTTGTTGATTAAAAAAATCTTTTCCATCATAGTTACTTATTCCCACACATAGGCACTAACCGTCTCTTCCAGAAACAATGCAGCTCAAGTCAACACCAAAGCAGGTATGTCGGACACCCCACTCAAAACCACACCATCCCTGGGACTCAGAAGGCCAGACGGGCCGTGCCAAGCCGTGAGGCCAGGAGCCCTGAGAGGAGTCCAGGCGTGGTACTCCCCAGCTGACCTCTCAGGCCGTTAGATTTTAGGTGGACTCAGAAATCTTCTCACCTGGAAATCAAAGGTTTCATCGCAGTTGAAGACCAAAACAAAGCGTCCAAGCTGATGGCCAAGAGCTTTGACGGACTCTGTCTTCCCAGTCCCGGCCGGCCCTATTGTTTGAAGAAGAGTGACTGAGTACTTGAGTCCACAAGGAGGTATCGTTAGCCTTACCCAGCTCGTTTACAAAATCAAAGGACGTGTAACAACTGCAGACAAATCTGAGGTTCTAGAACGTATGAGCTACGTAATTAAGAAATACATTTAAAATTGTTGATTTAATCTTTACAAATTGCATTTACTCTCTCCATCTGTCCGGGTCTGTGGAGTAACTTACCGAAAGGGGACCCCCCCAGCCTGGCCTCCAAGGCTTGTGTCATGGTCAAATAGCAGCGGTCGGTGAGGGGGGTCTGGACCAGCTTGTCCTGAACACCCAGGTACTCAAAGCCATAGTTAAATTTGGCATTTGCCATTTGGATCGACAACTGCTGTAGCACATCGGTTTGCTTAGGGTCGAAGTAAAAGCGCATCTGGCTGAGCCATTCGAAAGATTTGGCATTGTCGATCTTGCTTTTGATCAAGGAGCGTGTAACGTCCCTCTGGTGAACCAACTCTGTAATCTGAACACAGAGTCACTTATTAAGACTTTGTCATAAACTGGAGGAGTGCAAGGACACTGCATTTCCTGGGCACGTGATCATTTAGCAGACTTTTGAGATTCAAGATCCAGCTGCAATAGCTTTCAGTGAATATTCCAAACCCAAATTCCCTTCCAAAAACAGCACTGGCATTCCCACAATGAAATTACACAGAATCAAGAGCTGCAGCAAAACCAAACCACCAACAAACAAAAACACCCAACGTCAAGCGAAGACCTAACTAGCATGAAATGTGTCAGGAGAACGGCTGTCTCTGTCCCCAGTCTGTCCCCTGCAGGCTGGGCGCCAACACCGGTGCAGGCACACCTGGGCGCCTCTCTGGGAAGGGGCTGACAAGCAAAGGCAAAAGTCCTGGTCAAGGCTCCCCACCTCCCCTTCCCCAGGATGTGTCCACATAACTCCCCTGCTCCCCCAAGGCTACCTTTCAACAGAACAGAGCGATACCCACACCAGAGAGCTCACAAATGCACCACCTCCTTCTCTCCCTACCACCAGTAAGAGTGCTCCCAGGCGTGATCTCCGCTGACTGCCTGCACTGAAGGCAGGGCCTAACCGGTGAGGAGTGAGTCAGGCAGGCGCGGGACTAACCAAGTGCTCCAGCTTCCGCCTCCGCAGCGGTGGCTGCTCCATGAGGACCGAGTCGGCCAACACGTTGAGGGTGACCTCCACGTTGCTCAGCACGGAGTGCAAGGGTGCCGCGTCACCGCTTCCGCCGATGCTGCTCAGAGCCGTCTCCACGTTTTCAGACCAGGCTATCTGGGCTGACAAAACCACAAGCTGGGCCTGGAAGACAGGAGACACGAGACCCAAAGGATCGTTTTGGAGACCAGCCGGTGCATCCGCCTCTCCGCTGACCCACTTCTACTACACGTTACCTGGTACTTATCAATCCAAGTGATGTAGGTATTTGGGTCAATCGAAGTTGCTTTACCAAAAATCTCAACTTCTGTAACAGACTCAGCCAGAAGTTTAGCCAGTGTGACTCTCATCTCCTTTTCTACCAGCGTGAGCCACTCGTTGATTTTGGGATGTTCAGTAATCGATACAGGAGTTTTAAACATAACCTAAAATACATACGATACAAGAATTAAGATGTACAAAGGCAGGAGAGAAGCATTCTAAATTACAATCATAAACTTCACTACCTCCTCTCCTTCACGGGAGGAAATGCCCAAGACGACAGAGTTATCCTCGTTTAGGATGATGCTCGAAACGCCAGCAAACATTTTCTTGAAATGTTTCTGTAACTTAGCTACATTCTTACTGTTTCCAATGATTTCAAGCAAATCTTCATCACCCACAAAATAGAACCTAAAATTAAAATAGCATTCAAGTTGTAAAATGTCACATACACATAAATAAGGTGAATCAAAATGGAACTTCAAATTGCAGGAAGGGAAACTAGACTTGGATGGTGATGGACAATCTCCAATCTAAACTAGGTCACATCCGAGTTTCCTCCAGCCCTCAGCAAAGGACACACGTTTGTTGAACAAGCTACTGAAGAGGGATTCCATGCACTTCATGCCATTCACCTTACTTCATGAACGTATTTTTTTAAAGTCTGTTCAAGGGGCACCTAGGTAGCTTGAGTATCTGCTCTTGATTTTGGCTCAGGTCATGATCTCACCATTCGTGATACTGAGCCCTGCATCGGGCTCCGGGCTGACAGCAAGGAACCTGCTTGGGATTCTGTTTCCTTTCCCCACTCTCTTCCTCTCTCTCAAAACAAACAAAATAAATAAAAGCCTGTTCAATTTACAGTAAGCAAACTATTCAGAAAGGAAGAAATGCCGTTTGGAAAACAATCAGAGCTAAACTTTTAAGAGATGCAAGCTACCTAGAAGGGTGGATAATAGTTTCAATGAAGCTTAATAAACAAACACAAGACAGAAGAAAGTGAGGAATTATTTAACATTATAATTAGGAATATGGGCGCCTGGGTGACTCAGTCCGTTGTGTCCGAGCCCCGTGTGGGGCTCTGTGCTGGCAGTTCAGAGCCTGGAGCCTGCTTCAGATTCTGTGTCTCCATCTCTCTCTCTGCTCCTCCCCCCGCCCTTTCACTCTCACGCACACATGCTCTAAAATAAGCATTTTTTTTAAAAAAGGAATAAATGCGCGGAAAGGGAGTAACACTCATTTTGTTACTAGTAACAAAACTTCTGATGTCAAAGTGACTAACACACAGACCCACAGGGGAGAGGGGAGGCTCCCGAACTTCAACTCAACTTCAGCTCAAGTCAAAGCAATCATCTTACCTGGGGAAAGAGGATCGCTCTCTTTCTAGGTATTCTCCCAATGCTTTCTGGATCTTTCCTAGCAGGTCTGCCAGTCTCTCCAGAGACCTCTGTACCCCCTGGATATTCAGAACATCCATTACAAGGGGAGACTTGGATACTTTTTTCATCAGAGCCAAAAACTCCGTGCTGATACTACGAATCAAATCAAAAGTGTCGTTAGCCTTTACGTGAAGAAGGGTCACCAGTCACACCTACCCCTCAGCTCCTTTGCACCCAGGCTGGAGGCCATACCTCTGGAACCTCTGGGTCTCCACCGGCAGCAGGTGCTTGATATCTGCGCTGCCCGTGAAGATGCCTTCCAGGTACACCCACCGCCTCTGCACGTCAATCCACACGTCAAAGAGAGCCATGATCCGATTCAGCTTATCTTCCCAGCTCAGGGCATCCTCTTCGAAAACCTAGTAGGCAGATGGGAAGCAGAGCCCAGCTGCTAAGCGATTCACTCATAGATATGCCAAAACTTACTAAAAAAACTGCAGGTTATGTCAAGTTATTTGACTCACGCTTTAAAAAACAGCTTCTGGTAACTGCCAGTCAAAAGTATTACAGAGAAAGTGCAGGGGAAAGCCCGATCAGAGAGGGAAAGCCTGCCCAACAAGGGTACCTTGTAGTACGGAGAGAGCTTCATGGCGGAGACACTGTTGATGTGCTCTTTGACCTTGTTGAAGAGGTCATCCCAACCTCGGATCAAGCGACACTTGTTCTGATAGTTAACCAAGTCTAACTCGTAAGTATTCCATACTTCTCTTATCTGAATTAAAACCAAAAAGTGGCACCTTATTAGTATGTGGGTGTCTGCCAGGTGTACAAGCAGCCAAGTGCTATGGGGACAAAAGGACCGCAGATGAAGCTCTTGTTTTTACACAGCTCAAACTGGCCTCACAGCCTGAAATGGGACATAAATGGGGCTATCGGTCTATTTACTCACCTGCTTCAAAAATTCTTCCAAAGCCATCTCCCCTTGTGCCACAAGCAGCACATCCTTGACAATAGCTTCATTTTTCTGCAAGTCAACATCCCAGATTTGGCCAAGGGTTAGCTCAGAAACAACCCAGTTGACATGAAGTCTTTTCATCAGCTGCTTCCAGTGGCGATCTTTGAGTGCTTCGGACTTCAGTTCAATCACCAGCATGTTTATCTGCGGAGAGAGTAAGCAAGGTTACCGTGCAGCTGTGTTCCTAACAGACACCCACGACCCCAGCACCGAACCACTACCTTCAGGTAGCCTTTCAGAAGCCTCTGGACAAACTCATAGGATGCGTACTGCCGTAATCGGGCAGGGAAGTTTTTCAGCTGGTTCAGGAGGCCATCTAAATTTTGTCGAAGCTGTCAAGAGGAACACAAAATGATATTTAGTTTGCCAACATTTCTTTAAATGGTGAAATATCTTAAAAAATGTTTTCTGGGGGTGCCTGGGTGGCTCAGGAAATGAAGCGTGACTCTTGACTGTGGCTCAGGTCATGATTTCACAGTTCATGAGCTCGAGCCCTGCATTGGGCGGAGCTGACAGGGTAGAGCCTGCTTGGAATTCTTCCTCCTTCTCTCTCTGTCCCTCCCCCGCTCATTCTTTGTATCTTTCTCAAAAATAAAAACAAAACTTAAAAAAAAAAAAGGTTTCCAAACAGATTTTTCATCAGTCCACATAAATCCTAAATGACCGTCATGTGACATTCTGAGGATGCACAATACAGTTCCCTGCCTGCGAAGCTCCTGAGTGGTCTACGACCGTCAGCATATGAGGACACACACCACATCTCCTTTAGGTGTACCTTCCGAGGCTGGACAGAAACCCACGGCTGCTCCTTCATCTGATCAATCTGCTCCCAGACCTTGGAAAGTTCCGACCAAACGCCTTTAAGGTCCTGCAGTTCTTCTAAGGCCACCTGAAATCACGACAGTAGAACAGTGAGACCGTGGATGAAGAAACCACCGCGGCTCTGGCAGAGCCCCTGATGCGGCCCTGGTCAAGGGCAGACTCAGGATGAGGAGCCCCACCCCCGCGGTCCGCACCTGGACGCGCTCTTCACTGCCGCTGAGCAGCCCCGTGTCGGTCAACTCCAGCGCCTCCTTGGCCTTCGCACACTTCTCCCGGTCGTCCTTCAGCCTGCCGAACTTTCCTTCGTATATGGTAAGAGCCTGAAGCGCCTCCTCTGGGCGGAGATTGCCCTGAAAGCAAAGTGCACAATTGCAGGGCGAGGTCCCAGGACAGGTGCGTGCTTTGGCTCTGAAATGGTGGAAAGCACCTGCTGGGAGTCTGGAAATCTGTGATTCCCTGAACATGTCCACACATGTAAATCTTCAGCAAGATGTACACTTACAGTTCGTGTACATCACTGAGTGTTAACTTCTACTTCCATGTTTGACGTCAATAAAGGTATGAAGGAGAAAGGTGGAGCACCTCTCCGTTTAGTCACTGTCTCACTGAGTGCCTTGGGAGACAGGAAGAGAGGAGTCAGGACAGACTGGGGCCTGGAGCAGGATGCTCCCGACCCGAGGGGACATGGCTCTCGGGAGGCTGCTGGCCACGCACTCCCGAGGCACACAGCTGTTACATCAGTTCCGCAGACAAGAATGAGAAATCAAGTAGTCCTCAGGGAAACGGCCTCCAGTTGACCATTAAAGTACTACTGGCTTACTCTTAATTTTAATAACTTGAGAATGACTGTATAAAATAGCATTGAAAATTTAAGCTAGAACACATTACTAGCAAAAAACGGCAAGAAAACATATTCAAATTTTGGTGATCAGAATCTCGCCTGTTGATCAATACTCACTCCCCTGCTGCAGCTAGCATTCTGCCTGAGCTACAGTGCCAGGATTAGTGACAGAGAAGATCTCCATAAAACAGGGGCCCTTCCAGGCCCTGGACAGTGTATGACTTTAGTATTGTAGTGCTCACAGGTGCAGAGCACATAACAAGCTTTTAAAACTCATAAGGGACAGAAAACTAGCCAAAATGACAAAACGGAAGAATTCTCTTCAAAAGAAATTCCAGAAAGAAGTGACAGCTAAAGAATTGGTCAAAACAGATAGAAGCAACATAACTGAACAAGAATTTAGAATAACAGGCATAAAATTAATTGCTGGGCTTGAAAAAAACATAAAAGACAGAGAATCTACTGCTGCAGAGATCAAGAGACTAAAAAATAGTCATGATGAATTTAAAAATGCTATAAATGAGGTGCAAAATAAAATGGAGGTGGTCACAGTGTGGACTGAAGAGACAGAGAAGAGAATAGGTGAATTAGAAGATAAAATTATGGGAAAAGAGGAAGCTGAGAAAAAGATAAAAAAAAATCCAGGATCATGAGGGGAGAATTAGAGAACTAAGTGATTCAATCAAACAGAACAATATCCGTATCATAGGAATTCCAGAAGAAGAGAGAGAAAGGCGCTGAAGATGTACTTAAACAAATCATAGCAGAGAACTTTCCCAATCTGGAGAATGGAAACAGGCATTGAAATCCAAGAGGCACAGAGAACTCCCTTCAGACGTAACTTGAATTGAACTTCTGCACGACATATCATAGTGAAACTGGCAAAATACAAGGAAAAAGAGAGAATTCTGAAAGCAGCTAGGGATAAACGGGCCTTCACACACAAAGATAGACACATAAGGGTAGTAGCAGACCTATCTACTCAAACTTGGCAGGCCAGACAGGAATGGCACGAAATCTTCAATGTGATGAACAGGAAAAATATGCAGCCAAGAATACTTTATCCAGCAAGTCTGTCATTCAGGATAGAAGGAGAGTTAAAGGTCTTCCCAAACAAACAAAAACTGAAGGAATTTATCACCACTAAACCAGGCCCACAAGAGATCCTAAGAGGGACTCTGTGAGTGAAATGTCGCAAGGACCACAAAGTACCAGAGACATCACTACAAGCATGAAACCTACAGATAACATGATGACTCTAAACCCATATCTTTCAATAACAACACTGAATGTAAATCCACTAAATGCTCCAATCAAAAGACACAGAGTATCAGAATGGATAAAAAAACAAGACCCATCTATTTGCTGTCTACAAGAGACTCATTTTAGACCTGGAACACCTTCAGATTGAAAGTGAGGGGATGGAGAACTATCTATTATGCTACTGGAAGTCAAAAGAAAGTAACAAACTAGACTTTCAATTAAAGGCTGTAACAAGAGATGAAGAAGGGCATTATATAATTACACAGTCTATCCATCAGGAAGAGCTAATAATTGTAAATGTCTATGTGCCGAATATGGGAGCCCCCAAATATATAAAACAATTAATCACAAACATAAGCAACCTTATTGATAAGAATGTGGTAATTGCAGGGGACTTTAATACTCCACTTACAACAATGGACACAGCATCTAGACAGAGAATCAGTAAAGAAACAATGGCCCTGAACGATACATTGGACCAGATGGACTTGACAGATATATTTAGAACTCTACATCCCAAAGGAGCAGAATATACTTTCTTCTCCTGTGCACATGGAACATTCTCCAAGATAGATCACACACTGGGTCATAAAACAGCCCTCAAAAATATAAAAGAATTGAGATCGTACCATGCACACTCTCAGATCACAATGCTATGAAACTTGAAAGCAACCACAGGAAAAAGTCTGGAAAACCTCTGAAAGCATGGAAGTTAAAGAACATCCTACTCAAGAATGAATGGGTCAACCAGGCAATTAGAGAAAAAATTTAAAAATATATGGAAACAAATGAAAATGAAAATACAACAATCCAAATGCTTTGGGATGCAGCAAAGGCAGTCCTGAGAGGAAAATACATTGCAATCCAAGCCTATCTCAAGAAACAAGAAAAATCCCAAATACAAAATCTAACAGCACACTTAAAGGAACCAGAAGCAGAACAGCAAAGACACCCCAAACCCAGCAGAAGGAAAAATAATAAAGAGCAGAGCAGAAATAAATAACATAGAATCCAAAAACAGTAGAACAGATCAATGAAACCAAGAGTTGGTTTTTTGAAAAAATAAAATTGATAAGCCTCTAACCAGGCTTGTCAAAAAGGGAGAGGACTCAAATAGATAAAATCACGAATGAAAATGGATTTATCACAACCAATCCCTCAGAAATACAAGCAATTACCAGGGAACACTATGAAAAATTATACGCCAACAAACTGGACAACCTGGAAGAAATGGACAAATTCCCAAACACCCATACACTACCAAAACTCAAACGGGAAGAAATAGAAAATTTGAACAGACCCATAACTGGGGAAGAAATTCAATCAGTTATCAAAAATCTCCCAACAAATAAGACTCCAGGACCAGCAGGCTTCCCTGGGGAATTCTACCAGACATTTAAAGCAGAGATAATACCTATCCTTCTCAAGCTGTTCCAAAAAACAGAAAGAGAAGGAAAACTTCCAGACTCATTCTATGAAGCCAGATTTACTTTGATTCCCAAACCAGACAGAAACCCAGCAGAAAAAGAGAACTACAGGCCAATATCCCTGATGAATATGGATGCAAAAATTCTCAACAAGATACTAGCAAATTGAATTCAACAGCATATAAAAAGAATTATTCACCATGATCAAGTGAGACTCATTCCTGGGCTGCAGGGCTGGTTCAATATTCGCAAATCAATCAACATGATACATCACGTTAATGAAAGAAAAGAACCGTATGATCCTGTCAATAGATGCAGAAAAAGCATTTGACAAAATACAGCATCCTTTCTTAATAAAAACCCTCAAGAAAGGCAGGATAGAAGGAACATACTTAAACATCATAAAAGCCACTTATGAAAAGCCCACAGCTAATATCATCTTCAGTGGGGAAAAACAGAACTTTCCCTCTGAAATCAGGAACACGACAGGGATGTCCACTCTCACCACTGTTGTTCAACATAGTGTTGGAAGCCCTAGCATCAGCAATCAGACAACAAAGCGAAATCAAAGGCATCAAAATTGGCAAAGACGAAGTCAAACTTTCGCTTTTCCCAGATGACATGATACTCTACACGGAAAACCTGACAGACTCCACCAACAGTCTGTTAGAACGGACACATGAATTCAGCAAAGTCGCAGGGTACGAAATCAATGTACAGAAATTGGTTGCATTCTTATACACCAATGATGAAGCAACAGAAAAATAAAGAAACTGACCCCATTCACAATTGCACCAAGAACCATAAAATACCTAGGAAGAAACCTAACCAAAGATGTAAAAGATCTGCATGCTGAAAACTATAGAAAGCTTATGAAGGAAACTGAAGAAGACACAAAGAAATGGAGAAACATTCCGTGCTCACGGATTGGAAGAATATTGTTAAAATGTCAATACTACCCAAAGCTATCTACACATTTAATGCAATCCCAATCAAAACTGCACCAGCATTCTTCTCAAAGCTAGAACAAACAATCCTAAAATTTGTATGGAACCACAAAAGACCCCGAATAGCCAAAGTAATATTTGAAGAAAAAAACAAAGCAGGAAGCACCACGATTTCAGACTTTAGCCTCTACTACAAAGCTGTAATCATCAAGACAGCATGGTATTGGCACAGAAACAGACACGTAGACCAATGGAATAGAATAGAGAACCCAGAATTGGACCCACTAATCTGGCCAACTAATCTTTGACAAAGCAGGAAAGGGCATCCAATGGAAAAAAGAGAGTCTCTTTAGCAAATGGTGCTGGGAGAACTGGACAGCAACATGCGGAAGAATGAAACTAGACCACTTTCTTACACCATACACAAAAATAAACTCAGAATGGATGAAGGACCTGAATGTGAGACAGGAAACCATCAAAACCCTAGAGGAGAAAGCTGGCAACAACCTCTTTGACCTCAGTCATAGCAATCTCTCACTTGACACATCTCCAAAGGCAAGGGAATTAAAAGCAAAAATGAACTATTGGGACCTCATCAAGATAAAAAGCTTCTGCACTGCAAAGCAAACAATCAACAAAACTAAAAGGCAATCGACAGAATGGGAAAAGATATTTGCAAATGATATATCAGATAAAGGCCTAGTATCCAAAATCTATAAAGAACTCAAACTCCACACCTGAAAAACATATAATCCAGTGAAGAAATGGGCAGAAGACATGAACAGACACTTGTCCGAAGAAGACATCCAGATAGCCAACAGACACATGAAAAGATGCTCAATGTCACTCCTCATCAGGGAAATACAAATCAAAACCATGCTGAGATACCACCTCACGTCGGTCAGAGTGGCTAAAATGAACAAATCAGGAGACTATAGATGCTGGAGAGGATGTGGAGAAACGGGAACCCTCTTGCACTGTTGGGTGGGAATGCAAACTGGGGCAGCCGCTCTGGAAAACAGTGTGGAGGTTCCTCAAAAAATTAAAAATAAAACTACCCTACGACCCAGCAATAGCACTACTAGGAATTTACCCAAGGGATACAGGAGTACTGATTCACAGGGGCACATGTATCCCAATGTTTATAGCAGCACTTTCAACAATAGCCTAATTATGGAAAGAGCCTAAATATCCATCAACTGACGAATGGATAAAGAAGATGTGGTTTATATATACCACGGGATACTACTTGGCAATGAGAAAGAATGAAATATGGCCATCTGCAGCAACATGGATGGAACTAGAGGGTATTATGCTAAGTGAAATAAGTCATACAGAGAAAGATACCTTATGTTTTCACTCATATGTAGATCTTGAGAAACGTAACAGAAGACCATGGGGGAGGGGAAGGGGAAAAAAAAGTTACAGAGAGGGAGGGAGGCAAACTGTAAGAGACTCTTAAATAGTGAAAACAAACAGTGTTGATGGGGGGTTGGGGGAGAGGGGAAAGCGGGTGATGGGCACTGAGGAGGTCACCTGTTGGGATGAGCACTGGGTGTTGTATGGAAACCAATTTGACGATAAATTATATTAAAAAAAATTAAAAAAGTACGAGACTCATGTAAACAAAAACAAACAAACAAAAAAACCACGGGCCCTTGAACCAAAACTGAACACAAAACAGGACCTTTGGGCGCAGCATCACAGCCAGGGCTGAGGCAGCACAGAGCCCTATGGAGTAGATGGTGGGAGGCTAGACCTGTCACCAGCCCTGGTGTGGATCAGTGACACCCAAACTAGAAAACCTGACTGACATTCAAAGTCCCATGACCACCTTCCCCCTTCTCTTTCCTGCCTATGTTTCTATGTATAAATAAATGACCCTGAATTCTGCCCTGGAAAACCAGGTATGCCGTTATGTACTTGCTCGAGCCTCGCACTCGACGTCACCTCTGCCGAAGTCCTCCCTCACCATCTGCCCTCCCTCCCTCAGGTCTTACCACCCCCACCCCTTCCCCTCCCGGCAGCACACCCAACACCGCTCTCTCTCCCAGCTCTCGCCCTTCCCCGCGGCCCCTCGCACCACCTGACTCGAACACGCGTTTTCCTTGCTCGTTTCTCCCTGCGTCTCCCACTGCAATGTGACTCCACGGGGATGGGGGCTCCTGTCCTTCCTGTTCACTGCTCCATCCCCACGGCACAGAACAGTCAGAGCTCAATGAAAGGATAGCTTAGGAACAAAAAACTTTTTTAAAACCACCTCATGATTTACATGCTCGTCATGAGGGGTTTCTGGGTAAGAAGAGGTCTCGTTGGCTTTCACTTGTCAAACAGACCACGTGCAAGTTTTAGTTACAAAAAGGAGAAGTCCTCATTAGTGGGAAAGCTAATCCACAGCAGAGCCTTTTTAAGTTTGGGCGAAAAGACGGCGAATCACGCTGTGGGCTCAGGGCAAACTGTGACGCTGGCGGGACTCACCGTGACAGGCTTGGTCTTCTCCCAGTCCGTCAGCAGGTCGGTGGTGCGGCTCTCCACGGCCCGGTCCTCCTGCACGATCTTCATCTGCAGGTTTGCCACCTGCTGCTGAATGGCAGAGTCCTTCCGCCGCATGATGTCGTTGAAGGCCCCCCACTCACCCTCTATGTTGTCGATGTAGAGCCAGGAGGGCGGGAACTGGAACCTCTGCTTCTCCAGCAGGCGCTGGCCATTGCGGTAGAGCTGCACGGGTCAGAACACAGGTGGTTGTAGTTCTAGAATCACAGAGACTGTCGTCAGACCCCCACGTAAAGGGAAGACGGCGTGCGGCTACAGAACACACAACAACGCCTGCTCTTCTCTGGAAACCTTCCACGCTGAGAGCACGGCGCTCAGGGAGCAGCGGGGCCCGGGCCCGCCGCGGCTGGTGCGTCACCGTGCCTGGCTGCAGCCGGGGGGCCCGGCCAGGATCGAAGGCACGCTGGGCTGTGCTTCACCCCCTCCTTCCAAATTACAAACAGAACGCAAGTCTGAGGACTCGAAGAACAACCACTAAAGTAAAAGATTTTAAAAGGCAAAACGCGGTGGACCTCAAACCTCAAGAGCTGTTTAAAACGCGGATCCCCAGAATGCCAGTGCCTGCCCTCAAGCAGCCCGTCAGGTGGCTGTCAGGAAGACGGTGGTGGCCTGCAGGCACCTAATTTCTGAAACCGTGCCTCACGAGGTGATGATGAGAATTTTCACCGTTCACAGAGCTCACCTCAACTTGTTTCTCAAACTGTTTTATCTTTCGTTTCAAAGACTGCACGTAGGTGATGAAGGTCACCGCGTCCGAGGTGCTGGCCGTGTCCACCGAGTGCTGCTCCAACTCCTGCCGTGACTGTGTGGACAGAGCACAGGAATTCAACACGGAGCCGAGGGTTTACCGGCAGACTCGCGACACGGCCAGGATCCCGCCTCCTCACCTTCGAGATCTGGGAATGGAATTCTGTCATGTTTGACCCGAGCATCTGCCCAAATTTGCTGAGAACCTCCTTATGCCAAGAGTCGTACTTCAAGTTCACCTTGGACTGCACCTGTGGGGGAATGAGCCCAGGACGACAGATCGTCAGTCCCTCGCGCCGGGGTGTTCACGCTTCCACGCGTCCTCGTCACCCGCAGACGCTGCCTTTACAGCGACCTCCACCCCCTGCCCCGGGGGGGCGGAGCTCACCTTGCCGTAATCTATGACTACTGGCCCAAACTCCTTCTTGGTTTCCGCATTGTCAAAAGTTCCTCGGGCCTTCCGTATTTGCACCAGGAGAGCCTGCCATTTGTTGAGATCTTCTCCGAGTCTGTTGTAGATGTTTTCGGCTTGCATGTCCCACAGGCACTGGTACTGAAGCCAGACCTGCAGGTGGACGGGAGGGTCAGATAGCACAGCTGGGCCTCTTACAGAATGTTCACACGCATTAGGTTCACGTCTCACTTGTTGTCAATACTGTCAGAAAAATTCACTTCAAATTCTCCCAATTTTTATATTAAAAAGGAGTAACATTTATTGCTGTCTAAAATAATAGTTAATATTCTGTAAGATCTGTCCTACCATTCACTGGCTGCTTTCAAATAAGCAAGTGTCATCAATTACATCATATTAGACACACATTACATAGATTTCGGCTCCCGTGTTCATCAGACCTCATATTCACTATGCCTAAACACCCTCCACAACGTATTTCAATGAGACGGGGAGCTTCTCACCTTGACATACTGCTCGACCTCAGTCACGATGCCCATGACCGCAGAGTAGGACTCTTCCAGGGCAACGGGGCCATCAGGCATCCGCGTTAAAGCATTCCGGTAGAATTTCTCTTCTTCAGTCAATTCGTAATGAACACCCACCTAAGCAAGCAGAACCAGAAGAAACACAAGCAGTGTGTACAAAGATGTTCATCTCAGAGCCACCTTTCACCGAATTCAAACGAACCGAAGCAAGAGCCCGCTATACAAATGGCATTTGGAACATCTGCTTACCCCAGCCACAAGAAATCAGAGGCCTCCTCAACTCATCAACCAGTGAAGGGACATCAGATCAAGCACAAGTTAGAAAACCCAAAAACCGCTACAGAGCACTTTGAGACCTCTCTCTCATCTGAGAGCAGAACATTAAAGGCAATGTCCAAAGAATGGAGATTTCCATGACCAAATATTTACACCGACTTGGACGATGGAAGCGATGACACATGCATCGTTTCAATGATCTGAGTGCTGGCTATGTGCCAGGCACTGCTGTGGGCACAAGAAACAGACAAAAAACTCTGCTCACATGGGCTTACGCTCTGTGGGAGGAGAGATACTTCTCAGCAGGTGAGAAGTACTATGGAAATAAAGCAGGAAAGAGGAGGGCTGGGAGTGTGGGGTTGGGGAAGGTCAGGGAAGGCCTCACTGAGCAGGACCAGGAGAGGGAGGGAGTGAGCCATGTCAGTATGTTGCTACCGGGGGTTCTGAACAGGGAGGTCAGCAAGTGCAAAGGCCCAGGGGCAGGAGCCTGCCTGGAATGTGAAGAGAGCAAGAGGCCAGTGTGGCTGGAACAGAGCCAGCGAGGGAGATACTGGCACTCAAGTCAGAGAAGCAACGAGCGGCATATTACGTGGGGCCCAGCACTCTGCCATGGGACATGGGCTTTCATGGGGAGTGACACGAGAAGCCATCAACAGGCTCTGGGAAGAAGTGTTGGGACGGACATAAAATCTAAGACTTTGGCTGCTGTGTTGAAAACAGATTTTAGCAGGGGGCAAAGGCAGACAGAGACCTGTCAGAAGGGAACTTTAAGAATCCAAGTGAGGGATGATGGTACCTTGGACCAGTGGGATCAGTGGATGTGGGAAAAAGAAGATCAGGGTTAACTCTGCAGATGGAAACAGTGGGAGGCAAGGGTGACACCCCAGCTTGGCCCTGAGCAGGCTGAAGGCAGAGAAAAGGAGTGGGGGTGGCAGCTAGTCTGAGGGAGGGGGTCAGACGCACACTCAGTTTTCACACCCATCGGTCTTGTGGAGATGCCCGGGGGGCGGGCTGGGGAGATGGGTCTAGAGCTCAGGATAAAGGCCGGGCTGGAGGTATGAGCCCAGTTGTCCCATCTGGCCGGCAATGGACCAGGTGAGACAGGTGCTGGGGATGGAGAGTGCACTCAAACAGTAGAAGCCAGAAGAGAGAGCCAAGGAAGAGCCACAGGGGACACTGGCCAGTGAGATGGGAGGAAAACCAGGACAGCCAAGCAGAACAAGCATATCAAGTGGCGGGGGGGGGGGGGGGGGGTGCACACCGTCACATCCTGCCACTGACACTTCTCAAGGGCTGAGAAGCCTGCCATAACAGCAGGGAAACGCCTGTGACCCTGATGCCTGAGGGGCTGGACCCGGAGCAGGTGTGCAGACGAGTTCTCTGTGTTTTCACCAAGGGGAGCTGAGAAGTAAGGTGGCTAGAGGGTGACAGGAGGCTCAGCAGAGGGAAGGGGAGCTGGGCCACAGAGCAGGGGCACGGGCTCCAGCGTCAGAGGGGCTGGCTTCTGTTTGGTTCAGTGTGGAGACAACAGGACAGCAGTGTGAACGGACACCTGACGAGAAATATCCTGCAGTCTGCACACTCCCAGAGCGAAAGGAACGGTTCATAGCTCGGTTCGGATTAGCTGGTCACCACCAAGGCTGAGTCTACGGGGGGGTTGCTACCACAAAAACACCTCAGAACTGAGCCTATGCTGCTTATATTCAAAGCTGAGACTTTCTAGAAGAGCCTGTTGCAACAGAGGTTATGGAAATCTGCTTATTCGAAAACCACCAGTCTTGTTTAGAAGTAATGTTGCTCAGACCAGGGACTAAACAGTCTTTTCAGTTTTCCTTTTGCTCCAAAAGCACATTATTATTATTGATACTCTTATTAAAGAGTATATCCGGGATTTGTTTTAAAATAGTCTGGTGGGGAGGAGGAGGAGGGAAAGGAATAAAAATTTAAATTGGCCACATGATAAACAAAGCAGGCTGATGTGAATCATGAGATTCCCTCTACTTTTGTATCTACAAACTTCTATATTAAAAAGTGGGGGTGGGGAGAAAGAGGAATTAAAAGACAGGTTCATGGGGGAAATTTCTGAGAGACTACCGAAATCAGAACTGCAGATGCAACGATTTGGGAAAGCAGCCACTGGGGAAAAATGCCAAGTCACATAAGCCTTCCTCTAGCTTTCCCTTAGAATGCAGAGTCCCAAGTCGGGAGTCTTGAAAGACATATGGAGAGCACCATTTCAAGGGATATGGAGGAGAGGTGGCGCCCCAGGGCCCTAGGGAGGCCTGGGCAGAGGCCATGTGGTGCGAGTCCCCGGAAGGCTCACCTGGTACCTCTGACTCTGGATCCTGGGCAGAGACAGCACAACCATCTTCCAGGCAAACATTTCCTGGTACAGCTTGTACCTGCACTCTTCGATGGGCGGGTTCAAATAGATGACCTGATTGGTTATCCTTAGCTCATGAACGACATTCTGTAAAGGGAAGATTTCATTTCTTACTCAAATATCTATTTCAATAATAGGCTTTCATGCATTTGTGCCGCCAGAATCAGTATTCACAAGAAGGGTGATCATTTCTGGATTAAAAATCTAATACCGAAGCATGGCACTGATGTACTAATAAATTACCGAACGCCTCCAGGGGCCACCTTCAATCAAACGGTACCGGATATACACGTACGTGATCGTCACTCAGTAATTCCCTCAAGTACAATTGGGTGCTTGGAAAGTTTAAATTCAAAATTGGGTAAAAAGTATACAAATTATAGCTTAGTTATTTTTGTCATACAAAGCATTAGAATAATTTTAAATGAATTTTCTTGAAAGAAAGTACTTTCTCAAAGTAAAAAAAGTGGTTTTGATGCATAATATTTTTCTCCCTCTGAATTATGAACCTACTTGAGTCTGAACCACGGGTCTGTTACTTTAATGGACATCATGGTCTGCTGTAGCCCATGTGTGGAGTGCATGGCCCTCCCCAGAGGATAAGAAGCCAGAGGGCAGGCACTGCTTAGGCGCTTCCTGGATCCCCCGTGCGTAGGTGCTGAACACACAATGGGTGCTCAATGGCACCATCTGCTTTAATATGCGTGGTGATCTCTGGACATAATGACCTCAGGACCTCACAACCCTGTGTCACTGATGCAGCCACACGAGACTGGCATTAGCTGTCAGACATGCGGCACGGGCGTAGGTTTAGGAGTCAAGGTGAGTCTGTGCCACCTGCCAGTGCCTGCTTTAAGCTGAGCAAGATTTCCACCTCCACCTCCACTGGGTAACTGCTCTGGCTTACACAGACCCATTTGCTTGTCTGCATCTCTGTATTTTAAAAAGTATGCTTTGGGAATAAATGTGCAATATTCAAAACCGAAAACATTTTTCAAGCATTAAGAGGGAAAAAAAAAAAAAAGAGAAGGTAACGTCTGGGTAGGAAAAAAG
The DNA here is from genome assembly GCF_046562875.1 of Panthera onca. Taxonomy (NCBI): domain Eukaryota; kingdom Metazoa; phylum Chordata; class Mammalia; order Carnivora; family Felidae; genus Panthera; species Panthera onca. The sequence continues at coordinate 143,126,972 of NC_138344.1, read as the reverse complement.
CAGCCAATTGTTTCTCCCACATCAAAGTTTTTACCTTTAGTTCTTTTAGACCTCTGTTTTGTGAGGTAGTCTTACTGGTAAATTGAACACAAATGCAATAAACTACCTGAAACAAATGTATGGCTTAATGAACTACTGTAAGGCAGACACTTTTGTAACTGATGCCCAGATTAGTAGACAGGACCTACTAGCACAGCTTGAATTAACACACTTTTCTAGACAGCTTGCTGGGCTCCAGCTGGCCACTCCTTCACTCAAATGGGAAATGGGGGGCTTGGGGACCAAGACTGCTGTCCTGTGTGGAGGCCACCATGCTGGTGCACTCTTCCATGACTCTGAGAAGATTGTGTGAAAACAGTGGCATTTTAGCGTCAGAGTCTGAATTTTCCTTGTACTAGGTTACACTCAGTACTTGAAATGGTTTCTTGCATGTATGCCTGGAAAGTAGAGATTTTTTTTCCAGTGTAGTTTTTTTCCAATTTACATTAAAAAAATTTTTTTTGATGTTTATTTTTTAAAGAGAAAGAGAGAGCGCGTGCGCGTGAGTGGGGGGAGGGGCAGAGAGAGAGGGAGACACAAAATCCCAAGCAGACTCCAGGCTCTGAGCTGTCAGCACAGAGCCCAACGCAGGGCTCAAACCCAACGAACCATGAGATCATGACCTGAGCCAAGTCAGAAGCTTAACCGACTGAGCCTCCCAGGCACCCCCAAGTGTAGATTTTTTTCTAAAATTTATTTCCCATTTAAAAAAAATGTCTGTTTTTGAAATTATTTTAGACTTCCAGGAGAGTTGCAAAGAAAGTATGAAGAGTTTTCGTGCACTCTTGACCAACTCTCTGTAATGTTAACATCTAACACGTCACAATTACCAAAACCAAGAAATTAACATTGATACAACACTGACTAAAATCCTGACTTCAGTCAGATCTCCCAGGACCCCACAACATAGTTACTCGTCACATGCCTTAACCCCTTCCAACCTGTGACATCTCTGTTCCTCCTTGTCTTTGTCTCACGACCTCGACACTTTGGAAGGGTACTGGTGAGGTGTTCTGTAAGGGATGTCTGACCTTTTCTCATGATTAGAACGAGTCTGGGAGGTGTGGGGACAAAGAACACAGAGGGTGGGGTGGTATCTGTCAGGTTTCTCCACTGTGAAGTGGCCTTCTCATTGGTACTTTTCAAGGGGGAGAATCTTCTGTTCGATTTGCTAGCAAATCGGACGCCCCGGGAAATACTCACTTTAATCTTTGGCTCCCCACCAGGCTTGTGACTAACTTGTGGTGCGTCTGTATCCATGTCAACTTCTGCTTTATCTTCAGCTTGTCCGAGGAGCACCTGGGTCCAGGCTCTCAGGCCAGCTTGTAGGCGAACACCCAGTATTCTTTCAATCTACAGAGAAAGTAGTGTCAGAAAACAGTGTCCTTCCAAAAGGCAGGTCGGCAAGCATGTCAGATAGAAAGCCGATGCTTCAGGTCGAGGATCACAGTTGCTCCCACACCCTTCATCTCAGCCTGATCCCCCCCTTCCCCATCCTGTGCCTCTCCCAGACTCGGAGACCCTGACCTCCATCTGGGGGTAACCTAACCACCAACCCTCTGATCTGTCAGGGACAAGGGGATGGACACAAATGCAGCAGATGTAGTCACAGTCTTGCCGTTCCCTCAACGTACTAGAAAATTTACAAAACAAAAGTAGTTTCCTGGTAGCCTCAGAGATAAAACTAGCAATCTATGATGTGGAGAATAAACCATTTTCTCTTTTGTGAAGTTGAGATATGATTGACATATAACATCCTATCAGCTTCAGATGAACATAATGATTTCATATTTATGTACATGGCAAAGTCACCACATACAGGTGACCGTCTTCTTTTAACAAGCGAAGAAAAAAGTCTCGCTTGATCGAGAACGAGAGAAGTAACTTTCCTACGAACAGGACACCTATACATCTTTGCGCAGAGTCTGTCTTGGGCCACAAAACCATCCTGGGAATGCTGGAAGGGCAGCTGTGACAAAGCCCGAGACTTCCAGTAGATTCAGAAGAGTGGGTTTTGTTAATTTTCCCCGCCAGTGTTCCACGTGTGGATACACTGCACCTTTGTGGGTCACAGGCTTTCTCTTTAAAATGGATAACTAAGGTGCTTCAGAGCTGCCTAGCCACCACCGCCCATGGAGCAGCTCTGTCATGAAATATCCCACTTCCCGGGATTCCCCACGGATGCTCTCTGATGTCCAGCAATGAGAAAGCCACATGTGGTGTTAAGTATGTTTCAAACACATGTGCACTTTAACCTCCCCGCAGACCCCTACAGGGGTGAGCCCCAATCCTCTACGAGAGGAATAAGAGGTGGTTACTGGGCATTTCCTTTTTTTTTTTTTTTTTAAAGTAAGCTCTAGGCCCAACGTGGGGCTTGAACTCATGACCCAGAGATCAAGAGTTGCATACCCTACTGACTCAGCCAGCCAGGCACCCCCAGGCATTTAAGTTGGGTGGTCGAGAGGGGCAGAGTGTCAGAGAAGGATGCCTGGAGGGAAGGCCAGGGAAGACGACCTTTATCAGGTGAGCAGGGAAGGGCACGCAGGAAGCTGTCAGGTATTCAGAAGATAAAGAGAATCCCCCCACCTCACCACCTCAACTTGGAATGGACAGGAGTATTGCTAGAACCACACAGCTTGGCTCTGTCATTACCTAAATGGGATTTCTGGAGGGGAAACTGGACCACTGATGGTAATTTCTATGGAAAAATACTTTTCAGTCACTAATGAACTTACAAAATAGGGTCCACCCTTATATTGCTAGTAGAAAAATGAAAACCACGATAACACTCCCATCCCTCACCTCCATGTCAAGCTTATTGACCCAGATGGGCAAGTTGGAATAGGAGTGCAGGTTTAAGTCGTCCACGGCTTTCTGAACTCTGTTCAAGATCTCTGAGAAAGTCCTGTGATCATACATGCAAGTCTCCAGGGAACGGACTTCCAGGTCGATTTTTTCTTCTATTATTAGCAGATCATCCACCTAAAGGAAGGCACATTTATTATTTAAAACAGCCATTCACTCTATTCCTTTATGCTTGTGTACATTCTTCTCAATGAACAAATATTCACGGCAAAGGAGTTCTTTCCATGAATAGCTAATCCTATCTGTTGGTGTAAGAACACTTATTCCCACTCCTGTGTTTCCACAGAGGGAAGGAAAACGTATGGAAATGATCAAGGTCTCCCCCTTACTCCCTCCTGCTCACAGGAAGGGTGACCTCTGAATGAGAAGTCTGCTCTGCTCAGTGCCTTCTCTGTCGCAAGCGCCAGCCTGTAGGCCAGACGGCTTACGACCATCCGGCTATGCTAGGGTCTGGGAAGCAAGTCTAGGTCTAGGGGGACTGACGGCCAGAGCCCCATTCTCCGCGTAGCTGTATCAGTAGTAAAGCTCTCATTTTGCTCCGTCAGACTCCCGTGTTCTTCATCTCTCCGCTGGTTTCTAAACTCAGTTACCTAACGGCCTTCCCAGAGCACCATCAAACAGCACAGTAAGTAAAAGGGCTTCCTCTCCCCTTCAGCTCACACGGCCCAATGCCACACCCGTCGGGAAGGCCTCCTGTGGGAGAGCTACCAGGTGAACAGAGTGAGCTGTCTCCGCGTTCAGTTCACTCCCAGGGAACAGGAGATCAACACACCTTTTCCTGGAAGTTGAAGACGGTCTCCGCCAAGCGCTGCACGTAGGGGTCGAGCTTGTAGGATTCCCACACCAGCGCGATGCCCTCTGCGATCAGAGCCTGCACCTCCTTCTTCAAGCCGGCCACCAGAAGGGAAATGGTGTTGCGCTCCTCCACCTTCTCACAGGTCCGCTCGTAGGTGCGGACGCTCTCGATCAGCGAGATGGCAAACGGGTAGAGCTGGTTTGCTTGATGGGCCTTGTTCACAATCGCCAGCGGGACTCGGAAACCAAGCCACTTGAGATTTCGAACTTCCTTTGAAAGCGTGATGATCTCGGGAAGGAAGTTAACTTTCAGCTTAAGGACGTTTCCAGTTCGGCCGCGGACCCGGGTGCTTTCGATGGTGAAGATGCGCCCCGAGACGCCCAGGTTGCGCTGCTGCACCTTCCGGGCCCAGTCGTCGAAGATCTCCTGAGTGTTGAGCTTCATGCGGAAGCTGTCCCCATCCTGCTTCAGCTTCTGGCCCTCCACGTGGTTCTCCCAGCCCTTGCCCAGCACGTCCTCCACGCGCTTCATGTAGGCGCTCAGCTGGCGGTCGATCTGCTTCGCCCAGATGATGGAGCCCGACACCGGGGGCAGGTCGCGCACATGGCTCATCTTACACGCCTGACTCTGTGGGTACTGAACCTTGAACTTGTCGTGGAGAGACTCAATGTCATCTTTCACGCGCTGGATTAGCTGGGTCTGGTACTCGCGGATGGCCCCACGGATGTGAGGCCTGACGAACAGCGCGTTGAATCTGGAGAAAATCCTGAACATCTCGTTAGCGTTCTTGGCTGTGCCAAGCTGATCCCTAAGGCGAGCGGTGATCCGGGTCTCCACCCTGTCGATCCGCTCATCGTATCTCTTCATGGCGGCCTCCCAAGCTTCCGTGCCTTCCTTGGAGACGTCTAGCCCGTCCACTTCCTTGACGTTCTCGTACGCGAGGTTGACCTCCTCAATGGCATTCGCGTCTGCGGCATCAAAGAGAACCTCTGCCACTTTCATGTCCTGAGGCTCGGGGACTTCTCCTTGGTTCTGCTGTGCGACTGCCGTGACCTGAAAGAGAAGGATTCGTGACAGAAAGGTTGACGGCACAAAGACTGCCGTTTGGCTGTGCACCCGGAGTGCAGCCAGTCCGCTCTGTAAGTTTTTAACTTTTAGCCAAATGTTTTAGAACCACAACTCAACAAGACCACGAAAAATACCACAGAGTATATTCTAACTCTGCCCATAAAGATCTACTGACAATGTAGTTTTGGTGCCTGAGAAGCTAAAATAACATGTTAAAACCTGGGCTTTGAGTATTTGCCTCTTCAGTGTTTTGTCTACAATTAAAACTGCACTGAAACGCTCAGGAATTCAGAGGAGAGCTATGTGCAAACTCGGTGTCCAACATAGTCTTTGTTTTCGATTCTTTTTTTTTTTTTTTTAATGAGTTTCCAGGTTTATTTATTTATTTAGAGAGAGGGAGAGAGAGAGAGCGCGCACACGTGTAAGCAGGGGAGAGGCAGAGAGAGACAGAGAGACAGAGAGAGAGAGAGAGAGAGAGAGAGAGAGAGGGACAGAGAGAATCCCAAGTAGGCTCCGCACTGTCCACGCAGAGCCTGATGCGAGGCTTGATCTCACAAACTGTGAGATCATGATATGAGCTGAGATCACAAGTTGGACGCTTAACTGACTGAGTCACCTAGGTGCCCCTTCCTTTTGATTCTTAAAACTTTAATTATAATTCGTGGGTAAATACCTCAGCAGAGGGATAGACAGATAAATGCTCAGTAAGAGAGAAGAATCCCCCATTCCACTCCCTGAAGCCCCCCCTAGAGAGCAGAACAGAGCGTGAGCTTTACGTCAGGTGTCAGACTTCCACACATATCTCCTGCCCACACTCCCACAGAATTATAAAGCCAGGTGGGGGTCTTCATCTGTGTCCACAGATGTCTTGGATGAAATTTAGATGGTCTGGGAATTTGGGGGAAATTATCATCATTATTTTCACTAACCCCTAATTAAAATTTAGCATTTCCTATAATTATGAATACACACAACAGTCACACATAGTCCCTTGAGGTTCTGTGGCTTTGTCACCAATAAAGTGCTTCTTCATTATGTGTGTACCTATCTTTTTTTTTTTTAATGTTTATTTTTGAAAGAGAGAGAGAGACAAAGTACGAGCAGGGGAGGGGCAGAAAAAAAGGGAGACACAGAATCCGAGGCAGGCTCCAGGTTCTGAGCTGTCAGCACAGAGCCCAACGTGGGGCTCAAACTCATGAGCTGTGGGATCATGACCTGCACTGAGGTCAGATGCCCAATCCACTGAGCCACCCAGGTGCCCCTATATCTTGAAATCCTGCTTATGCTCATCACTTCAAAATTATGGTATTAATATGGCCCCTCACTAGATCTTGCTATTTTAAGTGTTCATGGAGGAGCACACAGATTACTAGATTTTATTAATTTAATTAATAAATTTCTAATTTATTGGTAATTGTTCCTTTGTAAACTCATACATTTTATTTTCTGCATTTAAGAACATTCTAAGTATTCCTAGTAACGGTAGTATGAGGGCAAAAACTGAACAAAATTATTAAAAGTAGTTTTTTCAGGACAATGGAGAAAAACCAAAGGCAGCCAACAAAGGCAGAAAACAGATGTGTTTTCTCATGACAAAGGGCTACCAAATCAGATAAATAACAGCTGTTGGCCTTCTTGCCCGGAGGTGTTCCCATCCCCAGCTCAGGCAGCGAAAACCTGCACTCTGCACTTTGCGGTGGGAGCAGAACAGCAATGTTTCAAGGGGAGATTCAGAAAATGGGAGAGCCTGAGAAGGGCCGGCGTAATAAATTATGGAGACCCTCGGGGAGCACTGTTAAGAATGGACAGTCTGGGGAGATTTACAACTTGCTGTCAACCGAGAATTTTATATCCAGAGACACTATCCTTCAAGTATGAAAATGAAATATTTTTCCTGATCGACAAAAAATGAGGGGATTTGTTGCCGGCAGACCTATGGAACAAGAAATACTATGAGAATTCCTTTAAACTAGAGGGAAGAGACACCAGACAGTAACTCAGGTCCACGAATGAATGAAGGGAACTAGACCAATGATAATATGTGCACAAATGTAAAAGATTATATGTATTACTTTTCTTCTTCTAATTTTTCTAAAATGAATGTGACTGTTTAAAACAAAACTTATGGGGTGCCTGGGTGGCTCAGTCGGTTGAGCATCCGACTTTGGCTCAGGTTATAATCTCACGGCTTGAGAGTTCCAGCCCCACTTTGAGCTCTGTGCTGACAGCTCAGAGCCTGGAGCCTGCTTCAGATTCTGTCTCCCTCTCTCTCTGCTCCTCCCCCACTCATGTTTTCTCTTTCTCTCTCTCTCAAAAATAAGTAAACATTAAAAAAATAAAAAATAAAACAAAACTTATAACACTGTATTGTTGGGTTTATAGCACATAAAGATGTAATATACGTGACAAGGAAGAAACAGAGCTATAACGGTATGAGATTCCTATAGTTCACTGGAAGTAAGAGTGTATACATACCATGATAAGGATGTATACTGTAATCCCTATAGTATCACCAAGAAAGAAAATTCAAAGAAATAAAGCTACGAGTCTATAGAAGAATTAAAATAATATACTAAAAATAACACAAGAGGAGTGGGCAGAGAAATAGAGGAGCAAAAAGTGAGATAAGCAGGAAACAAATAGCAAATGGCAGCTCTGAATCCAACCATATCAATGACTACATTAAATGTGAACAGACTACTAAACACTCCAATAAAAACATTCTGAGAACGTATTCATGCACATGTAAGTTTATCATTAATTTTACTGATATAAAGGATATGTACCACATGACTTACAAATAAAAAGAAAATGTAAATGACTTCTTAAAATATGTACGCTAAGAAGTACATGGGAAAAAAGGGTTAAGAGACCCCAGGCTATCCACTCTCATCACTTTTGTTCAACACAGTGTTGGAAGTCCTAGCCTTAGCAATCACACAAGAAAAAGAAATAAAAGGCAACCAAATCGGTAAGGAAGAAGTCAGACTTTCACTACTGGCAGACAACATGACATTCTATGTGCAAAATCCAAAAGATTCCACCAAAAAACTGCTAGAACTGATACATAAATTCAGCAAAGTCACAGAATATAAAATCAACATACAGAAATCAGTTGCATTTCTATACACCAATAATGAAGTAGCAGAAAGCAGAAAGAGAATTCAAGGAATTGATCCTATTTATGATTGCACCGAAAACCATAAAATATACAGGAATAAACCTAACCAAAGAGGTAAAAGATCTGTACACTGAAAACTATACAAAGCTTATGAGAGAAATTGAAGAAGATACAAAGAAATGGCAAAACATTCCATGCTTATGGATCATAAGGACAAATATTAAAATGTCAACACTACCCAAAGCAATCTACACATTCAATGCAATCTCTATCAAAATAACATCAGCATTCTTCACAGAGCTAGAACAATCCAAAAAAAAAAAATGTTTTTTAACATTTATTTATTTTTGAGAGACGGAGAGAGACAGAGCATGAGCAGGGGAGGGGCAAAGAGAGAGTGGGAGACACAGAATCCGAACCAGGCTCCAGGCTCTGAGCTGTCAGCACAGGGCCCGATGTGGGGCTCGAACTCACAAACCACAAGATTGTGACCTGAGCCAAAGTCAGACGCTTAACCAACTGAGCCCACCCAGGCGCTGCAACAATACTAAAATTCGTATGGAATTAGGAAAGACCTTGAACAGCCAAAGCAATCCTGAAAAAGAAAACCAAAGCTGGAGGCATCACAGTTCCATACCTTAGGCTGTATTATAAAGCTGTAATCATCAAGAGAGTATGGTACTGGCACAAAAACAGACACTCAGATCAATGGAACAGAATAGAGAACCCAGAAATGGACCCACAAACATATGGCCAATCTTTGACAAAGCAGGAAAGAATACCCAATGGAAAAAAGACAGTCTCTCAGCAAATGGTGTTGGGAAAATTGGACAGTGACAAGCAGAAGAATGAACCTGGACCACTTTCTTATACCATACATGAAAATAAACTCAAAATGGATGAAAGACCTAAATGTAAGACAAGAAGCCATCACAATCCTAGAGAAGGAAACAGGCAACAACTGCCTGTTTTGACCTCAGCTGCAGCAACTTCTTACTAGACATGTCTCTGGAGGCAAGGGAAACAAAGGCAAAAATGAACTACTAGGACCTCATCAACATAAGAAGCTTCTGCACAGCAAAGTAAGCAACAAAACTAAAGGCAACTGACAAATTGGGAGAAGATATCTGCAAATGACATATGAGGTAAAGGATTAGTATCCAAAATCTGTAAAGAACTTATCAAACTCAACACCCAAAAAATAAACAATCCAATGAAGAAATGGGCAAAAGACATGAATAGACACTTTTCCAAAGACATCCAGATGGTTAACAGACACATGAAAAGATGCTCAACATTACTCATCATCAGGGAAATACAAATCAAAATCACACTGAGATACCACCTCACCCCTGTCAGAACGGCTAACATTAACAACTCAGGCAACAACAGACGTTGGCGAGGATGCAGAGAAAGGGGAACACTTTTGCGCTGCTGGTGGGAACGCAAACTGGTGCAGCCGCTCTGGAAACCAGTGAGGAGGTCCCTCAAAAACTAAAAATAGAACTACCTTATGACCCAGCAACTCCACTACTAGGTATTTATGCAAAGGATACAAAAATGTTAATTTGAGGGGGCACATGCACCCCAATGTTTAGAGCAGCACTATCAACAATAACCAAATTATGGAAAGAGCCCAATGTCCATCGACTGATAAATAAGAATGTGGTGTGTGTGTGTGTATATATATATATATGTATATATATATATACTGAGTAGTAACAGTACTACTCAGACATAAGAAATAATGAATTGTCTCCATATGCAATGTGGATGGAGCTACCGTGTATTATCCTAAGCAAAATAAGTCAGAGGAAAGTTAAATATCATATGATTTCACTCATATGTGGAGTTTCAGAAACAAAAACAGATGAACACAGGGGAAGGAAAGGAAAAATAAGACAAAAACAGAGAGGGAGGCAAACCATAAGAGACCCTTAAATACAGAGAGCAAACTGAGGGTTGCTGGAGGGGAGGTGGGTGGGGGGATGGGCTAAATGGGCGATGGGTATTAAGGAGGGCACCTGTTAGGATGAGCCCTGGGTGTTATATGTAAGTTATGGATCACTAAATTCTATTCCTGAAATGGTTATTACACTCTATGTTAACTAACTCGAATTTAGAAACAACAACAACAGACCGAGGCTGGAAGGAATCAGTACTAGAACCAAATCTCTCACATGTAAAATAAGGGGCTAACACTTAAAACCCGCACACACACATCAGTAAGTGAGCACTAAGCAAAAAGATGCCGAGGATTCATTATTAACAATGTACCCAGGGGTATCTGTGTAGCTCGGTCGGTTGAGCGTCCGTTTTTGGCTCAGGTCATGATCTTGTGGTTCGTGAGTTCAAGCCCTGCGTTGGGCTCTCTGCGGTCAGCGCAGAGCCCGCTTCGGATCCTCTGTCCCCCTTTCTGCCCCTCCCCCACTCTCAAAAATAAATTAAAAACCGTTAAAAAAAAGATGTTCATTAAAAAACAAAACAAAACAAAACAAACCACAATGTACCCCAAATAGCAGGCACTCCTAATGCAGTGAATAAAGCTTCCTGGATGCCATGGTTTCTAGACTGGATTCCCCACCGTTTCACTACAAAAAGTTTTCAACTGCAAGAGGGCTGAAAGAATGACAGACTGAACACCCAGATGCGCCCACCTAGAGTCTATAACATTGGCTATATATTGGCTTTGACATGTATTGGCTAACTTCTCAATCCCGTCTGCATATAGTTGGCCCTTGAAAACACAGGTTTGAACTGCGGGTTCATTTACACGTGGTTTTTTTTTTTAAATAACTTTTTTAATATTTTTGAGAGAGAGAGAGAGACAGAGACAGAGTATGAGTGGGGTAGGTACAGAGAAAGAGAGAGAGAGAGAGAGAGAGAGAGAGAGAGAGACACACACACACAGAATGTGAAGCAGGCTCCAGGCTCTGAGCTATCGGCACAGAGCCCAATGTGGGGCTTAAACTTACAAACCATGAGATCATGACCTGAGCCACAGTTGGAAGCTCAAGCAACTGAGCCACCCAGGTGCCCCCACACGGTTTTTTTCAATCCAGCACAGTATATTTTCTTTCTGTTAATGGCTTTCTTAATAACATTTTTTTCCTCTAGCTTACTTTACTGTAAGAAAACAGTATATAACATATATGATATACAAAATATGTTAATCAGCCCTTTTTGTTATCAGTAAGGCTTCTGATCAACAGTAAGCTATCAGTAGTTTTTTGTTCTTGTTGTTGTTTTTGAAGACTTTAGTTTTAAGTAATCTCTGCACCCACTGTGGGGCTCGCATTAACAACCCCGAGATCAAGAGTTCTATGCTCCGTTGACTGAGCCAGCCAGGCGCCCCAACAGTTAACTTTTTAGGAAGACAAAAGCTACACGTAGATTTTCGAGAATACACAGGGAGTTGGCACCCTTAACCCCCATGGTGTTCAAGTGTCAAGTGTGGATCAGTCCACACTCTCTTTCTGCACTGGATTTTTTTAAACTGGTTTTTAATGTTTATTTTTGAGAGAGAGAGACAGAGCATGAGCAGGGGAGGGGCAGAGAGAGAGAGGGAGACACAGGATCCGAAGCAGGTTCCAGGCTCCGGGCTGTCAGCACAGAGCCCGACACGGGGCTCGAACTCACGAACCGTGAAATCATGACCGGAGTGGAAGTCAGACGCTTTACCGACTGAGCCACCCAGGCACCCCATCTGGACTGGATTTTTTAAAGGAAAGAAATTGTTGAAGAAAAAAGAAAGGTGAATTGAGAAGAAAAAAAAAGCACGTCCAAAGAAAAGGAGTCATTTAATTCTTTTAATAAATCTCAGGTATAGGAAGGCCCAGCTGGCTCAGTCAGAAGAGCGTGCAACTCTTGATCTCAGGGTTGTAAATGTTTGAACCCCACGCTGGGTGTAGAGAGTACTTAAAAAATAAATTGTAAAAAATTAAAATAAATAGGTAAGTAAATCTCAGGCATATGCAATCATTATCTACATTTTGCAAATGAGGAATCTGGGAAAAGGCTTAAAAAACATGTCCAAGTCATACAGCTCGTTAAACGGTGGAATTAGGATTTAAAACCCAGGAAGTCTGGCTCCGGAATTCACGCATTTTGCAGGGAGGGAAGAACGGGAGGAGTAGTAAGACTGAAGGTACAGAATCCCTACGTCACCGACAGGACAGGGACAGGATGCAGAGGGAACTACGCAGGCACCTGGTGCGAATCAGAGGGAGCAGTAGTTCATTAGCGTTCTAAGAAAAAGAAAGAAGGGGTTCTAAAAACCACCCATGGATGCAGTTTTAAAATGCGACGCATACCTGTGGCCTCAGGACCCTGACAATGACAGCTCTCAGCTGTTCGTGCTGGCGTCGAAATTTCCTCATCTGGTCAAGGCGAGCCTGAAGCTTCCTGTGGGCAGGGTTGATTCGCCACACCATCTTTAGATTTTCTTCCCTTTTCCTTTTGACGATGTCTCTCAGTAACACCTGAAGCTTCTCGTATTCATCATCCCAAGTCTGAAAGACTTCAAAGCATGCGACCATAACCTAGGATATAATTTTAGAAAGGAGGCTTATTATTACAGCCGTGTTTTCATCTCGGTGCCTGAGGCTGGTTTTCTGATATATTAAAACTTACTTTTTCAAATTCCTCATAAGCAACATGCATCAATTTTCTGGTGCCCAATACTTTGAGTAACTGAGAACTCAAGTCTCTTGAAATTGCTTCCACCAAACGCAGTGCCCTCTGAATGGGGTATTTTGTGTTTCGGATCTTTCTCAGATGGGTGAAAATGGCAACGAGAGCCTGCCTTATTTTGTCCAGCTCAGTGGCAGACAGTAAGTCGTTCAGAGGAAAATCCTTCATCAGGGGGTTATAGTCATTCACAGTCTCCAAAGCCTGCTTTAGACCTGGATTGACCAAGAAACAGTCAATGGTTTGCATGTAAGGTAACACAGGTATAACGTAATGTTCTATGTCAACCACATCTTAATTTAAAGAAAGTGATACAACGAAGAGGCTACTGCTTACAGCTTAATACTGGGTAAGGAAACTGAAATACAGCCTCACGACGGAACACTTTCATGTTGCTGAAGATTCAGTGACACCGAAACCATTTATATTTGAAAAAAAGGAACATGTTATTAACAGGATGATCCTCTGTTAATGAACGGACGGTCTCACTGTTGCTTTTTTAAGAACATCACTCAACTCATGCATACGTTAAAGGCCGTGGGTGATTTCTTTTCTTGCTTTCTATACCATCGAAATGTTCTATGAATAACATTAAGGTTAGAAGAACTACAGTGTTATCATCCTTGGGAACACTAAAACGAAAATGTTACACCCACAGCTCAAGTGAAGGGAGTGTGTTACGGACACAGAATCACAGAAACACCTGGGTCCTAGTCTACTTTCTGACTCCTCTAACATTAAGATTTAAAAAAAAAAAAAAAAAGGGAAGAAGTAAAAGTTTCAGAGGTATATCTAAATTTCAAGGCATAACCTTCAGCATTACTGAATGCTCAGGTAACATGTGCAGTGTGACCAAAGCAACTAGAAGGTTTCTACCTAGAACCTCCTCTAACATTTCAAATGTGGGCAGCACGCCTTTTTTTGGAGGGGAAGGAAAAGAACACGACAAAGACCGCAGCCCTGGCTCCTTGCTCTAACGTTCCCTGGTGGGTAGAGCTGGAGAGAAATGCCCAAACATGCCCGGTCATGCAAACAGTTGAGTGCCCAGAGTGTGCCAAGACAACGTCACTCACACTGCTGTCCATTCAGAAAACTAAATTTGTCTTGGCCACTTTTCAGAACAGGGCGAAAGGCTGAACAGGGATAAGGGGCAGGTAAAAGAGGAAGAGAAAGCACCAACCAGCTCTCCTTCCACAGCCCTGTGGCCAAACAACTTCCGCTTAATGTCAACCGTCCCCCGGCCCGGATTGTCAAAAGCACACTTGACTTTATGCTAAAAAAGTACTGCTCACTCAAGAAACCAAGTAACTGAGAAGCAGGAGGGAAACTCCCAAGGCTCTCTACACTCAGGTCTAGAAATTGGCACATGTTCTCACGACTCCTGAAGGGGTAGGAAGGTATGTGGGAAAATTACTGTCATTACCTAGAACTGGGGGAAAAGGAGACGAGATACAAGAGAGGGAACAGGGAAGATGGTCCATTCATTGATTTTCACTGGAATTATCAGTATGGTCTCACAAAAGCCAGATCAATCTCTTACTGATCACATCATTAGTTCCAGCGTTTACCTGTGTCAGTGTCAAAACTGACAGTGGCATGGAAACGCTTGCCGTGTTTCAAGATATCCAGAGTAAGTAGGACTTCTGGGCTCTCTCGTTTCTCCTGTATGCGGTACAGTGCACGTTCCAAGTTCAACCAAAAACTGATTTCCTGCAAGGCTGTTCCTGAGGCAGGGTCTCTATCAAGTTTGGTCACCTTTAAAGATAAATAACGTTCAAGAGTATTCACTATTTTTAAATAAAAGTAGAAAAATATCATTAATTAAACTCCCGCATTACAACTGAATTTTTGTATTTCAAGTAGATTTTCTTCCGTCAATTGTAAGTGGCTTAACTTGAAAGCAAAGGTATAAGACAGCTGAAATCAATGCTCTCTCAGGGCGAACATTTAAATAACCACACTGTACCCTAACCATTCTACCTGGGCCAACGTTAGCCCTCGGTTGGGCATTCCCAGGACAAAGGGGAGCACCGCTAACATCATCAGAGACTTTACCTCAATGACAAAAATGCAGGCCAGTTTCTGAGAGACATTAAAAAAGAGTGAAGTACTTTACATAATTCATTCAACACCGTGCTCTTACTTTCTGAATTTCTCGGATCCAGCGGTTAACTCCTGATTGTAATTGATTGAGAAAAGTTGGGTCTTCGACCTTATCTCCAAAGTCGGTAACTTTTGGCTTTTCTCCACGTTCGTAACACTGTTTTGCAACATTTGTAATAATGGGATGAATTGGCAGGCTGATCTCTGGAATTTCAATATTCTGCTGCAAGTGAAGGAGTCCCATTTCAAGTTCTGCAATCTTTTTTTCAACGGAGGGAGCCATTTTATCACCATCCCTAAAAAAGTTAACAAAGACTCCAAACTTAGTGTGCTGTTGGTCTCCAAAGAGACCCTATTATTTTAAGTCTGTCAAACATTAATAACATGCATCTTATTAAAGCAAGAGATTTATGTCCTTTTGGAATATTAGCCTTGCCTTCCCAAGTCCCGAATTTTACATTATCTCGCGTGGTCTCCTGAGAACACTCAGGGAAATAGGACATTCAAACCAACAAAGGAAAAATGGTTTTTACCTGTCTGCCTTGCCAGACTCTCTGATATAGGACTTAAAGAAAGGAGCCACCGCATTGCTAATGAAAGAATGCAAGGTTTCATACGGTGAGTCTTCGCTGAGTGTGAGGACCCGAAGCTGAGAAGACACTGGTTTGTCTGCATCAATTACTGGAGTGCGTTTAATGAATGCCAAGCTAAAAGAAAGCCAAAGAAGAAATTAGAACAAAGAGCCTCACTCCTAAATAGTTTTGGTAACTGTCGCCCTTTCTGTATCGCACACAAATTAAAAATTCATTTGAATGTTGTAATTTAAAAATCACAGTAAGAATAGATCAGATTGTCGCTTTTCTGACACTGAAATACATTGCTTATCTTTCTTTACTCGCTTATGTGAGAACAATCGATCGAATCAAGATTAAGGTTTTGGCATGTGACCATGAAACCAGGCAAAGTCAATCTGTCCCATATGTAAGGGTTGAGTTCATAATCTTGGCCTCACGCAAACGAACCTCCGTAGCAACTGCAAGTTACAAGCCACGACATAATTAACTCTGATCTTATGCTAACTTGTACCATTCGTTTATGGCACTAAGTCACATGTCGGCTTGAATAAACGAAAGCCACCCACAGGTTAAAGTGACAAGAGGGCATTCTGGGCCGTGCACAACCTGGCCTAAACCAACTCTTCCAGTTCTATCTCGTTATGTACCCTCTTCCTCACCCAAGACACAACCGAGAACAGATGTCCCATTCTCTAAACATTATGCACCTCTGTGGCTTTGCTTAAGAAATCTACGTTCAGCTGCTGAAATTCCAAGGAACCCTCAAAACCCAATTCCAGCATTATAACACTCTGGGGTCTCCCCTAACCAGAATCACTCTCTCCAATCTCCTTGTTTCATGGTATTCTGCACTTCTAAGATTTCGCCAAGCAGTACACTCAGTTGTGTGTCTGCCAAGCCAATCTTCCTCCCAAAAGACCACAAGCTTCTTGGGAACCAAGTTTTCTCTGTATACCCACGGCCATATCTTACACATAACAGGTGCTCAAAGGTAGTTACATTAATAGTTCAAAAAAATAGCATTTGAGTTTTCTGTTCCCAGGCCAGTACTTTATACATAACACTTTATATTATTCTAAAAAGTCACTGAAGTTTCCTGCGGTGACACACTGAAAAGGAAGACGTCTTGGGGCGCCTGGGTGGCTCAGTCAGTTAAGCGGCCGACTTCGGCTCAGCTCATGATCTCGCGGTCCGTGAGTTCGAGCCCCGCGTTGGGCTCTGTGCTGATAACTCAGAGCCTGGAGTCTGTTTCAGATTCTGTGTCTCCCTCTCTCTGACCCTCCCCTGTTCGTGCTCTGTCTCTCCCTGTCTCAAAAATAAATAAAACGTTAAAAAAAACAAAAAGAAAAGTATTTTCAAAAAGGAAGACGTCTTAATAGCATCCCTGCCAACAAGGTACAAACCGAAATCTAATCACCACTAGTCTGTGCTTATCAAAAATGTCAATGTCACGAAAGACACAGAGTTAGATTCTGGATCAAGGAAGTTACTAGAAGGGACATTATTGAGACAATTTGAATATACACAGTACATCAAAAATACTATTGTACCTGTACTTCATGAATTTAAAACTTGTATGGAGGCTATGGATAGGAATATCCTTGCTCTTAAGACATACACTGAAGTATTTAGGAATAAAGGAGCAGGTGGTCTATAACTAACTCTCAAATGGTTCAGGAAAGAAAACAATAGTGCAAACGGGGCGATGTTAACAACTGATATCTGATATCAACTATATATAATTCATGCAACTCTTGTAAGCTTGAAATTATTAAAAATAAAAAGGTTTAAAAAGCAAATACAGTATAAATTAAGCATTTACATATTTAAATTTGGATATGTCTACTGGAGTGCAAATTGGCACCGCTCTTCTAGAAGATGGAAAGATCTGGTCACATGCATTAAGATTTTAATGACACACTGCATCTCAACCGGTAATGCTTTCTTTCTTTATACTAAGAAAAATCAGACCTCCACCTAAGAATCTTTACTAGGTTTTTACTAGTTATTTATAATAATGAAAATGCAGATATAATCTCAGAATTGTTATTTTATACATTAAATACATTTATGGCTCAATACTAAAATGGATGCCATGACACGCAATTAAAATAAAAATATTTTAGAGTTTATACTGACTTGGAAGTCCTCTGAATTTCAATACGTGAACTCAAAGATACTGATTTAAAGAGCAGAAATCTTGAGTGTTTTCTTAATGTCTTCGTCTAAGTCAGTTAAGATCTATATTCACGTCTCACAAGCTTATAATACAAGCAACAGTGTATTCACTTTACTCACCTATTGGACTTAACTCCATAATGAATGTCTATGTTGATATTATAGGAAATGAATTCTTTTTCTTCTTCGCCTTCATCACCAACATCCTCTACAAATCACAATAAATATTGTATCAATTCAAGTCACCATTACCAATTTTTGATTTATCAAAAGCTTAGAGAATGATTAGCCTCACCCTACGGCAACCTGACATTGAAACACCCACATGACTTTTTCCTTCCTCCCCATTTTTTTTCCGAATCCTGACCCAGGCACTTTGCTGTGCAATCCTGGGCAAGGTAGTGAACTCCCCGTACCTCTACTCCTTTTTCTGTGAGTCCAGCAGGCACTGGCGCACCTGGGGTGTTGGAGGTACCAGAGCAGGGTCTGGCCCTGGTAAGATAGCTCACCACCCCTCCCAGCAGTCTCACCCTCGCCCTCCCAACACAGAAGGAGCTCTCCACTCTGTGCACTCCATTCATAACCCAACACTCACTACATGACAGGCGTTTTACCAAATAGTTTAGGTATGTCACACATCTAACCCTCATGACAACCCCGTAAGGGTTGGCATGACTATTATTACCCATGCTTTCCAAGTAAGAAATTTAAGTAAATTGCCCTCAGACACCTGTCCGGAGAACTCCGAAGTTTGTGATTCCAAACCAGGGGTCCTCCCCAGTCCACGGCCTGCCCAGTCCCTCATCAAGCCCCACCCAGGGCAAACACCCGTCAAGAAAACCATTATGAAGGAACATCCCCAGGGTCACCGAGAGGCATTCACCCAGCCTCCCCTCTGCTCAGATACCACTTTTCATAGCCTGCTCCGGGGCTGATGTATGGATGCATCTTACTCCCCTACTGTGAGCTCTTGTGGGCAGGGGCCATGCTAGACTCGGCTCTGCAAACACTAAGCACAGCAGTCATCTTATTTTTATTTTTTGATGTATGTATTTATTTATTTTTGATAGAGAGCAAGGGAGGAGCAGAGAGAGGGAGAGAGAGAGAAAGTTCCAAGCAGGCTCCGTGCTGTCAGCATACAGCCCCACGAGGGGCTCAGTCCCACCAACCATGAGATCATGGCCTGAGCCGAAATCAAGAGTTGATGCTCAACCAACTGAGCCACCCAGGAGGCTCATTATGCAGCGAGGCCATTTTGAAAGGCGTACTGGATTGGGGGGGGGGGGGGAGGGCTGCCTGGGTGGCTCAGTCGGTTGAATGTCCAACTTTGGCTCAGGTCATGATCTCATGGTTCATGAGTTCAAGCCCCACATCACCTGGGCTCACTGCTGTCAGTGCAAAGCCCACTTCAGATCCTCTGTAACCCTCCTCTCTATGCCCCTCCCTTGTTAGAGCACTCCCTCTCAAAAATAAACATAAACAAACAAACAAACTTACTGGAATTCAAGCTTAATGGAATAGTTAAGATAGCTCAAGATGCACGTAAACAAAATGTCTAAATAATTTAAAAACCACAATTGAGAAACTAAAATTTGTGGGGTGCCTGGGTGGCTCAGTCAGTTAAGTGTCTGACTCTTGGTCTCTGCTCAGGCCATGATCTCAAGGTTGGTGAGTTCGAGCCCCAGTGCGGAGCCTGCTTGCGATTCTGTCTCTCCCTTTCTCTCTGCTCCTCCCCTTCTCTCGGTCTCAAAATAAATAAACTTAAAAAAAAAAAAAAGAAAACCTAAAACTTGTAAGAATTAGAAATAATCCAAACCTCTAGATCTAATACTAATGCACTAGTTGCCTAAATGCTCCAGGTGAATTATCTTTGCAGCAACACGGAACTGCCTAAGCAAATGCCAACGACAGGGAACGTGTGGAGTAGCGGCTGGAGTAGCGGCGTTAGCAAAGTGACTGCCTAAGGATTAACGTGATGTATGCAGTTCACCTTTACTTGGAAGTCATGATGTAATAGTACAGGCAGCAGAGTTAGCTAAGTGATCTTAGAAAAGTCATGTTTCTTCCTCCGGGTTTCTTTTTTTTATTAAAAAAAATGTTTTTAACGTTTATTTGTTTTCTGAGAGACAGAGCATGAGCATGAGCTGGGGAGGGGACAGACAGAGAGGGGGAGTCACAGATTCCGAAGCAGGCTCCAGGCTCTGAGCTGTCAGCACAGAGCCCAAAGCGGGGTTCGAACTCACAAACTGTGAGATCATGACCTGAGCTGAAGTCGGATGCTTAACCGACCGAGCGACCCAGGCGCCCCTTTTCCTCTGGGTTTCAAATTCAACATGTAAAATGAGCAGAGGAGGGGGTGGAAATATGTGAAGGGGATTAAGAGTACACTTATTATAAACACAGAATAATGCACAGAATTGCTGAATCACTGTATCGTACACCTGATAACACTGTACGTTAACTACACTGGAACTGAAATGTAGAACAATAAAAAATAAATGCAACGGACAGCAGAAGGGGGAGGGTGGGGTATTAGGAGGTCTACACAGGCTCTTTAAGCACCAAAAACTGAAAATCTGGGTCTACAGGGTCTGAGCAAAAACTGTTTACCTCATTAGCTTTAAGGTGAAACAAATACAAAGTTTATATTAGAAAATAAAAAATATTAGCATATCTGTCAAGAAGACAATAACTTCCAAAACATTACTTTTAGTATAATTTTAGGAAGGGAGAGGAGGTGGCAAAACAGTCTTGTACGCCAGGTAATTCCTAGCTGTTTTTTAAACCTGACTAACTTAGGGGGGAAAAAAAAAGAAACTAAACAAATCAATCTGGTTTAACTCCCAAAATGTGGATATACCACAAGATAGGACAGATCATACTGCCTGAAACCAACCACACATATGATTGCCATCTCTAAAATCCAACCCATGAAACAGAGCATAAGTAAATACTCTCTAAAATAATTGTCAGGGTGGTAGGATTATGAAATATTTCCTCTCTCAATTTTCTGAACGCTGTTCTAGGATTTATATAAAATATATATCATCAAAATAGCATTCCAACAATATCTAGGAAATAAAAGTAACATTCAAAAATCAAAGGAAATTACTGACATAACTAGACACGCAACTTTGAATAATTTCTTTCTCCGATACAAGATTCACATCTATACAAAATAAAATCACACAGAGAACGTGTCAACTGGATGCAGCATCTGGCCACACTGCCTGTACTTCCTAACGCAGACAGGGTTAAAGGAAGCGGGCACCTCGCCAGGCGATGAGTCACGGCCCAGCTCCTCCACGACACTGCTGGGAACGCCCAGCTCCCAGCCCCACACCAGGGCTACCGCAATGCGACAGAACCCCGCCTGAGCTCAGGAAGGCACGCCCAAAGACCCCGTCCTCACACAAGGGTATCCGATAGGCACCCTCTACTGCTTTGTTGAAACCCTAACTTCTCTTGATGATAATAATTTATGGAAATCATAGAAGACATTTTGGATTCGTTTTTTAATGCTTATTCTCCATAGAGATCAAATGCCCGATTCTTAGTAGAAAGAACTTATATCATTGTTTAATAAACTGCCAACAAATAATTAACCTTTTTGCCTCCCTGTAAATTATTACATCTTCCAAATAATAATAGTTTGACACTCTACTTCTGCAGAAACATTTTTTAAAATTGTTCAGACGAGGAGAGAAAGATCATGGATAGTTAATTCTTAACAACAAAGAAGCTATTAATCCTGCTATATTTAGAAGCTTACATACAAACATAATCTGCATATTTTAGCAGGCAATACTGCTTTCAGTAAAGTTTGAATCAGTTTCCTAATGCCGGAGAAGTTACTGGTTAATACACGATGGCCCAACACTGTACTGCCTGCTAATACGTTCCAAGAATCAAAGTACCAATACAGAAGTGCTGAGCTTTGCTACATGGGTTCCTTTGCTACAAGCTGTATTAGTACATATTTAGTGACCTGCGCACGTGTCTCGGGTTAACTTCTGAGTTGCAGAGATGTTTAAAACATCAATTAGCACTAATCTGTGTATATTTCTACTGAAAGACTGGTTTAATGTAGTTCAAACCAAGAGTGATTTGTATCATTACACTGTGATTAGGTGAGCATTATGTCTCATTTAACGAATATAAAAAAACGTGCACTCGATTATCTTAAGACTCACCCTTCCTCTCCTAGGGGGACCGGGTATGTTTCACAAAGGAAAAGGAGCACAGCAAACTGGTAGAGGGACAGGAGAGGCTGCCCCACTCCATGGGTCCATGGTCACTCCCTCAATTCTCCCTGCCCTCCCACCTTCCCCCAGCCACAGGGCAAGCCTCGTCCCATCCAGCAGAGGCAGTGGCTGTTTTCCTTGGCTCAAACTACCAGGCTACTTGTTACATGTTCCTGGTTCTGCTTATCTTTCATCTTCTTTTCCTCTTAAAATCCACAACATACAAGCACCACATTATTTGGATTTGATCACTATCACACGTTCTCCCCCTTTTCTCTCACATGTTTGCTTCAGCTCCCCCTTTCCAGCGGCTGATGCTTTTTCCTGTCACCTCAACATCCATCACCCCTTCGTCCTCCTTCTCAGGGGCTGTGACTTCTTTGCCACGACCACCCCATGCTCTGGTGTGAGGCTCAGGGCATGGTGGGAAAGTCTGAGTTTTCTCTCGAACCTGAAGACTTCCATTCAGAACACCGTTAGAAATGTAAAGGGAGGGGCGCCTGGGTGGCTCAGTCGATTGGGCGTCCTGAGTCTTGGTTTTGGCTCAGGTCATGATCTCGTGGCTTCTGGGTTCAAGTCCTGCATCAGGCTCTGCGCTGACACTGTGGTGCCTGCTCAGGATTCTCAGTCTCTCTCTCTCTCCCTCTCTCTGCCCCTCCCCTGCACGCTCTCTGTCTCTTTCAAAATAAAATAAAAAAGAATAAACGAAAACTGAAATGTGAAGGGAGGGGCAAATCCCACATAACACCCTATGATGCTGGCAAACAGACTTTCCCTCCATCTTTACTTTTTAAGAAGAAGTGATGACATGGTTTGTCCCCATGCTGCACATGATGTCATTTCCTATGCTACACTGCATTCAAACTTATTTTGGCTGCAGACTGGTTTGTCCTACAAAGGGTGCACACCTACAGCGTGACAGCACAGGACAGCAGGAACCCAGGCTGAGGGACAAGACAGTGTGGTGTCCCAGAAAATCCTTTCTGTTAATTTCTTAACCATTTTACTTTACCATTTGGAGGAATAAGCAAAGGCCAGAAATGAATACTTTTTAGTCATCATTTCTTCATCCTTTAGGGAAATTAAGTCCACAGAAAAATAATTTTTAAAATCCGCAAAAACATTCCCCATGAAAACCTTCCACACTGCCGTATCTCTAAGAAGATGAGTACTGCAAGAATTCTAGCTTTCCTTCACATTCTTGTCCTTAGCCATCTCTGCACTAACGAAAATGTAAAACCCCTAAATTACGTCTTTTAGGATAAACTGGAACCCCAACCTTAGGAGCAGTGACCAAAGGCAGTCACTGTTCTCAGTCTTAAAGTTCCAAGGCTAAGACATCTGAGTGTAAACGAAACCCAAAACCCACAGCACCAGATCCGAGCCTGGTCACCAACAAGCTGGAGCCCGCAGACAATCCTGGCACCACCAGCTGCAGGCTGAAGCGTCTCTCACCTGCTTCTACCTTTACCACCCAACCAAAAACGCACTTCAGGTGAAAACTGCCACAGAACATCATTAAATCTATAAAATGCCTATTAAGTGATGAGCACCTTTCTGGCTCTAATTTTCGAAGTACACTAGGAAGAAAACAATTTCCTACAGGCCAGGAATTACAGACAAGAGATTTCTGTTTTTCGGATCAGGAGCTGTAATTTGATATTCCTCTTCCCACCAACTCTCCAATCCTTTCAAAGCAGCAAAATAAACTGCTAAATTCACAACCTTTATTCTACACTTTAAGGAATACTGTACTCTAGCAGAAAAGTTTATAGCTAGCTGGGGTAGTTAAAAAATAGATATCTTCATATAAAAATGCTTCTGGAGCGCCTGGGGGGCTCAGTCGGGTAAGCATCTAACTTCGGCTCAGGTCATGATCTCAGGGTTTGGGAGCTCCACCCGCATCAGGCTCTGCACTGACATTTTGCAACCTGCCTGGGATTCTCTCTCTCCCCATCTCTCTGCCCTTCCTCCACTCACGCATGTGTTCTCTCTCTCAAAAAAAAAACAAAAAACAAAAACAAAAACAAAAAACACACACCATAAAAAAAAAGAAATAAAAATAAATGCGTCTATATTCAATTACAAGTGTTTGGAAAATTCTTTCTATTAAAGGGGGAATAAAAAAAGGGAATAATAAAAGCAATTTCCCCTGTTCACTACATCAGGACTTCATTCTTGTTGATGGTCTTTACTCAGTTTAAACAATTCAGATCTGTTTTCCACACTATAAAGCAAACCTACTTTTTCACTGCAACTAAGTACTGGATGCTCACATTTGATTAAATGTACAAAGGCTGATGCTAACTCAAAAATCACCCGGAAGACAGCCCTCCTTATCAAGTGCCCGGGTCTGTACTGATGTCTAAATACCTTATGCTAGTTTAGTCAGAATGCTAAGACTGATGGGACCATATACTCTTTCTTTAAATTTTTTAAGTGAAAAATAAATTAGAGACAGGTTGAATTATTGTAAGTATTTTTTATTTTTATACATACAGTAATGAGGTAGGATTTCAATTTTAGACACCCTCATTCCTTAGTCAACGCTCAAAATTGCAAGTCATTATGGAGCCAAGATTTGGATGCTTGGACTGAAATATGAAAATATGCCATCAAGAAAACAGATGATCTGCACAAGAAAGCATACTACAGAAATAGGGCTTCCCAATAATTTTAGCAAAGTTTGGTTCCAACGTTTGAGAAAAGCCAATCTAGAAGCAAAAACTATTTTTTTTCCATAAAAAGAAACGGAGACCCAACGTAGAAATCACCAATTTTCACACATAAACTGTGCAATGAAAATACGATCAAGAATTGGTCAAGGTCAAACTACTCAAAATACAGTAATTTAACACAAATTAAGGCACACTTTAATAAAATAATGTATATTCAGTGAAAAATGACCAGAAGGGCAGATTCCAAAATGCTGGCAGTCGTTATATCTGGGTCGAAGGACTCCGGGTGATATTTTCTTTATCTGTAAACTTTAAATTTTCTATCATGACTAAATACACACTCTTCCTGAACAAGAGTAGGTGGGTGAATTTTTTTTTTTTTTTTAACACTAGTGGTTTCCATGCTGGAAACATAACCCTGAACATAACAGAAAACCCTAAACAACATTAATAGGCTAAAAATACCTCGGAATGGCTCCTCTGCTTTGAACACTCCATGTGAATCTAAAACATATTCTTTCACACACTCTGACCCTCCCACCCAAGCAGAAGCTACAATGAAGCCTCTCTCGAGTACCCAGAATAGCCTTTGAAAGAAACAAACTATCAGAAATAAACATTAGCGTGGGCGCAGGGGTGGGGGGGGGGGGAGGTCTGGAGACAGGTAGCGAGTTCTGTTCTTGACAGACCCAGACAGCGGGTCTTGGGACAACACAGAGCCGCCCGGCAGTACCAAGGTTAAATGTACCCGGACACCCGAGTTCCCAGACGGGCGGCGCCACACCCAAACTGTGCCGCCAGATCTTAGGGGTCCTAGTGAGTCCAGAAACTCTCCCTGAAGACAAGCTCGATTCTCAAGATGAACCTAGCCGCCTTTGAGGCTCCTCCCTATTTGAGGAGACTGCTGGAATGTGCAAGCCTTTTGCTCCCTGTCCCCAAGTGAGTCTCTCTTTAAAAAAAACCTGCAAACTAGACTCAAATGTTACAGGGTCATTAAGGATCACCTAAGTATTACAGTGACCCAAGGGTGTGATTAGAGAGACCCAGCAGTGTCCTGGCCACCGAGATGCTGAGTCTAGTCCAGGCAGGGGAGTCGGCTGGTGACTTTGGGCGCGTCACTTCGCCTGAGCCTGTTTGCTGGCGTGTGAAATGGGGCAATACGCCCAGGCGGCAGGGACGCTGTGCGGACCGAGAGGCAGCCCTGGGAGCGCGCATCCACCCTGAACAGGGATGCTCCGCGCCGGGCCCGGGCCGGCCCTGTCACTGCGTGGGCCTCAGCATCTGGCTCCGACAGGGCAGGGCCGTGACGCCCGCCCGCCAGGGCTCCCACCCCCGCCCCCCCCCCCCCCCCAGCTCCGACCCCTACCCCCAGGCTGCGCACGGCTCCGCGGGTCTGCCCCTGACACATCCCTCCCGAGGCCGGCCTGGCGCGGCCACAAATCGAAACCGAAAAGCTCATGTGACATTGGAGGCCGGGATGCGGCCTCCGCCCGCGCTCAGCCCGGGAGACGCTGTCTCCACCCAACTCGGCCATCTTGAGGCCCGGGCAGACAAAGCGATCCCATTGTTTTGGGTGACGGCTAGACAGGGAGCACCCTCGTCGTTCCCCGCGACCCGGAAGGGGGCACCCCCGCCACTCCCGCCTGGCGGGGGGTGTGGCGCCGGCCTCGCCGGGCGGCCTCTGGGCCCCATCCCGCGGGGCGTCTGCAGCCCCGAGGCCGCTCCCGCCCCGGCCGCGACCCTCCCCCCGGACCCCGACCCTGGCCCCCCCGGGCCCCAACGCCCGGCCCCGCACCTTTGAGCGTGGATCGCTCCACCAGGACAGTGTGGACCTGAGGGTCGGACAGGAACTTGCGCATCTGCTCCAGGGCGCTCTTCTCCTCCAGCGCCGCCTCGAGCGCGGCCGGCGCCTCGCCGCCATCCTCCAGCAGCAGAGGCACCAGCTTGCGCAGGTGCTTCTGCAGCACCGACACGTCGGCCACGTTCTGCACGGCCGACACCTCCAGGCCGGCCGAGCCGTCCTCGCCGCCGCCGCCGCCCGGCTCTGACATGGCGCCGCGCTCGGGACCCGCAGGGAGCGCTGGGCAGGCGGCCGCGGCTCCACACGAGAGCGAGCACCGAGCCGGCGAGCGAGAGAAACGGGCACCGGAACCCGACCGTCCGCTAGCCGCGGCCGACTGAGGGGAGCGGACGCCGGCTCCGCCCTAAAGGCCGCCGCCCGCCGGTCCGCCCCGCCCGCGACCCGCCGCCTCAGCCACTAGCGCCCGCTCGCCGCCCCGGCGTCACGACGTTGCGCATGCGCGCGGGCGGGCCCCGGCGACGCCGCCGCGCAGCCTTCTGGGATCTGTAGTCCCCATGCTGGGCGCGTCCCGCGTTTCCCGCATCGCAGACCCTGAAGATGGGAACTTGGCTTGGCTCGTGGGCGGTACGGGGTGGTCAGGGACTGTATCTCTCTTGTTCGGTGCTGTGGCCGAACAGCCTGAGACACTCCATAAATATTGAGTAAATGGTGTTAATGACGAGAGCTAACTTTTTTTTTTTTTTGAGCAGTTAGACTGTGATCGACATTGCTCTAAGCATTTAACTTATGTCCTCGCGTTGAACGGATGAATGACTACAATGTGTTAAGTGCTAAAATACTGTCATGACATATGTGTTGTTAGATCTGCACGGAGAGAGGGAGAACGTTTTCAGAGGGGCACGAGACGAGGGGCGTGCCGCATTGCTAGGCTGGAAAGGAGCGGTTGGGAAGGGGATATTCCCCGCAGAGGAACTAGCCTCTACAAAGACAGAGGAGCCTGAATGCAGGTTGCGGCTGGAGCCCTGGCTGCAGAGGCAATGTAAGGTAAAGCCAGGAGATGACATCTGAACGATGGGATAAAGCCAAGCTGGTATGGGTCCTGGCTGCTAATAACAAAATAATTCCCCCCAGGATGCTGTGATGACCTATGTGACAGCATCTATGTAGAACAGAGCTGCTCTGCTAGCAGCAGGGCAGCACTGTCATTCCAT
Source organism: Panthera onca (assembly GCF_046562875.1). Lineage (NCBI taxonomy): Eukaryota > Metazoa > Chordata > Mammalia > Carnivora > Felidae > Panthera > Panthera onca. Next base: position 143,099,604 of record NC_138344.1, on the reverse strand, counting down.
GGGCCTCAGCATCTGGGTCCTCATAAGGCAGGGCTGAGATGCCTGCCGGCTAAAGCTCCCCCCCAACCCGCATCCACCTGGATCTCCTCCCTTACACAGAGATGACAAGGGCCAGAGTCCAGGCTGCCCACTCTCTTGGTTTAGAGATGACAGTTTCTTTTAAGGAGCATTAATTGGCCTTTGAAAGTTCAAACTCATAACTTGCTTCTTAAATTGGGTGGAGGAAGGGAAGCCAAAGGTGTTATTTTTATATCCGAGTGCAGAGTCACAGAGCTGAATCCTGATTGGTAGGATGATGATAGGATGATTTGATTCCCCCAAATCATCTTTGGAAAACTGGGAAACATACAATATGCTTATCCTTGCTCAATTACCCAATGCCAAGCCCCAGAGGCTGCTGGAACATGGAAACTAATCAGATGATTCTTGTCTCTAAGGAGCTCATGGAAGAGGGGACAGAGCAGTACCCCATCCTCCTGCCCTCCATCAGTCTACCCTTGTGTGATATGCCCACACAGATATAGATAACTTTCCAAGAAAAATACAAACCAACTAACTGCAACGAGTTTGTTTTGTGATCATAATGGTAACGAATAATAATAATGTCACCAACAGCTAACACTGAATGCTCGCTCAATGCTAAGCACTCTGCTGAGCATCCGCACCCCCACCCCTACGTCCTTTGGGGTAGGAACAGGAATGAAGAGGGAAATCTATTAGGTGCAGGTTAGCGAACTCTGAATTGACCACACACCACCTGAGACCCAGAAATCCAGCAGCGACCTGGCAGACGGAGCGAGGCTGCTTGCAGCGTGCATGGTGAGTCAGCACCATTCAAAAGACCCCAGGAGACGCAGCCACTTGGGCATCCGAGACACTCAAATATCTGCAACCTGGCCCTGAGCCAGGGCAACGGAGCAGCGGGCTTCGGATTTGCAGATAGGTTCAAAATTAAAAGTGTTTGTTATTTCCAAGAGGATGGAAATTGAAAGACTCTGAACAAAGATTCATACATTGACCCAAAGTGCTGGCATTTCTGTTTTATAAAGATGTTTGCTGTGTTTAATACGTAATAAGAATGGTCAGTGTTGATTGAGTGCTTACTGTACCCAGGGGGCTAAGCACTCTAAATTCCTTATCCCCTGGGCCGCCCCCAGGGCTGCAAGGGGAGGAGATTTCTTGTAACCATGCCCTTTTGGCCTGCTGGCACCGGACTCTGCCCCACCCCCACCGCCCCCACCAAATTCCAAGCTGCCCTTGGATTGGCGGCGGGGGTCCTCCCCCCAAGCCTGGCTTCTCCCACCGCTTGCTCCGTTAGGCGGCTCAGTTTCCCCCTGTCCTACTGTAGCAGAAGCTGCTTTCAATTGGCAATGGGCACAGAAGGGCGGGGGAGCTGTTGGAAAGAGAATTCGTTCCAAGTTGATGGGGGATGACTGTGGCTGCTAGGCGACTTGTATTTTATCAGAAATCGGGGATGAACTGTCTACACGGAGGAGATCGCGTCCATTCCCCATCCCTCTCTTTAAAGTACTGCACTGGGTGGCTCCTCGAGTCCCAGCTGGGGGCTCAGTACCATCCCTACTCCTCTCTCCTTCTCCCGACCCTGGGGTGGCACCGAGCCCCTCAGCGGAAGCCCCGCTGGCTCAGTACCTGCAGGCCCTGCGCCTGGGATCGCCCCTCCTCTCCCTAAATACCATATAGGGCTTGCCCATTCATTCATTCGTTCGTTCGTTCCATGTGCTCGGAATGCAGCAGGGCCCGGCCCAACGTGGCTGCTTGGTTAATGGCTGTGGGACCAACGCTTACCCCCCGGGAACCGGGTGCTGGCGATGGCAGCAGCCGCCGGTCCACAGGGCACATTTTGGATTTTGACCTTCCAGCTGCTTTAACCCAGGCGGGCCTCGCCGTTCCGCGGCCAGCGCAGACTGCACCGCCCTTCGCTCACCGGGGAGGGGGAGGCTACAGGGCGCTTTTGGATGAGCTGGCCCCAGCACCCACCCTCTTTCCGCCCGGGTTCGGTCCAGGGGGCCTCAAGGTGAGGCCGGGAGCCGGCGGAGTCGCGGTCCGGGGGCGGGGGGGGGCGGGGGGCAGCGCCCATACCCAGCAAACGGTCTCTTGGTGCCCCCTAGTGGCGCGGAGGCGGACACACGCGCGCGCGCACGGAGGCCCCTCCCCAGTCCCCGCGCCCGGGTCCTGGGGGCGCCAACGGGTTCACATTCCCAAGGTCACCCGGGTCACTTGCCCTTTGCTACAGAATGAATAATGGCAGTGACCAGAGAAGAATGCCAGCCTGTGGCCTGGCCTGCATCCCGCCGCCCACTGGGAAGGTTAGAGAACTTTGTGTCTAAGGGCAGATGAGGGGTCACTCCTGCCTAGAGGTCGTCTGAGACCCCTGATGCTCCCCTGGGTGCTCCTCTCCGGAGGCACCCCACCCCTTTCCTCACCTAAGACCTGTGTCCCCGGACCAAGGCCGTGGCTCCCTGCGCGCCCTGGACCCCATCCCTTCTCACGGATATCACTTCTGAATTCTCTGGCTCCCAAACGCTCACCCTCTCCCGCCTTGATCCTTCCCAGTGGTGCCCAACCTGCTCGAATGCATTCCTGCCTTAAAAAGAAAGACAATCCTGCCACGTTTCCTGCCCGCACCTCTCCATCTTTTGGCTCCAGCAAAATGCCTTGAAAATAAGCGTGGGTGGGGCCGCGGCTCACCCTGCCTTGACATAATGATCAAGAGGTCCCCGACATCCCTGGGCAAGTGCTGCTGTCCGGGTCACCAAAGGCCTCCGCGTGGCCAAATCCAGTGATCAGTCCTCAGTTCTCATCTTGCTGGACTGCTGGGCAGCTTTGATACAGCAGAGCCCTCTCCCCTCTAAATGTTTCCTTTACCTGGCCCTCCTCCAACACTAGGCTCCTTCTCTGTCTCCTTTGCTGGACCCCTCTCCTCTTCCACATCCCTAAAGGTTGGAGTGGCCCAATGCTGTCTTCAGACTGCTTTTGTGTCCTAACAAAGCTCCCCAAGTGACCTCCCCTAACCCCATGACATTCAACACATCTATACACTGATAACTCCCAACCTTAGAAGCTCCATTTTGCTCCTGTTGGAGTGTTCTAGGAAATACCAATTAGGCCAGGTTGGTTGAAAGTGTCGTTCGGGTCTTCTACATCTTTACTGATTTTCTTTTCTTTTTTAAATTTTTATTAAAAAAATTTCTTTTACATTTATTTATTTTTGAGAAACAGAGGGAGACAAAGCATGAGTCGGGGAGGGGCAGAGAGAGAAAGAGACACAGAACCTGAAGCAGGCTCCAGGCTCTGACCAAGTGGTCAGCACAGAGCCTGATGTGGGGCTCGAACCCACAAACTGTGACATCATGACGTGAGCTGAAGTCGGACGCTCAACCGACTGAGCCACCCAGGTGCCCCTCTTTTTAACATTTTTAAATGATTATTTATTTTTGATAGAGAGAGGGAGAGAGCGAGTGGGAAAGGGTAGAGAGAGGGGGAGACACAGAATCCGAAGCAGGCTCCAGGCTCCGAGCTGTCAGCACAGAGCCCGACGTGGGGCTTGAACCCACGAACCGTGAGATCACGACCTGAGCCAAAGTCGGACGCTCAACCAACTGAGCCACCCAGGTGCTCCCTTACTGATTACAATTGTAATTACAATTGTGCTTTTGTCTTTCTTCTTGCCGCTCAATCTGTTTTTTGCTTCATGAATTTGAAGCTCTGTTATTACATGCATGAACATCTAGCATTGTTGGGTCCTTTTCATGAACTGACCCCTTTATCATTCTGAAATGTCCCTCTAATCCTAGAAGTGTTAACCTACACCCTGTAATTTACTTTGACTTTAGCATAGCCACTTTGGCTTTCCTTTGGTCCGTGTTGACATCACCTGTTTTTTCCCATCCCTTACTTTTACCCTATTGGGGCCTTTGCATTTAAAGTGGGTTTCTTGGGGCACCTCGGTGGCTCAATCCATTGAACGTCTGATTTGGGCTCAGGTCATGATCTCACAGTTCGCGGCTCCTGAGTGATCTCATGGTTCAAGCCCCCATATCGGGCTCACTCTGCCACGACAGAGCCCACTTCGGATTCTCTGTCCCCCTCTCTCTCTGCCCCTCTCCCACTCACGCTGTCTCTCTCTCTCTCTCTCTCTCTCAAAAATAAACATTAAAAAAAAAAGTGGGTTTCTTATAGGAAGCACATAGCTGTTTAATTTTTTATGTTTTTATTTTACTTTTAAGAGAGACACAGTAAGAGCAGGGGAGGGGCAGAGAGAGACAGAGACAGAATCTGAAGCAGGCTCCAGGTTCTGAGCTGTCAGCACAGAGCCCCATGCAGGGCTCAAACTCATAGACTGCAAGATCATGACCTGAGCCGAAGTCAGACACCCAACCGACTGAGCCACTCAGGTGCCCCTGGTTTTTGCTTTTTAAAAACCCTATTGGCTAATCTCTGTTCTTCCTTTGGGGTGATTATCGACATGGCTGGATTAAGTCACTATCTTGCTATGTGTTTCTATTTTCCTACCTGTTCTTTGTCCAGAACAGAATTCTTCCTTCCCCAAGCCCCTTATCTCAGCAAACACCGCTCCCTCACCCCTCTGCCCAGAGTGTCCCTTGGTACCTCTCATATTCCCGCATGTCTCCATCTGGCCCGACAGCCAACTCTGCCATTCTCCCCAAATTATCTTCCAAATCTGACCTCTTCCTTCCTGCTGCACTGTGGCGCTATGGGCTCTCGGTCAAACCCCTCTGGCCCTCCCCTGGGCGGCTGAAGAGCTGCCTGCAGGCCCTTGGGGAACATCTTTATAAACATAGGTCAGAGTGGCCAGTTCTCTGTGGCTTCACATCCTGCTTAGAGGGAGAACCGTCCTTGGCTTGCCCACTTGGGCTCTGAGTGATCTGGTCCTTGGCCTCCAGACTCATCCACCATCTCTGGCCGCCTTGGTGTGCTGACCTTCTGTTGTCCCTGATGACACCAGGCATGCCTCGGCCTGAGGGTCTTTCCCTTGTTCTAGAATGCTCTTCCTCCAGAGTCTTAAAGGGCTCACTCCTTCTCTTCATCAGCCTTCTGCTCAAGCATGACCCTTCAGAAGGGCCCTCTTTGACCACCTTCCCCACCACTCGCCCCTTTAATTTTCTTCAGGGCATGCTTCTCTGCACAGTACTATCTGTGCTCCTCACTCATGGTCTGTGCCCCTAATTAGAATGACCCATGAGGTCAAGGGTTTTCTCTTGGTAATGGCAAATCTTAGTGTGTCTGTGCTTGGAACTGTGTCTTGCTTGCTGTGGGTGTGGAATAAACATCTGGGGCATAAGTAAGTAAACAGAGTACTTCTATTCACTCCAGATGAATTACCAGGTGATTCTAAAAGGGCAGAAATTAAAAAAAAAAACAAAAAACAATAATAAAAGTATCACTCAGCAACTAAGTTACATGCACGTCAAAGCCTAATTGTAAAGAAACTGTCACAGCTGATTTCTGTGATATTACAAACGTACACTAAGTGCCCAGGTGTCACACCCACACGTCAATCCCCAGTCTAATTCAGGCCTTTGCAGTTTGTCTCATGATTGAAATGGAGCCGTAATGCATCCCTTCGTTTCCTCAAGACTTTGACAAGAGGGGGCACAAATGCAAAGTTCTAGATGCATCCTCACGAAGAGTCACTTGATGGGCTATCTGGGGATTTGGGAGGCCACCTGTTGTGGGTTGAAGTGTGTTTCCCAAAAGACGCGTTGAAGTCCTAATGCCTGGTGCTTGTGAATGTGACCTTGCTTGGATATTGGGTCTTTGCGGGTGTCATCAAGTTGAGATGAGGTCATTCTGGATGAGAGTGGGCCCTAAATCCCGTGACTGGTGTCCTTACAAGAAGAGGGAAATGTGGACCCAGACACATAGACCCACACAGGGAGAGCGCCATGTGAGGACAGAGGTGGAGATGGGAGTGATGGATCTACAAGCAAGGACGCAAAAGGTTGCCAACAGCCACCAGGAGCCGGGAGGGAGGCATGGGGCAGTAAAGGGGATTCTGCAAGCGGAAATCCTGCAAAGCAATCTTGACAATTGTAGAGTATTGTGAATCCACTAGAAACCACCGAATTTTGGTGAATTGACGTTTTGTGACTTTTATCTCAATAAAAACTGCTTTTATTTTATTTCTTTAAAAGTTTATTTATTTATTTGGGGGGGGGGGGCGTGCAGAGAGAGAGAGAGGATCCCAAGCAGGCTGTGTGCTGTCAGCACAGAGCCTGACCAGGGCTCAATCTCATGAACCGTGAGATCATGACCTGAGTGGAAATCAAGAGTCGGACACTGAACCAACTGAGCCACCTAGGCATCCCAATAACATTTTCAAAAAAATTTTTTTAACGTTTATTCATTTTTGAGAGACAGAGAGAGAGAGAGTGTGAGCAGGAAAGGGACAGAGAGACAGACATATCCAAAGCAGGCTCCAGGCTCTAGGCTGTCAGCACAGAGCCCGACGTGGGGCTCGAACTCACAAACTGTGAGACCATGACCTGAACTGAAGTTGGGCACTTAACCGACCGAGCCCCTTAGGCACCCCTCAATAACACTATTTAAGTGGACATGGGGAGAGAAACAAAAATCAGTGGGAAAAGTGTGACTTCCATGATCTCCCAAACATGAGAAACTTTCCCATTGGTTAGAACTATGCAGGCAAATAGAAACGGTAAAGCTAATCTTTGCTGGGGACACTCTCACTTTCAGAAGCATCGAGAATGAACGAGCTTCTTTCCTTGTTCGAAAGCAGCACAGATACTCAAATCAGAACGGCCTCGAGGAGATGAGCATCTCTGCAACGGTGTCCACACACAAGTTCGCGGAGCCGTCCCTGCTTGTACAGCACCTGATGCCACAGAACCATGCACTTGGAAGTGGTCAAGGTCGTAGATTTTAAACTATGGGTATTTGGGGTGCCTGGGTGGCTCTGACTTCGGCTCAGGTCATGACCTTGTGTTTGGGGCTTCGAGCCCCGCGTCAGGCTCTGTGCTGACGGCTGGGAGCCTGGAGCCTGCTTCGGATTCTGTGTCTCCTTCTCTCCCTGCCCCTCCCCTGCTCGCACTCTCATTCTGCCTCTCAAAAAATAAAATAAAACATTAAAAAAATACGGGGCGCCTGGGTGGCTCAGTTGGTTGGGCGTCCAACTTCGGCTCAGGTCATGATCTTGCGGTCGGTGAGTTCGAGCCCCGCGTCGGGCTCTGTGCTGACAGCTTGGAGCCTGGAGCCTGTTTCAGATTCTGTGTCTCTCTCTCTCTCTCTCTGACCTTCCCCCATTCATGCTCTGTCTCTCTCTGTCTCAAAAATGAATGAACGTTTAAAAAAAAACATTAAAAAAATAGAAAGTAAATAAATAAACTATGTGTATTTAACCACGACTTAAAGGGGAAACTTACCAGGAACAGCATGAACAGCGCTCGCCTCTTCCGCTGTGACTTAGGACGTGCCGCGAGCATCCTTTCTGGACCTCTGTCGGCTGTCGCTGTCTGTTCCGCGTCGCGATCAGCTTCCAGCGAGGCCTTCGCACTCGCGCACTCGGGGCGACGTGAAACGTGTCGGCGCGGGGGCGTGGCCGGCGTCACCCCCCGGGGGACATCGTCCTTCTCATCAAGTCGGCCTCGCTAGGCCCCTCTGGCCGCAGCTCTTTATTCTGGCCCCGTCGCTGCTGCACCTGGATTTGCCTCCAGTGTCCCCACTTCCCGCCCTTGCCACTTTCTCACCTCTGTCGGTCGACTCCTGGCTTCGGTGACGCGCTTCTGCAGAGTAGCCAGTGTGTCCATCACGGAAGGTGGCACGGCTCCCGACCTGGCTGGTGTCCGGGCGCTGAGTAACACGCGGTGACCGGTCACCCACGGGCTTGGGAAGAAGCGCCAGATGGTCACTGATCATGAGGCGCGGCTGTTACTTATGTAGTGATTTGCAGGCTGGCGAGCTCAGGCAGTCTCTACCTGGTGCGGCGACTCAGTTAATACACAGGGTCACTGACACTTGAACTGTGTTGTTGAGGGACTGATGGTGTTTTCCTAGACCGTGGTAACTAAAGTTTCTGCATGTTGGAACCATGCGGAGCAGGGGCTGCCTACAATGACATTTCCAACCCCCCTTCCCACCTTGCCGTTCCTTCTCTGCATTCAAGGAGGAGCTGGCCCCGGACCTATAGTCCCAGGATGGAAGCAGAAGTTGCCTGTGGGTTTTTTGGACTTTGTTTCCCCCTCACCCCCCAAAGCCCAAGCCCTCCAGACAACAAAGGGGGATGGGGGAGGAAGGCAGAACTGATGTGTCCCTTCTGGGCCAGTGTCCTGGAGAAGCCGGGTTAATGAAGCATCTTGGACCACAGGGAGACCACCCTGGTCTGGGGTGAGCAGAGGCAGGTGAGGGGGTCCCAGGCCTGCTGCCTCCAGTCGCCAGAGAGCAATGCAGGAGGGGTCTGGCACCCAGGTGACCCGGGCCCAAGAGGCCCACATGCCCAGTGAGGCTGGGGACAGCGCCGAGGCATGGGACCGGGGGGCTGCAATAGCCAGTATGGGCAGATAACCAGTGGCAGCAGGCTCCCCCACAGGGCCCTAACCCTGCAGGAGTCCTGACGTAGGAAGGGGGCAAGATCTGAAACTGATGGCCGTGATAGTGCCCATGGAATCGTGGAATGGGCGCTCGGGGCAGAAATCAGGCTGTCACAGAAAATGGAGGCAGTGGCACTGCCCACACACTTGAGTCTGTGGCTGGAGAGTCATGCCTGTGATGACTGGGGCTGTGCCACCACCATGACGAGTTGGCCTGTTGTAATGGCCACACTCACAGCACTGATGGGATAGGTTATTACTACTGGTTTGAAGATGTGAAGATAGCAGGCTGAGGCAGAGGTAACCTGCTTAAGATCTCATAGGTACCAAGATGTGAAGCAGGGGTTCAAACTCGGATACTGCTTGTGCCTAGAGACTTTTTAAAAAAATTATTTATTTTGAGAGAGAGCCAGCATGGGGCCCGACTTGGGGCCTGAACTCACGAACCGAACCGTGAGATCATGACCTGAGCTGAAATCAAGAGTCAGATGCTGAACCGACTGAGCCACCCAGGTGCTCCTGTGCCTAGAGATTTATAACCACCAGAAGTGCGTGGGTTGGGTCCTGTTCTGTCATTTCTCCTGTCCCCAGTGTAGCACCAAGCAAGGGGGAGCTGTTGACCAGTGCCTGCTCTGAGCTTCAATTTTCCATCTATAAATGGTGATCTTGGTGCAAACGGCGATCTCAGAGGGTGCTCAGGGATCTCTGAGCATCCGCCCAGAAACAGGGGACACAGTCAGCCTGCCTGCCAGAGGGAGCACAAACCAGGGGCGTCCTGACACCTAGCGGCTGCTCAGCATAATTGCAGGTCCCAGCCCCAGATGCTCCCAAAACTCGAGGGCTCCTGGTCCTGATCCTCTCCATGTACGGTTCAGCAGCTGCCTGCTGCCCTAGACAACTTTCCCTCCTTGCCAGGCAGGGCAGTGCTAAGCCAGAAACTGAAGAGGCTCAGGTGCCTATTTATTCAGTTTCATTTATTTCCATAAGATCTTTCATTCTAGGATTGCGGGATGGGCAGAGGCTGAATCTCCTTCCTTCCTGCTGAGAGAAGCCTATTCCTGGTCGAACACAACCACACACGTCCATCCAAAAACCTGCTCAGGTCAAGCATATAAGTGTTCACTTTGGGTTTTTTTAGTTTATTTATTTTGAGAGAGTGTGCACATGAGCGGGGGAGGGGCAGAGAGAGAGACAGAGAATCCCAAGCAGGCTCCGTGCTGTCAGCACAGAGCCCGATGTGGGACTCGATCCCATCAGAGCAAGACCATGACCTGAGCTGAAATCAAGAGTCAGATGCTTAACTGACTGAGCCACGCAGGTGTCCCACTAGTGTTCACTTTTAAGAAAGAACCTCCTACTTTACTCCAAAGAATAAATGTAAACATTTTACAGAGACCACCCAAAATTTCCAGCAGAATGCGCTGGGTCTGGTGAGATGTAAAGCACAGGACACCTAGTGTCCTGTTAGGTTAGGACTTTGCTTAACTTCAGTGCAATGCTCACTTTCGCCATGGGTGGAGAGGAACACGTCAACATTTTCATGGACAAGACAAAACCCTTCTGCACCCTGAAAGTGACAGGACCTAAAATGGTTTATCAGAAAATGTTATTTTATCACAGTAGATGCTGGCATTTCCTGGCATTGCCAGTCAGGCTTTAAGTTTGACATCAATTGCTGTTTCTCTATATTGAACACTCCAGTATGTATGTATGTATGTATGTATGTATGTATGTATGTATGAAGGTTTTAAGTAATCTCTACACCCAGTGTGAGGCTCAAACTCACAACCCTGAGACCAAGAGTCACATGCTCTCTCAACTGAGCCAGCTAGGAGTCCTTAGTATTTATCTTCTTTTTTTTTTCTTAATGTTTATTTATGTTAGAGAGAGAGAGACAGAGTATGAGTGGGAGGGGTGGGGAGGGGAGACACAGAATCTGAAACAGGCTCCAGGCTCTGAGCCGTCAGCACAGAGCCTGATGCAGGGCTTGAACTCACGAACCGTGAGATCATGACCTGAGCCGAAGTCGGACGCTTAACCAACTGAGCCACCCAGGCACACCCCTAGTATTTATCTCTAAATTGAGTACGTAGAGAACCCTGCACTTCCATTCCTCACCTAGAGTGAAGACAAAAGCAAGACCCTGTACTGAGAGGCACATCACCCATCAAGGCACAGGGAGCTGTCTGTGCATAGCAACTTGGAGGCTGTCAATGTTTGTTTTTTAAGTAGGTGCCACGCCCAATGTGGGGCTTGAACTCACCACCCTGAGACCAAGAGTTGCATGCTCTACGCTCTACAGACTGAGCCAGCCAGGCACCCCTGTCAATGGGTCTCATATCGAAATGGGTGGTGGGGGTCAACTAAGTTCAGGAATCGCTGGGCTAGACAAAGCTTAACCTGTTTCTTCATAACAGGACTTTTCAGAGCCTCTAGAAGTCCTTTGAATCGCTGGGGACAGGGGCAGGTGCAACATTTCCCAAGCTACTTGGCTATGGGACTCTTTTGGTGGAACATCAATACCCAGCCCCCGTGGGGCTAGAGATCTATGGGGATACTTGGAGAGCACTATCTAGAACCCGGAGCCACGTGTTTGATAAACATGGCCGTTATCGCAGGGTTTTTTAAGATGTTTGTTTATTTTTGAGAGAGCCAGCGCAATGGGGGAGGGGCAGAGAGAGGGAGTCACAGAATCGAAGCAGGCTCCAGGCTCTGGGCCAAACCTTGAGATCACGACCTGAGCTGACGTCGGAAGCTCAATTGACTGAGTCACCCAGGCTCCCCGTCGTTTGTTTTGCTTTTACGGAAGGCGGCCAGTCCCTCTTGCCAGTCCTTGTTTTGACCAGAGGGAGTATTCTGCGGCCACACACCAGCCTCACTCCGCCCCCCTCCCCCATGCCCCCGGCCTGTTGAAGGACACGTCGGCTAGGAGGATGGCTTTGCAGTTTGGGCTGCCTCGCTGGCCCCGCAGTGGGTGGCGAGAAAGGCCCGGCTCACGCAGCATCCTGCCACTGCTGCCACCAGCTGTGTGACCGCAGGTGGGTCCCTTAATCTCTGTGCTGCCGTGGCCTTCCGTAGATGAGGCCCGTGAGCAGAACCGCCCCTGGGGCTGTGTGAGGTCAAGTGGCAAGGCTGCCGGCACAGGGAGTGATCAATCACAGGCTGTCCTACTGCCGCCATTAGCGGTAACAGTAAAGGTGACGGTGCCCGAGCCCCATCCGCACCGATGGCAGGTCCCAGGTCTGTGGAGGAAGCCGACTTGGGGAACAGAAGGCCTTCAAGGGACAGCTTCACTTTGTGGTGAAACACACAGGTTTCCTTTACCGAAAAGCAAGGAGCAGAAGTCTTGTTTAAATTGCATCTTCGTTTCTTCAGCTCTAAAACAAATCGTGGGGGCGCCCGGGTGGCTCGGTGGCTTAAGCGTCCGCCTCTTGATACTGGCTCAGGTCGTGATCTTGAGGTCGTGGGATCAAGCCCCGCACTGGGCTCTTCACGGACAGCCCAGAGCCCGCTTGGGATTCTCACTCTTCCTCTTTCTCTGCCCCTCCCCTGTGCACGCACACACGCTCTCTCAAATAAACGTTAAAAAGACATAAAACCAATTGTGGTGAAAATACATAAAACTTACCATCTGAACCATTTTTAAGTGTGCAATCAGGGGCATTAAGGAAATCTGTACATTTGTGCAGCCCTCACTCACCACCATCCATGTCCAGAATGTCTCCATCATCCCAAACAGAAATCTGCAACCTATTAAACCATAACTCCCCATCACCCCCAGCCCGAGGGGCGGTTCTGAGAGGGGACAGTCTGGGGTGTGGGGCTTCTCCTCAGTGCCCTTCCTTTTGCAAAGGACCCAAGAGCCCCACTCAGCTGACACCTGTCAGGCAGAACACCAAAACCCAAATGCAGCCCCAGCCCTAGCGTTTACTCAGACTTAAAGCCAAGGAAAAGGTCGGCAGTTTTGTGCTGCTTTAGCCTCCTCTCAATACTGCACCTTCAGAAGAAAGTGAGGTGCACAACTTCATGTGATGCGGTGCCCTTGATGGGATCCTGGCACCAAAAAAGGACACCAAGAAAAACTAAGAAAATCCGAATTATGGGCTTTAGTAAATAATAACGTATCGGGGCACCTGGCTGGCTAGGTCGGTACAGCATCCGACTCTTGATCTCAGGGTCATGAGCTCGAGCCCCATGTTGGATGTGGAGCCTTACTTTAAAAAGTAAATAAATAAAATAAAGATGCTCCCACTGTGTTTCCCAGATACTCTTGTTAAAGCACCTGACTTGAAAATAAAAGAGACAGTCAGGCAAGGGATACTGTGATGACCGAATCCGCCAGTGAGCCCCTCCTCTTGGGGACCAGACATCCTGATGCTGCTGGTGGGTGGCTGTGGGAGTCGGGAAAAGGCTGCAGAGAAGCGGCCACACAGTCTGCACAGCTGTGCTGTGAACACTGTACCTCTGGGCCCATGGTTCCAGCGCCTTAATTATGCTCCCAGACCACAAGCTTTGTTTTCTTTTTTAAGGTTCGTTGACTTATTCTGAGAGACAGAGGCAGCATGAGCAGGGGAAGGGGCAGAAAGAAAGAGAGGGAGAGAGAGATTCCAAACACGCTCTGCGCTGTCAGTGCAGAGCCTGATGTGGGACTTGAACTCATGAAACCATGACATCATGACCTGAGCCGAAACCGAGAGTCGGGATGCTTCACTGGCTGAGCCACCCAGGTGCTCCATCCCAGACCACAAGCTTTTTGAGACCTGGGAACGCCCGATTTTCTAGACACTGGGGCTAACGATGGAAATACAGTCCCACTTCAAGGCTGGGGACACAAGTGACAGGTGGGGTCCCCAGGCCGAAAGCCGACCCCCTTCTGGAGGTGCCTCCCCACATCACTGTTGACCCTCTGAGAGCCCAGCTCTGGGTGTTGCTAGGACACACCGCCTGGAGCTTTCGCTCCCACCGGCTACCTTAGCATGTGCACACCCTGTGTGGCAGCCTCGGAGCTCAGATCCCTGGGCAACGAACGATGCAGAGGGAGACAGACTGGTCAGGGCCAGGTTTTCCCCATGAAGATTCCACAGCCTAGAGTGGGGGTCAGGGACAGGAGAATCGAGTGGAAGAACAGGGTTGCTGCCCGTCCTGGGCAAAGACGACAGAGAGGCCAATGTGGTTTTGGGGACAGAAGGCATAATGCCTTCCTGCCTCCGGAGGGTGCCCAGCTGGCAAGAACAGCAAAGCAGCTCATGTGGGGAGCGGAGCCTGTCTTCAAACCCTTCCACGGCCTTATCTCGGTTAAAATTCCAAGCCCTTTTGCGGCCACCTGTTACCTCTCTGATGCCTGCCTACTCCTCAAAGCCACACTCTGCTGCAGGTTCCCTCCCACCGCGGGTCCCTTGCACGCACTGCGCCATCTGCCTGGATGCTCTTCCCTCACTTCCTTCCAAGTCACCTTCTCAGCGAGGCCAACCCTGCCCCTTGTGTAAAGCTGTCCCCACCTCTTAGACCCTTTCTCAGTTTTGGTTTTTCCCAGGAGCCTGCATGGTGTGAACGTCTACTCTGTTTATGGTCTCTCTCCTGCACTGGAAGGGAAATTCGAGGAGGGTGAGGATGTCTACCTCTTCTGTTTAATTCTAGATCCTCAGCGCCTGGAGCGAGCGGGTGTTTGATGGATTCTTGTTGAACCGAATGGATCAAGCTGCGGGTGGTTCTCCTGGGGTCCTGGCACATTTCTCCCGCCCTCCTTCCAGTTCCGGCTTCCAGGCCCCTCCCTCCCACTGCTTCTCTTCTTCCCAGCTCTGCCTGAGGCCCTCCTGTCCCTCGTGTAACAGGCTGGAGACGCCAGCCAGTTCTGCCCCAGTCAGGAGGGGAGACTGGGAAGCACCCGGCCCCGCCCTCCAGGGTCACCAGTATCTTGAGCAGACAGCAGTGACAAAAGGGAGCGTCCTCAAGGTTTGGGTGACTCCCAAGGGCATGGAGAGAGGGTGGTCCCGTTGGCTCACTTCTCAGGGTGCAAAAGCCACCTGGTTGAGGGTCTGCAGGTTGGTCGCGCTGATGTCTAGGTTCAGCCTTGGCTCCTCCACTTCCAGGCCGTGAGGCCTCAGCAGTCTGTCCCCGACTACAGGCCTCAAGTACACTACGGACACTGCTGTTGTAAAGTTTTAGCAACGTTGAAAAAGGAACAAAAGGCCCCAAATGGGAGTCACTTGTGCTAAACCTTTGTCAGCGATCCAAGGCTTCATACCTAACCTAACTGCGGTTTCAGCCCCTCCCGGGAACGGGACCTAATTTAACTAGTCATCTAGAACTACCTGGTTAGCACTAGTGAGGTTATCTGGCTGACAGACGCCTGTCTCTCGCTAGAGGAAGGTGACCTCGCTTGAAAAGAAGCCACCCTTTGCTAGAAACTTCCTTTTTCTGGCCCACTTCTGTCTACGAGAGCCTCCCGTTTTCTACAGCGCCTCAGAGCTCCTTGCCACTGGCGGGATGGGACGCTGTCCCGCTCGGGAATTGCCGAATAAGGCCAATCAGATCTGCAAACTCACCCAGCCGTATCTTGCTCAATCGTCTGCAACGAAAGCCAAGGGGCCCGTCACACAACCCTTGGCGGAAGTCAGCCGAGGGCAGGGGCTCTGCTCTGCTCAACAACCTCACCCACAGTCAGCTTTTCGGGACTCCCGGTTGGTCCTTCGGGCCATCGCCCTGCTTCACACGGCCGTGCACGTCCCCGCTGCCTCCCATAGGCCTCCGGCAACGCTGTTCCCTGGACGACCCTGGGACCATCTCACAGGCGAGGGCACCGAGGCCGCCCAGCTCACTCCGAAGGCCCAGCAGGCAGGTGGCCGGCCCGTCTGCACAGGACGAGGGCGGAGGCCGGCACCGGCGGGAAGCCTCGGAGCTCCGCCGTCCCCAATTCCGCGCCCCGGTCTAGGTCCCCAGCTCTCTCCCGCCACAGATAAACCAAGAAGGCCGCCGCGGCGGTCACGTGTCCGAGAGGCCGCTCGGTCACGTGAGCCCCAGGACCAATCCCTGAGGCCAGAACGGGGAGGCCTTGGGATTGGCCCATCCCGGCCAGGGGGCGGGACTTTGCTCGAGGACGGAAGCCTTGGCCGCCCCTCCCCGCCCAATCTCTGTGATCCGCGTGAATCTCGCCCTCCCGCGAGACCTGGCGTCGGGCTGCGGCCCCTGACGCCCACAGTGCACCCGGCAGGAGTGGAGCTGTAGCGTTTCACGGTGGCCTCGCGTGGCCCTTGCGTCATTTTCCCGAGCCGGCAGTGAGATTAGGGCGCTCCTCGCCCTGAAACCTTTGCTCGCCTCCGCACCTCTGTCCCGTTTCGGGAGCCTGGGACAGATTTCTTAACGTGGCCCCAGGGGCCAACCACCGTTGTCACTTCCCTGCCTCTGACATCTTGTCCCTCCGGCTTCCGTTCCTTCCTCGGGGTCGTCGTGGCCTGACTTGTGCTCCCGGCTCTCGTTTGATTTTTGTCGTTCCAGCCAGACTAGGGATACGTCAGCCGTGGTCCTTGGCTGGGCTCCTGGGGGCCGTGACCCCTTCGAATTATATGCACATTAGGCGGTGTCGGTGCTCGTGTTGTTGGGGGTGGCGGTGAGGACGTCCATGAGACTCAGATGTGGAGAAACCCCAGAGGAGTGGCTCCGCACAGGACCATCGGGGCCCAGCAGCGCCCGCCTGTGTGCCCTGTGGGCACAGGGCCTGCCATGGCGTTCAGGGGTGCTTATTACATGGAAGAGAATCTCCTAACCTCATTTCCCCCAAGTACCCTCTGCTCGCACCTCAGTCTAGTCCCACAGGCCTGCTTCCTATACCTCCACGCAACTTTTTTAAAAAATATAATTTATAGTCAAGTTGGCTAACATACGGTGTATACGGCGTGCTCTTGACTTTAGGCGTAGATTCCCATCGTTCATCGCTTGCAACACCCAGTGCTCATCCCAACAAGTGCCCTCCTCAATGTCCATCACCCATTTTCCCCTTGCTCCTGGTCCCCCCCCCCCCCACCGCCGCAATCAACCCTGTTTGTTCTCTGTATTTAAGAGTCTCTTATGGTTTGCCTCCCTCCCTCTCTGTTTCCCTCCTCCACCCCATGGTCTTCTGTTAAGTTTCTCAAGAGCCACATATGAGTGAAAACATATGACATCTGTCTTCTCTGCCTGACTGATTTCACTCAGCATAATACCCTCCAGTTCCATCCGTGTTGCTGCAAATGGGCAGATTTCATTCTTTCTCATTGTCAAGTAGTATTCCATGGTATATATAAACCACATCTTCTTTATTCATCAGTGGATGGACATTTAGGCTCTCCATGATTTGGCTATTGTTGAGAGCACTGCTATAAACATTGGGGTACATGATCTGCACACAACTTTTGATGGCACTTCTCCCTGCCGGGATCATCTCCTTTCCTCTGCTGGGACATTTTTTTTTCACCTTGCCGTTAAACTTTGACTGGGCCGTGAACTGGCTCGGGGAGGCGTGCAGCACAGCGCCAGAGACTGGAGGCACAGTGGTGAACAGGACAGGTCCAGGCTCGTGGTCTACTCAGGCAGACAGTGAAGTTGGAGACGAGGGAGACTCTGTGAGTGCCTCAGGATTGGGCCCCAGGGAGATCTGAGATTGAATGATAAATAGCTAATAATCAAGTCAGGGAGAGAGCAGGGAGTAGCAAGTTGGAAGGCTCATCGTGGGTAAGATTTAGCTTGTCATAGGAGGAGAGTAGAGAAGGTAGCAAGGCCAGCGTTTTGATCCTTGGAGGGTTGTTAGGTAGAGTGTAGACTGATCAAGTGAGTGATTTTGGAAGCCCCCTCTGGCTGCAGGCAAGAGCCAGATGGCTGTTCATGGGAGGTGTGCAAAGGCAGGAGGGAGGTGGGCAGGCAGGAAAGGAAACAGCTGAGCAAAGGCTGGAGTTGAAATCTGAACACGTGGGGGAGACTTTCTGGGTTTCAGTTTGTCCATCTGTAAAGTGTGGGGGTTGTATTCCCATCTTTAAGGTCCTCCCACCTCTGTCTCAAATTCAGCAACACTTCAGGTGGATGAGAATTTGTAAGTGGTTATAGTGAGGACAGAGAAAGATGAAGGGAAGGAAGGGAGGCAGGAGAGAGAGAGAGAGAGAGAGAGAGAGAGAGAGAAACACAAGGGGACACGGAGGACGGAGGAGCAGGGCTTCAAGGGGATAGCAGGACCGAGAGGCCTGCCCAGGCCAGAGAGCCGTCCCTAGATTCAGGCCCTCGATGGTACTGCTGTGTGACCTTGGCCGGCTCACCCAGTTCCCTAGGTCTCAGGTTCTGCCTCTCTGATGGAGATACCAGGCATAGATTGATGCTAGGTGACACTGCACTGGTCACGGCTGGGCACATACCAGACTTGAAGGCTGAGGGAGCATTAACTAGGGCATGTTCTGGACACCTGCTCACCTGAGTTCTGAGGGTCCGCCACCAATGCCCAGGGGTTTTAGTTGCTTCATCCATAAATCTGGGGACAAGTGAGGGTGTCATAGAGGGCAAAGCAAGATCTTAGGACCCCACTGACCTGCATTTGGATTCTGACTCTACCTTTGACTAGCTAGTGAGTTTGCGTAAATCACATCATCTCTCAGAACCTCAGTGTTCTCATCTGAAAAATGGGGACTCGCAACACCAGCCTGTGAGAGTTCGATCAGACGCTGTGTGCCAAGGGACAGCCCAGCTTGTTGTAGGCGCTCAGGACGTGTCGTTTCTGTTGCTTCCCCTCTTCCAGCTTTGAGGAGCCCGTGGCTGTCAGGCTGGAGAAATGTAACCGACTACATAATGTTTGTTCCTCTCATCCCACAGAGTTTAATTTCATTAAAAGTCCTTTAGAATGCGTGATGCTGGGAGGGCAAGTCAAGGAGCACAGAGTGTTCAGTTTACAGGGCAATCAGACAAGGGGTAACGTAAAAAGAGCTGAGCAGGCGGAGGCTCAAAGCAGACATTCCGTATGGTGGTGAGGTGGCCTGGCTCCTGTGCTCTGGTGGTGAGAAGGGAGATTGTAAGTCAGCTCACAGCCTGCAGGCAAGCTGGACCTGGCTGATTTCAGATGCGGCACTCAGGCGTTAGACACAATTTTTAAAAAAGGGAATGTATGGCGCGCCTGGGTGGCTCAGTCGGTTAAGCCTCCGACTTGGGCTCAGGTCATGACCTTGCTGCTTGTGAGGTCGAGCCCCGCATCGGGCTCTGCTGACAGCTCAGAGCCTGGAGCCTGCTTCCGATTCTGTGTCTCCCTCTCTCTCTGCCCCTCCCCTGCTTGCGCTCTGTCTCTCTCTCTCTCAAAAATAAATAAACATTAAAAAAATACAAAAGGAAACGTAAAGGATTTGTAAAATCAGTGCAAATGTTCCAGAATTCTCCAGACATACCTAAGTCCTTGGGATACTTATCTAGTTTTCTCACATACTAACATTATATATAGTACGTGATATGTAGTATATATTAGATTTTAGGATACTATATATATGTATATGTGTGGATGCACATAATAGGAGTCTACTGTGCATACTGTTTTGGAACTTCCTTGTTTCACCCAAACATGTATCTTGGATAGTTGTTACGTGACGACATTTCATGCTCAAATTATTCTAGATTTGAATCGTGAGGGTTCCTACAAATTGGCTCCTGTGTACTTTTAACATTCTTTTTTTTTTTTTTTTTTTTTTTTTTAATTTTTTTTTCAACGTTTTTTATTTATTTTTGGGACAGAGAGAGACAGAGCATGAACGGGGGAGGGGCAGAGAGAGAGGGAGACACAGAATCTGAAACAGGCTCCAGGCTCTGAGCCATCAGCCCAGAGCCTGACGCGGGGCTCGAACTCACAGACCGCGAGATCGTGACCTGGCTGAAGTCGGACGCTTAACCGACTGCGCCACCCAGGCGCCCCTTAACATTCTTTTTTAACATTCATTCTTTGAGCACATCCTAGTTTCTGGTAGGGTGTCAGCAGGATAGTTGTATCATGTGGTGGAATTATGACCTTGTTTCTGTTCCTCGTATGGAGATTAAGAATGGATTAAGGAGAAGCATGTGGGTGCCAAGTTGACATGGGGTAGACTTGTGATGTCAACTTGTCTGGGCCATGGTGCCCAGATATATGGTCAAGACTTATTTGGGATGTTTCAGTAAGGATGTTTTTGGATGAGATTACATTTAAATTGGTAGACTTTGAGTAAAAGCAGATTGCCCTCCCAAATATGGGTGGGCCTTATCCAATCAGTCGAAGGCCACAATAGGTCAAAAGTCTGACCTCCCCCAAACAAGAGGGAATTCTGTCAGCAGATGGTCTTCAGACTTGAACTGCAACACCGGCTCTCCTCTGAATCTGTAGCATGCCGGCCTACCCGGAGATTTTGGCTTTGCCAGCCTCCGTAATCACATGAGCCAATTCCTTAATATCTATCTATCTATCTATCATCTATCTGTATCATCTATCTATCTATCTATCTATCATCTATCTACCTATCTATCCTCTATCTATCCATCCATCCATCCATCCATCCATCCTATTGGTTCTGTATTTCTGGAAAACCCTGATTAACACAGCATGGTTCTCTTATTAAGGAAAGGTTCTTCAAAAACTTTTTTTCACTAACTCCTGATTTAGAGTTTCTA
This sequence comes from Panthera onca, assembly GCF_046562875.1. Lineage (NCBI taxonomy): Eukaryota > Metazoa > Chordata > Mammalia > Carnivora > Felidae > Panthera > Panthera onca. The sequence goes on along the minus strand of NC_138344.1, from coordinate 143,079,379 downwards.
TCTTGTCTGGAGTCAGTTTGGGTTATATTTTCCTAGAAAATTATCCATTTCAAATTTATTTTCCTATTGTTATGCAGATTAGTCTCATGGTTTAAAAAAATGTCTTCTGAATTGATGGTTATTTTTCTTCTGTCATTTTTTATTTTGGATGTTTAGGGGTTCACCCATGCCATTAAAAAAACCCAAACTGAGTGTTACATCTCTTAGAATTTGTCTAGCAGGTTTTTCAGTCCTTACTGGAAGACCCCTGCTCCCTGCCCATCCCCCCATAATAAAAAAATAAAATAATAAAATAAAAAAAACAAATTGGCTAGTGACTTATTTACCTTTTGATTTTTTAAAAAGGTAATTTATCGGGGGCACCTGGGCGACACAGTTGGCTAAGCACCCGACTCTTGATCTCAGCTCAGGGCATGATCTCACAGTTCGTGGGTTCAAGCCCCACCTCAGCTCTGTGCTTGGTGATTGGGATTCTTGCCTGCTTGGGATTCTGTCTCTCCTTCTCTCTGCCCCTCCCCCACTTGTGCCCCTCCCCCTCAAAATAAATAAATAAACTTAAAAAAGAAAATAATTTATCAATTTTTCTTTTTTCTGGTTTCAAACTTAATTCACTAAATTTCTACTTTTTTTCTTTCCTAATTGCTACTTTTGAAAAAATTCTATTCAAAAATTTTTCTTAATGAAGTATTGCTTTTGGAATGATTCGAATTTTGTTGTTGTTGTTACACTCTGCTTTCTTTTCAGACCAACCCTTGGTGTACCATCGGGTCCTTGGACCTAATATTAGTTTTTTATTATTAAAAAAAATTTTTTTTGCTGATTTATTTAAGGCAGGTTTATTGGGATATAGTTTCAATATGGCAAGATTCTATTCTTTAAAATCTACTGTTCTATGAGTTATGACAAATGCATACAGTTGTGTAGTGACCACTTCAATTCAGATACTGAATTTCCCTATCGCCCCCAAAAAGCTGTCTTGTGCCCTTCTGTGGTGGCTTTCTTTTACCCCAGCTCCTGGCAACCGCAGATTTCTAGAGCTCCCCTGCCCCTAAACATCACGTAAAAAGGAATCAAACATCATGTAGCCTTTTGTATCGGTATCTTTTCACTTAGAATAACATTTTTGAGATTCATCCACATTGACTGTATCAGTGGTTCATTCATTTTTTTTTTTCATTGCTGAGGAGTATTCCATTGTATGGATGTATCCAACTTGTTCATCCATTCACAGTTGATGGATATTTTGTTTCAATTTTTGACCATTGCAAAGCTGCTGTAAACATTCTGATGTAAGGCTTCAGGAGACCTCCTGTTGTTCCACACTTGATATTGTCAGGATTTTAATTATAGTCATTCACTGTGCATGCTATTGCTGTATAGCAACAGATTATAATGATTTTAACTGATACTTCCCTGATAACTAATGATGTTGGACATCCTTTTACTTTCTGCTTTTAAAAATACTACCTTGTTCTTTTGCAGCTTTTTATGTTGACGTTTAACTTACTTGAACACTTTTGATATGGGTTTTGAGTGCCAGGAATCTATCTCTGAGTACAACATTGGCTGTATCTCATGGATTCTGACAGGTCATGGTTTTGTTACTACTACTTTTTTTTTTTTTTTTTTTTTTTTTTGAAATGCTGCATTGATTCTGCATTTCTCTCTTGATCTTAGAGTTGTTTAGTGGCTTAAAAATTTCAAGGCGGGGGGCGCCTGGGTGGCTCAGTTGGTTAAGCGGCCGACTTCGGCTCGGGTCATGATCTCGCGGTCCATGGGTTCGAGCCCCTCGTCGGGCTCTGTGCTGACAGCTCAGAGCCTGGAGCCTGTTTCAGATTCTGTGTCTCCCTCTCTCTGACCCTCCCCCGTTCATGCTCTGTCTCTCTCTGTCGCAACAATAAATACATGTTAAAAAAAATTAAAAAAAAAATTTCAAGGCGGAAAGACCTTTGGGGGAATTTTTGTTCTTAATTTCCAGTTTTGTCACAGAGTGCTGTTGTATTACTCTGTTTTGAAATTTCAGATTTTTGTGGCTTAGTACGTGATCAGTTTTCTTTTCTTTTGTTGTGATCAGTTTTCAAAAATGTTGCAGGTGAAGTTGAAAAGAGGTGTTCTCTGATTTAAAGACTAGAATTTAATGTCCATCTGTGGGATCCACCTTTTCATTTTATTTAGATCTACTTTATTTCTAACTTTATTTTATTTTTTAACTTTTTATTTGATGTTTGAATCCGAGAGAGAGATGGAAGTCTCCTATTATCAGTGTGCACCTATGAGTTTCTGCTTTCGTTTCCATATGAAACATTGGGGCACAGATATTGATCAGTGCTCTTTATTCATCGGGAATATTATAAAATGTCCTTTTGTGTCTTGTATAATATTTTGGGCCCGAAGTATACCTTAATATCAAAATTGTGACCTTTGTTTTCTTTTTATTTTCACATTTTTAAATTTTTAAATTTAATTTTTTAAAAATTTACATCCAAATTAGTTAGCATCTAGTGCAACAAGGATTTCAGGAGTAGATTCCTTAGTGCCCCTGACCCGTTTAGCCCATCCCCCCTCCCACAACCCCTCCAGTAACCCTCAGTTTGTTCTCCATATTTATGAGTCTCTTCTGTTTTGTCCTTCTCCCTGTTATTATATTATTTTTGTTTCCCTTCCCTTATGTTCAGCTGTTTTGTCTCTTAAAGTCCTCATGAGTGAAGTGCTATGATTTTTGTCTTTCTCTGACTCATTTCACTTAGCATAATACCCTCCAGTTCCATCCACATAGTTGCAGATGGCAAGATTTCATTCTTTTTGATTGCCGAGTAATACTCCGTGGTGTATCTATATCCCACATCTTCTTTATCCATTCATCCATTGATGGACATTTGGGCTCTTTCCATACTTTGGCTATTGTCGATAGGGCTGCTATTAACATGGGGGTGCGTGTGTCCCTTCGAAACAGCACACCTGTATCCCTTGGATAAATGCCTAGGAGTGCCATTGCTGGGGCGTAGGGCAGTTCTATTTTTAGTTTTTTGAGGAACCTCCATGCTGTTTTCCAGAGTGGCTGCACCAGCTTGCATTCCCAGCGACCTTTGTTTTCTTTTAATTTGTCTTAGCTTGACATATCTTTGCCCATCCTTCCATTGGATCACGTCGTTTTAGGGGTGGTGCTGTGCCCAGAATAGAATTCGATTATCAAACAAGCCTCAGATAAACACAAAATGTAGAGTATAGCACAGAATGGCCTTTTTTTTTTTTTTTAGCCAATCTGAACAATACATATTTTTCCGTTTCAACAGAGGAGTTAACCTTAGACTTTTTCGTTAGCAGTGACACGTTTTCAGGTGTCATGATGCTTTATGTTCTATTTGCTGTTTCGTGTGTGAGACGTCTTCCCCTCTGTGAACTGCTTCCATGCGTTGTTTGGTATTTAGGAAGGCTCGTGTCCTTGTTTCGGTGGTCTTTATAGCAATATAGTCACGTGCTAACCCTGTCCCCTCCTTCCTTAGACGCTGTCTGTGGATTCTCGGAAACTAGCCAATAGCCACTTTCCCCTCCCCCTCATTGTCACCAAGCTAACCGTTTATCCCAGCTGACACCCGCAAGGGAGCCGCTGAGCTCACACTCCCGTCCACTCACTCTCCCTTTGTTCCATTTTCTGCCAGGTGCAGGATGCCAGAGTGCGACGCTGACCTAGTGTTCGGTCCCCCAGAGCTCTGTCCTTGGTCTAAGTTCCACACCTGAGTACATCCGAGGCCCCCCTCACTGACCAAAGCGGAAAGTCCTCTGACGATTTTGTGGTTTTCTGAAGCTTGTTCTGCACGACACTCGTCAGGAAGGGCTCATGGGAAGGAGCTGTTGCGTACCCATAGTTAAATTAATTTTTTCTGTGCCCTTTAGAGCCGATGAGCAGTTTCACTGGCTAAAGACAAAAACAGAAACAGAAAGCAAACAACCATTCTTGCCTCACGTTTTCTTGGGAATCTTGAACGTGTCTCTCCGTCGTGCGTAACACGAGACGTCCGCTGAAGTCAGCTGGGCCCGTTTCCGTGGTCTTCGGCCTTGACCCCGTGGCCAGCAGGGAGGGCTGCTGCCGAGGTCTGTGACCGCTCAGCGAACACACGAGAAAGCGTCCCATCCCTTCCCAGGACTCTCTTTGGGCAGCCAGGCGCAGGGTCCGGTTGTCTCCACTGTTACCGAAACGCCCTGGACTTACACCTGTCTCCACTGCCGGGACGCCCTCCACCCCTGCCCCCAGGCTGTCAAGATTCGTGCTGTTCCGGTGCCCCCTTAGACAGACCACCCCCAGGGAGGCCGCCCGACCCCCATCAGAGGAGGGTGGCCCCGCTCTGGGACTGTACGACTCTTCTGCTATCCGATAGTCTCTTCTCGTCTGCCTTTCCCCACCAGGAAATAAGTTCCAGGAGCACATAGCAGGTGCACAGTAAACAGTCTGCTGTAGATGGCTGTGCCTCGGCCGTGCTTATGGCCAGGTGACCACAGGGTGACGGCCCTGCTCTCGCTCCCCGCCCCTTGGCTCTGCTCTGCCCTGCCCTGCCCGGAACTTCACACCCGGCACGCGTGGTGGACGGGCCCCTGGGCACAGATGCCGTGCCAGCCCAGGGGGCCCCCTTTCCTCTGCCCCCACGCTTTCCAGCCGCGAAGGGGCCTCTCCCCTGGCCCTGGTGCTACTTGTTGGATTGGGTCAGGAGACGCATCCCTCTGGGAACGCCTGGCTCCAGGTGGGCTGGCTGGGTGCCTCCCACCCCCACATGTGCTCGGTACCGCATTCGGTGAGCTCTTCAACCCCGGTCTCTTCTGCGAGGTGGCGGGGTGCGGAGGATGGCCTACCTTGCTCGAGAAAAGAAACGTCTGTCGAGTGACTGAGCCCGATGCATCATGTTGACTGGGACCACCGGCTTCTAGCTGCCTGCCGCCCACATTAGAAATTGCTTCTCTTTCCTGGATTCTTACCCACGTCCCAGGAAGAACCAGGTCGCGGGCGGTGGGCGACAGGCGACAGCCGTGTGCGGACTCCTGCAGCTCCGGGTTAGGCTTCCGGAGCTTTGCCACTCGCTGACGACAGGTGCACGCACGAGCCCGGCGAGCCGCCTGTGCCTCCGAGTTTCCAGCCGCCGGCTGCCTCCCAGCCTCGGTGCGAAGATCCACGGAGGCGATAACACGCGTCAGGGCCGCGCCCGGTGCCCGGCAGGCCACGTCTTCAGGACCGGGAACGCTCGGTGTTCTTCCCTGGCCACCGCGTCTCTCCCGTTGCTGCTGCGGCCCAGCCCCCTAGCCCCTCGGCGCGTACGGCGCCCGGGGCCTCGCCGGGTCTTGGCAACGCTCCGCGCGCGTGTCCAGACGCCCGGGTCCTGGCGGCGGTGGGGGGTTCCGCGCCTCGGAGCCGCTGGTCGTTCTGCGCGTGACCCCCGCCCCCAGCTCACATCCCACCTGGGGGACTCGAGCATCACATGCCACCTCTGATCTTATCAGCCCCCTGTAGTGAATTCTTTTCTTCTTTTTAGTGTTTATTATTGAGAGAGAGAGCGAGCGAGCGAGCAGGGGAGGGGCGGAGAGAGAGGGAGACACAGAATCGGAAACAGGCTCCAGGCTCTGAGCAGTCGGCCCAGAGCCCGACGCGGGGCTCGAACTCACGGACCACGAGATCATGACCTGAGCCAAAGTCGGCCGCTTAACCGGCCGAGCCACCCAGGCGCCCCAAAACAGGAAAAAATTTTCTAATCAGGAAGGACCTAAACTTTTACTTCACAAAGTAAAAACGTTTCCCAAAGAGGCTCACCACCTATCTCAAACAAGTCTTTTGAATATGCATTTCCTAGAGACACTGGAAAAAAAATCCACAGGCTGGAAACGATGCAGTGACAGGCAGCATAACGGGCTGCATAAATACACAACTCAGAAACCCTTAAATACGTCCCGCCCGCTGCGTTCCAGCACTCTCCAGTCAAAGGCTTTCCTTTCTCCGAGTCCACTTTATTTCCTGTAAAACGAGGGCTTTGACGTAGACCAGGATTCCCAGAATTCTGGATTTCATAGGTCAGGAGGCCGACCAGTATTTTCATATTACTAAAACTACTTTGGGGGGGGGGGTGTGGCACAGTATTGCCAACTGTTTTCGACTGCGGAATTATAAAAGGAACCGCTATCTACATTTGCCATTTCACGAAGCTGTATTTTAGTGCCAGAAGTGGAGGGAGGGCATGTCGGATGAAGGACAGGGCGCGAATGCAACCCATTTTCCAAGGAACCGGCTCCCTTGGCCGTTTCTCATACCTCGGTGAGGACGCGGAAGGGCTTTCTCACACCCAGGACTCGTGTGCAGGCCGGTGGTGGGGACCCGTGCCTGTCAACAGAGAGGACACTGGGCCCAGGGTCACTTAGGCGGAGATTTAGGGTCTCACCCCGGTACCACGTGGGCACCAGCCTGGGGCCGGGAGTTGGGCGATGTGGGCCCTGGACAGACTCTGCTCTACGCTCGCCCGGGTCTCTGACGTCCTGGGTCTCCCCACGGATGACGCTCTCGCTCTGAGACGAAGCCATGCCGATCTCCAGGCTGGAGAAAACGCTGGTGAGAGCGGACGGGAGTTACCGTTTTGACGACTTTTTAGTTTGGACAGGGGGCCTACGGTGTTCATTATGCAGTGAATGAATGAATGAGTGAATGAGGCTTCTCTTGCCTGAGATTCCTGCGCTCTGGGGACTTTGCTGGGGCCCTCACGTCACTAGGTACAGTGCAGAGATGCGTGTGTGTTGGGAGGTATGTTCCCCACGTTTACTTAACGTTGACACTGAAATCAGGCCACCTCTTAGCCATTCCACGGCATTGAGCGCCGCCCTCCCAGAGTCGTTGGGAGCGGCCCAGACGTTTTGGGGTCTGTTTCCTTCTGTCGTCAGGCTGGCGGTCTGCTCGCTGGAGTCCTCTGCCTTCTCAAACGGGTTAACTGGACAGCGGGTCTCGCGACGGAGCCAGCGGGCCCCTCCCGTGGTCGTCTGCACGCGGCTGTGCCGTGGGAAGGGCTGAGGCAGGGGCCCTGCGGGTCGGGCTCCCGCCGGTGCCCTTGCGCGCCGTGGCCTCGGCCGGCGAATGAACGCGCCTGCCCTCGTCTGCAAGGACCTCCGTGCGGTGAGGGGCTCACGGTGCCCAAGGAGAGGTTTGGCTTCTGCTCCCTAAGCCCCGCCTGAGGAGTGTCTGTCACCCTGGGGGCCTTGGGCCATGCTGGCTGGTCCACGCTGACAGTGCGATGGGGGCGTGGCTTGCGGGCTGCACCTCTGGGGGCGCTGGGCACAAAGGTCAGCCACGTCAATGTGAGTCACCCCCATGCAACAGCGGGGCGCCTAGGTGAACTCAGGTCACGATCTCACGGTTCGTGGGTTCGAGCCCCGCGTCGGGCTCTGGGCCGACGGCTCGGAGCCCGGAGCCTGCTTCGGATTCTGTGCCTCCCTCTCTCTCTGCCCCTCCCCCGCTCATGCTCTCTCCCTTCTCTCAAAACGCATAGACCTAAGGAAAAAAAAAAAACAACCCAACAGTCTGGATATCGAGGCTCCCTGGTTCGCACCACGTAGGCAGTGCCACTGGGGGGAGCGACCTCGGGGGAAGGACACCCGAGCTCTGAGCCTGGCCTCTCCCACTACGGCCCCGCCCTATGCAGCTTTGCCTGTTGCTGATTTTAACCTGTGTCCCCCACTGTCCCCAGTGTGACAGCGGCCCTTCCCCCCAAAGCTCCTCAGCCGGCCGGGCAGGTCGACACCCACCCGCTCCCACGCTCTTCTCGTGGCGTCGGGCCACGTGGCGGGCTTCTTGGCCTGGTCTTCTTGAAACTCACCAGGATACAGCCCTGGAAGCAGCAGCCTCCGGCGTTCCTAGAGGAAACTGCCACCACACGGTCCTCTGCATTTTGGCAACATCGAACGAAAGAAAACGACTCATTGAGTAGTGAGGCTTATTATCGACATCGCTCCCTTTTGAGCTCAAGAGCAGCCAGCGAACGTGGCCTTGGGGGTCGGCCTGGATCGTGAGGGCTCAGCGCTGCCCCACACTCTGGTTTTTCAGGAGATGGCCCCGCTCTGGTCTCCAGCCTCAGGCAGTGCGCTCACTCTGGGCTGACTTACCCATCAGGGAACCCATTTTCAGCAAGGTCCCAACACGGCCTCATTACGTGGGTGCTGAACAGCTTCCTCAATGCTCTGCTCATCTACCTGGTGTTAGGAGTGGAACCTGGGGCTCCAGGAGGAAACCCCAAGGAAAGGGGCAGGGGACTAACCCCTTGCCGTCACCGGTTAAAAGGGGCCCTGAAATTTACAACGAGTTTGAGGCAGGTTTCTAGAAGATGCGTTTTGGAGGCAGAGATGAAGAGTGTGCCACGGTGACGGCACCTGCCGGAGACGGACAGGTGACCTTAGGCTGACCTCTCAGTGTTACCATGTATTCCCAGTGCCCGCTCGAATTCATATCCTGATTCTGCACAGAGCTGGCGGGAGCACGCTGGGGTGTGCGTGTGCGTGAGACAGGCAGAGCCCGAGTGCCTCTATTAGACGCCGCTGGGACACAGACCCGCTGGGGAAAAGCGATTCCCTGTACGTGTCTGATTCCGGGGCCGGTGGGGGGCTTCCCGCAGCTGAGACGCCCACTACCCCGCGGCTGTTCCTCCTCCCGCACCGCTGAGTGTTCACAAAGTGTTTCTTACTGGCTGTTCTTAGTTCAGGAATCCAGGAGATTTTCTTTGGGGTAGCTAAACGAGGAGGCCGGCATTCACGAGAAACTTCGTTTCGCAGCACCTTATGCAAGTCAGGTCGTTGGTGGAACTGACACTGGGCTGCATGTCAATTACATGTCAATAAAACTGGAGAAAGACAGATGGGTCAGAAACCTGTTGTGATCGATTAGCCATCAGTGATATACGTCGTCCTATAAAATAAACCACAAAGCTGAGTTCGGCTCCAGCTTATATTTATGGAACTGTCTCTGAAAGCCCCACAGGGGTAAACTAAGCCACGTGAACCCCGAACTGGGGGTGATCAGAAGACGGGCGCCTGGGTGGCTCAGTTGGTTAAGCGTCCGACCCCTGATTTCGGCTCAGATCATGATCTCACTCACGGTCATGAAATCAAGCCCAGTGTCGAGCTCCATGCTGAGCGTAGGACTCTTTCTCTTCCTCTCTCTGCCCCTCCCCTGCTCACACACACTCCCAAAAAAAAAAAAAAAAAAAAAAAAAAAGAGATTCTTTCCTCCACTACCGAAAAGTGCTGTGGAATTTACAGAAAACTTCTGTAAAAAGCAGAAAGACGCAAGAGTGAGCCAGAGTGGGGAAACGCTCAGCCATGAACAGTCTGGAGAGCAACTCTCCCCCTTCGATTTCCTTCCCTAAAAGAGTTAATCTTAGTGGATTTCAAACTTTTTGATGGTGGAATCCATTCTCCACTAGAAATCTTACATAAAACCAAAATATTAAAGAGCTGATGTTTTGATAGATTTACGGGTTCATATAGTAACATCATAAAGTTGATGAGGACAGAAGCTAATGAGTTGGGGGGGGGGTCCCCGAAGGGCTGACAGTTGGTATGACACGTTTGAGTTTTAAGTAGTTCAAATATTACAAACTTTAGATCTATGTAAAAACAGTGGCCTCCGAAGTGTGTATGTGAAGGGGCCACCGGGCTGGATGGTTTCCGGGTCCCTCCAGTTCCAGAAGGTGAAGTCACAGTCAGGCAGTGGCCCTCTTGTGTTCACCTGTAGGACTCAGGCGTTCCTCAGGGGAGGCGATGGACCCCGGGGCCACACTGCGTGGGCCGGAACCTAGCTCCACTGAGTACTCGTGTGACCTTGGGCAGGTGACCTGACCTCTGCGAGCCCGTGTCCTCACCGGTCAGCGAGGATGGACACGGGCAGATACTTTGCCGGGTCACGAGAAGCAAGTAAAGGAACACAGCGTCTGGCAGCCCCCGACAGCACGAAGGTCCCGCTTCTCGGGGAAGGAGACACAGCCGGGGCCCCTGCTGGCGTGCGAGAAGGGCGGCACGAAGCTGGACTCAGACCAGGGCAAGCGTCCATTTACTGGGTTCTCCCAGGGGCTCCTGCGCCCCAGGGTGCTACCCTTGGCTTCCCCTGGTCCACCACCCGGTCCCAGGGCCCAGCGAGCTCCTTGCTGCGCCACGTTTAAGGTGTCCTCTGACCAGCGTACCTGCCCGGGGTGAAGTGGGGTACGCGCGGTTCCCCAAACTTCCCCATGGAGTTACCATGTGCAAGGACCATGCGCCGCGGGGGGCTGGGCCCCTTCAATACACCCCCGGGCCCAGGGCGACACCTCCTGTGCTTTTACTCGTGAGGGGTCACAAGACTTGGGACAGAGAGAGGTAACTAGTGAGCCCCACCCGCCGCTGGAAGGTCACCAAGCACAGCCAAGGGCATGGGTGGCTCGTGGCAACGACTTGAGGAAGCAACTCGACTCTGCGTCTTTGGTTGACTTTTCATCAACAGCATTGGTGGGATCGGTGAAGATCCCCGTGAAGAAGAGGGGGGGGACCCCAAATTCAGATTCTCAGCGATTCTGTTTGCAAGACATTCATTTCTTTTTTCAAGAATCCTTTTTAAACATCACGATTTGGGCTCAAATGATTCCATTTCTAGAAACCGTGTTCTGACTCACACGTGCCTACTCAGGAGAGGAGAGGAGAGCCGGTGGAGAGAGGCACCGTTGCTCTCTCCCCTGGGGAAGTGAAGGATGAGCCCACGGGACGAGCCCAGGAGGGCCCAGCACACGCCCGGCTGGAGCGAGGGACTCCATCCACACTGCCCATCCCCCGGCCGGTGTCCCAGGCATGGCTGCCTAGCCCGGAGGGAAACTCGATAGTGACCAGGACCAGCTGGCCCGACACCGTGGCTAAATTTAGTTTCATGATGAGCAGTAAAATTCACATGTTCTTTATTTAGTCCATATAATACACCATTTTTAGAGTTTTTTAAAATTAGATAAAAGAGCATATTAAATGGCAAGTGTATGAAGTTTTCTCTTCATAAACAATGTCGAAACAAAAAGTTCTGAATTACAAAATGTTAAAAAATATGTAGGTACTTAACATTTCACTAAAGCGGAAAGTTACAGATATCTTCTAAAGAAAAATAATTGTGCCACTTACCTATTTTTGCTGTTTCTATGAACTTTTTTTTATTCTGTACATAGGACATTTTGTACAAAATATGAAGTCTACATTTTTATTACTTATTACCATAAAACAAAGATACAATGTATGTACAATATTAAAAGGAAGCCATACTAAAGCCACACTAAAAAGACACTCGGACATTTCTGATGTACAGATACAGTCTGGAAACAGTGAAGATGCCGGATGCGGGACTTTACGAAGAAAAACAGTCACCAGTTTGTTCTCAGTGTCGTACTTTTGAAATCAGTTTGGTGCAGGATAAACGGCGTATCTATATAATATAATAAATGGTGTATCTTATAGAAGTCGAACAATTAGCACAGGGAATCTGAGTACTAACTAGGAAAACTTTAATAGGCCAAAATATGAAATAATACTCTCGTCAAAGAAAATTAGTTTCTCTCAAAACTTTTTTTTCCCCCCTTTTTGGTGAATGTTTGTCTTCAATAAAGAGCAGAGATAAAAGCTCGACAAAAAAGGTGTTTTTACAGGCTGAGCTTCATACAGTCACCCAGACAAGGATATTTCGCTTTTTACCGAGGGCAGAGGGGGGGGCCTTCCCAGGACCCTCTCTCGCACACATACTGAACATCCAGAATCGAGGATATCTGAGGATCTATCAGCTAAAGACGGAAGTTCAAACAATGGTATATCAAAATACATAAGACGCTGCTTTATACAATAAAAAGCACCCTTTTTCCCTCAAAAGGAGAAGGCATCTAAACTTTTTGTTTTTAAAGGATACATTTCATAATGGTACAATTGATAGGTACTTGTCAAGTTTCTCAGGAAGCATTTCTTCTCCCAAGGTGGCCCTTCCTGCTTCCAGCTGGGGCGGTTTTTTTCAGGGAGCCCTTGCTCCGAACACGGGGCCCACCCCGCCACCCCCCTCTGCAACCTTCCTCCGGGACGCGGGGACACAGACGTTGCGGACAGAGGGACGGAGGCGACCCCGGAGCAGCGGGCGTCACAGCTGCCCGGGGCCCAGGTCCGCTTCCCACAACGTGTCAGCGGACACCCGTGACCTCGAGTCAGAGCGGACAGCCTGAGAGAAGCCACATCTCATCTTCTGCGCATCAGCGACATTTAACACGAACTTATAGCATCTTATGCCACAGACCAAGGAAACAGAATCACTTGCTCGGGATAGCAGTACACATCTCAAATAGCTTTCAAGCAGGATAAGGAAGTCAAAATACTGGCCACCCTGAGAGAAATACGGAGCGAACGCACCACGGGCGAAGGGTTTTTCTCCTCGTGCGATTCCATTCAAACAGAAAGCTCAGAACATGCAGGGAAATCTGTGGATCTATAGCAGCATTTGAAGACCCATGGAAACTCAGACACTGTCTTTTCCTGATGAGGTGTTTATACCGCGTGCTCTGGTCGGCGGGGAAGGACTCACCGCGGCCCTGGCGGCTGCCCGTCCGAGCCCTCGGGCCCGCGTCTGGCACCCAGCGGATGTCGGGGCGGCGCCCAGCACGGACGGTGGCGTCTGGTGGCATTTTTGTTACTTTATGCCCAGAGGCGGGGGCCGGACTGGCCGAGCTCGAGAGGGTCTCGTTCTAACTTTCTACAAAATGTATCAAATCAATTCTTAGAGATGAGAATTTTATTCATTCAAGAGCCTCGTTAAAGGGCAACCGTGTGTCAGTAGAGACAAAAAAATGCAAAGAAAAAAAAAAAGAGGGGACACATCGTTTTAAAATTCCAATTCCGGTCAAGGTGGACGGAGAAAGCCGTTTTCTAAAAACACGTTTCTCCTACGAGCTCGCTCGTGGAGTCCCTGGTGCTGGGCCGCGGGCTTGGAAGTATGGCTTTAGCTGTACACGAGAGCAACACGGCACACGGGTCATCAGGCAAAGTAAAGAAACACCTCAGGAAAACACAGTGGCCGAGGATTGTCATGTCACTTTTCCCAGTAAGTTGTGTTAGAATGATGACAGCAAAGGACCACTTCAACGAGATGAAAAGGGAAAAAAAAGAGAGAGAGCAAGGAGAGAAAACGACTGACTACTGGCGCAACAGTCACGTGGAAACAATCGAAGAGGTTGTAGAATCTTCAAGAATACGCGATGCGTTTCTGTTTCAAGTGTTCCTCTGATCTGAAGCACATCCACACGATCACAGAACCACTTATGGTAAACGATCGCGAATTCCGTCTGGGCCGAACGTGAAGATGTCTAGGGTGCTCTCCTTAGCTCTGATTTGGGGAAGCCGTCTTACGGGGGCCGTGCCGGGGCCGAGACGACGCGCCGGGGACGCGGCCGGTGGCCCTCGGGCTCCACGGACACATCGGGGAAGCCACCATTGTTTGAACTCCTAATCTCGAGCTGAGGCAGAGTGTGTCTCTGCCTACAGACGGGGTGGAAGAAAAGCTCGGACTCTGAGTGTAACTGATTTGTATGGCACACAAGGGATGTATTTTCTACAGACTCCAGGAGAGAGCAGGCGTCCCCAGCCCAACGCGGTCCTCCGGGGGACTAGCGCCCGTCCTGGGAGACCAGCTGGTCAGCTCTGCAGTGAGCCTCCAAGGCGTTCTTGGTGTGGAGGTCCTGAGGCAGCTCAGACTTGCGGCGCACGAGGGGCCGGTCCTTCTTCAGATCTTTCTGGGCCTGGAATCAAAAATGCAGGGACGTTGGCGACCAACGAGGCCACGCAGGGGTCAGAGGGCAGCCGTGGGCCGGGAGCCCAGCAGGCACGCTCCAGGGCTGCCCTGAGAACTCTGTGGCGCGGGCCTCACCCCCCACGGCCTGGGCCGTTGGAGACGACCTAACCACCAGGGTGATGGGCTGGCAATCCGGTCTAAAAAGTGTGGCTCTGCACCCAGCACTCCACACCCCTCTGTCTTGCAAATCCACTGGTTTCAGCAAACCTCATCGCTATCAAAACCCTCCTACTTCATCAAAGAGGACGAAAGGCATTTTTATGCCGATGCCTGCTACCGAAGCCGTTCAGAAAGTGGAAATTTCCTTTGGAGGTGGATAAAACGAATGGAAGAGAAACACATTAACGCTGGATTTGGAGTCAAGCAAAGGTCTCAAACTTCTGTCAAATTTGGAAAAAGGTCTTCAAGGGAAGAGGTGCTAAATGGGTCGCTTGTGGGGACAAGCCCTCTAGGACTTAGAAAAACAGTATTTAAATTATTCACATAAAATTTCCCAATATTAAGAATAAGAAATAAAAGACCCCCTTCTCCACCTCATTCTCTTCCTCAAGTTCAGTTTTTAGGTTTTACTTAACCATATTTATTTATTTCTTTTAACGCTTATTTATTTTTGAGAGAGAGACAGAGCATGAGTGGGGAAGGGGCAGAGAGAGAGGGAGACACAGAATCCGAAGCAGGCTCCCAGCTCAGAGCTGTCAGCACAGAGCCCTAAGCGGGGCTCGAACCCATGAACCACGAGATTATGACCTGAGCCAAAGTCGGAGGCTTAACTGACTGAGCCCCCCAGGCGCCCCTTCACTTAAACATTTTAAAAAAAAAGGTTCCTATTTTTCCACGAGGCTTTAGAGCATCGTGAAACTGCAAAGAAAGCGGGGTGGGGGGCCTGATCTGGGCAGTTTGCACCAAAAGCGCCCACATCTCCATGATTAACAATTCCACAAATCACTCAGTTTTGATGCAGAGCTACCGCATTAATGCCAGTACTTCTGAAACGAAACGAGCCACCTAAGTCATCTCAACGCCATATAGCCACCAGAAGACTGCCATTTAGTTGCACACTTTAACCAGAACCAAGCCTTTCTGCTTAGCGTCTCCATCAAAAAGAAGACAGAGTTTAAAGAGAACACATTCTCTTTGCGGTAGAGAACTAATGCCTTATCGGAGAAAATTCGAGGGAAGTCAGTCGTCTGACAGGAAGGACATAACCACAGCCTCTCACAGTTCCTGGATGTCTACCCTCAGCAGACAGAAAGTAGACTTTTCCTGGCTTTTAAGAACAATTCCAGAGCCTGCGGAAAAGTCATACGTGGAAAGTTCCCATCTTTTGCAGAGCTAACATTTCCTGGGGAGATTTTCTGCAAATTTATCTACGGAAACGGCAACAACGTCAGGGTTCGGAAGGAACGTTGTGCGACATGTCAGGAATATTTCTAGAAATGTTACTTGGAAATTAACACTCGGTGATGGTAAAGGTGGGGATTTTGAGTTCTCCCCCTGAAAACTAGCCAGAGATGGTTTCTGGAGAGCCGCCCGAGTCAGGAGGCCGTGAGGGCACGCGCCCTGAGGACTGTCAGTCACGGTGCCGACGCACGTTTGCTTTTGGCCCACAAGACACTCAAGACGGAAAATTCTACCCTGGATTTTGTGTCCCTTCCACGTGCAGCTGTAAAATAAAGCCTAAGCGAGGCCAAACGAAACCAACACTTTGACGTCCTGGAAATATTTAACCACTGCCGACACAGGCCTTCATTCCAGAGAAGCAACTTTTAGACAGAAAAAGCCAACAGTAAAAGCCTCGGAACTGGAACCAGTGCAGGCAAGCGGAGAGAACAAACATGAGCCCCGATCACCCGAAGGGTCGGCAAGGGTGCCGGGCACGTCTGGGCCTTTCTGCGCGGGCATCTTAGCCTGGCAGGTAGGGCAGAGCGTGATTTTCACGAACCATGAGAGGGAAAAGACCAGAAGCACAGCAGGCAGGGAAGGAGGAGGGAGCACGAGCAGAGGGGATGGCGGGGTGGGGGTGGGGATAGAGCAAGGAAGGGCTGGAGGCCGGGCCTCTGTCGGCTGCGCGTCCGCAGGTCTGAAAGGCCAAGTTCATACAGTTAAGTGGTAGCAGGAGAGCAGGCCTCGCGGACACATGACGGTGCGCGTTTTTACTATGCCACTGAGGACACAACCAGTCAGGGCTTCTCGAGGGAAGCCCTCAGTCCTTCCCACCACAAGCTGGAACGACAGGGGGAAGCGGGAAGATACTTCATGTCCAAAGTTAGTTTGTCAGGGCTTCGCCCGAGGACACGAGCCTTAAACACACTCTACGTGTTAAGTTGTACCTTCGCTTCCCACCTTTCGTCTGTCTACACCTTCTTTATTTGCATGGTTGACACTGCTTTTCTCCCAACTGACTGTTACCAATGAGAATTGTAAACATTTTAAACATCTCTGGTAGAAATGTCATAAACACGCAATTTACTATTTTTCTTCGGATGTTCTATGTAGGGTTATACAAGTTTCTCAAAAACAAAACAAATCGTGGTTCTCACAGGTCAACATATAATTTGTATTTCTCTAGAAAATTCCAACCAACCACCGCCTCCCCTCCCGGAGGACTTCCTTCCCTCCCCTGGTACAGTTCTGCCATCCACCTCTTATGCCTCCCGTTCTGGCTGACGTTCAAATCGTTTTAAATAAGTGTGGACTTATCTTGCAAAAAATAAAATTAGCCAAAAACAAAATTAGAAGCGCACTGAAAATATTCAAATTTTAATTTTTAGCTGTTATTTGCTCTCCAAATTGTGCACATAACTTTCCTGCATCTAGGTATCTTCTCCTTGCTTTAACAGCAGAGTTTTTGAGAGTTTCAGGAATATGACTCCAACATTTTTCAAATTCGTAAGAGTCTATCGTATCAAATATTATACCTAAGAGCCTCCACTATAAATATATTCATCTAGATAGTTTGAGATTGGGGGAGGGGTGGATTCCACTGAACTGTTGAAATCGATATGAAGTCTTCAAATTGGGTGGTATTAATCTTCCAGTTTTATTCTTTTTCAAAGTTGTTTTGGCTATTCTGGGTCCTCTGTGTTTCCATATGAATTTTAGAATCCGCATGTCATTAAAAAAAATAAAAAGTGTGCTGGGAGTCTGACTGAGATCACGTTAATTTGGGGAGAAGTGGTATTTTAATGGCATCCAGTCTTCTGACCCAGGAACGTGATCATAGAAATCTAAGAGGCAGGGGTGGGCAAATAATTTTTGTAGAACTGTCGAATACATAGAAAAACTTATTTCATCTCATTTCAAGAGTCATGATACAAGAGTTCTCTAGGAAACTCAGCACTAAGTGGGTAGGTGATTTGACAGCGATCCCTTCACGTTATGTGGAAGGTGCTCCCCTGGGAAGGAGCTGTGCCCTGTGCTAAGGAAAGGGGGGTGCGTCCACCATGTGGAAGGTGTTCTTGGGACTGGCGGGCCCACAAATACTAGGGTCAACTCTAAGAGGCAGTTTTTC
The DNA here is from genome assembly GCF_046562875.1 of Panthera onca. Lineage (NCBI taxonomy): Eukaryota > Metazoa > Chordata > Mammalia > Carnivora > Felidae > Panthera > Panthera onca. Next base: position 143,062,025 of record NC_138344.1, on the reverse strand, counting down.
ACTCAACATTAGAATGCTCTTTTGGTTTGCATTCTTGAACAAATACTTGATCCCTTAGAATCACCTTAAATCATAAATAGGACCATAATGTACACTTCCATTACATTCTGGACACAGGTCATTCTCTCCCTGCACTGGACCAAAGGCTGTACCCCCCCCGCAAAAAAACCCCTCCAAAACAGAAAACTGAACAAACCCAAAAGCCTCCAAAGCCAAACTATTTAATGCACAATTTCCTTTCGGCCAATTTCCTTTCCAACTCTGCATGGTCTATGCGACTTAAAAACGAATGTGGTCACAAATTCTTGGGCAACGTCCTGGTAGGAGGGACACTGATCTGATTTTCTCTGAGTCTGCAAGTGATGGGCAAGCTCTCATGGCTTTAGCATACCGTGAGCCGTAAAACCAAAACGGTAGTTTAAAAAATGACCCTGTCCCAGTTAAAAAAAAAAAAAAAAAAAAGAAGTAGGAAAATTAACACCTCCAGAGCCAGTACAGAGAAACATATAATTTTTTCTTAACTTTGTTAATTGCTAAGAATATTACTTGTAAGGAAATCACGGAATCTACCTGGATTACATTTACTAGGAGTGTTCTGCGTTTCTCCCCCGTATTTTCAAGGTTTGATCTTCAGCGAAGGCTAGGGGCTGGCTGGGCAGGAAGCGGCATGGACTTGGCCAGTGGGGTCGCCCTCTCTGGGCAGCTCTATGAAAAAAGGAGTCTGGACCAGTGCTGCCCAATGGAAAAATAACGTGTTCCAAGTATGGAACTCCAAGTTTTCTAGTAGCCACATTAAAAAAGTAAAGGGCAATAGATGAAATTAATTTTAAAAGTATTTTTTATTCGGCCCGATATACCCCAAATGCTATTATCATCGCAACAACAGAAAATTACGGATGAGAGGTTTTTGCATCCTTTTCTTCATACCGAGCCTGGGAGCTCCCGTGCTGTCGGCTGACGGCACAACGGCTCGGCGCAGGTGGCCACGCTTCGAGGGCTCGGCAGCCCCGTGCGGCCTGGACGGCGGAGGTCCCGTGCTCTTGCTAACGCCTGGCCCCATCCGAGCAGGTGGGGAGTGGAATCTTACTAGCACCCTCTCTGCTTCAGTGGGTTCCAAGCACTGACGACGCTGCATCCACCTGTATCCGGTGCACAACACGGTCTGGCCCGCGTGACCTTTCAGGCTTCGGCATCGTAGCGCTGGGTGTCACCAGGACTTGTGGAGCTGGCCCCCGGGGATTCAAGTTGCAGAGTCAGCGAGGCCCACGTCCCCCCGCGCCCCCCGCGCCCCCATCCAGGCAGGACTGTGCTGGGTCCCAGGAACTGAAGACAGGTAGGCACGTTCAGAGAAACTCAGCAGGCGACAGGCTCCTCGCGCAGGCAGGGACTTGGCACATGACCCTCTTCGGAGCCCACACGGTACATCTTCCCGGTTTAGTAAGAAACGTCCGTCTCTGGATCGGTGGTGATCTGAACAGGTATTTCTACCACCGTGGAAACAAACCACCTGAGCACAGGCGTGGCGTGAGGTGGTCCCGACAACGATCCCGGCCTGCAGGCGTCCCTGGCTCCTGAGCGGCCCCAGGAGGCAGTGCGAAGGGGAGGAGAATGAGGCTCTCTGCCCGGTGTCCTGGGGCCGTAGGGGCGTGACAGGGGACGCCCCGGCGCCACAGCACGTGGGACGGTGCAGAGGGACACCACTGCCAAAGGTCCGATTTTCGCCCAGGTTGACATCTGAAGGACAGTTAAGGGCTGAGATCATTACTGTTAATATAAACGAGGCAAATAATCAAAACTCTCAAAGATTCCGCCCGGTACTTTGATCGTTAGGACGTATGGAGCTGCGACTGTCTCCGAGCTTCCCAACACGGAGTCTCTCGCTGGGCTCACACCGAAGGCGCTGGCCTGGATCCCGTCACCTCCTACAAGTGTTTCTCAGACAAACTGGTGCGGGCACACCCCAGCTCAGCTCTGCGCGCTGTTACCTGGCGGGGCCTGTCCGCTCACTGTCTCTCTCAGCGTCTGCACATCTTCAGACAGAGGCCCGTCCGTCCCCGTTGCCACCGGGAGGCTCACGGTGCTCGCTTCACGACACACCGCATGCTGCAACGCAAAGCTGGGAGCCCCTCTCTGTTCGCGCTCAGGCTGCGGACGCCAAGGGTCTCATCCTGGCGGGGGGCACGTCTCCCCGCCGGCGCCCTCCCCGGGGCCCCCTCCGGCCCGGACCTGCGGGGCCTCACAAACCAGAGCCCTTTCATTCTCCTCGGCCCGCGGGGCACCGGGCAAGGAGCGCGACGCAGGCTGCAGCCTCCCTTCCAGAGCCTTCCCCGGTCCCCGGGCCGGAGTCCACGTGCCCACCTGGACCGCTCCATGCCGACAGCCCCCGCTCGCCACCCCGGCTGCACGCACCTGCCGGCCTCACCCCTTCACCCCACGCTCTAACTCACTGGAACCGCCTTATCAGCCCCACCCCCGTGTCCACACCCTCGGCATCTCTGCTCTCTAGCCAGAACTCCGCCAGCCGGCTGGGACGGCCGGGTCGCATGCTGCGACCCCGGGGCCGGGCACGGAGGGAAGGGCTGGTGTGCCTTCGGGTCCGGGCGGCCCTGGGACCCACCGTCCTTGGGCTCTGGGAGCCGCAGACGCGTTTCTGGCCACGGGCGTCTCTGTCTCTGAGTAGGACGCGGGGTAAGGTCACGGCAGAGGGCTGCTGTGATGGTGACAGTGAGCTACGTGTCCCCTTTGTCTGTGAGGGGGAGGGCAGGGGAGGAAGACACGGGGGTGGGGGAGCCGCAAGCAGGTGCCCCGAAAGCCCTTCTCGCTTGGCACAAACAGCTTGGCAACAAACACGTCGCTGGGCTGATGGGAGGGACTGAGGGAGCTGCCCGCGCCCCCACTCCCTCCCCACGGCCCCTCCAATGGTACCACAGACGCTGGGGCTGGGGGAGCTCTTGGCTGCTAAGCCAGTCATCGGGTTTTACCCTCCCGGCCTCTCTGGACACGACGGGCCCAACGGACGGAACACAACCGCCCCGAGACTGCTCCGGTTCCCCTCCTGCCTCCCTGCCCCTCCCGATGGCTCCCCGCTCCCCGGGGGTCTCCCTGCCTGGCCTCTGTTCACAGCGCTGCTGGGCCCTCAGACACGGCCCTCCGCCCCACCATTCCTGTCAACCCAGCCTCGGCCACATACTTCTACGAGCCCCCAGGGCGGGCCCCTCCCAGTACCCCATCCTCCTGGCTGCCACAAAGAACTTTCTGGAATGCAAGTCTGACGATACCACTTCTCTCCTTAAGACACTAACACCTGCATCCATTTTGGGGATAAAATCGACATTTGCTCCGTCTCCAGCTTCGTCCCTCGTCCAGACCAACCCAGCCGGTCCTCCATAGCCAACAGTCCACCTGTGCCGAACAACTCGGATTCCTGACTCTGCTCTCTCTGCCTCGAGGACCTTCCCCCAAATTCAGACTGGGGAGGTCCCCTTTGAGACTTCCCCTCCAAGGAGCTCAGCCCTCCTGCTGGGGACACCTCGGCCGTGGCCATGCCACCGCCACAGGGTGTCTTTACGCGTCCCCATCAGAGGCAGGAAGCAGACCTCCTGGCTTCCTCTCCAGCATCTCCTGGGTTATAATCTGACCATCTGAAATGAATTCTCTTTGCTTCCATCTGGCTCCCCTCACGGATCCTAAGCTCCTTGAAGCTGTGTCCTGTGCTCGTCTTGGTATCTGGGGAATGTCCCGTGACTCAGGACACCCGGCTGGTGCCCATCTGCCAAGTGCAGTGGCTGCCTGGGCACAGCACCTCAGGGGCTCAGAGCAGCACGAGGAACCACGACTCTCACGAGGAGGCACAGGGGTTGCTTTTTAACCAGCATTTCAGCTTCTGGCTGCTCCGAGGGAAAAGCAGGGCGCACTCCATGTGGGAGTGGGAGAGCTGTGTGGGGCCCCTGGTCCTCTCTGGAGCTCAGGGCAAAGAGAGGTGGGAGCAAGAATGCTACAGACCGGTCTCAGCAACAAAAGGGCCACACAGCGGCCACCGCAGGAGAGGACTCTTACGAGGAGTAAAAACCTCTGCTGAGGCTGGGGTCACGGCAGGGTGAAGGAACACACACGTCGCCCCGAGGGGCCCGTCTCTCAGAGGGAAGCAGGTGGCACCCGATTTCACACGAGTGCCTGTCTTCCTTGCACACGAATCCCGCCAAAGTCAGGCGGAAATAAGCAGTCACCTGTGACTTGGCCTCTTTGGCGGAGTCGGAAAACACATTTACGTTAGAATTCCTCAGTATTTCGTGACTTAAAAAAAACCTAAATGATGCGGGACATTAAGACCCCCCCCCCCAAAGGAGCCGCTGTAGACCCCCCAGCCCAGGACAGATGGGGAGACCTCCAGATACAGGTCGGTGAGCAGACAGTGCCCTGCTGGGGATGCGCCCTAAAAAAGAAGCTATTGAATCGGTTCCTCAAAAAGGCAGATTTGAGATACAGAGCCAAAGCTTGAAAGACCCGACTGCTTTCATGGCGGAAACGGGAAGCAGGATGTTTCGTCCACTGGGTTATTACCTTTTGTCGTTGCTGTTGCAGACAGCGAGCAGAGACTAGGACTTAGACAAGACGCCCTCTCTCTCAAGTGAGAATCAAGTCCCGAGGCCCCGCTTTTCAGCTCTGAGACATTAGCTCATGAAGCATTTTCCTTTTGGAGACGCTGCATCGGGGACTGCTGCATGCAGACAGGACTCACGGGGCTCGGGTCACACATGGTTTCAACAGGGAGATGGTCAACACAGCGCCCAGAACGCCACATTCCCCGCAGGTGCAGCCCAGGGCGCTTACGGCGTCGCCTGTCTGGGACACAGCAGAGAGCGGCCCAGAGGAGGAAACGTGTCACGTAAGAAAACTCAGGAGAAGCTCAGGAAAAGGGAAACGAGAGCAATTTCTGTTTCGGAAGGCACACCTGTGACAGCACAGCAGCGAAACGAGGCCACGTTTGTCATACAGCCAACCCGCTCTTTTTCGTTTGTAACGTGAAAGCTTGATGCGGTTTCCCAGGAGATTATTTCTATGTTCCAGGCGACACAGCTAAAAATCAGCCTTTCTGATTGGTTTCAGGTGTGGGTTTGGGGTGCGCGTGTGGTGGGGTGTCTGGCGATGCTGACCGGGACGCCCGGCTGGCTGCCCTTCTCACGGGGCCGTCAGGCAGGGCCCCTCCACCTCCACCTCCACCGGCCCCGGATCTGGGCTTTCACGGTGTTGTGGAACAAACGTCAGTATTCCAGCCTCACGTTCAACATCCCTTCTGTTCCAGCAGGTGGACAGGGCAGTTCTGTGGCAGAGCACAGAATCGGTCGTGTCAGGGAAAGGCCGTGGGGGTAGCTCCAGGGCGGAAGGAAGGCCTCACTTAACGTCATTCGGCTTTCCTGAGGTGTAAGTCTCTCGAATGTGGTTTTACCAAAGGGAACACGATTGATACATTACATCAACACACACTTTTAGCTTCGTGATCACGTGCTGTTTTTTATGAGAGGTCAGAGCGCCACGAATCCCGCACAACCGACTTAGTAAATGATTTACGCCCGCCTCTGGCCCAAGGAAACAGATGGCTTGGAACCTAGCTTCACCTCAACGAGCCTTTTAGGATTTTGAGGGTACCGAGGGGTTCTTGTCAGGTACAAGCTCTTCTGGGAGCCTGAGGACCGCCAGCGGGCTGTTACTGTGGTGGAGAGGCGCACAGACGATCTTCAGGAAAGTGGCCCCGTGACCAGGGGGCCCGCCCGTGAGGCAGTGCTCCAGTCACCCAGACCAGCGTGCGTAACACCAAAGACCACACAACCCAGAACCCCCAGCCGCCCTCGGAGCCCCAGGGCGGGCGCCGTGCGGGCCACCGCATCGCCTGCTCCGGGAGACACGCCGCGTGCGCGCACCTGCCAGAGCGCGCTGGAACCTTCTAGCGAGGACGGGAGAGAGGGTTAGTTGCTAACACGCAGACGTCAGGCAATTTTTAACGATTAAAAGGCTCAGCGTATAGGAACCTAGTTTTAGGAAAGAGGACACGGACATCGTACTTCATCGATTTCAAATCTATGTTCCTTTCTTTTGGACTGACTTCGATATTAAAAAGAAAGGGACGTATCGTTTTAGCTACAGCATCTATGACGTTGGTGAGGAGAAAGCAAATCATAATCTCGGTCCAAAATAGACGTATCCTGGCTTTCTTTTTACCACAGTATATTGGTTAAGATTTAGATCTTATTGAAAAAGCAGAGGAAAAAAAGGTCAATTCTGTGGTAAAAACTTGGTGGGGCAAAATAAGTTACTTGTACGAAAGTTGAGAAGTATTTTTATTGCAGACATTTCCACATACAAGGTTAGTGAAGCCGACCCCCTCCCTGCCCATGATGCAGCCACATTCCTAGCTCATAAAAACATTCAAGAGATACCCTAGACGTTTTCACGTTACTCTTTTTAGTACCTGGGGGTTTGCTTTGGCTAGATTTTCTATTTTAACCCACGCTTCTTCTCGTTCTTTCATTTTTAGCTTCTCTCTGAAAAATAGTAAAATGTCATTGGCATTAGAAAGAGGGATCACATTCAAGAGAGGAAACAATGACAAGGCCAGCAACACAATCACCTGCTTCCCTCTGTCACTTTCTGGTTTCTACTCCACATTCTTCACAGTGGTGATCACAATATAGGTTAACATGGAAAACGAAATGCAAAACACAAGCCAGACTTAGGGGAGAAGATTTAACAACTAGATGTGCTAGAATTTTAACACGTTGAGGCATGTGGGTTCTTAGGAAGACTTATACGAGTACATCTCAGGTCTCTGTCCTTCCTGGTTTCGCTGCTTCTCCAGAAGACCTATATAATTTTGAAGAAAAGCTCACAGAGCCATGAAAGGTGAGACCGTTCCACAGCGTAAAGGCACTGAGGTTAAGAGCCGATGTCCCAACAAGGGCGGCTTTAAAAAGGAACGGTCTTCAGACCTGGTTCCTGTCAGATTCCCCCACCAGTGAGTCACATGACCTTTGGCGAATCACTTAACCAACTGGACCCAACTTTTTTTTTTTTTTTTTTAAATCTGGAAAATGTGCTGCAAGATCCTTTTCAGAAAGCTAAGATACTTGCCCTCTGAAGAGCCGGTGGCGCATCTGAACACCGCGCTCAGCCGGGGGGGGGGCCCGGAAGACGGCCTGTGCACGTGTGCCCGTGCGCCTTCCCTGCTCTGCGGACCCTCACCTCACACCCTGCACACGCCGTCCTCCTGTGTGTTTTGCTGTCTTCCCTCTCCACACTACCCACGAGGGCACGGATTTTTGTTTCGTGCCCTGTTGTGTTGCCGGAGCCTAAAACAGGGCCTGGCGTGCAGGTAAACATGTACATACTGTCTACAGAATGAATGCGACGGCTGTTCATAAATATCCTGTAATTTGAACTACACTCGTTCAACGTTTCTCTGTCTTAGCCATCTTCTAGTGGCAGAGAAGCAAAGAATAAAGTCTGCCCAGAGCCCACGCCGGACTCTGACACCCTTCAAGCGTGAGAGTGGGGCCCTGGCTCTGTGAAGGACACAGGCCAGGCTCCAGAAGGGGCCCGATAAAGCTCTGTTGACACAGGCGCTTGCTCTCTCGCAGAAATCTGATGGGACAGAATCCAAATTCCTGCCTTGTGAACCTAAAAAATCACTATACCTCACAGCCTTTACGTGTTCCCGAGAAAAGCAAAAATTCTGAAAGTTAGGTCCACACACACATTTTGCAGAGACAACTGAACTGGCAGCACGGGGCGGGGGGAGGGGAGCGGGGGACAGAGGAGTTCTCTGAAGATGAGCTAACACGACACATTTTCATTTGTTTTCCAAGTATGAGAGACTTGACTTTGCTTTAGAGACCTGATGAGCTTTTCCGGACAAACAGCGGAAGAGGTCTATTCGGGACTGAGGAAAAAGCCCTCAAGGGAGCAGCTCTGGAAGGGGGCAACTTACTTCAGCTTCTCCGCTTTGAACTGCTGGGTACAGTCGTCAAACAGTTTCTGGTTCATCTCCATGAAGAGCTTCAGTGCGTTGTAGATCAGGCCGTGTATTGTCCTGTAAGCAGAACTTCCTGTTCAGGCTCCGAACACGCCACCCGTCCCTCCACCCCTCCCCGCCTCGCCCTGCACGGCCACAGCCCTCCTCCTCCCCGCTCGGCCCGACGGCTCCCAGGCCTCCCAGCCCGTGCGGCGGCCACTCGGCCCCTCACGGAGCACCCGGCCCCGAAGCCTCTCGGTGCGGTGTCCTGGCTGACGGCGGCCAAAAACCACCTTCCTTGGAAACAGAATAAAACAGTGTTGAAACTTGAAAAAATACAGTTCAGGAGCGTCTAGGTGGCTCCGTCGGTTAAGCGTCCGACTCTTCAGCTCGGCTCAGGTCCTGATCTCACCGTGTGTGAGTTTGAGCCCCGCGTCAGGCTCTGTGCTGGCAGCAGGGGCCTGCTTGGATTTTCTCTCTCTGTCCCTCCCCCACTCACGCCCTTTCTCTCTTAGAAACAAACATTTGGGAATGTATACGTAATTAAAACCCACTGGGATGTGTCGGGGACAATAACGGAAACCCTTTATTTCCCATAAACGTCAGTTTCCTTTTAATCCTATTAATTAAGAACAAAAAAGTTTTTAATCATGCCAAAACAGAGCTCTGGAAGACAGAATATAAAATTACCATAGGATAGCTTAATGGCACTTAACTTCCCGGCTCTGACACCCATGAGAGGGGGGAGGCCCCGCTGCTCTGAGACCCAGTGGGGTCCGAAGAGGACGCCAGTCCCCCTCGCCATCAGACGACAGCCACACCGCGGTGAGGTCAGCAGAACTGCCCTGGGACACCTGGGAGGCTGTTAGTTAAGTGTCCGACTTCCTTCGGCTCAGGTCATGATCTCACAGTTTGTGGGTTCGAGCCCCACATCGGGCCCTGTGCTGGCAGCTCAGAGCCTGGAGCCTGTTTCAGAGTCTGTGTCTCCCTCTCTCTCTGCCCCTCCCCTGCTTGTGCTTTCTCTCTCTCTCTCAAAAATAATTAAAAAAAAGAAAAATTAAGACCAAAAAACCTCCCCAAACCAAGAACTGCCCAGCAGAGCCTGGTCAACCCACAGCGTCGTGAGCAACGGCAGAAAAACTTAAGCCTCAAACCGTGACTGCTGCTGCTGCTGCTTTTGTGGTTGTTGCACAATTCACAGCTACTTCTTAACTCACTTCATGATACCCAACTCGCATTTGGAAACACCTGAAATAACCCTTCTTTCTTTGCAACCGGCAGGGCTTTGCAGCCGGTCAGCGGTCACTGCTGACTCTCCTGTCACACTAAGTGACACACAGGGACGAGGGCTACGCTCCGTCACCTGCTGAGCGCAATGAGAAATGCACGTTACGTAGAAAAGGTTGCTGAAAGTCGATATACTGAGGCGGGGTCTGCTGGGCCGCACACACCCAGGACCCGGTGGCTGGGGCTGCGACCCCTACAGCCGCGTGCCCACGGCGAACGTTCACCGGATACCTGTTAGGTGCCTGGGACCCTACATCTATCAGCCTCACCTCCACGAACTTCCAAGGAGGTGACGGTGGCTGCAAGTGCTTTCTGCACGTGAGCACTGATTTTCGTGATGAATCAACACAAACCACCGAGGCGGATGCCAACATTCTCTATTTCTCAGATGAGGAAACTGTGGCCGAGCGAGAGGGGGCGAGGACGTGAGCCGGGACGGTGGGAGGGTGTGCGCGAGACCCTGCGAGCTGGACCGCCAGCTTGCGAGTGTGGCCCGACCGCCACCGGCCACCGCCCCGAGTCCCGCTCTCCTCGCCTGTAAACAAGGGGGCGGCACTGGGTATGGAGGCTCTGCCCCCTGCTTTCGGATCTGATTGAACGACTATCGTATGGAAAAAGGGCAGAAAGGAGAGAAGGAGGCGACAGCAAAGCCCTGGGGCCCGTAGTCACGTAAATGGTAAGTGACACGAGCACCAGTCGGGAACCCGCACTGACTGTTCCCTCCAAGGTGTCAGAAGACCGCTGCCCAGTGTCTCTATCCTTGCTAAAGGGGCAGGACAAGGGAGAGAGAAGCAAATCCGAGACTCCCGAGGTTGTGTTTCTAGTCCCTGCTCAGCCCTTGCACAGGCGGGTGGCTTGTGCTCTTTTGGAGGGGTCCCCAGAGAGTGTGGCCGAGGCTCGGGGTGGCCCCCGTGCTCCCGCGGGGACTGCGCCCCGTGAGGCTTCGCGGCCGCCTTCAGCTCCTTGGGAGGGGTCCCTACGGCGAGGCCAGGAAGGCGCTGCCCCGACAAACCTGCCTCCGTGTTGGCGTGAAACGGGGGCGAGGAGGCGAAGACAAGGCCACAGATACAGTCCCGCTCCTACTTCACTGTGAGCCCAACAGACAGACAAACAAACAAATCTACGTTTTGGTTTTTAACTGCTATCTCAGACTTAGATTTCGATCCCAACTGGGCTGGGGCATCAGCAAGATTCGCAGAGTTTCCCAGGGCCCCGCGGGCGGCAGCCGGCTCGCTCACTTGTTCCAGTGGGTCTTGGAGTTGCGGTACAAGGACGGGAACATGATGGGAAGGATCTTGGCCGCGTTGTCGCTGATTAGACTCATGATGTACTCATTGTTCCAGTAATACAGCGCTCGCTCCGCCACCTGGAAGACGGAGGGCACAGCTGTTGTGACCATGGCGACAAACATCCAGCAATGCCCTCCCCACGACTCTGTGAACAGGCAACGAATTACACTGGGTTAGAGAATCATCTCCACAAGCCCCAAATGCTCCAGACCGTAACCCTGAAGAGCCCTCAACCAAAGGGAGAGGACTTCTTGTACAGCAGGAAGACGGTCACTCTTTCCTCCACTCACTCAACACACACTTACGCCGGACCCTGGGCTACCGCTGAGGACACGGGTCAACCTCCTTCCTTCCTCATGCCTTCCGCCCACCCCTACCCAGCGCGGGGCTCTGAGGTGTCAGCAGTGAGCAGGGGGAGTGGAGCTTCCGTTCTCGGGGGGGGAAGACCAATGAGGGGAGAATGAATTTACTAGAAGGGGTACGTCGGGGGGCACGCAGCAGCTAGGAAGGGGACATGTGTGGGGCAGAATGCATCCCCAGGAGGGCCCTGATGGAGGAAGGGCAGGTGTCAGGTGGTGCGGGGGGGGGGGGGGTAGGTGCGGTGGCTGGAGGAGGGCCAGGAGGAGCCCAGCGGTGACAGCCAGTGAGCAAGGGCACGGGAACGGGGCGGGCATGTGGCCCCCTGTGGGCGGGGCCGCCTTGCTCACGGTGAGCTGGTGATACAGGCCAGTACGTCTAATGGAGGCAGACGGGCTAAGCACGGGCCCCGAGGACGACCTCGGAATGAGGCCCGGAAGGCTGCACAAGGGGCCGAGGAAAGCAGGATGTGATCGGGGTGCCCCTCCAACAGGATTGGGTGGGGGACAAAAGTCAGAACGTGTGTGTGTTGGAAACAAAGCGCTTGTGGGGGCCGAGTTTTATGTCACCTACACGTGCCCACCCCTCAGCTGTGGACGCAGGGTTTTACGCATTTGGGGCACACTGAACATAAAGACAGGTTCACAGAGGGGCCAGGGCTAATCACTCTTGGTGAGAGACATGTTTTCAGGGAGGGGGTCGAGATGCTGGGGTGCGTTTGACAGAATTAAGGTCCTAGCGTCTTATTCTGAGGTACAGCTAGGCTGGCAGTTTACCTCCCAATTACACGAGAAGCCAAGTATGGCCTGCAATACCCCGAAGCCTGTCACCTCCGACGCGGACGCGGACACGAGGCCCTTCCCCCCGCCCTGCGTACCTGGAAGTGTGGGCTGGACACACACTTGGCCAGCTGCCGGAAGAGGGGTTCCATGACCTTCACGAATTCCGATGGTTCGATGACGTCTAAGATCTCTTCTAACTCATTTAAGAACATGACTTCTTTCGGACTGTGCGTCTTTGGCCAGTATTTGAGAAGGGCCATCACCACCTACCGAAGAGACAACACACGGCGTGACGTCCGTGATGCCCGGCATCCGTGAGTTCAGAGTTCCGTTTTTCATGAGGGTGTCCCCACCGCAAGCAGCGCATCACAAGAAGGTGCTGCTCTGTTCCTTCCAGAAGGAACAGCAATTCAGTAAATTAGCACTTTTTTTTTTTTTTTTATAATTAGAGAAGCAGGTCAAACTTATTTGCTTAAGAAATGCAACTTTAACTTCTGTGACCCTCTCTCTTGGACCACCACGGGAGTAGGCCCTTTTAGGAATAAAAAGGTTAAAAAACAAGCAGTTAGGAGGGTTGAGAGAGAAAGAACGATGGAGAAACCAGGAGCATATGAGCTCGTGTATTCGTTCGGTGCACAAGCGGCCAGTTCTGAGAGTGCTGGTGACACACATGTGTATGCACAATCCGTTTATCTCCGATCGATCTTTCACGCGTATTTATACGTAAACGTATGTACTACGTGTGTACACGTGGTGTTTCGACTGTCCTAACTAAACTGTGCTAAAGTGTATCAAAGGAGAGAGACACGAAGTTGACGCTGTTATCAGCTCACGCCATGCAGGGCTACAGAGGGACCTGGGGTCGGGCCCTGCTGTCCCCTGTGTGCGTGACCAGTGACCTCGGGCCGGTAACTGCCTCCAGGCCGCGAGGACCTCGCATCTGAGTGCTGGCCCATGGACAGCACGGCAGCGCGGCCTCAGATGGGACCCCGCCAGGGAGCATCTGTGCGGCCCGCCCCCTCGAGGCACGTTGAGTCGGATGGTGGCAGCTTCCTCTTTTGCGGGGACTGGACCTTGTGTTCCTTGCCCAAGTCAGATGGGTAGAAGGAGTTTCTGTGGGGCAACCTTTCTTCACCTCCCTCCTTTAGTTTCCAAATTTCCTCCTGCAACCACACCAGTAAAGATCGTCCACCCAAAATATCAGATTTGGCTTGGTGAGGATTAAGAATACGTATTTCTAGAGGCGAGCCACCTTAATTCTAAAATAGTACAAGGACCCACAACATTTGCACACAAGTACACGTGCACGCTTGCCCATGTACGACAGCAACCGGTCACTCTCAAGGAGCCCTTTGCCGGTCACGGCCATTTCGGGAACCGCTGTCCCAGCCCCCACCATCAGGACGGCCGTGAAAATCACTGCGAACGTCAGCCCGTCCGGGGCGGCTGGTGGCTTCCACTGGCTGTGCAGACACCCCTGCAGAGCTCGGCAGGCCAGCTGCTCGCTACCGTGGCTAAAAACACGGCGGGCCTTCGAACGACGTCCGGCTAGGACAGCTCTGTTAATGCTTTTGGCATTCAGGCTCCTGGATAATCTTTTATGGTATTACATTTTATAAAACCCCCAAATTTATAAGAAAGTCCTCCTAGTTCTGAAGTCTGATCTAAACATTTACAGCATGATGGTCTCTAAAAATAATTCCTTAAAAAAAAAAAAATCGATGATTTAATGATTTTTTTTCTCCTACTTTTTGCTCAAAATCACTCGGTGAACATTTACTGAGCACCTGCTATCTACCAGCAGTCGGGGAGCCACTGTTAAGAACACGGCAGGTGTCAATCACTTCGCAAAGCCACTCTTCCTTGACATTTGTCAAATGGAGCTTTATTAGGAAAAATACAGTGATACGTGGGACACAGAACACACCTGGTTTAGCTACTCAATGTCTCTGGAAAAGGTGCTGTTTCTGGAATCAGAGCCCCACGCTGGACCTACTTTTCACACTACCGGGAACAACCTATGGCTGGTACCCATGGCTTTGGAGCCTGGCAGCGCTTTGGCGAAGAGGGGCCTGCCTGGGAACGCTGATCTAGGCAAAAGCGGCTCTCTGCACGTCACGTGCTGAACTTTCCTTCGGAAACTCAACAGGCTGCCGCTCTCCGGACAGGGCTGGGGAGGGCAGGCGAGCCCGGGCGTGCGCGCTAGTGGCTCTGGCCTGGTGCCTGGGGAGCCCCCTCCCCTGAATACCAGGGAAAAAGAGTTCCCGCCAGACCCTGTAGTAAAAGCCGAGTAGCCTAAAGCAACAGGTGCGCGAAAACGATTTTACTTCTGTTCACGATCTGCCGAGCTCCCGTTCTTACAACAGTGTACGTGTTCAACGTGCCCAGAAAGCTCTTCAGCACCGTACACAGTTTACAAGTAGAAAGATTAATTACAGACCTTAAATGGGAGCAACACAGGTCTTTTAAACGTATCATACTTTAAACATTCCTGACCTTGGCCGCACTAGCTTCAGGGGCGCCTTGGGTCCAGGACCCTGAGACCCATGTGTGTGCCGTGTCCTTCTTAGCGCATATTACTTTTTCCAGCAACGGTTCTCACCCTTCACTTTTTTTAACGTTTATTCTTTTTTGACAGAGAAAGAGAGAGAGCACAAACAGGGGAAGGGGCAGAGAAAGGAGGAGACACCGGATCTGAAGCAGGCTCCATGCTGTCAGCACAGAGCCCGACACGGGGCTTGAACTCACCAACTGTGAGACCATGATCTGAGCTGAAGTCGGACGCTCAACTGACTAAGCCACCCAGGCACCCCTGGTTCTCACCCTTTAGTTTGGAGACGTCCTTCAAACTCAGAGGAACTGAGCACAGGGCACCACTGGAAAAGAGGCTTTATCCCTGGTGCTTCCCAAGTTCTCTCTCCAGGCAGATACCCTAGTCTAAGTGGGGAAAACACTCCTGGTTTGACACTGAAGTCTGGTAAGTTTGATGCCTTTCCTTGGGCGCTTCCAGAATCCCAGAGCTGGGGCGGAGGCGTGCGGGGGCCCCGGGAAGGGGAGTCGGGCAGGCGTTCGGGGGTGATGTCAAGGGCTTTTCCTGAGTTGGTGGGTGACACATGGTGTCCACGTTTGGAGTTTAGAAGCTCAGAAAAAGCAGAGATCAGGAGCCCGTGTAACTTGCAAACAGGGCATTGAGGATTCCTCGTGCATTTCCACTATGGAACACAGCCTCATGGGACCACCGTGAGAGACGGCCAAGGGGACAGAGAAGATGCCAGAATGGTGACATTTGCCTTTTTTATTCCACCAGTAACTTTGAAAAGAATATTCAAACACTGCAACTGGCACTCAGTACTTCTCACTTTTGTTGCTCAACGACAAAAAACCACCAGTTAATAAAAAACGGGTGGTGGATCTAAAGACGTTTGTCCGAGACCCACGGGCGGCCAACAGGCGCTTGAACAGATGCCCCACGTCTCCAGTCAAGAGGGGAATGCGAGTCAAAAAGCCACCGAGAGACACCACCATGCACTCATTAGGTGCTAGAATAAAAGAAGGGACAGCAAGTGACGACGGAGAAAGCGGGACCCTGAAACCCACGGCCACGTTCACAGCCACACGGCCCGCATTATCGCAAGGGATGGAAGCGAGCCCGGCGTCCACGGACAGAGGAGCAGACGAACACCACGCAAGGGAGAAAGGGAGAGTGCACGGCCACACCCGCGGATGGAGTTCCGACACAGGCACGGCCTGCACGAGCCCTGAGGACGTCCTACGCGATGCCACCCATCTGAGGTGCCCCGAGGAGGCAAACTTGTAGAGACAGAGGCAGGTGAGAGGTCAGCAGGGGGCGGGCAGGGGGGAAGCGGGAGTCGGTGTCCGGGGGGGAGGGGAGGGGGGGGGGGGACAGAGTTTCTGGCTGGGGCAATGTGATGACAAAGTTCTGGGAACAGTGGTGACAGCCGTGTGGCCCTGGGATGTAATTAATGCCCCTCGTGCACTGAAAATGGCAAATTTCATGGTGTATATGCTTCACCACGATTACAATAATCGATAGCATAATATACCAAAAAGCCACTGAATGGTACACTTTAAGTGGGTGAATTGTATGGCATGTGAATTATATCTCGATAAAGCTGTTAAAAAAAAGCACATTCAAATGCTCAGCCTGGCACCCAACACACTCAACTTTGTTAATCTGGGCCACAACCGCTTTTCATTTCTAAGAAAGATCACACGCCAAGAAACTGGGAGATCTGAGCGCTCAGTGGCAGCAACCTGTCACGGTCGACTCAGCGAACACGAGTCGCTACCCTCGAAGGCGGAAGGAACTTCTCAGGCCGTAAGGCCCTTTGGCACAAGCGTTTCGAGAACTCACTGCGGGTGGTCTGACCGAAGCCGGTTATGAGCGTGGTCAGACCAAGAGCTCACACAGTCCGGCCCGTGACCCAGCGACCACGACCACTCAAGCGTGTCGCGTTCGAAAGAGTCAAGCCCCGCACAGAGAGGACGGCAATCCGATCGCGTACAATAATCACAGCAGTAACGGAACTTGTAAGTAAAATGACGACAGTCTGAGAGCACACGGCACGTGCAGGAAATCGGTGCGTCTGTCGGCAGTGTGACTTGAGGTGAAAAGCGGTCTGGACAGCTCTGTGGCCCGCGGTACCTACACTCAGGGAAGCCCGCACGTGACGCCACCGCCCACACGTGACGCCACTGCCCGGCCGGGGAAGGTACTCACCGGTTCGGTGAGGGTGCTGTCCTTCTCTAAGAACTGCACGACGCAGTACGCCAGCTGGAAAGGAGGAGAGGAAGCGTCAACCCCGTGCTGTGACCCGGCAATGCCGCGTCTCCAGCTGCCACGTGCTGCCCCCGTCCCTCCAGGTGGCGCCCGCCGGGCGGGCACGGGCTCCCCTCCACACGCCCTGCCGGGGCTCTGACGGGGACTGTCGGGGACCAGGTGCAGCAGAAAGCTAAAAAAATCAGGAGACAGCCTTCTGGACTAACACCAACAGGTAAGCCCGGGGTTGATGGGGATTTTTCTCGTGGTCTTTTTGGAGACTGTAATGAACAAGTGACCTAAGAGCTGGGAAAAACCAAATTAAAATCTGCTTCCATCTTCAACCTCTGAACTATTAATCCCTCTTCTATAGAACAGTTAACAGGGGGCGCCCGGGAGGCTCAGTGGGCTGAGTGTCTGAGTCTTGGTTTCGGCTCCCGTCACGATCTCACGGTTCGTGAGTTCGAGCCCCGTGTCCGGCTCTGCACTGACAGTGTGGGGCCTGCTGGGGATTCTCCCTCTCTCTTTCTCTCTGCCCCTCCTTCACTGTCCCTTGCTCTCTCTCAAAAATAAATAAACTTAATTAAAAAAACAATCAACAGGACCACGATCTGGTTGGATATAAAGATACTATCATCAGTTAACAGCAAAGAGAAGAAAAAAAATGCCTCAAAGTAAAATACTTCCCAGGAAGCCGACGTCATTAGAATCAAGTCAAGAATAGGCTTTCTGTGATTCATCCCAAGCCGCTCCCAACGTGAGGGACAGAGGTGCCCACTGGCTGCCAGAGCCACTCAGAGCTGCTGGTGAACAGGCACGTGGCCTGTCCCCGAACCTCGGCACTTGTCTACGCAGGATTCACGGGGGGCAAAAGTGAAGGAAAAACCTCCTCTTCTGGCAAAGTGCAGCCAGCTAACCGGGTATCAACACTTACTGACCGAATTTCCAGTGAAACTGTAAGTAGATTTCTGCAAACTGTAAAAAGCCCACAGCTTAGTTAAAAAACTCACATTTTCGTAGGCCATTTCACTGGCTGCAGAGAGATTTTTCCTTGAAGGAGCCAAATTTGATTGATTTATTTTTTAATGTTTGTTTTTGAGACAGAGAGAGAGAGAGAGAGAGAGAGAGACAGGGCATGAGCTGGGGACGGACAGAGAGACTGAGACACAGAACCTGAAGCAGGCTCCGGGCTCCGAGCTGTCGGCACCGAGCCCGATGCGGGACTCGAACGCATGAACTGCGAGATCGTGACCTGAGCTGCAGTCGGACGCCCAACCGACTGAGCCACCCAGGCGGCCCCCTGTATCCTTTCAATTATCACCAGAAACGACATGTGCAAGGCGACGTGAGCGCACCCCCGGGGAACGGCTGGGGTTCTGTGTCCGAGCTCACTGCCGCTCACGTGGAGACACCCAGCTAGTGCACGCCCCCACCGACATAATGCTGCAGAGCACCCCTTACCTGTGGATGGTAGACGCTCAGAGATTTCACTTTGTGCAAAGGTAGCAACACCTTCAATAAGAAAATCTTGTGCTCTTCTTTTAGTGGTAAGGCAAAGCCATTAATTATGCTGCGAAAACAGAATGTATTCCAAGTCTGAATATTCACAAATTCCAGGTTATAAAAAAAGCCTTGACTTTCAGCACAACTATCAGTAAGCGAAATGTAGGTTTCACAAAAGAGGCGGACATTAGCAGAAATTAAAAAGAAAATGAAATACCTTCCAAGAAGCATAGTCATTTTTATCTTCGTTAGTAACTAGAAGATAATTCTAAAATTCTGGTTTGCGGGGCGTTACCCAGAACAGGAGTCCCTGGGGGGCGACACTGGCTTCTTTCGACAGGCCTGGAGGCCGGGCAGCTCAGGTGGGACTCCAGCTCCACAGCTGGCACCTTCCCTTGGCCTTCACCCACCTTTAGGAAGTCACGCTTCCCCTGAGAAATTCGGGTTCATTACCCTAATGTTGACAGAAGGGAGTCTGTGTGTGCAGAACGGGAGCTGGTTAAGAATCAGCCAGAAAGCTGCTCCCTCCTGCAGAGAAAGGGGGTCTTGTTCCTAGTCTTTAAACTGAAGTTTTGGGGGCGCCTGGGTGGCTCAGTCGGTTAAGCGTCCGACTTCAGCTCAGGTCATGATCTCACAGTTCGTGAGTTCGAGCCCCGCGTCGGGCTCTGTGCTGACAGCTCAGAGCCTGGAGCCTGTTTCGGATTCTGTGTCTCCCTCTCTCTCTGACCCTCCCCTGTTCATGCTCTGTCTCTCTCTGTCTCAAAAATAAATAAACTTAAACAAAAAAATAAACTGAAGTTTTGGTCTCTGGTGTCAAGTAGCTTATCTACTGGTGCCCAGTTGGGCAAGCAGGCTTCGTTATTTACTATTTATCTGGTTTTATTATTAGGGAAGCACATACACGTGGTAGGGCCACAGAGCAGTCAAGCGAGTTCTAGACTGTTCCGTGCCATCCAGGAGGCAGGGTCTGTCTGAAGAGGGCATTAGCGACGACCTGCTCCTTCACATGGGGGAGGCCCACAAGACCAAACAGCTCTTCCAGGGGGATAGAATCAGCGATCCCAGCTGCCGGGAGCGTGGAGGCCTGGGTGCACGCCGTGCCCGGCCGCGCTGGACACCTCACACAGCGCGCCGTCCTCGCGACAGCCCTGTGAGGGGATCATCCCCCACCTTGCTAAGGAAACGGCAGCCGAGAGTGGTTAAGGGAGGTCGTACAACTAGGAAGGGCCCCTGGACCGCTCGCTACGCTCTCCTGAGCGAGAGAAACCCGCCCGGTGTGCTGACGCAGGTCAAAGCAGAATTCTCCACGAGGACTGACGGTTTTTTCAAGTTAGATCTAAAATAGCGAGCACCGTCTTCTCAGTGCGACTGGAGCACAGATCGACTGGAAGCCGACAGTGTTCCCTGAGACAGGTTTCTTGTGTTCCGAAGGCTTTGGGGATCATCAGATTAAACACAAGCGCAGAGGACCCCTCCCCACGGGACCTTCAGCTGCTAATGCAGCTGAGTCCCCAGGGAAGGTGCCGGGAGAGCACTTCCAAGTTTATTTGGCTGTGGAACCCCAGGGCACTCTCTTTGGGAAACAGTGGGTTGGAGGTCTGATATAAAATCTATAGGTCACTGATGAAAAAAAAAATGGTAGCAAGCAAGAACTCTACCTGGGTGAAGACGGTGAAATTTCTGAAACGTTAATGTTACAAGTATACATATGAAAAATTTATAAAATGAAAGCAATTAGAAATATTAGCATTTACTCAATACCCCCAAGGTATAATAAATGATCCGTTCTAAATGTCAAAACGTAAACCCTCTTAGCCATCTTCAAGGAGGTATGTGGAACAGAATCCGTGCACGGAGCCGTGTACACGAGAAGGCTTCTTGTCTGGGGGGCTCTAACCCAAGACCTCACCCACCCCTTCCATCAAGCGAGGTCTCGGTTCCTTTGGAAACGGTTTCAATTGCCTCGCTCTGGAGAGGGCTGCGCGACTCCGTGAACTGGATCATTCTGGAATAAATTCCACGTCACTGCCAGGAGCACAGCACTCACCTCCCCAGGATTTCCAGTAACTCTGCTATGCCGTTGTGATGCTCTGTTTCATAAATAAACCTAGAAAAAGCAGTTTGCCATTTAGAATGAGACACTGAGGCAATAGCTGGAAAGACCACAATCCTCTGAACGAGGAAATGATGCACTTGGGGGGAGTGTCACACAGATGCCTGGTGCCAGGCACGCCTCCTGGAAAAGTGTCCTGGGGGCGGCTCACCCTTCCCGACGCGACTGCTCAATTTCCGCCCCCAACATTTTATTTTGGGAGTTTTCAATCACAGAAAAAGGTCGAAAGGTCTGTGCTGTGAGCACTCGCCTTCCAGCCACCCGTGTGTGACAATGAGCCACTGCCGTCCTCCTGACCATGCGTACATCCCTCTCCGTCCCTTAGCCTGATCTCTTTGCTTCGTGCCAGCCTGACTTGACGCCTTGCTCAATTTTAAAGCCTCTGAGAGTTAGGCCAGTCTGTGAAGGGCAGAAGCTCCTTCCTTCCCACTGGGCCGTCTCACCTATGTCCTCACAGACACCCTGCTCGGCCCCCACGCTGCTCCAAGCACCACCTTCTGGAACCCCGATGTGGGCAGCTGATCTGCGTCCTCTGAGAAGCCTCTCCTGCTGTGCCCACATCAGCCTGAGGACAGGCGAGGACTTTTTGTCACCATGTCCCCGGTGCTAGAGCATCTGTCCCATGCCTGGAACACGTGCGGTAAAAGGCTGGGGACACTAAGGAGGGCAACGTGTCCCCACCGCCAGAGGATTTCCCCAGAAGCCAGGAGCTCACTCCTGCCCACGCCTCGCCGTGCGCCTGTGTGGTAGGAGTGGTGTCTGACAAAGGTTTCTGCCTCTCACTCGACAATGAAGTTTAGAGGCAGCTCCAAGCCTAAAATAAGAGTTTGTGATGATTACAGAAACCTGACTCTGAAATCTCGTCCTTGTTGGAAACAAGCGGAACGGGGCTGTCGAAGTAAAGAACAGGTCAGATACCCACAAGACGTGAGAGATTTCCAGGGGGTGGAAGATTTCTACGTTTTCGAACGGCCAGGATTCTTCAAGGCTGTGGGGCCTGACCGGGGCCCTGCGGGAGGTTAAACGGCATGGAAGGGAAGGCAGGGCGAGCGCGGGGGTCTGGGAACTGGAGCTGGGTGGGCCGCAGGTGGGCAAGGGGTTCACGTGGCGGTGGGGGTGAGCGCCTCACGCAGGCTGGCGGCGGCACCTGAGCAGAGAACCATGGTGCCACGGACACGAGTGTGGCCACAGCACCGAGGTGAGGTGGGGAGCTACCCAGACGGCCCGGGGCGACCTGGGCGGCAGGAAACGGGCACTGCGGTCATATTGCAGGTGACGCGTTCGAGCCGCTGCTGGACACGTCCCTCATGTCCCCTCCCTCCCCCCACCTGCCTAGAGACTGGAGGATGTCCCCAGGGAGTCCTGCCCTCCGTGGTGCATGTCCACGGACAAGCACTTTAATTTACAGAACTCGACCGGACGCTCCCTTGTGTTTTGCTTGTTTTCTGGGTTTACAGGTGCCACGTCGTAGCTTTGTAGGAAGTGCAGCCACGACACCTGAGCGCCCTCGTTGGCAAGCCGGGGGCTGGGGGAGCAGTGGGCTCCACGAGGTGCCCAGAGACCCCGGAGCTGAGCTCTGGGCCTTGGGAAGAGGGGCCGAACCCTCAGAGTCGTGCGGGATCCAGCCACACTGGCCGACACGCATGAACAAGGATGGCCTTCAGCTACAATCCGTTTTGTTCTCCTGAGTCAACATTACTATATTCTTACTGATAAAGCCTTCGTTGCTAATTATTTTAACCTGAAGGAGGTATAAAAACGAGAAAATTAGTACAATTCTCCTTCTTATTCTTCCAGACAGGAAAGAGAGGAAGTTGCAGATGGGAAGAAAGCCATAAAGACGCACGCGGAACAGGCCAGTGTTTCTCACTTGTCCAACTAAAAAGGAATCAGGACTCTCTAGAAGCTGAGCCAGAACCTGCTTATCAGAGACCGTCTCCGAAACGGACCTTCCCCCCTGCAGGACGTGCTCTGAGCCGCACACGAACAGGTGGGACCTGTCCCCCTCTCTGTGCATCTGTCGTCCTGTGAGTTGGTCAGATCGACACAGAAGGCAGGGTGAATGTGCTTCACTTCCTGGCCGAGCCTCGCAGAGGCTTCTTCCTTCCTGGAGGCTGGCTGCAGCCCTGCCCCGAGCCACCCGGACCGGCCAGCCCACCGCAGGCCGTGTGCAGCACCAGACCTGCCCACGGGGCCCAGTTCCGATTACAGAACTGTGAGAAGTAATAAATAAATTAAAAAAAAAATATGATAGTTACAGAGAAGACAGCTGAAGCACAAAGGTGCCACACTCTAGCACAGAGCACTCAGAATTGAATTATGTGCAATAACTTTGGAATAGTAATCTATTTAAATATTTTATTTATTATATTGAGGTTCTTTAAGGTATGAGACCTTTTTTAAAAAAAATTTTTTTTTTTACATTTATTTATTTTTGACAGAGAGAGAGAGAGACAGAGCACAAGTCGGGGAGGGGCAGAGGGAGAAGGAGATGCAGAATCTGAAGCACACTCCAGGCTCCGAGCTGTCAGCACAGACCGCGACGTGGGGCCTGAACCCACAAACCGTGAGATTGTGACCCGAGCCGAAGTCGGACGCCCAACCGACTGAGCCACCCAGGTGCCCTGTGGTATGAGACCTTTTAACACAAGTGTTGATTTGTGATTCTGCTATCTGAACAAAACCTATGTTTTAAAGAAAAAACCTCACTTTAGGTGGACCTTTCTTTAATTTTAGGCCTAAAAGATCAGAATTTAAACTGTCCCTGTTCTTTGTTGTTTAAACGATGTACGTAACATCTTGATAGATAAGTACATCAGCCACATAATGATCCTGTTCAAGAGGAAGCATGATGCCAAGAAACGTGAGCTGGGAACGTGACATTTAGGAATCGCAATGGCATTCTCTGACCGCAGTCGGTGCCGGTCCTGGGATGTAGGGACCTTGGAAGAAGCTCAAAGGAAGACCACGCACACCGGGAGCTCTGACACCGGACTGTCGTATCAAGTGTGAAGAGACAGCCGCAGACCCCGGTGACCACGGGAGGGTGGGGTGGGGGCACACCAGGGCCGGGCTGGGCACGGGACAGGGACGGGCCCTGGAATCCCCAGAGGCTGCTGGTCTCCACGGTGGGATCTCACTTCCCACATCCAGTGTCTCCATGTGTCTCAGGGCCCCTCTCCTTCTCCCTTGCTGGGTCATGGTGTCTAAGAAGGGACCCGCCGTCCTCTGTGGCGCTCCGGGCAAGGGCCTGTACGTCACCTTCACTCTGGCACTGTGGCCAGACTGTGTGAAACCTGCCTGCTTTCTTACCTCACAGAGGGGCCTGCCCACGGAGCGTGTCACCGCTAGGATTTGTCAACACTGGGACCCGTCCTGGAGTCAGGGACGCCCAAAGTCTTAGAATACACCACTCATTCGGTAAGCTTTCCAGGGATGGGTAAGAAACCACATTAACTCTCTCATCCATCAACATTCATCTGATGCCACCACGGGCCGGGCGTGAAGCTGGCCCTGAAAGCGTGCGGTGTTCGGCCCACACACCCCCTGCCTGTGGGGAGGCCTGTCGGCCAAGCCAGGGGCTGCGGTGCGTCCTGGTGAGGGGCTGTGTCCGGAGGCCTTGGGAGGCTGTGGAGAAGGGTAGGTGGAAAGAATGTTCCAGGAGGGTCAACAAAGGCCGCCGAGGCGCCAGTGTGGAAGGAGCCGGAGGTGAGCAGAGACACAAATGAGGAGGATGGAAGGGCGGCCTGGAGGCGCACACGGGCCTCGCCCGGGGCTCATGCCCAATCACCAGTGGCCCGTGTGACTCAGGCAGCAGCAGAAACACGGGGATGTCGGCAGGCAGGTGGAGGGGTGTTCAGACGGTAAGAACGAACAAGAGGCGGGGGCCAGGGTAGGGGTGGGACTTGCAATGTCATGGAACATTCTTTCAAGAGCCGCGGGGCTGTGCCCTCCCCCAGGTAAACCCAGGCAGGGCAGCCTCTGTGGTCGTGCAGGCCTAGGGACGGCCGGGCCCACCTGCACCTGCCGTGGCCAGCGGCGCCCCTCCTGCCCTGGGTACACGCGGGTCCCCAGGCCTCTGGTACGATTCTCCATCTTATGAGTTTCTAAGGATCCCTGCTTTACTCCTCACTCCGGCCTCTCCGAGATGCACGGGGAGGGTGGAGTAACACACAGGCAGAAGGACGGACCGTTGGCTCTGGACAGGTTCCGGACGGACCCGCACCCAGGTAAGTGGAAACAGAAACACAGGAAGGCCGAGTGGGGAGGTGCTGGGGGTGGGTGAGGGAGGGGAGCAGGCAGAGAAGGAGGGGTGGGGGGGGCAAGGGAGGCCGCCCCCACTCCCCAGTCACCTGCCAAACGGAAGGATGGGGTGAGGGGAGCATTAGGTGTGGATGCGAGCATCATCATGCAAAAAGAGAGCTGTTACCCACACGTCGACTTACCTATAAAATATATTATTTATCTGTTTTCTGATGTAAGCTCTTAAGCCTAAGAATTTTCCATAGATTCTGTGAAGGGTAGTTTTAAGAAAGTCTCTCTCTCGAGGATCTTCACTGTCAAAGAGCTCTAAAAGCTTCAAGAAGAAAAAGACACTTAGTGGCTCAGGATTCCCGCTCGGGAGATTACGGCTTTTGTAGTCTCAGCTAATTTGTACCTACCTGCAATACAAATTTCTGATCAATATATTTCTTCGCTATATTAGGTTGGAAATCTGGAGACTCTAAAAATCTTAAGAAAAATTCATAAACAAGCTAGAAGGAAAAAAACAACAACAATGAATCAAATAACATGGTATTTTATGAGATGGAGATCAAAGACACCCATGAGTTGAATATCTGCCTGAAAATATTAGCCTTAAAAAATAAAGCCACATTATCTACAGAATTAATGCCAAATTACATGGCTTAATCAAGCTATAACTGACGATAGTAATTATTTTATTTAGCTAAGAACCACAGACTATACCCTTAAGCGGCATTTAAGCAAAATGGTACCCACGGCCGATGTCACCAATGCTTGACCGACGCTGGTCAGAGACCACAGTGCGTAGCAGCCACAGCCGGTGGGATCTACATCCTGCCACCTACACGTGTCCTGGGCAGAGCCGGACGGACTGGAAGCTGGGACGGCTTGGCGAGCGGGTCCCAGACGCAGTCACCCACGGCTGGGAGGTCCCTCCCCTGCATCAGAGGGTTGCCTGCTGTTGTGGTTACACCGCAACCCCACCTGCCCTGGCGGGATGTTCTGCCACCGAGACAGCCCCCCTTTGTGATCTGTTCCCCATCTAGCTCGTTCCCAGCTTCCACCTTTCCGTCTCCCTTCCTGCGGACGACCCAGACCCTGACCTGGCACACGGCCTGCACACACTCTGCTCGTGCTGGGCTCCGTGCCTTCTCAGGCGTCCAGCCTCATCAACGACCAACTTTTTGCCTTACAAATGTGTTAGAAAAAGGTGTCAGTCAGCGGGTGAGCTCTGGGGTGCACTGAATCTAGGTACCGTAAACAGGAAGTATCTGCAAAGGGCTTCAATTCCATGGCTATCAACCAAGCAGTCATTTCCACTGCAGACATACAGACAACTCCGTATCTTTGTAGTTGGGGTAAAGTGTTCAAACAAACAAAAACGCCATTCGATGTTCTCACTTCTGCTGAAATGCCTTCCTTGTATGCACAGGTTTACAAATCACAGGGGCACCTGCCACCAGCTGGGGTGAAGCCTTAGGGCCAGTGCACTTGCTTTAGAGGAAAACCTCACAGACACACACATTCAACTCCTGCCCCGGTTTCGGGGGCGCTCCCAGAGTTCAGTACCTGTAGATGAGGCCAGGCCGCCTCTAACGTTGGCTCGTCCTCCTCGGGGTCAAATTCTGCTCCCGTAGGATTGGAGGAAGGTGGTAACGTTCGAAACATGTTAACTGCAAACTGAAATCCACATATTCTAGAATTATAACCAGGGCATTAAAAATATTTACAGATAACAGTTGAAAGAACATTTACAGAAAACATTAAAAAAACATTTACAGAAAAATATTTAATTCTAACAATTGCAGCTTCCGGTGGTGGTTGGGCTCGTCCTTATTCTCAAGATCGAGAAGCAGTGTGGATCCCCAACGAGATTTTGGGTCAAAACTGCAGCAGGAAACGTGGCTGTGGACAGGTGGCCACACCGAGACTCCTGCCTCACTCTGAGCCGCCAAACTCACGGACAGCTACCACCAACCGGTGCCGGTGGGCAGTGGGGAGGTCAAGGTCTCCACCGTGGGTGCAAAGCGAGGAGGCAGGCATCGTGCTGGGAAGGAAGGGTGAGATTATGAAGGGAACAGCGGAGACTGAACGACCGGGACTGAACGACCGGCAATGGAGTGCCAGCCCCTCGTGTGAGCCTGCCCCAGGGGGCCCCTGCGATCCACAGAGGACAGCCAGCAGAGGGCCCAGGGCTACACGGTCATGATCTTACTCTGTGTGGACTCACCAAGAAATGACTTGAGAAGAGATTTCTCTGGACTTTGAATGAACCCCTCATGCAACTCGCTGCCTGTTTTTCTTTATATTGTCCTTTACCACGGACTCCCACCCCCGCTCCGTTTATTTCCAGCTTCATAAAAGTCAGTGTTTTACGACAGACGTTTCTACATGAAGTCTAGAATTCTCTGGAGCACAGGTACACTTTAATGCCCACATGGTTAATCTCTAAATTAAGCACAACGTACACGGACAAATTGGTGATATAAAATGTTTGGTTTTTCAGTATCATCGATTTATAACCCACTCTTTCTTTATAGTAATTTAGATACGATTAGTTACCTTATGGAATCTCTGAACCCGCCATATGCTGGTTACAGAACCGGGCTCCGGTGACTGGCTCTCTCAGACGAGCAGAGCAAGACCTCTGCCCCTCCCCACCCCTCAAAGCACAAAATCCAAACACCGGCCACACAAGGTTAAGACCCAGCTCCATGACGGCGTGCAGGACGCCCTTGTGGACAGTCCAGGGCAAGCTTGCCGTCCAGGCATCCAGTCTCAGAGAGACGGAGCTAAAACCCCAGGTCATCTGCTGTGCTTCCTCCCGTCTTTACTGTACTGAGCCTGAACTCTGAGCCTTATCATCATGTTTCGTGAAGGAAAACATCCCCTCTTCAAGCCATCAGCTACAAAAGCCCCGAGCATGAGACGTTTGTTGTCTCTGTTGTCCGAGACGAGGAGTAGGTGCAGAGAGTCAGAGCAATGGGGCTGAGACGGTGCAGGAGTGGAAGGAAGAAAAAAATGGTTGGAAATCCGGAAGCAAGTAAAAAAAACCCTTAGTAAAAAAAGAGAAAATACTCCTAAAATGTAAGTAGAAAGGAAACCTGGGAACCTGGGGACAGGGTCCTGAAGAGACCTCCCAAACAACAGGGGACTAAGGAACAGAGGCTGTGACAGGTGCTGCCAGGTGGACGGGGCATGTCCCCTGTCACCGGCCCCCAGGGGACGGGGCAGTGAGGGACTCCTCCAGCATGCTGACCCCGAAGCCCACAGAAGCGAGCAGGCAGACTCGAGGGACTCCCACACCAAGGGAAGGCCACACCCTGGTGGGTCCCGCTCCCCCGGGGCTTGCAGAGGACAGCAGACCGGCCCTGGGACCCCCAGCCTTTTGCCCCTTCCTTCCCGGGCTAGGGAAGCGTGGAGAGTAGGGTCAGTTGGGATCTGGGGCCCGTAAGAGAGTGTGGCATTCATGAGCTGGGTTTTCTACGCTCTCCCTCAAAGCCAAATGGCTGGGGGCTCCCACAGTCACCCAGAGACCGGGGACGCTTGAAGAGAGCCAGGTGGGGGAGAGCCGCGGGCTGAGCACAGGAGGGCAGAGCCCACGTGGTGTCCCCGGGCAGCCAAGAAGTCGGGGGACACGCGACGTGCCTGCCTCCCTTGGAGACTCGCCAGAGAAGCCTGAGTCCCACACGGGACGGGACTGCCATGCAGGTACAGGGGAGCCGCTCGGGCCCAGCCAGGCCCCCCTCACGTTCCTCAGCGGCCAGCCCCCAGAGAGACTAACCAGGGCCAGGAGAGCAGGGCCTGACGGACCACAGCCAGAGTGGGAGCCCCCCCACTCCCCCCCATCATCGAACACTAATCTGGGCGTCACTGGGAAGGTATCTGCGGCCAACATCTACAGTCTCAGACTGAGCACAGATCGCCCTCGAGGACGCGGGGGGCCTCATCCACTCGGCCGGCAAGTCTGAGGAGCGGAGCTTTGGGTTTTCCTGGGGAAGAAGAAACCCCCTGGGGGGCAGCATCAGCTCCTGCCCGAGGGAGGTCCTGGAAATCCGTCTCTCGGGTTCTCTATCCTACTGGTAGTTTCTCTGATCGACCTCCGACGGACACACCTGGCTAGTTACGATTCTTAGTCAACTGGCTCTGTTCTACCGGAAGTGAAGCTAAGGACTGCGTTCCCGGGTGAAGCCAGGTGCACCGTGTCACCAAATCCCAGACGTGGAGTCAGGAGTCTGCGGGGCTGCTGGACCAACTTGCTTTTAACGCAGAAGTCCTCATTTCAGTATCCCTGAAGGACAAGCATCCCCAATCCGGGAAGTTTTATTAGCGGCCAACTCTAATTGGCGTAAGTTCTTTCTTTCGCGAGACAAAAAAATCTCACGCCGTAACTTCTACTCACCTTTCCTACCACATGACGCTCCATTAATTCAATGCTCGTCTCTAGAAAAGGCTAAATGTACTAAAACGAACATCTGGAAAAGAGCAGAAGGCAAGCGGCAGGCCACCTCACATTATTCTTGGGTTTCAAAACTTCTTTGCACAAAAGCTTCAGGGTCAAGGGAGCGGAGCGCCGTGTGCTGACGTCTGCGTGTCTGGACGGGGTTCGGTCTGAGCACCACGCGAGGCGGTCTTCATCGTCCTCGTGCCACAAAAACCCACGGGAAGATGTGGACCAGATGCATTCTCACGCACCGAGTGCGTGTGCGCCCCGAGGTGCGGACCCAGCCAGGATCAGACTACGCAGACAGGCTGGCAAGGCTGCCTTCTGACTCAGAAGCAGGCCCTGCACGTGGAAAAACCTGCCCACGCCTCGGTTTTCTCACGTGTTGAAAGTGAGTGAATCTGCTCTCGGCACCGGGCCCGTGTGAAATGGAACAGTAACGCGCATGTGCGGTTTCCGCGCACGTGGGCGCACACCGGGCGGGGTGGGACTGACCCTGTAATACGAGGAAGCACCTGCTCTCTCGACACTCCCGCTTTCGGTGTTTAAAATCACCCCTGTGGGTGCTCCCCTCCAGAGGGCTGCATTTATGGAATTAGATGCAAACCGAACTGGCTTGGGAAGTAACCTTATGGGAAACTGCTGAGATTCCGCAGCATCCTGACGCCTTTCTGGATCTGTAGTACTCACGACCAATGGGTGAACTAATAGAATGTTCACGCCCTGACGTAACTGAGGTACAGCAGAACATACTAAGGCTGACAACAGGAAGGGACACTCCTACGAACAGCACCGAGAGTCTGATTTCAGAGACAATGAGGAAAGAAAGGTTGATTATTCAGTCCTTCCTTCTCGACCACAAAGGCTGTTCCACTATGTTGTTTATTGTTCTATTCACGTGAACGGGATTTATAAAGGTTGAGTCCACCAAAGGCCAAATCTCCATTTGTCTGGATGCTCTTCCTCCCACAACAGAAACAGATGCATTCTGGGGCTGGCGGGGTGAGGGGAAAAGCGGGAAGTTTTTTCCCCAATGTTTATTTTATTTCCTGAGAGAGAGAGAGAAAGAGAGAGAGAGAGAGAGGGAGGAAGGGAGGGAGGGAGGGTGGGAGAACAAACAGGGGAAGGGCAGAGAGGGAGACACAGAATCTGAAGAGGCTCCAGGCTCCAAGCTGTCAGCATGGAGCCCGACGTGGGGCTCGAACCCATAAATTGTGAGATCATGACCTGAGCCAAACTCGGATGTTCAACTGACTGAGCCACCCAGGCAGCTGTCAGCACTTTTTTTTTTTTTTTTTTTTTAACATTTATTCATTTTTGAAAGACAGAGACAGAGCGCAAATGGGGAAGGGGCAGAGAGAGAGAGGAGTCACAGAATTCGAAGCAGGCTCCAGGCTCCAAGCTGTCAGCACGGAGCCCGACGCGGGGCTCGAACTCACAAACCAAGAGATCATGACCTGAGCCGAAGTCAGCCGCCCAACCGACTGAGCCACCCAGGCGCCCCAGCGTTTTTCAAAAATGGAACATTGTGTTTGGAAATGTCACATCAAATCTGAAAAAGCCAACAGGCAACAGAATAGACCACTGCAGCTGGGTATGATACAAAAACCAAAAATACAAATGGGAAACTAACACGAACACCTTCTCCACTAACAGTGACATAACTAGGGAATGTAATTAACAAGAGGAGCCCAGGAACACAGTCCCGGAAGTGACCCCTTGGTCACTAGGAACTCACTGCCCAGTCACAAGGCCCCAGTGGAGAGAGCATAAACCCTAATAACAGGCACAGAAGAATATTCAAACAAATGAAGGAAATCTTCCCTTCCCTGGTGAGGGGTGACGTCCTACTACAAAGATAACTTCTCCACAAGGCAACCTGCACACTGAATGCAATCTTAAACATAATTCTAACTGGATTTTTGATGAGCTCAAATAAGGTTAGGTGAATGATAAAAATCCTAGTGGCAATCTTAAGAGAAAACCTGTGCATTTCCTCATTTGGGAGGTTAGCTCAAGCCTGCTCTCATGGTAGGGTCCAGGTGTTACCCCAGGAATGTGCACATTCCGCAGGAGACTGAAACCCAACAACATCAATACACTGAAAGCAAGTCGCTTGCATACCCTCATCAATCAAAAGGCGCAGACCTCTGACTGAATAAAGTAACCCTCAACTCCTTACTGTCAGCAACAAGCCTGCTTTAAATATAAAAACACAAATTGGTCACAAGTAAAAGTAAGGAAAAAGACATTCCAGGTTCACATGAGTCAAGAGAGAGAGCAGAAGCGGCTATATTAACATCAAAGTGGTTTTCGGAGCAATTAAGATGACCAGGGATAAAGAGGATCATTCCATAATGATAAAGGAGTCAACTAATAAGTAATGCTAGTATCTATGCACTGAATGACACGATATAAAACTTGACAGAACTGTAAGAAAAAGACAATAAGCAATCAGAAAATAAACAGCGCTGATTACAACAGCACCAAAAGATGAAATATTTATGAGCCTAAAAAAACACATGTAGGATCTGTATGCTGAAAGCCACAAAACAATGCCAAAATGGAGATGTACTGTGTTCACGGACTATGGGTAAGGTATCAGCTCTCCCCGAATCTACAGAGTAGTGCGATTCCAATCGAAACCCCTGAAGGATAGTTTGTAGAAAAAACCAAACTGATTCTAAAATTTATATGGAAAAGTAAAATAACTAGATAGGCAAACAGCTTTGAGAAAGAAAAACAGGATCGAAGCATTCACACTACCTGATGTCAAAATTTACTAGGAAGTGACATGACGGTAATGAAGACAGTGTGGTATTGGCGAGAAGATCCCTAATCAATGGAACAGAACAGAGTCCAGAAACAGACTCACAAATATGGTCAGCTGACTTATGACAAGGGTGCAAAAGAAAGTAACCATTTCCAAGAATGGTTAGTCCTTTCAGTAAGTGGAATAGTTGGACAGCCATATGCTACAAAATGAACCTCAGCCAAAATGAATCACAGACCTAAATATAAAATATACAGCCATGAAACCACAGGGGTGCCTGGGTGGCTCGGTCGGTTAAGCATCCGACTCTTGATTTCGGCTCAGGTCATGATCTCACACGCTGACAGCCCGGAGCCTGCTTGGGATTCTCTCTCTCCTTCTCTCTACCCCTCCCCTCCGAAAGTAAACAAACATTAAAAAAACCCTATAAAACCATAAATATTTTAAGAGAAATATCTTTGTGAGCTTGGGTTAGGCAGAGACTTCTCAGATATGGTACCAAAAGAAACAAATCATAAGTCAGACTTCATCTAAATTAAAACTCTGTAAAAGACACTGGGTTAAAATAAAAACATAAGCCATAGACTGAAAGAAGGTAGACTGGCAAAGGTTTGTATGTAGAATATGTAAAGAAGCCTCCAGCTCAATAATAAGAAAACAAACAACCCAATTAAAACATGGGCAAATGATCTGAATAGACGCTTCACCAAGGAAGATCTACAAATGATGAACAAGCCCAGGAAAAAATGTTCAGCATCATTAGTCACTAGGTAAATGCAAATCAAAGCCAAAATGAGAGGGGCACCTGGCTGGCTCAGTCAGTAAAACAGGTGACTCTTGATCTCAGCATTGTGGGTTCAAGCCCCACGTGGGGTGGAGAGATTACTTGAAAATTAAAAAAAAAAAAAAAAAAAAAAGCCAAAATGAGGTAAAAGGACTGAGGACCCCAGTGTTGACAAGGACTCAGAGCAACCTCAATCCTTACACCCTGCTGGCACGGAAAGTGATTTAGGAAGTTAAACATGTGACATGACCCAGGAGTCCTGCCTGTTTACCCGAGTTAAGTGGAAACCTATGTCCAAAACTTGCACATGAATATTACAGCATTTCTATTGCCCCACATGCCCCTCAACTGGGGAATGGATAAACTGTGGTACGTCTATGTAGTGAGATACCACTGAGCAGCTCACGGGAACAAACCGCTGGGGTGGACCTCGAACACATTATGCAGAATGAAGGAAGCTGGATTCAAAAGGCTACAGACCGTATGAGCCCACCTACGTGACATTCTGGAAAAGACGACAGGGGAGAGCTGCGGACTGATCAGTGGTGGCTAGGGACAACAGGGGAGGAGAAGTCTTGACAATACAATGGAGTAGCAAAATAATTTTTTGGGAGGGTAATGAAACTGCTCTCGATTTTGACCGTGGTGGTGATTACATGGTTATACGCATGTGTCTGTTCACTAAAAAGACTGAACTTTGCTGTATGTAAATTAAGAATTAATTTTAAAACATGCTATGAAAGGATACTTCTTGCCCGTAAGTTCCTAAACGTCGGTTCACAACGTCCTTAGCATCTCAGGAGTTTCTCCACTGTGCCCCTAGATCAAAAGAAATACTCTTCCACTTAGGAGCTTTAAAAACGCCCAGCTTTACTGAGGTATAATTGAGATACAATTAATGGTATGTGTTTAAAGTGTACAATCTGATATTTTAAAAAATGTTTTTATTTTTGGGGGTGGGGTGGGGGGGAGCAGAGAATCTGAAGCGAGCTCCACGCTGACAGCCAAGAGCCTGATGCGGGGCTTGAACCCACGAACCGTGAGATCAAGACCTGAGGTGAAGTTGGACACTTAACTGACTGAACCACCCAGGTGCCCCTATAATCTGACATGTTTATCATATGCATACATCTGGGAAACCATCATGCAATCAGGATAATAAACACATCTGTCATCCCCCAGAGTTCTCAGAAGCCTTCTGAAGAAATAATAAATATACACCGGTTGGCTAGAAATGGGTAAGGGTATGGGTAGAACTGGGGAGGTGTGGAGTAAGAGGAAATATTAACTGGTACGTATTTCGATCAGAAAACAAACGTGCATTTCTTTGATGGTTTGAAAACATTAAGCCAAGGAGGATTCTCCAAAAATAGTAAGAACGAATCTCAAAGCAGATCTTGATATTACTGACACTGAGAGTACAAAAGTCCCTCTCTGGATTTCAGAAAGCACCACACGTTTTAATATGTTTAAAGTTCCCTGCTGATGTTTGCTTCCCTAACCCATGCTCCTGTGACCGGCTAAACAAAAACAACGAAGCCGAAAGGGGAATGCATGATTTAAATCCTCACTTGAAAGAAATCTGTAGACTATTTGAAGCTTTCCTGCTTAATATACTATCTTCTTTAACCAAAACGTGCATTCCTCTCCCATTTGCAAAGCATCTTCACCCTCACAACACGTAGTACTTTCCAGAACACACTGTAAGTATCAGATGTGAAAATAGAGAAGAACGTCAACTCTCATGTGAGTACAGGACAATCACCCTGGGTCTGTGGGCAGTAAACCCCTCATAGGGACCCAAGAAGAATTGCTTTGCCCTTAATGGAAAATGCTGACTTGAACCCTAAGCATCAAAGAAATGACTTGTAAAGCACCATCTGGTCATTTACAAGCAGTAGAGAGGACAATGACGTGATGGGCTCATTTTCCCTGGAAACCTAGCCAATGTCCTGGTAAGAAGAGCATCACCATCACACCACGTATACAAAGTTTCTTACTGTTGTTTTAAGTTTATTTATTTTGGGATGCCTGGGTGGCTCCGTCAGTTAAGCGCTGACTTCGGCTCAGGTCACGATTTCATGGTTTGTGAGTTCAAGCCCTGCACTGGACTCTGTGCTGATGGCTCAGAGCCTGGAGCCTGCTTCAGATTCTGGGTCTCCTCTCTCTGCCCACCCCCCTCTTGTGATCTGTCTCTCTCTTTCTCTAAATAAATAAATTAATTAAAAAAAAAAGGATCTTGGGCGCCTGGGTGGCTCCATCAGTTAAGCGTCCGACTTCGGCTCAGGTCACGATCTTGCAGTCTGAGTTCGAGCCCCACGTCGGGCTCTGTGCTGACAGCTCAGAGCCTGGAGCCTGCTTTGGATTCTAGGTCTCCCTCTCTCTCTGTCCCTCCCCCACTCAAGCTCTGTCTCTCAAAAAATGAACGTCAAAAATTTTTTTAAAAAATTTGAGAGAGACAGAGAACAAGTGGGGGAGGGGTGGGGGGGGGGGAGAGAGAGAGAGAGAGAAAGAGGATTTGAAGTGGTCTCTGTGCTGACAGCACAGAGCCCCACGTGGGCCTCAAACTCATGAACCATGAGATCATGACCTGAGCCGAAGTCAGAGCCACTCAGGTGGCCCAGAAGCGACATCTCTAACAAGCACCCAGGTGGTGCTGCTGCTGCCGCCTTGGAGCAGTGTGCTTCTGGAAGAGTGGTTCTCACCCTCTGGTTTTCAGACCCCCTTAAATTCCTAAACGTTACCGAGGACCCCAAAGAGCTTTGGCTTATGAGTCATTTCTGATGTCAACTGCGTTAGAAATTAAACCAGAAAAATTAAAAAAAAAAACATGAATCCATTAAAAAATACTAAGCCCAGGGGTGTGTGGATGGCTCAGTTGGTTAAGCGTCTGCCTCTTGGTTTCGGCTCAGGTCATGATCTCATGGTTCGTGGGTTCAAACCCTTCATCGGGCTCCATGCTGACGGTATGGAACCCGCGTGCGATTCTCTATCTCCCTCCCTCTTTGCCCCTCCCTCACTCAAGCTGTCTCTGTTTCTCTCAAAATAAATAAACTTAAAAAAAGGAAAAAAAAAAAGCCCACCGTGTCAATACAAAAGCTATTTGAATATTTAAATAATTGTCCGTAACAATGTTAGTTATTTCATTAAATCTCATGTCACAGAAAATACAGGTGACCCTTGAACGATGCAGGGGCTAGAGGGATCAATCCACCGTGCAGTCGAAAATCTGCGTATAACTTCCAGCTCCCCCCAGAACTTAACTACTCATTGCTTACTGTTGACTGGAAGCCCTACTGATGACATAAACATCAATTAACACACATTTTGTGTTTTATACGTAGCATATATATTCTTACAATACAGTGAGCTAGAGAAAAGAAAATGCTAAAAAAAATCATAAGGAAGAGAAAATACACTTATGGTACTGTACTGTATTTATATTAAAAAAAAAATCTGGGTATAACTGGACCTTCCCGGTTCACACCTGTGTTGTTCGGGGGTCAAACTGTATTTTGCAAAACAAACACAAATGCAGCGAGAAGAGTGGCATTTTTTTACATTTTTGCTACTCTCTTTACTGTCCGGCTTAATAGAAAACGGCTGGGTTCTCATGTCTGCTTCTATGCTCTGAACGTTGGTTTGGTTGAAATACAGGAAGTAAATGTCTCTTACGTGGTACAGCTGGAAAAGGGAGGAATAATTAATAGGTCCTTTTCAGAGAACCGTGGACTTCTTTTTTTAAATTTTTTTTTTCAACGTTTTTTATTTATTTTTGGGACAGAGAGAGACAGAGCATGAACGGGGGAGGGGCGGAGAGAGAGGGAGACACAGAATCGGAAACAGGCTCCAGGCTCTGAGCCATCAGCCCAGAGCCCGACGCGGGGCTCGAACTCACGGACCGCGAGATCGTGACCTGGCTGAAGTCGGACGCTTAACCGACTGCGCCACCCAGGCGCCCCGAACCGTGGACTTCTTTGAAGCTACACCCAATTGACAAATGGTAGTTTCTCTTAGCGGTGAGGTGGTCTCTACATTAAAACCCAAGGGCGCCTCTTGCACGTTGAATGGCTCTCTGGCCCACCAACGATTACGGAACATCATTTATCGGTCATGGGGAAAACACTGGTTCAGCGGGTCATGTAGATCTTCCGGTGGGGACTCGTTTCACCACATGTACTAAAAATCCCATCTGTTCACAGCGTCGCTGATCTAAGCAGGAGAGCCCGGGGCCCCGGGTGGCTGATGCTTGCACTGAGTGGAGACAAATTTTTCAAAATTCAAACTTTTGCCCCAAAGCTCAAACTTTGCATTGACAACAAACACTCTCACTTATTTTCCTTTAAGCGACATTCTCATTCTGTTTATTTTTTGAGAAATGCTTGCTAATGTTCATTCGAATCACCAGTTTGTCTCTGAGTCACTTAAAGTAAAAATGGGTGTCTGTGAAAACGGTGGTTTTTCTATCAGTGTACCGACTATAAGAACAAAATGCCAATGCCTGAAAAACAGATTAACGAGAGAATTTAATCGAAAGAACAAACAAACAGATGGCTGGTTAGATTTAAAATAAGACTGAAATGAAGAGATAATGAGCTTTAGGTCTGAGACTCTAGATGCCAGGAGCCTCCCTGTGGGCCCGGTTCCCTTTCACCCTCATTCTCAGGAGTTTTTTCAATCTGAAAACAAACGGGCTGGATGACCCGTAACACTCTGTTTCACGCTAGGACTGAAGTCCATGATGTATAAAAGCAGACAGCACACATGAAAAGATGCTCACTGGGGAAATGCAAATCGAAGCCACAGCGAGATCCCACCACACCCCCACCCCGATGGCTAGCATCCAGCAGACAGACAGTAGCAAGTCTGGACAACATGGGGGGGCCGGAGCCCTCGTGCCCTGCTGGTGGGGGTGCATCCAGGGGCAGACGCTTTGGAAGACAGTCTGGCGGGTCTTCCAAATGTTAAACACCCAGTTAACACGGGACCCAGCAGCTCCGCTCCCAGGTGAATACTCCAGGGAAACGAGCCACACACGCACACCGCAGCTCGTACGGGAGCGTTCACGGCAGCGTCGCTCGTAACCGCCAAGTAGCAGAAACAACCCAAATGCCCATCCACGGATGAATGGATAAATAAAAATGTGGTACGTGTCCATAGCATGAAATATTATTTGGCAACACAAATAGTAAGTGACGCAGGCTACCACACGGATGAACCTTGAAGCCATTATGCCAGTGAAGGAAGGCCACGCATCATATAATCCCCGTTGGCAGGAAATGCCCAGGGTAGGCAACTCTCGAGAGACAGAAAGGCAATAAAGGGCTGCCGGAGGTTGGGGGTGATAGGTCAGGGAGGACTGGCAGTGACTATTAATGGGCTTGGGGTTTATTTTTAGAGGGATGAAAATGTTATAAACAATTAGATGTGACGAAGGCTGCACAGTACTGTGAATATATTAAAAACCATGGATTGTATATTTTATTAAGTATGTATGTATGTATTTATTTTTATATTTTCTTTTATATTTGAGAGAGAGCAGGGGAGGGGCAGAGTGACAGGGACAGAACCTGAAGCAGGCTCCATCCAGGCTCCGAGCTGTCAAGCACAAAGTCCGACGCAGGGCTCAAACTCGGGAGCAGTGAGATCATGACCTGAGCTAAAGTTGGGTGCTTAACTGACTGAGCCACCCTGGTGCCCCAGGATTGTATATTTTAAATGAGTGAACTGCACGTGTATGAATGACTTCTCAATGCATCTGTTCAGAAACTATATAGCAGTCCAATCTAACGGGCAAATACATATTTTTAAAGTTTATTCATCTATTTTGAGAGAGAGAAAGAGTGCGTGCATGTGAGTGGGGGAGGGGCAGACAGAGAGAGAGAGAGAGAGGGGGAGAGAATCTAAAGCAGGCTCCACACTGTCTTCGAGGAGCCCAATGTGGGGCTTGAACTCACACTGTGAGATCATGATCTGAGCTGAAGTTGGACGCCCAACCGACTGAGCCCCCCGGGCGTCCCTAACAGGCAGCATATTTAAAAGAAGTAGCATAAGGGGCCGCCTGCGTGGCTCAGTTGGTTGAGCACCCGACTCTTCGTATCAGCTCAGGTCAGGGGTTCAGGGTCGTGGCATTAAGCCCTACGCTGGGCTCCATGCTGAACATGCAGTCTGCTTGAGATTCTCTCTCTCCCTCTCCTTCTCTCTCTGCCCCTCCCCTGCTCAAGTGCGCTCTCTCAAAATAAATAAATGAGCATTAAAAAAAAAGCAGTAGCAGAAGAAGTATAGCATCTACAGAGCTTTGGATTCTTCAAAGTAAGTGGAAATTCACATCTTTAAAAGTACTGTGAGCACACACACACCAGGCAATACTCAAGGGGGCTGGCTAAGTGCTGCTTCGGGGGTCAGCAAAGCACGTGGCATCCGGGGGAACCGGGAGGGGACTCACATTTCTTCCACCTGCTCTGCTGGGTCTAGGCCTGGGGGTGGAGGCCTTCTGTTGACCGCGTGAGTTTGGCACTCGGTCTCCACTTCTGAGAGGGCAAGAAACCACCATCAACCACCATCCTCGCTACATGCTTTCTTCCTTCTGCCTGTCCCACGAAGAGGGAGGCTTTGAGAAGGCAGAAATACTGTTCACCGGTCTATTTCCTCACCTAAAAAAGTTCCTGGCCCATAATGGATGCTCAGTAAGTATCTGCAAGTACTTTAGGGGGTCGACTGTCCAACACTCCAAAGACCGACCCGACTTTTGGGGTGGGGGACAAAGTGGAGAGAGCGAGAAGAGAACCCAGTCAGGACACAATTATCAACAGGGAGAGAAGTAACGATAATTTAATCTAAACAAAAGTTCCGGGGCTTTAAGCGTCCTGAGCAGTTGTGGTAATGTGCACTTCTTTTTATTTTTTAACGTTTCCTTATTTATTTTGAGAAAGAGAGGGAGAAAGAGAGAGCGAGCGCAAGCAGGAATAGGGAAGGGGCAGAAGGAAAGGGAGAGAGAATCCCAAGCAGGCTCTGCACTAACAGCGTGGAGCCCAACGAGGGACTCGATCCCACCATGAACCATGGGATCATAACCTGAGCTTAGCCAACGGGGCCCCCCAGGCATCCAGGTAACGTGCACTGTAAACACAAGAGAGCCTGATTTGAACAGGGGAGGGGACCCGGTTCAGAGCCAGGCATCTGACACAAACCAGGCTGACCTAAGCCTCATGTTCTGCATTCTTCCTCCTCCCTCCTTAAAAATGGAAAAACCTGGGGTGCCTGGGGGGGGGGGGGGGGGCTCAGTAATTTGTGTCTGACTCTTGATCTCAGCTCAGGTTCTTGAGAATGGTTCTTGAGAATGAGCCCCGGGTCGGGCTCTGTGCTGACAGTGTGGAGCCTGCTTGGGATCTCTCTCCTTCTCTCTCTGTCCCTCCCATGCTCCCACTCTCTCTCAAAATAAACAAACATTAAAAAAAAAAAAAATGGAAAAACCCTCCAACCATGTGATTTAATATGTAACAAATTGATGTGCTTATAAATTTAATATGTATTAACAAATGGATTTAATTTATTATTTTTAAAAATAATTTAAAAACGTTTATTCATTATTGAGTGAGTGAGCGAGAGAGAGCATGTGCGTGCGTACAAGCAGGGGAGGGGCAGAGACAGAGGGAGACAGAGGACCCGAAGCAGGCTCTGCACTGACAACAGAGAGCCCGATGCGGGGCTCGAAGTCATGAACCGCGAGATCATGACCTGAGCCAAGGTCAGGTGCTTAACTGACCGAGCCACCCAGGCACCCTGAATTTAATTTAAAGATAAAATAAATTTGATATGCAATAAAGAAGCATTTAAAATCAATGGAGAAAAGGGAATATTCAACACATGATGTACAGGCAAATGATTTTTCTATCATTTTATAAGAAAATAAAGTTATATCCCTCTCCTGCACTATAAAAAAACAAAGTTCCAGGAGGATTATAAAGTGAATGACAAAATTACGAAGGTGTTAGGGAAAATGTTAGGTTGTTTCTTTGAGATTTTGGCATTTTGGGAGGCCTTCCAAAGTAAATGAGGCTTGAAAGTAAGGAGAGAAAAAACGACACTCCCATTTTCTTTAGTCTGAACAGGAAAAGGTCAGGGCACTCATCATGAGTGATGGGGAAGGAACCTCACAGCCTCGGGCTGACCACACATTGGTAAATTCTCAACTTTAAAAGAGTTAACAACAACAAGTTAAAATAAGTTGATAGCGACTTCTGACACAACAGGTTATGAAAAGCACAAAAATGAACATTGCTTTCAAATATCTTTTCCAAAGTAAACACACTAAAGTGAGAAATAAACATAGTTTAGGTCATAAGATTAGTCACTTCTGAAACATGTAGCTTTGGGGGAAAAAATCAGTAACTTAAGGAGGAGTTCAGTGAAAATCAGGATATAATATTTTATATTAAGCAACAAGGACTCCCTTAGAACCAGGGAGTACTAATTTCAGAGGTGGATGAGACACCAACAATTCAAAAAAACACTCAACAGAAAACAAGTTCAGTGTCAAACAACACAAGTTTGAAACAGGATCCTGCAAAGGGCCTAGAAACAGGCTGTGAAGCAGGTGACCAGAGAACGGAGATTTGGGCCTGAATGAAGCCAACAATGAACTAACCGCAGGACCACAGAGGCCATCTCGGCCACTCAGGGCAGACTGTCCCGACACCAGCTCGGTCCCATCACTATTTTTTTTTTTTTTAATGTTTATTTATTCTTGACAGAGAGAGAGAGAGAGAGAGACAGAGCACGAGTCGGGGAGGGGCAGAGCGAGAGAGGGACACAGAATCCGAAGCAGGCTCCAGGCTCCGAGCGGTCAGCACGGAGCCCAACATGGGGCTCAAACCCACGAACCGTGAGATCATGATCTGAGCCGAAGCTGGACGCTCAAACGACTGAGCCACCCAGGCGCCCCGGTCCCATCACTGTTTTAACTCTGCCCCATCATTAAAGTTTTCCTGCACAAGTATGGACAACATGTTTACTTCTAAATTATAGTGAGCACTATTACATCAAAGAGGGTAAGATAGTACGCTCAAATGAGGGCTCTAATGTATGTGGCCCATAGGGTACTCGTGGGAGTTAACACACAGGACACTTCGACTGGCCCTGGAAGGTACCCAGTTCCCTCAACTGTTATCGTTACAGCACAGGACACATTACGAAGACTTCCATTCTTCAAGTACAAATTTCACAACAAGAGGACTTCTTTGTGGGGAGTGTGTTAGGCTCAAACGTCTCGGCTTGTGCTAAGGACACCAGAGCCCTGTGTGTCACTCAGGGTCGGGACGCGCTGGTCAGACTGTAACCACTTACCATATGGACTACTTCCGGGTAAATAGGCTCTGTGATCACATTCCGGTTATGGGTGATATATTCTACCATTTCACTTAAAGCAGCTCGTTTTACTTCCTTCCACTTTAGGTCACTCAGTGGATCGGAAACAAAGTCAAAGAGGACACAACACTGACGCAACTTCTGGATAAAAAGCTTCTCTTGATCAGCAGGAGGAACATCTGAAAAGCAGAAAGCAAAGTATATTGATCGCAAAGATGCTTAACCCACAATCACTGTGAAACGCTTCTAAGCCTTCTACTATTTTTAGTTTGAATTAATAGAGACTCGAGGGAAGGGACGGGGTGGGGGTGAAGAGAGGTCAGACATTCCCCAAACAGAAAAACGACAGCCCGTCAACGGCTCAGCTCATGCGCTTATGAGAACGTTTCTATACCGTTTACTCTCCGAAACCACGTCGAGGTTACTGTTCAGAATACGCCCTCTGGATGCGTTCCCTCATTCGGCAACGACCGCCTGACTGCTGGCTGTCACCACACGCTGGCACCGTGCTGCGCCACGGAACGAGAGCCGGACCGCAGGCCCCAGTCTGGGGCGAGGGGCACGGACGCCCACGCCAGCGACACCCGCGGACGCAGGCAGGGCGAGGTGAAGAGGGTGACGGGGGGAGGGCACACGGGTGTCCCCTGGCTTCCTGCAAACACGGGGCCAGTGCCATCAGTTTGAGGCTTGTCAGAACGAGCGGCTGCAAACACACGGAGTCACCGCTCCACAAAACACCTTTCGTCCCTTACTCTGGGCTCCGGTCAACTCGCACCAGACACGCCTGGTGATCTTCGTGGTGACGGCAGCACAGAAACAGTGCAAAGTCCTAAGTCGTAGCACTCGCCTTTACACAGTGGGTGCCTGCCTGGGCAGGGACCATCCTACAAGCTTTCTCCGTATGGACACGTGTTTTTTCAGGTTATCTGTACAGTGACACAACAGGGGGAAGAGACCCGTCTGGAGGGCCACCTTAGGGCTGGGAAGTGGCAGAGCTCTGGACGATTTTCCAGGATTCTGGAACGTCTGGAAAGCTATCTGCCAGCGTGAGCTTGACGGCTTCCCTGGGGTGAAGATGAGCTTTGGGGGTGACGCTGATGAGTGAGGTTTCTCGATATACATACTGAAATGTGTCCGACATTTGCAAAGTGTCTCAGAAGGTTTGCAAAACTCAGTGAACCAGTACCTTCAAAGTGATCGATAAATGGCATTACAAGGTCCTTCCAGGGCACTCAAAGTGCAAGTCCTTCCACTGGATTTTAATGGAATAAAATGTATGCTCGGCTCATTATATGGTTTCAGATTCCCCATCACAGATTCCTTCAAGAAACTGCCTGTTTAGGTCTTGGTGTAATATCAAAGAAAATTCTGGAACTACGTGCAAAGGATATTAAGGAACTTGTCCCCAGCTTCCCCAAACATGTGTCTTCATACATTTCAACTAAGACACACGGCGACACACTGAATGCAGAAGCAGAAAGGAGAATCCGGCGATCTCCTAGTAAGCCAGGCAGGAGGGAGATGTGCACAGAGAGAAAACAATGCCACTCTCTCACTTAATTTGTTTTTCTTTCATAAAATATGGCTTTGCTCATAAAGACGTTATTTCTGTTAACATGCGCTAGGCTTATTGTATTATTATTTTTTTAATGTTTACTTATTTTTGAGAGATAGAGAGACACAGAGCACGAACAGAGGAGGGGCAGACAGAGAGGGAGACACAAAATCGGAAGCAGGCTCCAGGCTCTGGGCTGTCAGCACAGAGCCCGACGCCGGGTCGAACTCAAGGATCTCGAGATCGTGACCTGAGCCAAACTTAGACGCTTCACCGACTGAGCCACTCTGGTGCCCCGAGGTTTATTATTTTTTTTTAATATATATATTTTTTTAATTTTTTTTTTAACGTTTATTTATTTTTGAGACAGAGAGAGACAGAGCATGAACGGGGGAGGGTCAGAGAGAAGGAGACACAGAATCTGAAACAGGCTCCAGGCTCCGAGCTGTCAGCACAGAGCCCGACGCGGGGCTCGAACTCACGGACTGTGAGATCATGACCTGAGCCGAAGTCGGCCGCCCAACCGACTGAGCCACCCAAGTGCCCCCCGAGGTTTATTATTTTTAATTTTAGGATACGTGCTGCCAAAGCGAGCACACGGTTTTGTTATTTTTATATGAATTAATAAATATACACTTTATCTTTTCTGCTTTCATTTGGAACATGGTCAATATCGGTAGCTAAAGCCACATACACAAAAGCTCGTCGGGGGTCCTACGTAACGTTTAGGAGTGTGAAGGGGTCCTGGGCCCAGAGCTGAGACCCCACACCCACCTGCGCCTAGGGCGCACCTCCGGGCCCTCGGGCTTTCCTGCCTCAGTGCTCACGCCCTCACCCTCTTCGCCCCAAGTGTCCTCCCGGCTCCTCCTCGTTCCTGCCACCAGCTGCCCGCTTCCTGCTCAGGGCTCTGCCACTACCTGGTCAGCCGCGGGCCGCGCTCCGAGCCGGGCGCTGCGCACTGGCTATTGCTTCCCGCATCTCAGCTATCCTGCCTAGTATCTCATGCTTCCCCCCACCTGCTCTCCGAACGCACGGGTCAGGTGACTACGTTTTCTAGTTCTCCGTGCACCCCTAACGCCCAGTAACGAGGCTTGCAGAACCAGAATTTGATTCATAAACATTCTGAGTAGTAGGTGTCTGTCTGTTGAATCATTTTCAACGAGTGACGACCGCTACGGTGTTTGGGCCCAA
Source organism: Panthera onca (assembly GCF_046562875.1). Classification (NCBI taxonomy): domain Eukaryota; kingdom Metazoa; phylum Chordata; class Mammalia; order Carnivora; family Felidae; genus Panthera; species Panthera onca. The sequence goes on along the minus strand of NC_138344.1, from coordinate 143,017,551 downwards.
CCTCTCCCAATGAAAAGGTTTCCTTTTCTGAATTACCTCCTTGCTTGACTTCAATCCTCACTCAATTAATTCTACAGCTTGGTTCATCCTCCGGTCTGCTAGGATCACCTCAATGAGTTCATTTTGCAGTCACGGCTTGTATATTTGGAACCTATCTGGGATTCTCATGCTCTTGACGCTGGAGAAAACGAAGAAGGCTGTGTTTACCCCAAGAGACATGAGGACCCAGACACCGAGAGCTTCAACAGCCTCAGGCCACCACGCCATTAAGTGGCAGATCCAGATAGGGCAGCATAATATACCCCAAAGCAAGGGCACGCCCGGGGTCCTCCAGGGTGGTGTCATTAGGTCTCACATACCTCAAAAGCATCTGAAAGCATCATTCGCTCCTTTAACACAGTAATAAGAACTGACATTCAGAATAAAGACAAGGTTATCACCAAAACCACTAAAACAAATTTATTCTGATTAAGGAGGAAGAGCAGAGTAAAACAGATTTAAAGTTTTCTTTCTAAAATTCTTCTAAAAGACAGTAAAATCTCAGCCTTCTGGCATTTATATCAATTCTTCCAGGGTTCCAGACAGTTAAGTTGTTACTGTACTATTTTCATTTATAGTTTATAAAAGAGTCTGTCATGATGATCATCTCATGAACTCTTGGGGCGTCCGGGTGGCTCAGTCAGTTGAGCGTCTGACTTAGGCTCAGGTCATGAGCTCACCGTTCTTGAGTTCGAGCCCCGCGTCGGGCTCTGTGCTGACAGCTCGGAGCCTGGAGCCTGCTTCGGATTCTGTGTCTCCCTCTCTCTGTCCCTCCCCCACTCATGCTCTGTCTCAATCTCAAAAATAAATAAATATTAAAAAAAATTTAATCTCGTGAACTCTATTTCCTAAAATCTCATTTGGCTTTTACAATTTCATGGTTTAAAAAGTAAAAAAAAAAAAAAATCCCCCCAAACCAAACTTCTAAATTAGCATTGCTAATCTTGAAAGAAGGAAAAGAGGTGTGACAGACTTGAACCTGTACTTGACTCTACTCTTCTGATCATCCCTGTAATGTGAACCGAATGTTACCAAACTAACCAGGCCTGGCACTGTGGGTACCTTACACTTCTGTATTCAGTATTCAAGGCCGCCCGACTCTTAAGTAATAAACCATGACGCTGGACTTGACCCAAACCTTACGTTACCTCCATGAAGCAGAATAAAAAAAAAAAAAAAAAAAAAAAAAAGGACTTTGAATTTTGCCCATGAGGGACAGTGGCTCACTTTAATTTTAAATTGCATACAGACTAATAACACCCACACAAGTGTTTCAGAATGTGTCGATGAAGTGTTGATTTTGATGGCTTCCTGTCTTACGTTTAGGTCTTTCATCCATTTCGAGTTTATTTTTGTGTCTGGTGTAAGAAAGTGGTCCAGGTTCATTTTTCTGCATGTCGCTGTCCAGTTTTCCCAGCACCACTTGCTGAGGAGACTGTCTTTATTCCACTGGATATTCCTGCTTTGTCAAAGTTTAGTTGGCCATACATCTGTGGGTCCATTTCTGGTTCTCTATTCTGTTCCATTGATCTGAGTGTCTGTTCTTGTGCCAGTACCATACTGTCTTGATGATGACAGCTTTGTAGTATAGTTTGAAGTCTGGGATTGTCATGCCTCCTGCTTTGGTTTTCTTTTTCAAGATTGCTTTGGCTATTCGGGGTCTTTTCCGGTTCCATACAAATTTTAGGATTATTTGTTCTAGCTCTGTGAAGAATGCTCGTGTTATTTTGATAGGGATTGCATTGAATATGTAGAGTGCTTTGGGTAGTATCGACATTTTAACAATGTCTGTTCTTCCTATCCAGGAGCATGGAATCTTTTTCCATTTTTTTGTGTCTTTTTCAATTTCTTTCATAAACTTTCTATAGTTCTCAGTGTATAGATTTTTCACCTCTTTGCTTATATTTATTCCTAGGTATTTTATGGTTTTTGGTTTATTATTTCTTAAGTTAGGAGCTATTACATTCTTCTACACAGATAAAACCACACACAAGGTACCCTGGGTCTGTATAAACCTTTCAGCAGCCCCCCCGCTCCCCCCCCCCCCCCCACCCCGCCAGGGTCCTCATAAGTCTATTATTGTAAACTTGGGACCCTTCCCAATTATTTCAAGGTAAATCCTGAATGATACCTAGAAGCAAAATGTAGGGACACACTAGGAGCTGGGAAGACACTAATCCGTGGCGTGGGAAACAGTGCAAACAAGGCGGAGGTATGACTGTGTCGTTCTTTTAAAAACAGACTTACTGAAAGGAAGCCTGTAATTTATAACTGACAGGGATGCTCGAGGAAGGTTATACCATCAGAGTAGGGTGAGGGCACCCCATTAACGCTCTCGGTCCCCACCAGGAGGGAGGGCAGCGTTCCTGTATCCACGACACCAGAGGAGCCATAGGGAATGGGCTCGTTGCCCCGATCCTGACCTTCAAAGTGGGGCCGAGCCCCAGGAGTGCCCAAGGTGGTATCCACAGAACTTCTAGGCATTCACACTTCCTTCTTCTGCAGAGAATAACATGTAAGCCGAGCCAACACGTAACCTGCAAACGGACACACTGTGGGGGCGTGTGCCTCAGGCCGCTTGGCCGCCGGCACGTGTGGTCAGGTCTGCAGACCACCGCCAGGCAGCAAGGAGCCACGGCAGGCTTTAAAAAGTCACTCCTAAGCCACTAATTGTATCACAGCCAACTTCACAGGTGCTGCAAGCCTCTGTGTGCCTCAGTCTGCACCCCTCAGAAGGGGCAGAGTGGGGACATGACACGCTTGAACCATGAACCGTGGGATATGGTGAGGCTGCGTCACTGAGTTGTAGCTATATGCGAGGAGGCATCATGCGAGCTGTTGGCGGACAGAAAAATGATTACACAGCCAAGCCCACTTCTACGTGACAAGTGTTGGCGGTGAAAAGAAAACACTTCAAGATACAATAAAGAACCAACTTGCAGCACGACAGGTGCAAAAAGACAGGAGAACCAGGCCCTCTGGTACATAGGAAATGGCTTTTTCCAAATAACCATGACTCGAACGAAATAAAGAGAAAATAAAGAGACTGCTAAAACTATGAGCCTGGAGAATGCCACCTCGAGAGATTCCCTCCCCGCAAAGGTTCATGCTCACGGGCGGTCAACTACTTTGTGGTCACTCACGGAATGTGTGCTAAGCAGCTGAAGCGGCTTGATTTCCAAGGAGAGAGACCACAGTGTAACCACAGCACCTCCGTGAGCTCCCACGGCGCCTTCTCAAAGGCACGGTGCACAGGTCCCAAGAGGGTCTAAGAAAATACGAAGTTGTGAGCCCACAGACAAGAGATAGCTCATTCACAATGGGAACAAACAAGCAATCTCGCTAAAAGCAGACAGCCAAACCTTGAGCTACGATGTCATCTCGTCCTTCCGATGTATCTATTCTTAGTACAAGGTGAGCGGGAATAAAGTTGGATTCAGTTACTAACACTATGGAGTAAATGTGTGCTTCTTCATTAACGTGGGCTAAATTCCACTGAGCTCTATTTCTTATATGACAAAGTGAGGCAGATGGCAGGGTCCCCCCACTAGAAAACAAAAGTTCAGCATTACTTTTTTGTTTTTGAAAAAGGAAGTTTATGTGCCATTTCTGAAATGACCCATCCTTCCCACTGCTGCCTGCGGCCCCTCTGTCCTCGATCCCGTCTGCAGGCCCGGAACGTTCTGCTGCACTGACGCCTCTCCCAGCACCAACACCCGAGTCCTAGCTCCTACAGCCTTAAAATAAGGCTCGGTATCTGTTAAACTAAGTTCTTTCACCTTGTTCTGTCCCATGCTGATTATTCATGGCCCTTTATGTTTTTGTAAATATTTTTGAGTGAGAGAGAGAGAGAGAGATGGAAAAAGAGAGAGAGAGTGAGAACAGATAGGGAAGGGGCAGAGAGAGAGGGAGACACAGAATCTGAAGCAGGCTCCAAGCTCTGAGCTGTCGGCACAGCCGGACGCGGGGCTTGAACTCACGAACCGCGAGGTCACGACCTCGAGCTGAAGTCGGATGTTCAACCGACTGAGCCCTCCAGATGCCCTATTAACGACCCTTTAAATTCCCTTTATCAATTTGGGAAAAATGGAAGCCTGTGCGATAATGAGACTTCCAATCCACGGACATGGAATATTTCTCCGCTCACTCAAGTTTTCCCTAAATGTCTTTCAATAAAGTTTTATAATTTTCTCTTACAATGTGCTGCACATTTTTTAGATTTACTCTTTGGTATCTGTTAGGTTCTGATGCCCCTGTAAATGGTATCTTTAAAAAGGTTTAATTTTTCTAACTGCTGCTGTGACACACAAAAAATGTTTTGGGGGATTACTTCTGTATCTAGCTACTTGGCTTAACTCTTCTAATTAACTCCATTAATTCTAATAAAGTTATCTGTAAATCCCTTTGGTTTTCTGTGTATGCCATCCTTTCTCTGCAAAGACCGATGGTGTTCTTTTTCTTGCCTGAGCCACCTGCCAGGATGTGGCGAGAGCAGCTCCCTTCACCTCTCCCAGCCTGGAGGGAAGCTCCCACCAGATCCCGCTGGGCCTGAGGGAGCCACCAGAAGTCTGTAGATAACATTCCCCAGATGAAGAAGCTGACTTAGAGATTCGGTGCTGCCCCAATCCACATCCCATCAGGGACTCGTGGAACTGGGCAAGCGGACCCTAAAATGCATAGGAAACGTAAGGGGTCAACACAAACCAAGACCCTCTTGGAGAAGGTCTTTAACAGGGTGGGGTAACTCACTGTTCTGGAAATGCAGACTTACTGTGAAGCTTCATTAATGAAAACGGCCAAGCCACAGAGAACAGAGCCCACGGACAGGCGTGGGCATATACGGATTCTTGATTTATGACAGAACTGTACTGCAGAATAGTGAAGAAAAGTCAGTCTTTAAAATTTAAATACATGGCACTGGGACAACTAGGTACCCAGGGAGAGGAAATAGGGGAGGGAGGAAGGAAGGAAGGAAGAAGGGAAGAAGAAACTGGGTCACGTTTTATATATATATATATATATAATATATATATTGTATATATATAAAAGCTCCTAGTGGGTTATGAATTAAATTTGAAACACAAAACCCTAATGCTTTTAGAAAATAATACAGAAGAATATCTTAGGTCAAGAAAGAAGTGGAAAAGGACTTTTTTTTTTTAAATTTGAGTTTGGTTGACACACAATGTGACGTTAGCTTCAGGCGCACGATCCAGTGGTTCAACAACTCTATACCTGACGCTGTGCTCACCACGAGCGTAGCCACCGTCGGTCACCAGCCAACACAGCATATACCACTGACGATATTCCCTGGGCCGTATCTTTGATTCCCGTGGCATATTCATGCCACAACTGGGAGCCTGTACGTCCACCTCCCCTCCACCCGTTTTGTCCATACCCCCCACATCTTCCCCTCTAGCAACCATAAGTTCGTCCAGCTGTTTGTTCATTTGGTTTTCGAGAATCCAAATATAAGGGAAAACATATGGTATTTGTCTTTTTCTGTCTGACTTATTTCACTTAGCGTTATACTCTCTAGCTCCAACCATGTTGTTGCAGATCTCATCCCTTTTTATGGTTGAGTAGTATTCCACGGTCCGTACGCGTGCATGTATATATATGTACAGGTATATATATACACACACCTTCCTTATCCGTTCATCTATCAGTGCATACTTGGGTTGCTTCCAAATCTTGGTCATTGTAAATAATGCTGCAATCAATGCAGAGGTGCACATATCGTTTTGAATTAGCGTTTTCATTTTCTTTGGGTAAATACTTACTAGTGGGATAACAGATCATACTTTTTTTTTTAGGGAGCTCTGTACTGATTTCCACAGTGGCTATGCCAGTTTATATTCCCACCAGCAGTACACAAGAGTTCCTTTCTCTCCACATCCTTGCCAACGCTTGTTATTTCTTTTTGACTCTAGCCATTGTGACAGGTGTGAGGTGGTATCTCATTGTGCTTTGGATTTGCATTTCCCTGATGAGCGATGCTGAGCATCTTTTCATGTGCCTGTTGGCCATCTGTACGTCTTTGGAAAAATGTCTATTCGGGACCTCTGCCCATTTTGTAATTGATGATGATGATGATGATTGTTATTTGATGTTGAGTTGTATATACTCAACTTTATATACTCTCTTTATATACTTTGTATATTAACCCCTTACAGGATATATAATTTGCAAATATCCTCGTCCATTCAGTAGGTTGCCTTTTTGTTTTGCTGACTGTTTCCTTTGCTGTGTGAAAGCTTTTTATTTTGGTGCGGTCCCAACAGTTTATTTTTTGCTTTTGTTTCCCTTTCCTTAGGAGACATATCTAGAAAAATGTTGCTGTGACCAATAAAGAAATTACTATCTGTGTTCTCTTCTAGAAGTTTTATGATGTCAGGTCTCACATTTAGGCCTTTAATCCATTTGAGTTTTGTGTTTTTGCATGTAGCTGTCCAGTTTTACCCACACCATTTATTGAAGAGATTGTCTTTTCCCCATTATATATTCCTGCCTCATCATAGATTGACCAGAAAAGCATGGGTGTATTTCTGGGATCTCTATTGTGTTCCATTGATCTATGTGTCTATTTTTGTGCCAGTACCATACTGTTTTGATTACTACAGTTTTGTAGTGTAACTTGAAATCTGGAATTGTGATACCTCCAGCTTTGTTATTCTTTCTCAAGATTGCTTTGGCTATTCAGGGTCTTTTGTGGTTCCATACAAATTTTAGTATTATTTATTCTAGTTCTGTGAAAAATGCTATTGGTACTTAGGGATTGCACCGAATCCGTAGATTGCTTTGGGTAGTATAAATATTTTAACAATATTAATTTTTCCAATCCATAAGCATGGTATATCTTTCCATTTGGTCATCTTCAATTTCTTTCATCAGTGTTTTACAGTTTTCAGAGTACAGGTCTTTCACTTCCTTGGTTAAGTTTAAATTTATTCTAGGTATTTTATTCTTTTTGGTGGTTTCTTTCTTTCTTTTCTTTTCCTTTCTTTTCTTTTTTTTTTTAAGAGCAGGAGTGTGCAGAAGCAGGAGAGGGAGAGAGCAGAGAGGCAGAGGGCAAAGGGGGAGGGAAGGGAGGGTGAGAGAGAGAGAGAATGAATGAATGAATGAATGAATCTCAGGCAGGCTCCACACCCAGCATGGAGCCTGATACAGGGCTCGATCCCATGACCCCAGGATCATGACCCAAGCTGAAAACAAGAGTCAGATGCTCAACTGACTAAGCCACCCAGGCACCCCTCTTTTTGGTGTATTTTTGAATGGAATTTTTCTTAATTTCTCTTCCTGTTGTGTCACTATTAGTGTATAGAAATGTAACCAACTTCTGGGTATTAGTTTTGAATGCTGGGACTTCACTGAATTCAGTGATCACTTGTAATAGTTTTTTTGGTGGGGTCTTTAAGGTTTTCTAGGTATAGTAACATGTCATCTGCAAACTGTGACAGTTAACACGCTCCTTCCAGAGTTAAGCCTCTTGTTTCTTTTTCTCGTCTGATTGCTATGGCTAAGACTTTCAGTGCTATGTTGAATAAAAGTGGCAAGGGTGGACATCCTGTCTTTTGGAGGAAAAGCTCTCAGTTTTTCATCGAGTATGATGTTACAATGGGGTTTATTTTTGTGGGTTTTTTTTTTATTATGTTGAGGTATGTTGCCTCTAAACCCACTTTGTTGAGAGTTTTTATCATGAATAGATGTTGAATTTTGTCAAAGGCTTTTTCTGCATCTATTGAGATAATCATAGAATTTTTCTTTTAACTTTTTTTTTTATGTTTATTTTAGAGAGAGACAGAATGTGAGTGGGTTAGGGGCAGAGAGAAAGGGAGACACAGAATCTGAAGCGGGCTCCAGGCTCCGAGCTGTCAGCACAGACCCTGATGCGGGGCTCAAACTCACAAGCTGTGAGATCATGACTTGAGCCCAGGTCGGATGCTCAACTGACTGAGCCACCCAGGCGCCCCCGAGATAATCAAAGGATTTTTATCCTTTGTTTTGTTGATGTGGTCTATCACATTGACTTGCAAATGTTGAACCATGCCTGTATCCCTGGAATTAATCCCACTTGATCACAGTAATGATCCTTTTAAGGCGGTGTTGTACGTGGTTTACTAACACTTTGCCAAAGACTTTTGCATCTATGTTCATCAGGGATATTGGCCTGTAGTTTTCTTCTTTACTGGTGTCTTTGTCTAGTTTTGTTACCAGGATAATGTTGGCCTAGTAGAATGTATGAGAAGCTTTCTTACTCTATTTTTTGGAATAATTTGGGGAAAAAGCCATTAGCTTTTTAAATATTTGGAAGAATCCATCCATGAATTCGTCTGGTCCTGGACTTTTATTTTTTGGTAGTATTTTTGGGGGCGGGTAATTTTTGTTTGTTTGTTTATCACTTTCATTACTAATAATTACTAATATATTCAGATTTTCTATTTATTCTATATTCAGCTCTGGAAGACTGCATGTTTTTAGTAATTTACTCATTTCTTCTAGGTTGTCTAATTTATCGGCATACAATTTTTTGTAGTAGTCTCTATCTTATAATCTTTTGTATTTCTGTGCTGTTGGTTGTTACTTCTCTTTCATTTCTGATTTTACTTACTTGGGTCCAAGAAAACTTAAGACGTAAAAAATAACGATCACTAAAAGATTGATAAACTGAACATATAAAATTCAAAATTTTTCCACCAAGAATAAAAAAAGGCAGGCCACAGAGTAGGGAACTATTTGAATACATATAGCCAGTGGACTCTTGCCCCGGGAGCTGGGACCTGCATTGTTGGCCACTTACCCTACGAACCTCATGCAGGTGCAGCACAACAGGGTAAGAGAATGCTCCCATCAGCACCAATAGCCCAAACTGGAAACAACCTGAATGCTCACCGGCAGCGGATATTCTACAATATTCTGAAACCACAGAGACGAATGAGCCCTATATGATCCGAATACATCTTACAAAACGCTGTTGGGTGAATGAGCTGAGATAAAAAGGACTTATTCAGTATGATTCCATGTTTATAGGGTATAGAAACAAGCATCCCTCAACCCATTCAGGACCTACAGGAGGCTGTGGGCGCCTGGCCTGGGTGGTGGTTATTTGCTTTTATACTTCTTCATCGCACTTGGTTTTATGTGCTTCTTTAAAAAAAAAATTTTTTTTTTTTACAGTTTTATTTACTTTTGAGAGACAGAGCACAAGCGGGGGAGGGGCAGAGAGAGAGGGAGACACAGAATCTGAAGCAGGCTCTAGGCTCCGAGCCATCAGCACAGAGCCCGATGTGGGGCTCGAACTCACGGACCGTGAGATCGTGACCTGAGTTGAAGTCGGACACTTAACTGACTGAGCCACCCAGGCGCTCCTTGTTTTATGTGCTTCTGTATAGGAATTGTATTTCAAACTAAAAAGGCTACAGACTAAACGCATACAGCAGAAACAACCCTCAAAAACACCCAAGAACACAGGGAGATGAGTCTCCTTCCTTCATAACCATCCTCTGCCTCCATCCTTCCTCCCAAAGGCAGCCACTGTCACCAGGGTGGGCCCCACAGAGCTGCCCCACACGAGTACTCCTGGGGTACAGACACATCGCAGTCTCTTCCACGACGGCTTTAGATGCACCAACGCTGACAACCTCTAAATTAATGTTGATCTTCCTGGGACTGGAACACGAACACACACACACACACACACACACACACACTCCCAACACATTCTCTAACGTACCCAGTATTTATGTTGAAGAACTTAAGCTCTGAATAGATTTCTTTTTAATTGAAAAAACTTCCCAATCAAAATGAAGTTCTAAGTGACCTCTCTATTTTTTTCTATTTATATCGTTTCTTCCTTTCCTTCTCCCAATGATCAGCAATTATGATCCCAAATGTGTAACAGAAAAATGGTAGCAAGACTTGTTTATCAGATCTGAAACATTTGATATGAGGCAATCAGGACATAGAAACTAAGGTCTCAGAGTAGGCCCCAACCTTGACTATGGGGCCTGTATCATTATATCATACATGCCAGGCACTGAACTAGGTTTTAATGACACAAATATAAGTTAAGACCTGATATGTGATCTAAAAGAAAAATGAGGAAAACACATGAGAGGTGCCTCTGGACCTGAGGCTACTGTGGAGGGACTGAGGCCACTCTCAGTGGGGAGGAGTGGCTCTCTGTGTGCCCACTTCTCTGATCAGAGGGCCTTGAAGGACAGGACAAATTAAACAGGGTGCACTTGCCTGGAAAATCCATTTTCCCTGAAAAGAATCTTTAAAAAAAATTTTTTTAATGTTTATATTTACTTTTGAGAGAGAGAGAGAGAGAGAGAGAGAGAGAGAGAGAGAGACAGCGCATGAACAGGGGAGGGGCAGAGAGAGAGGGAGACACAGAATCCGAAGCAGGCTCCGGGCTCCGAGCTGTCAGCACAGAGCCTGAAGTGAGGCTGGAACCTGCGAACCGTGGGACATGACCTGAGCCGAGGTCGGACGTTCAACCAACTGAGCCACCCAGGCGCCCTCCCCAGAAGAATCTTAAGTGAGCAGACCGCTTACGTTTTATAAACCCTAAATTAATCACACTGGATCCTTAATCACAAGTTTCACAGAGGAAGGCCTCTGTCTTGTTCAGCACGTTCTCCTCAGTATGTAAAACTGGACAAGCACATGGGGGACCTCAAATGTTCAGTGAATGGACACAGCAATTGAGGGAAACACACTCAGGTCATTTAACTGAGAGGTGCCTTAATTTAAGGCATATTCGTGATAAAATAATGCCACATGTATCCGAGTAGAATGCAAAGTCTACATAAATTTTTAAGACAAAACCAAGGTCTTCGGAGAAACTGCCAAGAACAGGCATTTCAGCACTTTGGATTCTCAGAGGTACTTTGGCGGAAACCCTTGAAATGACCGTAAGCAGACAGATTTCAATCACAGAGGGTTGTCGCAGGTGAGCGACAGAGTCCGATCTGGGAATGAGAACAGTCTCTTCACGAGTGACAGAGGGACTGAAACGAAAATGCCAGAAGCGGGAAGACCCACGTCACAAGACAAGGGCTGAGTCCAGTCTAGAACCTGCGCGTCTCTTGTGACGCGATCCTGACGCCGCGCTCTGGCTCCTCAGGGCCGTTTCCGCTAACGGGGCATCTCCTACTCTGGAAGTCCCCACTCTCACAGCTCGCAAGGGTGACAGACAGATGCAGCTGGATGACACGTTCACTGCCGCGGAGGGGGCCTCTGAACCCTGTCCCTTAGCACCTGCCCCATTTCAAAACTGAGTTAATCCTCTCAATGCACTCCTACCTTGATTATTTTCAAAGTTATAATAAATCTTTCCCGATGTCAAAGTGCCAGCATCACGGTCTATCTATTCTAGTGTATACGTTTTCCGTACCGACGTCCCCAAATCAAGCTGTGGCTTTCACTTGATGGTTTTTCCTTTCCTTCTTGGGAATCCTTACAACACGCTTGACCTATAATCAGCGGTGTCTTAGTGTGGATGAGCCGTGGCGGCTTAGTTTCACCCTACGCACCGAGCCCGTGGCCAGGCTTCTCAATGGGTGTTACTTCGGTCAAATACAGCCAACGTGCACGCCACCCCCGTCCACACCACCTCCCATAAAGGAGTGGAAGTCACCACCGGTAACTGGAAGCAGACAGGGCTTTGAAGAACCACGTCTCTACGCTAAGAGTGTCCATTTGTTCGACAACGCTGGGTGCTGCCTGCCCGCCCGCCCCTGTCTTGTGCTGGGTGGTCCTGCCACGAAAATCGACCGAGAGGCACTGAGCGCTCCTTCCTGTTTTGAGTATGCCGAGACCACCCTTTTCCCAGTCTCTCTGGGCAGGATTCTGGGACTCAGACGAGATGAAAACACCACCTGTGAAACCAATTCGGGTGAATCTGGGGACACAAGACTGGCCAGCAGCTTCTACAGTCATACTTTTGCTTTAAACAAGTTTTGCTAAGAGACCGTCTGTAGCTCAAAACCCATCATGAATGTTCCCTTTCAAAACCCAGTTCTGCAGTTTATTCAGCTTTGTTACACACATTCACCAGGTTTATGCCCCTCCCTCCCGAAGGAGCAGATGTGCTGACCTCGGGGTCAAGTCTGGGGTGAAAGTCCACTCAGGACCGCAGGTCTGGTTAAAGCCCATCGCTAGGTCTCCCCCACTAACCCGACGAGCTCCTCCTCAGACATCTGAAATCCTCTCTCCCCCTTTGCACACAGAGAAGGGGTTCCACCAGCGACCCCCAATCCACCACCCCTTTTCACGAAATCAGAGCATAACTCAACGAGGCAGAGCTCTCCTTTCGAAAGCAGTGGCTGGAGCCAGGGTGTGGTCCATTCATGCTCTTAGCCTCCCAGAGCTGGCAGCCTCCACGGAGCAGTGGGGAAGGCGGTGAGGTAAGGACGGCCCAAAGCAGCAGGCCCGGCTGAGATAAGACAGAGGCCAGGAGAGACCTGTTTCCTCAGGAACGCTCCTAATTAAGGCAAGTCCATTTTTCAGTGAAGGAAGTCACATGGGAGACAAAGTGACTTCTCGTGTAGACTTTACCATGGTAAGAACAAGGCGAAGTCATGACATCATTCCAAGCCTTGTGTTCCCGAAGCTTCTAAAGCCACCTGCGGACACACATGTGTATTCAGGAATGTGTCCCCACCTCCTGGTAATACATACAAGGAATTTAAGAGACACAAGCTGAATTGGAAGCCTGTTTTTTTTTTTTTCTTTTCTTTCTTTTTTTTGGCCAAGATGAAGCCAAGTCAAACTCCTAGGGATATGGAGATCAATCCAAAGCTGCGTTTTATTGACACAAGGCCATATTCCCTGCTTAAGAATTTAGTTCTGAAGTCCTTTGTTGGGGAATGAAGTTCGGCAGTTACCATTAGTACAGATTAGTAAATGTTCAGCACCTCTGGTTATGTCCTTTCGTCTTCCATGCAGACTAGCACTCCTGACGAAATACTGAATAATATCACCGCATCCAGTGACCAAGAGCTCCAGCAACACAGTAGCGCGTTTACTGAAAGCACACGGGCAGGCATCGTTTCAGCAAGAGTCACTGCTTTTATTACATTTGACACACAGACTGCCAAAGGAAGATTCTAGAACTTCTAATGTGTTCACCGGCAGACAGAACAGGGTAGAGCCGTGAGAAGGACATACTGAAAATAGGTACAGATTCGTTTTCAGCTTTGATTTTATGTTCTCTCCTTCCTTTCTCTGTGTCTCAAATAGATAAGAATGGTTCTTTCTGACCACGAGCACCCCCTCCTGATGAATTCTGGGCTCTGCGCACATGATGTCTGGCCCAGAGCTGCTGCAGGAAAGGGCAACGGAGGACATAACAAAGAAGCCTGGAGGGCTGTGTGCCGGGACGTGCCGAGAGCAAGCCCTGGGACTCACATACGGGAAACCATGAAATTGGGGACACGTGCGTGTGCGTGCGTGTGTGTGCGCGCATGTCCACCCCCAGGGGGTGATGCATAGAAAGAGGTGCCGGACCCCTCAAGTCCCATCGCCAGGAGCTGCCGTCCTCATCTCTGCGCATGCCCATGACTCCTCCCCTCTAGGAGCAGCACGTGCTAATTAGCGCTCGTCCTTCCCTGTTCTGGGTTCCGGTCCTCACCTCGCCGGGCCATCAGCCGACGTCTGCCAAAAGGCCGGCAGTATTAGGGCTACCGGCCAACAAAGGTGGGTGGCAGCTCTTCCTGTCCCCAAGGGCCAGTGGCACCCCGGTGGCGGGGGGAGCGGCTGACGCCCTCCTGGGGACCGGAGGGGACTTCCCTGGGGGCTTTCTGATGGGCTCTGGCACAGACGCGGCCTCGTCACCGCAATCGGGCGGCTGCCTGGGGAGCAACGCGGGGGCTGAGAGGGCACAGCCACCCCCGCCTCCGCCGTCCCCCCCGGTAACAGGTGCCCCACGAATGGGCCGCACGAGCGAAGGTCACTGACAGGACCAAACTCCAGACGTTGTTAACCTGGGACTTGCACGCTTCTGTGCAGGGCGACCCCCGGCCCGGGCTGGACGGGCTCCCCAGCGTGGGGGGCGAGAGAGCAGTCGGAGGCGTCAACTAGACGGAAACCTCTACACCGCTGACGCCTGTCGTGTTACCGTCTCAAGTAATCCACAAACTGTGAAGAGAAGGATTTTAAACTCGGAGCCTGGAGACAGTGAGACAGAGAAGCTGGAAGGCTGCTAAGGAGGGAAGGCAGGCCCGTGCCAGGTCTGTCCACCTGTGCCCGCCAGGCGTGACCGGCTGTGGGCCCGCTCCCAGGTCCGTGACGCCGGAGGGTGCTCTGGCCGGCGCGGAGCGCCACGGCCCGCCCACGCCCGCGCCTCCTCCGACGTGGGCCCCGAGGTAGCGAGGTGGCAGGGGTAATTAGCGGTGACGCACGGCTCCACAGCACACCCCTCCCCCACGCCCCGGGCACAAGCGATGCCGCGGCTGGGCCAGCGCGGGTCTAGATGGGTCCCGGGACAAAGCACACAGCCGGGGGCCGAGAGCCAGCTTCTCCCGTTTGGAAACGCTCCAGCGGCGGCTCAGCAGCCACACAAAGCCAACTGCGAAGCGAGGCGACCGACCCGCGGCGCTCCACACCCTCGCTCTCCTTTGTTTTTTTTTAATGCTTACTTATTTTATTGCTTTTTTAGTAATCTCTACACCCGACATGGGCTTGAGTTCACGACCCCGGAATCAAGAGTCGCACGCTCCTCTGCCTGACCCAGTCGGGTGACCCCGTTCTCCTTTTTAAGGCGAGGCAAGCGGCCCAGGTGCACCGCCTGCTGCTTTCTGAAAGGGCCCGATCGCATCACGCTCCCCGAACCGCACACACTCTAAATACACGGAGTGCGTCGTCCCAAGAGTCGACCACAAGGCTCATTTGTCCCTTGGAGAAGGACGTGCCGCCCGAATATTTGATGTTTCTATTGCCAGTTCAAACAGGAAACACTCGAGTGTTTGCTATGGGTTGAAGACATCTAGCCGCTCCTGTTCTACAGCTTTGATCCCACGTTGCATGGGAAATGGAGACGATGCTTCGAATCACGTGCACGTACTTCCGTCCAAGGGGCAAAATGTGCTGGGTAAGATCTGCTTGGCTGTGCCGGGACCTGGGAAGAAGAGCCTTCCAACCAGGATCCAAGAACCTTCTGTGCCGAGAAGCACACACAAGTTCAGCAGGGGAGCTGCAAGCTCACGGTCTTTGAGGCAGGCCGGGCGGAGCGTGACGGGACAGCACGGGTGGAAGGCGCTCCTCCACGACTGACCTGGGCGGGCTGCGGGGACAGCAGCACGCCAGCAACACCTGCAGGGCGTGGGGCGATGTCCCCAGCCGGCCCCCAAGGGTCCCTGCTTGGCAGGAACTTCCCCCTCCTGTCTCCCAGCGACCTTTACCCTCAACCGCTCTGTTTGCAACTACAAGATTCCATTACAAAGCCAACACCACGTTGATGGAGCCGCCCTCGGAAATGCTTGTCTCCCAGAGCTTGTGCTCCCAGAGCTTGTGCAGGACGCAGGTGGGATGCGACCCCAAGCGAGCCGGAGCCGTGGAGGGACTTGGTGATCCGAGCGGGAGCCATGCGGGGCAAACCTCCTGACCCGGTCCTTGAAAGCCAGCGTTTCCGTACAAAGTACTTCCAAAGACGACTTCTTTATGTTCCCTGTTTTACGGTTAGATCGAAACAACTTATGCTCGTGGCACTCTGAGGTCGTCACCTTGCTCCGAACTTGGAGCCCTTCACTTAGCAGAAAGCGAGCGGGCAATGCCTGGGTTGGAATCTCAGCTCCACCTGTTACTACCTTAGTGACTTCAGGGCCTCACTTTCCTCAACTGGAAAATGGGGATAACTGCCCAACAACGCCCTGGATTGTTGCGAACACACGTCATGTGCTCAGAGCGAGGCCTGAAATAGAGTCTGTCCTTAATCCATGTCACTGGTTTTTGTTTTTGCTAATGAGGTGCAGTCAGCTTCTGTCACTCAATCTTGTTTATGCTCTATCCTTAAAAAATGTCTGTTACGGAAGCAACGTTTTTCATCCTCTCCAGGCATTTCCAAGCAGACCACTAATGCACTGCACTCAGCAACTAAATCTGTACCTGACAAAAGGCGGAATCCGAATCCGATGGCGTCTGGCTGTGCAGAATTCAATTACACGGTGTCCTGGCAAACTGGGCACAGAGATTGTGCTCTGCTGTTCTGGCTCTTAGAACAGCGCAGCCCCAGAGCAGCTACTTAAATGCTGCCTGCGAGGGGCTGAGTGAGCCTCAAATCCGATTATGACACATGTGCGGCTAGGTCACAGAGGAGCCACGCTCTCAGACGAGCTCAGGGACATCTCAGTACTAGCAATTTGTGGCACAATTAGATTTGAATGGGAAAATATCCCTTGAGCGATAGGTTTATAAAGGACCATGGTGGACCCGGTTTTTGGGTGGTGGTGCTGTAGGCTCACGTGGGCGAGAAGAGAAAAAAAACGGGAGGCGGCAAGACCCGGGCGGTGGACTAACTGCTGTGAGACAGTTGTGGCACCCGCCTGAGATTCTGGGGGCTCAGTTTCCACATCTGGGAAACAGGGTTCCTCCTGGCTCTACGAGGTTGTGAAAGGACTCTCCTCTCCAAGACCAGAGTGTCAGCAGCAGTTCCTAGAGGGAGGAAAAGGGGAAATACCACAGGGTCTCTAGACAGAAACGGGGTCTACACAGAACGGTGTGATTTTTTTTTTTTTTTAAATCCAGGAGAGCAACTTACAAGTGAGTACTGTAAGGAGGAGCCTATAGAAAGCCAAGGATCCAAGGTATCTGGGTGGCTCAGTCGTTTGGGCGTCCAGCTTGTGATTTTGGACCAGGTCATGATCTCGTGGTTTGTGGGATCGAGCCCCACGTCAGGCTCTGTGCTGACAGTGCGGAACCTGCCTGGGATTCTCTCCCTCTCGCTCTCTGCCCCTCTCGCCCACTCTTTCTCTCTCTCTCAAAATAAACAAACATAAAAAAAAAAAAAGCAAGCCGGGGCGCCTGGGTGGCTCGGTCGGTTAAGCGTCCGACTTCAGCTCAGGTCACGATCTCGCGGTCAGTGAGTTCGAGCCCCGCGTCGGGCTCTGGGCTGATGGCTCAGAGCCTGGAGCCTGCTTCCGATTCTGTGCCTCCCTCTCTCTCTCTGCCCCTCCCCCGTTCATGCTCTGTCTCTCTCTGTCTCAAAAATAAATAAACGTTACAAAAAACTTAAAAAAAAAAAAAAAAAGCAAGCCAAGGGCTTGAACCTATATGTGAGGTCTTTCTCTCTACATACAACTGACCACTGGTCTTTAAATGAAATTTGAGCTCAGTATTCAATTGCTAGCATATGATGTGTTACGTATTTCTAAAGGATTCTGTTTTCAGAAAAACGATAGATGTTAACCATAAAAGTCCAAACATAAGAAAGGAAAATTGAGATATGTGCTTCTGGCATCCTGAGGCACGTCCGCCTGGGGGCCTCCTCGTGCACATATTCTGTAGAACGCACGACCGAGAACCACGCTTCACACGCTGCCGTTTCTACCTCGCTCGACCCTGTGTTGAGTGTGTGCTGTAGATCAGTAACTGGACCAAGACCACTTCTGTTTGCACTTTTATTCACGTGTGCTAGAATTTCATAAACTGAGCCAGTCTGCTCATGGTTTTCCTTTAAAACAATATTAAAAATAATGCTCTAATTTATGATGATTATAGATGGACGATGGAACGCACCAATCTAGTTTTATTCCTCCTAAAACCTCACTAAAAAGATGGTGAATTCTTTGCAAGCCTTACACCTTCAAGACAACAGGACCGCTAAGCTGGAGAGAAGCTGGCCGGACGCCTGGGAGGAGAGGGACGGCAGGCCAGCGGCGTGGCCACGGGACGGTGGAGAAGCAACCTGGCAGGTGCCGGCGAACCCGAGGCCTGGGCAAGGATGGTCACAGGCACCACGAAGCAGGGGCGTGAAGGGCCCCGAACAGGGAGGCTGGTGGGAAGGTACTTAGCCTGTGACCACAAGCCCATCAGTCTCCCTACAGGTCTCTCCTCTGGAGAGCCCAGGGCTGGCTCTTGTCCCAGCGGGGACTTTGCTTCTGGGAGCTGCAAGGCGTGTTAACGGCCGACCTCCCACTGAAGCAAGGAAAGCTGGAGAAAAAAAAATGTAAAAAAAACTGTTTAACGGGCAACAGCGAGCTAGAAAAATACTGAGAGGTTATAGGACCAGGAAGAAAAGATGACAGCAACCCAAAGGGATGGGCCCTGCCTCTGGGGTCTCCCTTCCCTTAGAGAAGGTGGGACCAACATTGGGGGGAAACAGGCAGAAAGGAGCCCCGGTCCCTGAACATAAGCATAGAAGTGCCAGACAGGACAGAGCGGATGTGCTGATCGCTGAGAAGGGAAATGCTTTACCCTGGCCTTCAGCTTGCTGTACATTCGGGATTATTTTGACAGCTTTCATTGAGCAAACGGCCAAGGAAAGCTGAATTTTATCGGGGGCGGCCCTGGGATGCACTGAGGTGTGGCTGCGAACGTCCCTCAGAGCCACTCCTGCGGGGACCCTGCTTCTTCTCTTGTTCACCAGGCTCTCCCCTGCCTTCCTCTCCTCCAGCACCTGCCCCTGGGTGTCCTCCTTGTTTCCAGCGTCTGGTTCGTTCATTCCTGCTTTCGTCTTTATGGACCACAGCAGTTGCTGAATTCACTTTGGTCCTTTCCTGGCTTTTTGGCGTGTCCATCGTCTCTCCTCGTTCTTGGGTAACAACCACAGCTGCACGCAGACTCGACACCCACAGGAGGCCGGGTGCTTCCGTCCACGAGGGCTCAGGCCCCCGCCAGGCGGCCTCCACGGACCCTCAGCTCGGCCTTCCGCCAGCTCCGGGGCGGTCTGCCGAGCCCACGTTTGCTGGCCGGCTGGCACGTTGGGGACGACGACGATGACGGTCCCTCCCTCCGGGGTGACGGCGTGGACTGAGTGAGGCAGCAGATGGAAGGTCGCAGGGCAGCTGCCACAGCTCGGTCACCACGACCACCAGGCGGCATTCGCGGGACGGCACCGCTCCAAGTCCCAGCGTGGACAGTGACCCGGCCACCGAGCGGATGCTTTCCACGGGACGGGTAAGGTCCCTGCTCTCGTGGCACCGTCCCCCAAGTGGGGGAGACGAGCAAGCAAACCCCAACTCAAAAAAGCCAACAGACAAAACAATCTTAGGAAAGAACCACCCCCAGTGATGGGCTGGACGGGGAGGCCCGTCCGCGGAGGGAACCCCGGGCGGCGGAGGAGCCGACGGCACCAACACGGAAGCGCCAGCTGGGGCCGGGCCAGGAGCAACGCGCCCTCTGCCCCGCGGGCCTTCGAGGGCGGCCTGGTTTCTACCTCTGCATTTATTCCCGTTTTTATTGCATCGTGATGACAGTCTATGGTTTCTACTTACTTCAACTTTCTGGAAGCAGCAGAGGCTTTCTGGGTGACCTAGGGTAATGCTAAACTCAGCTTCGTGACCACTTGTCTCCAAAGCCTCTCCTGGCTCGTCGTCGCTACGCGGTCACCCCTGGTCCTCCAGGGTGGGGGGGTCTGGGCGAGTCTCCCCACCACTCGCCTCCTCCATTCTGTCTTACAGTCCCTCTGGCTCTGGAGGCTACGTCATATGGGCCACCGACACCCACACCGCTCCTGCCATCTGCAGACCCCGCGTTCCGGCCTGGTGAAGCAATCCCGTCTCAAGGACTCTTTTCTGCCTTGAACTCGGCTTCACCCACTATCAGAGACACGCTTCCTGCTTTCACGTCTGCCTAACATATCCCTTCCTCTCTACTTCTTTTTGATACCTTTTTATATTTTATCCATCTCACTTTAGGATTTAAAGCCAAAGTTAGAAGACCCATGTTTGTTTCATTGATTACATCTAGTAACATATACATATACATATACATATATATATATATATATATATATATATATACACATGCACATTATATGTGCATATATGTATGTAAGTGCATATTATATATATGCATGTATCTAAATGCATATAATATACATGCATATGATATATATATAATAGTGCCTATAATGTACATATAAACGTAACTTTTAAAATTATGAAAATAAAAAAAATTAAAGATAAAAATCTTTGGGGCACCTGGGTGGCTCAGTCGGTTAAGCATCTGACTTTGGCTCAGGTCATGCCTCAGCAGTTTGTGGGTTCAAGCCCTGCGTCGGGCTCTGTGCTGACAGCTCAGAGCCTGGAGCCTGCTTTGGATTCTGTGTCTCCCTTTGTCTCTCAAAAAATAAATAAATGTTAAAAAAAAAAAAAAAATCTTTAAATTTTGTTGGCCTAGAAAGATGTATGCAATACCCCAGCCGGATGTTCAGCATTGAGATATTATGTTTAAGGCAGTTTGTTCAGTTTAAATAGCATTTTGAAAAAGAACTGTCTTCAGGTACTTGAGATATAAACTTCCAAAATAACAAAAGAACCCACAGGCACTAATGACTGAACAGCGTCTCTGACACCACCAGCCTTAAGTGTGTGTGCCTTCCTAGGTGCTGGGGCTCAGCCTGGACGTTGGCAGGCCTGGAGCGGAGAAGGGCGAGTGCGGCAGGGAAGCCTCTGCCCGCGCCTGTGGTCGCGCCCGGGGGCCCGCTCTCTCTGCCACAGCTGCGGGGCACGGCTCCCCGCTCGCAGCTCAGCTTTGTGGCCTTGCAGGCACACGGCATTTTAGTTGCTTTTTGCCGGAAGCCTCAGCCTCTTGTTCTGGCTTGGGGATTGAAGAATTTCCTCAAACAATTTTGAAAATCGAATTCCTCCACTGGATTTTATCTTACTAACTTTCTACGCTGTGTTCACTTTTAAGGGACACAGAAGAGTTCACCACTACTGAGTTCTCGCCACGTACCAACGTATCGTTAGAACTCTCCCAAGCCTCCGGACCCTCGCAGCACCACACCGAGGGCCTAGTATTCTTCCCGTGACACAAACAACAAGCGAGAGTGTCCGCACGGAGGTCAAAGGGACAGGGCTGGTGTCTGAGCCAGGGCGGCGTGGTTTCAGAGCCCCTCGGTGGCCTCTGGGACACAAGCAGCACCCCGGTGAGGGGACAGCTCCGGCCTCCACACTGGGCCCGTCCAGCTGGCCAGCGGCCCTTCCAACCCTCCCATTCCGGAAGAAGCAGGGTCTCACGGCTCCTGCTCCAGATAAAGACTGCGTCTGTGCCCCCGCAGATGTCAGAACCCTAACGAAAATACCCTAAGGACTTACGCTCCTCAATCAAAACCAAACGAAACCAAACCAAAAACCCTGTGGATTAAAATCACCGGTGCTTAGTACACATAACTTTGACGCAGAGGGCCAAGTTCCCCAGGAGTCCGTGGCACAGATGAGGTAGGACACACAAAGGAACCTTCTACATAAACTTAAACGTCTGGGGGTTTGCCTTAACTCCAGATCTGACTTAGTAATATTATTACCCACCAAATATCCGAGTCATCACATTTTCCCCCCTACTCAATTCTCTTGGATACTCGCAGACTGTACAATGTGCCCCAAGTTGTAAGCCGCTGAGGAGTTCAGACGGTGTCAGTCCCTTGGTGTGATGCACCTCCAAGCTCTTGGCCAGTGCCCAGACCTCAGGCTGTCCCTGCAGGCCCCCGCCCCCCACCTCCTTGGCTACGGAACGCGGTCATCTGCCACGACTTCCAGACACTCTTCCTTACAAGACTCGGGCCAAGGCGTCACACTCTCTGCACTGTAAGGTGCAGTTTCCAAGGCCACCGGCCAGGCTGGAGTCAAAAGACGGGGGCTGCATTTTTTCCTTACTGTGCATGTGCTTTGAATGCACGCCTAAAAGTAAAATGCTTCTCCAGGAGTCTGGCGAGAAAGGAAAGCAAAACAGCAGATCCTGCCAGACCCACCATTCTCTGAGGTTTTCTTTGTCATGTGCTCACAGGCGAGGGGAAGTTAAGGAAGTGAATCTCCAAGATTTGAGGACTTTCCCTCGCAGCTTTTTGGCAGTCATGTTAGGAGAGGAAAGGGTCGTAATAAGGGTCAATTAGAGGGTTCATTTCTGGTTTTCCCAGCGTGTAATACAGAGTCACTCTAACTCCATCCAGATTCCCCATGAGAACAAACTGCCATCTGAACGCATACGTTCTCTGTACAAATGCCCCCGAGCACCTGGACGGCCCTTGAGCTTAGTCAAGCCTGCACTGCAAGACCTTGCACGCCAGGACGGGGCCTCTGAAGTTGCACGTGCAGGACACTGAGTCTGGGAACAGAGTTCTCTTCCCGGAACAGCTGCCTGAGCTGGACAGGAAGACTCAATGACGGGTGGCCCTAAGCTGGGGACCATACACCGTCACGACCTCCCTTCCTCTCCTGTTTTGGGGAAGACTGCTTCTCGTCTAGATGGACACTGGGCTCAGTGTCACTGCTTGTCACTGCTTCCGCCCTCGCTTGCAAGCCCCGTGGGTGGAGCACGCACACGGGAGTCCTGGGCCAGCAAGGGCCCTCGTTCCACAGACAGGCCCTGGGGGCAGGTGGGCAGGCACCCGCCGCTGCTCAGACCCTCAAGGTGACCCTTCCCGTGTGCTGTAACTGCCTGGACTGGACCGTGTTTGGCCAATCAGAGGAAGAGCCCCCCCCCCCCGCCCCTTTTTAAAGCAGGCTCCACGTCCAACGAGGATCCCAATGCTGGGTTTGAACTCATGACCCTGAGATCAAGACCTGAGCCGAGATCAAGAGTCGGACGCGAGGAAGAGGCCGTTTTTAAACTTTGGATTCAGTGAAGACAGGAGGTCGAAACCAAAGCACTTCCGGCCACGTGAGGGAGAAACTTAAAACAGAACCATATTTATAGTACTTTGATGTTTTAGACCGCATATTTACAAACATTATGATGCCTGATTCTTAGAACAACCCCGTGAGAAAATTCCATCTTGGAACAGTTAACAGACTTGCCAATTGGTCGGGGGAGACGGAACCCAGACCCAGGCCCTCTTACTTCATCCCACCGTGGGCTTTCCAGAAGAATCTGAATGGAACACGAGGGAGGGCTCTTCTGGGCTCTTCCGGGCTCAGTGATCAGAGCCAGGAATGGGTGCGAAATGAAGGACAGTGGGCTAGCCAGGCAGTAGTTCCTGAAGAATCATCAAACCACGTAATTCAATGACTCCTTTTAGGTAACTCCGTCACCCCTACACGGTCTAGAAACCTCCTGGCTGACCTGCCGTGACCCCATCTCCTCAAAACACACCTGCTCCCGTCAGACAGAGCTGGCCAAGACTCCTCACCACCACGAGGGCCGAGTCTTCTTAGACGGGAGCTCGGGTCCTTGCTCGTGCAAATAAACACCCCACCTCTGGCCAGTATCCGCGGTGCCTGCTGGCCCCCCCACCCGGCCACAGAGGCCACCTAGGCTGAAGGTTCTTGTGGTACCCGGGCCAGGAGTAAACACTTCCGACCCAGGGATGAGGCTTTGGCCAGGATGAAGCCTTCCTCCTGAACACTTTCCCCAAGTGGAATCTGGATTGGCAAACATGGGGAAGAGTGGGGCAGATCTAATCACCATCACTCGGACACAACCGGTGTCACTTTGCCCCGGACTCGGTGCCAAATGCACTCATTCCTGCCGTCACCGAATGCCCGTGGCGCTTCTGCAAGGGAGATTTATTATTCCCGCTTTGCAAGTGAAGAAACAGTTACTCATCAGGTTACGTAACTCGCCGGAGCTTTACCACCGAGCGGGAGTTGGGATGCACAGGGCAATTACCCATGAGTGTGGGCCCCCGGGGGCTGTGACAGCAGGGCCTGGGGCGTGGGGGCACACAACAAGGCCTGGGCCAGGACGGAGGCCACCCTGCGGCCTCCAAGGTCCAGTCCACCAGGGTTACTGTGCTCGAAACCAAATGGGAGAGACCGGAGGGCTCCATGTTACAGACTTGTGGTGAGCTTGGAGGGGGCCCACTGCACGCCTCCCCGGGCTTGGGCCTCACGGCCACCTTCTCGATTTGGCCACATCCGCGCAGGGTCGTGCTCCCACTTGGTGTTTTTCTTTAAGTGGACACGCTTTTGACTAGGCTCTGTCCTGAGCGATAAGCACCCAGGAAATCACGGATTTGACACGCTACCTACGTGGAAGTGACGGGCAATGCTGCACCACTTGAAATCATCTCTTGTGCCACCGGCGGCGTGGACCCGCCACACTCGGAGGGACTGGGGCCGCCCCACAGCATGAAGGGCAAAACATAAAGGACAAAATTTCATTTCACCTTATTTATGGATTTCCGAGTTGACTATCACTGCTCTGCACAGTGCAGGCTTTGAGGCCTCCACCCGCTGTCCTGAACGAGGGGCAAGGAGGTCATTCTGTCCTCGCTGTTGTTGCTGTCACTGGGAGACCAGCCGGCGGGATGATGCCTCCTGGTCTGCACGGACCTCCTGCCGGGCTCTGGTTCCACGACCGGAAACTGCTGAGGACCCGGGTGAGGGCCTCCCCGTCGGCCCCAGCTACCGAGTCGTTAGTTCTTTTGAGGTCCGCCTTCAAAGTCCCATCCCGATACCGCTGTGACAATGAGACTGTCCTTGCACAGATTAAACTCCACTTCAACCCGTGTACACAGCCGGCTACTTCTCCGTATCGGGAGGCGCGTCCTGTCTTACACACGGGACAGGAAGGTGAGCACCTCCCCTCGTGCGCCTTGCGAGGGTTTTGGCAGCACGAACCAGAAGGAAGCTTAAAAAGAGTCATAGAAAATTCTTCCGAAACTGCTGAACAGCTCCACTCAGAAAGGGGACTGGCCTTCCACGGCGGCTTCTAGTCCCTTTTCCCCTTAACAGACTGCTGCATATTTTCTAATACTTTAGGCCACATCACCTTCTTTTTTTGGAAGTAGCCAGAATATAAATAGCACCCTAAGAAATCTGCAAGCGCATCTTCCCCGTTAAGACATCACAGATACCAGCAAGAAGGTCCCTATTTCGTCTGTGGCAAGACGAACAGAACCACGGCCACCGCACATCTCCTGCCCAACGTGGAGCGCGGTGTTCTTCCTGCACAAACGCGGAGCACTGCTATCTGCACGTGGACTGCTGGCCTTTACGTACTTCACTGGTGTGCATGCGCACGGGCACACAAGTGCTCCGAAGCGTGTGCTGGGTGAATACGTCAAGAGCAGGACGGCCATACACCCACCTGCCACCCCCCGCCCTCCCTTCACCCTCCACGCGGTCTGCTCCGCCAGGCCCCCCACGCCCCCGACCCCCATCCCTGTCACTTGGTCAGCGGCTCGCTCCCCTCTCCCCACGGCTCCCGTGGCTCTAGTGACACTTTCATTTGACCTGCCAGCCTAGAGGTTCACGTTCTCTTCTCATCTTCCTTCTACAGCAAACCCCCCGAGGGCAGGCTTTCTTATCCTCATGTACCTGCTTTACGGACTTGAATTTTCCAATTACACCTCTGAACACAGCATCTGATACGACAGCTATAACCTGACCCAACGTAGAAGAAATCGGGTTTGTTTTAATAGAATAACATGATTAGGTTACGTTTCGACTACACACCTTTGCCGGGTATCTGCCAGGACATGTGCTCGGGGCACAGAGCCCACTGCCTGCCTCCCTCTCGGACCCCGGCCCTGACCCAGGACGCGGGTGGATTTTCTGCAGCTCTGGGTTACTCGGATCTGGGCCAACCCGCAGCTCTCGTCGGCCTCAAAGCAGGACCGAATCAGGTCAGAACTTTCAAAGCCACACTGAGGATCTGTTTACAGTTCTGGGCTTGATCGTCCCTCGTCAGTGTCATCCCCAGCCTCGCGCTGAGAGAGCGGCGTGTGGCTCCCGAGTCCCACGTGCTTCCGCCAGTGACAATGGGAGGTTTCGTGGAGAGAAGCGTTACAGGGGGTGTAAAATGCGAATGAATGAATGGATTTGGAAGCCCTCTGTCCCGTGGACGGCGGGGATGGAGCCCCGAAGTAGCGGGAGAGAACACGTGGCACGCAGAGGGGTTACACTCTGCGGCAGAGAGCTGAGTGACCAGACCTTCTGCATCAACGACAGGCCTAAGGCGGGTGCTCACGGCCTTTGCGGCTCTGACACAGCCAAGTGGGGTCCAGCATCCGAGGCAGGAGCGCCCCTCGAGGGCAGACCACAAACAGCCCCCGACATCTCTCCGCTTCTGTCACCATGGACGTCAAGCCAGCGCTGGGCTTCTGGGAGCACCGCACCGAGGACACGATGCCCGCAACAATGCCGTCCGCAGGTCCCTGCAAGGGTGCCGCGGGGGAGGAGCTGTCGCCATGCGGAGCCACCCCCCCCCCTCCCCCGCAGAACTTAGGTGCCCGGGATCGTCCCTCTGTCATCAGGCTCCATGAACGGAAAACCACTGACATGCCAACAAAGCACAGACGTTCACAAAGTCAAAGTTCAGTGGAAAAATCATCTTCCCTGAAAAAAAATCCCACTTTCTGGCACATTAGATGAGATCAGCTGTTCTGTTCCAAGTAAAGCACAGTCAGTATTTTAACAGAGGTTCAGGCGACAGGCTTTCTTTTGGGAAAGAAGACACCGGAACAGCAGTGAGTGTTGGGGTTGCCCCAGATCCCCCAGGGCAGGGGGGCCCTAGCCCAGCAGTTCCTGGCTGTGCGTTTCCTTCTGGAAGCAGCAAGCAGAGAAAGTCTTAAATCAGTACCATACTTAGATTCATAACAAGGATTCTTCCTCACTTACAAATAATGTAGGGCTTTCCTTCTCCCCTCCTTTCTTTTTTTGGAGGGGAGGCCAAGTCTCATGCTCCCCTTTCAAGCTTTATGGGACACAAGTCAACTGCCTGCTGTCAGCATGGTGGCCGGCGTCCCAGTCACCACTGAGCACAGCAACTAAACAGAGCAACACGAGACACTTAACTGGATTCTCCCGAAGGGGGTTTCAAAACTTCAGCTTTTGCAGACTGTTTCTGAGGTGACAATAAAGATGACCTTGGAGTCTCAGGGCAGTGTTAGAACAAACCTTTCTGCCGCCCCAAAGCAGGAGGTTTGTCTACCTCGTCAGCTTCTGATGATTATGCTCGGAGACACAAATAAACCGTGTGTGCACGCACTAATGCACGGATCCCGTGCTCAGCTGGAATCACAGGACCTGGACAGACACCCCTCCCACCCTCTGGCCTTCCATGTATCGACACCATTGAGGATGGGCTTTTTTTTTTTTTCAGGTATCAGATCTTTATTTTTTTAATGAATACAATTTATTGCCAACTTGGCTTCCATACAACACCCAGTGCTTGTCCCAACAGGTGCCCTCCTCAATGCCCATCACCCATTTCCCCCTCTCCCCCGCCCCCCCATCAACCCTGTTTGTTCTCAGTAGTCAAGAGTCTCTTGTGGTTTGTCTCCCTCCCTCTGTAACTATTTTTTCCCCCTTCCCTCCCCCCATGGTCTTCTGTTAAGTTTCTCAAGATCCACATATGAATGAAAACATATGGTATCTGCCTTCCCTGAATGACTTATTTCACTCAGCAGAATACCTTCCAGTTCCGTCCACGTTGCTGCAAATGTCCAGATTTCATTCTTTCTCATTGCCAAGCAGTATTCCATTGTATATATAAACCACATCTTCTTTATCCATTCCTCAGTTGGTGGACATTTAGGCTCTTTCCATAATTAGGCTATCGTTGATAGTGCTGCTATAAACACTGGGGTACCAGTGCCCCTATGCATCAGCACTCCTGCACCCTTTGAATAAATTCCTAGCAGTGCGATTGCTGGATCATATGTAGTTCTATTTTTAATTTTTTGAGGAACCTCCACACTGTTTTCCAGAGCGGCTGCACCAGTTTCCATCCCCACCAACGGTGCATGAGGGTTCCCATTTCGAGGAGGATGGGCTTTTAAAGGCTGGGGGTGAAATCACATGGCATCCAATTAACCGTTTTATTTTTTTGCTGATTGATTGATTGATTGATTGATTTTTTAATTTAAATCCAAGTTAGCGAACATACAGTGTAACAATGGTTTCAGGAGTAGAATTTAGTGATTCATCACGTGAGCACTGGGTGTTCTGTGTAAGCGACGGACCGATTAACCATTTTATTTTTATTTTTTATTTTTTTAACATTTATTTATTTATTATTGAGAGATGGACACAGAGTGTGAGCAGGGGAGGGGTAGATACAGAATCCGAAGCAGGCTCCAGGCTCTGAGCTGTCAGCACAGAGCCCAACACGGGGCTTGAACCCACGAACCGGGAGATCATGACCTGAGCTGAAGATGGTTGCCTAACCAACTGAGCCACCCAGGCGCGCCCCAATTAACCATTTTAAAGCACACAGCTCAACCCGGCCTGTAGAGTTCTCAGTGTTGGGCAGTCACCCCACTTTCCACATGTTTTCATTCCAGTAATCCTGCCTCATTCCCCTCCCCCCGGCCCCGGCAACCTCTAACCTGCTTTCCGCCCCTGTGGATTTGCCCAGTCTGGACATTTCATATAAAAGAAATATAAAAAACGAGCATTTAAGTTGCACAAATTGCTTAACATTATGTGGCAATTCCAAATGTAAACAAGGTACAAATCTGAGCTTTGTGGCTTCAAATGATGTTCCGGAGTTAGGGTTTCACAGACCAATAAAGTCTCACTAAGAATCTTGCCAGTGGACAACACTGGCTTACCGCCCTGACAAATAAGAACATTATAAAAAGAATCCCAGAAAAGACACTTTCAGAGCACAAAGGACAATCTTGGGATGGAGGACAGTCCTGTAAACTTAATGAATCCAGCTTTATAAAAGACCCACTCGACCTCACCTCGATTTCTGCCTTGGACAGGTAAACGCCTTGCGTGGCACAGGGCGGCAAAGGCCTTCGGAGGTGGCTGATCCTGGACCACCATCCTCGGTACAACTGAACGTAGGTAAACTAAGGACGTGAGCCCTCTGGCCAAGGGAGTCCCCCCGACCCCCAGAAGGGAAGTGGATTTCCTCCTCTTAAGAACGCAATCTTTTCGATGGCTAAGACCGACAAGATCTGAATCCAGCTCAAGAATCCACAGAAAAGGATGCCGGCTTCGCAGGAGACACCGACATAATGCAAATCAGGGAGGGAGTGCTGCTGCACTCAGTGTGGACGGAGGCCAGCCTTGGGTCCAGAGAGGTTACACAGCACGCAGCCGAACCGACAACGTTTACAAATGAAAGGAGAGCTCTGACGGGCAGGCTCTCCCCAGCTCGGCCTTCTAAACTGGGGTGTGCGTTCTGGGGGGTGGAGAAAGCCACAGGATAAACACGGCACATGTCCTGGAGTATCAGTTTTACAACACAGTTCAATCACGCTCACCACTTTTACGTCGACTATAATAAGTATGAAATAGAATACAAAATTCAAGCTTTTTAGAACAAAACCGGAGCCCTCGGAAACTTAAACACTTTGGGGGCTCTCGGCGGACCGAGTCATGAGTCGGGCCCAGGCCCCAGACTCCCGACAGGAGTGGGCTCTCCCCGCTCAGGCTCAGAGGAACTGCCAGGGAGAATCTGGGCTGCACTAGCCTGATCTAACCGACTCTAGCCCAGACAGGGCTGCGGAGAGGGCAGGAGTGGGAACAAACTGGTTCTGAGATTTACATGGAAACACAGGCGACCCTGAATACAAAACAGTTCTGAAAAAGAACAGAACTGGAGGACTCACGCTTCCTGACTTGAAATTTTTTTTTAACATTTATTTTTGAGAGACAGAGGGAAACAGAGTATGAGCAGGGGAGGGGCAGAGAGAGAGGGAGACACAGAATCTGAAGCAGGCTCCAGGCTGTCAGCACCGAGCCCGACGTGGGGCTCGAACTCGCAAACCGTGAGATCATGACCCGAGCCGAAGTCGGACACTTAACTGACCGAGTCCCCCAGGCGCCCCTCACGCTTCCTGCTTTTAAACCTCCCCAAAAAGCTACAGCAATCAAGGCTGTGCCGCAGACATGTAGAGCAGGGGAATGGAAGAGAGCCCAGAAATAAACCCTCACGTTATGGCCCAGTGAGTTTTCACGAGCGTGCCAAGTCCATTCAGTGGGGGAAAGGACAGTCTTTTCAACAAACGATGCCGGGAAAATTGGACGTCTACTTGAAAAAGAATGAACTTGGACCCTCACCTGACACCATCTGCAAAAACTAACTCAAAATGGATCAAAGACCAACCAAGATGACAAAACTCTTAGAAGAAAACATAGGAGATCTTTGGATTCGGCAGCGGCTTCTTAGATCTTAGCACCAAAACCACAAGCGGCACAAGACAAATCAGATAAACTGGACTTCACCCAAATGAGAGATTCCTGTGCTCCCGACGATGCCCTCGCGGAAGCGGACGGACAACAGACAGGCCGGGAGGAAGTACTTGTGAGTGCATCTGGGACAAGGGACCACCGTCCAGATACACAAAGGCTCTGCGGCGACGAAGTCATGGCTGCCACCCTTCACCGTGCCCTTCGGGCCCCTCTCCGCTCCTTGCACCTCCCACCTCACTGCTTCCGCCTTGACGTTTTGCAGAGGCCTCCCCCTTCTGTCTTGTGCCACCAGGAAAGCGGGAGCCGCCGGGCCCTACCTGCCCCAACTTCCTTCTCAAACTCCCCCTGCCCCCACCCCAGTGTGCGAAAGAGGACAGCGGGCATCTGGTCTGAAGCACCGCTGGCTTTGACAGCCCTACCGCGTCACACCGAAGAAAGGGGCAGGGCCGGCGACACAGGGACAAGGTCCGAAATACGGCAAAACTGGTTCACTCACCCGACGAAACACAGTAAGGAACAGTCAGGTCAACCACCGCGACACAATGTGAGTGAGGCCCTGGCCGGGAAGCCCAGGGGTGACTGACCTGCCCGCGCCGCCCGCATCCTCGCGCTCTGCCGTCCTCGCCAGCGAGGGCGCGCACGCCGACGGGCTGGGCGAGGGCGGGGAGCGTGCGCAACGGGACAGGGGCCAGCAGAGTTACATCCTGGCCGAGTCCCGACACAAATGCATGATCTCGGCCTTGAGGCAGTGAACTGACTAGAAGCACAACAGCAACTTCAAAGACACAGAAAAATAGCAGCCCTGATTCGGAGCGTGAAGGTCAGTCATCAGCACACGGCCCCCACGTCTAGCGTGACACCTCTTCTTGACTTTTTGAACTTAAGACGTTCACATGGTACATGTATGTACACACACACACACACCCCACCCAAGGTATCACTTTTGGTCTGTCTACCTTTCGAGTTTCGCTATGGGACCACAGCAACGCGTCTTGAGCCTGCCCTCCCTCGTGTAACGACGAGAGTGGCGGCCACACCACTGCGACCGTCCTGCCTTTTTACTCCATCGCTCTGCCACTCTCCACCTTACGGTCCAGCAAGTGATCCTACTTGATGTAAACCCCCTTCTCAGATTTCTCTCCCCACATACATGGCCACACCCCAGCCCAACACGTTCTCTCGGCCCCCGACACTGTGTGGGGACCACCGGTGGGCTTACAGGTGTCACTTCTCCCGGGAGGCCCGGCCCTGCCCACAGGGCCTCTTGACTCTCCGAGTGCCTGGCCCAGGCGGGTGCAGACATGCCCCTTCGGTACCGCCAAGCGAGGGAGTGATCTCTAAATATTTGCCCAAGGAATGAAACAAAGCTTTGGGTGGCCGCGAGGCAGAAGGTCAAAACTCAGTTTTATTCTTCTTTCTGTGTTTGGTATCTTCCCAAAAGCTCTCCTTCCCTCTGAAATGAGCTCGTCTAACCAAACATTTCTAGTCTTAACTTTAACCTTATTTGGCACAACAAAGGGCGGGTTTGCCAGACCGCCAATGTTTCTGCCAACGAGAGCACACACACGGGGTAGCTGGAAGCCAAGAATGAGGAAGGAAACGTTTGCGGGGCTTTATGAAAATGAGGAACAGGAGCCCCACAGACTGTTCTTCTCCTCCAACGTAAACATCCCCTCCATTGTATACATCGCCAAGAAATCGTTGTCTTTCCTACTGTTTCCCCTCGGACAGACGCCTATACTAAGCTTTCAGCTAAAACCGGCCTCTCCCCATCTAGGCCTTCCGGCCGAACTACTGTCGCCAGAACACTGGTTTCGCACTCGCTCGTAAGCATTACTCGGGAGGAATGCACACCAGTAGTAAGTCTACGTTTAGCACTGGCCTACTCTCGTCGGCTTTGTTGAAAATGCCACGTCACGGAGGTCTCTCAGGAGGGGCGGGGTCCCGAAACCAAAGGGAAACCAGGTGGCGATTCTCCCACAGGAGTTTCGGGCCATGTGCGCTGGGGGACAAGCGGGCAAGGGGAGGTGGGGGAGATCTGAGGCCCCCCCGAGTTAGATTTCATTCAGAACCGCACACTTCCGAGGCACAGCCTCACTTTCGGGAGCCCGAGCCCGCACCTCTTTTCTCGAAGACGCCGAAGGCCCAGCTCGCCTGGCCCGCGGCGGCCCCGCACCCCGCGCCACTGTGAGAAACCGAGAGCAGAAAGTACCGCGGAGATGGATCTCGGTGATAAAGGGACCTGCGAGAGCAGCCCCGGTGCACACTCCGAGGGGTGTGAGCCCAGGGCGGTGAGTCAGAAAACCCAGGCGCTCATCCGGTCTGTCACCAGCCCCGACCAGCTCCTCGTGGGACCGCAGGCAAGTGGGGGAACCTCGCTCGCCTGTTTCCACGGCCACGGCCGCGGAAGGTGGGGCTGACACCACCTGATTGCTGCCTCCCGGGAAAGAGGATGGCTAATGAATGCATGTGAGGACCTTTGAAGATCAGGAAGTCTCCTGGGTGCTAATGACAAACAAGAACAGGTACGCCTTCCCCTCTGGGCGCCTGCCGGCTGCAGAGGGGGTACCGAGCTGCTCCCGGCAGACCGGGCTCCCCAAACGATTCGGTCTTGCGGCTACGCAAGTCTGAAAAATCTCTGGAACAAGTGGGTGAAGGTAACGCCGGGACACCAGACGACAGGCGAGAAGCACACGCAGACCGCGGCCACGTGGCCTGCACCAGCTCCTGGGCGGCCCCGCTGCGCGTCCGCAAGCCCCCGACTGGTGTAAATATTGACGTGGGCGGCGTGTTTCGGTTTCTACGGGCGCCAGGGTTAAGGCTGTGAACTGGCTGAGAAGGCCGTTTTCTGCCAGAGAGTGTGTTCCTGAACATGCTCCTCAGGCTTCCCTTTGTCATTGTTATTATTTTTTTAATACTTCAAAAAGAGAACTACAGTGTAGAAAGTTATCTGTGGGGGGGGGGGCGGGGGGGAGAGGGCCTCCAAGTTTAGCTTATATTTCACGCAAAAGGAGGCTCTCCGCCTTGCTCAAATAGGCAAATGACTGAGCCCGGACACTAGCTGACCGTGACAAGACTATAGACTGAACTGGTTTTTACAAGAGGATATTTGGCTTTAAACAAGCATGTGTGCACGCACACACGCGCCCAAACACACACACCCGGCACCAGGTGTTTTTCCAACCTATGCAGGCAGGGCAGTCTTGGTTCGAACACAGGTCATTAGAACTCGTATCAAAATTAAATGCAAAAATTTTCCAGATTAAGATTCTGATACACGTTTGCACTTCATTGATGCACAAAACTTAGAAGTAAAAAGTGCAGGATTCTTAGCTATTGATGTTGTATCATCTGAATGAGACATGTCAACCCAAAGGAAGCTGGCCTTACAGAGGTCAGGGTCAACCTGTGAAGGCCTCATCTGGAAAACAAAGGACACGATCCACGAAGGAGTGCTTTCTGGGAGGAAGGGGTGTGGGGGCGGGGAAGGAAAGAGGAGGTAAGACATTTCAATTTGGCTTCAAGTACCAATTTCAGTTAACCTTTAAGATTAATACCTTTTCAACATAATATCATTTGTGACTTTACTGCAAAGAGAAAAAGTTTCTGGATTTATTAGAGTTTGAAAGAACCCTTACTCATTGGGCAGCCTCTCAAGTTTCCTACTACAAAGCATTTCTCTTAGGGACAAAATTAAAGGGGGAACTTGCTCATTCGCATCACGTGCTTTTGTCCCCAGGGACACCAAACATGAACCTAAGCACCTTCCTTTTAATTGCCTCGAAAATACATAATTTAATCAAAAGCATCCGTATCTACCTACCTACGTAGGTATCTATTTATGCATTTTTAAGTAATCTCTATATTCAACATGGGGCTTGAACTCAGGACCCCGAGATCAAGAGCCCCACGCGCTTCCGACAGAGCCAGCCAGGTGCCCCTCTAGTGCATCTTTAAACTAAGGCATTTGCAGGTTCAGGAAGGTATGGAGACTTAGTCGAGGACCCCAGGACGTGACCGTCAGGCCCTTACCCTGGATCACAGAGCTCGGGGCTCTGGGAGGACTGGGTCTGACTTCTAGAAGAAGTGTATGGGGAGGACGGGGCAGTCAGTGAATTCACAAGACCTCAGTGTTTCTAACATCTAGTGAAACATTTTCAGAGCAGGCACAGAGGGGTCAGTGATGCTCTCTGAATTTTTATTTATTTATTTTGAGAGACACAGAGACAGCACGAGTGGGGTAGGGGCAGAGAAGGAGGATGGGAGGGAGGGAGGGAGGGAGAGAGAGGGAGAGGGAGAGAGAGAGGGGGAGAGAGGGAGGGAGAGAGGGAGAGAGGGAGAGAGGGAGGGAGGGAGGGAGGGAGAGAGAGAGAGAGAGAGAGAGGGAGAATGAGAATCCCAAGCAGGCTCCGTGCTGTCAGCGCAGAGCCTGACTTGGGGCTCGATCCCACAAACTGCGTAATCACAACCCAGGCTGAAACCAAGAGTTGGACGCTTAACTGACTGAGCCAGCCAGGAGCCCCAGCGACGCTTTCTGAAGTAAAATGTCTCCTCAGGACCAGGTCTCAAGTGTGGAGACACAAAAATCCATGTTTCTGGCAGCCCAGTGTCGTACAAGGGGCCTAAGTTCTAGTGGCCTTGTCGCTCACTGTTTGGTTAGGTGCGCTGGCGGGATCGTTTCTGACGCCTGTAAAATGAGCACAGAGCTTCTGTTCCGCCAGGCTGTGGGCGTTAAGTGTCTGTGAAGGCCCCCAGGCCGGTCCCAGCATGTGGCAGGTGCTCCTTGGGTGCTCCTCCCAGAGGCCCACCTGGTCCAAGAGTTGGAGCCCAATTAGCAGAAAGATGCAGGGGAGCACATCTGGGTTCACACAACATATGCGTATACAGTATGATACAGGACACAAGATAACGTAACGTTACCTCAGGGCATCAGGTCATTTTAGAGAGTAACCAGATGGTAAAAACCTGTAAAACGTTTACATTTCTAAAACTGCTCTCATGTCAGTCTTTTTCTTAAGAAATAAAGAAACGAGAGGTGCCTGGGTGGCTCAGTCGGGTAAGTGTCCGACTTCAGCTCAGGTCATGATCTCACGGTTCATGGGTTCGAGCCCCGCATCGGGCTCTGTGCTGACAGCTCGGAGCCTGGAGCCTGCTTCCGATTCTGTGCCTCTCTCTGCCCCTCCCCTGCTCAGGCTCTCTTTCTCAAAAATAAACATTAAAAAAAATTTTTTTAAAAATACTATATACTTTCTGTGAGTAAATAAGTATATATATTATGTGAAAACACACACGAGCGCGCGCACACACACACACACACACACACACAGTCTGGGATGATACACAGTAAACCCAAGCAATTCACTCAGAAATGACAGGAGAGGTAAGAGAATGATTCAGGGGGATAAGGCCAGCGAGAATTTCAGATTTGTAAGGAAAAAAAAAATTAAGTGGCTATATTCACATATGGATTTCTTAAAAAGATTAATAAAAGACAGAAGGAAGGGGACTAAGGCGGAAAGGGAGGTTCTGGGTCCTAGGGTGACCTTACCACCAGCAGTGCAGCGGCTGGGCACAGGTATCACCCGTCACTGTGGCCTCAGAGACCTCGTCACATTATTGGCCGACCGTAATTTGGGATTTTCGTTTATTTTTTGAGGGGGAGGGGAAGAGAAAAACATACAGAGGCGTGGTAAAAATAGGGTCAGGGTCACGTCCAGCCCAAGCTAGAGAGGCTTCCTAGGACAGTGGCCTCCAATTTTTGTGGTCAGGACTCATGGACACTCTAAAAGGTCTGCAAGGCCCTGGAGAGCTTGCATTGCATGGGTTACACCTACTGACACCCAGCAGGTAAGAGAAGGGTTCACATATTTATTCATTCATTCGTTTAAAACAATTAAAGGTTCATTTTTGTGTGAACTTAAATATTATGAAAATAACTTCACCACCCGCCTAACCCCCTCGAAATTAGCAAAAATGTAACTGTTTTACATTTCCACAGATCTCTTTAATGTCTGACTTAGCAAAGGATAGGAAGATTCACGTTTCTGCTTCTGTACTCAGTTTGTTCGATATGTTGTTTTGGTTGAAGTATACGAAAACAAAAAAAAAAAGGCCAAGCCTCACACAGGCATGTTTATTTGAAGAAAGGAGGCAATTCAATGGCTTTTTCAAAAATGTTTCAAAATATTCTTCTTTGATTCTACACTAACATTCAACAAGAGGTAGTTTCTTAAAAATTAGTTGCAACACAGATCGAAACTATGCTGATGAACATTTTACGTCAAAACCCCGCGGTATTTCCTGCACTTTGACGGTCCCTTCTGCCCACACGTGCTGGCAGCATCATTTCTCGCTCGCTTGGAACGTGCCGGTGTGCGGGGCTCCGAAGACCTTCCACAGACGCGTCCACGAAGCTCTGCTAGTTGACGGCACCAGGCTCTTCAGCACCGGGAGTTGCCGAGCTCACGCTGGCAGATGCAAGTTTCCCAAAATTCAGATTTTTGCCCGCAACTCTGATTTTTATCACGAACAAATAGCGTCACCGTTGTTTCCCTTGAATCGACGGGCTCGCTTCGTCACTTTTCAAGGCAGTTTGTCTGCCTTCTGTTCCTTCGAGTAAAAATGCTGATCCTGAAAAAAGTGGCTAGTTCAGCTTGCAACTCACACAACCGTTCAGTGTTTGAGGCGAGCCTGCCAGAGGGCTTTCTGAGAGCTCCACACTCCATCGCCCAAAACATTACGAGGCGGGGGGCAAGGTTGAGGTAATAAAACTAACCATGCCAGGCTTCCTCAAGGACAATTCCAGGTCAGGCTGGTGTGCACGTGCCGGAACACACGCCGTGGCCTGCTGCGTGGAAGGGGCGGTCTTACCCGCCACTGCCGCTGCACCACTAGGGTAGACCGCCACACCACGATGGAGACACACGGGTCCTTGGTGCTCTTGGGAAGCCGGTTCCGGCCTTGCAGGTCCCTCAAAAGCATCACTGGGACTCCAGGAGCCCCCGGACCACGTCTGTGAACGCCAGCTGCCCTGCGCAGGGGCGACACCTTCACGGTTTCAGAGTTCAGAAAACGTGGTCCCCAAAGCTAACCCTGGATCAGGTGGGTCTACTACTTAAAGGTGAAAAGACCAACTCCTAGCTGTGTATGTACCCAAATCGTCTGCAAACGCAAACACACGAGCACGCACACGCCCTCCCCACCTCGTTGTCCCTGATGCCCACCGAGGATCAGGGACCCGCAGTGAGGAAGGATTGGGCTTATTCCCTACAGTGAAACATTACTGTTCTTACAACTTCGTGAGTCAAAATGCTGAAATCAGAACACACTGCTCGTGAACGACGCAAGCAGCAGACAAAAATCCTAAAGGAGCACGGAAGTTCACGTGCCTCCGAGACAAGGGAGCGTCCACAGAACCCGCTGGGCCGGTGTTAAACGGTTCAAGCTCTATGGCAAACACCTCAGCATCAACACTTAAAGCAAGAAGATCTAAGGAGATCGTGGAGATCCCACCGAGTTCACACGCTGTCGCAATGAAAAACTCCCAGCACAAACAGGAACGCAGAGGGATTTAACGTAATGGGATTTGACAAGAAGGCAATTTCTGGAGTGTCACAAGCCACACCTGCACTGGAACACAACTGCAGGGGAACGAGAAGCCGGGTCACCCTACTTGGGACCGATCACATAACGTATCTCTAACTCTGAAAAGAGCATTCTTCCTGAACATAATTGGGAAGACCTTCCAAAGCCTTAAGAACGGCGAGGAGAGACGGGAGGGGAGGGGCGGAAGCAAACGCTGATCTCCCGTTTCACCGAGCAGTCTGGACCCAAGAGAGCTGCAGGGCTGGGCACAGGGACCAGAGAGCCACCGAGATGGTGCCTGTGATCGTCTCACTAGGCACTTTATGACACGCGGTCTATATAAGCAGGACACAGTACACACTCCAGGATTACTGACGACGCTACTTTCTTCGGGGCGGTGAAACGGCCTGCAAACTGCAAGAGGAGAAAAGGCTTGGTAAGTGGGGGAGGGAGACAGACAGATGTGCTTCCAGATGAACCGACAGGGGTTACCGTGGAAGAAAAGAAAAATCCAAGCCGTGGTTAAGAGGCTGGGCTCCGAAGCGCCCCGTGGGCAAGGCGGACCACATGCGGGGGGCCTTCCGATGTGCAGGCAACCGCGTTCAGCACTTATGTGCACTCGCTCCTTTTACCCTCGTGAAATGCAGGCTGGCAGGGCATCTTGCTCCCATTTCCAGGCCCAGGGTGAGTCAGCTTGCCCGAGACGGCTCTGCCCAGCCAGTGCTGGGGTGGGGGTGGGACGCAGGGATCCCCCACCCTTGAGCACCGAGCTCCCCACCTCTCTCATTCAGAGGAACCTTGGTTTCATCTTAGAGCGTGCCTTAAAGGCTGTTACGACACTTTAAGAGACCAATAAAGATGCCCATAAACGTCAAAAAAGGGTGTAAACCCCAAAAACACCATTTGGGAAGGCGGTGTTACCGTCTGTGCCCGCTGGCACCGGGCGCTGGCCGCAGCGCCTCAATGCTGCCCTGCCCGGGACGGCCCGGCCCTCGCCCGATGACTTCGCCAGAGACGCCGCTCTGCCCGCAGCGGCACAAAGGGGAACGGCCGACCTGAACACAAAAGACCAAAGCTCGCCATTTTGGAAACAGTTTCTGAATAATTACATTTCCTTGGTGCATTTTTTTCTAAAGCAGAACATCTTTTTTTTTTTTTTTTTTTTAATGTTTATTTATTTTTGAGAGACGGAGAGACAGAGTGTAAGCTGGGGAGAGGCAGAGAGAGAGAGAGAGAGGGAGACACAGAACCCGAAGCCGGCTCCAGGCTCCGAGCTGTCCGCACAGAGCCCGACGCGGGGCTCCAGCTCACGAACGGTGAGATCATGACCTGAGCTGAAGTCAGACGTTCAGCCGACAGAGCCACCCAGGCGCCCCCTAAAGCAGAACATCTTTAAGATACTTCTCTCCAGCACTACGGAAAAGTTTAAACCTACACAGGTCAATAAACACCTGCAGGGAACCAGATTCACCAGCTGCTCCCATCTTAGTGTATTCGATTTACGGTAATTTTTCCCTTTATTGTCTCAAGAAGGCAGCAGAGCTCATCACTCTGCACACCTAAATAATTCCACCGCTGGTCCCTAAGAGGAAGGACAGTCCTTCCAACATCACCACACCCTCACTGCACCCAGAAAACAGTTAATTCCACAGCAGCCCATATCACTGCACACTCAGCTTTCTCCAACCGCCCCAAGAACGTCTGGTATAGATTTGATTTGGTTTCGTTTTAGAACGAAGACCTGATATAGAGATTCACTCACTGTATTTGTTATGTGCCTTTGGTTTTTTTGTTTTTTAAATACAAGGGCTTTTGATTTATGAACAATTCTAGGGCCCAAACCAGACTTTACCTGCTATAATACTCTGCCCTTATGGACTCTGGCCAGTGTCTTTCCAGGATCAAAAAGAAATGACTTTCCTTTAAGTACATTCATGAGAGAAACTGATCGCCCCCCTTTTTTTTTTTTATTAATTTAACTTAATTGTTTTTAATGTTTATTCATTTTTGAGAGATGGAGAGAGAACATAAGCAGGGGAGGGAGGGGCAGAGAGAGAAGGGGAGACACAGAATCTGAGGCAGCTCCAGGCCCCAAGCTGTCAGCACAGAGCCCAATGCGGGGCTCGAACCCACGGACCGTGGGATCGTGACCGGAGCCCCCTAGGCGCCCCACGCCCCCTGTTTTGGAGTTCTCCGTATCTCCATATTCTTAGGGGTGCTATTCCCATCTGATGGGGGAGAGATTCAGTCTGAAGCCGGGCCCAGCAGAGTGGCTCCCTGTGTCCACCCTTTTAGGCAGTTACCTCGTACAGCTTCTCATGAGCCTGACAGGTACTATCTGACCGATGGAGCACCAAATACGTATCATCTGAACGGTCCTTCAGAGAGACAACTTTTTACTTCCAATCCACCTACACTGGCTGAGTGCTCACACTCTAGGGATGACGCCGGACGTCATGAGAAACACCCGATTGACCGTGACCTTCCTCAGGGTGCTGAGGTTTCGAGGAGGAGGTAAGAAAACGAGGCCCCCGATCAACAGCTGGCAGACGAGGTGGTGAAATGGGACGGCAGGTCAGGGGACGGACGCACGAATACATCACACTACAGAAAACAGGGACAATCAGAAGGTACGCGTGATGTGCAAGCTTTACACTCGTCTCTTGACACCCTGACGTGGGGCAGAGGAGCGAGCCTGAGCTCAGACTCTGGCTCCTTCATTCTCCGTGGCCTGGGGCGAGAGGGTCCCCTCTTCTAGAACGCACGATGCTGGGCGGATTCCGTGAGGATGTGGCCCTGACCCCACACGCTCCATAAACACTGCCGCTCCTGGGACAGCCACCGGCGACAGCTTGGGGACTGTGCAGCTGGTGCCAGGGACAGGGGCCTTGGACTCGGCCTTACTGGCTGGTGACCTTGGGGAGGGGAGACACCAGCCCGTGTCCGGCTCACCTCCCAGGCGGGAACCGGTCAGTCGGGTGTTCACGAAAGTGCCGGGAAGGTGCTGCACGGTCAGAAGACAGCCACTGGGCAGCCGGATCTGACGCGTGCGACCAGAAGTCAGGCGAGAAGGACGAGGTACCCAGACCACTCTGCCCGCGAGGAGTCTGTCCCTTTCCGAGGTTTAAAAACACGCACACTCTTCCCGACTGTCCACCTCCTGTCTTTATGTTTCGTTGTTTTCTCACCATCGACATATTTTAGGGAAAAACCTTCTGGGAGTTTAGCTTCTGCTGCAAGGCAGGAGTCGTGACCAGAAAGCTCTTGCCACACCCGAGTTCAAGGGAAGACTCATTAACAAAAGGTGTGCAGCCTTGATGCAAATCCCCCTCCCTCCCCCCCCACCCCAAGAGAGCTGTCTCTGCGCTTACCTTCCACACGGTCTCACAAATACGAAACAATCCCACACTCAGGTCACTGCAGGCAAGCTCTAAAGGCGTAGCTCTAAAAAGCCACTTCAGAGAGAACGACAGGCACAGGGCACACGATGTCTGTGAAGCAAAAACCCTGAGCTGGCCAGATACACCATCCGGAGACAGGTGCACGGTCTGATCTTTTGAGGGGTCTTTCATTTT
This sequence comes from Panthera onca, assembly GCF_046562875.1. Classification (NCBI taxonomy): domain Eukaryota; kingdom Metazoa; phylum Chordata; class Mammalia; order Carnivora; family Felidae; genus Panthera; species Panthera onca. Next base: position 142,976,096 of record NC_138344.1, on the reverse strand, counting down.
TGGTCACCACTGGAGCGTTTTCCTGCCTCACCATGGGGAATGTGGATACTGCCGGGTATCGTCACATGACACAGGAGTGTTGGACGCCTGGCCAGCCACCTGCATCGGCCGCGGGTGTCTCTGGCCGTGCTAAGTCACCGGACAGAGTGGGGCAGGAAAGGAGACTCCCATGGTGCCCCTGCACATTTTACTCGTGAGAATACAAACTTCTCCGCAGGCAGACCTCAACTTGCCAGGAAAAATGGGTTTACGTGAAGGAATAATTTGCTCCTGAGCTCCCCCCAGGCCGCGGCTACTTCTCAGTCCTTCAAAGACGGACTCTCTGGCCATGAACATCTTCTTGGTTTGGCTATTCCTGCCTCAAACCTGGCTCTGGGAGTGACACGTATTTTACCACACTAACAGGCCATTGAGAAACTCAAGGGATGGTCTGCAACAGGGGTTGGCAAACTAGGTTCCGTGGGCCAGACGTGGCTCGCCACCTGTGTTTGCGAATAAAGCTTTACTGGAGCACAGACACGCCTATTCACTTACTTACTGCCTATGGCTGCTTTCGCGGCCAGAAATATTTACAGGCACGCCTCGTTTTACTGCGCCTCACAGATCCTGTGTTTTTTACAAATTGAGGGTTTGTGGCAACCCCGTGTTAGGTGGGTCTCTGGGTGCCGTTTCAGCACGCGGCTGACTCTGTCACTGGTGATTTGTGCAGTCTATCAAACTTCTCATCACTATAATTGTTCTGGTGATTGTGCTCAGTGATTATCATCTGCAGAAACCTCAGGTGATGGTCAGCGCTTTTCAGAAATAAAGTTTTTTTTTTTTTTGGTAGCTCCATCCTTAATTGTCATTTTCCAGTATTCGTATTACTGTTCTTTTGGAAGGAAAGAAAATGAGCCTTTGGAGGAAATATGCCCAAAGACACTCTAGGGCTATAGATTCCCCATTCCAAGAAAAGATCCCAAAAAGGGGATTTGGACTTGGGGTGGATCCCTGGATGCAGTGTTTTGTGTAAGCAACTAAGTATTTTTAAACGAACGCACAAGCACGCACTGTTGTTTTTTCTGACAGTAACAGAACATAAAAGCAACGTAACTTTATTTTTAAAAAATTTTTTTTAATGTTTATTTATTTTTGAGACAGAGAGAGAGAGAGCGCATGAACGGGGGAGGGTCAGAGAGAGAGCGAGACACAGAATCCGAAGCAGGCTCCAGGCTCTGAGCTGTCAGCACAGAGCCCGACGCGGGGCTCGAACCCACGGACCGTGAGATCATGACCTGAGCCGAAGTCAGACGCTTCACCGACTGAGCCACCCAGGCGCCCCGAAAGCAACATAACTTTTACGTGCACTGGAAAACCAAACAATTCATCTGACTTGACCGAACGCCACAAGAGCTTTACGGCAGTAGCGGTCTGGGAGGGAACCGCAGTGACGCTGAGGTGCACCTGTGCTGTCCGGCCCTTTGCTGAGAAAGTGCCGATCCCAGGCTACAGCTGAGCTTTCAATACGCTGGACACAAGAGTCTATTTAAATCTGAGGGAACGATAATGAAATGACATCAAAAATCCAGTTTCTGAGCTGCACGAGCCACATCCGAAGTGCCCCACAGCCAACACATGGCAGGGGCCACGGCAGCGGCCACCATGGAGGGCACCGATGGCAGGCAGTCCTCTTGGACGGCGCTGGAAGCACAGGATTTAAGTCATCGAGCTAAATTTACAGCCATCAAGTTCAGGTGACGCTCTCTCCTTCTACAGACAGACAAGTTTATATAAGTTCCAATAATATGTTCCTCGCCCACTTGAACTTTTTAGGGTATGCGAATTCACCGTATTAATTGCAAACTCCAGGTTACTTAACAGAAGGTAACGATCACACCCACTGGGACTACTAATCAGTTTGGGATCCTGTTGATTTATTTGTTTACTTGACTGCCCCACCCCACAGGGGACTGTAAACTCGGAAAGCTGGAACAGTGCTGGCTTCAGGTTCTGAGTTAGGGACCTGCTTGGCATGTGGTGGTGGGGAACTGATAAATATTCGTAAGATAAATGAAGAAATGAACCCTGGGCACAAAGCTGCCATATACAAGAGGCCACAGAGACAGATGAATGTCGATAAGGCACTGGGAAAAAGCACACGCATAATCCTGTGGCAAAAGGTTCGCAAACTGCCGAGATTTGTATTTAAAGAAATTTTTTTTAACGTTTATTTTTTAATTTTGAGAGAGAGACAGAGCGTCAGAGGGGGAGGAGCAGAGAGAGAGGGAGACACAGAACCCGACGCAGGCTCCAGGCCCTGAGCTGTCAGCACAGAGCCCGAAGCGGGGCTCGAACCCACAAACTGTGAGATCATGACCTGAGCCAAAGTCGGACGCTTCACCGACTGAGCTACCCAGGAGCCCCCAAAATTTCTATTTTAACATAAGTTTGTTTTTTAAAAAACGATGACTAACAAAACAAAACAGCTGCCTGCATTTGGATTCTGGCCCGACCACATGTGGGTCTTGTGACCTTGGAAGGTCATTTTCCCTTCGGTGTGGAAGACCCCTCTTCCCTAAATGGGAATGGGGGGGAGGGGGAGAGGGGCACCCACAGAGGGGAGGTAGCCCTCGGCACCACCCCCTCCTGGTGGCTACCTCTCCCCACCATCCTCCCGCCAGCCCCCGCCAGCCCCTGCCCCAGCATCCGTCCTGCACCAGGGCCCCTGCGTGGGTCTCCCACAAAACTGGTGGCTCTGGGGTGGGGCCGTGCCTTTCTGTCTCGTTTCCTGACCCTCAGCACGGGTAACACACAAGAGAGCGGCTGATCGGATGTTTAAGGGGTGGAGAATCTGAAAACCAGCAGAAGTAAAACAAATCTTGCTAAGCAGCACACGAACATACATGCTTGCCCTAAAAACTATGAGTCAACAAAGTGTTCTTCAAGTTTTGAAATTAGAAATCATTCCACTGTTTGAATTAAAAGTTAGTTTTAGGTCCCTAAAGGTTATCCCTTCTTAAAAACTAAGGTCTCTTAATACACTTCACTACCTTTTCCTCCCACAATCAGAAAATAACCAACCAGCTATTTGACCAACAGCAAAAAATCCAACCTGACTATAATAAAGTCTAGGAATAATAATAATAATAATAATAAAAAGAAATCAGTGTGGTATAATACGTAAAATCAAATGATTCCATTTCAGAGTTATCTCAGTACAGAAAATGACTAGGATATTAAGTATTAAGTGTCAAATAAAATCAGGAAAAGCTCACAAACCAAAAAAATCTGTTATTTGTATCTTAAAAAACTATAAAAAACGTCTTTTAGATGCAATAAAATTATCTTACTGCTAATGAGTCAGTATTTAAAGGACTAACTTAAATCTAAACACAATTACATTTTGTTTTTACCCGTTTGGTTCCTGTATAAAAGTGTCTAAATGCTGTCTGTGGTCAACACTCTTTTCTGGGCACACGCTGTAAAACAATGAATGTGTAGCCCAACCTACAGGTTGGTCACCGTGGGTATGAATTTTCACCGGCTTTATTAAAGAGGGTTTGGAGAGAAAAGCAACACCCATTTTATTCCAACCGATTGAGTGTTCGTGCGGTTTATCTGCCCTGGATACACCCTAGGATCTGAAAAATCTTGTCCGGCATTTTAGTCATACGGACTATTAGTCACCTAGAAATATTGCCCCCACCCTTTCTTGACACGGGTCCCTGGAGGAGACTGTGACAGTTACAACTGATTTGTTAGGGCGTAGCTGTGACAATATACATTTTAATTTAAAGTGTTCTGGTAAAGCTTAACATCCATTTTCTGTTCTCTCAATTATGAACAAAAAAACTTATATAACAAATGTTTTAAAATGCCAACTAAGAGTAAGTATACTGCTACCCTGATGCTTCTATTTTAATGAAATTATTATTAATTACCATGGTAATGGTGTTTTTCAGCTAAATTCGGCCCCCCCAGTTTTGTGTAAACCACAAGTAGCACACTGTAATTATTAAAAGTCAGATCTCAGTACACACGGAAAACTTGTTGCCATTTTAAATCTTAAAGCCAAATGTCAACACAGAGCCTGTTGAAATGCAAAATATTTCCTACTGTCCCACGGACCCGCTAACATCTCAGGAATTATGACCCCACAATAGATCTCGGCATCTCAAAGCACGAGCGAGCGGGTTTCTGGCTGAGGCTTGCACTGCACCGCAAGAATGAACACAGCCCTTTGAAAGGAAGTTCTTTCTGCGATCGCTGCTGCATATTTTCAGCTCATGTTGATTTTAGCCGATCCCGCCCCCCCGCACCCCCCTCCCCACCCGCCGAACCCCGAGAACCCCTCGCAGCGCCCGGCAACACCGAGGCAGCGGCAACTCCGCGGCCGGGCAAGTTGGCCCCGCGCTGCCGCCCGCCACTCCTTCCCACCTCCACCCAATACCTTCCCCGGGCAGTGACTTCACATCCTTTGACATCAGCACGGCTCGGGGAGGGGGAGGGGAGGGCCAGCAGACGGCAGAAAAACCAGCTTCGAACTCTGCGTGCCAGGCCTCGGTCGAGACTGGGATTCCGGGAGTAGTTGGTCCGACGCCGAACGGAGCCGCGGTGACACAGCCGAGCCCCCCCACCCCCACCCCGCCCCCCGCGGGGTCGGCGGCCGGACGCAGCGGCTCCGCCGGCGGGGACTTCCTGCTCCTCTGATCCGAGGCACAATAGCCATTTATTAACTAGCCCCGGAAGGTTCCGATTCGGCGAGACACACAATAACTTACCCCGAATGTGGAGCAGGGCCACGGGCTGGAAGGGCCCGTTGGAGTTCGCCGCGTCCACCACCATCCTGCTGCCCGCTTTATTACATGTCCACATCTAGACTCCAGCGGGAGAGGCAGTGTACTCCTTAAGGCAAGAAAGCAGCCTCCATTTTAGTTTAAAAAAAAAGACAAACTGAAGCTCTGCAGCTGGAGGGAACTGGCCGCCCCGTGATGTCAGCGGGCTCGGCGCGCGCTGATTGGCCGGAAGCTGCAACTTAAAATGACACTAAAAAAACTGCAATTGGAGAGAGCGCCCTGCTCGGCTGTCAGGGTGCGCGGACCCGGCGCGGCTCCGGGCTCCCGCGGCCTCGCTCGGTGCGGACCTTCGGCCCCCGGGGCCGGGCTCCGAGGCCGCCAGCCCCACCGGCCCGGGGGGCCGACGTTCTGCGAGCCGGGAGGGCGAGAGGGCGGGCGGGCGGGGCGGGGCGGGGGAGGGGGGCGCGGGAGCCCCGGTGCCCGTCGCCCCCGGGGGTCAGAGGTGCGCGGCCGCCTCTGCTCCCGGCTCCCTGCGCTCCCGGCGCTCCCGGCTCCGGCCCACGGTTCCCGCGCCGGCACCCGGCTCCGTGATGTTCCAGCCAGGGGCTGGGCCAACATTATGCAACCCCCCCCGCCCCCCCGTCGCCAGTGTGGGCTGGCGCTCAGCCTGTCCTACCAAGTTACCAGCCCAGCCGATCCCCGAACGCCCGCTTCTCTCCAGATAGAGGTCTCTTACTGGGAAAATTCAGTGAAAAAAATCATATGGACAAGGAAAGCCTCCTTAAACTGAACGACCAGGAAGTGCTACAAATTAAGGGGGTTAAAAAGAGAAAGCCAGAAAATGAAATGCACTCTCCATTTATGTATGCCGAAGAGGTCAACACAGTAGGTACTTTTAAGTTTTTATTTAATTTTTTAAAGTTAATTTATTATTTTGAGAGAGAGAGCGCGTGCAGGAAGATAAGTGGGAGAGGGGCAGAGAGAGAGACAGACAGACAGACAGAGACAGAGAGAGAGAGAGAGAGACTCCTGAGCAGCCTCCACACGTGGGGCTCGAACTCACAAACCTGGAAATCATGACCTAAGCCAAAGTTGGATGCTCAACCGACTGAGCCACCCAGGCACCCCTTATATTTTTAGAGATTCAAGTTTAAACATTTTAGACTAAAAAGGATATTTCACTTATTTTTATGGGACTAATTTCAGAGGCTATTATTTAGATCTTAGTTTCTTGGCTTCAAAAAGAGTTAATGTAAAAAGCTGTTCCAAGGAGAAAGACATCGTCTCTGGAGTATGAGGCGATTGAAGACATGACTCCCTAACAACAAGAAATATTACTACCAGCTCCAAGTAAAAACAAGCTATAAGAGAAATATCTGGCAGGGGTGCCTCAGTGGCTCAACCAAGAGTGTCCGGCTCTTGATTTCAACTCAGGTCATGATCTCACGGTTCGTGAATTTAAGCCCGTGCACTGGTGGCACGGAGCCTGCTTGGGGTTCTCTCTCTCTCTGTCTCTCTGCCTCCCTCCCCTGCTCATACTCTCTCTCTCTCTCTCTCTCTCTCTCTCTCAAAATAAATAAAAATAAACTTAAAAAAAAATCTGGCAGGTACAACTGAAAAAAAACCTCCTCACTTCTTCACACACAACTAAGTCTGTCCAAACCACACCCATGTCCTCTCACACAACTCCCTCCGCCCACCTGCCCCACTTGTAAACAAGAACGCAAAAGCCCTTTGGTTCCTAAGCATAATTCACAATAGTAAGAAGCCCCCGAGACACAGGTGGGGTTAGCAGTTACATCTGTGGGCTGGCCCTCGATCCATTTCAACGAGTGAGTGAACAGCTATGATCCTCCAGGAGTGTTTAGTAAGGCCCCCTCACCAGCAAGAATGCAGTCTTTACAATGTGCGTCGATATCGATCACAAAAATAAGTAAGTAAAGGCAAATCAGATCCCACCCCTGCCTCCCCTCTTCCCGGAGCTGAAGGATGCTGCTAGCCTCCAGAGCTGGCCGTGCGATTATTTATAACAAGCGACGGGTCCAGGCCTTCACCCCCTGTGCAGACAGCCGCACACCTGCCTGGTTCCTCTGCTGCTGAACAGCAGACACGCTTTAGCAAAAGCTGCCTGTGCTTTGAGTCAGGTTAATGTGGAATTTAAATTCTGACCAGATCCTCTGGGTTGTCAGATCACCGGAGGGATGGCTCTCCCAGGATCACCACCACCTTCTCACCCAGGGAGCGATGCCGGGTGAACTCAGACATGTGTGCAATTAGGAACGAGGTGTGCTTGGTAAAGGGGTCCAGAAGCAGATGCTTCCTGCGGATCTGCACTTTAAAACCAGACAGGGGCGCCTGGGGGGCTCGGTCAGTTAAGCATCCGACTCGATCTTGGCTCAGGTCGTGATCTCATGGTTCGTGGGTCTGAGCCCCGCGTGGGGTTCTGCGCTGACGGCACGGAATCTGCTTGGGATTCTCTCTCCCTGCCCCTCCCCTGCACACGCACAGACCCTCAAAATAAATTTAAAAAATTAAAAAAAGAGAGCTGCCCTCAAATAATCTCTTTAATATGAGACGAGAAGGGGAAATGTGCCCGTCCCAAGACTGTGCTGATGAGCCTAAAGTGAAGAAATAAGGGGGAAAGACTCCTAGAATCTTTACATAAAGTATACAAATGAGAAGTCAATGAAAAAGGGAGGACATTTCCTTGATGTAGTTTTCTTAATGATCTCAGATCAAAGGATCTCAGCTCTATTAGTGATTTCCCCCCATGCTCTTTTGAAGCCTTGTACACATGAAGTAATTCCTTAAAGAACGCCAGGACTGTGATCTGGAAATCACCAAGGAAACACACCCTAAATACAAACAAGCAAACAAATAAGTAATACGGGGAGAGGAAAAAACACCTGAGGAAGTATCCAGAGGGCATGTCCTGGGCCGGAAGCATAAATACTATACACATGCTGGTGTTAATTTTTCCCCAGACTGATTTATAGGTTTAAAGCAATTCCAGTCAGCATTTGGTTGGGTCTCTATTTTTCTGACACATTTTTTCTTGACAAAGCGATTCTACAGTTGAAACATAAGAAGCAAGAGGATGAGATTACTTCTGAGGACGGCTAGTCTTACCCACTGTAAAGCTTGGGAATTAATGCTGGTGTGATGGGGGCCTAAGAGGTCAGCGAGGCGGAGGCAACAGCCCCCAAGGCAGTAAGCACAGACACCCCAGTGTATCCTGTGACAAAGATGAATCTCGAGTCAGCGGGAAGGGGAAGATTAGCTGCATGACGGGTTGGCTATGTGGGGATCAGTCCGTTTAAGTCTTCCCATAAATAAAATAAAATCTGAGGTCAGTTCAGTAAGAAACAAACCCAAATCCTTCCCTCTCCCCAACCCCCACAGCTTTCAGAAAGGAAGTGAATATGAAAAGAAAAGGACATTTAGGGGCACCTGGGTGGCTCAGTTGGTTGAGCATCTGACTCTTGATTTCAGCTTAGGTCATGATCCCAGGGTCGTGGGATCGAGCCCCATGTCAGGCTCCATGCTGAATGAGGAGCCTGCTTAAGAGTCTCTCTCTGTCCCTCCCCCATACACGCCCACTCTCTCCCTCAAAATAAAGAAAGAAAATACATTTTAAAAAGGACATTTAAAAACAATGGGCAAACCCTGAATGGATACTGTTCACATTAAAAAATTTACAAATTTCTGTATGTTCCCCTCAAAAAACCAGAGGAAATATAAATGCCATAAACACGGGGAGTTAATAATCAACTACAGTTAATTATAAAAAAAACAACAACAAAAAACCAGGGCCTCGATGCTGTAAAGAACCACAACTGATCAATAATTGTATGAAAAAGTATTTCCTTGCCTATTAAATCAGGAATCATTTTAAAAAATGATAACTACTCAATACTGGTAGAGGCATGTTGTGACCCTGCCAACAAATCTATAAACTGTTTTGATCCTTTTGGAAAATAACCTGGCAATATGGATCAAGAGTCTTCAGGTAATTTTGCCCCTGGGAATCTATTCTAGAGATGTGTCTATTCCAGACATGTCGTAGCGGGGCGCGCATCACACGTTAAAATTTTTAAAAAACTGCTAAAACGCACATGAGGTGAAATTTACCGTCTTAACCATTTTCACTCCCGGTGTTCAGCTCGTGTGGTTTTAAGCACATTTACACCGTTTTGCAGCCGTCGCCACCGTCCATCCGCAGAGCTTCATCCTGCAAAACTGGTACTGTCTGCAGTAAACACTAACTCCCACCCCCACCCCCGGCACCCCCCCGTCCTAGTCTCTGTGACTCTGACTACCCCGGGCACCTCCTCCAAGCGGGATCATGCGCGTGTGTCCTTCTGTGACGGGCGTACTTCGCTCTGGGACGTCCTCGAGGTCCATCCACGTGGCGGCGGGTGTCAGCGCCTCCCCCCTTTGTACGGCTGGATGATGTTCCGCTGCGTGACCGGACCGCGTGTCGTCCCGTCCATCCACGGGTGGACACGCTGGGCTGCCTCTGCCTCCGGGCTAGTGTGAATAAAGCCGCTGCAACGCGGGTGTGCGAGGATCTATCTTAAGTCCCTGCTTTCAGTTCCTTGGGGTGCACGCCCAGAAGTGGGATTGCTGGAACTTACGGTGTTTCTGCGTTTACCTTTCTGAGGAACCTCCATGCTTTTGCTCACAGCAGCGGCACCAAGCCTGTTACATTCCCACCAAAAGTGCACGAGGGCTCCAGTTTCTCCACATCCTCACCAGCACTTGTTATTTTCTGTGGTTTTTTTTGATCCTTTGACAGCAGCCACACTAACAGATGTGGAGTAGTATCTCACTGTGATTCTGATTAGCGTTTTCCTAACGATTAGTGATGCTGATCATGTTTTCATGTGTTTACTGACCATTTGTGTATCTTTTTCGGAGATCTGTCTATTCGAGTCCTTTTTCCGTTTTTAAATCGGGTTTTCTTGTTGAGTTGGAGGAATTCTTTGTAAATTCTGGATATTAATCTGTTATCAGATGAACGATTTCCAATTTTTTCCCCATCCTGTGGGTTGCCTTTTCACTTTGTTGACTGTTTTTTGAGGCACAGAAATTTTATTTTTTGCTTCATCAAACAATTTTAATCAAGTTAATGGTAAGCTGTAAAAGTGCAATGGCATGAAGAGCCCATATTCTACATGTTTAAATTATTTTCCATGGTCTTTACTTGTCAGGTGTTGGACGTGGGACCCACTCTCGAATCTTCTTTCTAGTGGTAGAATAAGGTACATTGTCTGGAGTGCCGCTCACATTCAACTTATGGTTTGTCCAAATGAATTTACGAGCAGTAGGTGGTTCTGTTGTTGGAGGATCATCGGTCACAGAGCGAGGCCAACAATGCCATTCAGGAGACGCCCGTCCACATCCCGAGATGCGTTCTGGCCGTTTATTTCAGTAGTATACGTAACCCACTGGTGATGGCCAAAAAGCAGATTGTTGTCCTCATAGTATTTGTTTCCATATTGGTCTCCCCCCACTAATGTACCAACCCTCACATCGTTGGCCCTGAAGAAAATTCTAGATAGCTGTGGAGGCTGCCGTGGCCGCTGACCTGCTGTAGCCTGTGTTTCAGGACCCACGAGATCTCCATCGTGTCCCGTGGGCCCAGCCTCCCGGGTGCGACGCTCAAAATGCACTTGGCAGCGTGGAACCGACCACAAAAGATTCCCCACTAAATTTTGATGTAGTCCAACTTAACTTTTATTTTTGTTGCCTGTGCTTCTGGCGTCATTTAGAAGAAATCAGTAGCAAGTTCAAGGGCATGAAGCTTTTCCTCTATGTTTTCCTCTAATGGTTTATGGTCTTAGCTCTTCTATTTAGGTCTCTGATCCACTTTGAGTTACCTTTTGTGCATGGTGTGAGGTAAGGGTCTAACTTCATTCTTTGCATTTGGATATCCAGTTTATCTAGGGCCATTTGTTGGAAAGACTGTCCTTTCCCCACTCAGTAGGGAAAACCATTCAACCATCTATGGGAGGGTTGATTTCCAGGCTCTCTAGTCTCATCCATATTGGTGAATATACCTGTCTTTATGCTGGCACCACACTGTTCTGGTTACTTTGCAGAAATTTTTGAAATCAGGAAATTTAAGACCTCCAAGTGTGTTCTTCTTTCTCAAGACTGCTTTGGCCATTGGGGGTCCCTGCAGATTCCATGCAAATTTTAGAATGGATGTTCCTATTTCTGGAGAAAAATACGATTAGGATTTTGATAAGGATTGCACTGAATCTGTAGGTCTCCTTGGTCAGTACTGACGTCCTAACAATGCTGCCTTCCAACCTATGAACACAGGGGTCTTTCCGTCTACTCGTGTTGTCATCAGTGCCTTTTGGCAACGTTTTGTTGTTTTCAGTGTACTAGTTTTTTATCTCCTTGGTTAATTCCTAATAACTTTTTTTGAGAGCATCAGATTTTTGTGATTCCAAAATACTACTACCTTAACGTCAAAGGGATTTTCCCACACAATGAAACATTAGACATCCATCAAAAATAGTTATAAATATGTAAAATGAAAATAAGTGAATAGGGGAGTCTATAACTTTTCAGAAATAGTATGATCATAAGATGAAACACTCCCAAAATATGAACCACAGTCACTGTTGAGTGTTACGACAGCGGGTGGCTTTTCTTTCTGAAGTGTCTGTATCTCTCTCAGCATTGATCAAATAAGCACATACTACTATGATAAAAGTTAAACATGATGGTTTTTAAAAAGACGCATAGGTTAAGCTAGCACGGGGGAAACCCTTAATGAATGCCGCCCGTTGGCTTGTAGGCTAAGAACAGAGAATGGGCTGTGATGAGCACCCAGGAACTACGATCCCGAAGGTTTCTTCCTTGTGCTGTGTAAAGGAGCTCCTGTACGTAAAACACACAAACAAAAATTGGCCTAAATCAGGCAAGACAAACTGAACCGACGAACTAGAGGCTGTGGACTCCCTCCCGGCCTCAAAGAATGAGTCACGGACTAGTTACTTTTGCCACCATCTCTGCCACTTCTGCACCGAATCTATACGCTCACTACAACTACCAGGGTCCAACCTGTCTCTGGAGCACCGTCTTCGCTGCGGAGACCAGCCCAGGAGAGGCTCCGAATGCAGCCACGCCCCTGGCACCGCGACCAAGTTGTCGCCACCCTGACTACCCCAGGATGGTTCTCATCTCACCCGGAAAAGGGGGCGTACGTGATCCTCTACCTCCTCGGGTGTCAGGAGGTGCCAATGTCACAGACGGAGTAGACTACGTGCTGGGCTCGGGAGGGACTGGCTCCAGCCATTCCGGCTGAAAGCCGTGCACACCGCAGCACTCCAAGATCATGGCCTTTACCAACAATGCTTCGGAAAGATCCCCGGGCCGCAGGAGGACAGCGCAGCAGAGCCGATAGGGGATCTCTGCGACACTGCCCACCCCCGCTCCAGAAGCCTTCCTACCCCCTCCCTGGGCCACAGGCTCCCTCCCCCTGCCAGTCCCTGGACGGTGCCTGGCAAACGGCAGGTGCATCAGCGAACGCCCCAAATGACGGACGACTCAAGCAGTAACACCAATTCTGTTCTGATCCTATAAACCCCTTTCCTGCTCTTTGAACCTCTTCCCTGTAGTACATAACTAGGAGGGGCACGCCATCTAGTTGCCTGGATGGTAACACTTCCCATCCCCCGGGTGCACAATCCGGGTCTCCCGCTGCCCCCTCCTGCAGCACCTGTGAGCGGTCGACCTGCCCTCCATGCCCCCCACGATGGCCTCCCTACTGGTCTCTAACTCTCCCTCCACCACCCAACCCCGCCCTCCCTGCTGCTACAGCCCCGGGGGGTGGGGGGGTGGGGGGGGGAAGGGCCTGAGCTAATGCCCACGGAGGAAGGGCACCTTTCTGGGTGCACACAGCCCTCCTCCGTGCGGCCTCCCATCAGAGATGCCAGTGCAAACATCTTTGTGCGGTACAGAAGTGAAGGTTAAAAACAACAACCACAACCCGAATTACTCTTTTTATTCTCTGGTTCCTCTGTCGTTTTGTTTTGGTCTTTATTTAAAAACAAACTGCCTGTAAATACATCCCACTGATTTTATTTCTGCTTTAGCAATTCTGAATAAAACTTTCCAGTTTTCATTTCTAAATTTAGCTTAAGGTTTTATTTTTCATCTCCCAGGCAATTTTGCAGGCAAATTAAATATGCTCATATTTTAGTCAAGAAGTTTTACAGCTTTCTTTCATTGAAAAGCAAGTTGTTTTTGAACCTCGAGAATGGCAGTGTCGCACGGCGTGGCCGTTGTGCTGGCCGGCACTATCTTTTTTTTTTTTTTTTTTAAACTGGAAGCTGTAGGACCGCGGATGATGTACGTTTCGTTGGGCAAGAGAGCTAACCTAAAACAGTTGGCTTCACTTAGAGTTTAAAATAGACTTTTTCCTTAGGCAGATCAAAGATACCTAGCATTCAGCTGTGTTCAAAGGTTGCCAGGGAACTTCTGCTTGCCAACAGCAAGGACAAAGGGGCAGGCGCTGGTCGCCCTGTCCATGGGAGCGAGTCCTGTGAGTGGACAGCGTGGACGGGCTGGTCCCCGGGCACGGCCAGCAGGGGGACGTGGAGGAGCCCAGGGAAAGCTCACCCCGAGCACTTGCTGTCACTGTCCCCACAGCTGGGCCGGGAACCTTTAGAGCCAGAACAGGTGCTCACAGAAGGCAGGGCACCCACCCTGGGTGCCTCCAGCATGCACGATAGATTAAGGTGCTCTCACGTCAGCTCTTAAGAGCAAACCTCCTTGTACACGGAAGAGCCGGCGGGGAGTTAGGGGGGGTGTGTGTGAGCCTGGACTGGTCTCCTCATGAGAGGGGACGTCACCGCAGCTCTCTGGAAACTGAAGAAGCGAGGAAGGAGCAGGCAGAGGGCTCGAAGGCCCTTCCGTTCCTTCCGTAAAGTGTGTCTCCTGCATCCTTGGCAGATGCTGGCCTGGGCAGCAGCACAGCTCTGCCCTTGGTGACACGCTGCACGAGAGGAACACGGGTGGACAGTGAAGTTAACACGTGCAGTGTGTTCTGCAACCCGAGTGTCCACCAGCGGACAGATGGACGCACGAACTGTGGTCTAGCCGTTCGATGGAGCATGTTCAGCCTTGAAAAGGAAGACTGAGCCTGGGTGGCTCGGTCGGGTAAGGGTCCGATGATTTCAGCTCAGGTCATGATGTCACGACGCATGAGATTCGAGCCCCGCGTCGGGCTCTGCGCTGACGGCATGGAGCCTGCTTGGGATTCTCTCTCTCTCCCTCAAAATAAATAAACTTTAGAAAAAAACACCAAGAGGGGCGCCTGGGTGGCTCAGTCAGTTAAGCATCTGACTTCGGCTCAGGTCACGATCTCGCGGTCCGTGAGTTCGAGCCCCGCGTCGGGCTCTGTGCTGACAGCTCAGAGCCTGGAGCCTGTTTCAGATTCTGTGTCTCCCTCTCTCTGACCCTCCCCCATTTATGCTCGGTCTCTCTCTGTCTCAAAAATAAATACACTTAAAAAAAAAAAAAACCCAAGAAACAGAAGGAGAAACCCTGTCACAGGCTACAACGTTGATGACCCCTGAGGACACTAGGCTGAGAGAGAGAAGCCAGACCCAGCAGGACCAATTCTGTATGATTCACTTCCCGGAAGGGTTGAAATCCTAGGGCCAGAAGTAGAAGGCAGTTGCGGGGCTGGGGGAGGGCGGTGGGAGGCGCGGGTGAGCAGGGGCAGGTCCAGACGGGGATGAGGAGAGGGAGGTGTGGGCGCACAGCACCACGGGCATATTTAACGCCACCGAAAGGGTCACTTGTGAGTGGTTAAAACGACAAACACCATGCTATGACTATTTTGCCACAATTAATACAAAAAGAGAGAAGGCAGAGGCCTGGGCCAGGGTGCTTCAGGACACAACGGAGCAGGAAGGCACGGCGGGGCGCGGTGGCTGCCTCTGGGGAAGGCAGAGACGGAGCAGAGCCAGCGTCTAGGGCCGCGAGGGACCGGACGGAGGATGGGAACACCCAGGGAATGGCGTGTGCGTGTTGGTCGCGAGCGGAGTGTGAGGTGCTGTGGGAAACCCCGGCGGGGAAGGCCCGAGCCAGACTAAGTGGGAGGTGACAGCTGGAAGAAGACTGCCAGGCTCTTCTCCGAGGGGGTGGCCAGAGCACAGGGGGCAGAGGCCAGACTGACCCCGGCAGCGACAGCCAGGCCCGTGGCCCGAGGAGGGCGGACAGCGGGGTGTCTGAGAAGGGCCGGGCCGGCTGAATTGGCGCCAGCTCTCGGTCACGCGCGAGGGTGGCCGTGGTGGCGTGTCTGCGGCCCAGCCGCTGACGGAATGTGGCCACGCGGGGCCTGAGTGCGAAAAGCGTGGTGGATTGTGGGTCGGCTGGCTCCCCGAGGGCCAGGGCCGCCGTTGGTCGTTGTCATTTCCCTGAGCACCTCCCCGTGCTCCGGACAACCCAGACGGTCAGGAAATATTTGCTGTGAACTGGCATCTGCCTCGCCGCGCCTGGGCCATCTCCTCTGTTACTGTGGGCCACCAGGAGCAGATGCAGAAATCCAAGCACGTGGCAGGAGACAGGACTGATGGGGGCAGTTTCTCAGCCCACCAGAATTAGGGCAGGCACTCTGGCACCTTCTCGCTCTCCATGGTCGTGTTCTTCGACTAATGGCCACGAGGCAAGCTCCCTCTAAATACAGGCACGGTTCATCTCTAGGCAGTAAAAGTGACCCGCTTGTATGGCAAAGTTTTCAGTTGTATCAGAAACTGAACTGCTTTGAATACGGCTGAAGTATTGAATTTTCACACAAGGAAGGCAAGAAATAGAAGATTTTCACTGCAGTTCAAAAGCCAAGTTTTAGGAATTAACGTAAATTCTCCCAACAATAGTGTAACAACTTCTTTCACAAAAGGCCAAGCGCTTAGCAACTCAAAATTTCTGCCCCAAGGTCACAATTGCGGTGAAGTCCCAGTTGCTTCTCTAGGACTTGACTACTTCTCCCAGGCTCTTACAAGCTGCTTGATCGATTTACTCCTCCCACACGGCAGTCAAAACATCTCCCTTCACTTGGCATCTGAACACTTTACCTTCCAGACCAAAAATGGTGAAGGAAGGGACTAACTCAGGGAAATCTCTGAATGGAAAGGCCCGAAGTCTACATTCAGCCTCACTGTTAAATGAATAAAAACAGGAAATACTATTCTCCACGTAACAAATGACTCAAGATTTTAAACGACCCCAGGATTGAAAAGGTGCAATGGGACAGACGTCTCATCCGCTCTGGGAAGAGCGTGTCTGGGGCCACAGCATCTGGGCGGTATCACATAGGCTTCGATCCAATACCTCCTTTCTCTGCGTCCAGCTTCAGAAAAGCTTCAAAGACGCGAACAATGAAAAATTTACATTACAGCGCAAAACCTGTAATGGCTGAAAACCTAGGATCACCACAGAATAATAAACGGTTTTTAAAAAATCCCGCTTCCTTGGTATGCCTGGGCGCCTCAGTTGGCTGAGCGCCAGACTCTTGATGTCAGCTCAGGTCATGATCTCACAGTTCGTGTGACTGAGCCCCATGTCGGGCTCTGTGCTGGCAGTGTGAGCCTGCTTAGGATTCTCTCTCTCTCTCTTTCTCTCTGCCCCTCCCCTGTGTGCGTGCTGTCTCTCTAAATAAAGAAACATTGAAAAAAAATCCTGCTTCTATTTCCATTAAAGTCAGGAACAAGACAAACGTGCCCACTTGCACCACCACATGTAACGTCTTATGGGAATTTTCAGCCAACTCAAGAGGAAGACACCAGAGGTAATTAGGAACAAAAAGGTGAGGTTATCTTTTTTTTTTCCTTTTAGTAGGCTCTATGCCCAACGTAGGGCTTGAACTCACGACCCTGAGATCAAGAGCTGCATGCTGACTGAGCCAGCCAGGTGCCCCGCCCCAGAGGTGAGATTATCTTCACATGCAGATCTAACCAGGTACCTGGAACATCCAAAAGAATCAGCTGAAAAACTACTGCAAACAGTAAGACAATTCAGCGAGAAAGCAGGATGTGAAAGCAAGACACAGAAATCAACAGCCTTTGCGTAAATAATTAACAACTACTTAGAAGACACTCACAATAGCAACAATAACAGAATATCTAGGTACAAACCTAATAAGAAAGGGGAACTTTAAAAAACCTAAAAGGAAATGAAAGTGGCCTTCACAGAGCACACTCTTACGTAAGAGGATGCAAACTTCCTAAAGAGGCCATCCTTCCCGGACATTTAAAAAGGTGATGAGATCCCAATAAAAACACAACTGCTTTTTCTGCAATGAAATGAGCCAATTCAAAGTGCCTAGCGTTTGTAATAATATCAGTATTGTTGTTGTGAATGATTTTAATAGGATATAGCAATAATTACGTCAACGATGTTAGAAACCAAGATTTTCAGTGTAAAAGAGATAAAACTGAAAATTCAAGAAACGTGTGAAAATACCGTACTATTAGAGTTGAACTGAAAATGTCAGTAAGAAAGCACGACTAAAATGTACATGTATTTATATACCAACTCCCTCCGCTGACAGCACTTAAAAGCAACATCAGTCCAATAGCAACAATCACCCCCGGCACCCAGATTTTGGTCTCTAAAACCAATCCCCACTGAAAGAAATCAGGACTCTCTGAAAACGGCCGATTCCGGGTCTGGGACAAGGAAGGTACAAAATGAGGCTGGGGGACATCTTACTGTCTCAGAAATCAAGGAATCAAAAATAAATGCATCCATGTCAAAAAACACACACGGGAGTTAGCCCGAAGGATACCCAATGCTTAAAATTATGTATCTGCACATCAGAAAGGATAACAATTTTAGTAGGTTGAAGCACACTGAAATCAATGGGATCTCTAAGTTCATAACGATATTCAAAAAAGAGAAAACCAGAAAAAAATCTTTAGGTTTTCACCGTTTGAGGGAAATTGGTAACTAAAAGGCAGAACATCAAGCCCGTCCTGACTTCCAGTAGGAACTATGCGTCAAGGTAACCAAGTATCTCCAGTTGGTAGGAGACGGCTCTGCTTGAGGAAGAATGCCAGATCACGTGTTAAGTCTCCAGAGCCACTGCTGTCCTAAGGAAGCACGGTCGCATGGTGTATACAGCATTAGCGTACGGTTGGTGGCAAACAGACGCTGGCAGGATGCCAAAATATACCTTGCAAATCACCATCAGTACTTCTGGACAGTGCAGATGCAGAGGGAAGTGTCATCGTCTCACGGAGAGGTCAACCTGTCAGCACCCTAACACACTGTAAAATCTGGCATCACTTAGGACAGTCACCAGATCTAATGCGTATCTGGCACTGATTCCAGTCTCTCCTGCGTTACGCGGCATTCCATCCAATAAAAGGCTCTATGTACAAGAACGACAGGGAGTAAGTGGAATATTTTACCGGACGACCAGCCTGACGGATTTAACAAGTCATAATAAATGAGTGCTGTGATTTACAACACTCCCACACCGGTGGTGACCCAGGTGTGTGGCAAAAGCAGCAAAGACCAGAAAAACCAAATCCCTATGGAAGAAGGCACTTTTGTCTTAGGTTTTAATTTATCTTAAATATTTGAGTACGATGACCAGCACACAGTGGAAAATAGTCAGGTACTCAAGAAAGTAAGGCATCACGAACAACATGTGACAAGGACTTCAGATGACGTTATTACCTGACACGGACCACAAAGGAGCTATGCTTACCGCACCCACGGAAACGACGAGGGTGACCCGAGATAGAACGGAAAGTATGAGAAAGTCATGCTGCAGGCTAGAAACATAACTCCCATAAACGAAGAAGTATATCTCAGGTTAAAAGCCGAACAAAGCGAGTTCAGCACATACTAGACAGACCTGAAGATTCTGAGCAACAGAAATGAGGCATGGTGTTTAAAGATTCTGGTGGCACTTTAGCGAGGCAACTTTAGGTCCACTGGCTATCATAACAAAAAAGGCTGCATTTGATATTTCGCTTTTATAGTTATTTACTTTTACTGTGTTTTATGAAAGCATTAGTCCACGATCGGTTGAGAATTAAGAAAAAGAAAACCGGTCCTTCACTGTAGATAACGTGAGACTCTCATCGTGAATAGGGCATGGTAAGTCACAAAACGTTTGAAAAATACAGATGAAGATCAAAAGAAAGACAGTAAATGAAAAAGTCTAATATGTCTTGATTAAAGCCACAGAAAAAAGAGAGATAAATGTAGGAGAAACAACAGCTGAGAACTTTCCACCACTGAGGAAGTCCAATAACACAGGGGTGCCGGATGAATCCCCAAAAGGACTGACGAACAAAGAAACCCACGTTTGGACACCCGGCAGTGGAACTATTGAAAACTCAAATGTTAAAGACAAAAATCAGAAAAATGGCCAAGAATCACAATTCCTTTTTGGTTTCTCAATCCTAATGGAAGTCAAAGGCAGTGAAATGCTGATCTTCATTGTACTGAAGGAAAATAACCTGAAATTCAATACTCAGTGAACACCTTTCAAGAATGAGGGCAGAATAAAGATATTCTCTACATAAAGACTTTGCCACCAGTAGACTCTCATGAAAGAAAATTCTACACGACATATTCAAATAGAAGGAAGATGATCCCAGGAGAGAAGTCTGAGATACAAACAAGAATGAAGAATAAAGCGATAAATTAGTGGATGAATCCAAATGATCACCAACCAAAGAAGACAGTAATGCTGTCATGAAGGATTTTAAAGGGCTGGCTTAAAAGTTCAAAGATCCAACAGCCGGGGGTTCTCAGAAGATGGCAACAGAAGCACTTTTTTCTTTTCTTTTTTTTTTAATTACTAGACTTTGAGACTTACAGAAACATTGAATGCAGAGGTTTCACACTGTCCCCCACCTGTTTCCCCTATTATGAACATTGTGCATTAGTGTGGGTGCGTTGGTTACAACTGATGAGCCAATACTGATACAGTATCGTTCACTAAATACCAAGGTTCACGTCCGGGCTCACTCCTTGGGCTGTGTATTCTGTGGGTTTGGACAAATGCAAAGTGCCATGTATCATACAGAGTAGTCCCACTGTCCTGAAAATCTCCTGTGCCCTGTGGATTCATCCCTCCCGAAAATGACTTAGCATGCGTACTATCTAAGACGAAGCTAGACGTTATCTAAGCCAGATTCGTGCTCTGCAGGCTGCAGTGAGTGGACAGCCCAGATTCCTAGCAGGCGAGGGGCAGGAAAGGCATCGATGAATCCTTACATTCCTCCCTCCCTCCATCCCTGCCCCTGCCCGATGTATCTGGCGCATGTGCAGTGAGCCCTTGCTATCCGCCCCGCAGCGTGGAAAGCACTAGAATATGCCTGTAAGGGTGCTCTGGGTTCATTCGTCTTGTAAAAAGACCCATTGTTGTGAATGTATGGCATGAAAACTGTCTGATGGTTTACTACACCAGTCTTCTATTTTAGCAAATATAAAGGTGTTCAGAGGTTTGCACTTGACTTCTGGGGTCCTTACCCTATTTTCCTTGGTTTTCTTTACTTCGACCTCAACATCTCCTAGAGGAGCACTTTTAGGGGCCAAACACCTTCAGGTGGAAAGGGGGGACTATGCCATCTTGGGGGAAATTCAAAGCAAAGGGCACCATTCCCTGGCAGCACCCCCTGGGCAGAGTAATCCCCAAACGATTCATACGAAGACAGCCCACAAAGGATTATGGCTAAATTCTCGCTTCTCTGAGACCAGGAAAACGAGGAGGCCCCGCTGCAGTTTTTACGAGTGCTCTCTTTGCAGCACCTCCTTTCTGAATCGCTAGAGTTCAAAGGCGACAAAATGCAGGAGAGAAGTCCTCGCAGGGAACGCCAGCCGGCCTGCTTACCACTCACACGAAGACATTTAGTGTATTCCACCTGGACTACACGTGAGACGTTCACCCTCCACAGCTCTGGAGTTTGAAGTACCACTCGGGTAGACCAGTTAGTGGCATTAAATGGAAACAAAACAAAACAAAACGTAACAGGGAAGACGACCCTAGTGGACTATCAAGGCAGCAGAGGAAGCAGCAGCTGGCAAACCACGGGAACGTTACTCCTCCCCTGAATGGGCACGCTCGAACTTTTAAAAGGCAAATGATAAAAATTACCTTTCAGAGACGGTAGTTTCTGAAGCTCTCTGTTGTTGCTGGCGCTGAACCTTGAAGAGTTTTGCCGCTTGTCCCTCCTCACTATGGGCTGAGCGGCGGGCACTTTTATTTTGCTGGATACGGTAGACGGGGTAGCAGGAAGGTTGTTTTTCCGGCCGGAAATCTGTTTCCAAAACAAAAACAGACAGACGCATATGTCAAACGGTTGTATCTTGTAGCCCAATTAGAATCTGGAAAATATACACAAGTTTTTACTCCGGGACAGTTTTTACTCCACTCTGCCCTAAACGTCCCTCCTTACAGTGGCTGGAGTCCGTGCCCTATCCCGCCCCTAGTAATGCTGGGTTTCTAGAGATTCTCCTGTTTCAAACTTTTCTCTTATGCATTTGCCATCCAGGCTGATGGATATATACAGGCTGATGACAATGACCTTCCAAAGATGTTCACGTCCTGATCCCTGGAACCCAGGAGGTCTCCCTACTTGGCAAAAGGGACTCTGGAGATGCGATGAGGTAAGGATCCTGGATTATCAGGGTGGGGGCCCAAGTCATCACAGGGCTTTACCAGACAAGACAAGGCAAAACAGAAGCAGATGACAAAGCAGAGGTGAGAGCGTCAGAGGCACTGGAAGAAGTCAGAGGAAGGCGCCACGAGCCAAGTAGCGCCCGAGGCCTCTAGAAGCTGGAAAAGGCCAGGAGGCAGATTCTCCTCTCGGCTTCCCGGAAGCACCCGCCACGCCGACATCTTCACGTGGGCCCCACTGTAGACTTCTGACCTCCAGAAGTGTAAGATAAGGAGTCTGTGGTCATGGGCACAGCAGCCACAGGAAACTCACGGAGCAGGCACCTCGCCCCTCTGCCTGCGCACCACTCCGCCCTCGGCGATGTGCGAGAGCCACGTGAAAGCACCTGTCCCTGGAGCCTCAGGAAGTGCTCCTCCCTCTCGCCACCCCCTCCGTGCAGCTCCACACTGCACTGCGGCAACCTGGGACGTCCCAGGACGCGTGCAATGACAGGAGCGGCTGTGCAAACGCCCGAGGGGAGGCGGGAGGGTGACGGGGGCGCGTGCGGCACAGCCGGGGGTCCCTACGCCTGCGCAGGCCCACGGTGGGGGGGGGGGGAGCTCAGAGGTGCACGCACGTGCATGGCCCCCCGCAGCGATGCCGGGGCGCACCGGGCGTCGACCGTCACGATTCTCTGTGCAGCCTGCTCACCCCTCCCGAGCCTCCGGTCTGCCCGAAAGGGACGGAGCTCGGAGGTGCCCGTGTGCGGCTGTAAAAAGCCGACCCAACTCGCCCTGGAAGCAGGAGCCCACTAAGGGTCTTCCAGTCACACTGGGCTGGGAGAGCTCACGCCAACTTAGGCGCCCAACGATCGGCTCTCGTTCTTGAGTGGAATTTTTACTAAAAAGTTAAGAGCAGCTTTATTTTTATTTATTTTTCATTAAAATTTTTTTTAATGTTTCTTTTTGAGAGAGAGACAGAGCGCGAGCAGGGGAGGGGCAGAGAGAGAGAGGGAGACACAGAATCCGAAGCAGGCTCCGGGCTCCCAGCTGTCAGCACGGAGCCCAAAGTGGGGCTCAACTCAAGAACGGGGAGATCATGACCCAGGCCGACGTTGGACGCTTAACCGACTGAGCCACGCAGGCGCCCCAAGACGCTGTATTTTTTTTATTCTATTTTTTTAATTTTATTTTTAAAAATTTACATCCAAATTAGCATATAGTGAAACAACGATTTCAGGGGTAGATTCCTTAATGCCCCTGACCCATTTAGCCCATCCCCCCTCCCACAACCCCATGAGAAGCTGTATTTTTAGACGAGGCGCGGAAGAATCCCTGGGGAGAGTTTTCCGGGATGCGGGATGCCCGTGCACATAGGACTCAGACCGGGGGGCGAGGGCCCGGGCGCCCCGCCCTCCCAGTCAGCAGCTTCTTCCTCACAGTGGGCTTCTCTGGACATTGTCCTCGACGTGTCACTCTTTCCACCTGATCACAAAGGCCGGGTCTTCCTTAAACCCCGTCCAGACCCCTCTTCCTCCCCGGGATTCCCCAGGTTAAAACGGTTCGGCTCGGCTTCCGCAGCTGCCCCCACCCCCCCCCCACCCCCCCAGCCCCGCTACTGTCACCCACAGCTCCTCCTCAGCCACGTACTTGTTTTCAACGTTAAGTTATGCACACACGTCCGGTAGGTTAAAGGTGACACCTCCTGTTTACCGGGCCGAATCCCGTGCTGCACACACGGTGACCCTGGGGACAACTGGGCACGAGGCTGCCCCCGCCGGGCCAGGAGTGGGCTGGCACCTCCTGCAACGAGCCGGGCACACGGGCGCCGGGTGAACTCCTAAAACGGAACCAACTCCACGCACACGGACATTGTGTGCAGGACACACGCCCCGTGAGGCTTCTCACGACTGAGAGAGGAAGGGCCCCCTCGGACCTGCTGACTCCGAGCCGTGGCTCCTGGCTGGGGGCCCTGCTGGTCTCCCTGCCCCGGAGCACTGTCCTTGGGGCAGGCAGAGTGAGCTCCTAGAAGGAGGCCCTGGTTGTGCCACCCGGGCCAACTTGCCGCAGTCACTTCCCAGGACTCTCAGCCCGCGGGCTTAACGTGGCCTAAGAGCCCCATGCTCGGGTCACCAGCTCCCGCTCCGGCCGGCCCCGCACCTCCCACCGCCCCACCCTGAGGCGGCTCCCTGAGGCCTTCGTGCGGTGCAGTCGGCAACGCGGGCTGCTGCCCGCCTGGCCGGGCTCCATTACAAGGTGGCCGTCTCGTCTTCTCCCCCACGGGATGTCTGCTCCAGGAGGGCATGGACACTGCAATGTCCCGTACCAACCAGGTAGGGAGGCCCCCTGAGGCCGTGTCACGAGGGGGCCGCCTTCGGGCAGGGCTCAGGGTGGACAGCTGGGGGCCGCGGGCGCCCACAGAGCCGACTAGCCCAGAGTCTGACCTTCACCTGGCAGGGCGCCCCGAAGCCATGCAGGGGATGGGGAAGGGCCGACAGCGCGAACCCATCTTCCTGTTGGAAAGGCTCCGCAGGCCGCAGCGTGGACCGGGCAGGAGGGGAGAAGGCAGACCAGGCTAGTCATCCGGGCCGTGCACGGGGGTGTCAGCCACCCCAGGACGCTGACCAGCAGCTGGGGGCACCGGTCACTGGGACGAGAAGGAGAAATGGGCGGGGAAGCCCGGTCGTGAGCATGCTGGGTCTGAAAGGACACGGTGACACCCGTCCTCACGCCAAGACGCTCTCTTTCTGCCGAGGACGACGTCTGAGTCCTGTCCTCGGTGTCCTGGCCGCCACCTGCCCGCCCTTGGCCGCCCTCTCTGCCCAGCGGTGCAGCTGCTCGGCCGGCCCTCGGACACGTCACGTGAGCTGGGATGTGAACTTGGAAGCCGCCATCTGCGTGGTCACTGAAGCCACTGAATGAGCCAGAATGCCCAGCAGAGGAGCACGGAGTGGGAAGAGGTGGGGGAGGCGGGATGGGGCTGGGGGAAGAAAGCCTCTCAGGAAGGAGGGGGTCAACCCGTCCGACGAGGCGGCCTCAGCACCTCGGGGCTGGTGGCGGCTGCTGAGGGCGGTAAGGGCAGGCGGGGAGGCCCGGAGTGTCCGTGACAGCTTTGGAGAGGTGGCCGGGAGGAAAAGCGCCACAGGAGAGGCATCGGGCTGTCGGGGGTGGGGGGCCTGACCGTGCCCCGTGCCCACGGGGGGGCAGAGCACCGAGGGGAGTCCGGGCTGAGGGACGGCTGAGCCAAGAGCAGGATCTGGGCCCTGACGTGCAGTGACAACAGAACAGAGGATGCACAGGACAGGACGGCTGGAAGGGAGAGATCTGATGGCCTCCCCCCATGCACAGACGTACGAGGTCCCCTGTGAGAAGCATTCTGAAGGGAGGCGAGGCCTGAGGAGGTGAGGGTGGCCTGAAGGGATCCCTGAGCCACAGAGAAAGGCGGGGCCTGGAGAAACAGAGATGCTCGGAGCACATCGTTCTCCTCAGCTCCAAACGTCAGCAGCCACAGGGACATGTAATGGTCAGCGCCTGGGGGGGAGGGCACCGCCCTCCACAGGATTCTCCTGGCGTCCCCGACAGTGTGTGGAACCCCCTCCCCAAGCTAATCACAGCCAGATACGGTTCTGGGCCGGAACCAGGGCCCTTCCCCAGCCAGGGTGCAGGGCGACCTCCTGGGATCGGGCAGGGAGCAGCGGAACCAGACTTGCACCTTGCTCGCTCCCTGGACTTCAGACGTCACCTCCCTTGTGTCCCACAGCCAAGCAATTCCACTCTCCAGCATCTTCCCAAATTCTCCCCTTCTGCAATGTTATGACAAACTACCACCACTATGTGTCAGACACCATGTGATACACAGCCTAAGAAACCCATATTTGCATGCCTTTTAAGATCTTTTAAAAGAATATTCATCTATGGGGTCCTGGGTGGCTCAGTCGGTTAAGCGTCTGATTTCAGCTCAGGTCATGATGTTGTGGTGAGTTCGAGCCCCGCACCGGGCTCTCTGCTGACAGCTCAGAGCCTGGTGCCTGCTTTGGATTCTCTGTCTCCCTCACTCTCTCTCTCTGCCCCTCTGCTGCTTGTACTCTTTCTCTCTCAAAAATTAAAAAAAAAAAAAAAAAAAAAGAATATTCATCTAAAGGGCATGGTACTGGCATAAGGACAGCCACTTAGATCAGTGGGACAGAACTGGGAGCCAAGGCCTCTCAACAGGAGAACAGTCTCTTCAACAGGTGGTCCTGGGACAACCCTGCTGTTTGTGACAGTCAGCCTCTAGCTTTTATGGCGGCAAGAAAGGTGGTCTCCAGAGAAACCAGACTGTGTAGAGAAAACTCAGGCTGCTAGTGTAGGAGCCGGCCGCTCAGAGCAAAGCTCTCTACGTTCCGGCCTTTCGGGGCTGGAAGCCACAAAAGCACGCTCTCAGCTTGGGCCTGTCCAGGGAGCGGTCAGCTGACAAGCCCACCCGAGTCCAGCGCCCATGGCCAGCTGTGCTGGGGCCTCACCTCTGCCTGTGTGTAAACCGGGCATCTGATGGGCGTGTTTCCAGGGGTCCCTGGTTCCAATTCTTGCCTTTCTGTTTCCTACCCAGCAATGGCAGAGCAACAGCAGGGAGCTTTTTAAATACTTAAGTCAGGGGCGCCCGGGTGGCTCAGTCAGTTAAGCATCTGACCCTTGATTTCGCCTCAACTCATGACCTCATGGTTCGTGAGTTCAACCCTGGTGTCGGACTCTGTGCTGACAGCGAGGAGCCTGCCGGGGATTCTCCCGTCCCTCTCTCTCTGCCCCTGCCCGGCATGCGTGCGTTCTCTCTCAAAACAAATAAACTTAAAAAAAAAAAAACAAACTTAAGTTAGATCATCCCCCTTCCCTGGCTCAAACCACCTCAATGGCTTCCCATCAAATCCTGCCACGGGCTGCCGACAAGATCTTTGCCTTTGCCTATCTCTTTGACTTTATCCCTCCTGCTCAAGTCACCCTCATTTCTCTTCAGCCTTCCGAAGAGACACTGGCCTTCTTTCCAGTGGACACACAAGCTCGCTGCTGCCTCAGGGCCTTTGCACTAGCTACTTCCTCTGGCTGGAACGCCCCTTCCCGGATCTCCGTACTATTGGCTCCTTCTTCACATTCGGGTGTCACCTTTAACAATATCTCCTTGGTGAGACCGTTGCCGACCACGTGAAGCAGCCTCTGGAAACACGTAAGTGCAGTTTTGATAGCGCAGTGACCAGAGGGCGCTACTGATGTTGAGAGCCCCAGGACCACCACTCCGCAAAGTGTGAGATGCACTCGAACCAAACGCCGCCAGTGCCCTTACAAACACCAGCGCACCTGGCACTCACTGAAAGCAAACTGCCCGAGCACGTGTCCTGCTGTGTCTCATGCTGCCCCCGCCCCCAGCACCCAGGATGGCGCTCAGCACTCAGGAGCGTCTCAGGCTGCGCCTGCCGGGTGACTGTGGATGAACGAGCCACCCGGAGGGAGGTCTACGAGGTGGAGGAGCATGGCCTGAAGGGAGGAAAACGACTTGGGGAGAGAGAAAGGTCACCCCCGTCACGGCCAGGGCGCCCTCCTCCAGAGCCCGCCCTCTGCCATGCAATACTTGTTCCTGTAAGATCTGGACCGTGGGGCGAATCAGCAGAGCGGGGGAGAGAGCTCTGCTCCTGAAAGCGGATCAGATGGAATGAGAGAGTAGTTTCTGTAGTATTTTATTTGCTAACCGTGTGTGCTTTGACCTCCAAAACAAATAAAGACAGACGATCTGAAAAGGAAGATGAGAAGGACGCTGTTTCCCCTAGGCCCAGCCTATGGGGGAGCGCGCGGCCTCGTGGGGGTATCAGGCGCAGGTCTAGAACACAGGCAGCCGCGGACCAGTGGTGGCAAGGCCTCCTCTGCTCGTCCCTCAATCCCCTTCTCTTCCACCATCCTCTTTTCCCTACCTTCATCCACTTCCTTCTCATTTGACATTTTATATCAAGAGTGATAGCTGACAAGGGGCCCCTGGGGGGCTCGGTCGGTTAAGCGTCCGACTTCGGCTCAGGTCATGATCTCGCGGCTCGTGGGTTCCAGCCCTGCGTCGGGCTCTGTGCTGACGGCAGGGAGCCTGGAGCCTGCTTCGGGTTCTGTGTCTCCCTCTCTCTCTGTCCCTCCCTCCCCCGCAGCACTCTCTCAAAAATGAATAAAAATGTAAAAAAAAAAAAAAAAAAAAAAAAGGATAATAGCTGACAAATGTCAAGTAAGATACACACACTCAAATGGAATTATTTTGGAAAACACTGGCAGGCTCTAAGGCTA
Organism: Panthera onca; assembly: GCF_046562875.1. Lineage (NCBI taxonomy): Eukaryota > Metazoa > Chordata > Mammalia > Carnivora > Felidae > Panthera > Panthera onca. Next base: position 142,948,385 of record NC_138344.1, on the reverse strand, counting down.
CTCTATCCATCAGAACTTGCCGTGAAGCAGGAAACGTCCTTTATCTGCCGTCCAATGGAGTAGCTACCAGCCACATGCGGGTCCCGCACACTCGAAGTGCAGCTAGGGTGATGGAGGAACTGAATTTTTAAATTAATTTGATTTTCAGCAATTTAGAGAGCCACATGTGGCTAATGCCTAGCACCCTCCGGGTACTGTGACGTCGCCACTGGGCAGAAACAGCATGAGGTCACAGCTCCCATCCCTTTAGAGCCAGGCTAAGTCTCACCTTAATAAAATATTTAAGACGAAGGAAAATCCAAGGTCTTCAAACTAATTACCCCCCCCCCCCCCCATTTCTGGGCTTGTCCTTCGCTCCCCCACGTGGAGAACACCGGGATGACAGCGCCCCGTCTGGGCGTGGGCAGCAGCACTTCCCCGCAGGGGCCCTTCTGAAACCCGACGGGATCAGGGCCCCGGGAGGTCTGGGCTGCCCACGATGTACGGATGGCGCCGGGCCAGGTGCCATCGAGCCCCGACCCCCCTCAGCGGGCAGCCGATGTTTTAGGGAGACGCGGGAGACTTTTTACAGCTGAAATCTTTCACATGAAGTTTTCCCTGTGACTTGGGGACATATCACGTGATTCCCGCTGGTGGCAGACGGGGGCTCACGCAGCAGATGCAGGCGGAAGGCTCTCCGCCCTTCCACGCGGGGCTACGGGCCTGCACTCACCCGCAACTGCTTTAACACGGACACCCTGCTTCTGCCGTGACCCGGCAAACTTTATCAATTGCTTCGTGTAATTCAGCCGAACTCTTTCTAGAATTACTTACTTATCGTGTAATGGAGTTTCTGCTGGAGAGGGAGAGGGGTGCTGACCGCTCCTACCTGCTGCTTTACCTGCCCCTCTCTCTCTCAAAAATAAACATTAAAAAAAAAAAAAGAATCTAGAACATAATAACTGTAACATACCAAATGTGTGTTGATTGACTGCTTATGTGATCAGCAAGGCTTCCAGTCAACAGTAGGCTATGAGTAGTTAAATTCTGGGGGAGTCAATGGTTATGCAACAGATTTTTCGGCGTGTGTGTGTGTCTCAGGGGGGAGGGTATTGGCACCCCTAATCCCCATGTTGTTTAAGGGTCAACTACACAGGTACGTTCTACTGAGAAAAATTACCAAAATAAACTCAAAATAAAACATACAAAGCACCGAAGACCATATTGGAAAGCTTACTTAGAAGGAAATCCTACCCTGAACTGTTTTAATTAAAATAAGGTCTCATGAAACTATACATCTTACCCCTGGCCTCTGGTGCTATATAAAAGAAAACTAAAACCCAAAACAAAAAACTCTTCTTAAAACTTTCATAAGACGTTAGAAAAAGACCTAAGTACCATAATCTTCTGCTTTAGGACGCTGCTATTTATTTAAAACAAACGATGCCGTGAGAACATTTCTCCGCGTTAAAATTTCCTTAGAGGAACAAAAGATGATAAAGAAACAAGCCTCTTGAGAAGCAATTTTCTCCCTCAAATTCACCGAACTGGAAAACCCAGCAAGCTGATTGAGTTGAAGCTCCCCTTCTTCCTGAGCACTTGTAAAATCCACAAACAAACATTTCTTGCCTCCAGGTTCTCACATATGTGGCAAGTACAAGGGAGAATCAAGTTAAATTGCTGTCCTCGAGTACTTAATCTAGTTAGGGAGGCAAACCAGGGTACATAAAAGTCGTACAAGTCAGTGTCAATGATAAACAATTGCTACTCGAATGTCAAAGGTGGGAAAAATGCGGGCCAAGAGGGTGAGGAAAGCTTCCCTTCAAGTTCAGAATCAACGAGCCTGACTGGGAACTTACAAGACCAAGAGACTCAGACGGACAGTGAGGGGCACAGGAAGGGTACCACGCAAAGCGAGGCCTGGGGACCCCTGAAGGTCCCGTAGACACTTCCCGGGGTCTGTGCTTTTATGAGAACACGAAGACATGATTTGCCTTTGTAACTACCATTATGTCACTTTTTCACAGGCCACAAGACACGTGACATCAAAACACACGGAATGCAGGAACAGACTCCAGGAGCCAGCGAGCTTGTTAAGCCAGACGTTAAAGAAATTTGTAAGAGCAGGATGCGATGCCATTTTTCTCAGTGAATTTTTGTGGATAGTTATTTCCCATAAAAACCTGCTACTTATGTTAACACGTATCGGGTGTGTTACTGTTAGATGAATTAATGAATAAACATTTCACTTTTAATTTCTCATAAAAGTATCGGCCAGAACTGACCTAAATAAAAGCTCTTGGGGATTGTAATTTTTAGGACTGTAAAGGGGTGCTGATGCTCCTTTGGTTTGAGCATTGCTATTCTAAAGGAAGCCTATGTGTCTGGCATGATTTATGAGCAAACATACATACTTCACCCTTTGGGGAGGGTCTTTCTAGAGCAGTGGTCTCACCGGGGGCCATTCCGCCCTCCAGAAGACATCTGGCCACGTCTGGAGGAACTTTTGGTTGTCAAAAGTGGAGGGGGTGCGGGGCTAGCAGCACCTGGTGGGGAAAGCCAAGGGTGCTGGGGGACATCCCACGGTGCACAGGGCAGGCCCGCGGGGAAGCAACTGGTCCACCCGTCAACACTGGTGAGCGTGGGGTGGAGGCACCCAGGGTCTGCCGAGCGTCCAGCTTGTCACTCGGTTCCAGAGAAGAGGTGGGCACTGCGATGGGAAGCTCATGGCGCCTCCCCCTAACTCACATGCCCTCCAGCCCACAGCTGATCACCCGCTTTGCAGATCCTCTGTCTTTCCTGAACACCAGGCTCTAAGCAAACGGGCTGCAGAGTGGCTGGGGAAGTGGGCCAAGAGGTGGCGATTAAAAGTAGGGAACCCCACTCTGAACTAATAGTTGCATGTGCATTTCCAAAAAAAAAATAAATAAAAATAAAGTACTAGTCTTTTGGGTCCTGAGTGTCACTGGAGTCCCGTTTAGGGTTGTGTGGAAAAAAAGTGGGAGGAGAACAATGGGGAATGTGGCACGGAGGCTCCCAGCTGCAGCCCAAGCTCAGAATTCGGCCCCCAGACAGTGGCTCTGATGTTCCGGGGGAGGAGCTGGGGACTCTCCTCGCAAGGGTGACGATCACAGCCGCCTTCCCCGGAAAGCACACCTACCAACAAACTACTTTCACTGTCCTCCAGCACTCGGGTTAAAACACAGCCGAGGGACTAGAAAGTCAAATTTTCTTGAAAAGATACTTTTCATAAAAATGTGAATTTACGTTACCGTGTAATGGGTATTGTTACTATTAGATGAATCAATATTTTTGAAATTTCAGTTTTAATTGCTAAGACGGGACTCCCCCAGCTACACCTACGGGGCCCCAGCGTATCTGGCTCCCTGTCTCTGCAACACCAAGGGGGGGCGGGAGAGGATGTAAAGGGACAGATGAGAGAGAGAGAACACTTGTTACTAAAGGCAGAAGGTGTCAGAATAAGCTAACAGGTTGGAGAGAGGACTGTTGCGCTTTCTTTTCAGCAACACATATTATGTAAGCGATGCTGTGGAGACTTTCAAACAAAACTGAGCCGAAGCAGGACATGCGAAATACACGGCCAGAGAACAACACGGAAACAACCTTTAATGTGCTTAAAACAAGTCACTTTACAAAGAGCACAGACACTTTCGAAAACAACTTTGGACGCAGTGTACAAATTAAGGCAACTACTATCAACAACTACTACCACATGGTCTCAGTCTTCTAAAACGGACTTTAAGAATCTCTGAGCGATTTATTAAGACTGGATATTCATCAAGTGTGCCTCGTGAGGTTTCCACAGCTCTGAAGGTCACACTGGGAACGGCTGCTCCAAGCTGAGTTCCCTCGGCCCATCTCCTGAGTTCTCCAACTTCCAGTTCCCCGGGAGCCCATCTGCGGTCTCACTCCTTCAAAGTGTGCCATGAAATAAACCCGTAAGGACTGGGCAGAAGCTCTGGTTCCCAGGGCACATGTGGAGAAGTCAAACTTAAACATCGTATTTGAAAGCGAGTAAAACAAAAGGACCAACACACACCATTCAAGGAGTAGTTTCTAGAAAAAGCAAAATGTGCACAGCATCCGTTAGAACCTTTAACCGTATCTTGTTACATTGGAAGATATATTCTGCCATACATCTCGCAGGGAAAAGTTCTTTCGAGAAGTTGTGGGTCATGCCTAATCTGTCCCACAGAGTTAAAAATGGCCACGCTGGAAACTCACCAAGTGTTTTCAGGGGTGAGGAAACAGGGCCACAGAAGTCAGGTGACATCATTTATGGCAACCAGGAGTCAGCAGTTTTACTATCTAATAACCCCCAGGCTAAAATACTTTCCCCTACACCGCTCTATCCCTTAACAATCCGTTAAGGCGGGACTTCATCTTCCTTCCTAAAGACCCCACGCCATCAAATGTTCCTTTGTTTAACCCAAAAGTGTTCTGCAGTGTATGTCACTTGCTTCTCTGTCTTCTATGAGGCTGGGTTACAGGCAGCCAGGATTTTAGTATGAGGACCCTTTCCAGTCTTGCAGTGGTGTATTAAGTCAATCAACATAGGCCAAGTTCTTTTAGGTTTTCTCTGCCGGGATTACTTCCCAAGCCTGGCTACCCTGCTCTGGACGGGCGGCCTGTTCTGCCCGCCTCTCAGGCTGTGAAGCCTTGACTGCGGTAGGTGCCCTAACACAGGTGAGTTCACAGGCTGGCCTGGCCGTGAAGGCGACGTGACACTGAACAGGTCTGAAAAGCGGCACGGCACGGCAGTCCTATCTGAATCGTTCAGGTTAAAACATTCAAGTTCGGAGCAGCATTGACAGGAGAGGAAAAGAATGAGGGTTTAATGCGCCTGAGTCAATCATGTTTGGTAAGTGGGCGGAACCAGAGGTGAAGGCGCGACACGAAGACGGAGGAGGGAAAGCAACGATTAAAAAAAAAAAAAAAGTCAGGCTCAACGCAAAGTTCAGGTGCACTGCAGTGCCCCAATCTGCATTCCTGCAAAATAACGGACAGAGGGGTCTCCCAAGTGTCGTGATTAGTGTGCCATGTTGCCTCTGGTGTCCTTATGAGGAGTGAAGGGCCCACCATTTCAGTATTTGTCGGTGGTAATTCAAGCTCTGTGGCTCCAGCTCTTAGTAGCACTAGAAAAAATACAAAAAGACAAGTGGGGCATCACACTCGGGCACTGCAGGCCACACCTCAAGAGTCTTAAGCAACTGACAGTCTAGGAACTCAGTCCACCTTAAAAACACGCATTTGACTTACTAGTGGTTCTGGTTGTCTTTGAGCTGCTGAGGGATGGTTCAGGTTCAAACTTAACATTATCCGCCCTTCTAGCCAGGTTCTTTCTGCTCGAACAGGAATAAACGAGTGATACACACCGATGTCCTCTGACACACTAACAGTGAGAGAGACAGGTATGGGAGCAAGAAAGGTTTGGGGAGCACCGGAAGCCTTTGCGGCTGCAACAAAAGCTCCGTAAATGATAGAAAAAGCATCCACCTTGCAGAGTGATTGCACTGCACTTAAATCAATTTAGTCCAAAGAGTGACACGGAAATAGGCAGGTCAAAAGCAAGAATGCCACAGTAAAACTTGATTGTCGGCTATAAACAAAGGACAGGGAAAGGCTGGCATAAATAATCCCTAACTATTTAAGAAACTTTTTGGGGTTTCTCCTTTTTGCTTTGGGGAAGGCGACAGATTTGCTGGAATAAACCACCTGCTGAAGAGGAGGGAGGCTTAGGATGCACCAAATTGTAAGGAAAAGAGAACGCTGGGACTTAAAAAAAAAAAAAAAAAAAAGCCCACTGCTGATAATTGCCAGTTAACTGTTTTCCAGACAGAACTGAACTCATTCTAACTTGGCTTACAGGAAGGGGGCTGACACTTACAAACTAATGTCATCTGTGATAAGACCAGGGACCTTGATGACCCAGCTCTAGAGACTGTGACACTGAATCAAGCAGTTTCTCGGCCACCAATGGTCCACAAGGGCCAGTTAGCTCTGCCTGGGTAGAGTCAGCTCCTGGGTCCTTAGCCCGGGGTGCTCCAGTCCAAGCACTCGTCACAGGCAAGACAAGACCAGGCAGAGTGCTGGCTCTGCACACGCTCCCAATGGTGTCAAAGGAATGACCCCAACCCCGCCAGGTAGACACAGGCCTCCGTGAGCATTTGGGTTGTTCCTCAATGAGCCCGCAGGTGAGAAGCAGAAGTCGTCACAACTGGCCCACGCAGACAGAGAACACAAGTAGAAGAGAGAAGGTTGTATAAAAATACCCGAACTAGATAAACTGAATGGTACTGACGCTCTGGGAGAAAGAGGCTAAAGGAATCAGACATCAACTGGAGAGGTCGTGTGGGACACGGGCGGCACAGGCCTGGCCAGAGGAAGGAAAGGTGATGGAAGGAAGAGGAGGAGACGCTGAGAGGGACCAGGTTGCTGGGGAAGGACCGGAGGGGAGAATCTGAAAGCTAAATGGAGCCCGAACAACAGTGAGAGCTGCTAGATTTGGGGTGGGGGTTATGAACTTAAAACTACCAGCTGCAGATACAGCTTTCAGAAACACATCCACATTTTCCCAGACGGAAACAGTAAAACCTACAGAACCAAAATTTCAGGTTACGAAGGAGACTACGAGAAAATCTCATGCAGGAAAACACTCTAGAAGACCCTGGTGTTTTCTCGCCCACGCTGTTTTTCTGCCCTTAGTTAAAAGGTGTTCACGACAAAACAGAAAGGAAATATTTGAGAGCAGTTACCTCTGATTCTATTATGTCTTGTCCTTCTTTGGAACTTTTTCCACTTTTCCCTGCTTTTGGTGATTCCTGGGAAATATCAAGCAGAGTCAATTAGACTTCTCAATTTTTAGACTGCCAAACATCAGACAACCCCAAATGCAGTTTAAAACCCGATTTATACCATTTAACCAGAACTTCCGCTAATTTTAATCAATACCACCAAGAAATTCTGCCTCTCGTCACTTAGTTACCATAGAATATTGCGATGCAACACCCCCACCCCCCAGCTCAGACTCTCCTCGTTTTCCTGATGTGTATTTGGCGTTGAAAACTTCAGGCAGAAATAGATAAACCAAATGTAAGGTGCTCTCCGTGTTTCGACAGAGCCACACTGCATCCCTTTCTTGCCTCCCACCTGAGCGGGGATTTCTGGGGTGACTCTGAGACGCTCCCAAGCTCCACCTGGAGCAGAAGCGTACCCCCCCCCCCCACCCCCGACTCCCAAATGCAACGCAGCACACTCACGGCCATCCCCGCCGCCACCCAGGATAATAATAGTATTTCAGAGCCCCAGAGCGTCCCTCTTCACCAACAGCCAGCCGGAGCCATTCGCTCCCCTTCCCCGGCCCGGGGGTCCCTCCTGCGCGTCTGCGAGGCTGGGTCAACCACCTCCGCGGCCGCACCTGCCCCCTCACGCCCACCGCGCGCGCCGCCTGGGGCCCGACGCCCACGCCGCCCGCACGGCGGTCGCGCCCCCGCAAGCCCGCCCGCCCGCCCTGGCTCCTCGGGACCCCCGCCCGTCCTGGGCCCCGCGGCCCCGGCGCCCCCGCCCCCACCCCGGAGCGGCGCTTCTGCGCCCGCCGGATCCCGGAGCCCGCCGCACCCCGCTCCCGGCCAGCTCCCTCCCGCCTTCCGCGCTGCCCCTTGCCCTCCCCGCCCCGGCCGGTCCGGCGGCCCGAGCCCGGACTCACTTTCTCCTTCTTGTTTTTATTCGGCATGGCTGGTGCGGGCCGCCGCCGCCGCCTGCCCCCCGCAGCAGCAGCAGCAGCAGCGTCCCCGCCCCGGCCGTCGCGACCCCCGCCGTCGCCGCCGCTGCCGCCGCTGCCGCCGCCGCTCGGGGACTGAGTCGCTCGCTCGTTCGCACTTCCCCTTTTCCAGGTTCCCACAGGCTGCGGCAGCCGCGGCGGCGGCGGCGGCGGCGGCGGCGGCGGCAGCGGCGGCGGCGTCTCTCCGCCCCTCCCCCGGCCCGCCCCGCCCCACCCCTCCCCCAGTCACCCCCTCAGCCCCCCCCCACCGCCGGCCTGGCCCGGCCCGGCCCGCTGCTCCCGCCCCGCCCCGCCCCCGCGACGTCCCCGCCCCGCTGGCCCCCAGGCGTCCTGCCATTGGCCGAGGCGCCCTCACGTGCCCTCTAACGCTCTTCCCCGCAGTCCCGCCCCTGCACGCGGCACCGGTCCCACCCCCTCTTCGCCTGAAGCGCTCCGGCTCCCGGGGATCTCCTCGGCGGCGGCGGCGGCGAAGGGACGGTCGGGTGAGCCGAGCTCAGTCTGGGAGGGGGCGTGGGGCTGCATCGGCGGCGAGTGGCCGGCACACGCGGCGCAGGTGCAGGACGGAAAGAGCAGGGGACAAGTCCGGCGTGGAAAAGCCACGTTTGAAACGGATGGCAACAACTTCTGCAGCCGGCGGGACGTGGCCTGGCGTGAACGGCAACCTCTCGGCCTCGCCCCCTCGCCGCCCCCGCGGCGCCCCCCAGGCTCTAAGGCGCCAGCGCGCGGGAGCGCAGGGCCGGCCGAGGAGGCCCTGGGCCGCGCGAACGGCAGTTTCGCTGGGCCCCACTGGGCCCCGCCCCGGGTCCCAGGCCCCGCCCCCGAGGCCCTCCCTCCTCCTCCCGTGTCGGCCCCGCCCCACTGGTCAGGCTTCAGCTGCGCCAATGGGATTTTATTTTATTCTTCGATTTGGCCCGATCTTAAACCACGTGAGGAAACCTCTGCATTGTGACCAGGCGGTCACGTGATTTGTCTCAGCTCGCTAACCGCCCTGGGGAGATGAGTTTTGCGAAGGAAGAAGGTTAGCTTGTTAATATACTACTTCCGCAGCCTGTCTGGTGGCAAAAACCAATGGAGAGCACTAATGACAGGCACGGAGCCTGCAGAAAAGCGTTAGGTAATAAGCCTCCGGGAGTGAACGGATCCACGCGTGAGAAGCGTTGCCTCACTCGTCATGACGGAGGGGCTGGATCTTAACCCGGCGCTTAGACACACTGCGTTTTCTTACGCCCCGGTTTTCGCTCTTGAAAGTTGCTAGGCAAAGCGTTTTCGGTTATTCTGTTCTGCTCTGCGATGAGAAAGCTAAAAGAAGAGGAAGGAAAAAAAAAGATCTAAAGTGAGGAGTGTCGTGGGAGGTCCTGAAAGTTAAGTTCTGCCTGCAGGTGTCTGAATGTACGCCTTCGCCTTCAGACGAATATAGCTGCAGGTAAACGGCACAGCCTCAAACGGCTGGTGGTGCAGAAGAAACGGTTCTGAGTGGGACAATAGTTTATCCAAACAAATACTTAAAGAACATGGGGGAGGGGGCAGAACAATGCCCCTCGTTAATTTAATAACGTTTCATTAAACAAATTTTATGTTTATTTTATTTTTGAAAGAGAGGGAGCATGAGCGGGGGAAGGGCAGAGAGAGAGGGAGACACAGAATCCGCAGCAGGCTCCAGGCTCTAAGCTGTCAGCACGGGGCCGGATGTGGGGCTGGAACCCACAAACAGTGAGTTCATGACCTGAGCCCAAGTCGGGCGCTTAACCAACTGAGCCATCCAGGCGTCCCAACGTTTCATTTTTAAAAATAAACATGCTGTCAATTTAACAAACCCAGTATATACTCATGTCTAACAGGAGTAGTTCTAAAACTATTAGTTTATGACCATGGAGCTCTAAGGGAGCTGAGGGACTTTTCCAAGACAAGTCTGTGCCGCTGATATCCTTGTATCATAGCCCCTGGTGCAGTGTTGCACATCATTCACTCAAGGGATGTTTGACGCCCACTGTGTACAAAGCACAGGGCAAGGGATTGCGCTGTGAACAAGGCACTACCCTTGTCCCCCACTCCACGTCCTTGAGGCAGAAATGGAAGAAAGCCAGCAGTCAGAAGGATGTGGCGCTCAGCAAGTCTACGGGGACTGGGGTGCAAGAGTCTGGCTCAGAAGCACCCAAGAGCCCTGCACGAGTATTTTGTCATGGCGAGAGATGAGAATGAAGGAAAGAGTCTCCCGATTCAGACTCTCGTAAGCCTTGCCAAGGAGCTGGACTTCTTTTTGAATGGGATTTGGGGTCCCCGGGTGTGTGTGTGTGCACGTGTGCCTGGGGTCACCTCTTCTGAGTGCCCCCATCTTCTATGTTCATCAGGGTGCTGCCCATATCACAGAAAAACCTCTCTTCTTCAGACCCTGACTCTTCTGGAACACGTTTCTGCGATGGCCTTTGGTAACCTAGAAATGCTTTTCCCACGTCTGCCTTCCCCGGAGGATGGATTGCTTCAGTTAGGCCCCTGAGGTTTCTCTGGAGGAGCAGAGAGGGCCCCAGAGGATCTAGTTTTCCTGCTGCCCTGCCTCCACCAGCCATCGACCCGCAGAGAGGCCTGCTGCTTCACTCTGGAGAGCAGAAGGGGTGCGTAAAAGCAGGGCAGAGAGAAGGCCCTTGGTTCAGAATCAGAGCTGCCCCTTCATACCTCCACTTTTAGAAGCTCTTATCTTCAAGGATGCCTATGACACAGTGGCCCTGCCCTCACGTTCTCCTCTGACGCCGGTCCCAACCCGGCCGTGTCTGCCACGCTGCCATTTTGATCTCCTCGACCCAGAAAGCCCCTTCTCTTGGCTCGCTGGACGCCAGCCCCGGCGGCTTCGGTCCTGCCCCGCTGGGCTCTCTGAGCACCGAGGCGGTCTTGTACGCTTGGATTTTCGGCTGAGCCTCCCGAGGCAGCAATCACGTCCTAGGCACCCTGTGCTTCCCAGGGCCTACCCTTTGTTCACAGATCCCACTGCTGCTGTGGTCTAGCCCCGCCTCTCAGACTGTTCTCTTTCCTCCTGCTGCTCTCATTGGCCGTCCTCCCCCAGAGCTTGGGACGTGCTGGCAACCCCCTCCAATGTGTCCATGTCACCAGCCCTTCCCCCCCCCCCCCCCTTCTGCTGGCGGGGTAGTGGGGGGAGGTGCCTAGGGCCTGGGCTGGATAGTAACTTCTTCAGGGCCACCCCTGACACTTCCCCACTGTAGAAGTTCAACTCATTTACTCACTCCCACCCCTTTTCCTGACTTGATTTCCACTGACACGTCATTAAAGAACTCACTTCTTGTTGAAGTTGGACCTATTTATTCACTCACTACACATTTGCCTGCAGATTTGGCGTGGAGCCATAGGGAGTAAATATAAGTTGGCTTGCATTGAAATGAAATGCCCACGTATGTGCCCATGTGGAGTGCCGACCACGGTGCCGGGTGCATGGCAGGCGCTTGGTAAGTGTAGGTGCCACCGAATGGGCAACGGTTTGATGCGAGGCGCTATTCAGTTTCAAGGACCCAACGACACCCCCCAAAACACCACCTCTAGGCTCAAGGGCACCCAGAGAGCTCTGTTAAATGAAGTAAAGCCTTTTGCTTGGCTCTTGAAGAGCTTTGAAAAGTGCCACGAGCCAGTCTGTCCCCCTAGCTGGTCCCACTAGCCACCCAATCCTGCAGCGCATGTCTGGGGTCCTCCCCCCGGGACACAAAAAGGTGAACCATCTAGGAAGGTTTGGAAACCATCAAGTTTCACGGGTGGTTCTAAAACCATCTATGAAAGTTCTAAAAAAAGTGTTCTAAATATTTTAATGACTTTCACATCCAAGGTATTAAAAAGGGAAACAACACAAAATATAATTTCATTTTCATGTGACTAGGGTGAAATATAGTCCCTTTCTTTTTCCCTCTTAAATCCCCAAGTCCAGCGAAAGAGATAAGGCTGGATGGAAATAACCCGAGATGAAGACAAGGATACCATAAGAGCATTAGAGACCCCGGGTTAGGAGGTTTGGGAGAGAGGAGGGAACGTTCAGCGGCTGCCAGGGAGCAGAGAGCTTGCTGGAAGGCAAGGTGTTGATAAGTAGCTGCAGGCCGCTCAAGTGTTGAGTTTGAGTTCTTGTCCTAAGTTGTGGGTTATTGGTTTTAACAGGCAGGAAACATGGCCCCGTCACGAAGGTCTAGCTGGAAATAAACTAATGAAAGATGTGTGTAGAGAGGCATGCGGTGGTCAAGCAAGCGAGAGGGAGCGAGCAAAGCACGCTGGGGCTGATATTCTGGGAGCTGTCCCTATTCCCACACCTCACTCAAGCCCTCTAAACAGATGGTTCTTAAAACAGGGGTGATTTTGTTCCCCAGGGGACACCTGGCAATATCTAGACAGTTTTGTTTGTCACAGCTGGGTGGAGGGTGTGACTAGCACCTAGTGATTAGAGGCCAGGGAGGCTCTTGAACACCCTCCAGCGCACAGGGCAGCTTCCACAAGAAAGCACGCTCCCATCCCAAATGTCAACAGCGCCGAGGTGGAGAAACCCCGGTCTAAACCCACGTAAAACGGATATGACACAACCCACCCTTTCCCCTTCGTGGTTACTGTGAGCGCTGCAGAAGGTGATGGGTGCGAAAGCCAGAACTTCATTTAAGAAGAAATTGTCCATCTGGGTGGAACTCTACAGTTTGCTGAATGCACCACAAGCACACACGCGCACACACGCACACACACACACACCACACATGTCATCCTCTTTCTGCCACAGAAAACCCAGAGAGAGAACAGCTCAACTGTGCCTTAGAAAGATGAGAACACCATGCTGATGTAGTGAACAGAATTCCCTTCCAGGCAGCGACCCCATCCTGGGAGACCGGCGCAAACCACTGTCCCCGTTAGAGCTGAAAGGTGATGTCACCACCTTTCCAGAAACAATTCGGAGTTGTTACAAAGGACACAGAACTTGAAATTTGCTACGTTAACCATTGAAACGTACAGTTTAGTGCTGTTAAGTATATTCACACATGCACATCCAGACTTTGTTCATCTTGCAAAACGAAAACCACTCCCCATTCCCCTCTTCGGCCGGCCCTGGAACCCAGCACTCTACCTTTTGTCTCTGTGGCTCTGATGACTCTAAGTACCTTAGTGTTAAGTGGAATCACACAGAACTTGTCCTTCTGGGTCTGGCTTGTTTCACTCAGCATAAAGTCCTCAAGGTTCATCCATGCTACAGCCTGTGACAAGATTTCTTCCTTTTTAAAGCTGAATAACATTCCACTGCATGGATAGACCACGTTTTGTTTATCCGCCATGGTTTGATGAACACTTGGGTGGCTTCTACTTGGCTATTGTGAACGGTGTTGCTATGAACTTGGGTGTGTAAATATCTCTTTGAGACCCTGCTTTCAATTCATTGGTGTGTATCCAGAAGTGGAGTTGCTGGGTCACATGGCAATTTTGCTTTTAATTATTTGAGTAAACATACTGGTTACCAGAGAGGCTACACCATTTTGCACTCCCATCAACAGTGCACAAGGGTTCCAGTTTCTCCAAATCCTCATCAACACTTGTTGTTTTTTTTTTTCCTGTTCTTTCTTTCCTTTTTTAAAGTTTTTTTATTTATTTTGAGAGAGTGTGAGAGAGCGCTTGTGTACCCGTGAGCGGGGAAGGGGCAGAGAGAGAAAGGAAGAGAGAGAGCATCCCAAGCAGGCTCTATGCTGTCAGTGTGGGGCTTGATTCCATGAACCACAAGATCATGACCTGAGCTGAAATCAAGAGTCGGATGCTTAACCGACTGAGCCGCCCAGGCGCCCCTGTTTTTTTCTTTTTTGATGGTAGCCAACTTAACTAGTAGGAGGTGATATCTCAGTGTGGTTTTGATTTGCATTTCCCTAATTCTCAGTGATATTGAGCATCTTTTCATATGCTTGTTGGCTATTTTTATTTTTATTTACTTATTTTTCTGGAGTAGTACTTTATTTATTTATTTAAATTTTATTTTTAAAAATTTACATCCAAATGAGTTAGCATATGGTGCAACAGTGATTTCAGGAGTAGATTCCTTAGTGCCCCTTACCCATTCAGCCCATCCCCCCTCCCACAACCCCTCCAACAACCCTCTGTTTGTTCTCCATATTTATGAGTCTCTGATGTTTTGTCCCCCTCCCTGTTTTTATATTATTTTTTTCCCTTCCCTCATGTTCATCAGTTTTGTCTCTTAAAGTCCTCGTATGAGTGAAGTCATATGATATTTGTCTTTCTCTGACTAATTTCGCTTAGCATAATACCCTCCAGTTCCATCCACGTAGTTGCAAATGGCCAGATTTCATTCTTTTTGATTCCTGAGTAATACTCCATTGAATATATATACCACATCTTCTTTATCCATTCATCCATCGATGGACATTTGGGCTCTTTCCGTACTTTGGCTATTGTTGATAGTGCTGCTATAAACACGGGGGTGCATGTGTCCCTTCGAAACAGCACACCTCTATCCCTTGGATAAATGCCTAGTAGTGGAATTGCTGGACCATAGGGTGGTTCTATTTTTAGTGTTTTGAGGACCCTGTGTGCTGTTTTCCAGAGCGGCTGCCCCAGCCTGCCTTCCCATGCTGCAAAGATCTTTGATCTTTGATCCATTTCGATCCATTAGTTTTTATATGCGATGTGAGATGAGGGTCCAGCTTCATTTTGCACGTGGATGTCCAGTTTTCCCAAAACCATTTCTTGAAGAGACTGTCCTTTCCCCATGAATGTTCTTGGCACCTTTGTTGAAAGCCATTTAACAATTCCAGGGGTTATTTTGGGGCTCCTTGTTCCGTTCATTGTCCTTTAAGCCCGTCTTGATGACAGTAGCATCCTGTTTTGATTACTGTAGCTTTGCGTAATGTTTTGAAACAAGAAGGAAGCATGAGGCCTCAACTTTGTTCTTCTTTTTCAAGGTCACTTTGACGATTCAAGATCCCTTGAGATTCCACATGAATTTTAAGATGAATTTTTCTATTTCTTCAAAAAATTCCATTGGGATTCTGATAGGGATTGCGTTAAGTCTGTAGAATGCTTTGGGCAGTTTTGATATCTTAATAACATTAAGCCTCTCAACCCACAAACACAGGATGTTTCCCAATTGATTTGTGTTGCCTTTAATTTCTTTCAGCAATGTTTTGCAGTCTCTAGTGTACAAATCTTTTACGTCTCTGGTTAAGTTTATTTTAAGTATTTTATTTTTCTTGATGCCATCGTAAATGGAATTGTTTTCTTAACTTCCTTTTTGGAACGTTCAGTTTTAGTCCATATAAACAACTTATTTTTTATGTGTTGATTTTCATATTCTGGAACTCGAGTGAGTTCACAGATTTTTTTTTTAATTAAAAAAAATTTTTTTTTTATTTTGGAGAGAGAGAGCACAAGCAGGGGAGAGGGGCAGCTCGATCATGACCTAAGCTGAAATCAAGACTTGGACACTCAACTGACTGAACCACCCAGACCCCCTGGAAGAAGTGCTGTGTTGAACAGAAGTGGTAAAAGCAGTCATACGGGTCTTGTTCCTGATCTTAAAGGAAAATCTTTCAGTTGTTCACCATTGAGTATAAAGTGAACCGTTGGCTTTGTATAAACAGCCATTTTAGAAAATGTTTATTTATTTTGAGACACAGAGAGAGAGAACATGAGTGGGGTTGGGGCAGAGACAGGGGGAGAGAAAGAATCTGACAGTGCAGAGCCCAATGTGGGGCTCGATCTCATGTTTCGTGAGATCATGACCTGAGCCAAAATCAAGAGGCAGACACTTAACTGTCTGAGCTACCTAGACACACGCGCACACACACACACGCACACATCCATTATTATAGTCAAGCAGTTTCCTTCTATTCTTAGTTTGTTGTTTTTATCAAGAAGGACTGTTAAATTTTGTCAAATGCTCTTTCTGCATCAATTGAGATGACCATGTGTTTTTTTTCTTTACATTCTGTTAAGTGATGTATTATGTTGATTGATTTTCATACATTGAACTATCTTTGCATTCCAGAAATAAATTCCAATTGGTCATGGTGTATAATCTTTGTAATGTGCTGTTGAAATCTTTTTGCTAGTATTTTGTGGAGGATTGTTGCATTGATATTTGTCAGGGATATTGGCCTATAATCTTCTTTTATTATAGAGTGTTTATCTGGCTTTGGTATCATGCTCATTTCATAGAATGAGTTTGAAAGTGTTCTTTCCTCTGCAATGTTTTGGAAGAGTTTGGAAGAATTAACCGGTGTTAATTCTTCTTCAAATGTTTGGTAGAATTCACCAGCGAAAACATCTGGTCCTGGGCTTTTCTTTGTTGAGAGGTTTTGGATTACTGATTCAATGAGACTGTCTTTTTAGAATGAATGTTTTGACTTTTACATCTAAATGAATTCCCGCCTCCCTGCCCCCAGAGGACTAGTCCTTCACGTCCAAAGATTATGCACCTTTTATAACCATGCACTTTCCTCAGAAGAGTGTTAGAACATGTTTTTGGAAGGATAAGCTCTGAAGCCATTACTTTATTACCATATACATTTTCTTCTTATGTAGGAAAAAACAAGCACATCTAGACAACATTCTCAACTTTACTCAGCTTGGCATACAAGGACTTTTGGCTTTTCCAGATACCAAACCTACACTCAGAAGGTAGAGAAGAGTTGCCACCAGGGGGTGCCTGGGTGGCTCAGTCGGTTGAGTGTCCAACTTCAGCTCAGGTCATGATCTCGCGGTCTGTGAGTTCGAGCCCCGCATCGGGCTCTGTGCTGACAGCTCGCAGCTCGGAGCCTGGAGCTGCTTCACATTCTGTTTTCACCTCTCTGCCCCTCCCCAGTTTGTGCTCTGTCTATTTCTCTCAAATATAAACATTAAAAAGAAATTTAAAAAGTTGCCACCGTATAAAGTGTGTAATAGAAAAAAAAAAAATTAAAAAAAAAAATAAAGTGTGTAATAGGATATAGAAGGTGCTGGAGGCTTATAACACCATGAGTCCTGACTCACAGTAGACTGGTTTGGGACTAATGACAGAGGGATCTTTCATATGGTAAGCTCCTAGGTAAGGAAGTCTACAGGCCCTGGCAGCTGTGACTTCATGGGAGACTGAGAGAATTGGTACGGAGGGTCCCAAGTGCTGCCACTTGGTGTTGTCACATCTTGTGCAAGTTTGCAGGGCTGAGTTTCTGTGGTTTCTCAGAGCTGCGTTAACCTGCATGTAAAGCCAGGTCAGAAAAACAGTCAGACCCAGGATTCTGCTAACTCAGCCCAACTGGCTTCTAGAATCCTCGGGAGTGTTCTTCAGTGAACACTGAAGAACAGTGTGTACTGAAACCACACTGGCCTTGAAGTCAGAGCCATTCACCACTAACCACTTTCACTCATTCATTCACCCATCCATTCATGTATTTAGCCACTCATTCTTTACTGAGCCCTCCTAGCTATGTCTTGTTTACTTACACACCTCGGGGCTCAGCTTCCTCATCAACTCAGCGGAGAGTAAAAATGCCCCTTTGAAGGGTGGGAGGGAGGTGGGCTAAATAGGTGACAGGGATGAAGGAGGTCACTTGTCCTTATGAGCACCCGGTGATGTACAGAAGTGTTGAATCACTATATCGTACCCCTGAAACTAATATAACACTGTATGTTAACTAACTGGAATTAAAATGAAAACAAAAAAATGCCCCCTCGAAGATCTTTGTAAGATGAGAAATAGCTTATGTAAAGTTCCCAGCACAGGGTGTGGTCTGTGACCTGTGTGGCCACCCTGGGCCACGCTCAGAAGGCCCCATGCTTTAATTGTCAGACATTATCATCTTGAAATTATTAATATATTTTTTAATGTTTATTTAAAAATTTTTTTAAACGTTTATTTATTTTTGAGAAGAGAGAGACAGAGCATGAGCAGGGGAGGAGCACAGAGAGAGGGAGACACAGAATCCAAAGCAGGCTCCAGGCTCCGAGCTGTCAGCACAGAGCCCGATGTGGGGCTTGAACTCACAAGCCATGAGATCAAGACCTGGGCCAAAGTTAGGCACTCAACCAACTGAGCCACTCAGGCCCCGATATTGGCATTCTTGAAGAGTGTAGTTCCTTCTCCCACTTTAAAATTGAACATTCCTAATTTTTGTTGTCTGATGTTTCCTTTGATTTGCTTGAGGTGATTGTGTCTTTCTCGAGGTAATGCTTCTGGAGCCAGCAATGACCTCGGCTTTTAAATGATGACTCCACTTGCTGGCCTGAGTCAAAATTTTCAAGCAAGAGTAAGTTTTCTTTAGGTGACCCTGATGTCTCTTTGTGCCTCTCTTTCCTGCCTATGTAGCCCTAATGCAAACCTGATCTATGAGAAGGGTATGTAACTCATTAATATAACTCATTCATATAACTCATTCATATTAGGATAGAAATATGACTGTTTAGACTGCCTTTCCATGCTTTATGTCTTCCCGTCTGCACGAGCTCTGTCCCAGGCAGGCACACAATAGTGTTCAGGTTTCCTCAGTGCAGGAACAGGGACCTCTCTAAGCTAACTTAAATAAAAACTGGAGATTTGTGGGCAGGGTCCCGAGGTAAGAGGGAAGATACAGAGATTAGGGGGCAAGAAAGCCAGATGGAACAGGTACTGGAAACCTCCATACATGTTGTAAACAGTCATGGCTGTGTGAGAAATGAGCCCACAGACCCAATCAAAGGAGGGATGCTCAGACTGGGAGCACTAGGAACACAGTGGATCGAGGCTTTAATCAACGTTCTCACAAGAGCCAGTGCCTGGTAGACAGGCTCACTGGGGCAGTTACAGCAGACAATTTATCTCCTAGAGTGAAGCCCTCCCCTGGTTCCTCACTGGCTGAGCACTACAGAGGTAAGTCCCTCCCCTGGTTCCTCACTGGCTGAGCACTACAGAGGTAAGTCCTTCCCCTGGTTCCTCACTGGCTGAGCACTACAGAGGTAGGTCCCTTCCCTGGTTCCTCACTGGCTGAGCACTACAGAGGTAAGTCCCTCCCCTGGTTCCTCATTGGCTGAGCACTACAGAGGTCACAGCCCTACCCGGAAGTCGCCTATGCCCAGGTAAAACAGGAAGTAGTCTGATTGGAACAAACGTACATTCCCTGAGGTGTCGCAGAGACTTTCTGCCCCTCCTCCATTTGTTCTTTGCCATGTGCTCATTGCAAACCTATGAAAATAAGCTCCCAACAATAAGCCCACGAAACAGAGCGGGGGTGGGGTGGGGGGTGGGGGTGGGGGGGTTGCGGGGGTGGGGAGAAGAACCAGGAAGTGAAGTGTCTAAGGGTTTGGGACTCCATTGTGGGGGGCGGGGTTGTATTTCCAACAGGTTGTAAGCCTACTGTTAACTAGCACGGCTTTTATTTGGTATTTCTGAAAATGAGTCATCCCTCTTACTTATCGCAGCTGCAGAGGCCCCAGAGCTGGTGTAGAGTGGCACCTGTCCCCTAGCGCCTGGTTCCCTGAGGCCAGGCCTGCCACAGCCTCTGTTCTTGGCTTTCCCTGTGAGTCCCTCCTCTGTGGATCTTCACGGTGTCCCCTCGTTCCTTGGGCTCGTCTGTCTGTCCTTACAACTGCAGTGCCTAACGGTAGTGCTGTGGGCAGGAGGTGTATGGCCCCTCCCAAATTCATATGTTCAGACTCTAATCCCCAACATAATGGCATCTGGAGGTGGAGGCTTTGAGAGGTGATTAGGCCATGAGGGTGATGGGGCCCTCGTGATGGCCTTCGTGCCTTTATCAGAGACCCTGGAAAGCTTGCTTCCTCTCTGTCTGTCTCTGTCTCTGTTATTTTCTCTTCCCTTCCCTGCCTGTGAGGACACAGAAAACCATGAAGAGGACTCTGGCCAGACACCAGACCTGCCGGTGCCTTGATCTTGGGTTTCCCAGCTTTCCAGACCCATGAAAATACATGTTTGTTGTTTAAGCTTCTCAGTCAATGGTATTCTCTTATAGCAGCCCAGACCGCTAGAATAGTAATACAGGTAGATTGCTTTAATGGCCCCAGTTCTTTCCTCCTCCCGTACACACACCCTTCTCCCACTGTGGGCAGAGCATGCTTCCCTGCCTTATGACTTTGGGTCTCCCCCAGATCTGCGTTGGCCAGTAGGATGAGGCAGGAGTGAAGGCATTTCAGTTCCAGGCCTGAGCCTCAACAGGCCTTGAGTGTTTCCCTTTGCTCCTGGTGCATCCGCCATTGTCATGGGAAAGAAGTTACTCAGGCCAGCCGCTGGTCCTTGGAGGAAGATGGCTCTTGGAGCAGCGCCATCCCAGCTGAACATACGTGAGCCACCCCTAGGCAGCCGTAGAAGTGGGAGCACGCTCCAAGCCTGGTCTGGACCTGCTGACCATTCCATAACCCACGGATCTGCAAGATGAAAGGATGTTTATTTAGGTCGTTGAATTTTGGGATGTTTTTGCTACACGGCACATTTGGCAACAGTTGTTTGGCACAAGATCGAGCCAAACCATCAGAATAAAGGCAATAACTTAGAAAGCTTATGTTTTCTCATCATTTACTGCACTGCTGTGCATATCTGGAGTTGGATTACAGTGGTGGAGAAGACAGACAAGCCCTTTCCTGTCTAGAACTGACATTCTGGTGGGGGAAAGCAGGCAATGCATTTGTAAGCAAACACATGAGTGAGATCATTTTGGATGTTGACAACTACAAAAAAAGCAAAAACAAAACAAGGTGGGTAACGAGCTGGCCTGTGCTGCCCGATACAGGGGCCACTCACCTGCCACATGGACATTTACATTTAAGTTAATGAAAATGAAATAAAATTTAAGTCGATTATTTGGTCACCCTAGCCATATTTCAAGAAGTCAGTAGCCAGTTTCCAGTGGCTTCTGCATTGGGCAGTGTTAGATACAGAACATTCCCATGATCACAGAGAGTTCTGTGGACAGTGCAAGGTTAGACTCTACAGGGTTCCTGGTGGGGGACGGTGGCTACTTGGCCTGCAATGAGCGGGGGAGATTCTCTGAGAAGGTAGAGTTTGAATTGGGATCTAACGAGGGAGTCAGCCATGTCAGTTATCAGGAAAGAGCATTGCAGCCTAAAGACCAACTGGTGCAAAGGCCCTGAGGCATAGATTGACATGGGCAGTGCAGTCTGACTTAGACCATAAAAGGGTCACTCTGGCTGAAGAATAAGGGTGGGTGGGTACAAGCGTGGGTGGAAGAATCTGGAATGCTAATTGGCAGCTTTCACAGAGACCGTGGCTGGACGTAAAGTTGACGTGGGCCATTTTTTCCATCACAAATTGCTGCTGGTATTGAAAGGATAATTTCATGTCCTCATTATTTTGGGGCTCACTCGCGGCTGAGGTGACAATGACCAGCATGGTAATACAGTGAGGGTTTCACAGACGGCTGCTCAGATTGGCTTTGACGTGGTGGGGAAGGCCTGGTTACAGCGGTGTGCCTTTTTCCTCAAAATCCAACTCACTCCGAAAGAAAAATATTAAATGCACAGATTTTGGCAAGCTCAGGTAAACAAGAGAAAGAAAAGTTCAAAAAATTTGCAAACCCATCTTCTGAGGACCGCTGTCCATGTTTTGTGTACGTTTCCAGTTTTTTTCCTGTGTGTATACATGTTTTTTTTTTTTTTTTTCACTAACACAAATGGGATCACACTAAACCTGTAGTTCTGGGGCGCCTGGGTGGCTCAGGAAGTGAAGTGTCTGACTCTTGATCTGGGCTCATGTCATGATCTCGAGGTCGTGGGATCGAGCCCTGCATTGGGCTCTACTGAGCATGAAGCCTGCTTGGGATTCTCTCTCTCTCTCTCTCTCTCTCTCTCTCTCTCTCTCCCCCCACCCTCCCTGTGCCCCTACCCTCCTCATGCTGTCTCTGTCTCTCTTGAAATAAATCTATCTCACAGCACGCCCCCACCCCGCAGGGTCTGCCCCTGCCTCCACCTGCCCTGTGCTTCTACGGCCTCCTCACCTGTTGAAATCCTCCCTGGTTTTCAAACTCAGCCCAAAGTCCACCCCACCCCTGCCTCCTCCCCCAGGCTCCTCTGGGAGTCACTCCCTTCTCTGGGTTTCAAGGACACCCTCTCAGTGCCTCTGGGGAAGCATTTTCTAAGCCCTCTCCTGCATTCTCCTGGGCTGTTTACCTGTCTACCCCTCATCTCTTACCTGGGATCTCTCGGCTCTCCTAGGCTGGGGTCGCCACTCCAGCCCGGTTTGCAGAGCCACACTCCACCCCTCTATCTCCTAGCCCCCACCTCAGGGAAGCAGCTGAACCTCTATGCCACAGTTGCCACATCTGTAAAATGGGCATAATAATTGTGCCTCCTTCAGAGACCAAAGAGAATCCTTTAGAGAATGAAAAAGAAAAATGTGACTCTTCAACGGATCTCTCTCCCTCGTGAATCTATATAACTCCCGTGGGGGCAGGAATCATGGGAGATTTGTCTTGGCCTCCCCACCCCCCACCCCCCAATTGAGGACCGTGCTTGGTATGCAGAAGTCATTCAATATACGGTTGTGGAACTGGGCTGTCAGGCAAGGTTGTGCGCTCCTTGCATGAAGGACCCTTCTAGTATTCCCATGGGACCTGGCGTATTTTAGCCGCTCAGTAAATGTGTTTTGTTGTTTTTTTTTTTTTAATTTTTTTAACGTTTATTTATTTTTGAGACAGAGAGAGACAGAGCATGAACGGGGGAGGGTCAGAGAGAGGGAGACACAGAACCTGAAACAGGCTCCAGGCTCTGAGCTGTCAGCACAGAGCCTGACGCAGGGCTCGAACTCACGGACCGCGAGATCATGACCTGAGCCGAAGTCGGCCGCTTAACCGACTGAGCCACCCAGGCGCCCCAGTAAATGTGTTTTGGATCGAATATGGGAGTGCCTTCTCCTGGTGCTTGAAAACACGTCCTCGTTTATTCCTTATGGGTCAGCATGCTGTGACCAACTGCTGATTCACACTGGTTTCCTGGATGAGCCAAGAAAAGTGGCATGAAGGGAAAGAGGGGCCATATGCCCAGCAGATCTTCCCCGCGACACTTGGCATCTGTAATTATTCACTGTTTGCAGAAAAAGACGGCATTCTAACTTATGCACTTGGCATTCTCGTTCCTGTCGTGCCCAAAGCCCTTCTGCCCAGCGTCACCCAACGTGCACACAAACGCAGGACTGTTTTGTCCCCAAATGTGTTGCCCTTTCTTTCTTCTCCCCTCCTCTCCTCTCCTCTCCTCTCCTCTCCTCTCCTCTCCTCTCCTCTCCTCTCCCATCCCTTCCCTTCCCTTCCCTTCCCTTCCCTTCCCTTCCCTTCCCTTCCCTTCCCCTCCCCTCCTCTCCCCTCCCCTCCCCTCCCCTCCTTTCCTTTCCTTTCCTTTCCTTTCCTTTCCTTTCCTTTCCTTTCTTCTTTTTGAAAAATAAAGCAGAGCTCTCAACAGGCCAGTTTAAAATGACTTCCAAAGATTCTGCATGAAGCATCGCATGAAATGCCTTTGGTCTGCAGTTGGCTACACCAAGAAAACATAAGCGTGCTTCAGAACACTCTCCGAAGCCATGGTCTGCACCCTTGCAAGGTGGGGTGAGGCCGTGAGAGCAAACGAGATACTGTCACTTGGGGCTCAGTATCCTACGCCCCACAAAACAAGGCGGGCCTTTTGCGGTGTGAAGTAAATGAGGCTATTTTGGACCTAATCCATGATTCATCCTTCTGGCTGTTGTTGAAGACTATCCATACTCAGCACAGCCACACACAGGCTTGCGTGTTCAATAACCGGCAGCGCTTACAAATCCACGCTAAGTCAATTCCGTCGGTGTTTATTAAGTACCCACTCTGTGCTTAATGGCGAACCGGGAGCTGTGAGGACTGAGATGGACCCCACAGGTGGCTGGGAGAGGGACTCATGTGGCGGAAGCAACGCGCAGACATCACAGTTGGTCCTGCAGACCCAGGCACCCAGACTCCATCCCTGGCACACAGTAGGCGCTCCATGGTGGCTCAGGACATGAATGAATTGGCAGGACTTGCCCTTTACACAGCACCTGTGCATGGTTATCTATTCTGGGAGGTCATCGGGGAAGGGGTATTAGTGTTCCGATGCTGCCATAACAAAGTACCACAAAGTGGGGGGTCTCACACGACAGGAATGTATCGGCTCACAGTTCCAGAGCCTGGGGTCTGAAATCAAGATATCAGCAGGACTGCCTCCTTCTTCTTTATTTTTTAAAAAATTTATTTATTTATTTATTTATTTGAGAGAGAGAGAGAGAAAAAGAGAGAGAGAGCAGGGAAGGGGCAGAGAGAGAGGGAGAAAGAGAATCCCAAGCAGGTTCCTCACTGTCAATGTGAGGCTCAAACTCATGAACTGTGAGATCATGACCTGAGCTGAAGTCAAGAGTCGGACGCTTAAGTGAGTGAGTCACCCAGGAGCCACCCCCCCCCCCTTTTAAAGTGTATTTATTTATTTATTTTGAAAGAGAAAGAGAGCAAGTGAGCAGGGGAGGGGCAGAAAGAGAGAGGACTACCTCCGTGGGAGGGCTAGGAGGGAAGGGTGGTCCCAGGCCTCTCTCCTTGGTTTATGGGCGGCCGTCTTCTCCCTCTGTCTTCCCGCTGCCCGCTGTCCATGGTACCTGGGTCCCAGCTTCTCCTTCTTATGAGGACACCAGTCCTATCGGATTAGGACCCACCCTAATGACCTCATTTTAACTTGATCATCTCTGTCAGTAAATACCCTATCTCCAAATAAGGTCACATTCTGAGGTACTGGATGTTAAGACTCCAGCATGTCTCTTTTGGGGAGGGGGACACAATTCGATGGTAACAGCAGGAGAGGTGACCTGGTGGCTGTGGCATCAGAGAGAGTTAACAGCTTGTCCAGGCCACATGACTGGGATGAGCTCACATCAGAGTCAGTTGCTTCAGGATCCCACACTTTCCCACCGTCCGTGAGGCAGAGGGACAGTAAGTGTTGTGGAAATGCAGAGCAGAGAGAAGGCTGTGCCCCGAGGACACATGAGCCCTTGTGGAGAGGAAGCTCCAGCAGTGGGGTCCACATGACACCCCCAGGATTTCTTCGAGGTGAGCTCCTGTTGAAACTGAGACTGTGGGAATGGTTTCTTTCAGGTACCAACTCCTGTGCAATCAGGTTCTAAATGCTGGGGTGGGGGGTGGGGGAGGAAACCCAGGCAGTGACGGTAAGTGGGGGAAAGGTAGGGAGGGATTGACTTGGCGTCCAAAGGTGGAGGTGAGGGTTAGTTTATGAGAAGATCACGCCCTGAATCCCAAGCAGGGCAAGTCTAGGAAGAGTTCAAAGTCACAAATAGGGCTGAGAGGGATTTTTCTGGAGGTGATGAATAAGGGACAGGAGGACTTCTGTGTGATGAGCACTGGGGAGGAAGGAATCAGGAGCTGTCCCTCCAGGAAGGGCATTCTAAGCTCAGACAGAGCCGGATGTGCCCAGCGGCGTCCAGAGTAGCATCCAGACAGGAGAGGCCTCCTGTCCTCCACTGCCCCAGGTGGGAGCCCAAGTGGCCCTACCTCCCTGTCTCCACCCACCAGCAGGCAGGGACCGCAAGCAGAAGGGGATGCCGGATCGCATCTTCTCTGCAAAGTGCTTCTGACCCATTAGGAAAGCTGACAGGGTTTAGAGGCAGGCAGTGTCCTGGGCACCAATTGGTGAATCCCTAGCGTGGCTGGCTCACCCGTCTCCGGGCTCACTGCACCCGCCTCCCAGCTGGTGTCCCAGCCAGGCCACCGCAACATTAGGCACAGGGCCTGAGTATTTCGGGGGCCTCCACAGCAGTCTGGGACCAGGCAATACCTATAGGCTCTGTTGGTATGATGTCAGTTTCATGAGTTGATTACGTTGCAAGGTAACACAAAGCTATCTTGAAAATGGTTGCTCGGTTAGATTTCCCTACTTTCCAAGGATCCTCTGGGAAACATTACCACCCTGAAACCTGAGGGCATTGGGGGCATGTGGAGGCCCACGCCCGGGGCCCTGTGCTTTTGAGGGCTCCACACTGGCCCAGCACCTCCAGCAGACCTACCTGGCTGGGAGGGCCAGGGACACAAGCCCGCCTGGAGCCCATACCCCGCATCCTTCTAGACCACACTTTGGGTATCTGGGAGCCTACGATTCCTTGCCCTCAAGCCCACAGTCTCCTTCCAGGCCCCCGTCCCCCAAAGGCTATCACACTACTGGGTACACAAGCCTCGGTCAGAGGGTCAAGGGAGAGCCGTTTAAGGGGCGGGCTGGTGGAGGGGGTGTGGGCATGAGGGCCTGACAGATGAATCTGTCTCCACCCACGCTCTTGCCCCAACCTCACAGACACGGGGCACAGGAATCCGTCAGCAAGTTACAGCCAAGACTCCATGAAGTGTGTTACCCGCAAAGAATCTCAAAAGCAAATAATAAAATAAACGACCTTTCAGATCCGTTTTATGGCACGGCAGAGTTACATTTCAGGTGGAGCTTGTGGGCGTGTTCCAACACGTCCGATCCGATGGTCCCAAACAAGGACCCCTGCGGCTTCCGGGTACCCACGGCGCCCTCCCCCAAACCCGCCACTTTCTCCTGCGGTCCCACCGCACCTGCAGCCAGAACCACCCGTCAAAAGCCCGAATCTGCTCGCGTCAGTGCTCGACCGAGACCCCTTCAGTAACTGCCTCTGCCTTCAGGACGAAGCTAACCCCCCCGGCTGGGCTTCTGAGGCCCCTGGGCAGCTGGCTCCCGCTGGCTTTTTCAGCCTCCTCTCTTACCCCCACCCCGCTCCACACCCCTGTCCAGCCCCTTAAGGAGACCACGGGCAGTTTCCCCCCCGGAGCTCCCCGAGTTCCTGCCTGTGCCACGAGGCCGTGCCTTCCCCAACGGGGAGCACCCCCAGCTGAGACCTCAGCCCATTTGCAGCAGCTGCAGCGAGACCAGCTGTGCGAGGGAGGGAGGCTCCCGGTGGCTCTAACCCAGGCCCCAGACCCCAGCCTCGCTGAGGAGCCCGAGCGAGAACCGCCTAGCTGATCCCAGTCTCCCTCCCCGTCCCCTGCCCCGCGCCGGGGAGATGACCCAACACCACTGTGAGGTGCTTACTGCTGTCTTTGGCTGCTCAGCTTTGGGGTGATTCGTGAGGCTGCCATAAGTCACTGGAATAGGTGGAAACGGGGCCAGTGGGATGCAGGCCGACCACACGAACGTGCCGATTTTGTCCAGTTGTTTCCACAGGACGCGCCTTAGCGCTCACGCGTGATGTCACGTATTAGATGCGTAATCGCACCTGCCCCACGGCATTAGCAGTGGCGCTCTGCGATGGGTGGCTGTGGGGTGGCACGGACACGAGGGGCTTCGCGGAGCCCAGGCCCCGGAGACAATGTGGATGTGGTGTTCGTTAGCCAAGCAGGTATTCTCAGGCATGCCTACCTGAGAGGAACGATCTGTGAAATGACAGATCTGCTGATTTCTCTTCTTCTCCCTTCGCAAACCGAATTCTTGTTGTTTGGATCCTGGCACCAATCGGAGAACCACAGCACCCAAATATTGAAACGCTTTGCCTCCCAAAGCTGCTAAGAGGTGCTGGCACAGGTCCCCGGGCAAGGTGACGCGCTCTCCAGAGCCCCGGTTCCCCAGAGAAGCCCAGAGGACGCGGGTCCCTGTGGTCACGGTGATGCCACTGGGCACCAGCGCTCGGGGCCCTTCTGGTTTCTCCCTAGAACAGTCCTCCTAGGTGGCAAGCTGGTAATTACTATCCCCATGCTGTAGGCCCAGGCGCCTCTTAGGAGTGGATCCGGTTTTGTGAGTCCTAGAGCTTTTAAGTTGGGGAAGGTCCTCGAAGGGAGAGCATGCCTATTACAAGGTGAGGTCCAGGGCCCGGGGGAGGGCGGTGTAGGGCAGGGGCCCCACAAGTGAACCTGTTTAACTTCTCAGTGAATGCACCTTGCGCCTGTAAATGATGACACTGGAATTTGAGGCCGAGACTGTCGGAGGCGGAGTCCAAGGTCCTTCTGCGACACCACCGCCTTCCCGTGTGATGGGTGGCAGCAGGCGGCCGAGTCCACGTGGCCGATGCATGACCTTCCGGGGAGGCCGGTCTGCGGGCCGGGCGGTGGGGGCGTCCTGCGCTGTCAGGGAGCCCGCTGCAGGGTGGCTGGGGCACGGGCCCCGCGGTGAGAACCCACTGGCGGGTCGCTGCCGCCCGGGGACTGCTCCATCCGCTGCCTTCTTGTCTCTGCCAGGCTGCTCGCCTTTCGTGTCACAGGTGGGCAAAGGGTGTGCTCCAGCCCGTAGCTCCCTCCCGCCATGTGTCAAAAGCATGTAGACGAGGAAGGTGGGGAGAACGGTGGTTCTGCAATCGCCAGGTGGCCTTGTCTCCCATCTGAAAGGTAAAAACTGGCCGTCCGGTCCCTGCTGTGCGCTGAGGCGCTTCCGGGAAGCCCGTCTGTCTTCCTCCCGTACCCTCCACACCCCTGGTCCGTGGCTCATGCCCGAGATGCTTCCATTGAAGGAGTTCCTCCTTTTATTGTTGGACAGGGGCCTCCTCTGGCTCCCCCTCTAGGTCTCCAGTCGGGGAAAAATTCTGGGAAACGGAGTCTATTTCCACATTGTACTCAGGGACCGAGCTGTGCAAACAGAATCTCTTGGGGGGACCTTATGAAAACACAGATTTCTGAGCCTAGTGCAGAGCTTTTATTCAACAGGCCCCCTGCCTCTGATGCCAATGGGCACCAAGTTTTGACAGGCCCCGGGCCCGTCACCAGAGCATCAAAAACCAGGCATGGGCTCCTTGTTTTTTTAAGTTTATTTATTTATTTTGAAGGAGAGAGAGAGCACAGGAGCAGGGAAGGGGCAGAGAGAGACGGAGACAGAGAATCCCAGGCAGGCTCCGCACTCTCAGCACAGAGCCCGACGTAGGGTTCGAACCCACAGACCGTGAGATCATGACCTGAGCCGACGTCAAGAGCCGGATGCTTAACCTACTGAGCCACCCAGGCACCCCAGGTGTGGGGGTCTTTTGGAGTGACACCAAAATCAGTGTCCCTGGTAGGAGGTGCAAAGCCACCAGGAGTTCCCGAAGAAAAATGCACAAAGTATAAGGAGAAAAGAGTTTGGCCCCAGCTGTGGGCAGTGTCAGCCTCAGGGCCTCTTAGAAATAAGTGACTTTGGCTTTTTCAACCAAATTGTAGCTGGGCCCCAAGTGCCTCCTGCCCCATCCTCAGAGCCCTGGGAACTCTGGTGGAGGGCAGGCATCCTTGGGGGGTCTTAGCGTCAGCCTGCTGAGTGATTCAACGTTCAAGAGCAGGTAGTTGGGAAGGCAGGTTTTGGACAAGAGAAAACGTTCCCTTGTGGGTTTCTTCATCTTATGTTTACAAACAGCTTTACTGCGATTTCATCCACAAAACAACTCCACATATTTAAAGTGTACAATTCACAGGGGGGCCTGGGTGGCTCAGTCGGTTAAGCGTCTGGCTTTGGCCCAGGTCATGATCTCACGGTTTGTGAGTTTGAGCCCCGCGTCGGGCTCTGTGCTGATAGCACAGAGCTTGCTTAAGATTCTCTGTCCCCCCACCCCGCCCCGCTCTCTGCCCCTCCCCTGCTCACGCTCTCTCTCTCTCTCTCTCTCTCAAAATAAATAAATTAACATTAAAAAAATAAAGTGTACAATTCACTAAGTAATCCCTGCACCCAGCCTGGGGCTTCCACTCATGACCCCAAGATCCAAAGTGGCATGCTCTCCCGGCTGAGCCAGCCAGGTGCTCCCAGTTCGCTAAGTTTTGACATCAACACGCACCCGTGAAGCCTTTACCATTGTCAGGGTAAACAGATCGGGCTACCCAGAGCTTCCTCATGTTTGGAGTCCTCCCTTGTCCTTCCGTTCCTCCTGCCCCAGGCAACCAGCGATGTGCTTCCTGTTTTATATTTTACATAGCATTTCCTAGAATTTCACATAAATGGAAGCACACAGTGTGTACTCATTGTCTGCTTCCTTCCCCTTGGCATCGCGATAGTGAGGTTCATCTTGTATTCTGGGATGAGCCGCACCTAGCCAGGACCTACCGTCCTCTTCAGCAGGTGGTTGAATTCCATTTGTTACAGTTAACAAACAGTTTTTTTTAAACATTTATTTATTTTTGAGAGACAGACAGAGCATGAGTGGGGGAGGGGCAGAGAGAGAGAAGGAGACACAGAATCAGAAACGGGCTCCAGGCTCTGAGCTGTCAGCACAGAGCCCGACGTGGGGCTTGAACTCATGGACCGTGAGATCATGACCTTCCTTCCTTCCTCTGCTTCTTTCTTTCTTTCTTTCTTTCTTTCTTTCTGGCAATACCTTTGATTTTAGTATCAAGGTCATACTCATTTCATATAAGTTGGGAAATAGTCGCTCTTTTTCATTTTTCTGGAAGAATTTTTGTAGAACGAGTATTATCTCCTCCTTGGTGGAATTCACTGGTTGTCTCTGAGGGAAGGTTTTTTTTTTTTTTTTTCTATCA
This sequence comes from Panthera onca, assembly GCF_046562875.1. Classification (NCBI taxonomy): domain Eukaryota; kingdom Metazoa; phylum Chordata; class Mammalia; order Carnivora; family Felidae; genus Panthera; species Panthera onca. The sequence continues at coordinate 142,918,169 of NC_138344.1, read as the reverse complement.
ATGCTAGGTGAAGAGTGGAGAATAGATAGCTAAATAGATAATAAATGAATCTATTCAGGTTATCGATTTCTTTTTTGGACAACTTTAGTGGTCTATGTCAAGCAAGGCATTTGTGTATTTAATCCGAATTGTCTATTTTGTGGACATAAACTTGTTCATAACACTCTTTTACTATTTTTTAAAATATTTTCAGAGTCTTTGGTGATATCGCCTCTCTTGTTCCTGAGTTTGGTAATTTGTGTCTTTTTTTTTCCCCTTCTCATCAGTCCTGTGAGAGGTTTATTCATTCCGCCGATCTTCTCAAATAATCAGCTTTTGGTTTCATTGAGTTTAATCTATTGTTTTTCTCTGTTTTCTAGTTCGATGATTTCCACTTCAATCATCATTATTTCCTTTCTTCTGGGTTACATTTGTACCTAGGTACATTTGTACATTTGTAATTTGTATATATTGTACATATTTGTAATATGTGTACATATGTACATTTGTACGTATGTGCACGGTTTTAATAGTATATTTGTCAGCTCACTGTCATAACAAGATACCACAGACCGGGTGGATTAAAAACAGAAATTAATTTTCTCACAGTCCTGAGGCTAGACAACCCAGATCGAGGTGACTTCAGCATTGGTTTCTGAGGAGATCTCTGTTACTGGCTTGTAGGCAACAAGCTACGTGCTGGGTTCTCACGTGGCCTTTTCTCTGTATGCGTGGAGGGAAGGAGAGAGAGATCTGTGATGTTTCTCCCTCTTCTTATAAGGACACCAGCCCTATCAGGTTAGGGCTCCACACTTATGACCTCGTTTATCCTTAATCACCTCCCTAAAGGCCCTATGTCCAAATAGGTCACTTTGAGGGGTCAGGGCTTCGGCCTATGAATTTTGGAGAAACACAATCAGTCCATAATGAATGACATCTCCCCCAAATTCTCATACATTCTGTCTTCGTTTTCCTTCAGTTCAGAAAACATTCTAATTTCCCCCTTGACTTCTTTGATCCATGGTTATTTAGAAGTATATGTAGTTTCCAAATAACTGGAGATTTTCCAGATATCTTTCTGTTATTGACTTGTCATTTAATTCTGTTGTAGCCAGAGAGCATACTCTGAATTACATGAATCCTTTTAAAACTTATCGAGACTTGTTTTCTGGCCAAGAATATGAGTTATCCTGATAAATGTTCTGTGCACTCTTGCAAAGAATGTGTACTTTTCCGGCTGTTGGGTGAAATGCTCAATGAATGTCAGTTAGGTCAAGTTGGTTGATAATGTTGCTCAAGGCTGATGTATTCTTGCTGATTTTCTGTTCACTTATTCTATCAATTATTGGAAAAGAATTGGAATCTCCAGTTATAATTGTGTATTTGTCTATTTCTCCTTGCCATTCTAACAGTTTTTCTTCTTGTATTTTGAACCTCTGCTATTAAGTGCTTCAATGTCCTTTTGATGAGCTCGCACCTTTATCATTAGAACATGAGCTCTTTTATCACTGGAAATACTTTTTCTCTGAAATTTGCTTTGATATTAAGAGAGCCACTTCAGTTTTCTTTTGACCAGTGTTAGCATGGTGTCTGTATTTTCTTCCTTTTATCTTTAGCCTATTAATTTCTTTGTATTTTTTTAATGTTTATTTATTTTTGAGACAGAGAGAGACAGAGCATGAATGGGGGAGGGTCAGAGAGAGAGGGAGACACAGAATCGGAAGCAGGCTCCAGGCTCTGAGCTGTCAGCACAGAGCCCGACGCGGGGCTCGAACTCACAGACCGTGAGATCATGACCTGAGCCGAAGTCGGACGCTTAACCGACTGAGCCACCCAGGCTCCCCATAATTTCTTTGTATTTAAACTGCATTTCTTACAGGCAACAAATAGTTGGGTGTTGCTTTTAATTCACTCCATCCATCTCTGCCTTTAAATTAGGGTGTCTAGACCATTTACATATAGTGTGATTATTGGTGTGGTTCGGTTTACATCTACAATCTTGCTATTTTTTTCTGTTTTTCCACCTATTCTTTGTTTGTTTCTCCTCTTTCTCTGCCTTCTATTAACTGAGTAATTTTTTAAAATGCTTATTTATTTGTTTTTGAGAAAGAGAGAGAGAGAGAGCGAGAGAGAGTGAGCATGTGCGTGAGCAGGGGAGGGGCAGAGAGAAAGGGAGAGAGAGAATTCCAAGCAGTCTCTGCACCGCCAGTGCAGAGCCCAATGCAGGGCTTGACCCCATGAACCACGAGTTCATGACCTGAGCTGAAATCAAGAGTCAGACACTTAACTGACTGAGCCACCCAGGTGTCCCTTAACTGAGTAGTTTTTGTTTCTATTTTAATTCTTTGTTGGTTTTTTAGCTATGAGCCTTTGTTTTGTTATTTTATGGCTGCTTTAGGGCTTACAGTATACATATTTAATTTATCACAGTTTATCTCCATGTGATACTATGTCACGTATATTCACTTAAGGTATAAGAACTGTATAATAATATACTTCCATAGCCCTCCTCATGGCCTTGATGTTGTTGTTGTCATACATTCTATTTATATATATGCTATAAATCCCACAACCCTCATTTTTGTTTTGTTTAGATAATAAATTATATTTTAAAGAATCGTAAATCGGGGCGTCTGGGTGGCTCAGTCAGTCGAGCAGCCGACTTCGGCTCAGGCCATGGTCTCGCGGTGACAAGTTCGAGCCCCGCATTGGGCTCTGTGCTGACAGCGTCTCCCTCTCTCTCTGCCCCTCCCCCTCCCCTGCTCATGCTCTGTCTCTCTCTGTCTCAGGAATAAAAAAACATAAAAAAAAATAAAGACTCGTAAATAATCAGAAAAGCACTTAGCTATTAATTCATGCAGTGAACATTTCCAGTGCTCTTCATTGCTTTGTGGAGATCCTTATTTTCCTTTATGTAAATAACATCCTTTAACATTCCCCATGGTGCACATCTATTAGTAAATTCTTTAAGCTTGTGTATGTCTGAGATTATCTTTATTTTGCTTTCATGAACAAATTATTTTTGCTGGGCATCGACTAGGTTGGCGGTTTTTTTCTTGCAGTATTTGACAGATGTTGCTCTGTTGCCTTCAGTGCGTGCATTTGTTCTGTTTCCTTCTTCTCTCTGTCCCTCTGTACGTGATGTGTTGGTTTTCCTCTGCTTCCTTTTCAGATTTCTCTCTTTATTACTGGTTTTGAGCAATTTGATTATGATGTGCCTCGATGGAGTTTTTATCCTGTTCTTTGGATTTTGGATTTGTTGAGACCCCTGATTCTGTAGGTTTGTAGTTATCAACCAGTTGGTAGACTTGGGCCATTATTATTTCTTTGAATTTTTCTGAACCGTTCTCTCCTCTTACTTGGGGATTCTAATTATATGTAAGTTAGATCACCTGAAGTTGTCTCACAGCTTTCTGACGTTCTTCTCATTAATTTTGTTGTTGCTGTTGGTGTTGTTTTTCTCTTTGTGTCTTATTTGGGAGTTTCTAGTGCTGTCTTTGAATTAACTAATCTTTTTTCTTCAATGTCAATTTGCCATTAATTTCATCCAGTGCTCTTTTCATTTCACACAACATAGTGCTTTTTCTTTAATTTTTTATGTTTATTTATTTTTGAGACAGAGGGACACAAAGCATGAGTGGGGGAAAGGCAGAGAGAGGGAGACACAGAATCCAAAGCAGGCTCCAGGCTCTGAGCTGTCAGCACAGAGCCTGATGTGGGGCTCAAACCCATGAATCGTGAGATCATGACCCGAGCCAAAGTCGGACACCCAACTGACTGAGCCACCCAGGTACCCCTTATGTGTGGAAATTTTTGATTGGATGTCAGGTGTTGTCCATTTTATCTTGTTGGGTGTTGGACATTTTGTATTGCTCTATATATTCTTGAACTCGGTTTTAGAATACAATTAAGTTGCTTAGACACAGTTTGATCCTCTCTGGGCTTGCTTTATGATATGTTAAGTGGGCACATAATAGCTTTTATTCTAGGACTATTTCCCACTACCGAGGCAAGGCCTTTCTGAGTACTTTACCCAATGCCTTATGAATTATGAGTTTTCTAGTCTGGTTAGTTGGAACACACACTATCCTCAACCCTATGTGAATACCAGGCACTGTCACCTCTAATCCTTTCAGATGGTTTTTGCCATCACTCCTCCATTTTCTCAGGGGCATGGGCTGATCAGTTCTCTGCAGAATATTTTAGGAGAGCTCTGCAGATCTCTGGGTTCTGTCTCTGTGCAGTTCTCCTTCCTCTGATCGTTTACCCTAAGAGTTCTAGCTATCTTGTTCTCCCTGGACTCTCCACTCTCTCTCCTCAACTCAAGAAGTCTGCCAAATTTCACCTGGGTACCCCTTTCTGTGCTGTGCTCAGAAATCCTCTCAAGGATGTAATATTAGGTAATTGTGGGGTTCATGTCATTTATTTCCCCATTCTCAAAGGTTATTATGTTTTGTTGCTTGATACCCAATGAGTTGAGAACTTTTATTTCATATATTTGGTCCAGCTTATTTTGGTTGCATCAGGAAGGAGGGTGAATCTAGTCTATTTATTTGGTTTGGGAGTGAAAGTTTCAATTTTCTTTAAAAATTTTTTTAATGTTATTTATTTATTTATTAAAAAATTTTTTTAACGTTTATTTATTTTTGAGACAGAGAGATAGAGCATGAACGGGGGAGGGTCAGAGAGAGAGGGAGACACAGAATTGGAAGCAGGCTCCAGGCTCTGAGCCGTCAGCCCAGAGTCCAACACGGGGCTCGAACTCACGACAGCAAGATCGTGACCTGAGCTGAAGTCGGATGCTTAACCGACTGAGCCACTCAGGCGCCCCTAATGTTATTTATTTTTGAGAGAGAAAGAGAGAGAGCAGGGGAGGGGCAGAGAGAGAGAGAGAGAGAGAGGCATGGGATCTGAAGCAGGCTCTGTGCTGACAGTAGAGAGCCTGATGTCAGGCTCAAACTCATGAACTATAAGACATACGGGTGTTTCTCCATCTTCTTTTTTTTTATGTTTATTTATTTTTGAGACAGAGAGAGACAGAGCATGAACGGGGGAGGGTCAGAGAGAGAGGGAGACACAGAATCGGAAGCAGGCTCCAGGCTCTGAGCTGTCAGCACAGAGCCCGACACGGGGCTCGAACTCACGGACCGTGAGATCATGACCTGAGCCGAAGTCGGACGCTCAACCGACTGAGCCACCCAAGCGCCCCTCCATCTGCTTTTAAAATGGAAAATACTCTTCCAATTGTAAAATTGGCTTATGTTCGCTGTAAAAAAATATCATAAAATAACAGGGGCACCTAGTTGACTCAGTCGGTTAAGCATCGACTTCGGCTCAGGTCACGATCTCACGGTTTGTGAGTTCGAGCCCCGCGTCAGGCTCTGTGCTGACAGCTCGGAGCCTGGAGCCTGCTTCGGATTCTGTGTCTCCTCTTCTCTGCCCCTCCCGTGCTCATGCTCTGTCTCTCAATAATAAATAAATGTTAAAAAAATCATAAGATAACAAAAATATAAAGAAGAAAATAAAAAGTACTCATTTATAACCACTGTTAACATTTGGTCTGTATTTTGTCATCTTTATTTTCTGTGCATATGTGTGCATGTAGCAGGGTCACAAAGTCACTCAAAATACATCAGATGTGCAAAGAAAACAGAGCCTCTTTATCTTCCTACTTGATCTGATATTTCTTGAGAGGTACCATCTGCTGGGTGATAAGAAGGGCAGAAAAAGAGTGCAGTGTCGTAGCCTTAATGTAATACAAGAATCCCAACAGTCCTTTGACAAACTCATGGTTCTTAGGCTGAAATGCATGGTCAATCAGATTTGTTACAGGCCCTGTTCTCTACCCTCTGCTGGAGATTGTGGGAGTGTAGGGGGTGGGCTGTAGGATTTCTGGATCCTTTTTGGCAGCCAGCAAGAAGGGGTCATCTGGTCCACACATATTCTGATGGTGCCCTCTGAATTTGGCTGTAAAATAGTTGGCCTGACTGTTACCATAGCATGGCGGCCGCTAGTGGACGATGGTGACAGGGGACCAGATCATGCAGGGATCATATAGGGTTGGGGGGCATCGTAAGGACTTTAGCTTTTGTCCCCAGTGAAACAGAGGAGCCATTGAAGAGTTTCATTGCACTGGTGAGAGGCAGAAGCCTGCCTGAAGTGGGTTCAAGGGAAAATAGGAAGAGAGGAATTGCAGAGAGCAAGGATTGACACTTTCAGACTCCTGAAAAGAGCAGGGAAATGGAAGGAGAAATCAAGAGTTTTTTAGGTGGGAAATAATGGGAATTATCCAATAGAGAGGGGGAATGGGGGGTGGGCGAAAGTTGCTGAAGTGGGGAGAGCTGACTCGTAAGTGGGGGGTCAGCGTTGGGACACAGCCAGGGTATGACGGGGCGGGTGGCTGGGCGGAGGTGGTGGGAGACTGCCCTCGTTCTCCTTGGCACACTTCCCCGTCTTGGTGAAAGAGGAAATAAGTCATCGGCTGAGCGCCATGTCTTGAAACAGGGAAAGAGATGCCGGGCTCTGGGGGAGAAAGGAGCGGAAAGGTAGTAGGGTGGCCAATCTGCACTGAGGGAGCAATCGAGTTCTGCACGTGAGATCTAAAACGAGACCAGTCACCATGGTTGCCAGTGTTCCTTCAGCCTCGTTCAACCGAACAGGTGCGGGCATGGCATTATCACTAACCAGGTCGGAGGTTTTCCCGAATGCGCACTGTGGAGCGAGAGAGAGACGAGTACCCCGAAGATGCACAGGGACAGGGCTGCGATGAAGGACTGTGGAACTCCAGCTGGGGAAGAAGGGGAGCGAGGACAGAAGGTGGAAGGGGAAGGAACAATTGGAGAGGCTAGTTGGTGACTTGTAGATCTCGGTGGGCTTGAAAGTTGTTGGTGTGAGGGCACTAGTTGGCCTGAGTTGGGAAGAGGAGAGGTGGCGGTCCGGGGGTGGCATGCTTGAAACCGAGGTTATGGGAGGAATACAGGGTGGGTAGAAGGCAAGGTCTAGAGCAGTGTGGTCTGACAGAGATCCCGTGGGAGGTGCACATGGGAGCCACGCAGGCAGCTGAACATTCTCTAGAAGCCATGTTAAACAAGTAAAAAGAGGGGTGCCTGGGGGGCTCGGTCGGTTGAGCGGCCAACTTCGGCTCAGGTCATGATCTCACCGCTTTTGGGTTCTAGCCCCGCGTCGGGCTCTGTGCTGACAGCTCGGAGCCTGGAGCCTGCTTCGGATTCTGTGTCTCCCTCTCTCTCTGGCCCTAACCCACTCACATTCTGTCTCTGTCTCTCTCAAAAGTAAATAAACATTAAAAAAAAGTAAAAAAAAGTAAAAAGAAGCGGGCAAAAATAATTTAAACAATATATTTTATTTGAGTCGATGCATCCCAGAGATAATCATTCCCACATGCAATTAAATTTTATGAATTATTAATGAAGAAGACATAGGGGGGAAGCTTCTTGACATTGGTTTGGGCAATACTTTTTTTGACCCCCAAAAGCACAGACAACAAAAGCAAAAATAGATAAATGGGGGTTGCATCGAGCTGAAATCTCCTGCCCAGCCAAGGAAACCATCAACAGAGTAAAGGGACAATCGACAGCACAGGAGGAAATATTTGCAAGCCATTCATCTGATGAGGGTTCCGATCCAAAATGGGTAAGGAACTCAAGCAATCCAATATAACAAACAAACCAGATAACCTGTCGGAAAAACGGGCAAGGGACATGAACAGACATTTCCCAAAAGAAGACACGCAAATGGCGGACAGGTATATGATGGTCAACAACACTAATCATCAGGGGAATGCAAATTAAAGCCATAATGAGATACCACCTGACACTAGTTAGAATTGCCAAAAAGACAAAAGATTACAAGGGTTGGCGAGGATGTGGAGGAAAGGGAACCCCGTACACCGTTGGCGGGAATGTAAACTGGTGCAGCCCCTGTGGGAAACAGTATGGAGGTTCCTCAGAAAACTAAAAAATAGGACCACCTTAAGATCTGCCAATCGCCCTCCGGGTGTGTGTCTAAAGTTAATGAGCTCCGTATCTCAGAGAGACATCCGCACCCCCATGCTCGCTGCAACATAAAGTGCCCATCAAAGGATTAATGGGTAGAGAAAATAGGATATAAATATAATGGAATATTACTCAACCATATAAAAGAAAGAAATTCTCTCATTCGCGACAACATGGATGAACCTGGAGGACATTATGCTGAGTGAAATAAGCCAGGCACCCAAAGGCCTTACTGCGTGACCTCACCTACCTGTGGAATCTGAGAAAGTGGAAGTCACAGAAACAGAGAGTAGACAGGTAGGTACCAGGGGCTGGAGGGTGGGGGAAATAGGGATGTTTGTCAAAGGGTACAAAGTTTCAGTTACGCAGGATGAATAAGTCCTAGAGTTCTGATGTACAGCATGGTGACTTGATTATGGTTAATAATACTGCACCGTGTACTTGAAATTTGCTAAGAGTAGATCTTAAACGTTCTCGTTCATCACACACACACACACACACACACACACACGCAGAGCTATGTGAGGTGATGGATATGTTCATTAGCTTGATTGTAGTAATTATTTCACAATGTACTCATACATGAAAACATCACATTGTACCCTGTGAATATATATAATTCTTATTTGTCGATTAGACCTCCATAAAGCTGGAAAAAAAGTTAAAAAGCTCTTAAGACTAACTGAATCCCCCCTCCCAAATTATTAATGAGATAGTTAAAATTGTTTTTCTATGCTAAGTCTTTGAAATCTCGATTTCGCCTGACAGCACATCTCATTTTGGGCCAGGAACATTTCAAGGGGCTTGTGGCCACGGTCTGGACAGTGCACAACTAGAGAATGATCATGGGGAGGGGTGGCTGAGGAAGTGTGAAAGACAAGGTCATTGGGGGAGTGGAGGTCAAAGAATAGAAAGGTCATCTCTGTGGATATTCAAATCACCAAGAATTAGGACAGGAGTGGTTTAAGGGGAGTGACAGCGAGCCAGGAGTGGAAGTCTTCTAGGAACAAGCAAGGGGGACTAGGGATTAGTAGACAGCCATAACTGGGAGCTGAAGGGTTTGAGCAGGTGGGAGGAATGGTAATCTGGAAGTAAACATAAGGAGCAAGAGGGAGCCACAGAGATCTGGGTTGCAGACAGAGCAAGACCGTGGAGAGAACTGGCAGGAGAGAGGTGCTCTCGCTCATGGTGCTTAAGTTCCAAGGGCACAGAGAAGGCCTTTGGGAGTGAGAAGGGCTGGAAGATGGGGCAGAACCTCCTGGGGATTAAGGTCCCAAGGGATGGCCTGGGAGCCTGGGCATCCTTGATGGATGAAGAGAACAAGGATATACAGTTAATGGCGCTCTTTTGGCCTGACTTGTAGCATTTGGCCATTTCCATGGTATAAATCCTCCCACGATGGCTCATTTCAAGCTACCAGCGGTTTTACAACCAGCTTACGGAATGCCTGGAAATTGAACAATCGGCTCTCACAACAGTACAAGCTGTTCCCAAGGGCAGAGCAATGGGTACAGGGCATCTTGGGAGAGGCCCTGATGGTCTCCAAGGCAGACCTGGTGGGATGTGAGAGGAGGGGCGGAGGTGGGGGCGGGGGTTAGGCATGTAGCTCTTCCTAGAATGAGAACTCTAACCCCCCTTTGACTTCTGTCATGGAGCAAAGAGAAACGGGTTGCATATTTAAATGGTCTTAATATGTATTTTTCTGTATCTCTGTGATGAGTTGCCCAGATTCCTCTTCCAGGCAAGACCTGTCACCCCCGCTGCCGGGAGTGCCTTCAGCTGTGAGCCCCTGCAGAGCCCCCTCGCCCAAAGTCATGGCCAGTTTCCCTTCTCTGGGCCAGGCTCCTCCAGTGACATATCGATGTGGGGGCGTAAAAGTCATCCAACTCTGCCCAACTCAGGACAGCACCCCCGCTCCAGGTCTCCCTGTGGGAGCTACTGCTGGGTCTGTTTCAAACTTTCCTTCCGCTTCTGACCTGTCCTTCCCTCTCCTTCCTTCCACAGGTATTGACTCTAAGGTCAGTCCCTGATAAACACCCCGTCGCTCACTAACTCCATTTCAGACTCTGCTTCTAGAAGAACCCGACTTTTGCAAGGCTTACTGCCGGTGGAGGTGAATTCTTTAGGAGCTGAGCCAGTTGGATAGAGCAGAAAGGTGCCTTGTTTCAATTTGCCTCGCTTTGATAACTGGTGGGGTTGATTTTTTTTTTTTAACAGGCATTGACTGAATTACTTCCTGTGTGGATTGCTTTTTTCATTACTTCCTTTGCCTGTTTTTCTATTGAGGTGTTTGTCTTTTTCTCGTCGGTAAGAGCACATATGTATATTACCGTCATAAAGATATTAATCTTTGCTTTTTGTATCTGGTTCAAGAAATGTTCTCAGGTTTTCCGGTGTAGGCCTCTGTTGTGGTTAAGAGCACATGCGTGGTCACAATGCCCTATCACTTCCTAGCTGTGTGACTTTGGGTACGTTCCTTCACCTACCAGAGTCTTGGTGTTTTCATCTATAGCTAGGATTAGTATTAACACTTTGTAGGCTCGTTATGGGGACTGAATGATTTAATAAAAGGTTTACAACAATAGTTGTTTACAACAACTCTATTCAATAGAGTGAATATGAGATAATTATTTGCTTTTTTTTTTATTAGCATCTGTATTATTTTTTCTTCTCAGCCATACAGAGATTACATCTCATGTACTCAAAGCTATCTTTTCGGGGCTTCTGGGTGGCTCTGTCGGTTGAGCGTTTGACTCCTGGTCTCGGCTCAGGTCCTGATCTCAGCGCCGTGAGTTCAAGCCCCATGTTGGGCTCCACGCTGGGTGTGACGGGGCTCCACGCTGGATGTGAAGCCTACTTAAAAAAAAAAAAAAGCTATCTGTCATGGGTTTTGCCTTTGGAGTTACATTCAGGAAAAACTTCTTGATTTCAAGATTATATAAACATTCACCACCATTTTTCATTTAGTACTTTTATGGTTTCATTTAATATACGTATATATTTGAATCCCCCACCCATCCAGAATCCAGAATTTATTTCAGTGTGCAGTTTAGGCTTGTTTAGTAGGGACACGTTTCTCGAATGCCCAACATTACTTTAAGGAGCTGAATCACTCAGCGTTCTCCAGCAACATGGAAGCAAGAGGATATTTATGGATATAAAGGGAGATTTATTATGAAGAATTGGTTGACACAGTTTTGGAGGCTGAGAAATCCCACGGTTTGCTGTCTGCAAGCTGGAGACCCCGAAAAGCTGGTGGTGTGGTTCAGAGTCTGAAGGCCTGAAAACCTGGCGAGCCAGTGGTATAAATCCCAGTCTGAGGGCAAGAGGAGCTGAGGGGAGATGTCTCGGCTCAAAGAAGCAGGAGAAAAGGGAGAAATTCCTCCCTTTCCCTCCTTTTGTTCTATTCAGGCCATCAATGGATCGGGTGGTGGGCACCCACATTATGGAGGGCAATTTACTGAGTCCACTGATTCAGATGCTAATCTCCCCCCAAAACACCCTCTTAGGACACTCAGAAATAATGTTTCATCTGGGCACCCCATGGTCAGGCAAGCTGACACATAAAGCTAACCTTCACAAGTCTGTCCTTTGTCGAATTGGCACCTATCTCCTAAACGGTACTTATCTCCAAATAAACATGAACAAGGTCGTGATTCTGCCCATGCAATACAGCTATTCTGCGTCCAACAGAAAACACTCCCACTCCCTCCCCAGAAGACGAGGTAAAGTCCTTGAGTGATGTTTACACTTCTCCTTGATCTTCTGTGACATAAATACCATGATGTAAAATTAACAATACTTAAATACTATGATATAAAGTCAACATGTCTTATGTCATATGATAAGGAAATAAGAAAGAACACATGTACGCACACATACACATTCATAGAAAAATAAGGAGGAAGTACTCATGGCAATCACAGTCCTTGTCTCTGTAACTGGTCATGTGGTCATGGCTGGTATTTATAACAACTTCCTTCCTACTACCCGTTCTCATTCCCTTTGCCTTAGCAAGCACCTTAGCTGGTCATGGTCTGTTATATGGTGGGGTGACCCAAACCTTCATTCCCGAAGGGTCTGGGCCACTCGTAGTCTTGCCTGGATTGGGTGGTGGCAGTCTCGTGAACACTAACCACGGGGCATGTGATACTAGGAGACGCCATTAGGGATCTCCTGTTTTCCAAACATACTCTTCCCTCCCTCCGCTGTGGAGGAGTAGCCTCATTTCCCCTTGAGGTCAGGATCAGTCACCCCAGCCAACACCGTATCTCCCTTCCTTGCCTGCTGTTTCAGAGGCATGAGGAGCCCAAAGTGCCTGGATAGCAGACTTCACTTCCGGTTCAACAGGATCATTGTTGTGTCTGCCGGTGGAAGGATTCTTTCCTCTGGAAGTAAGACCTCTAGGCCAGCAGAACATCAAGTTGAGGCAACAGGAAGTAAAACTTTTGTTTGTGGGTCACTAGGGGTAATAGCGAGTGGTCTCATTCCCACTTCTACACCGTGATTCCCGGATCTGTGGATCCTGGCTATGGGAGAACCTGCACCGTATAGTGGGTGCTCTTCAGAGCACAGACAACCTTCTGGAGAGCCTTGTTCCAACCCCGTGAGGTACGACCACCTAGTTGCCTTGTAACTAGGTCTTCCCAGGGCCTTTCTACCCCACTCTCAAGCCGGCTGCCTCAGGATGGTGGGGAACATGGAAAGACCAATGGATTCCATGAACATGGGCCCATTGCAGCAGTCTTTTGCCATGAAGGGAATTCCTTGACCAGAAGCAATGATGCGTGGAGTACCATGACAGTGGAGAAGGCATTTTGTAAGTCCACAGATGGTGGTTTTGGCTCAAGCAATGTGTGCCAAGAAGGAAAATCCATACCCAGAGTAAACGTCTTTTCCAGTGAGAATGAAACTCTGCCTCTTCCACAGTGAAAGCGGTCCAATTAATGAACCTGCCATTAGGTAGCAGCTGGCTGAACATCCCAGGAAACGGTGCCATATCGGGGCTCAGCGTTGGTCTCTGTTGCTGGCAGATTGGGCACCCTGCCAGACTGTAGCCAGATCAGCTTTGGTGAGTGGAAGTCCATGCTGGTCAGACCATGCATCATCTCCGTCCCTGCCACCATGGCCGTTCTGTTCACAAGCCCATTGGTGATGACAGAGGTGGCTGGGGAAAACAACCACCCCTTCATTATCAAAAGCTAGGTACTTGCTTATTAAAATTCTCCAGTGCCGAGGTCACTTTCGGTGAGCATTCACAGGAGACACAAATAACTTCGTGTTTTTGGCCACGTTTTGGCCCATGTTTCAGCCCATTAACCGTCCAAACCGTGATGGCCCTTGCTAACATCTCAAGCTGCAACATTCAGTACAGAACTTCTGCTTCGTGAGCACCTATCAAAATATTTGGTTAATCCCCTCAGATGCGGGTGGAAAGTCCGATACCTCTATAGGTGGAGAGGCCAATACTGCTGACCGGTGGGGAGACCCCTTCTACTGGTACAAAAGACTCATCAGAATGTAGGGGCTCGATGTGTCCAGCTTCGTCAGTGTCCATCCACACTGGGGGCAGGTAGCAACCTGCTGAACTGACTCCACTGAGTCAAGTGCTGATCTCATCCCGAAACACCCTCACAGACGCCCTATGAAATGATGTCTAACGTGGCCAGTCAAGTTGCCATGGAATTAACCGTTCATTACGGGACCTGGTTCCAATTTTATTCAGGATTAATGTTTACTTATTTATTTTGAGAAAGAGGGAGACAGAGAGAGAATCTTAAGCAGGCTCCACGCTCAGCGTGGAGCCCAACGTATGAGATCATGAGACCATGACCTGAGCTGAAGTCAAGAGTTGGACGCTTAACTGACTGAACCACCCAGGCGCCTCCTAATTTTATTTAGTTTTCAATAAACCTTTTACTTGAGGACACTTTTACAGCTACTCAATTATTATGAAGATAGTACAGAGAGTTCCTATATACTCCACGCGGTGTCCCTTGCTATTAATGATATGGTACATTTGTCACATTTATCGAGCCTGTGTTGACATATTATTATGGACCAAATTCTGTACTTCATTCAGATTCCGTTAGTTTTTCCCTATTGTCCTTTTCCTGTTCCAGGACACCTTCCAGGACCCACATTCCATTCAGTCATCTTGTCTCTTTAGGCTTCTCTTGGTGGTGACAGTTTCTTAGACTTTCCTTGTTGTTCTGACCGTGACGTTTTGACGACGACCAGTTGAATGTTGTGTAAGACGTCCCCCCACTGCGTTTTTCCTGGGTGTCTTTCTCGCGTGTCTTTTTCGCGATTATGCTGGGGTTACGGGATCTGGGGAGGAGAGCACAGAAGTCAAGTTTTATTTCCATCACATCTTTCAGGGGATGTCCTATCAACGTGATGCATCACTGTGGATGCTGACCTTGAGCACTTGGCTGAGATAACGTGTGTCAGGTTTCTCCTGACCAAAAAAAACAAAAACAGAACCAAAACCACATTACCTCTTACCTCGCTGCATCCACACTGTCACCTCCAGAAGGGAGTCACTTGCAGCCCATACTTGTGTGGGGAGTCGTCCCCTTCAATGTGGAACATCTGCAGCCAGTATCTGGAACTCTTCTGCACCGGACATCTGTCTCTTCTCCCACATTCGTTTATTTATTCCATCATCTACGTCGATGTGAACTTGTGAATCTTTCTTTTTTTTTTCACTTTGGGTTATAATCCAATATGAGGCTATTTACTTTGTTTTTTGGATTGATCCACCCCTGGCATTGGGAGCTCTTTCTGTCACTCCGGGGTCCCTTTGTCATCATTGTTGCAATCTTTTGTTTTTTGAGCTCTGCACTTCACCGCCAGTCCCTGTGTTCCAGGGGGACAACCCTGCCCTCCCCCAGGGTGTTGCCGTGAAGCCTGAGTCCCTCGGTGCCTCGGGCCTGACCTCCTATGGAAGGCGCCGGTGAGGAGACTTATCCCGGGACAGAACCACCAGGAGGAGACAGGAGCCAGGAGGGGCACACGCAGAAGAGAGAGAGAGAGAGCCAAAGGAAATCCTGGGTCTTGTGTTACCGGATCTCGGCCTGTTCAGTTTTTCTTTTTGCTTAAGGGGATTTAAGCTGAGATTCTGTCGCTGGAAACAGACGATTTAATAGACAAGCCTCCGTTACGGTTTCTGTGTTAACCTGCTCGGGAGGCAGAGCAGAACGCCACAGCCTGGGCGACATCAACAACGGAGCGATTTTCTCAGGGCCCTGGAGGCCAGGAGTCCGAGCGGAAGGTGCTGTCAGAGAGAACTCTCTTCGCGGCTCGCAGACACCGCCCTCTTGCTGTGACCTCACCTCCTCCGTGTGTGAGTGGAAAAAGAGATCTCTGGTGTCTCTTTTATTTTTTTAGTAGGACATGGGCCCTAGAGGATCAGGGCCTCACTCTCATGACCTCATTTATCCTTAAAGGCCTCCTTCAAGGCCTTAACTCCAAATATAGCCACCTTGGGGGCTGGGGATCCAACATATGAACTTGAGGAGGCACGAGTCAGTCCATAACGGGCTGAGTGTGTCCCCCCCCCCCCAAATTATGTGCTAAAGTCCTAACCCCCAGCACCCCAGCATGTGATCTTATTGGAAATACGGTCTTTGCAGATGTAATTAAGATGAGGCCATTATGGTGGGCCCTTCTCCAATATGACTGATGTCTTTATTTTTTATTTTAGAGAGAGAGAGAGAGAGAGAGAGAGCGAGCACGAGCTGGAGAGAGGGCAGAAGGAGAGAGAGAGAATCTTGAGCAGACCCCATGCTCAGTGCAGAGCCCGACTGGAGGCTTGATCCCTTGACCTTGGGATCATGACCTGAGCCGGAAGCAAGAGACCAGCACTCACCCGGCTGAGCCGCCCAGGGGCCCTTCTGACGCACTTCTTTCTACGCGGCCGCTTGTCCCAGTTCTGCACAGTCCCAGCAATATTGCCCTGGTCGTGCCTTCTATCAGGGGCTCCTGAGGGCTGTGCAGCCTGTCCCCACATGGCAGCCAGTCCCTCGGTTCCTCCCAGCTTCTCTCTGCACCCGGCCACCCGGCAGCATCTCCCAGGCTGGCCCGCTCTGGGGGGGGAGGGTGCGGGACTCCGCGGCCTGTTCCTGTCCACCAGCCCCGGGGCCCCGGCTGCTTCTGTGATGAAAGGAGCTTGCCGAGCCCCCGCGGGGCCGGCGGTGAGTACGGCAGACCCGTCTCTGCGGTGGCAGACGCCACGGTCTGACAGGGAAGTCAGACCGCGGACAGTGTGGCGCGCCGCGCACCAGTGGCTTGACGCCCAGCCCCGCTCCCTCCGCGTCGGAGCCCGGCAACCCTCCACGCGCCTCCCCCTACTTGGCACGGTGCCTCCTGGGGGCCAGCTGAGGAGGGGGTGGGGCGGGCACTCCGGAGGCTCCCCAGCAGCAGCCACCGGGCGGCAGATGGGGAGGACCAAAATCTCACAGGACACTTGCGTGGAGAGGACACATCGTGGCCAGCGTGTGTGGGAAGGTGCATCTGCAGGGCTGGCTTGGCAGGAGGGCACCTGCTCTGACCCTGGGAAGGGCTTGATTAGCTTCCTGCTAGGGAGGCCCTCTGTCCCTGCTCTCTCCCTGGACCCTGTCCCCAGCCAGTCCTGTTTTGCCGACATCCCCCCACGCACCCAGGTACCTGGCCCCTGACCCCTGGATCCCCGCACTGTGCTTTTCCCCAGGGAAAGACCACTCTCGTGTTACGGTGACCTGGGGACCTGCATCCGTCAAGCTGGGCCAGCAGCCTCCTTTGGGATGAATGAACCTTGGGGCTGAGAGGCCATGACCTCCAGCCCCTGTTAGGCTGGCACTGGCCAGGCTGTGGGTAGACAGGGCCCTGCTCTAGAACTTACAGAAGGAAGTGACTTTCTTGGGAAACTTCTCTGGAAGGTTACACCATTTGACCCCCCATGAGAAGAACTGAGGGCCACGACCTGCCCAGAAGTGGATGCTTCTCTCTGGTCTAGCCCTTCCTGGTATTCCCAGCCCCTCCCCTTGCTTTCCAGAGAGCTCTGGAAGACCCGGAAGAGAGGAAAGCAGGTAGCCTCTCCCCTAACCTGTCCAAGCAAGAACCTCCAGAAGCTTCCTTCACAGCCCTGCCTCACCCAGGCTGCCTGGCCCTTCCCACCTTAATATCACCTTTCCTCACTCATCAGACAACTAGCCAACGAGATCAAGTTTCTCCTCACTCTGTGTGTGTGTGTGGGGGGGGGGGGGGGTGGGGGGTGGGGGGGGGTGGTATCGTAGCTCATACAGCTCTCACATCAGAAGGCCTTGGAACTCTCCAGACCAGCACCATCCGGCAGAAACAGAATGAGAGCCACATAGGTAATTGAAAATGTTCTAGCAGTCACCCGGAAAAAGAGAAAGAGGTGACATTAATTGTAATATATCTTTGATTTAACCCAAAAATCCCAGACGCTATTTCACACGCGATCCACGAGACACGTACCCTGATTCCTGCTAAGCTTTCACGTTCCCTTCCCCCACTCCTGTGCGTTTACAAGGCAGCTCAGCTCAAAGGGGTTCGGTGGCAGCTTGAGGACAGCGTGGCCCTGGGCCGTCCTGGGAGAGGAAGCGGCTCACAAACACCACCCAGGAGGCGGTGGGCGGCCGACCTGAAATCAGAACCAAGCTCCTCAGCCCCAGAAGTGGTGCCCGGGGATCCCCGGCATCTTCTCACAGCCTTGTTCAAAGAGGCGGGAAGGAAACGTGGTGGCTTGTGAGACTACCTGTGGGGCCACCTGGCTGAGCCCGCCTGCTCCCTCCGCCCCTCCCCCTCGCTGCGCCCCTGGGGGCCAGGGCGGGAGGGGCCGTCCCAGACACAATGGAAGCTTCTGGTCCCAGCTTCTGCTCCCCTGTGAGAGGTCCTGGCTGCCACAGCTCCCCAAACAGAGGAGTTTCTCCCACCTGTGGCCCCGGACACCTCGCTCAGATTAGCTTTCGTTCTCCTCGGTTCCTTCATCCATTTGCCCCCCCTTCTCTCTTCCTCCCCTCCCTCTTTCTTCTGGAAATATTAAGTGAGGGCCCAATTATGGGGGGGGGACACAGTAGTGCAGAAAATGCTCAAAAGGGCTCAAAAGGGCCTGGAGGGGGACAGAGGCAATGAGAGAGGAGACGTGTGGTTTCCTGGGGCTGAGGACAGTAAGGGGCAGCGGGTTGAGGCCTGGGAGGGGGAGGACGGGTGTGCTCAAGGGCAGGGCCAGGTGAGTTTCATGGGTAGGAGACTGTGCCATCGAAGACCCTTCCCTTGCTCCTGATCACAGATGACCAGACTGGGCTCTGAGGGCAGGCGGGGGCCAGGACATTTCCTCCTCTGAGGGGTGCGTTGAGGGCCAGGGAGGGGTGTGCAGCCCCAGAGGGACATGGTCTTTGGGATTCCAGGCCCGTCAATCTGGAGGAAGGATGCTGGGGAGGTTAGGGCCTCGGATCCCCCTCTGAGGCAGCTAATGAAGATGCTAACGAGAGCTAGTGGACATTTCCTGGGGCCCTGGGGTCTTCTCTCCCTCCCTTTGTTCATGGAAGTCCCGAGAACCAGACCGAGGGGCTCCCCGCAGCTTCCCTGCAGGTGTGAGAGCCCCCCTTCCCGTGAGCTGCTGGCATCATTTTGATTGGGTACCTACACTTGTTATCTGTTGTATTTTATACCCAATGTGGGGGCTCAGGGACAGGTCCCGATGGCAGAAATCCAACAACTGGTGAGCCATTAAGAGGCAAGTAGAGCGGACCCACTGGGGCTCCTATCCCAGGCCCACCCTGGTGTCCCCAGGCTAGGCAGTAACTTCAGGTAGGCACAGGAAGCGGCTGCAAGCTCTTGGTGCTAAAAATAACACAACACAATAGAAACAGTAAAAATAAAATAAAACAACGAATAATTAGACGAAACCAAGCGTGAGCTTCCCAGAAGACCGCCTGTGCCGGGAGCGGGGCACCCAGAAAAGCCGAGAAAAGACCAAGCCCGGCCTCGGAGACCGCCACGACTGCTACTCAAGGGCCCTGCGACAGTCGACCTCTCTGAACCTTGGTCTCCTCCTCTCTGTGCAGTGATAGCACCACCTCACAGCGTGGGTTCATGGGCTGAGCAGGCTCGATGTTCCCAGAGAGGCGCAAGGGCCCGGGCCCCCCCCTCCCCCCTCCCCCCCCTCCCCCCTCCCCCCCCTCCCCCCCTCCCCCCTCTTCACTCCAAGTAAAAGCCAAAATCCTTAAAAAAAATTTTTTTTAATGTTTATTTTTGAGAGAGAGAGAGAAAGAGAGAGAGTGGGAGTCGAGGAGGGGCAGAGAGAGGGAGACACAGAACTCGAAGCGGGCTCCAGGCCCTGAGCTGTCAGCATAGAGCCCAACATGGGGCTTGAACTCACAAACCATGAGATTATAACCTGAGTTGGAATTGAATGCTTAACCGACTAACCCACCCAGGCACCTCCCTAAATCCTTTAACCCCCCTGAAGACCTCTGTCCCCCTGGGCTCCAGCCACGCTGGCCTCCAGCCCCTCACCCCATAGTCCGAGGGCTCCCAAGGCAGGGTCTTCTGTTCCTGCAAATACCACCTCCTGAAAATCGTGCCCCCACCTCAGCTGTCCAACCAGACCTGCTGCTGGCCCGTGTCCCCTCTTGAGTCCTGCCTCCCTCCTTTTTGTCACGGCACCTAACACATCGGATAGGTAACGGGTTAATTATGGTTACTGTCTATTGTCTATGGTTCCATGCAGGTGGGGGTTTCTTATCTGCCTTGTTCACAGATGCAGTTCTGGTGCCCACCACGGTGCCTCGCACACAGTAGGCCCTCAATAAATATCTGTTGACGGAAGAGTCACTAGTCTCGGGTAAGTTTCAGGGATGCCGGCTGTGGGCGCAGCCCTAGTGGGGTGGTCGGTGTTTGACTAGTGACCAGGTAAAGGGAAAGGACAGCATTGACCCCTCGTCCGCTTGTTGGGGTGAGGCAGAGGAACACTTAGCGAACCCAAGGCAGAGGGAGGGAATTAAAAAGGCTTAAAGCTGGAGCTGTCAGCTTCAGATCAGGTGCACCAAGAGAGGCCAGGGGGAGACGGCCAAGCGAAAGTGGGAAAGCAGATCACGCACAAACTGTCATCCGGCCACGGGGTGCAGGACACCAGTGTCTCCGGGGGCACTTGGTCTGAGTTAAAAGCAGCAATGGGTCCTGCAGGCAAAACACAGATGGGGAACAGAGGGGCAAGGCTGTTCCCTCCAACCTGTCATCCACGTGGCAGGCACAGGAGCAGAAGGAGACACCCTGAGCGGCGGGTGAAGGGAAACTGTAGGGAAGCCCAGGTCTGCAGGAAGAGGACGGGGACGGAGGACACTTCCGTTGCCCCCAGAAATTCAAGGGAAATTCAGGAGCTCAGAATGAGCCAGGTTGCAGGAGCAGCCAATACACAGGGGGTCACTTTCCAACGAAGATGAGTTTGGGCTGCAAGAGAACTCTGCCTCGGGGCTGCCTCATCTATGAAGGAATATTCTAGAAGAGGAGGGGGCAGCAACGCCAGGCCCAGGGCAGAACAGGGGCACAGCAGGCCTTTGGCTCAGGGACCATGAGGTCTAGAACTTTCCTTGGGGACTTTCTTGTCGTGGGTATGTCTGTATGTGGGGCACTGTGTGGGGGTGGGGGTGGGGTTTTGAAGGGGAAATAAAAAGAGTTTAAACACCGAGGACTCTAAGAGGAGAAAGGCTTCTTTAGTTGTTTGAGCCACAGAAAATCTGACTCAGCCTTGCTTAAGTGAAAAGGGAATCTATTTGTTCACAAAAGCTGGAAAAGTCTAGATCCAGCTTCAGGTGCAGCTTGACTGGGGCTCCAGGGAGGTTAGCAGGGATCTCAGCTGGGCTTCTTTAGGCCACTTGAGTGTGGCTCTATGGTTTCAGGCTCCTGTAAATTGAAGTCCAGGGTCCTGTGTCCCTTCCTGACCTGATGGAATGTTCTAGATTGTGTGTGGGTTATCACCTCCTTTTTAGTCCAGTGGCTTCACCACAGGCATGGCTGCGAGACAGCGGGATTCTTTAGGGGACAGTGGGGTCTAGTTGCTGTGAGGACAGACGTCAGGCATCAAAGCAGCAGACACCCCCACCTCAGAGGACTTGAGGTGAAATCGGTCATGAGGTACCCCCCACAAGGACAAAATCCCCAACTCTGAAGGAAGAAGGGATGTTTTGGATCCTGTTTACTGGAAGGAGCAGCCACATGAAGGAGGGTCCTCTGTGAGAATGCACCAAGTTGAGAGATGTCCACAGTTTGCTTCCTGGTAGGAGATCCTCCACCCCCCTCCCCCCCCCCCCCCCCCCCCCCGCGTTTTAAGCTTGCAAAGTGTGAACTAAGAACAACTAGCATTTTGGCGCCAAAGAGCCAGGGGTTCCCTTCTCCTGACTTCTTGTTTCCACGCAGGTGACTTCCTGTTTCCACCCAGATGGCTTCCTGTTTCCACGCAGGTGACTTCCTGTTTCCACCCAGGTGGCTTCCTGTTTCCACCCAGGTGGCTCTTGGTTCCTCCCCTGCTCTGTGAAGGGCAGAGGGGAGACCCTGCCTTCCCTTGGGCTGAGTCTGGGGTGTGGGGGGGGAGCCCATCCTTATTGTCTTGACCACGTTGGGGCACTCAGGTTGGATTAATTCCTCCTGTAGAATTGCTCCTGAAATGACCTGGTTAGCGAACGATGACTCAGCCCCAGCCCCCGCGGGGCTTCAGTGAACCACATGTGGATCCTGACAGATTTGTCTCTGTGCCAGATTGTGGGGGAGGCCTTCATTCCACGGGAACTTAATTTCTGTGGGGAATTTTTGAATTTTAACTTCTTTATGGTA
The DNA here is from genome assembly GCF_046562875.1 of Panthera onca. NCBI lineage: Eukaryota > Metazoa > Chordata > Mammalia > Carnivora > Felidae > Panthera > Panthera onca. Next base: position 142,896,339 of record NC_138344.1, on the reverse strand, counting down.
ACTGACGAGCGGGACGGGCTTCACAGGGGTTTGTCTTGCATGGTTTTGGCATTGGGACAATTTTGGCTGGGCTGTCCCCTGACTGCTCTGTGAGCTTGCCTGGCTCCAACACTGGGCATCATTGAAATGAGAAGTAAGAAAAGCAGGAGAGAAGATTGGGGTTGTTTGGTTTTGGTGTGGTTTGGAGTTAAGATAAGGGGTGTCCTATTTTGATCCATTTCAGATGCTTTCTGGGGACATCAGAATTGGACCTTTCGGTGGTTCCAGAATACCAAGGTAAATACGGGGCAGGGGGTGTGGATAAGATGGTGGGAATGGATTCTTTCAAGAGAGGATCTTTCAGAGAGGCCACACCTCTGGTTGACTCCATGACAAAGAGCAGTCAGGATGCCTTGGAAGTGGGTGAATAGTCCTGGTTTCTGGCCCAGCATATAAGGAGCTTGAAGTTGCCACTCTGTCCTAACAACCAAACAGTTGAATAAACTGCAAAGCAGCCGCTCTTAGATCTGTGAGAGAAGTGAGGTCATGGGACAGACTGCTGCCCCTGGTGTCGGGGAGGCTGACAGCTGATACAGAGAACCACCCCTTACTGGACAGGAACCCACCAGCAGAAACCTCTGGGGGAGCCAGTGCTGAGGTAGGAAAACTGGAGCTTGGGCATTGCTGGAGGCTCAGTGTGGATGGGTCTGAGTCAAAACTCCAGGGGGACCCGTCCTAGAGGGCCCTCACCCTTTTGTGGGTTTTCACCTGTAGGTTCTCACAGGGAATAGCAGAGAAAATTCCCCTCCCGTTTCTGGAAGCATCGTGAAGTACCCCAGATGACTCTGTTCTTCTCAACAGTGTCTGCCCTCAGGGGGAACCAGTTCCCCAGAGCCTAACCCCCTGGGGCTTTAGCAGAGCCTGACTGACCTGGGGGCAGGGAAATACCCAGCTCCAGCCCACTCTGGCCAGCCCGGCCCACCTAAGGGAGCTCCCAGTCCAGAGGCACAGGCTCGCTAAAAACCCAGGACCTACTCGCGGGACTACAGAACTCTTTTCTCCTGCCCACACCACACCACATCGCTAGAGTCTGTGTACAGAGGTTCCTTTTACCCAGTGCATTATGTCCTGCCAGCAAGAAAAAGTGGCAAGACATACTAAAGGCCAAAGAAAACAAAGCCAAACAAAACCACACACATAGTTTGAAGAGATAGAGCAAAGATCAGAACCAGACTCGGGTATGGCAGGGATGTTGGAATTCTCAGGCAGGAAATTTAAAACAATGATGAATATGCTACAGGTTTTCATGGATAAAGCAGACAGTGTGCAGATACAGGTGTGCCGTGGAAGCAGAGATGGAAACCCTGAGAAAGAACCAAAAAGAAATGCGAGAGATCAAACACACTGCAAGAGAAATGAAGGATGCCTTTGATGGGCTCATTTGTAGACTGGACACGACTGAAGAAAGAATCTCGGAGCTTCAGGACATCTCAGTAGAGACCTGCAAACCTGAAGAGCAAAGAGAACAAGGACCGAAAAACATAGAACAGAATATCCCAGGACTGTGGGACAACTACAAAGGTGTGACATAGCATAATGGGCAGGCCAGAAGGAGAGGAGAAAGACAGGCGGGAACAGAAGGAACATTTGAAACAATAGTGACTGAGAATTTCCCCCCAGTCAGTGTGAGACCCCAAATCACAGATCCAGGAAGCTGAGAGAGTACTAAACAGGGTAATTGCCCACAAAACTGCACTTAGGCATTTTATTTTCAAAATACAGAAAATCAAAGATAAAGAAAATAATCCTGAAAGAAGCCAAAGAAAAAAATACATTATGTATAGAGGAACAAAGATGAGATTTACATCCTCAAGTTGAATAAAACATGGGGTTGTAATGTACAGCATAGGGAATACAGTCAATAATTTTGTAACAACCCTGTATGGTGAAAGATGGTAACTAGACTTATTGTGGTGAATCGTTTTGTAATGTATATGAATATTGAATCACTATGTTGTATACCTGAAACTAATACAATATTGTATGTCAATTATTCTTTAATTAAAAAATATATCCAGCTTCTCTTCAGAAATCATGCAAGTGAGAACAGAGAGGAGTGAAATATTTAGAGTTTGAGAAAAAAAAACTACTAATAAAATTGATCACTAACTAGTACTCAGACTAACCAAGAAAAAAAGAGAGAAGACAAGTTACTGATATCAGAAATGAAAAAGGGGACATCACTACAGATCCCATTGACATTAAAAGAATGACAAAAGAATGGTATTAGCTCTGTGCTCACAACTTTGATAACCTTTATAAACATGGACCTATTTCTCAAAAGACACAATCTGCCAAAACTCACACAAGAAGAAATAGACAATCTGAATTAGCCTGTGTCTATTAAAGTGATTGAATCAATAATTAATAGCCTTCAAAAACCCAAGTCCAGATAAATTCACTGATGAATTCTACCAGACATTTAAGGAAAAAAATATAGCAATTCTCCACATTATCTTTCAGAATATGGAAACAGAAGGACTATTTCCTAACTCATTCTATGAGACTAGCATGACATGAAGGCCAAAACCAGACAAAAATGTTATAAGGAAATTACAGACCAATATCTCACATGAACATAGATATAAAAATCTTCCAAAAAATATTAGCAAATCAAATCCAACAATGTATAAAAAGAATTACAGACCCTAACTAAGTGGGATTTGTCATAGGTATGCAAGGCTGTTTCAACATTTGAAAATCAACTAATGCAATCCCTCACACCAACAGGCTAAAGAAGAAAAATCACATGATCATTTCAAAGTTTGCAGAAATATTATTGGATAAAATCCAAAACTCATTCTTTATAAAAACTCTCAGTAAACAAGGAATAGAGAAAGAACTTCCTCAACTTGATAAAGAATGTCTACAAAAAACCTAGAGCCAACATCATATTTAAAGGTGAAAAGCTAGGAGCTTTCCCACTAAGATCAGAAACAAGGCAAGGATGCCTCTTCTCACCACTCCTTTTCAATATAGTACTGGATCATGATCTCGTGGTTCGTGAGTTCAAGCCCCACGTCGGGCTCCGTGCGGACAGCTTCGGATTCTGTGTCTCCCTCTCTCTCTGCCCCTCCCCCACTTGCACTCTCTCAATATAGTACTGGAAGTCCTGGATGATGCAATAAGACAAGAAAAGGAAATAAAAGGTATATAGATTGGGAAGGAAGAAATAAAGCTGTCTTTGTTCACTGATGACATGGTTGTCTATACAGAATATATAAAAAAATTGACAAAAACTGGAACTAATAAACAATTATAGCAATATTGTAGGATGTAAGATTAATATACAAAAGTCAATTGCTTTCCTATATACCAGCAGTGAATAAGTGGCATTTGAAGATAAAACCATAATGCTATTTACATTAGCACCTCCCCCAGAATGAAATACTTAAGTTTATAAGTAACAAAATATGTACAAGACCTATATGAGGAAAACTACAGAACTCTGATGAAAGAAATTAAAAAAAAAAGAACTAAATAAATGGAGAGATAGTCCATGTTCATAGATAGGAAGATTCAATATTTTTAAGATGTCAATTCTTCCTAACTTGATATATAGATTCAATGCAGGTTATTGTGTGGGTATTGAAAAACTGATTCTAAAGTTTCTATGGAGAGGCAAAAGACTCAGAACAGTCAAGACAATATCAAAAGAGAACAGAGTTGGAGGACTGACACCATCTGACTTCAAGACTTTCTGTAAAGCTACAGTAATCAAGACAATGTGGTATTGGCAAAAGAATGGACAAATAGGTCAGTGGAACAGAATAAGAGCCCAGACATAGACCCTCACAAATATAGTCTACTGATCTTTGACAAAGCAGCAAAGTAGATACAATGGAGCAAAGACAGTGTCTTCAACAAATGGTGCTCGACCAATTGACATACACATGAATCTAAACACAGACCTTACACTCTTCGCAAAATGTAACTCAAAATGGATCATGAACCAAAATGTAAAATGCAAAACTATAGAACTAGAAGATAGCATAGGAGAAAATCTAGATGATCTCGGGTTTGATCGCACTTTGGATATAACATCAAAGGCTTGATCCATGAAAGAAATCACTGACGAGCTGGATTCATTAAAACTAAAAATTTCTGCTCTGTGAAAGACACTGTCAAGAGAATGAAAAGACAAGCCACAATCTGGGGGAATATATTTGCAAAAGACACATCTGATAAAGGATTATCCGAAATATAAAAGGACTCTTAAAACTCAACAATAAAAAAACAAACAATCCAGTTTAAAAATTGGCCCAAGGATCTTAACAGACACCCTATCAGAGAAGATATACAGACGGCAAATAAACGTATGAGAAGCTGCTCCATACCCAATGTCAGCACGGAAATGCAGATTACAAAAACAGGGAGATACCACCACACGCCCATTAGAATGGCTGAAATCCGGAACGCTGACAACACTGAGTGCTGGTGAGGCCGTGGCGCTGCAGGGACTCCCATCCATCTCTGGTGGGAATGAGGAACCATGCAGTCACTCTGGAAGGCACTTGGGTGGCTTCTTACAAAACTAAACATACTCTCACGTATGATACAGCCATTGCACTCCTGGGCGTTTACCCAAAGGAGTTGAAAACTTACATCCACACAAAATCTGCACCAGATTTTTATAATAGCTTTATTCATAATTGCTCAAACTTAGAAGCAACCGAGATCTTCCGTAAGTGACTGGGTAAATAAACTGTGGTCCAACTACACAAGGGAATGTTACTCAGTGCTAAAAGGAAGTGAGCTATCAAACCACGAAAAGACGTAAAGGAATCTTAAATGCATATTTCCAAGTGAAAAAAAAAATCTGAAAAGGCTGTATCCTGCGTTGTTCCGACTGTGTGGCATTCTGGAAAAGGGGAAAAGACTATGAAGACAGTAAAAAGATCAGTAGTTGTCGTGGGATGGTGGGGGAGGAAAGGGGTGAATTGGCAGGGGACAGGGGGTTTTTAAGGCGGTGCCACTACTCTGTGTGATACTATACTGATGGATACACGTCATTGTACGTGTGTCCCAACCCACAGACCGCACAAAAGCAAGAGCAAACTGTGGGCTCTGGGTGATGTCAGTGTAGATTCATTAATGGTAACAAACGTCCCACTCTGGTGGGAATGCTGATAATAGGGGAGGCTGTGCACGTGGGGAGACCGGGGCTATGTGGAAAATTTCTGTAACTTTTGCTCAATTTTGCTGTGAATCTAAAGCTGCTGTAAAAAACAGTCTAAAAATTGGGGCGCCTGGGTGGCTCAGTCGGTTAAGCGTCTGACTCTTGATTTCCGCTTGCTCACGATCCCAGGGTCGTGGCTCAAGCCCCGCGTGTTGGGTTCTGTGCTGAGTGTGGAACCTGCCTGGGATCCTCTCTCTCCCACTCTCTCTCTGCCCCTCCCACCTGCCCCGGCTCACGCTCTCTCTCTCTCTCTTAAAAAAAAAAAAAAAAAAGTCCAAAAATCAACCTGACAAAAGTCGGGAAGATGCCAACCCCTCCCCCATCTCGGCTCTCTCTTGAAGGGGTCACGTCTGGCCTCCATGAGGCAGGTGGACAAGGGAACCCAGCGACTGCCCCTAAGTGTCCTTGTTCCCTCAGTTCCACGTGGTGGCCGCCCCCAGATCCTAGGCCAGCACGTGCTTGGCCTGAGCAGCGTCCTTCTGCTCAGCCTCCCCGGAAGGCCCTGCAGACACTGGCCACCAGGGACCGATAGCTCTGTGTCCTGTTTGCCCTTGGCCCAAGGACATCCTCCCGGGAAGGCCCAGCATGGTCGAGGGGGCAGGACCCAGGCACTGTGGGGTCCCCCGGCCACAGAGCATCAAATGCCACCCCATGTGTCTCGAACTCCTGATAACATTGTCCGGCCAAAACAAACAAACAAAAAACCCCAAAACACAAAATTAGCAAATACAAATGTAAAAACCACACTCTTCTCATTTTACAGGAGGAACCTGAGGCTGAGAGAGGAGTCACAGCGGGGTCAAGAGGTAGAAGGTAGGACTTGGGTTGCGGGCGGGGTGGGGTGCCCGACCTGTGTGGCCCCTGACTGGTGTCCTGGGGGGGGGGGGACGGAGACCTAGCCTCCCACACTGAGCTGCCCACCAGCATCTGGGTAACAAGAGGAAGTGTTCGCTGACCTCTCCGTGACTTTGCCCCCAAATGTGGGTGCTGGCGCCCGGGGTGGGGGGACGGTGGTCCAGGGCCCCCTTCCCAGGCTGCCGGCCGGGGTGCTGAAGCAGCAGACACCAGAGCAGACGGGGACCCGTGTGTGGTGTGTGACAGCGAAGCAGCTGTCAGCCTGCCTTGGTGGGGGGAGAGGACCCGATCTGAGGTGGCTGAGGCCCCAGGTGTGGGCGTCAACCGGCGATTTCCTGAAGAGCCTGCCCCCGGCGCCCTGGCTAAGCCCACCCAGCCTCCTTGGCTGTCTCCTCCTGACCCCTCTGGTCTCAAGACCTTTTCGAAGGGCACATCTCACCGCCTGAGCCTCCAGGCAGCGTGTGCTAACGGGAAAATGATGAACTCCGGGTAAAAAGCCCGACTTGCCGCGTCCACCCGTCTCCCTGTCGTAAATCTGCCAGTGTGGCCCGTTTCAGGGGACGGACCTGAGGTCCCTGAGGGTGGGGCGGGGAAGGCACATGGCAGGACACCGTTGCTTAGTATTTCTGCCCTACAGATGAGGAGAGACCGTAGGGAGTGGCAGTGAAATATGAAGGAGGTGATAAATGTTGAGTATTTATTAGCTCTCTTTTTAATATAGTTTAAGTTTGCGTAACTGTTAAGTTTTCATAACGGCTGTGTTACCAACTAGCCTGTGAAATTCCTGGAAACGTAAGAGCTCTTGCGACGGGGGCAGCACACGACCGCAGGGCACTCCCGGACTCCTCCTCCTTCCCCGGGGGGCTCACCCTCCTGGGCACTGACCATGCCCCAGGCCAGCTCCCCAGAACCATGCACAGGTCGCCAAAATGACCTTCGCTGCTGCTGCCCGGTCTCTGAGACGGCCTGCCCCCCCCCCCCCCCCTTCCCAGTCCAGGAGCCCATAAGCACTAGCCAGGAGGAGGGAGGAGGATGGAGGGAGGAGGCAAGAGGCCGGAGGGGAGAGGGAGCCAGGGGAGCACAGGGGTCCTACCTTTGGTGCACGAAGCTCGCCCCCTAGCATTTCAAGCGACAGCTTGGCATCCTAGGGACAGAATTTGCTAGAGCATGAACTTGAACGCTCGAGAAATCATAGAGAGCAAATGGTAAGCAGCAGCGGGTGCAGAGTGCAGACTGGGGACGCAAGGCCTGGGTTTGGTCCCGCTCCCATAAGTCCCTGCCCGGTGACCTCAGGCAGCTTTCTCAGGCTCTCTCAGCCTTGGATGCTTCATCTGTAAAATGGCCACAACTAACACCTCGTAGGGTGTTTGCGAGGCCTGAGCCAATAAAGAAACACACTCGTACTAGTGTCCGGCACACGCGGAAAGACAATGTAAGTCTGTGCGTCCTCTACTGCGCAGCAGCGTAGATAACGCACATTGTTCCGCGAGCGAAAAGCAAAAATGGTCGTTGCCCGCCATCTGGTGGTGAAGGTCTGGAATTACACCCGAGATTGCGCGCAGGTGGGTAATTTTGCGCCCGCGGCCTTGGCGCCTCTGCCGCCCACGTGCCCCTCTTGCCCCATTTCAGCCCCTTGACCCCTGGAAGCGGCAGCCTCCTCATGGAAGAAGAGGGTTTGGCTGGAACGGCGTCTTCTCTCCCACCGAGTCCTGGACTTTTCAGAACCAGCTCCTGCACCTGATGCCTTGGGATCCTCACGGGGCTGACGAACAAAGCTGGTCTTTGCAGCAGCTGGGCTGGGACAGCAGGTGGGTAAAGGGCCTGCTGTGAGGGTCCTGCACGCGTCCCGTGTGTGTGTGTGTGGGGGGGGGGGCAAGCCCAGCCCTCATGCCTCTGGGTGACTGACGGGCTCTGACTCTCTCTGCGGTTCCCTACACAGTGTCCCTGTCCTGGGCACCAGTCCTCCTGAGAGCCAGGCGGTGCTCTGGGTGCCGGGAAGAGAGCAGGGGCTTAGGTTCTGGTGGGGGAGACGGGCGGTGCCGTGGGCACCTGCCGAGCGCTGACCTAGGGCGTCCGGCTGCACAGGGACATCTCTGGGTCTCTGCTGAGCGCTGGGCCTTCCGTGGGGGCCCCAGGTGGGGACGTGCGGAGATCCCGAGCCCTTCTGCGGCGTTTCCGCGCCCACCAGACCTGTGACGAGGCCTGTGCTATCCTGGCCACATTCCCGGCGGCCGCGTGTGCCTGTGGATCAACGGCCCGTATTTCCCAGCCCTGCCCAGTGCTTTCCGGCAGGTGTCTCCTTCACAACTTAGTGTCCGAGGCAAGTAGCCTCCATCCTGCAGAGGAGGAGGCGGCCAGAGAGGTCAAGTGCACGGGCCGGGGGTCGGGCTCTGACCGCGGGGCCAGCAGTCCGCGCTGGGGAGGCCGCGGCCGCCTCCTATGCTGCGAAGCCCCAAGAACCGCGTTAGGGCACCGCCTGTCCCCGAGGGGCAGTTTCTGCCGTGACAGCACGGAGATCTGTCAAGTGGAAGGTAACTGAGGGCAGAGAGAACCAAACCCTGCCTCTCGCTTCTAACCTGACGCTTTCGTGCCCCCGGGGCGGGTGGCAGGAGGAGTGTCTTATCGGGGCTACTTGCAGTGTGGCCACTTTTGTTACGGTGCGAGGCTCTCTCGAGACCCCACGCCCTGCGCCGCTAGCCGGGGGAGGGGCTGGACTGTTCTGGAAGCCGCCATCCCTCTGGGGCTGGAGGCTGAGCGCGGTTCCCTCTTGCGCCATCGCTCGCCTCCGCCTGCACGCCATGTTGTCCCCAAAGCGTCGTCAGGGGGCTGTCTGCGGCATCACGGAGGAAGCGTTGGCCTGGCGTGTGGTAGGCAACCACCCGATGGAGCATCGCAGCCGCCCCTCGTGGGGCTTTGCAGGTGCTGTGGCTTTTGCCGCTCGAAGGGCCGTGATGACCCCACACCGAGCAAGTCAATCGGCACCGTTTTCCCAACCCCATTGGCTCACTTCGTGTCTCTGTGTCGCGTCGGGCCGATTCCCCCAATATTTCAAACGTTCTCACGATCGTTTTATCCGTTGCGGTGACCTGCGGCCGGCGCTCTTCGAGGTTACCGTTGTGATTGGTTCGGGCCCCCGCGAACCCCACCCGGGTGAGACGGTGGCCTTGGTAAACGTCGCGTGCGCTCCGACGGCTCCTTGCATTGGCCGTTCTTTCGAAGGAGCACGAAGCCCGGACGGCAGCACGTCTGTTCACAACACGGTTTACTGAATATCTGAAGCCCGCTGTGGAGACCTGCTGCTCAGAAAAAGAAAGATTTCTTCCAACACGTTACTGCCTGTGGACAAAGCACCCGGGCGCCCGAGAGCTCTGATGGAGACGGACAAAGAGAGCAACGTTGCGTCCATCGATGATAGCACAGCATCCGTCCCGCAGCCCGTGGATCGAGGAGGCGCTTCGACTTTCGAGTCTTGTTACTTAAGAAATGCATGTCCGGGCCTGGGTTGCTCGGTACGTTAAGTGTCCGACTTCGGCTCAGGTCATGATCTCGCAGTCCATGGGTTCGAGCCCCGCGTCGGGCTCTGTGCTGACAGCTTGGAGCCCAGAGCCTGCCTCGGATTCTGTGTCTCCCTCTCTTTGTGCCCCTCCCCCAGTCATGCTCTCTCCCTCTCTCTCTCTCTCAAAAATAAACATTCAAAAAAATTTTTTTTAAAAAGGGTCTGAAAATGTAAACAAAGGACTGACTGTGTCAGGGGAGAAATTGCAGACTCCAGTGCTGTGTTTGTGCTCGTGTGTGTGTGTGTGGGGGGGGGGGTGGGGGGTGTCCTTGTGGGGCTGAGTTCTCCTGCACGAGCTGCAGCCACCCAGGTCACTCGTGGATGGTCCCCCTTAAACCTTGGGCGGCCGGGGGCACCTGGCAGAGGCCACACTGTGAGCTTGTGGCCCTCAGAGAGCCCCACAGTCTCTGCGCTGCCCAGGAAGCAGTGAGCTCACCACTGCCCCAAGGGGTCATGCTGGTTCCCCAGAGGGACCGGACAGGAGGTGGGATGGACTGTGGCCCAGGGCAGGGCTCTGGGCTGCAGATTGCAGGCTGACAAGCCGGTGCCCCTATCCCGGGGGCAGTGGGAGCCACTGAAGGTTTCAGAGCAGGGGAGGGGGGGGGTCAGGAGGGCGCTTCCCCCAGCAGCCCGGAGCACAACAGCTGGGAATGGGAAGAGGGCAGGGGCTAGGGACCCACCAGGAGGCAGGACTCTTGGGGCCCGAATTGGGCAGGGGCAGCCTAGGGGAGAAGGGAGCGAGCAGGGCCGGGCCAGGCACAGTCCTCCACCCCAGTGGGTCCCCGGCCCCGCATCCCCAGGCAGGTCGGGACAGGCCTCCGGCTGTCTCAGCCTGAAGTGTTGGGGCCCCCTCAGCTCAGCGCAGTAGGTCAGGGACGGGAGCTGCCCGACCTGGGCCAGTGGCGGAGCCCCGTTCCAGATGAGTGTGGTGCCTGACACCCCAGCAGAGGCCGAGGAGCTGAGCGGGGGCGGGAGGGAGGCTCGGCTGCTCCCCCAGCTGCCCGTTCAGGCAAAGAACGCCGTTCGTGGTAAAATCGTGGCGGAACGTCTCAGACCGCTCAGGCAGATGTCCCGAGGCATCGCCATCAAATGCGGATTCCGACTTGAGCTCCACTGTGGCGAAGTGTCTGGAAGGCCCCGTTATCAGGCCGGTGCCCGGGAACTGGGAGGTGTGTCTGGGGGGCTGGAGATGGGCCAGGTCTCGGGGTACATCAGGGCTGCCTGGCGGCCCAGGCGGGGCCACGCCTGGCAGCTCGTGGCTCAGGCTGCCTCCCCCCGGCCTGTCCCTCAGCTGTCCCTCACCTGTTCCTGGCCGCGGGCCTCTCTCACCTCCGCCTCCTCTATGCTCCTCCCACGTAGGTGCCGGGGTTACCAGGACTGACAACGCTCCTCCAGAGGGTGGGGTCCACCCTCTGGAGGAGCTGAGGCTTTATTTCCCAGGCCACAGGGGAGACTCGTTAGCAAGAGAGCGAGGTCCACGAGATTTCAAGCCAGGAGCCAACTCTGGAGGCTGGTGTGGATGTACACGGTGGGTCTGCATGGGGGAAGGAGGGCTGGGGGGAGAGGCTGTTCCCAGGGGAGCAGGGCTGGAGCTGTGCCGGGGGAGCGGCAAAGGTGGACGGGGCGACCCTAGGTGGGGCTCCTGGGGCCCCCATTTCCCTGGTCACGGCCCCCAGATCTTCCCTGTGATTGCCCTCACCGCCTCCACGTGTGGGCTCCATCCATCCTTCCCGGCTTCTGGGTCTGTGGCTCATCAACAGCGGGGTGGGAAGAGCTCTGTTTTTAAAAATAAAAGAAATACGTGGTAAGAGCACTTAACATGAGTTCTATCTACCCTTGCCACAAATTTACTTTTTAAGTTTTTAATTTATTTTAAAAAATATTTTCTATATGTTTATTTTTCAGAGAGAGAGAGATGGGCAGAGAGAGAGGGAGACAGAGGGTCTGAAGCAGGCTCCGTGCTGTCCGTGCAGAGCCTGAGTCGGGGCTCGAACTCCTGAACCGGGAGCTCATGACCCGAGCCAAAGTCAGGCACTTAACCGACTGAGCCACCCAAGTGTCCCTACTTATTTTTTATTTGAGGAGACGGGGGAGGGAGGGAATCTTAAGCACATTCCACGGTCAACGCTCAGTGAGGAGCCCAACACAAACCTGGAATCATGACCTGAGTTGAAATTAAAAGTCGGATGCTCAACTGACTGAGTCACCTAGGTGCCCCTTACAACAAAATTGTAAACGCACAGTACAATATTGTCAGCTGCAGGAACAACGTGGGACAGCAGATCTCTAGGACTTCTCCTTCTTGTATAACTAAAACTTTACTTGTTGAACAGCACCTCCCTATTTCTGTCTCCCTCCCCCCAGTCCCTGGCAACCACCGTTCTAAGCTGTTTCCTTGAGTTCGACTACTTTAGATCCTCATCTAAGTGGAGTCATGAGTGTTTGTACCGTGTCTGGCTTATTTCACCGAGCCTAATGTCTTCCAGGCTCACCCATGTTGTCACAAATGAGAAGATTTTCTTTTTTAAGGCTACATAATATTCCAAAGTAGGTATATCACACGTTTTCTTTATCCATTCATTTGTCCATGAACATTTCAGGTTTTGCCATTTCTTGGCTGTTGTGGATAATGTTGTGATGAACGTGGGAGTGTAGATACCTCTGATTTCCATTCTTCTAGATAGATGCCTGGAAATGGGATTGCTGGATCATATGGCAGTTCGATTTTCAATTTTTTGAGGCCACGCTCTGCCATTTCCCATAGTAGCTACACCATTTTACATTCTCAACAGTGTACAAGGGTTCCAGTTTTTCCACATCCTTGCCAACACTTTTCCTTCTTCCCTTCCCCTCCTCTTCCTCCTCTTCCCTCTTCCTCCTCCTCCTCCTTCTTCATAATAACCATCCTAAAAGGTGTGAAGTGATATTATAGTTTTGATTTGTGTTTCCCTGATGATTATTGATGTGGAGCATCTTTTCATGTACCTGTTGGCCATCTGTATATTTTCTTTGGAAAAATATCTATTCAAATCCTTTGCCCACTTTTTAATCAGGTTGTTTGATTTTTTTGCTACTGAGTTGTAGGAGTTCTCTATACATTTTGAATATTAGCTCCTTATCAGAGATACAGTTTGCAAATATCTTCTCCCATCCCATGGGTTACCTTTTCACTCTGTTGATCGTTCCCTTGTATGGTCACAAGCTTTTTAGTCTGATGCAGTCCCACTTGTTGATTTTTGCTTTTGTTGTCTGTGCTCTTGGTGTCATATCCAAGAAACCATTGCCAAGACCCGTGTCGTTAAGCTTTTCCTTATATTTTCTTCCAGGAGGTTTACAGTTTCAGGTCTTAAATTTAAATCTTTAATTCATTTTGAGTTGATTTTCGTGCGTGGTGCCAGATGAGGCCCAATGTCATTCTTTTGCATGCGGATATCACTTTTCCCAGCACCATTTGTGGAAGAGACTGTCCTCTCCCCATTGTGTGTTGTTGGCACTCTGCTGAAGGTCAGTTGACCAGCACACATGTGGGGTTACTTCTGGCCTCTCTGTTCTGACCCTTTGGCCTGTACGTCTGTTTTCATGCCACTACTGTTTTCATTACTGTCTGGTGGTCGCATCTTTTGAAATCAGGAAATGTGTCGCCTTCACCTTTGGTCTCTCTGGAGGTCACTTTGGCCATTCAGGCTTCTTTGTGGTTTCACATGAATTTTAGGATTTTTTTTTTTAATTTCAGGAAAAATGGCCTTTGGGATTTTGATAAAGACTGCATCGAATCTGCTTTGGGTAATATGAACATTCTAGCCATAGCAATTCGTCCAATCCATGAACATTATTTCTGCTTCCTTTAATTTCTTTTGTCAGTATCTTATGGTTTTCTATAAGGTTTCTTATAAGTTTTCTATAGTCCCTCACCTCCTTGACTAAATCTTTTCCTAAATCCTTTATTCTTTTTGATGTTATTTTAAATGGGATTATTTCCTTAATTTACTTTTTGGATGGTTCATTGTTAGTCTATAGAAACACATCTGATTTTTGTGTGTGAATTTTTGTATTCTTCAACTTTACTGAATTTGTAGATTAGTTCTCCCAACACTCTGTGTGTGTGTGGTGGGTCATTAGTGTTTTTTTACACATAACATCATGTCGACTGCAAACAGATAATCTGACTTTTTCCTTTCTGATTTGCATGCTTTTATGTCTTTTTCTTGCCCAGTTGCTCTGGCGGGGACTTCCAGTACTGTGTTCAATAGGACTGGTGAGATCTTAGAACCTCTTCTGTTTGTTTTTTCCCTCCACTCTTTTCTTTCCTTGTGCTTTATTCTGTTTTTTTTTTTTTTTAGAATGTTTATTTATTTATTTTGAGACAGGGAGCTCAAGCAGGGGAGAGGCAGAGAGAGGGGGGAGAGAGAGGATCCCAAGAAGGCTCCGTGCTGTCAGCTCAGATCCAGACGTGGGGCTTGATCTCATGAGCCGTGAGATCATGACCTGAGCTGAAGTCGAGAGTCGCATGCTTAACCGACTGAGCCACCCAAGTGCCCCCTTTGCGCTTTATTCTGGATAGTCTCTTCCAGATCACAAAATTTGCTAGTGCACCCACCAAATATGTTTACAATTTCGGTTATTTTATTATTATTCAGTTAATGAAATTTTTATCTATTTATTTGGGTCATAGCCTGGGTTCCCTGTTTATATGAATTGAATCATGTCTCCCCAAGTGCCATGTTGAAGTCCTACCTCCCGGTACCTCAGAATGAGACCCTATTTCGAAATAGGGTCTTTACAGGTGTAATGAAGTTGAAATGAGGTCATTATGGTGAGTTCTAATCCAGTATGACTGGGCCCTTATAAAAAGGGAATTTGGACCCAGAGACTGACAGCTACAGGGACACAACGAGAGGAGGCCCAGCAGATACCACCATGTGGGGAGGGGTCAGAGGTCGGAGGATGGCTGTCACAAGCCTGGAATGCCTGGGGTCACCAGAAGCTGGAAGAGGCAAGGAAAGTTTCTCCCCTGGAGCCTTTGAAGACAGCACAGCCCGGCTGACTCCTTGACTTTGGACTCCCGGCTCCGGAAGCCTGAGACAAGACAGTGCTGTCATTTTCAGTCACCCAGTTTGTAGTACGTTGTTATGGCAGCCACGGGACACTCACGCACCTGGGAAGGAAGAGAGGTGAGGCAAAGGTTCTGGGCTACCATCGTCTTAGAGAGAGAGAGAGAGAGAGAGAGAGAGAGATCAGGCAGTCAGGAGTGACACAGGGCATGGTGGGTACAGGCTTGGAGAAGAGTCGGCTGCTTATTCTATCTCAGCCTCATCTTCCAAGAGGCTGAGTATCAGCACGTTCCGTCCAGGAGGAGGAGTGGGGAATAGTTTACTTACAAGCCAGTGCCCAAGCCCCGTTCGTCAATGGTTCATGCCACGGAGTATTGACTCCCCTACTTTCGCACAGACGTGAGTGCTGGGCGAGTCCTGGAGCTTTTCATGCTGCCGTGGAAACCAGGACAACCTGCGTTGGACCCCAGTGGCACCCAGGGCGGGCCTGACGTGCAAGGCTGCTGAGGTGCACCTGCCTGGAGTCGGGGTGGGGGGGGGCCCACCTAGAACCAGTTACCACCGTGACAGCTGACGCAGAACAAACGGCCAAGTGCTCTGGGACAGGTGCGGCCGAGAGAGCCTGCACGGACCTTAAGAGGCACGTGATACGAGTCCATCTGCCAAAATTCTCAGCCTTGCCTTTTATCCGCTTAAACAATCAACACGTACTTATTTTGAGATGTGTCTGACAGTCGATGAGAATGTCAATATCTGGGTGCCCGTGGGCTTGTTACTGTTTTCCCTTGTACTTCTCCACCTTGTCTTGTCCCCTTGTAGGGTCGCTGTGGGACGGAATGTGTATTTGTCACATTAGAGAAACACTTCGAGACGCTGGAGGGTCTTCCTGCCTGTGGTTGAGGCTTGCTTCCGCCAGGCACCAGGGGGCACCAAAACCCTACGGTTGCCTTCATCCAGTTTTAGAGCCGAGAGATGATTCAAGGGTGAATTCTACTTCCCCACCCCCCAAAGGCTGGAATGCTTCTGCCCAC
This sequence comes from Panthera onca, assembly GCF_046562875.1. NCBI lineage: Eukaryota > Metazoa > Chordata > Mammalia > Carnivora > Felidae > Panthera > Panthera onca. The sequence goes on along the minus strand of NC_138344.1, from coordinate 142,880,628 downwards.
CCCTCACCTCCCACCAAGCCGGTGGTCTCCGTCCAAAGCAAAGGGGGGTGGTCTCATCTCTTTCCCTTAGGCCGACAGCTGATTTTCAATTTATTTTTTTATTTTTGAGAGGGAGAGTGAGACAGAGCATGAGCGGGGAGGGCCAGAGAGAGGGAGACAGAATCGGAAGCAGGCTCCAGGCTCCGAGCTGTCAGCACAGGGCCCGACGCCGGGCTCGAACTCACAAGCCGTGAGATCGTGACCTGAGTCGAAGCTGGATGTGCAACCCACTGAGCCACCCAGGCACCCCGAGAATCTGATTTTCAAAAAAAAATAAAGGAACCCGGGGCATCCGAATGGTATCTTTAAAGGGCCACAAGTCAGATAGCTGTTGAAGTCAGATTTTGTATGCAAAGAAAATACCCTTCAAGACCGAAGGGTACATAAAGACATTTTCAGACAGAAAAGCAGAGAGACTTTGGCGTAAGAAGAACAACACGAAAGAAAATACTAAGAGGTGTTCTTCAGGCAAAGGGATGGTCTCGGGAAGAAGAGAGATGCAGGAAGGCATAAAGAACAGCCAAACAGTAGATATATCAGTGCATCTTAACGGATGCTGATAGTGGGTGGCAGCAATGGCATCATGTTGGGTTAAATGCACGATAGGATGGAAATGTGCAGTGGCATCAGTCTGCAATTTGGGGGGTGGGTAGAGTCGAAACGTTCCGAGATTTTTGCATCCTTCATAAAGGCATCATTTGATGTTAGACGTTGATGAGTTCAGGAAGCGTGTTGTAATCTCAGGAGTAACTACTAAAAGAATAATAAAAGCCTGTATAACTTCTCAGCTCATAGAGAAAAAAATGGAATAATAAAAAGTAATTCATTCAAAAGCCGATTGTCAAGAGAGCGAAAGGAATGCAGATCGAATGGGAGAGCGTAAGGTGCTTATTACTTTTAATAAACATGCCAGTAATTACTAGTATATTTGAGCCTAAATATGTTGATAGTTATATTACATACGAATGGCTGGTCACCGTTCTGCTGCTCGCCAACATGGAATAACAGGGATCAGATACGTCCTACCGCCTGCATCAGTGAAAGAATGAATAAAATATATGAAGCAGTGGCTTTCAAGACCCAGGGCACCAGGCAACAAAAAGTGGTGATTCCTGAGAGATGAGAAGTATGTGGGGCACGCCCTGTCATTGCCCCAGGGTCCTGCCACGACAGCTTCCGGGATGGAGCTGGGTGGGCCCTGAGGTTAAGAGGACGGAGATAAGAGCCTGAGGAGGACAGGGCACACGACAGGACAGAGGGTCTGACGGGAGGGAGCTGCACAGGGACAGAACCCTGGAGATCTACGTGGGTAGCCCCCATCCCCAGCCCGGAGGATCCAGCCTAGTAGTGATCAGTGCATGCCTGTGAAGCAGTGACTTGGGCTGGGGAAAGGACCACCCAAAGGTTAGAGACAATAGTCCTCAGGGCTCACACAAGACTGTGAATAGAGCCTCCTCCAACCACCCATGCTGGAAAACTCCACTGATGCATGGGACATTAGGTAGACTGCACAGAAGGGTTTGCCCTCAGTAGTGGGAAATAATTACTCCTACCTAGACCAAGCACTGCTCTGGTCAACCTAACACATCTCCACAGGCAGATTCCAAAGGATCACACTATTTCTTTTTTTAATTTTTTTTTTTTAATTTAATTTTTTTTTCATCATTTATTTATTTTTGGGACAGAGAGAGACAGAGCATGAACGGGGGAGGGGCAGAGAGAGAGGGAGACACAGAATCGGAAGCAGGCTCCAGGCTCTGAGCCATCAGCCCAGAGCCTGACGCGGGGCTCGAACCCACGGACTGCGAGATCGTGACCTGGCTGAAGTCGGACGCCCAACCGACTGCGCCACCCAGGCGCCCCAGGATCACACTATTTCTGAGGACATTAACAGCACCTCAGAACAAAACTCAAGAATATTCACAGGAAGACAAAATTAGCCAACGCCCAATAAGGTAAAATTTACAACATCTTTCACCAGAGCAAAAGTTACCGGGCATGCAGAAAGCCCGAAAAATGTAGCCCATAGTGATGGGAGCCGTCAATCCCTTGAAACCAGCCCAGATCTGACACCAATTTTAGGATTGGCAGACAGGGACATTAAAGCAATTATTACAGCTGTTATTTCATATGTCCAAAAAGTCAAGCAGAGTCATGGAAGATGTCGATGGCCCAAGTCAAACTTCCATAGATGAAACAGCAATCTGCGAGATGAACAGACTCAGCAGACTTCCGGACACTGTGGAAGAAAATATTAGGAGACCTGAAGATGCAACAAATAAAAACTAAAATGGGACACAGAAAAGAGAATTAAAAAATGAAAAGAGAATCAGTGAGCTATGGGCAGGTACTTGGAGTCCTGGAAGGAGAGGAGAACGAGGGGGGACATAAAGAATGTTTGAAGAAATAATAGCTAAAGGTGCTTCAAACTTGATGAAAAGTATAAACTCACATCCTCAAGAACTCAATGAATTCCAAACACAAGAAACCTGAGTAAAACCACCTTAAACACATCATAATCAAATTGCTCTAAAGTAGTGATTGAGAGAACATCTTAAAAGCAGCCAGAGAAAAGAAGACTTGTTATGTACTGAGGAACAAAGCTACAGATGACAGCAGATTTCTCATCAAAAACCATCAAAGCAAGGAGACAGCGAGGCAACATCTTCAAAATGCTGAAAGAAAAAAAAAAAACCTACCCTCTTGTATCTAGTAAAATATCTTTCAACAATGAGGGTGAAATAAAGAACTTTTCAGAAATACAGAAGCTAAGAAAGTTGGTGAGCAGCACACCAGCCCTGCAGGAAATGTTACCGGACGCGCCAAGCAGAGGGAACATGGCGCCCTACAGAAATGCATTTCCGACAAAGGAACAAAGAACACCTGGGACCACGGCCACATCGGCAAATGTGTAAGGTTTAAACAGTGGTTGAAGTCTTTTGTGAAGAAACATAATAACAGCATATTGCTGGCTTTGTACATTTGTAGAAGACAAAATGTATGACGAGAGTAGCAGTAAGGTCATGAGTAGAGAAATGGAAGTTTACTAGTGTAAGTTTCTTCTACGAAACGTGAAATGGCGTATCCTTAAGTGTAGACTGTGATAAGATAAAGTTGTATACTACAATCTAGAAAACGCCCACAGAAGCAGTAAAGAGGACTAATAAGCCAAGAGAGATAAGATGGAATCATGAAAAACAAGTAATCCAAAAGAAGCCAGAAAAGGGGGATAAAGAGCACAGAGATGGATGAAACAGATAGAAAACAAATAGCACGATAAGCTTAAACCTGATCAAAACTACAATGGAATGTAAATGATCGAAACACCCAAGTGAAAATCATAGATTGACAGACTGGATAAAAATGTAAGAGTCGACTGTCTTCTGTCCATAGGAAATTCACTTTACATATACAGATAGATGAATAGATTAAAAGTGAAAGGAGGGAGCGTAGCATGCCATGCTAATACTAATGCAAAGAAAGCTGGAATCACCAAATAACCATTAGACAAAGTGGATTTAAGAGTGAAGAATATTACCAAGAATGAGGAAGCTCATTTTGTAATGAGAAATGTTTCATCGAGAAGACAAAACAGTCCCAAACCTGTACACAGCTAATAACTGATCTGAAACACACGGGAACAGACTTGGCGAGGAGACAGAGACCCAATCACACTCAGAGATTTCATCCCTCTTTTAGACCATCTATGAGAGCGATTAGACAGAAAATCAGCATGGACGTGGAAGACTTGAACAACACTATCAGCTACCTTGACCCAATGGACCTTTACAGGACACTCTACCCAAAACTGGCAGGAATACACAGATTTTGGCATGCGTATGCATGCAGAATATTTACCAAGACTGATGATACTGGGAGCCGTACAATCAGTCTTGATACATTTAAAAGGATTCAAATCCTAGCAAATATGCCCTTTGACAACAATGGAATTAAATTAGAAATCGGCAACAGAAAAGTCTCCAGAAAATCCCCACATAATTGGAAACGAAATAACACACTTGTAAAATAATCCATGGATCAAAGAAGAAATCAAAACAGAAATTAGAACGTTTTAGGAACTGGATGCAAATGAAAACACAACAATATTTGATTTGTGGGACTCTATAAAAGCACTACTTAGGGGGAAATTGGTAGCAGTAAACATATACATTAGGAAAGAAGAAAGGTCTCCGGTCAACAATCTCAGCTTCTACCTTAAACGAGAAAGGTATGTGCGTTTTAAACACAGGTTTACATATATTGGTGAAAAAGTTATTTATAGTAGCTCTAAACTGGCAACAAAAACTGGGCAGAAAGAGAAAGTGGACGGAGGCGCTAGAGTGAACAGACATGGACTTTATATGTTTTATTAAGTTTTTTATTTTAATTCCGGTTGGTTAACCTACAGTGTTACATTAATTTCAGGTGTATACTATAGTGATTCAACAATTCCATACATTAGTGCTCGTCAGGATAACTGTGCTCTTTAATCCCCATCACCTATGTCACCCATCCCCCCACCCACCTCCCCTCTAACCATCTATTTGTTCTCTACAGTTAAGAGTCTGATTCTTGGTTTGTCTTTCTCTCTCTTTTTTCCCTTTGCTCATTTGTTTCGTTTCTTACATTCCATTTGTGAGTGAGATCGTATGGTATTTGTCTTTCTCCGATGGACCCATTTCACTTAGCGTGATACTCTCTAGCTCCATCCATGCTGCTGCAAATGGCAAGATTTCATTCTTTTTTATGGCTGAATAATACTCCATATATATCTTTGCCCATTCATCAATCAATGGACACTTAGGTTGCTTCCAAATCTTGGCTATTATAAATAATGCTGCTATAAGCATAGGGATTGCATGTATCCCTTTGATTTAGTGTTTCTGTATTTTTTTTTTTTTTTAATAAATACCCAGTAGTGTGATTACTGGGTCATACAGTAGTTCTATTTTTAACTTTCTGAGGAACCTCCATACTGTTTTCCACAGTGGCTGCACCAGTTTGCATTCCCACCAACAGAAAAAGAGGGTTCCCCTTTCTCCCCATCCTTGTTAACACCTGTTGTTTCTTGTGCTGTTGACTTTAGCCATTCTGACGGGTGTGAGCTGATATCTTGATTTGCATTTCCCTGATAACAAGTCATGTTGAACATCTTTCCATGTGTCTGTCGGCCATCTGTATGTCTTCTTTGGAGAAATGTCTGTGTCTTCTGCCCATTTTTAATGGATTATTTGTTTTTTGGATGTTGAGTTATATCAATTCTTTGTATATTTTAGATACTAACCCTTCACTGAATATGTCATTTCCAATATCTCCTCCCATTCCATAGGTTTTTCAGTTTTGTTCATTGTTCCCTTCACTGTGCAGAAGCCTTTTATTCTGATGGAGTCCCAGTAGTTTAATTTTGCTTTTATTTTCCTTGCCTCAGGAGACATATCTAGAAAAATGTTGCTATGGCTGATGTCAGAGGAATTACTGTTCATGGTTTCTTCTAGTATTGTTATGGTTTTGGGTCTCACAGGTTTTTAGTGCATTTTGAATTTATTTTTGTGTATGGCATAAGAAAGTGGTCTAGTTTCATTTCTTTCGCATGTGGCTGTCCAGTGTTCCCAATGCCATTTGCTGAAGAAAGTCTTTTTCCCATTGGATATTCTTTCCTGCTTTGTTGAGGATTAATCAACCATATAATTGTGGGCTTATTTCTGGGTTTTCTATTCTATTCTGTTCTATTGATCTATATGTCTATTTTCCTGCCAGCTATACTGTTTTGATGACTACAGCTTTGTAGTATAACTTGAAGTCTGGAATTGTGATGCCTCCAGCTATGTTTTTCTTTTTCAAGGTTGCCTTGGCTATTTGAGGTCTTTTGTGGTTCCATATACATTTTAGGGTTGTTTGTTCCAGTACTGTGAAAAATGCTGTTGGTATTTTGGTAGAGATTGCATTTAATCTGTACATTGCTTTGGGTAGTATAGACATTTTAACAGTATTTGTTCTTCCAATCCATGAGCATGGGATGCCTTTCTGTTTCTTTGTGTCATCTTCAATTTCTTTCCTCAATGTTTTATAGTTTTCAGAGTACAGGTCTTTTACCTCTTTGGTTAAGTTTATTCCTAGGGGCTCTATTAGTGCTTTATTATTTTTGGTGCAATTGTAAACGGGATTGTTTTCCTAATTTCTCTTCATCAGACATGGACTTCAAAGTAACCATCATCGACGTGCTTAAGGCAACAGGAAAAAGATCAAGAAAATGCATAAAAAGGTGGAGAATTTCAAAAGAGAACTGGAATCCATTAAAAATAATCCAACAGGAATTCTAGAGCTGAAAAAGACAGTATCTGAAATAAAAGGACTCACTAGAAAGATTTAACAAAAGATTAGACAAAGTGGAAGACAGATTTATTGGGTGATGATGGCATCTACTTCCAGCCTCTCACTTTCAACCTTCCTGTGCCCTTCAGCCATTCCTCTGTGTAGAGTGTCCACCTGGTCAACAGCACACAGTGGGTCTTGATTTTTACCAAGCCTGACATTTTTGTCTTTTAATTGGAGTGTTTATCCCATTACATTTAATGAAATGAACTTATGGTTAGCTTTAAGTCTACCATCGTACCGTGTTTTCTATATGTTCCATTCTGTTTCTTTTTCCTTAACCGACCTTTCCTACTTTATTTGAGAATAATCAAGTATTAGTACATTTGACCTGTTAGATCTTTAGGTAGGCATTTTTGTATCACTTCAGTGGTTTTATAGGCTAGAGATTTCAATATGCATTTCTGATTTGCTACAGTCTCCCTTAAATTCACACTTTTATCCCTTCCCAGACAGTGCAAGAATGTTAGAAAAGCTTTGCTACAATTTTCCCCTTCTGCCCTGTATGCTGACGTTTTCACATATTTTTACTTCTCTTTTATAAGTTTTAAACGGTTAACATATATTCATAAAAGTAATGTAAATATATATTTAACCACTTACTTACTCCTCATATTCCTCATTCTTTCCCATAATTCTGTGCCTCCCTCTGGGACTATTTCCATTTGGTCTAAAAAAACTTGCTTAGTATTTCTTGTATACTAAGCTACTAAGCTGGTGACAAAATCACTTCTCTTTTGTTCGTCTGAAAATTTTGTTCATTTCACCTTCACCTTTTTCTTTCTTTTTTTTTTTAAAGAACTTTTTATTTATTTTTAATCATTTATTTTTTTCTTGTAGTCATTTCCAGGGATCTTAATGACTTCAGTGTCTTTAAGGCTCGTAACATGGCATTACTATGGCCAGCGTTTTTTAAATTTCTGCGGAAACACATTCAGGTAAAAAGATTCATTGGCCGGCTTAAGAATTTTATATATTGAAACAACTATAGATTTATTGGAGGTTGCGAAGGTAGCACACAGAGGTCTCACATGCTCTTCCTTCAATGTTTCCAGTAGTTGCATCTTGTATAATTATGGTGCCTATCGCAAGCAGAGAACTGACATCGGTGTGATGTGTATGCGCAGTTGTATACCATCTTGTTACACGTGTAGATTCACACAATCGTTTCTGAAGTTGAGACACAGAACCATTCCATCACCACAAAGATCTGTTGGTGTCCACATTTTGCCACCTTGAGTGAAATATAGAAAACTTCCTCCCTTTCGGTCCCTTTGCCTCCCCTGTTTCTAATAGAATTATCTTAAGGATTTCCTCTACACACATTGAAATCTACACCTGGCAGTGTTACACCTTTTGGTTTGGCCATCAAACATAATTTAGAAAACTCAAGAGAGAAGAAAACTCTATTGCATTTACTCATTATTTGCTCCTGATGCCGTTCCTTTTTCCTTTCTGATCTTCCAAGATTCCTTTTTTTTTTTTTTTTTTTTTTTTTTATCATTTCCCTTCTGTTTCAAGAACTTCTTTTGGCCAGTCTTTTAAGATCTGCTGGTATAAAATTCTCTTAGCTTTCCTTCACCTTAGAGTATTTTACTTCCCATTCCTTCTGGAAGGAATTCAGAGCTAACAGTTCTTTGCTTTTAGCGCTTGAAAAAACGGGTCCCTTCCTTCCAGCCTCCCTGGTTTCTGAAGAGAAATCCACTGTCACTCAAGCTGGCTTCCTCCCATAGGTTACATGTCATTGCTCACTGCTTCAAGATTTTTCCTTGGTCTTTAGTTTTCTGAAGTTTGATCAGGATGTGTTGTGGTGTGGGTTTCTTTGGGTTTATCAGGGTGGGTGTTGGCTCAACTTCTTGAATGGGTAGGTTTATGTCTTTTGCCAAATTTGGGATGCCTTCAGCCATATTTCTTTGAATGGTTTTCTGGCTCTGTACTCTTTGCTCTTTCCTTCGGGGACTCCAATGACATGAATATTAGACCTTTTGTTATCATCCCACAGGTCCCCGAGGGTCTGTTCATTCTTTGGCGTTCTATTTTCTCCTCTGTTCAGATTTGTTGCTTTCGGTTTTTTCTACCCGCATGTTCACTGATTCTTTCCTCTGTCCTATCCATTTTTCTGTTGACTCCATACAATGAGATTTTAATTTGGGTTAATGTATCTTTTAGTCCCCGAATTGCCATTGGGATCTTCTTTCTATTTTCTGTTTCTTTGCTGAGACTTTCTATACTTTTATTTGTTTCAAGCGTGTTTGTAATTGCTCATTACGATGAGCTGCTTTAAAATCCCTTCTGGATAATTCCAAGACTAGTACCATCATCTCCTTCTTAGCGTCTATTAATTGTTTTCTCACTCACTCGATGTGCTCCTGGCTCTAGGATAATTCTGGCTTTTCTATTAGATCCTGAATATCTTGGAAATTATGTCTGAAACTCTGGATATTGTCTCACACGTCCCATTGCTGTATTCTCATTTTTTTTTCTCCTCCAGTTTTTCGGGCTTCATTTTGGTCAATTCCTACGGACTTGTCTTGAAGTCCACTAATCCTTTTTCTTTACGCTGTGTCAGATAATGAAATTTTAAATTCTTGATTGCCATCTCATTCTTTTCTAGAGACTCCATTTATCTGTTGAAATTCCCCATCTTTTAATACATGTTGGCTATCTTCTGCTCTAATCTGATTTTTAAATATTTATAATAGTTATCTTAAAGCTTTTGACTGCTAAATTCAGCATCAGGGTCATCTATTGGTCTGTTTCCTGTGACAGTTTTTTCCCCCTGATTTGGGGGTCACATTTTCCTGCTTCTTTGCATGTCTTGCAAATAGTGACTTTATGCTGAGCATTTTCTTAAAAAAAAAACAATAAAGGCTAAAATAAATATTAATTTTCCCCCAGAGACAGTGTGCCCTTTTCCCTTTTACACAGGTAGAATTAGGAGTTTGGTCGGGTCTGGGTTACTGGTCTAGTTAGTTTGAGTTCACCTCTGGTTCTGAATATTTTGAGGGTATGGTCTGTTCTGTTTGCCTAAGAGATTTCTTCCTCCAGCAGGACATTGGTATGTAAACACCACAAGATTATTTTTTATCTCTGTGATTCACTCTGGATTTTCTCTGACTTTCTCTTTTGCTCTTAATACCACCTATTGAATTTTTAATTTTAATATTTTTCATTTTTAGAACTTCCATTAGACTCTTTTAAAAGTACAAATCCCAGGTCCTCAGTGATTTTCCCTCTTTCCTTGCACATATGAATCAGAGTTATTTTAAAATTCTTTCATTGCTAGCCTCAAATGTCTGAATCATCTGTGAGTCAAAACTTCACAAAAATCATTTATGATTCAAAACCTATTGTTATTATTATTATAGTTTTGGTCTCTTTTGTCATTTTGTGTCTTCACCAAAATGAAACTTTTGGTTTTCAGTCATTTGGTCCTTTATTTTAAAAATAAATTTTTAAAAAATGTTTATTTTTGAGAGTGAGAGAGAGAGATAGAGTGCGAGTGAGGGAGGGGCAGAGAGAGAGGAAGACACAGAATCGGAAGCAGGCTCCAGGCTCTGAGCTGTCAGCACAGAGCCTGATGCGGGGCTCAGACTCTAGAACCACGAGATCATGACCTGAGCTGAAGTCATATGCTCAACTGACTGAACCACCCAGGCATCTCGATCCTTTTTTTTGCGTTACAATTTTTGTTTGGATGCCAGATGTTGTAGATATAAAGGTGAAGAGACTCTACATTATGTTATTTTCCTCCAAAGAGGCTTTTTCTTCTGGCATGCAGTCTACCAGATCTCCTTGACCTTGCTGAGCGTTGGTCTTAAGTTCTATTAGGGTTGGCTTATTCTAATTTCCCCTCACTCCTAGGATAATCTGTACTCCTTGATGTGATCCTTAGTCCCAGAGCATTTCCCTAGCTTCTAAGATGTGGCCCTTTTGCAGTCTCATCTGAAAGCCCAGGGGCTCTCCCAAAGACCCTCGGTCCTGCGGGGCATGAACTCCAACATCTGCCTCTATCATTCTTCACTGGCTGGTGTGTCCCCCTTAGCTCCTTAGTCTACCAATCTGTTTGCATGGAGTCTTAGGGTCTCACCCTGAGCAATCACAACTTGAGACGGTGACTTGAGAGGCATTCGTGCAGAGAATTTCACCATCTCACAATTCTACCCCTCAAGTCCCAGCTGATTTGGCAGCTCTGAATCCACTCTGTCTCCCCAATCCCCTAGGTCTTCTGCTTTCTGTCTGGATTTGGTGTCCTTGCATTGGGAAGTGGAAAATGTCCCTATGGAAAAAGTGGGGATGTTTGTGCAATTCCTACCACGCACTTATCTCCTCTCACAGGGCGTATCCTTTCAAATTCTGTCCGCCTTGGCTGTTCTCCAGTGCCCTCCCAAGGTTTTTTCATCTATTTTTCAGTTATTGTCAGCAAGGGGCTTAGCTCTCCAAGGCATTTCCTATGGCCGGAGCTGGAATCCTCCTTTTAAAATTTCATTTTTTAAATTCAATGCTTTATGCTCAATGATGATAAAATTCCACCCAAGTTGTCTGATGGGAGCTTCCTCAGGCCAATTCTTATAAAATTTTGACATGTCTCCATGAGTTTTGAATGCTTCCTTACTTTCTGGCACCAATAATTTTGACTTTTCTTGCCCCAGGCCTGTTACCAACTTCTAGGTCAATTCAGCGGAGAGAGCTAACAAGTAAATATTTAAGAATTAGCTCATATTGATAGTTCTAATTTCATTCCAACATCTTGGGGTTCTTCCAGTCCTCTCCACCTCATTTGTGCACCCTCCTTCTTGTACAAAGAACCTTGGTTTTTAATAACATCCATGTTTACTTTTTTGCTCAACCCTACACAGAAAATAGTTTAAGAATTGCAGTGCCCAAATCCACTGGCAACAATGGACTTCTCACTAAAAGTTCAGAATTTCTGTTCTTTTTCAAAGCTCAGAATTTTTCTTTTTAATTTAATTTTTTATTTTTTAAAATTTACATCCCAATTAGTTAGCATATAGTGCAACAATGATTTCAGGAGTAGATTCCTCAGTGCCCCTTACCCATTTAGCCCATCCCCCTCCCACAACCCCTCCCAAAACCCTCAGTTTGTTCTCCATATTTATGAGTCTCTTCTGTTTTGTCTCCCTCCCTGTTTTTATATTATTTTTATTTCCCTTCCCTTATGTTCATCTGTTTTGTCTCTTAAAGTCCTCATATGAGTGAAGTCATATGATTTTTGTCTTTCTTTGACTGACTCATTTCACTTAGCATAATACCCTCCAGTTCCATCCGTGCAGTTGCAAATGGCAAGATGTCATTCTTTTTGATGGCCGAGTGATACTCCGTTGTATATATAAACCACATTTTCTTTATCCATTCATCCGTAGATGGACATTTGGGCTCTTTCCATACTTTGGCTATTGTTGATAGTGCTGCTATAAACATGGGGGTGCATATGTCCCTTCGAATCAGCACACCTGTATCCCTTGGATAAATGCCTAGTAGTGCAATTGCTGGGTTGTAGGGTAGTTCTATTTTTAGTTTTTTGAGGAACCTCCATACTGTTTTCCAGAGTGGCTGCACCAGCTGGCATTCCCACAGGAGTGCAAAAGAGATCCTCTTTCTCTGCATCCTCGCCAACGTCTGTTGTTGCCTGAGTTGTTCATGTGAGCCATTCTGACAGGTGTGAGGTGGTGTCTCATTTCTCTGATGATGAGTGATGTTGAGCATTTTTTCATGTGTCGGTTGGCCATCTGGATGTCTTCTTTGGAGAAGTGTCTATTCATGTCTTCTGCCCATTTCTTCACTGGATTATTTGTTTTTTGGGTGTTGAGTTTGATAAGTTCTTTATAGATTTTGGATACTAACCCTTTATCTTATATGTTATTTGCAAATCTCTTCTCCCATTTGTCAGTTGCCTTTTAGTTTTGCTGATTGTTCCCTTTGCTGTGCAGAAGCTTTTTGTTTTGATGAGGTCCCAGCAGTTCATTTTTGCTTTTGTTTCCCTTGCCTCTGGAGACGTGTTGAGTAAGAAGTTGCTGCAGCCAAGATCAAAGAGGTTTTTGCCTGCTTTCTCCTTGAGGATTTTGATGGCTTCCTGTCTTGTGTTTAGGTCTTTCATCCATTTTGAGTTTATTTTTGTGTCTGGTGTAAGAAAGTGGTCAGGTTTATTCTTCTGCATGTCGCTGTCCAGTTTTCCCAGCACCACTTGCTGAGGAGACTGTCTTTATTCCATTGAATATTCCTGCTTTGTCAAAGTTTAGTTGGCCATATGTTTGTGGGTCCATTTCTGGGTTCTCTATTCTGTTCCATTGATCTGAGTGTCTGTTCTTGTGCCAGTACCATACTGTCTTGATGATGACAGCTTTGTAGTATAGCTTGAAGTCTGGGATTGTCATGCCTCCTGCTTTGGTTTTCTTTTTCAAGATTGCTTTGGCTATTTGGGGTCTTTTCTGGTTCCATACAAATTTTAGGATTATTTGTTCTAGCTCTGTGAAGAATGCTCATGTTATTTTGATAGGGATTGTATTGAATATGTAGAGTGCTTTGGGTAGTATCGACATTTTAACAATACTTGTTCTTCCTATCCAGGAGCATGGAATATTTTTCGATTTTTTTTGTGTCTTCTTCAATTTCTTTTATAAGCTTCCTATAGTTTTCAGCATATAGATTTTTCACCTCTTTGGTGAGATTTATTCCTAGGTATTTTATGGTTTTTGGTACAACTGTAAATGGGATTGATTCCATGATTTCTCTTTCTGCCGCTTCATTGTTGGTATATAGGAATGCAACCAATTTCTGTGCATTGATTTTATATCCTGCAACTTTGTTGAATTCATGAATCAATTCTAGCAGGTTTTTGGTGGAATCTTTTGGGTTTTCCATATAGAGTATCATTTCATCTGTGAAGAGTGAAAGTTTGACCTGCTCCTGGCCGATTTGGATGCCTTTTATTTCTTTGTGTTGTCTGATTGCAGAGGCTAAGACTTCCAATACTATGTTGAATAATAGTGGTGAGAGTGGACATCCCTGTCTTGTTCCTGACCTTAGGGGGAAAGCTGTCATTTTTTCCCCATGGAGGATGATATTAGTGTTGGGTCGTTCATATATGGCTTTTATGATCTCGAGGTATGCTCCTTCTATCCCTACTTTCTTGAGGGTTTTTATCAAGAAAGGATGCTGTATTTTGTCAAATGCTTTCTCTGCATCTGTGGAGAGGATCATATGGTTCTTGTCCTTTCTTTTATTGATGTGATGAATCACGTTAATTGTTTTGTGGATATTGAACCAGCTCTGCATCCCAGGTATAAATCCCACTTGGCTGTGGTGAATAATTTTTTAAATGTATTGTTGGAGCCGGTTGGCTAATATCTTGTTGAGTATTTTTGCATCCATGTTCATCAGGGAAATTGGTCTATAGTTCTCCTTTTTAGTGGGGTCTCTGTCTCGTTTTGGAATCAAGGTAATGTTGGCTTCATAGAAAGAGTTTGGAAGTTTTCCTTCCATTTCTATTTTTTGGAACAGCTTCAAGAGAATAGGTGTTAACTCTTCCTTAAATGTTTGGTAGAATTCCCCTGGAAAGCCATCTGGCCATGGACTCTTGTTTTTTGGGAGATTTTTGATTACTAATTCGATTTTCTTACTGGTCATGGGTCTGTTCAAATTTTCTATTTCTTCCTGTTTTAGTTTTGGTACTGTATATGTTTCTAGGAATTTTTCCATTTCTTCCCAATTGCCCATTTTATTGGCATATAATTGCTCATAATATTCTCTTATTGTTTTTATTTCTGCTGTGTTGGTTGTGATCTCTCCTCTTTCATTCTTGATTTTATTTATTTGGGTCCTTTCCTTTTTCTTTTTGATCAAACTGGTTAGTGGTTTATCAATTTTGTTAATTCTTTCAAAGAACCAGCTTCTGGTTTCATTGATCTTTTCTACTGTTTTTTTTTTTTTTTTTTTTTTTTTTTTTTTTTTTTTTTAGTTTTGATAGCATTGATTTCTGCTCCAATCTTTATTATTTCCTGTCTTCTGCTGGTTTTGGCTTTTATTTGCTGTTTTTTTTTTTTTTTCCATCTCCTTAAGGCATAAGGTTAGGTTGTGTATCTGAGATCTTTCTTCCTTCTTTAGGAAGGCCTGGATTGCTATATACTTTCCTCTTATGACCACCTTTGTTGCGTCCCAGAGATTTTGGGCTGTAGTGTTATTTTCACTGACTTCCATATACTTTTTAATTTCCTCTTTAACTTCTTGGTTAGCCCATTCATTCTTTAGTAGGATGTTCTTTAGTCTCCAAGTATTTGTTACCTTTCCAAATTTTTTCTTGTGGTTGATTTCGAGTTTCATAGCATTGTGGTATGAAAATATGCACGGTATGATCTTGATCTTTTTGTACTTACTTAGCGCTGATTTGTGTCCCAGTACATGGTCTATTCTGGAGAATGTTCCATGTGCACTGGAGAAGAATGTATATTCTGCTGCTTTAGGATGAAATGTTCTGAATATATCTGTTAAGTCCATCTGGTCCAGTGTGTCATTCAAAGCCATTGTTTCCTTGTTGATTTTTTGATTAGATGATCTGTCCATTGCTGTGAGTGGGGTGTTGAAGTCTCCTAATATTATGGTATTACTATCGATGAGTTTCTTTATGTTTGTGATTAAATGATTTATATATTTGGGTGCTCACACATTTGGTGCATAAATGTTTACAACTGCTAGGTCTTCTTGGTGGATAGACCCCTTGATTATGATATAATGCCCTTCTGCATCTCTTGATACAGTCTTTATTTTAAAGTCTAGATTGTCTGATATAAGTATGGCTACTCTGGCTTTCTTTTGTTGACCATTAGCATGATAGATGGTTCTCTATCCCCTTATTTTCAATCTGTAGGTGTCTTTAAGTCTAAAGTGGGTCTCTTGTAAACAGCATATAGATGGGTCTTGTTTTCTTATCCATTCTGTTACCCTATGTCTTTTGGTTGGAGCTTTGAGTCCATTGACATTTAGAGTGAGTACTGAAAGATATGAATTTATTGCCATTATGATGCTTGTAGAGTTGGAGTTTCTGGTGGTGTTCTATGGTCCTTTCTAATCTTTGTTGCTTTTGGCATATATATATATATATATATATATATATATATATATTTTTTTTTTTTTTTTTTTTTTTTTTTCATCTTTTCTCCCCTCTAAGAGTCCCCCTTAAAATTTCTTGCAGGGCTGGTTTAGTGGTCACAAACTCCTTTATTTTTGTTTGTCTGGGAAACTTTTTATCTCTCCTATTTTGAATGAAAGCCTTGTTGGATAAAGAATTCTTGGCTGCATATTTTTCTGATTCAGCACATTGAATATATCCCGCCACTCCTTTCTGGCCTGCCAGGTTTCTGTGGATAGGTCTGCTGTGAACCTGATCTGTCTTCCCTTGTAGGGTAGGTTAGGGACTTTTTTTCCCTTGCTGCTTTATGATTCTCTCCTTGCCTGAGTATTTTGTGAAGTTGACTATGATATGCCTTGTTGATGGTCGGTTTTTGCTGAATCTAATGGGGGTCCTCTGTGCTTCCTGGATTTTGATGTCTGTGTCTTTCCCCAGGTTAGGAAAGTTTTTTGCTATGATTTACTCACATAACCTTTCTACCCCTATTTCTCTCTCTTCCTCTTCTGGGACTCCTATGATTGTGATGTTGTTCCTTTTTAACGAGTCACTGATTTCTCTAATTCTTAAATCGTGCTCTTTTGCCTTCATCTCCCTCTTTTTTTCTGCTTCGTTATTGTCTATAAGTTTGTCCTCTATATCGCCGATTCTCTGTTCTGCCTCGTCCATTCTTGCCATCACTGCATCCATCATATGATTGCAGCTCAGTTATACATTTTTAATTTCATTCTGGCTATTTTTTACTTCTTTTGTCTCTGAAAAAAGGGATTCTAATCTATTTTTGACTCCAACTAGTATTCTTTTTTTTTTTTTAACGTTTATTTATTTTTGAGACAGAGAGAGACAGAGCATGAGCGGGGGAGGGTCAGAGAGAGAGGGAGACACAGAATCGGAAGCAGGCTCCAGGCTCTGAGCTGTCAGCACAGAGCCCGATGCGGGGCTCGAACTCACGGACCGTGAGATCATGACCTGAGCTGAAGTCGGACGCTTAACCGACCAAGCCACCCAGGCGCCCCTACTCCAACTAGTATTCTTATTATCGCGATTCTAAATTCTGATTCAGACATCTAGCTTGTATCCGTGTTGGTTAAATCCCTGGCTGTCATTTCTTCATGCTCTTTCTTTTGGGGTGAATTCCTTCGTTTTGTCATTCTGAAGTGAGAAAAGGAATTAATGAGGTAGAAAAATTGAAATAAAAAAATTAAAATTAAAAAATATTAAAATTGAAAAATTAAACACACACACACACACACACACACACACACACAAATCGAATAAATGATGCCAGATCCTAGGTGTTTTGGTCTGGGTGTTGAAAATGGTTTGACAGATTAGAGAAAAAAAAAGGGGAGGGAGAAAAAAAGAGGAAATCGTTTGAGAATTTGAAACAATGAATACACTGAAGTAGACTAAAATGAGATGATGGGAGTAAAATAGAATTGGAAAAAATATACACAAAAGTGAAGAATATTAAAATTAAAAATATAAAATTAAATATATAAAATATATATAAATATATAAATATATAAAATATAAAATTAAAATATAAAATTAAAAATAAATATGAAGTTTTTCTTTTTCTGTATTCAAGAAAAGGAAAAGAAATGAAAAAGAGAAAAAAGATTAAAAAAAGGAAAAAGAAATCGTTTGAAAATTTGAAAAAGTGAGTACTGTAGTAGACTAAAAAGATGGAAGTAAAATAGAATTTGAAAAAATTTACATAAAAGCAAAAAATATCGTAAAAAATTTAAAATGTTTTTAATAGAAATTGAAAGTAAAAGTGAAGTTTTTCTCTTTCTGCGTTCAAGAAAAAGAAATGAAAAAGAGAAAAAAGAAAAAGAAAGGAAATTGTTTGAAAATTTGAAAAGGTGAATACACTGAAGTAGACTAAAATAAAATGATGGAAGTAAATTACAATTTGAAAAAATTCACACAAAAGTAAAAAATATAGCCATAACAACTCAAAAATATTTTTAATAAAAATTGAAAATAAAAATGAATTTTTTCTCTTTCTGTATTTGAGAAAAAGCAAACAAGTGTAAAAGAGAAAAAGAAAAGAAAATTGAATAGATGACTATGCTAACAGATTGAAGTAGGACTGAAATTACTTCGTTTTCCCCTAGAAGTCAGACTATGAAGTGCTTGACAGTCCATAAACCAAGCCGGCGGTGAGACTCGTGTCCTTCAAGAGCAAAGCTGTCCGAGGTGGGCGGGGCTCGGTGTAACAGCTCCGCTCTCCACTAGATGGCGCTGCTAGTCTACTGGGGTGGGTTGTTGCGGCGCTCGTGGGTGCGTATGCGCCTGCGCAGCATTGGTGAAAATGGCGCCACCCAGCTACCCGCTCTGTCCTCCCGGATCAGCAATGGAGCACCCGTCCTCTGTCTTCAGCTTTCGTCCACTCCCCGCCTTTTCACTCTCCGTGACCAGGCCTCGGGCAGTACCTCTCTCCCGAGTTTTGTCTCAGATGCGGCTGTTTTCCCCGGCCCCTTACTTCCGGCTTTGACCCCTTCCGCCCCTCTGCGGGAGGGTCTCACCCAGCGATGGCCCCTCAAGCGACGGCCAAATGTGGCCGCGCCCAGGAATGCCCGCTGGACCCTGCTGCTGCCGGTGCCCCGAGACTACGGCCAGGTGCCACCCGCCCCAGAAAACGTTCGCGAGATAGTGTAGCAGCAGCGTTTCAGGGATGGTGGAAAATCACAACATACGTCTGGCACCAGGCTTCACCCTTAACGACCCTGCTCCAGCACCAGCGAAAGTGGCTGTTTTCCGGGGTCCGCCGGGACCAGGCGGCTTCAACAGTCTCCACCAGATGTCCTTCGAGCAGTGGAACCGCTTTTCCCGTGTGGCCTGAGAACCTCCCAGACGCCACTCTGTTCCTGGGGATTCGCCCTTCCCACCCGAGCACCGCCAGGTATGGAGCTGCGGAGGTGCAGCCTTTGCGCTCCCCTGTTTACGGTCTTAATGGAATTTAAACCCTCTCCTTCCTCCTTTCTCCCTTTTTAGTTTAGTCCCTGCGGCCGTTTCCAATTTTCCACTTTCTCTCCAGCTGCTTTTGGGGAGGGGTGCTTTTCCCGTATTCTCCCCCCCCTCCCCAGTCTCCGTCCTCTCTCTGCCCACAAAAGCGGTTCCCGACCCTCCAGGGCTTCTCGCTCCCCAAATTCACCTCTCCGCATCGCGTACCTGCTGAATTCTGTGGTTCGGGTTGTGCAGATGTTGTGTTAATCCTAAAATCAGCTTTCTAGGTGTGTAGGATGGTTTCGCGTTGGTCTGGCTGGATTTCATGGACGCGAGACCCACAAAAAGCTTCCGTGCTGTTCCGCCTTGTTGGCTCCTCATTATCTATTGCCTTTCATTCCTTCTGCATTTCTGCCTCAGGCGCCTTCTGGCCATTCTCGGCCACTTTTTGTTGTCCCTCTGCCTCTAAGCCCACAGCAAAATCGCAGGGCAGTGGGGAGCGGCGACCGGATCATAGGGCTGACAGAGCTCCCTCAGGAGGATGCAGCAGGATGGCTGCTAGAGCGGGGGAGGGGGGCCTCAAAGCTCAGAATTTCTTTTCGTTCTTCTTATCCTGACACAAACAGATCCACGTGTTTAAAAAGTACTTGAAGTCATTCTTTTTTTCTTCCATGTGGCTATGGTATGAAACTGATATACAGTTACGTTCATTTGTTTCTGTTTGTATTCAATTTGAGGGTTCCCCGCCCCCCGCCCCCCCCCCCCAAATCTTGTTGATTTAATTTTATGAATGTGTAATATAGTAACATGGTCCAAAAGTCAAAATCATTTAAAAAGGTCTAAAGGTCTATTTGGAGAAGTCTCATTTTCCTTCACTTCCCGTTAGTATGAGTGGATCTTAGCATTTAAAAATACATCGAGGGGTGCCTGGACAGCTCAGTCTGTTAAGCAGTTAAGTGTCTGACTTCTGCTCAGGCCGTGATCTCCCAGTTCCTGGGTTCGAGCCCCGTGTCGGGCTCTGTGCTGATGGCTCAGAGCCTGGAGCCTGCTTCGGATTCTGTGTCTCCCTTTCTCTCTGCCCCTCCCTTGCTGGTGCTCTGTCTCTTTCCCTCTCTCAAAAATAAATCAACACTAAAAAATTTATATATATATAATATATATCATATTATATTATATTATAATATAATATATGTTTTTACATAATATATAATATAATATATTATATATAATATATATTATATTATGTTATATTATTATCTATATATATTATAGATAATAATATAATATATATTATATTATATATTGAAGGTTTCTACTCTTAAAGCTCCCCAATTTCATTGTTTTTTTTTTTTGTTTGTTTTGTTTTTTCTTTCTGTCTCTTCTTGAAGACCTTTGTAATGTTCTCCATTTCTTTTGTGG
Source organism: Panthera onca (assembly GCF_046562875.1). Taxonomy (NCBI): domain Eukaryota; kingdom Metazoa; phylum Chordata; class Mammalia; order Carnivora; family Felidae; genus Panthera; species Panthera onca. The sequence goes on along the minus strand of NC_138344.1, from coordinate 142,860,701 downwards.
AATAAATCTATGCCTTCTTGTCCTTGCTGAGATCAATTTTGGTAAATTTTACTTTCTCAGAAAACTATCCATTTCATCTAGGTTTTCACATTTATTTTCATAAGGTTGTGTAATGTGGTCCACAGACGATCCTTGAACAACATGGGGGTGAGAGTGCCAACCATTGGAAATCCACGTATCCCTTAACTACCAGTAGTCAACTGTTGACCAGAGCCTCCTGAGAACGTGAACAGTTGATTAACACACATTTTGTATGTTATATATATTCTATACTGTATTCTTACAATAAAGTAAGCTAGAGAAAAGGAAACATTAATAAGAAAATCATAAGAAAAATACATTTACAGGACTGGACGGTATTTATATAAAAAAAAATCATGTATAAGTGGACCCAGACAGTTCAAACCTATATTGTTAAAGGGTCAACTGTATTATGATTTTTTTAAAGTTTATTTGTTTTTATTTTGAGAGAGAGAGAGAGGGAGAGGGAGAGAATATAAGTGGGGGAGGGGCAGAGAGAAAGACAAAAATCCCAAGCAAACTCCTCACTGCCAGTCCAGAGCCCAGTGTGGGGCTCGAACTCATGAACTGTAGGATCATGACCTGAGCTCTGAGATCACGAGTCCGATGCTCAACCAACAAGCCACCCAGGCGCCCTGTATTTTTTAAACCCTTCTTTTGTAATGTGGATTACCTTATCATTTCTTATTTTATATCTATGTGCTTTATCCCTTTTTTTTTTTCTTGATAATGAAAGGCTTCCCCACTTTGTTAATTTTTTCAGAGGATCAGGATTTTGACTTACTAATTAGTTCTATGGCTTTTCTCTCTTCTACCTCATTAATTTCTTTTTTTCTTTCTTCTTTTTCAAAGCTGAGGTGGAATTTACATAACACGCAATTAACCAACGTTAAAGCGAACACTTTGGTGGTATTCAGCATATTCACGATGTTGTGCAACCATTGGCTCTCTCTGGTTACAACATTTTTCATTGTACCGTAAAAACACCGCGTACTCATTAAGTAATTATTTTCCACTCTCCCCTCCCCCAGTCCCTTGGCAATCTCCTCCCTGTACGGGTTTGCCTGTATCAGATCATGTAAAAGAAGTCCTACAGTGTGTGACCTTTGGTGTCGGCCTCGTTCCGCACTGCATCGTGTTTTTGAGACTCATCCAGGTTGTGGCATGCTTGAGTACTTTGTTCCTTTTTATGGCTGAATGATATTCCATTGTGTGGGCGGACCATGCTTTGTTTATCCAGGCATCGGTGCATGGACATTTGGGTTGTGTCCATTTTTCGACTATTACGAATGATGCTGCTATGAGCATTCGTGTTCAAGTTTCTATGTGGACATGTGTTTTCATTTCTCTTGGGCAGATACCTAGCGCTGGAATTTCTCTGTCACGTGGTTACTCTGCATTTATCTTTTTGAGGAACCACCAGACTTTTCTCAGAGCGGCTGCTCCATTTATAGTCCCACTACCTCATTAATTTCTGCTACTCGTTATTTCCTTGTTGTGCATTTTTTTTTTGGCTTACTATGTTGTTCACCTTCTAGTTCTTGTTGAGCTAAAGCTCACTTGTTTTCATTATTTTGTTTTGCTGATAAAAGTATTTGAAGTCATGATTTTTTTTTCCTCTGCCAATAGTCTTAGAAGTATCCCAAAGATACCAATATGTAGTGTTGTCATTATTTTTCAAGAAACCTGGCAATTTCACTTTGCATTTTGCTTTTCACCTGAGAGTTGTTTAAGCAAGATTTCAAATTTCCAGCGAGAAATTTTTTTTTGAAATTTGTGTTTAAGGCACACTTTAAAAAAATTTTTTTTAATGTTTATTGAGAGACAGAGAGAGACAGAGCATGAGCAGGGGAAGGGCAGAGAGAGACGGAGACACAGAATCCGAAGCAGGCTCCAGGCTCTGAGCTGTCAGCACAGAGCCAACGCAGGGCTCGAACTCACAAACTGTGAGATCATGACCTGAGCTGAAGTTGGACGTTTAACTGACTGAGCCACCCAGGTACCCCTAAGGCACACTTTTAGTGCATTTTAATAAATGAAGTTCGTATCGTCATTATGAAAAGCATGGTGACGTAATGCACGGGTGTGTGCGTAAACTTCCATTTTGGTGAATGTTTCAGGTATGTTTGGGAAGAGATATTCTTTTTTATTATGCCATAAATTTCACATAAAACCATAAAACTTCCTTATTTATTATATTGTTTAGTTTTTAAAATACCTTTTCTGTTTTGTTTGCTGTTGTTGTCATTTGCTTGACCAAGAGAGTTTTTTTTTTTTTTAATGTTTATTTATTTTTGAGACAGAAAGAGACAGAGCATGAACGGGGGAGGTCAGAGAGAGAGGGAGACACAGAATCTGAAACAGGCTCCAGGCTCTGAGCTGTCAGCACAGAGCCCGACACGAGGCTCGAACTCACAGACCGCGAGATCATGACCTGAGCCGAAGTCGGATGCTTAACTGACTGAACCACCCAGGTGCCCCAAGAGAGTTTTTAAAATGCCTTTTCTGTTTTGTTTGCTGTGTTGTCATTTACTTGACCAAGAGCATGTGATCAGAGGGAGCAGTGCGTTGATGTGTTTCTGTCCATTTCTTCTTACATCTCCTGTGGCATGTGTTTTGGGAGGGTGGTTGCCTGTTCTTTGTTGCACAGGAATTCGTAACTGTTAAATCTCCTTTGGCCTAATAACATCACATCTTTGTCACATTTATTGCTACCCTGTCTTGTGGTTTCCATTGGCCCAATATACCTTTGCCTGGTCCATGAATTTTAGTCTTCCTAAATCACTGATTTAGTGGCATTGCTTGCTGTATAAGCTGATTTGAAAATCTTTTTCTTGTGAGAGGTGATCAAGCCTGTTGATGTTCACTGTGACTGATGGGCTGGTCTCCACTCTGCTATGTTATATTTCTGTGTATCTGGCACTTTATTCTATTTTTTTCTCTGCATGTTGTTTTCTTTCTTCTTTTTAAAAAATTGTTTTTTAACATTTTTATTTTATTTTTGAGAGAGAGAGAGACAGAGTGTGAGTGGGGGAGGGGCAGACACACACACACACACACACACACACACACACACACACACACGCACACAGAATCCGAAGCAGGCTCCAGGCTCTGAGCTGTCAGCACACAGCCTGATGCGCGGCTCGAACTCACTGACTATGAGATCATGACCTGAGCTGAAGTTGGACGCTTAACTGACTGAGCCACCCAGGTGCCCCTCTTTCTTCTTTTTTAAAGCATAATGTCTTTTCTTCTTACTGTTTTCTCACTTTTTTGGGGGGGGGGTAAATATCTTCATTGAGATCTATTTCACATACGATATAACTCACCTGTTTAAAGTGTACGATTCAGGAGCACGAAGTATGTTTACAGTGTCGCACATCTGTCACTTCCATCCATTGCCAGAGCCCTTTCCTCACCCCAGATGGATACTCTGTGCTCATTAAGCAACAAGTCCCCCTCCACGACCCCTTCCCCAGCCCCTGGTGACCTCCAGTCCACTTCCTGTCCACGAATCTGACTACTCCAGGTTCCACTTCTAAGTGGAATCACGCAGGATCTGCCCTTCTGGGTCTGCCTTATTTCCCTACGCATGATGTTTTCAAGGTATATCTGTATTGCGGCATGGTTTTGTTTTTGCAGTTCTTTTGTGAGTTAGGGAAGCCTGCGTTTTTGTGTGGTTGGCTGTCTTCATTCTGGTATTTTTATTATGTTTAATTAGCTCGAGCCGTATAGAACTGGCATTTTCGTAGGTCAAAAGTGGTTGGATCCTGGCAATTTCAGACGCTGCACACTAATATTTGGTTTGTCAGCGTTGGAGACGTCCTGTGCCTCCCACCTGTCACTTTCGCGGCAGCCGGTGGATTTATTCCATTCCCCTCTCTCCCTCCCTCCTCCGCCTCCTTGAAGTTGCGTTCTATTTTGTCAGAACTTGTAACAGTTATGTGTTATGCCTCCAGACCCACAATTAAACACATCTAGTGCTCGCCACCAGCCTTCCAGCTGATTCCTTGGGAAGGGCTCGTGCGAACGCTGTTGCCTGCACGTTTGAGACTGCTTCTCACAGCCTGCGTCGCTGAAGGACAGCTCAGCCTGATGATCCTTGCAATTCCAGTTAAGTTCATGCAGGTACCCCAAGAGGCCAGGTGAAGTACACCATTTGGCAAAGTCAAGGGAGAGTTGCTAAGTGAGTCATTGCCAGTGTCCCACCGTGCATTTCTTCTCTTAGCTCCTAAGCTCTTGACCCAGTCCCCTTCTTTGGACAGTCACGCTGGTGTGGAACGGCCGAGCCCAGTGTTAAGATGCCATTTCCTTTTCCCCAGGTAATGTTCAAACACACAGTGCCATCATCACATCAGAATCACCCATTTGATATGTCATTTAGCGGGAAGTGAGATCTTCATGCAGACTTTTCATGCAAGAGGCTGTGAGTAATGCCACGCATTACTTGGACCTCAGGGCTTTCTAGAACAAACTCCTGTTGTGAGCTGCAATGCTTTCCAGCGTTATAGCACATCTGTCCACGACGCAGTGGGGCTTTCGGAACGGTCTGCGTCTCAAAGTATTAATTTACCAGTTTGAGCATTTCATCCCCAGTAATTTGTTTCGGGACCAGTTTAAAGAGCGAGCAGTGTCTCCCCAGGTTCTCTCCTTTAGAGATTCTAATTGGTGCTCTTAACCGAGCCCAATTAGTGACATGTTAATATACAGATTCATCAATCTGCAACGGAAACTTTTTGGACTTAATAAGCCCCTGGATCGGAGTTGTCTTTGTCATCTGACGTATTGTCAATGCATTTACTAATAATATTATTTGAAGATGTCACCTGTTTTCATTCCCTTTGCTTCATTAGACTCAGACACGGTGTTGACAATTTCCAATCAGGCTGTTAAAATGAGCAACTCTGCAATTATGTGAGTCACTTCGGCTCTAGCTCTTAATTGCTCGACCTTGTAACCAGCTCTTTGGGCGCCATCGGATCCCAGGGCAATCGATCTCAGCAAAGAACTTTGTTTCTTAATTCCTGCTTGTGGATGCTGATAAAAGGTCACAGCTTTTTCTTCTGTATGACACTCACCGTGCACGGCAAGGCACTGGCGAGGTCCGCCTGGCTCCCTTCTTCACTGGGTAATTCTCCCAGCCACGTAAGACATCTAGGCCGAGGGGCTGGTAATTGTCAGGGCACACCATCCCCACATGCGACAATTCTCATTATGGTGCCTAATTAGCGACTTAGACGTTTGGCGGGTGTTACAGCTTGTGACAATGATAACTTTCCTGCTTTAGTCAAAAGATTGTCCATTATGGAGGGAATGTAAATTTTTGTGAAAGTACATCCATTTAGATATCAACTACTTAAGGAGATGTGAGGCCTTTGCCACTTCTGAAAATCGATTTTTCAAGGGTTAAAAAAAAAGTCTGGATTATTGTGTTTACAAGTATATAAATAAAAATTAAAATAAACTCAAGCAGGAATCAACAAAATAGGATGTATTAAATATCAATTTGTATTTAACTCAGGAATTAAATTTTTGAAAAAATTCACAAAATTCACAAAATTTCAAAAAAATTCACAAAAATTATGTACACATATGTATAATAAAATACATGTTGAAAAGGCAGATTTCCTAGAGCCATGAGAGCCTTCAGTCCCCTTTAATGAACTGATTTACTTAAAGCATGTTAAATTATTGTTTTTTAACGTGTAGGCATTGTTTGTTAATTTCTAAAACCAAATAATAATCCACTGTGAAATTTTATTAAGAATCAGACTTTGGCTAAGTATAAATATCAGCTTTTAAAAATAAATTAAAAAGGAAGTAGCAGTCAGGAAAATTAACAGTTGTGTTTTATTTGGAAACACCTAATACCAAGATTCATCACCATCATCAAGATAAAAAAATCATTTGACCATTGATGATAGAATTAAAAATTATAAAATTCTTTAAGGTTTATTTATTTTTGGGGGGCGGGGGCAGAGCACGAGCAGGGGAGGGGCAGAGAGAGAGGGAGACACAGGATCCGAAGCAGGCTCCAGGCTCCAGGCTGTCAGCACAGGGCCCGACGCGGGGCTCGAACCCACGGACTGCGAGATCATGACCTGAGCTGAAGTCGGATGCTTAACTGACTGAGCCACCCAGGCGCCCTGATGGAATTAAAACTTATAAAGCTAAGAGTGAGTAAAAAACGAAACATTTTCATATGTTTAGAAAAGAAAGAACTTCACCGATGGGGAGTAAATTCATAATCTGATTCGCCGACTGATGTGAAGGCCAGGGTCGTGCCATTGGGCAGAGCCTCCAGGGACTACATGTGCAATCTGAGGCGCCAGAATAATGACTGATTCAGGGAGTTTCTGGAAGGCTGTCTAGTCTGGGGTCTTCCCGGAGAAAAGGAGCCGCTGAGAGAAGCGGCAGGTCCAGCTATGACGACGGAGGTGACAGCTGTCATCTTGGTTCCAGTTCGTGGACAACACCGAGGTGGGGGTAGAGAGAGAGTCGGGGGCACAGAGTGGAAAGACGGGAAGAAGCTGGGTCTCTGAGCAAACACAGAGCTGCAGAGTCTGCCCGCCCTCAACCCTGCTTGACCTGTGGACCCCCGTTGCCGGAAAGAACACACGTTCTCATCCTTTCAGCTTGAGTCGGGCACCCAGACTCCTAAACCGAGGTGGTCCTCCGTGAAGGTTGGTTCAGCGGATAGTGGGGACACTGAAAGAGAAGAAGGTGACGAAGCCGTGTGTGGATTGGTGGCTGGGGTCCCCTTCACCCCAAAGGTGGCCGGTGCGGGTCCTGCTGGGTGAAGGGTCCCTGCCGGCTGGCATGCCAGAAGGTGCCTCAGTTTCCCCAGCAAGTGCTGGTGGGAGCGACAAACAGCTTTGCAAAGTTTTGTGACGATTCAGAAAGGAATGACAGTGTTTTCGTGTGGGGGCAGGAAGGGGAATGAGGGTCACTCTTCTCTCAGGTTTCATCTTCCGAACATTCGATCAGACTGCGAGTGATTGGTGGGTATTAAACGCTCACCTTTAAAGGTCAGGACGCAGACAGGCGGGCCATGCGGCCCGGACGTGTGCCTGGGGTAGCCACGGCAGAATTCATTAACTTGTCACAGCTGTCCCGGGGCCTGTCACGTGTCCTTCCACGGGGCATATGTTATCCTCAACATCTTCCAAATGGGCCGGGCCAAAACGTGAAGGCACACAAGCCCCGAGAAGGGGGAGCTGGGGGGAAGCTCATGCAAATCCACCCGTCTTCCCACTTTGTCCTAAACCTCACGGAGAACAGCAGCTGATGCACGGAGCGCGAGCTCACTGGTGGCACAGACCCACCACGCTCACGGGGCAGGTGCTGAGTCCTGTTTGAAGAAAAGGAGGCCTGGAAGGTGGGGGGGGGGGGGCATGACCTTGGACGTCCTGGTGGCAGAGCCAACGTCCATCTGTCCTGTCTAACAGTATGATCGGGGGTCCGTGCCCTTAACTGCTACACCCCACCGGGCTCCCCCACCAGGTGACATGACGCGAGGCCCGGGAGAGAAGGGCCGAGTCCTCGTGGTCATGTGTGTGTGATGTGCACACAACAACAACAGGTAAATGAGTCACCAGGAAAGGGGGAGGGGCTCACATTTCTGGGCACAGGCCAGCTCCGGTGGCTTGGGAAGTGCCCGTGTCTCCCGGGGCTGGTGGGGTGGTGGGGGATGGCACTAGGAGCTCCCGGGGCAGGCAGACAGGGGAGGGGCAGGCCGGCCCCCGCCAGCAGTCCCCCCTCACCTCCCTCAGTTAGAGCTGGGCACCCCCCCCTCCACCCCGTCCCTCTCCAGAGCGTCCAGGGATTCATTTAAAAACAGCGGTTGAACCTCCATGTTTTCTGATTCCATCAGAAATGCTGGTTCGCTCTGGAGAGTTTGGAAGGTGCTGGCATGTAGAAGTTAGAACATAAAATTACTCATAATCCCCCTGAGAGAAGGGCTGGAAAGAGTGTGGGCTGTTTCTTTCCAGCTTCCCCCTCTCTGGAAATCTGTTTCCCTGTTGTGTCTACAGTCCTTTAGTCCACCAATGTTTACTGAGCACCTACAATGTCCCAGGCACTGTCCCTGCCCCGCTACCATGTGAAGCAGGTGAAGTTCTGCCTTCCTGGGCTTCCCACCCCACAGGGAGGGCAGGAGGCAGGCCCCTGTGGGCCCCTGCATGGGTGGCAGGTAGAGGTGAGGCTGCTCCAGGGCAGTGGGAGGAGGTGGCATTTTGGCGGGGTCAGAGTGAGGCCGCTGGGATCCATGGGAGGCTCTAGGGGAGAGTGTCCTGGGGTGGGGAGCTCCCAGAGACAGAACCTAGGGCCAGCCGGGATGAGGACCACATGCCCGACTTAGAGGGAGGCAGCCCCCAACCCTGGGGGGGTCCCGATCTGCAGGGACCCCTTGGGCTGAGCTGCCCTGTGTGTCTGCACAGCTTAGAGGCCCTGGGAAGATGCCCTTGGAACCCTGCTCACCCGTGGTGCCTGGCCTTGCGTGCCTCTCCATGTCCGTGGGGCCCCGCCTTGCCCTGTCTGGGCTCTGCCCTCTCCCTGATGGGCTCCAGTGATGTCCTGGCTTTGGATCTTGGTCCTCCTGGCCTTGGTGAGTCAGCCTCCCAGACCCACGGTTTCTCCTCTGCCCAGTGCTGATTGCACCTGACCTCTTGCGGGATCCTGCCTTCCAAGCAGCCACAGAGGATACTTCCTCTAGGACTTCTTCCCTTGGACACCCCCCACCTCCAAATCAGCATTTCCTGAACCCAACGCCCTGCAGCCCCCACACCTGCTCCTCCCCCCGCCGTGTCCCCTACATCTGGGGACCACCCACACAGTTCATCAAGCTGGAAGCACCGAACACCCTACCCCAGCTCCTCCAAAGACGTCACTGAAGGTTTTCGGACCCCACCTCCTCCAGGGCGCTGGAGTCTGTCCGCTTGGCTTCATCCTCCTTGGTCCCCAGTGGAGCCCAAGAAGCTTCCTCTCCCTGGTCCACACCCCAGAGCACCTTCTTCAAAGTCTCCTCCCCAGGGTCCCTCTCGGTCCACAGTGTAGATGCAGCGAGTTTTTAAGCCATGCACTTCTGATCTTGTCACCCTGCCTGAAACTCTTCAATGTTGACGCTCCCACGGCTCTTAAGAAAATGGTCAAGGGGTGCCTTAGTCGGGCCTCAGTCTGATAAGCGTCTGACTTCTGCTCAGGTCACGATCTCCCGGTTCGTGGGTTTGAGCCCCGCATCGGACTCTGTGCTGACAGCTCAGAGCCTGGAGCCTGCTCTGGATTCTGTGTTTCCCAGTCTCTCTGCCCCTCCCCCACTCTCTCTCAAAAATAAATAAACATTAAAAAAAAGGAAAATGGTCAAAATCGTCAACAGGCTCTCTGGCAAGTGCTCTTGAAGTGCCTGTACAGCACTGCTCCTAACCGTAATGAATTAATCATTGCCCCTAACTGCAGTGAATTAATTGTGCGTGAGTGTTGGTTTAACGTCTGTCTCTACTGGGGTGTCGCTGTCACCGCCGTATTCTCAGCATCGAGCGCGATGACGTGTTTATATGTAGAAAAACAAGTGGATACTAAAACCAGCTAACATTTGGGTGCTCATTATCTTCTAGGCAGTGAGCTAAGCACTTTGCATATATTAGTTTTGACCTCAGCAACCCCGAGAAGCAGGCGCTGTCCTCGTTGTAGAGATAGGAAACTGAAGCACAGAGTGGTTAAGTAACTTGCCCAAGGATGCACAGGGAAGGCTAGACCAGGCAGTCTGTCTCCCTGGCTGTGCTCCGAAATAAACAAAAGGCTGCATTACTTCATCGTGGGAAACATTAGGACACGCAGAGAATTGGAAAAGAAAAGCCACTCAGAAATGACCACCGTTAACATTTTGGCATAGACTTTTCCTATGTTGGCACGTCAGGTAGATACAGATTCAGATGTCCCCACTAGTCTGTTGAACGCGATGGATGACCTCCTGTCCACAGTACTTTGTAACCTGCTTACCTCACTGGACAGTTTGGCGAGACCACCTCTCCATGGCATCGTCTACAATATTTTTATTCATATTCCAGGGGATGGCTGAACTACAGTAGCTAAATCACTCTGCTTGTGTCTATTTCTGGTGATGAATTCCACGAGGCGGGATTGCTGGGTCCAGGGGTTCACAAGGTTTTAAGACTTGGGGTCAGTGGTGTCAGAGCCCTCCAGGGAGGGCCGGGGGACCCACACGTCCCGCAGCCCCATCACCTTCTAGTGAAGAGTTAGCCCCACACCTGGTGCCCCCTTCCCCGGGGGTTGGGTCCTTGGTATGCAGTGGTGTGGAAAAGACTTGGCAAATTCTCCAAGAACCGTCTTCTCCTCCACCTTCCCCCAGGGACCACCGCCTGCTGTCCCTCCCCGGCCCCCGCACGGTTCCCTTCTGGGGCTCACGCCCACTGAATCACAGCCCTCCAGCACGGCCAGGCCCAGGAAGGCTGTCCTACGAAACAGAAATCCAGGGCGGAGCGCTGGCCCAGAAGCCAGAATCTTGCTCCCTGCCCTGCATCACTCTCTCTAAATGTAGAATCCAGCCAGGATCATGCATGCTCCGTCAGAAACCAGAGGTGATCAGTTTTGTTTTGTTTTGTTTTGTTTTTTTCTCCCTCCTCTCTTCTCAAGTCTGGAAAATTCCTGCAGATGCTGCGTTGGGACTGTTAAGAAAACACTGGATTCCCATGAAAGATGAGACTTTGCTTTTTTAAAAGAAAAGGTTTTATATGTTTTCAAATAACCTGAAGCAGCCGCATAAACCTAGCACGAGGGTGGGCCCCGTGTGGCCCCCGCTGGCAGGTTGGAGGGGACGTGGGCTTGGAGTGGCGGCCGGTGGTCCGCAGAAGGGGACAGCCTGGGGAGTGAAAAGGAGCTCTGTCCCCTGGACCCTGTCTGTCACAACTAGAAAACATTGGCTGGGGCATTTGCTGGCTCTAAAAAAACCAGTGTGCATGTTGTAGGCAGTTGCTGACAGCCCCTCCCGGGGCCAGCCCTTCATCCGGGGCCCAAGGGACCTCCTACTGCCGGACCCTCCTTCCAGACCCCCAAGGGGCCTGCAGGAAAAGAGGAGGGAGGTTGTAGCCCGCAGCTCCTTGGCCATCGTGAGCCAACTTTTATTGCTGTTTCCTTCTCAGGAAGCAAAAGCCAACACAAGCAAATAAAAACAAAGCCCTGGGGTGCCCGTGTGGAGGGCGTCACACACCATGCCTCCTGTAATTCTCACGGGACACCTGCCAGGGAGGCGTCCCCACCCGCGTTGGGCGGACGAGGGCACTGAGGCCAGAGAGGTGAAGGGACATGCCCAGGAGCACCGAGGTAACTGGGGTTGGAATGGGAATCTGCCAAAACCCATCTCCCCAGGTGGCCTCCTCCCCTCCACCCTGCCCTGCAATTAAACAGCAGCATCTGCTCTGAGTGGTTCCTGGTTTCCAGCACTTTCTCCTCCTCCGCTACAGAGGGAGCACGTTGAGGTGCAGGCCTCCTGGGAGAGAAGCGCGTGTCAACTTGGGGGTGCCTCACTCCCGGGTTACCTGGAGAATGGGACTGTTCACGGGGGTGGAGGTGGGGGGTGCCTTTCTGGGGGGCTAATTTCCGACGGAGGTAGCTGTAATTCCGACTTCCACCAGCAGGGCGCCCGTGTCCCCACACCGTCTCCTCCCCCACCAGCAGATTCTCTTTACCTTGTTGCCGACCTGATGGATAAAACATATACCCTGGCTTAAAAAAAAAATTGTATATATATATTTCCACTGGAAAGTAACACGTGCTCCTTAAACACATTTGGGAAACTACAGGAAATAGACATAACGTTTGTGCTCCCAGGGCCAGTGATAGGGGCCGGGGTCCTAAGCACCTGCTCTGGGAATATCTGCCGAATAAGTGAACAAGGAAACAAAATTACCACGGGTCCACCGACAAGCTCTGTCAACATTTTGGTGTGTGTATTTTCTCCGAGTAGTTTTCTTGCATCGCTTAGGTTTGTTTACATTCATTATGATCTCCTGGCAGACACAGTTTCCTATCATGTTTCTTTCATTCCACATCATCTGACACATATGCTTCCCTCTTCTATGTAGCATTTTAAACATCTCTATAATATCCTGCCAGTGTGCGAACCACAGCTTACTTGAATCTTCTCCTGTGGAACTTTGAGGCTGTTTTCCATTTCTCTCTTTGTAAATGTCACAGCTGCTGTCAGTTATACGGGGCCCTGTGTCCATATTTCAGCTTATTTCCTAAGGAGAGAGTCTCAGAAGGAAGATGAACTTGGTCAAAGGTTTCCTTTTCAAATCTGATTTCATATTTTTTAAGAGTGACATACCTTATGAAACAGCTTTATATCTGTTGAGAAACCTGGTTAAGTTCTTTTTTTAATATTGTTTTTAAAAATGCCTTGTTCTGAACAATATCCTGTGCCTTTGAGAAAACAGCGGCGGATATGAAAGGAGATTTGCTCCCTGCGAGCTCTTAGGAGGCGATCTGGCTCAGGAAACAGGCACATCAGATCTGTGCGTGTATCTGATGGTTACCATGGCAACAAGTCATTTAACACAACGCTCGGGTACAGCATTGATCAATAAGGGAGGGGGCAAGAGTGAAACAAATTAGTTGGCGTCTGAACAGTCCCCCAGGGATAACAGCAATAACACGGACCGCTCTGTCTGTCCCTGTCCCCAGGCGGGGACCTGGGTGGGTGGAAGAAGCAGCAGTGAAGTCCCCTCTACCCTGGGTTGGGATGTGTGGGGCAGGGGTGCAGAGAATAGTCACATGGGGCTGAGAAACCCGTTCCTCCAAACCAGATCCTGGGGCAAGAGGGGCCTGAGACAAGGTTGGGGACCTGAGATCCTGGGGCCAGGGGGACAGAAGGCCACGTGGGAAGAGGCTGGGATGGACCCCAGGGCCTGAGCACAGCCAGTCCCAGCTTCTCCACGCTCCTGCAGTGTGTTGGCATGGCCAGCTGGGACAGCTTGCTGCCTTCCTCGTCGCTTGGGTGGGGAGTCGAGTCCAGAGAGGAGCCGTGACTCCCTCCACACACTCGGCAGCTCCGTGTCCCAGCCCAACTCTCTGCGGGGGTGATGTGGGTCCAGCAGTGGAGAAACCCCACGTGCCCTCAAGGAGGTCCCAGCCTGGTGGGGGAGAAAGCAGCCTTCATGGGTTCCTTCACTTCTTCATCCACAAATACTTCCTGAGCGTGTCTGTGGGGCTGTGCCCTGGCCTGGGCAGACAGCGGAGACCCATGTGGACGGGGCATGGGCTCTGGGGTCAGATCACGGCTCCGAGATCCCGTAATGTGTTATGATAATGATGGAAAGCCTTAGACCCGGGCCTGGGAGACACGGAGGGCTCAGTGGGCATCACAATGACAATGGTCTGAAGGGGAGGCAGAGTCTGATGGGTGTGAGGAAGAAGGGCTTTCTTTGGGGGGGGTACCCTACTAAGTCTACTGAATCCTGAGAGTTGACATGGGGAAGGTCAACCTGGGGAAGTGGAGTTCAAGGGCCAGGGGGTGGCTGGGATTACTCCAGGGGCAAGGGTGGAGCAAAGTGAGGGCGTCTGGGACCGTCCATGGCTGTGCCATTTTGCCTCCAAGCTCTAAGGGAGTAGGGGTGAGTGGGGCGGGTTCAAGGGGCTCCTGCCTGTCTTCAAAGGTCTGGGATGAATAACTGGGAAGCTGAATTATAGACACCCCAGGTTTTCCCAACATGCCAGCCTGGGTGTGGAAGGGGGCTAACTTTCAGGGACTGCTCACCATAGTTGGGGGGCGGGGGCGCCTCTTCAAAGGACCTCCCCAAATAAGCGTAGAGTTGAGACCCTCTTACTAGAAGGTAATTCAACAACTTGTATCCCAAACCTGTAACTGTCCCAATCTTTGGATTATTTGGGAAACAGTCCCAAACCCAGAGATGGTCACAACAGGGGCTGGAAGTGACACGGGCACCCCAAATCATGCACTGGTTAAGTAAATAACGATTCATTTTCTTGCTGTAACTCAGGTGTCTACCAGGGTGCAGCCAGCCATTGCCCTGTGCCCTGTTTGGGGCAGGAATTGGGGCATCCACTCCTCCTTTGAGGACCCAGAAGAAACTGGTCTGGTCGTGGAGTGGTCCAGGGTTCAGGGTCCTGCTTGGCAAGCCCTGCTTCTGACTCCTCCCACACTTCCTCCCTGTTGAGTTGGGCAAGTCACTGAAGCGGGTCTGTGCCTCAGCCTTCTCATCTGTAACACGGGCAGAGGGATCTGTGCTTACCTCAATGCAAGTAACCATGCGCAGTATCTGCCTTGGTGCCTGTCACAGTCAGCCATCAGGAAATAATGACCTTCGTCTATTTATTCCATGTTCTTGTGCTTCTAACAGGGTCTGGGGCTGGCTTGGGAACCCACCTGCCACGGAGAAGAGAACAGCCCTTGGGGCCCCGCGCGGCTGGGCTAGAATTCCAGGCCCACCAGATCCTGGCTGTGTGACCTCGGTGGGTCACTTAACATCTCTGGGCTTCGCCGCGCCCGTGGGTCGGTGGGGCTGCGAGCCCCCTTGGCTGGGGACGCTGTGCAGGGCGTTTGCTCAGGCAGCCCAGCGAGGAGCCAGCGGGAGCCGCGTGTGTCCCCGGGGGGAGCGGGGTCGTCGGGGCCACTGCCCCCCAGAGAGCGGGTTTGGGTTGCGCAGCGCCTGCGTGCCGCGTGGGGGCGCTGCCGGGCAGGGGCGCCTGCACCTGCGCCCGACCGGCCTCGCAGGCTCCGCGAGCGGCCGGCAGGAGGCAGGCTGTCCCCGCGAGCCGGCCGTGTCCTCGCGTCACCCCGCCGCCAGCCCCGCCCGCTTAAAGGGCCAGGCGCGCACTAATGCGCGGAGGACCCTCTCCGTCGACACCGGCCCGGGGATTTACATTTAATTTGTGAGCGCTTTAATCTTTAATTTAAAAGCCTGAATGATTCATTGCCATATTAATAAATAATAACATTTATTATTCTCCTAATGAGTGTCCAAACTACAGAGGCAATTACATGTCTTATATTTCTCATAAATTGAGACAGCAGAGCGTCAATTACAGAGGCTCACGCATCTACCGCGTTCTGATCGGGGTCCTGATCCTGCTTCCTCTCTGTCCCCAAACAACCCCATCCTGCGTGTAGGCGAGGGGGTGGGTAGAGTGACTCGGCTCCTGTTTGATTCGGCGCCATTCCCTCTCCTCCGTGTACCCCCCTCCCCTTCCCTGCCTTCCTCTTACCCCCTTCCCGCCCCCCTCCTCCCTGTCCCCCCTCCTCCCTGCCACCGCTCTTAACCCTTCCCCCTCCCCTTCTCCCCACTCTCCTCCCCTCTCCCTCCTGGCCCCCTCTCCTCCCCCATCCCCTCACCCCCCTCTGTCTCCCCACCCCTCCACCTCTCCTCTGGGTGGGAAATGGGCCTCTGCCCCCAGGCCTGGGAGCGTCAGGAATGCCCCCCCTTCGCTCATTCTTTCTTTCTGAGAATATCCACTGAGCGTTGGGGTGTATCTTCACCGCACACACGGGGAAACCGAGTCTTGGCGGAAGGAGCTCCCTGACCCTCAGCTGGCAAGGGGCACAGCCAGGCTCCACACTGTCTGTTGGCTCCCAGCACGGGTTCTCGCCTCTGCCCCAGTGCAGGTTGGAGCAGGCCCTCGCAGGCAGGCGTGAAGGCGAGGGGGGGGTGGTGTGGTGGGGGGGGGGGGGGAAGTCTGGACAGATCAGAGCCGCCAGCACCCCTGGCTGGCTTCACCGTGGCTTTGCTTCCCTCCCCATCAGCAAAGTTCTTCTTGCTTATTTCCCATCATCTCATCCCCTGAGTTAGGCAGGAGGGCCAGGAGAGAGGTCTCTAAAGGGCAGAAAGGGATGGCCACTTTCTCCCCTGCTGCCTGGCCTTAGACCCTCACTTCTGGCGGGGGGGGGCCCGCAGGGCAGGGCTTCCCCGCTAGGTCTCCGGGGAAAAGTCGGAGACCCAGGGCCGCTCCTCAGGTCTGCACCCTAATCGGATAAACTCCGAGGAAAAAAACCGGCCCCGCGATTCCCCGCCTATTTGGGTATATATCCATCCAGGACTTTCTCCAGGCAAATGCTGAAACAAGGGACTCTTTCCCCCCAAGAGGCATGGGATCTGACTTTACGTGCAGTTTCCCATCTTGACTTTTCCACAAATGCTTCATTTCAACCCTTCCCGGTGCCTTCCAGCCATTCTTCAAACACCCAGGTTTGCACCGCTGTGCACTACCCCACGGCAGAGACAAGCCCCGCGTTGCCGAGGCTGGGCCGGCCACCCTTCCCCCTGGTGGACAGGGGCGCCGGGGCCGTCGTGTGCTGCGGTCTCTGCGGGAATCCTGGATTACGTCCTCAGGGCCCGTTCCTAGAAGTGGAGTTACTGGGTCAGAGAGCATGAGCGCCTTGAGGGCTGCTGGCTGGCTCGGCCAGCGTGGCTGTCAGCCGGGCACACCCTTGCACACACCCTGGGCAGGCCTGGCGGGCCCGGCTCACTGCCACGCCCTTGGCTCCCTTGCCAAAGCTGACATTATCATCCGACAAGCTCTTGGAAGCACCTCCTGTTTCCCAAGTGCTGCTGTCCTCGTCCTTCCACCGGGCCATCTTGGGAATCTGGAAATACAGGCAGGAGGGTTGTGTTTTCACACATGAAGAGACTGAGGCCCAGTAAAGCCAGGTGCATTTGACCCATAGGATTTTAGAGTCTCTTTTAGATCTGAGAGACCATCCAAGCCCCTTGCGTTTCAGATAATGGGGAAAGGCTCAGTAAGACATCAGTGGGAGAGCACTGTTTCTGGAGTCCATCTGTCCATCTACATACCCATCCCATCTACCCATCCCCTCATTCATTCGGGAGATCACCTATCCACTCATCTACCCATCCATCCATCTATCCATCCATCCATCTACTCATCCATCCACCCATGTATCCATCCATCCATCCATCCACCCATCCACCCACCTATCCATCCACCCACTCATCTGTCCATCCATCCATTCATCCATCCATTCACACATGTATCAAACCACTTATCCATCCATCCATCCATCCATCCACCCACCCACCCACCCGCCCACCCGCCCATTCACCACTCTACTCACCCATCCATCTACCCACTCACCCAACCACCGATCCACTCATCCATCCATCCATCCCTCCATCCATCCGTCCATCCGTCCATCCGTCCATCCATCCATCTGCCCATCCATTCAATAAATATTTACTGAGAACCAGCTCTGGGCAGGCCCAGGTACAGGGAATTTTGCTTGAATAGCTCTGGCTCTTGCAGGGACGTCACACCATAAAGACATGACCATGGCTGTGATGGTTCATCTGCCAGGGGAGGGTCAGGCTGTTATAAGAGCATGTGGCAGAGAAGCTAGAGCTGGTTGGGGCAGGAGTCAGGAGAGCCTTTCTGGGGAGGATAAATCCTGGCCCCCACTGCCACTCTCCGTGTGACCTTGGGTGAGTCCCTGTGTCTTCCACCTTGTTTCCTACTCTGAATCACGGGGGAGACAAGCCATAATTTCCCTGTGGGCTGGGAGGCTGGGCTGGGTGCACAATGAGGGTGAAGGGGCATGTCAGGGAAGGAAGGGGAGCTACAGCCCCTCTACTGACCCCCGAGTGTGGTGACTCTCTGGGGCCTTGGAGAGTTAGTGACAACTAACTAGGAGTCAGTATCAGGCACCGTCTTGCTCCACCCACACGAAACCCTGAACTCTCTCTTTCTCATGAGTGTTACTACTATCATTGCTAACATCTTGTGAGTTTCTATCAGAGGCCAGGCATTATGCTAAGCACCTTCACGGATCGATTTATTTAATCCCCCGTCAGCCCTCTCAGGCAGGTAGAAATCACTCTGCCCACTTTGCAGAGGAGATCACTGAGGCACAGAGTAGTAATGTAGGTTGCCAGGGTCGTGTAGCCAGTAGGTGGGGGATCTGGGCGACCCGACACCGGGAGCCGTGCTGTCGAAGCCGTCATGGTGCCTGTTCTTTGTCTGTATTGTTCTTGTTGCAAAAACGTATGTTTTACAGATGAGGAAACCGGCACTCAGGGACTTGCCCTGGGACCGATAATTCAGGCCTGTGGGACCACCGGTCTGGCTCTCGTGAGGGTCCATCCACCCAGAGTGCCTGGAATAGTACGTGTGGGAGTCTGTCTGCCCCCTCCAGCGTGAGCTGGCTTTTCTCCTTACTCTGCAGGCTGGTGGAACCACCAAGCACACCCTGGCAGGTGGCTGGCTGAGAGGCCGCCACAGCGGTCCAGCTAAGAGGCCGTGAGGGCTCAGACGAGGGTGGTGGCTGTGGAGGTGGGGACTGGTTGGATTTGGGGTAAACTTTGGACATGGAGGAGACAACGCGACTCCATGATGGGTTGAAGGTTACCTTAGGTTACCTTTCACCCTTAGGGTGAAAGACAGAAGTCAAAGGTGACTCCCAAGTTGGGGTCTGAGCCCTGGAAGGAAGGAGGAGCCATTTGCTGGGGAGGAGAAGGGAGCCGAGCGATGCAGGTTTAGGGCCGGGCTGCCCACTCACCATTCCGTGGGGTGAGCGCAGGCAGGTGGCCACGTAAGTCTGGAGCTGGGGGCAGTGGTGTCCTGGTGATAGCAGACGGGAGCTTTCCTCAGGGCTGGGAGCAGAGGCTCCTCCCTCCACACCCTCACTCTGAGGGCCAGGAGCGACCCCCCCCCGCCGCAACCGGCTGCAGACCATCCCTCCTCAGGCCTGCACTGCCCTCTCCTTTACCCTCACACCCACGTCTCCCCCTTCTGAGGTACTGCCCTCTTGCCCCATAACCACCTATCTAAAGAACCCACCTGACCACGTGCCTCCCTGCCAACCACCACCTATGGCTTCCTGCTTCCCCCTGTGCCCAGACTAGCTCCCCCAAACCCGCCCCTTCTCCAGCCCCTGCTCTTGCAACTCCTGGCCATGCCAGACTGCTCTGGGGTGGCCCCTCCAACCCCAACACCCAGCCTCTTCCCCTCCCAACACTGCTGTTCCCTCTGTCCCCTCCACCTTGAACTTCCCCTGCCTTCTTCCACCTGACTCTGAGCAAACCATCTATGTGACCCAAGCAAGGGACTTCCCTCACTAAACCTCAGCTTCCTCGTCCACAGCATTGGAGTGGGAATCATTGTACCTGGCTCGCAGGTGCTGGGAGGCGTGGAAAAAAATAACACATCTAACCTGGGTAGCTCAGTACCTGGCACGGTGCCCAAGAAGTATGAATTTACAAGATAACAGAGCTCAGGTACCGCCTCTTCCTGGAAGCCCTCCCCGCTGCTTCAGGCCCGCCTTGGAGTCCCCAGCGTTTTTCACACTTCATGGTATTGTCTGGTTAATGTTCACCCCAGGGGCAACCTGAGGGCTGTGACTGATTCTCATGCCAAGACCTGCCGTGGGTCTGGCTCGCAGCAGGGACAAAAGAAAGAATAAGATAAAGGACTGGGTGCCCTGTCCTCACAAGTGGATGGGCTGTCCTCCCCCTCTCCGGATCCTCTCAAAGCCTCTGGGGGTGGGTCTTACCCCTCTGTGCCCATGAGGACGCTGGGGTTCAGAGCCGGTCAGGGATGGTCCTAACATCCTGCAGCCAGTCCAGGTTTGGCTTCACGGTCTGGGCTAGGATGGTGCTTCCGATGACCATGGGAGATGGGGGAGGGGAGTGCAAGATGGCCAGTGATCTCCCTGCCGGCCTGGGGTGGCACAGAGCTTCCCAGAGGAGGTGTGGCTGAGCCTGGCTGTAAGGAAGCAACAGACTTTGGAAATGTGTTCTGTGGGGCTTCTGTCTCTACGGGCAACCTGATGCAAATGTGTCACACGGTTTTGGGGCCCGTGAGTGGTCTGGTGATGGGTAGAGAGGACGTGCTTCCTTTTTCGCTCACAAAGGTTTTGGGTGCGCAGGCCTGTGTCTTCCTGCTCAGGTCCAGGAAAGACCCATCTCTGCGCACCCTGGGCCAACCGTGCTGTTCCAGGTAAGGGTTCCTGATCTCCCGCCTGGAGAAAACGGTAGCAGCGTCATCGGGACTCACAGCCAAGGCTCCCTGAGCCTGTCTGCGCTGGAAGGGGACAGCCCACCTAGCTCCGTGGGTTCCCGACGCTGTCAACCTAACGCTGAGAGTTCCAGGTGACCCCCGCGACCCGCGAGGACTGCCCTTCTGCCGCCGCCAGAGGCGGTGACTGTTCTTTGCTGGCGATGAATGCGGGTTGTGCCCAGACGGCGCAGGACAACGGGAGCCAGGACTGTTGTGGTCACGTTAACTTTGCCATTTGGAACTTCATAGTGTCAGTGCAGAGGAGACACGCAGTCGTTCCTCTCCACGTGTGCCCAGATCGGTCCCCTGAGGGAGGGGACAGGGGCTCCCTCCTCCTCATTGTTGTCAGGGGGTTTGACTTCTGCCCCAAAGCCTCCTGCCTGGATAGAGCGCCAGCCTCTTGGCAACCCCAGTGTCAAGTCTCAGCCTTCCCGGCCCTCCTGCTCGGTTTGGCCAGAGAGAACGTCCTGTTGCGTAAACGTACATGACATCTGCCAGATGGACGGTTTTGCTGTTTCCTCTCCAACTTTAATGCCTTTTATTTATCTTCTCTTTCCTAATTACAATGCCAGGATCTCCAGCATAATGTTGAGTGGAAGTGGAATAGTTGTCTTGTTTCCAATCTGAGGAGGGAAGTGTCAGTATTTCAGCATTAAGTATGAGGTTAGCATAGGTCTTTCTTAGACTGGGTCTGGGAAAATTCCCTTCATTCTTAGTTTTCTGAGATTGTTATCAGGTCTGTGTGTTGAATTGATCATGTTTTAAATGTTCTCCTTTCTTCTTTTGATATGGCATAAATCCGTTGGTTTACAAGGATTAAAACATCTTTATTCTCCTGGGATAAATCCCCAGGGCCTTTTTCATATATTGTTGGATTCTATTTGCTCATATCTTAAGAATTTTTATTTCTATATTTTCATGAGAGATATTGGTCTGTGGTTTTATTTTTCAATGTCTTTATCAGGGTATACTAAAATAAAGTGTTCCCTTTATCCTCTATTTTCTTAAAAAATTTTTTTAAAAATGTGTGTTTATTTTTGAGAGAAAGAGGGAGAGAGACACAGAATCTGAAGCAGCTCTAGGCTCTGAGCTGTCAGCACAGAGGCTGACATGGGGCTCGAATTCACAAACTGTGAGATCATGACCTGAGCCAAAGTCGGATGCCTAACTGACTGAGCCACCCAGACGCCCCTTTATTCTCTATTTTCTGAAAGAATTTTTATAAACTTAGTATTATTTCTTCCTTAAATGTTTGATATAATTCACTAATGGAAACATCTGGGACTAGTGTAAATATAGGGCTATTTAGATTTTCTATTTCATCTGTGTCAATTTTGGTAAGTTGCATTTTTTTTTTTTTTTAAAGCCATTTGGTCATTTTACCTAAGTTGTTGAATTTGTTGTATGCAGGATCTGTAGTGATACTCTCTGTTTACTTTCTGGTGTTGGTAATTTATGTTCTCCCTCCTATTCTTGGTGAGTCTTGCTATAGGCTCATCAATTTTGTTCATCTTTTCAAAGAGCCAATGTTTGACCTTGTTAATCGTCTCCACCATTTCCTACTTTGTGGATTTCTGCTCTGTATTTTTGCTTTCCTTCCACTTCTTCACTTTCCTTGCTCTTCTGTTTTAGCTTGTTGGAGTGTAGCCTTAGGTCACTGATTTTATACTTCTTTTTCTTTATAAGCGTTTAAAGCTATACATTTGCCTCTAAGCATTGTTTTAGCTATATCCCATGTATTTTGACATGTCATATTTTTATTATTAATCACTTCTTGTGATTTCCTTCATTCATTGATGATTTAGAAGTGTGTTGTTTGATTCTAAAATATCTGTGGGTTTCCTAGATATTGTTTTATTGGATTTAATTCCACGGTGGTCAGATATACTCTGTCTGATTTCATATTTCCTTTTAAACATATTGGACCTTGCTTTATAGCTCAGCATATGGTTTATTTTGATGCATGCTCTTAAAAATAATGTGGACTCTGTAGTTGTTAGATGTAGTCTTCCATAAAATCAGTTAGGCCAAGGTAGTTGATGGTACTGTTCAGGTTATCTATGTCATTTATGTCTGAACTTTTAAAAAAAATCGATTATTTTATCAATTACTGAGAGAGTAGAGTTAAAATCTCTAATAATTATTAAAAAGCTGTCTATTTTCCTTTAAATTATATTAACTTTTGCTTCATATATTTTGAAGTTTTATTATTATATGAATACCCCCTTACGTTATGTCTTTCTGATGAAGTGACCCTTTGATCTTTATGAACTGGTCTCAATTATCTCTAGCAAAACCCTTGGTCTTGAAGTCTTTTTTAACTGATATTAATATAATGACTCCAGCGTTCTCACACTTACTGCTTTTTTTCTGTCTCTGTATTCACATCCACTTACTTCCCACCACTGTGTGTTTTTATATTTAGAGAATATCACTTTTAGAAGCCTATAGTTTGTTCTTGCTTTTGTGTCTATTCTGACAGCCTCTGCCTTTTAATTGTAGTATTTAGTCCATGCATGCCTCTCATTTTATTATTTGTTTTCTGGTTGTCCCTTTGGTTTTTGTTTTCTGTCGTTCTCTTTTCTGTCTTCTTTTGGATAATTTGAATATCTTTTAGGTTTTTATTTAACTTATCTATTGGCATTTATATTTATACCTTCTTGTATTAAAATTATTTTTTATTTTTTTAAATTTTTATTTACTTTTGAGAGAGAGAGAGGGAGAGAGGGAGAGAGGGAGAGGGAGGGAGGAAAAGAGACAGATGGAGACACAGAATCTGGAAGCAGGCTCCAGGCTCTGAGCTGTCAGCACAGAGCCCATCGTGGGGCTCGAACCCTGAACTGTGAGTTCATGACCTGAGCCGAAGTCGGATGCTTAACCAACTGAGCCCCCCAGGAGCCCCTAAAAATTTTTTTTAAAATAGTTGTTCCAGGGATTAAAATATGCATTCTTAACTTTGGACAGTCTACTTAGAGTGAATATTTTACAATGTGGGAATATTATGCATATGTACAACGTAGAAATCTTCCAACCATATGCATCCATTTGCCACTCCCCCCATATTTATGTTATAGCTGTTATATGTAATATATCAACACATTGTAACAACACAGAAAAATGGAGTTTGCTTTAAAAAGCCTTACCTAATTTTAAGAAATAGGAGGAAGTTAAAGAAATTACTGGATACTCATCATTTTTGAGGCTCTCTATTCCTTCCTGAAGATCTAAGTTCCCCTTTAATATCATTTCCCTTCAGCCTGAAAAACTTCTGGAGGATTTCTCACAGGACAGGTGTGCTGGATACAAATTCTCTTGGTTTTCTGAAAAACCTTCATTCCAGAAGGATACTTTCAAGTGAGTTGAAAGGTTTTTTTCTTTCAGCATTTTATTTTATTTTCTAATACGAAATTTATTGTCAAATTGGTTTCCATACAACACCCAGTGCTCATCCCAACAGGTGCCCTCCTCGATGGCCATCACCCACCCTCCCTTCCCTCCCACCCCCCATCAACCCTCAGTTTATTCTCAGTTTTAAGAGTCTCTTATGGTTTGGCTCCCTCCCTCTCTAACTTTTCCCCCCCCCTTCCCCTTCCCCATGGTCTTCTGTTAAGTTTATCAGGATCCACATAAGAGTGAAAACATAAGGTATCTGTCTTTCTCTGTATGACTTATTTCACTCAGCATAACACTCTTCAGTTCCATCCACGTTGCTATAAAAAGCGATATTTCATTCTTTCTCATTGCCAAGTAGTATTCCATTGTGTATATAAACCACAATTTCTTTATCCATTCATCAGTTGATGGACATTTAAGCTCTTTCCATAATTTGGCTATTGTGGAAAGTGCTGCTATAAACATTGGGGTACAAGTGCCCCTATGCATCAGAACTCCTGTATCCCTTGGGTAAATTCCACAGCAATTTCTTACTTGACACATCTCCAAAGGCAAGGGAATTAAAATCAAAAATGAACTATTGGGACCTCATAAAGATAAAAAGCTTCTGCACTGCAAAGGAAGCAATCAACAAAACTAAAAGGCAACCAACGGAATAGGAGAAGATATTTGCAAATGACATATCGGACAAAGGGCTAGTATCCAAACTCTATAAAGAACTCTTTCAGCGTTTAAAGATGTTATTCTCTCTTCTCATCTCCATAGTTTCTGATGAGAAATTAGTAGTTCTTGAATTTTTTGTTCTACTGTATGTAATTGTGGTTTCCTCTGGCTGTTTTTATGACTTTCCTCTTCATTTTTGTTTTTTAGCAGTTCAACTACTGTGAGATTAGGCACTTTTAAAAAATTATTGTTATTCTGCTTGGACTCTGCCGAGTTTCTTGAATCCTTAAATTTTTGCTTTTCACTACATTTGGAAAATCTTGGGCCTTCTTTCTTTAAATATTTATTCTTCCCCATTTTCTCTTCCTTCTCTTTCTGTGGCTCCAATTACATTAATGGATGGCCTTTGACATGGTCCCACAGGTCCCTGAAGCTCTGTTCATTGCTTTTCAACCCTATTTTTCTCTGATTTTTATTGAACTTTTTGAGGATACTGACTCTTTCCTCTTTCATTCTATTACAATTAATAAACCAATACTGGCATGTAGTATTTAAAAACATTTTTTTAATGTTTATTTTTATTTCTGAGAGAGAGAGAGAGAGAGAGAATGGGGAAGGGGCAGAGAGAGAGGGAGACACAGAATCTGAAGCAGGCTCCAGGCTCCGAGCCGTCAGCACAGAGCCCAACGGGGCGCTCGAACCTGCAAACCATGAGATCATGACTTAAGCCAAAGTTGGACGCTTAACTAACTGAGCCACCCAGGTGCCCCTGGTATGTGGGTTTAACTAAGGACTGTGGTTTATTTGGACTTCATTAGTTTTTCTCCAATGGACTGAGTCACCCAGGTGCCCCGTCTGATGTTTTTCCGAGGATTAGACTGGAGTCTGGGGGAGAAGACCAGAGAAAATGTCACATTTTATCAAGGCTAGCTAGTACCAATATGGCTTACCACTGTTGATGTTGACCTTGGTCGCCTGGCTGAGGTATTTATCAGGTTCCCGCATTGTAAAGTCCCCTTCCCCCCTAGAGAAGATGCCACCGTGCCGCCCCCACCTGAGGAGCGGAGAATTATGCCCCCGTCGACGCATGTAAGTTTTTGTTTGTTTGTTCCAGCACTTCCTTACTGTCTGGCACCATACATGCTCCAGGCTCATTTTGTGTATTTCCTGCCCTGGCTCCAGAATCGGTCATTTCTCCAAGGACCCCTGGTTCCTTTTCCTGGACCATGGTATCAAAAGCCAGTCTGCATACTGGGTGTATTCACTGTTGTTGCTTCAAGGCCCTCTCACTGACAGAATAAGGGATACACGTGTGTATAGGAACCCGTGTAAACACGCACGTCTACACGCAAACATCTGTATCTATCTTGAACTAAACATGAATTCATGCTGAGGCCTCCTGCTCCAATCCATCATCGCGTGGATCACTCTAGCCTCCTCCCCTGCTTATCGGTAAGTTCCCAATGTTCTACAACTCCAACGGTGGAAACCTCAATTCTACCACCCACCGTCCCTTGACTGAATTGTGTGGTTCCATTGTACGTGTATCGTGGTATCCGAATTAATACTGTCCCACCATGGGAAACAGTCCCACCATGAAACAGTTGTTCCACGGGAAACAACGAGGGTACAGGGTTACGTGTAGTTCCTTTTGGTCTTACTGACTCCACTCATCTCCATAATTATTTTGGGTTAGCATATGACCCCCGATTCCTTTCACTGTGGTTGTTTTATACATTTGTAATCAATACATCTAGACTCTGTTCTTACAGTCTACATTCCTTCCTGGCATCCCCTGGCCTCCTAAAGGATTTAAAAAATTTGCACGTATTAGGTTTCATTTTTTGTGTGGTACATGGTTCTGTGGGTTTTGCCAAATGAATGGCTTCAATCAAGTGGATCGATAGTGCTGTTTGGGTCAACTATATCCTTACCGATTTTTTTTTTTTTAATGTTTATTTATTTTTGAGACAGAGAGAGACAGAGCATGAACGGGGGAGGGTCAGAGAGAGAGGGAGACACAGAATCTGAAGCAGGCTCCAGGCTCTGAGCTGTCAGCACAGAGCCTGACGCGGGGCTCGAACTCACGGACCGTGAGATCATGACCTGAGCCGAAGTCGGATGCTTAACCGACTGAGCCACCCAGGCGCCCCTATCCTTACCGATTTTAATTACTGTATAAGTTACTGAAAGAGGAGCGCTGAAGTCTCCAAGTATAATAGTGGGTCTGTCCATTTCTCTGTGTAGTTCTATTGGTTTCTGCTTCATGTGTTTTGTTACTTTGTCATGAGGTACGTACACATCAAGGACTGTTTCATTTTGTTGAAGAATGGACACCTTTATAATTACATAATGTCTTTCCTGACTTCTGATCGTTTTTTCTTGCCCTGAAGTCTGCTTTGTCCGAAATTAATAAAGTTTCATCAGCTTTCTTCATTTGTGTTAGCATCGTATAACTTTCTCCATCCCTTTGCCTTTCCTTTATACGTGTCATATTTAAGATGGGTTTCTTGTCGATGTTATAGAGTTGGGTCTTGTTTCCTTACTCTGCCTTTAATTGGTGTATTCAGAGCGTTCCCATTGGAAGTGGTTATTGATAGAGGGGGCTGAATATCCACCATGTTTGTAACAGTTTTGTGTTTATTGCACTTATTCTCTGTTTCTTTTTTTCTTGATCCTCTGCCTTCTCTGTTTTAATTGAGCATTTGTTTATAATTCCATTTTCTTCTCTTAGGCACATCAATTATACTTAAAAACTTTTAGTGATTGCCCCAGAGTTTGCAATATACTTTTTAAAAAATGTTAATTTAGTTTTGAGAGAGACAGAGTGTGTGTGCAAGCAGGGGAGGGCAGAGAGAGGGGGACAGAGGACCCAAAGTGGGCTCTGAGCTGACAGCAGAGAGCCCAATGTGGGGCTCGAATTCACAAACTGTGAGATCATGACCTGAGCCAAAGTAGATGCTTAACCGACTGAGCCACCCAGGCACTCCTGCAATATATTTTTATAACTAATTTATGTCCACCTCCAAGTAACACTATGTTTCTTCACATGTAGTGCAAGTACTTCATAACAGCTTATATCCAATTTCTCCTTCCCACGTTCTTTTAAAATCGCTGTCATTAATTTCACTTATCCAAATGCTACAAGCACAGAATACATTGTTACTATTACTAATTTAAACAAACATTATCTATTAAACAAGAATAAGAAAAAAGATTTTATTTTACCTTTTAAAAATCCTTCTCTGATGTTTTTCCTTTTTTTTAAATGTAGGTTCAAGTTTCTGACTTGAACATATATATGTAGAACTTTTCTGAAGAACTTTTTTTTTCTGAAGAACCTCTTTGAACATTTCTTGTAAGGCAGGTCTGGTGGTAATGAATTCCTTCAATTTTTATTTGTCTGAAAAAGTTTTTATTTCTCTTTCACTTTTGGCAGACAGTTTTGCTGGATATAGAATTACAGGTCAGTAAGTTTCTTTCTTTCAACTCTTTAAATATTTCACTCCATTCTCTTCTTGCTTGCTTTCTGAAGAGAGGTCTGATGTAATTCTTTTTCTCTTCTTTAGGTAAAGTACCTTTTTCTTCTTGCTTCTTTCAAAATTTTCTCAGTAGAATGATATGTTTAGGTATAGATTTTTGGGTGTTTTTCCTGTCCGCTGTTTTCTGAGCTTCCTGGATTTGTGGTTAGCTGTCTTTCATTCATTTTGGAAAATTCTCCATCATTATTACTTCAAGTATTTCTTCTGCTTCGTTATCTCTTCTCCTTGTGGTTTTACAATCATGTGTCTATTACACCTTCTGAAACTGCTCCATAGTTCTTGGGCGTTCTCTCTCTTGTTCTTTTTTTTATCCTCTTTACATTTCATTCTGGGAAGTTTCTATGGGCATATTTTCAAGCTTACTGAATCTTTCCTTGGCTGTGTCCAATCTGCTGATGAGGCATTCTTCATTTCTATTACTGTGTCTTTCATTTCTAACATTTCCTTCGTATTTTTTCTTAGATTTGGTCATCTCTCTGCTTACGTTATCTATCGCTTACTGCATGTTGTCTGCTTTTTCCATTAGACGTCCTAGCATATTGATCATAGTTATTTTAAATTCCTGATCTGATCATTCCAAATCTGTGTCATATGCAATTAACAGGTAGGTGACAGAGGAAGAGAGTGCATGCAATACCCAAAATCGGCCAGAGATTAATGTCTGGAATATACAAAGATCTACAAGAAAAATCCTGGAAACCCACTGAAAAAAAAAATCAGTGCTCAATAACAGCCACCATCTATATGGTGATCTCTGTGTTCTAAACACTTACACAAATGTCAGAACAGAATACAGTAAGACCTGTGAGGATATTGAGGAGGGAGACCCTACATCCATTTTCGGGTGGGTGTGGTGGGGATTGAGAATGGATATCTGTCAGTGGGACTCTGAAGAATAATTAAGATAATTATTTAATTAAATATTAATTAAATCAAATAATAATGGCTGGGGAAGGGGGTCTGGTACAGGCATTCGAGGCTGTGGGAAGAGCCAGACAAACGTGTGGAGAGAGTAAGGTGCAAGTCGAGTTTCCTGGAAGTAAGTGAGAGATGGTGGCAGGAGATACAGCTGGAGAGGCAGGGTTGGGAGTGCGGGTAGGATCCTGTAGACAGGGTTGGGGGCTAAGGAGGTGGGAAGCAGAGAAGCTGGTGTGGCTGGAGGTGTAGAGCCCCACATCTTTGGGTACCTTAGTCTCCTCAGCTCCACGAGTAGGGCTCTGGCCTCTCTGTGGCGACCAGAACTGGGGTCAGAACAGCTGTTCCCCACTTCCTGGGCCTGACAGGCCAACCCAGAGCAGCGAGGTCCCGCCTGAGCCAGAAATCTGGCGCATGAAGCAGCAGCAAGGTTTGGGTAGAGGAAATGGAATGAGGGTGCCCCGGGACCACCCCTCTGGAGAGACAGGAGGGCCAGGGCCCCACCCCAGGGTCTCTACTACCACTGCTCATTCTGCTGCGGGAAGGGGTCGGGGCTAAGCTCCAGGTACCCTGAGGGTCCTCTGCACCTTCCCAGGGTGGTGGCTGGGGGTGACCCCCAAGCCTGTCTGTGTGAGCCAGAGCACTTGATTTATGCCTTGGTCTCTGTTCTCCCCACCCGGGCCCATCCCTTCTGCAAACTTCAGCGTCTCCTACCCTCCACGCAGAACCTCCCTGAATCCACTATCTCTGCTCCGAGGATGAGAAGGCTTGTGCGGGTAATTTGCACGGTTGACTTCCTGTGTCGACCCGCTTTCGGGGCCTCTTCACCCTGCCCTCCCATGTCTCCTGCTTCCACTTACCGCCTTGCTGGAACACACACTGAGCTTCTTCTGACTCGGAACCTTTGCTCTTGCAGTTCCTGCTGCCAGGACTCCTTTCCCCCACCCTCCAGGGCTAACTCGGGCTAGAAGAGACCATCATCATCACCCACACCCTCTGCTTTTCCCTTTGTAGTTATGCTCATGCTCCCTTGTTTGGCCGTTGGGTGAGTGCTGGTGTGTGGCTGGGCCTTCAGATCTTGTAGTCATTATGTTTGTGGAATAAAGCACATTAAAATTTTAATTTAAAGAGACCACCGGAGGGGTGGTCTTGGATTTTGTGACGCGAATCACGCTGTGAGTTTAAACAGTGAAACCAGAAGGTTATGTGGTCTCATGCCTTCTCCACTGAATGTATGTTTTGACTGAGGAATTTGGTTTATGTTTTCTGATTAAAATAAGAGCCACAGAGAGAATTTCGCTGGGGATGATTTTAAACATGATGTTGGAGAGAGATTTTAAATATGCCATTGGGAGGGTTTCTGATAGAAGTTCATAAAGGAGGTCGGAAAAGTTAGAAGTGTTTAAACTTTCAGGGACAAATTGATCTGACTTGTTCTCTGTGGCTCCCATGGACAGAGCCAGGGCTGGGGCGAGGGCACGGAGTCACAGAGCAGATCTATTTTAGCCAAAGGAAAAGCTGTCTATCTGTGAAGAGTGAGTCAAAAGGCCATGTGCCTCTAGGCCTCTGGAAGCATGAGATTTTTGCCACTGGAGGAGTGAATGGAGAGAGTTTTGCAGAGGAAGGGTCCAGGTGATGGGGAGGCCTTACTTACAACCCTAGTTCTGGTGACGTGGCCAGCAGGGCCCCCCCCCCCCCCCCCCCCCCCGCACCTGGGACTAGTGATTTGTAGCTTCTCTAGGGACTCGGATCTCAGAGCTTCAGAGCCTGGGGATGGGGCCCTCCTAGGAGGAGCAGAGCACTGACCGTAATCTACCTCCTTCTCCTTTCTCTTCCTCCTCCCTCTCTCCTCCCTCTCCTCCCTCTCTCCTCCCTCCCTTTTCTCTTCCTCTCCTCCCTCTTGTCTCCTTCCCCTCCCTCCCCCTCCTGCCCTCCTCCTCTTCTCTCTGCCCAGTGGTCCCTGCCATGAGGTCAGACACTCAGGGTTCAGGCCCCGCCTGGGGAACACCCTGTTAGCAGGATCAGCCCTAAGGCGGGACATAAGGCAGGACTGCGTGCGGTGGGCCTCAGAGGCCCTGGTCTTCAGATGACTTCTGCTCCTCCAGGGCTCCGGTCGGCTCAGTTTAGCAAGAAGGCTGCAAGTAAGTGGATGTGTGGTGCTTAAAGATGCTGGTAACCTTGGTCCTGGGGCGTCCCTGCTGGGTCACTGCTCCTCAGGGCCCACGTGTCCCCATCTGAAAAATGGGCCCAGAAGTCACTTGCTCCCTCCCTCCCACCTCCTTGCCCCTCCTGCCTCCCTCCCAGGCCCTGGTTCTGGGCTCCCGGCTCAGGGCCAAGTGTGGAGTGGCCGCTTCCACTGAGGCCTGCAGAGCATGTACCCTGTTCCTGACTTGAGCCAGGGGGCAACGGCCCCTGTACAGAGACAGTCGAGCGCGTTAGCTGCACAGCCAGGATTCCACTGGTGCTGTCGGGAGTCACCGGGCCACCACCATGGTGACCTCGGGACCCCTCCCACCGAGGAAGCAGCACTGAGGGAGGACTTTTAAGGGCCCCCCACAGGCCCCCCTTACTTGTGCTCTCCCAGGCTGCCTGCTGCCCCTCCTGCACCCCAGCCTCCTCCCTTTTGTCACCTGGGAGCCAGGATGCTCCCGTTCCTGCGCAGTCCTCCCTCTGAGATCTTCAGCAAGGGCGAGCATGGGGGGAGGGGTGAGATGGGGTGCCAGCAGCGGTGGGGGCCTCTCTCGGTAGGTGGGTGCTGTGTACTGGCCTGCCTAGGCCACAGGGCACTTCCAAACCATCCTTGGGCAGGGCAGGGAGGGGCCTACTGTTCCTGTTACAGTTGGGGAAACTGAGGCCCAGAGGGGCAAGGAGCTCCCCAGGCCTCTGAGCTGGTGGGGGGGGGGGGGGTGTCTGTGCCCGGCCTGCCTGGCTCCCAGAGGCCCTCCTCTGGTCTCTGGGCCTTCCTGTCACCTCCTGCCCGCCCCTCGCTCCCAGGGCTCTGAGATGGGGGTGGGGGTGCCCAGAGCACCCGGCCAGGAAGGCACAGAGGGCGTGCATCGTTTGGGCATGTCTTGTGGGGCAGGCTGCAAGCTTGAGCAGGAGCCCACAGCCCAGTGAGCGGGGCGCTTTCGGGTTAGAGGCCCCCACGGGGAGAGCTTAATGCTAAGGTGGGGGGGGGGGGCTGTCATGCCCGCTCTCCTGCGCACCAGCCTCCCGGGCTGTCCCTGCAGAGCCTTCTCACATATGAGGTCTTGCCCGGGGCACCTCCTCCTTCAGGAGGCCCAGGGCACGCTGCAGTCGCTGGCCGCCGTCTGCTGGCACCTGCCCAGGTCCCTTCCATCCGGGCTGACCTGCAAAGCGACTGTGTGCAGGGCCGCCATCCCTGTGACAGGAGGGGACTGAGGCTCGGAGAGGTAATGGGACTTACCCAGGTTTTGTGCAGGAGGAGGGTTTGTGTGGTTTTCCGTGTGTAGACCCATAATTCACTGGGGCCAGACCGCTGTCGAGTGAATCGAAGGAAGGGGGGCCAGGCAGGGCTTAGGCAGGGGTGTCGAGGCTCCTGGCTTCAGCCCTCTTGGGTGTTCCCTGCCGTGCACCCTGGCTAAGGCACCTCACCCCCCTGAGCCTCTCACCTGCCCCGCCCACCACCCAGGGCAGCCGCAGCCCCAGCCCCGAGGGCGGGAGTCCAGTGCTGGCCCAGGGCCTCACCCGCTGCTGACTCGGGTGAGGTGGAAAGTGAGTAGACTCGCAAGATGGACCGCCTGGGCTGGAGTCCCAGCTGTTGGGATCCACGACTGTGGGTCCCTGGTGAGCCACCCAACCACCCGAGCCTCAGTGTCTTCACCTGTAAAGTGGGCGTGGCGGCCCCTCCCTCACTGGGCTCCCGGTGTCTGGCGTGGGGCCCAGCGCAGAGCTAAGCCTGTGGCGGGGAGCGGTGGGAAGGGGCGGGGCGAGTGGGGTGGTCAGTGTGGCCGGGGTGGCTGTGGGGGGGGGGGGGAGGGTCTGGACCAGGCCACCAAGGGCCCTGAGGCGATGGGGAGCCATGGCAGGCTCCAGCAGGGCAGTGATGCCTTCAGGTTGTCTTTGAGAGGTCACCCTGCCTGAGGCGTGGCGGCTGTGTTGCTGGCGTCAGAGAGAAGGGCACAAGGCGGGAGGGGACAGTGGTGGCCAGGCCCAGGACAGCAGCTGCGGGACTGGAGAGGAGCGAGTGGCTGAGGGAGACGCGAAAGGGGAGACTAGCAGAAGGGATTTGCCAGCCTGAGGATCTCTGAAGAGTGGCCCTGCCGGTCGTTAGCTGTGTGACCTTGGCAAGTTGCCTGACCTCTCTGACTCCCAGCCTTTTTCAGCTGTAAATCTGGAGTCACAACGCTCTCTTCTTGGGTTGTCGTAAGAGGTCCATGAAGAAACACAGGTGGGGGCCTCTGTGCGCATCAAACAGCCAGCGGTAGCTATTTTTAATGGGTGGGGCTAAGCTAGCTTTCTGACCTGGGAGATGCGGGGACAGAGTGACCATCAGTTGACATGGTCTCTTAGCTGGGACGTAGGTTGGGCTGCTTGCGATGCCTCCGAATAAGTGGCTTAAACGAGGTAGGCATTTATTTCCCTCCCCTGGAAGCCCTGGCCGAGGGCCCGGCTGTGCTCTGTGAAGCTGTCCCGGCCACTGCCATCCCTGGCTGATCTTGCCCTCATCCGCTTGGCCCAGGATGGCTCCCGCCGGGTGTGCATTCCCCAGGGTGAGGGCAGGAGAGAGAGGGAGCAGACTCACGCTGCCCCTTTAAGAGCCTGACCCAGAAGGGGCTCTTGGAGGGCACTCCTGCTTACATCCCATTGGCTGGCTCTTAGTCACGTGGCCACGCTTGGCTGCAAGGAAGGCTGGGAAATGTAGTCTTCATTTTGGGTGGCCATGTGCCCCACAAAAACCAGGGGTTCTATTCTCTAGGAAAAAAGGGAACTGGAAGCCTCTGCCTGCCAGAGGCAGGGAATACGGGAAAAGCAGCAGATCGTGGTGCTGAGGGCGGAGGCGATGATTCACTTCCAAGGTCTCCGAGGCTGTGCCGTGGTGCCCCTACCCCTGTGTGGGTCTTTTCCCTTGATCCTCTGGCACGTCCAGCCTCTTGCATCCCAAAGCTGTGTGAGCCACTCTCCAGGTGGGAATCTAGGGCTCACTTGGTGTCCCTCCTGCCCCCCTATTGCTCTGTGCTGAGCTGTGCTGCTGTCCGCTTTTGTGGCCAATGGTTTTCTTCTCCTTTTAGGGGGTCATTTCTGGGGTCAGAGTCCCCACAGCAGGGCAGTGACAGACTTGAGCTAACGTCCCCACCCTCGTACCCCAGTTGTCCCACAGAGTCCAGTGGCTGCCAAGGAACCCTGGGCCCTCTGCTCACCTCATCAGCTCCAGGGGTCTTGAAGCAGAATCTTGAGCACAGCTTTTTCCTTTTTCTGTCCCAGCCTGG
The DNA here is from genome assembly GCF_046562875.1 of Panthera onca. Taxonomy (NCBI): domain Eukaryota; kingdom Metazoa; phylum Chordata; class Mammalia; order Carnivora; family Felidae; genus Panthera; species Panthera onca. The sequence goes on along the minus strand of NC_138344.1, from coordinate 142,826,674 downwards.
AAATGGCCACACGCCTGGTCTGCAGCCAACAACTGAGAAGCTGTTTTTCAGGTGAGGGGATGGCAGCCCGGGGACCTGTAGGAGAATGCAGTGGGCAAGTGCCTGGGCTCTTGAGACTGGGATCTACATCCCACCCTTTATGCTCCTGGGCTGGGATGCTGTGGGCAAGTGATAGCCCCAGGCTTCTCCTGAGACCCTGACGTGGCTCCACTCCATGGGCAGTGTAAATCTCAAAACAGACTCTGTATCTCTTTTTGCTTTGGCTGCTAGGGAGCTCGGTACCAAAACTGGAATTCTACTCTTATGGACTTGCTACCTGTATCCCTTTATCTACATCTTATTCTGCCATTTGTGACTTTGTACAGGACTGGGAACGCAGTGGGAGAGCCTCACCTGCTCATCTATAAGATGGGGGAAAATTTCATCCCCTTCTTGAGTTCTTCCTAGGATTAGAGGAAAGGAGGGGCCCATGCAGATGAGGCTGGCCAGTGGGTGGGTGCTGCACTGATGTTGGCAGAAGCAAGTGCAGATTTGGTAAAGCCAGACTCAGGCTGTGCACCCACCTCCGTTGTGGGTATCTGTAGCCGGAACCACGGATTCGACCCAGAAATGCTTCTGGTCCTGGGCACTGTGGGAGTCTTGGTTCTCTCTAGTGCTCCGAGAGTGGGCTGAGTGGGGGCTGGCTTGGGTCCAGCACACAGAAGTGGGAAGCAGGAAAGAGAGTTCTTCTCCTGGCACCCCAGATCCCTCCTCGCACGGGGGTTGCTGAGGGGTATCGACTGATGGGCTCCCCCATCCAGGCCTCCCCCAGAAGATGCCCTTGGGCTTCTCCTTGTGGCTGAGTGCCAGCTGGTGGGCGGGGTTCCCCATACCCCCTGGGCCTCGGAACCCCGGATATGGGAACAACACAACTTTTTGGAAAGGCTGTGACGCTTGGTATTTGTAAATTTCCCCATCACAGGTGCCGCGTTTTACGGAGTTGGGCCAAGGTGAGCGCTTCCCTCTTCTGCTTCTGAAAGATCTCAGGTGTCCACGGACACAGAAAACCCTAAAGGTATGTGCTCAGGGAGGAGAATCTGCGACTCCGCGTGTCTGAGCTCTAGCCTCTGACTTTAAACTCGGGGAAGTGGAGCCACTGTGAGCGGCCTTCAGTCCTTCTGTGAAACAGCAAGGCCTCTGCAGGAAGGCTGGGCAGAGGCCTGGGCGCAGGAAGGGGATCGGGACCGTCCCCCGGGTGAGAGGCATCTTGGGGCTCGGGGGGGGGCTCCCTCCACGGCTTCTTCCCTCCTTGGCTCCCAGTATTTTGTTTTTCTCGGGTCCCAACACGGCAGAGGGTCGGCAGCAGGGCCTTAGCTGCTTCCTCTCAGAGACCAGCGAGGGCCCCTCGGAGAGAGGTCACAGCCATGACGTGTTAGCTCCGACTCCTCCAGGGTCTTCCCCCCGAACGTGTCGAGGCCGAGGGTGCTGGCCCACGGGAGGAACTTTATAACTGTATGTCCAACGAGCGATGCCTGTGACTTCTGCCCCCCAGTCAGGGCCTGGTGGGAAGAGGAATTCTTCCCAGACTCGGGCCACAAATCCCGGAGCCCCTCGGGGCTCACACCCTGGACACGCATCCCTGGGAGAGCCTGCCACACCGTGGCTGTCGTATCCCTCGCTCCCACCACTCGGGACCCCGCTGACCGGCCAAAGCGCTGAGCTCTGGGCTGGCAGGTGCAGCTGCCCGCGGGCGTCCCCACCTGGACGACCCACTAACCCCTCAAACGTTGCCTGTCCCAGACTGCACGCCCCAGCCGCCCCAGCCTGCCCGGCCCTCTTGTTGCCTCCTCGGCGGCACGACTGCAGCCTGCTTGCAAAGCTGACCTCACAGAACATCACTCCGCGTGCGGTCCGTCACCTCGACCCGGATCTGATCTGCCTGCTCTCCTTTCGTCCGTCCGCCCCCTGGCCAGGCACCGCCGTTTCTGGCCTGCCGCTTCCCTGCGGCCCCTCTGGCCGCCTCTTGTCCATCCCGCTCACTGCAGCAGAGTGAGCGTTCTGAGCGGTGGACCCGACCATGTCACCCGCCACCCTCCGCCGTCCCCCTGCCGGGAATCATTAGACAGAGCCCAGTCCCCTGGCAGCGTCTCTGGCCGGGTTGTCTGGAGGCTGATATCGGAACAGGGCTTGGCGTGCCCGGTGTTTCTGGGGCACTGGAAGCTTCGAAAGGCGGAGGGCGGGAACGGGACTGGGCACGGGAGAGAGGCCTCCGTCAGCCCACTGCCCGCTGGAGGGTCCCCGACTGGGCCCAGACGGCCCCTGATCACGTGGCCCACTCGTACCCTCTGACTCCTGCAGGAGCCGCCTGCCGCAGGCCGTCTGGTGGCCACACTCCTACCCCTGGGACCCCATCCTTCCTGGAAGGGACACCGGCTGGTGCCTCTCTGTGCCTCCTGCAGCGCCTGGCTTGGTACAGCCCCGTTCCGCCACACCCCTCCCGGGAACAGCTCCCACGGCACCCCGGTGACCGCTCTCCCAGAGGGGAGACTCGAGGAGGAAAGTTACGGGGCAGATGAAAGCCCCTCATGCCACAGTGGGTCTCAGGCCAAGGTCCCCCGACTCCCCTCCCACCCACCTTGCTGCCAGCGGTGCCCCTCAGGGCTTATCAGGAGGCGTGACTCAGACCTTCCTTCCCCGGAGGCCTGGAGTCACCATGCCTTCTGAGGGCCAGCGTTGTTCTGTTTATTCATTTGGGGTCACAAGTGGGCAAGGAAGCACCAAGAGGTGCTCCCATATTTCACCTGGTCCCACGAGTATTCATTCTTTCCTCTCCCCGCGGCGAACCAGCAGCCCTACCTCTGTCTGTGGATGGGAGTCAATCCTGCCTGGACGGGACCTGAAATGCCCGACTGCCCAGGTAGCGGCCACACGCTGTAATTTAGCGGGGCCCTTTCTGTGTGCCCTGGTGAAAGGGTGTCCCCTTAGCCCTGCGGAGCCCAGAGGTGTGGGCGCAGGAAGCGCAAAGTCCCCAGTGGGTCACTGGGCCATCGCTTCTGTCCGTTGACTGCTGGACCCATGGGTTTTCTCTACCTGTTGGGCACAGAGTGCCGCATAAGACGTGAATACAGTGCGTACGCCGTGTCCTGGAGGATGACCCCTGCCCCCATCCCTACAGAGTCCTGCCCCCAAGCTGGGGCTGTGAGGGAGCCTTTTGTAGGCAATCGGACACTGTCAGGCCAGCAGCTTCTGAAAGGTGTGGTGTGTGATACGGCCAGTGGGTCGCTGGTCCTGGGCTCCCTCCCACAACTTTTAAACCAATTTTTAAAAAATGTTTATTTATTTTGAGAGAGAGAGTGTGTGAGCTGGGGAGGGGCAGAAAGAGAGGGTGAGACAAGGGGCGCCTGGGTGGCTCAGTCGGTTGAGCGTCCGACTTCGGCTCGGGTCATGATCTCACGGTTCGTGGGTTCGAGCCCCGCGTTGGGCTCTGTGCTGACGGCTCGGAGCCTGGAGTCTGTTTTGGATCTGTGTATCCTTCTCTCTCTCTGCCTCTCCCCTGCTTGCACTCTCTCAAAAATAAATAAACATAAAAAAATTTAAGAGAAGGAGAGACAGAATCTCAAGCAGGATCCCTGCTGTCAGTGCAGAGCCCGATGTGAGGTTTGAACCCACAAACCACGAAATCATGACCTCATCCAAAACCGAGAGTCAGACCCTTAACTGACCGAGCCACCCAGGCACTACCCCTCCCTCCCACAACTTTTTGGCTATGCAGTGGCTCCCCTGGGCTGATGTGATGTCATGTGGGATCCCATGTTCCCAACACTAACCTGTTGGACAGTGATGCTCACTGATGCCTGGAGGGCAGGAAAGGCAAACCCATATGCAGAATAGGTGTCTACTCTTAGAAGAACCACCCGCTGGCCCTGCCAGAATGGAGCTGGCCCAGTGTGCTCAAGGCGCCACGAGGTGGCTGCCTGGTTTCCTGTCGGAATGGTGCCATATCGGGGGTCAGGCACGGTCTCCACTGCTGCCATGCTGGACGTTCTGTGGGGGCAGTAGATCCATCAGGTTCGATAATGGGGGTCCGTGCTACCCGACCCGTGCGTACCTGCATTTCTGCCCCCACGGAGACTGCATTCGCCAGCACTGGGGCAGCCCGTGGCAGAGGCTGCGTGGCGTTGAGGCTGGGTTATTCTGTCTGCTTGGTCACTCAGGGCCTCTCTTACTCTGGCTGCTTCCTGGTGCCACCCTTCCCGTCTATACCGCATGTGCGTCACGGCTCTGCCTTAGAGCTCCTTGCCTCCGAGCTACTTTTTTTTTTTTTTTCCTTTCAAGATCGTAACCGAGTGGCCAGGCCACTTGTCACGACTCACGAGTCCATGTGTAACCTCTGTCTGCTTCTCTTTCCACACCCGAAGCACCGCTAATTTCAAGGCCACCTTCAGTGAAGGGGGAGTGCGGCCGGCGTCTGTCTCCGGCTTGCGTTCTCAAGCGGAGCTGGCCCATCCGTGAGCAGCATGCAGGCATTTCCCCCTCCACGCGGGCACCGGGCTGAGCAGAGGGAGGGGTGGGTGCGCCGGGGGTTGGGGGGGGGGGCGGGCTGCCTGCTCCCGCAGCGCGTCCGCCCTGGTCCTGCTGGGGTTTGGTCCTGGATGCACCGCCTCCATGTGACGCAGGATTGGCGCTTGGCCCGTTTGATCCGACGACTTGTGCGTCTGCTCGAACTCACGGTGGGGGCTGGAGAGGCGGGCTGCGTGGTACCCTGTGCTTAGGCACCCAGTGTCTGTTAGGCCAAATAGCACTCCAGGAGTTGTTCTCTTTCCAAAAGGGTAACAGGGGCCCGTGTCGTGACTGTCCCAGGGCTGCTTGCCACAAAATCCAGTGTGTTGCCCGCCATGGATATCTCCACCCTGAGAATCCGCTGGATTCTATGGGCTGAGGTGCATGGCTCTTTGCCATGCCGCCGGGACACGCAGGCTTTTGCTGAGTGCAGGCTGCAGGCTGGACCGGTATCTCTCCGTGCAGAGTGCACTGCCTCTAGAACCAGAACCCGTTAGGCACTCTGCTTCCTTCTTCAGAGTAGGGGGTGCACATTGAAACAGTCTGTCTTTCAGCTTGCAGGGATGTCCCGGAATGCCCCTGCCCGCTCCACCCTTGAAAAGATAAGGGTCCGGCAGCCCCTGAGTCGTCACGTTTCCTCCTGTTTTCTGGAGTGTAGTAGGGTACCAAGGCCTTTAGTGGTCTGGATCCTTCTTGCTTAGATCCCATTGATGAAAGTGATCACTGTGATTTTTTAAGGGACAAGGAAGTCTAGACTCCTCAGTCTATAGAAGGACAGAGGGCAGGAGAGTCAGCATAGCCCTGGAGAAACTGGAGACCTAGCTGTTGTTGATCCCGCGTGGGTGTGCCCTATTTTTGGTCCCCCCATTTTGCCGGGGGTAAGAAAGAACACACTTGTCAATCAGTAGCTGTATACCACGCCCCTGAGGCCACGTAAATTTGCTTTAGCAAAGCCACCTGCGGGCACAGTCATGTGATCGGGCTCTTCCTTCCGGGAGCCTGTAGCTGTCGGCAGCAGCCTTCAGGATCATGCAGGTTTCTGCGTGGGCCAGACTGGGGAGTTACCCCGAGACGGGATGTGGACCGCACCCGCCTTCTTTATCTCCTTAAAGGTGGCACTAATCTCTGTCATCCCCTTTCCTGGGGTGTGACATTGTTTCTGCTTTATCTTGTTGGCCAAGGAGGGGTTTGTTTCAAAGGCTTCTCTTTGAGCTGCCTCAGTCTGACGGTTCTTACCCCACACACCAAGAACCCAGTGGGGGAAATGCGTCCATTGCTGACTATGCCAATTCCATCTATGCATTTGGGGACCAAAGAAATCACCTGTAGGTGGGTCTGTGGACTCCATGGCTTCACGGTAAGTTGGGCCTTGGACAGGACTCCATCGCCACCTGGCCTCCACAGGCCCCCCACTGTCGTAGGCGCCACGATGACACCTCATGTCTCTGGTGGCTACTCACTTGGGGCTCCTGCACGAGTCCTCCAAATGTCTGTCGGGTCCCCTTTCCCCCACCGCAATGTTAGCTGAGAAAGTGGCTGTAGGTGCCTTCGGTGGAAAAACGGGGGGAAATACTACTTACTGACGTACTTACTATTATGTTGTGGGGTTCTCCTTCTTTGGGACCCAGCCACCTCTTCAGGCAACGAATTCTGCGTGTAAAGATCGACTCAGAAATGGAAATCGGGCAAGGGATGGTGACTTTTTCTTGCCGGGACCTCCCTCAGCCCGTGGCGCACCTGTAGTTGATTTCTTCTGTCGGCACAAGCTGGGAAGTGTCCTCGTCCTGTCTGCTCTGGGCGCTGGGTCATAACTGTCTTCAGGCCCAGCTTCTGTGGCTGCTCTCCAACTTGGCCCGCCATTGTGATGGCTCCTGGTGCATAAGTACTGCCACAGGCCTTTATGGCTTGGGTCATACCCCCCCCCCCCCGCTATCTGTGGGCCAGATTCGGTGACAGCCATTCTTGCCATCAGCCCTGGCTTCCTGCCACAGGACGGCCCCCACACATGTTCAGTGATGCCAGTGCCCCTCAGATCTCATAGACGATATGTCCTCCAGGCCTGTCCCTGGAACATGATCACGTGGCAGCCCTCCGGCCCGACACAGTGTGTCCACTCCAGGCGCCTCTTTCCCCAGGCCTTGGCGTCCCTCTGTCACTGCCGTGGCACCCTGGCATCTCAGCTTCCATCGGAGTGGCCACCGCAGATTCCGGCTCCCAGAAGCCTCCGGGCAGTGAGTCGGCACTCTCTCACTATCCCCGGGGCTGCTGCTGGAGCAAATTCTGTGTCTCCGAGGGGGCTGCCTAGTGGCCAGACTCCTCCCAGACAGCCCCACGTTTCAGTCTCAGATCAAACAGGAGTCCTACGGGTGCTCCCTCGGGCCCCACCCACAAGTGCAGGCGGCATCCTACAGCCCCTCTGGGGTACAGTTCCTCTCCTTCCCTCTCAGGCCCAACGCGTCCCTAACCCTGGTGGCCACGGGGGAGGGTGGGGCAGATACCGAGGGGGGCCTGAGCTGCCCTGTGCGCGTCTGGCTGTTAGCTCCTGCTAGGGGAGGACAAGGAGGCCTGGCAGCTTGTTTGTGGGCCTGGCCTCTGTGTCCCCTGATGCAGCCCTTGATGGAGCCGATCTGGGGCCGATCTTCTTCCCAGGGTCAGTCACGGCCTCTCACCTGAGCCCCGACAGACGACAGCCGAGCGGTCTCAGGCACAAAGTGCTTTCTCTCCAGTCCCCGGGTCGCCTCTAGTTACTGCTGGGGTCCTGAAGGGGAGGCGAGCTGGTTTGGTTCCAGGGTCTTTGTGATCCACTCCCTCCCCATCCCTCCAGGTTCCAGCCCCTTTTCTGTGCGACCTTGTGCAAGCCCAGGACCCTCCTTCTCTGAATCTCTGCAGCCTCATCTGTAACCCGGGGCTAATAATGTCCCTCCTGCTAAGAAAATGCATGAAAAGTGTCAACATAATTCCCAGCCCACGGTCGGTGCCGGAGCTGCGAACTTCCCCCTTGAAGGAGAAAAAGGACGCAGTTCTTTGTGTGGGAAAGCGGTGTGCATGGGAAGTGGGTGACTTCTCACTCTACTCTGAGGCTCGAAGAGGCTGCACAGTGCAAGGCCCCTGCTTTTGCGGGGAACAGGGGCAGACAGGAGCCAGCCACGCCAGCTGAAGCCCCACTACAGGGTCTCACTGCTCTGGGTTAAGCACTGCCCTCTCTAGGCTTTAAAATGGACCCTCCACCCTCATCGGGCCTGGGTGACATACTCAGAGAAGCAGTGAATGGCCCCGGGGCAGGCAGGCAGCCAGTGGATGCTGTTCTAGCTTGGGGACTGGCTCACCCAGTGGCCACAGGCAAGTTCCTTCTTATCCAGGACCTGACTTCCTCATTTTCTCTGACTTGGGATCCTGGGGGCACAGGAGAGAGGTTTGGAAGCCATGGACTAGGCCCTTAACCTTTCCAAACTTTGATTTCCTTGGCTGGAGAATGGGGATATGAAACTAACTGTCTTCTAGGCTGTTGGTGCCAATTAGATGAGACGGTGCACCTGCCCGGCACGCAGGAAGGTCTCCGGAAATGTTGGCTCGTGTAATCATGACTTTCGTTATAATTGCACGTGTCACTTTTGCCAAAGTTAGGCCGGCATCGGCGGGGACGTGCGACGCACGACTGTCCCGGCCTCCTCGGGGCAAGCAGACTGGTGCGGCCCCTCCGCCGGAGAGGCCTGCTGCGTGACCCGTGCGCCCCCGCTGCGTGCGGTGATCCGCTCCTGGAAACATCCCAGCGGCGCTCTGAGCCAGCCTGCACGGGGCACGTACCCGACGTCCACCTCAGAGGCATCGGTGGGGGCAAGAGCGGGTGCATAAGAGGTGGGAATGCGCCCCATGGAGACCGAGCCTAGAACCAAACAGACACGGCAACACAGATGGATCTTGCAAACACCGAGCCGGATGGAAAAAGTAAGAGAAGCATGTGAGTACTACAGAGAGCTGTTTATGTAAATTGAAATGACATGCAGACAAAACAGAGAGAGAACCAGTCTGCACGAGCGCAGGCAATCACAGCGGGGCTCACGAAGCACACGGGCAGGGCCGCCCTCTGCGCGGCGGGGAGAGAGGCCCGTGAAATCGGCCGGGGGCTGTGCACGGACCAGTGAGTACCATGTGCTGTGAGCTGGGCCCACTGATGAACTCAACCTTCTCCAGCTGAGTGTGAAAGCAAAATGAAAGCAGGGGGAGAGAGAGAAGGAAGAAAGGAGAGGAAGGAAGGAAGGAAGGAAGGAAGGAAGACGAGTGTCTGGTCCTCCATGCAGTGTTAGGCCTGGGAAGGGATTTTGGCCCAAGCGCCCAGAGAGCCCTGGGGGTGTCCTGCCGACAACACAGCTGGGAGAAGCCTTCAACCTGGCTTTCTACAACAGCGATGTCCCTCCGTGTCCCCATCCCTAGGGACAGGGACTTTTATTGGGATGGCTGCCCCCATTTTACAGAAGAGGAAGCTGAGGCCTGGGGTGGGCGGGGTGACCCAAGGTTACACGGCAGTAGGGGCGGGAGGGCGAAGGCGCTGTAACCCGGGCTGACTCACCAATGACGTGGCTTGCCCCCGGCCGCAGAGCTGGCAAGGCTGGAGCGAGCCCCGGCCAGCTCCACTGCCTCCGGATCCTGTCCGCGCCCCCTCGGAGCTGGGAGCATTCATCTGAATCTAAGCAACCAGCACACCCAACAAAGCCCCGACAGCACACGCATGTTTTTCTCCACAGCTCACTGTACGCGGACAATGGGTATTTTACAGCAGCCCCGAAAGGCTGCGCGAGCCTCCGAGGCCTTTGGCCCCTGCTAAGGGCAAGTCGGCGGCGTGGAGAACCCTTTCAGCAGCGAGACAACATTTATCATGTTAGCGTGCTTGGAAAACAGCAAATCCCCATTACCTAAGCAGCCACGTTACTGAGCCCAGCACCGGCGCCCCCCCCCCCCCCGTCTGGAAAATCCCAAGGATTCTTTGGAACTCCACTGACGGCTGCCTCCTGCCTCCAACTCCTCCAGGCCTGTTTCTGAGCTCCTGCGGCCTGCAAGAAAAGTGCCCAAGGGCATCATCAGGATGCTGAGATCCTCCACTGGCTCAGGTCTCCAGGCCATCACCTTATGTCTCCCGCCTCCCTCTCCCCCCACCCCCCCATAGGTCCCAAGGCCGTGGTTTCCTACAATGGGGCTCAGGCAGGCCCTCCCAGCCATCCTCTGCCCTCGGGTCTTTGCTCTGGATGTTCCGGGTTGCCTTATGCCTCCACTCAGACACTTCCCCTTGGGTGGAACTGGCCGGTGCGGTCAGGGGCCGCATTCACCTGTCCCCCCCAGCTTGGCGTGGGCCGGTGCAGACCCGTCACCATCTGGATGCAAGATGACTTCCCGGAGGATGGGGAAACCCTTTCCCTTTTAAACTTTTTCCAGGGACGCCTGCAGCTGAAGAGGAGGAGTCCACGTGGGTCCCTTCAGGGCCAGGGATGGCCTGGACACAGACGGCAGAGAAGCTTTGGTGACACCAGCATAGGGTGGGGTGTGGAATCTGTGCCTTGAGCAGAGCCTGCCCTGTCCAAGGCAGAGCCTGAGACAGAGCTTGGGTGCAGGGCTTTATTTGGGAAGTGGCCTAGGGTTGGGAGTGGGGCTGAGGGTGATACAGGAGGGCAGGGAGTCCCCACCTCAGGTGCTGGCTGCCCAGGCCCACGAGGTGCCCCAGGAAGCAGTGACAATATCTTAGGATCATGTGCCCCTAAACAAGGGGGAGCAAGTTCTTGGCTCTGTGCTGCAGTCCAGAGGTGACCCACAGGGTGACACTTTCGGTTGACACATGTGATGTAGAATGGGTTTCGCAGGAGAAAGCCCAAGGTGGGAGTAGGAAGAGAGACTGGGCAGTGGGGGAGGTGCTCCAGGAATGAGGCACAGTCAGGCAGCCCCAATGCAGGTGGACCAAGGCTGCGTGGGGCTGGTGACCACAGCTGTGGCTGGAATAAGAGGTGACCTAAGAGGCTCTCAGATGTTGCACAAGATGTGTCCCATACTGGGGCCCCATGCTGCTTTATTTACTAAGAAACAAGAAACAGGGGCATCTGGGTGGCTCAGCTCGTTAAGGGTCTGACTCTCGGTTTCAGCTCAGGTCATGATGTCACGGTTCGTGAGATCGAGCCTTGAGCTGGACTCTGCTGACAGCGTGGAGCCTGCTTGGGATTCTCTCTCACTCTCTCTGCCCTTCCCCTGCTTGTGCGCACGCTCTCTCCCCCTCTATCAAAATAAATAAATAAACTTAAAATAAAAAACACTCAAAAAACAAACCAACTTGCTCCATAGTAGAAAATTTGGAAAATACGGACAGTACAAATAAGGAAATAAGGATTATCTGCCAGTTCCTCTCACCAGAGAGAACCACAGTTAATGCTTGTGTTTCCTTTCAATCTTTTTCTCTGAATCTGCACGCTCCACACGTATGCATATAAACACATATGTGTATATATATATATATATATATATATATGTACATATATATATATACACACACACATATATGGAGCTGGATCATGGATTTTTTTTAAATGTCTTATTTATTACTGAGAGAAGAAGAGGGAGAGGGGGACAGAGGAGCCGAAGCAGGCTCTGGGCTGACACCAGTGAGCCCAGTGCAGGGCTCAAACTCTCACACGGTGAGATAATGACCTGGGCCGAAGGCTGACACTCAACCAGCTGAGCCACCCAGGTGCCCCTGGATCATGGATTTTATGCAACTTTATTTTTCCTTCACTATTAATTTCCATTTCTGGTTCTGCTTTCTCTTTGCCATCAGTGCTCAGTTCTTTGATGTCCTGCGCACCTCTTGGCCATCCAGGTATCCTATCTGAGACCTTCCCCACTGGCTGGCCCTGCAGAGACATTGTGGTTATTACTTACCACGAGTGAGCCTGTCCTGATTCTGGTCTACATGCCCGGACAGTAAGCTCATGGGGCTAGGGGCTGTCCAGCCATGGTGCTGTAACAAGTAAGAGAAAAAATGTATGAAAAGTGTCAGGAGTAACAGTACAGAGTGGGTGTCAGAGCACTTAGCTGCCCCCTTGAGGGAGGAAAAGGCTATAATTGTTTGCATGGGGCAAAGTGGATCTATTCATGGTCTTAGATCCCAGCACAGACCTCGGCATACAACAAGTAGTCAATAAATGTCCAGCGACTGAATACGCGTAGTCTTAATGTATCAAGATGCTCTATTGCAAACAACAGAAACACAACTCAGACTAGTTTAAGCAAAACAGAAACAAAAACAAAACAAAAACCCCCAAAACTTCCTAAAATGGGAAGTTGATATTTGTTGTGCAGCCCTGGCTTCAGGAACAGCTGAATCCAGGAGCTTAACCACTGTCATTGGGACTTAAGTTTCTCTGTCTTCCGTTTTCCTGCTTCCCTCTCTCTTGGCTTTTTGCACAGAGGTGTCAAAAAGGCCTTCCGACTGTATTTTTGTCACAGTTTACGATCACAGCTAAAACTGACAGATATCCGAAGGGTCCATAGAGCAATTCCCCAGCAATTTTGAAAGGCTGGGCTAGGTCACGGGCCTTGTCCCGTGGCTGGGACCAGCCCCCTTGAGCCACACTGAATGCTTTTCCTACAGGCAGAGGGTTCATTACTGAAGGAGGGGAGGGGCATAAGTGAAAACCAAGTTCGCTTCCCGTGACTCCGTTAAAATGCGGATTGCAGGCACAGATTATGGGGATGGGGTTAGAGATCGATTTCTCCGAGCTGTCGGCAAGAGCGACCCCCAAAGCCATCCCCCTCTTCATGAAGCACATCTCAACCCGCCACGACGTGCGTGGTTAGCTCCGGAAAGCCACACGACCCTGCCGTGCTGGGGCCTCTGGGAAATTCCCTCTCCTTTTCTACCCAGAGGACTGCGCGCGCGGGAGGTGGCGCCCATGCTCCGTGGGCGGGGCCAGCCAGGGGCGTGGCCGGCCCCGGAGGGAGGGCCAGAGCGGGGGCGGGTCCTGCGGGAGCCTCGCCCCATCAGGAAACCCGCTTGACGCGGAATCAGCCGCCAGGACTCCGGGCAGAAACCGCTCTAATTGATACCAGCTGTCATGTTCTCTGTGGCACCGAACAGAGCTGAGACTTACGTTTCACAATTTACTAGCTGAGTTCATGAGCTTTTGACAGCTCTGTCTCATTTCTGGAAGTGATAAAAGTGTTTTTCCTCTGGGAATGGGGGCTGCACGTGCGCCCCACCCGACGACCTGGGCGACGAAGGGCTGGAAGGGGTTTCGCTGCACAGATGGGGCCTCCAAGATGCGTAAAGCATATTTATGTGACAGGAGTCCCATTTCCTTACGACTGTCCTAGAGTTTCACAGCCCAAGTCAGAAGACCTAACAGAACTGCCGCGCACCCTTCTCCGGGGCTCTGGAATCTTTAAGCTCAGGGGAGACCAAGAGGCTGGGTGATGTCTGAGCGCTTGGGTGAGGGGAGCTACCACACTGGTCTTGTTAAGGATTTCAGTCCCGGGGCCCAGCCCAGAGCGCGAGGTCACTTCCCCGCTGCAGCCAACTGCATTGTTGAATTGGGTGGGTGACTTGGGCAGGCGGGTGAATGGACGGGTGGGGGTGGCTGGGCGGGTGGGTGAATGGATGGGCGGGTGGTGGGTCTGGATGGTCCCACAGATGGGTGGAGCTTCCCGAGCCAAGCTACCTGATTAGGGAAGCGGGTTTTCTGACCTGGTTCTGGCTCTTCCTAGGAAGCCTGTAGTAGAGGAAGGCCTGTCCCTCACACACCGTGAGCTCTAGCAACTCTGAAAGAGGGACAGGTGACGATTCAAGTTTGCTAGCTCAGAGCCCAACACCCTCCCCTGGATACTCCCCAGGCTCTGTTCCAGAAGGGGAGGGAAAAAGGAGGGCGAGGAGCAGGGATGCAGAGACTGAAGGGATTTACCCTCTGCCCATTCAGACCCAGGCCCCCAGTTCCAGGAACCAGTTTTCTCAGGAGTAGGTTCTGGAATAGGGTACAGAAATCAGGGAGTTGTTTGCGAAGTCCAGGATCAAAAAACATAGGTAGGCTCTGGGGCAGAGCTGGGGAAAATTCCAGGCAAGATAATTGGAATGGGAAATTGGACTCCTTGGTTACACACTGGGAAATGTGGCCCTTGGCCGCAGGGTTCCCAGGGTCTTAGCATCACACAGCCCTGGGGATGGACCCTCCCACCGAGCTCTGTGTGAATGGCTCCCCGGGGGCTGTGCTGGAGGCAGCCTGTGTCCCCTGTTAGAGGGGACGTTCCCAGCCTGCTCATCCTTGGAGGAAGCCAAGCATGGAAGTCTGGGGCCGTGTGTGTGTGTGTGTAGATTCTCTTGTGTGTGCACACCTGTCTGTGTTGCCTGTGTTGCATGTGTCTGCATGTAGCGAGGGCTACTGGGTGTGTAACTGGGAGAAGACCCATGAGCACGGGCGCTGTGTGGGTTTGCGGAGCCGCAGAAGTCCCGTGGAGCACGCTGCCCTCACAAGCCCTCTTCAGCAGGATGTGCTCTGCGCTGCACAGAAACCGCCTTCAGGCCCTGAACTCCCGTCTCACATCAACTCACGTCTAAACACCCAGAGTTCTCCATACGCCGCGGGCAGCCAGGAGCTGTTTCTGAACTTCTTGGAAAAAAGAAGCCACACTGTACACAAGCAAAAGCCACCCAGGCCGTGGGGGAGGGCTCTCTGGGGAGACAGGATGGGGTGGGTCTGTGGACTGGCCCGGGTCTGGGGAGGGGCACGGCAGCCCCTGGGTCCCGAAGCCTTTGCTGACGGTTCCCGCACTGTCAGCTCTGGGAGGGGCCGGGTCCTCCCACAGTGGGGTGGTGGGTCCAGGGCCTTTGACTGATACCCCCTTGGGGCCCGGGGAACCCCTGTCCTCAGGGACTCTATAAATCCCACTCGAGTTTCCAGAGTTCTCTTGGAGCTCTGACTCTCCCCGACTCAGTCTCCAGAGACTGCCGACCTCTGTGCAGATGCCGGGTACGGGCCACAGATTCCTCCAACCGCCTCACCTGCCTTCCCCAACCGTGGCCAAATGAGCCTCCTAACGCGTATTGCTAAAACCCCAGGTAGACGTTGGGGCACCTGGTAAGAGGCCAAGGCGGTCCCTCCCCCATGGTAAGTGGCGGACAACCTCAGTGGATACTGTGCTGTGTGAGTGAGCCGTGGACCACGTTAGCAGTTAGGTGCCACTTCCAACCCGTTTTCAGAGGAGAAATCAAAGCACAGAGAGGTTAAGTCACTTGCCCCAGGCCACACAGCTGCAAGTAGGGGAGCATAGAGCCTCTTTCCAGGGTCTGGTCTCTGACCACCCCTGATACGCCTCCCGTCTCCTGTGCCACCAAAGATGTGCCCCTTCCCACACACTGGAGCCCCATTTCTTGCTTTCCCTGTCCTTCTACGTCTCTGAGAAGTGGTCCCGGACTGTCCGGTGGGGCGTAGCCATCCTGCGCTGGCTTTCCTGGGCTCCAGGTGAAGACTGGGCTCACCAAGGCCATGGGAGACTTCCATACCAGCTCCTTCAGCCTGGCAGGGGCTAACACCCAGCCCCGGGCCAACACCCAGCCCCCGGCCAGGCACAGGTGCCCAGGAAACATGGCAGGACTGGGCTGACCCCGTGCAGTTACGGATGAAACAAATCAATCAGACAGAGAAAGCTTCACAGCCACGAGCTGGACCCTTTAAGGCGGGGCTTTGTGCCCAGCCTCACACCCTTGACTTTGGGTGCTCTGTTGGCCTTTGTTTACTTAATCAGACTCTCCCCTCCTTGCTGCAGGACACAGGGTCTGGGAGCCTCGGAAGCCCCCAGGCTTATTGACAGGCGGTACGTTTCTCCAGGAAGACAGGCAAGTTATGGACATGGAAACAGTTGGAATGTAAAGAAAAACCCTTTACCCCTCCACAGGCAAGGAGAACCAGCCACTGGCAGCCGGGTGGCCCCGTCACTCAGCCCAGATGTGGGGCATCCCCTGTAGGATGGTGGGGGTGGGGTAGGGAGGAGTTTAAGTGAATTTCCCTCTAAGCGCTCTTCTGCTCCGGCATCCAAAGACTATTTATAACTCTTGGAATTATTTGCTGATACCCACCGGCTGCTTTTCCTTCTCAAGTGGCCTGTGCAATCTTTGAAAGAATGAAAGGCGATAAAAAAAAGATCCCTTCTGTAAATGATTTATTTTCTAGATGTGTCCCGACAATTGCAAACACTTCTGCCATTGGAAGCTCTTAGACCTGGGCCGTATTGTTCACGTTGGGTCTCACCGAGGAGACTGATATTTATTCGGAGGGGAGGGGACTGTGTGGGTGGCAATCCCTGTGGCACAGCGGTGATGACAGCTGACATCTGTCCAGTGCTCTGTGTCCACATGCTGCCACACGCACCTAACTGTGTCAACCCCATCGTTCCTCACAATAACCCTGCGAGGGAGCTGTTACTATTATTATTTTCTTTTACCAATACAATAGTTTTTTCCCAAATATCTATTTTACAAATAGAACAATTCTATGTACAAAGGAGGAAACCGAGGCACGGCGAGGAGGCAACTCATCCTGGGTCACACAGTTCATAACGGGACAGGGATTCCACCAGGGGAATGTGGCCCGGAGGCTGGGTGCTGGGTGACTGTGTCCCTTCCGTGTGCAGGAAATGAGCTGGTCTTGGGTTTTGCACCGCCCCGGGTTCAAATCTCCCCTCTGCGGCTTCCGGGCAGTGGGAGCCCCAGGCTTTGCCTCTGGAAGCATTGCCGCAGGAACAGTGGTGGGGCTGTCTCCGGGGCAGAGGCCAACTCCGAAATCTGTGGCACTCTTGTTAAGCTTGGGGTGTCTCTATTACCTCCTAGCAAGGACAACCGTGCCAGAGGCCCAGCTCCCTAGAAGCTGCTCCACAGATGCGTCCCGTGCAATCAGTCCCCAGACCAAGCACGTGTGTTTGCAGCTGAGAGGCTGGGGGGGGGGGGGAGGGGGTCGGGACGGATGGTGGGGGCCTCCCAGGGGTCTCAGCCCGTCCCGGAAGGCAGTTGGGGCTGGTGGCCTCGGGTTCGCGGGTTCTGGGTAGGGAATGTCAGCTGCAGGCTGTCCACATGCCCCTAATACAGATGGAAACACTGAGGGGAGGAAGGAGCTCGCCACACTGACATTAATGGCAGCCAAAGGTTGAGAGACCAGCCCAGCCCTTCCTTAGTAATGGTGACATCTAGAAATACTGCTATTGGCCACTCATCGCCGAGTTCTTGACCTCTTACGGGCACTTTTAATTCTCTCTTCGTACACCCAGTGGGACAGCTGGGACCACTCCCAGGTCACAGAGGAGGCAAACTGAGGTCCAGGGAAATTGTAAGCACTCGCGCCCTGCACTTTTCATTCAGAGCTTGTGCAGATGTACTGGGGGGCTTCCCGAAGCCACGGTCTTGTTCCACTTTGTCCTGCACCTGCCTCTCAGTCCCGCCGCACCCGGCTGGAGTCTGGAGCCCCTGAAGCCTTTCCTTTTGGCTAGCCCCCCGGGTCAGCTTCAAGTGTACACGGTTGAAGTGACAAAAGATCACAGGGCAGCTCTTGGCTCAGGGCCCTCGACCGAGGCTCAGGGAAGTGGTTTGAAACCCTCCTTTCCTCATATCTGTGTGGGATATAACCTGAGTGCTGGGTGGCTGGGGGCGGGGGATGGGGCACGGCGCGGACAGGCCGGGACTGAATGTCAAGGGAGGTCTTGGAGCCAATTTCAGGACCCCTTGTGGGCTCTGATCGCCTCTGATCGCTCAGCTCTGATCGCCTCTTCCCGCGGCTCAGGTTTATGGGCACAAGGCCCCTGGACAGTGGGTTTGGGGAAAGTGATACATATTCTGGAAAGGAGGAGCCGGCCCTCGGGGCTGAGGATGTAGGCCAGCCGGCGGTCGGAGTAGCGAAGGCAGCTAAGGGCGCTCTTGGCAGCCCGACTGTCTGGGCTGGGGTCCGGGCTCTGCCTCTTGCTAGTGGGTAACGTACCCTCCCTGCTTTAGTGTCCCCATGTGCAAAATGGGAATTAAAAGTAGGTCTTCCTTGGAGCGTGTTGTGACGTTTCATCCAGGGAGCCCACGGGAAGCAGTACTTAGCAGACAGCTCTTACCGGGCGAGCTCGCCTGAGCGCACCTGCTCTAACCCGGCCCCGCCACCACCCGGATCTGGTGCCCCCCCCGTGTGACTAATGTGGCCAGATCGGAGCCGGGAAGGGCCTCCAAAACACCGAGGACTTTTTTCTCCTTTCCTGGGAGGTGAAATGAGGTAGGACAGAGTCAGCGCACTCTGTTTTTCATGTTAAATTGTGAAATATTTCCAACCCCAAAGAGTATGGAGAGAAGTATGAGCGTGACCATGGCCCCTACTCAGACTTAATGCAGCCCGCCATTTCTTTTTGAGTTTCAGGCGCGAGATAAGCGTGAGACGTGGCCGCGCCCCCTCGTCCTCCTCCCCCCAGAGGAGACCCCCTTTGGAGGTCCGTGTTGCGCATGGGGTGTTTTCACTGCGCCCGTGTGCACGTCCGTCCGTGTGTTCTCACAAGTTGTGCATTCTTGCACACGCAGTGTCTCTTTGCGCACATCCTTCTGCCACTTGCTTTTCCCCCTGCCCGTGATGTTCTTTTACGGAGGCAAACTCACATAACATAAAATTAACTATTTTACTGTTTTTTTTTTTAATGTTTATTTTTGAGAGATGGGGGGAGGGGCAGAGAGAGGGAGACACAGAATCCGAAGCGGGCTCCAGGCTCCCAGCTGTCAGCACAGAGCCCGACGCGGGGCTTGAACCCACGAACCCTGAGATGTGACCTGAGCCGAAATCAAGAGTTGGACGCTAACCCACTGAGCCACCCAGGCGCCCCGACCGTTGTAAAGGTCACACTTGAGCGGCATTCAGCGCATTCACAGTGTTGTGCGGCTAGCACCTCTGCCTAGTTCTGGAACGTTTTCATTGCCCCTGAAGGAGGCCCCGTACCCGTCAGGCAACCACTAATCTGCCTTCTGTCTCCGGGTTGACCTCTTCTGGCATTTCAGACAGGTGGAGTCACACAGAATAGCCACACTGTGTTTCTGGGTTCAACCCCGCTGAGACGCGCGCATGTGCTTGGTTCATTGTAGCTGCGGTTCGGGCTCCCTGCTCCAGGATTCCCCGCCCGCGCCCCTCCCACGGGCCACGACAGCGCTTGGCCGGCGGGGACACCTCCCCGTGCTCCTGGGACGTCCCCAGCAGCAGGGGTCTCCTTTCCTGAGGCTGCACACGGGTCATCCCGAACCGGTGGTAAAGCGACTGTTTTCTTATTTCTTGGCTTCTGGGCGTTGACTGGGCTTCGCTGGGCAGCCTTTCTGCCGGCCTTGCTGAGTCTGTCCTACAGTCTGACAGTGGCTGGTGCAGGAGGTTCAGGGGACACTGGGTGGCCAGGCCTCTCTTTCTTTCCAGCGGGGCACCCTGCCCCTTCCCCGGTACCCCCAGACCCCAAAAGCACGAAAGCAGAAGCGGCCAGGCCTCCCTCAGTGGACCCAAAATGCCCACTGTCCCTTTTGTTTGTTTGTTTAGAGAGAGGGAGAGGGCACAAGTGAGCTAGGGGTAGAGAGAGAGAGAGAGAGGGAAAGAGAGAGAGAGAAGCGGGGCGCACTGGAAGTGCGGCTCGAGCTCACCCACAGCATGGGCTCACCCGATGTGGGACTTTTAAGCTCACGAACCGTGAGATCGTGACCTGAGGCAAAGTCAGACGCTTAACGACTCAGCCACCCAGGCACCCCCAGACTGCCCCTTTGGTGGTACAGGCAGGTGACAGGCTGGCCCAGAGCCAGAACGGGAGGGGCCCACAGCGGACTGGTCCTTGGGACCATCCCTGAGGACCAGCCCCCACAGCAGGCTATGGTGCTGGAGCTGGCTCCCTTGGTCACACGCAGCTTTCCACGATGCTTCCAGTTCTCCAGAACTCTCAGATTGATCCTGCCCTCCCCACGGGGCAGAGCGTCCACTCCTGGTGACTCCTGGTCCCCTGTATCTGCGCCAATGGGGGCCGGTGGGGGGGGAAGTGGCGTGGCTTGGCTGGAGGGGTAACCACTTGCCGTGGCCGCTGTAGCAAAACCACCACCACGCTGTGGCTGCAAACTACACAGATTCGATCACTTGGAGTCCTAGAGGCGGGAGGTCTGACAGCGTCTCGCTGGGCGGAAATCACGGTGTGGCAGGGCTGTGCTCCTTCTGGAGGCTCCAGGGGAGAATCTGGTTTAAAAAATCTTTCCAGCCTCTGGAGGCTTCCCGTGTTTCCTGGCTTGGGGCCCCTCCTCCCTCCTCACGGCCCGCAGCATGGCATCTTCTGTCCTCCCCGTCCCTGTGCCTCCTGCTTACGAGGACCTGTGATGACATCAGCCCCCCCCCCCACCCCCCGCCAGATAATCCAGGGTCGGCTCCCATCCCAGGATCTTCAGCGTCACCTCATCTGCAAAGTCCCTTTTGCCATGTAGAGTGACAACCGCAGGGTCCGGGGTTCGGACCGTGGACGTGACTGGGGGCCGTTATTCTGCCCCCACAGAGGTGGGCGCCTTCCCATGTTTGTGGCCATTCTCCTTTATGCTCCGGGCACCTGGTTGTCCGTTTCCCGGCACGTGAAGTTCACTGTCCGCATTCCTCTGTTGGCTCGTGTGCAACGAACACGCTTCCGGTCTGCTTTGTGTTTCCGTGGCATCCAGCCGCCAGCAGGAAAGCGCCAGCACCCTCAACTTGGGGGTTTGGGAAGACAGTGATCAGGGGGCTATTGGCCAAGGTGCAGAGGAACACAAAGGAGCGATACCCCAGGCTGGTGACCCGGGAGCCACCCCGAGGGCCTGGGGTGAGGAGAGGACAGTTACTAGGTGGGGGAGAGGGGTTGGGTGGAGAAAGACCCCGGGAGCGCAGTTCTGAGACACACAGCCCACCTTCCACCACCCTGCCGCTGGGGTCTGGGAACAGTCTTCTCCCTCAGCCCCCTGCCGTCCCCAGGCTCCTACCCGGCCTCCCATCAGCCAAACCCAGCCTGCAGTGCCCGCGGATGGAGAGCCCAGACAGGCTGGCGGGGCTGTGGCCGTGAGTGCTGATGGGTCTGGAGGGATGCGCATAAACACTAGGACGAGTCTCAATCATTTATAGCATCTTTGGTTACAGAGAAAATTTTAATTTTGTCGTAGAGCGGTATTGCCTTTATGTTTGTTCTTTTTTAAATAGGACAATCTCCCCATCCTAAGAACATAGAGATATTCTTTTAAAAAAAAAAAAAATTTGTGTGGGGGCGCCTGGGTGGCTCAGTCAGTTGAGCATCCGACTTGGGCTCAGGTCATGATCTTGCAGTTTGTGAGTTCGAGCCCCGCGTTGGGCTCTGTGCTGACAGCTCGGAGCCTGGAGCCTGCTTGGGATTCTGTGTCTCCCTCTCTGCCCCTCCCCCACGCTCAGTCTGTCTCTCTCTCTCCCTGAAATAAATAAACATTAAGAAAAAGTTGGGAGGGCACCTGGGTGGCTCAGTCAGTTAAGCATCTAACTTCGGCTCGGGTCATGATCTCGCGGTTCGTGGGTTCGAGCCCCGTGTCAGGCTCTGTGCTGATGGCTTGGAGCGTGGAGCCCGCTTCGGATTCTGTGTCTCCTTCTCTCTCTGCCCCTGCCCTGCTCACACTCTGTCTCTCTCTCTCAAAAAAAATTGCGTGTGCCTGTATATGCATTTTAATTGCATATGAAATATGCAATGACATATGTATGTATACGTATGTATGTATTGTATGTGTATGTATGTATGTATGTATGTATGTGTATGCGTTTTAATTGTGGTGAAATACGTATGACATAAAATTTACCATCTTAAGCATCGTCAAATGTATAGTTCGTGGCATTAAACAGTCACCGTGTTGTGGAACCACCACCACCGTCCGTCCCCAGAACTTTTTCATCTCCCCGAACCAAGACTCAGTCCCCTTTTGAAAACGAACTCCCTCTGCCGCCTCCTCCTTACCCCCACCCCCCATTGTAGTTTCTGTCTCTACGGACTTGACCCCTCGGGAGACCTCCTACAAGCAGAATCATACATGATTAATTCTATCGTGAATCCCTTATCTCACTTCGAGTAAAGTCCTCATGATTCATCCATGCGGTAGCGGATGTCAGAATTTCCTTCTTTTTTGCTTTAAATGTCTATTCGTTTATTCTCAGAGGGGGTGCTGCAGAGAGAGAGAGAGGGAGGAAGAATCCCAAGCAGGCTGCACGCTGTCAGCCCAGAGCCTGATGCGGGGCTTGATCTCGCGAACCGTGAAACCGTGACCTGAGCCGAAATCAAGAGCCAGACACTTACCCGACGGAGGCACCCGGGAGCCCCCGAATTTCCCCCTTTTTTAAGGCTGAGTAATTCATTGTATGTATGCAGACATTTGTAGACAACGTAGGCATCGTATGTAGACATGTTGTCTGTCCGTTCATTTATCCATGGGCACTGGGGTTGCCTCCACCCTCTGGCTATGCTGAAGAGTGCTGCCGTGGACACGGGTCTGAAAATCTGCGTTTAAGACCCTGCTTTCAGGTTTTTTGAGGGTACGTACCCACAGTGGAATTGGTGGATCAAATCTGACATTTAAGTTTTCGAGGAACCTCGACACTGTTTTCCACAGCGGCCGCAACTTTTTCCATTCCCAACAGTGCACAAGCATTCTAACTTCTCTGCGTCCTCTCTACGTCCAACGCTTGTCATTTCCAGCTTTTTTTTTTTTTTTGACAGGAGCCATCCTAATGGGTTTGAGGTGGTATCTCATTGTGGCATAGAGATACTTTTTTTACATACTCTTCTGAAAGGCGTAACAGTTTACATTCCACACTCGAGTCTTTATCCCACTGGCAATCTGTGTGTGTGTATTGTGCGTGACAGAGATACAATGTAATCTCCTCATTGGTCCTTGCGCCCACGGAGTGATGACACCCCTTCATTATATATGGTGTTCCCACACAAGCATGAACGTCTCCCTGGGACTTCTGCTCTGTCCTGCGGTCTGTTTGTCTATCCTGCGTCACCCCCTTGCTTTTCCGTTATCCTTTCACTAAATGACTCTCTTTCCTTACCTTGGCTGTGATGGAATGTTTTTTCCAAAGACGGCACCATGGAGCCCTCTCCCCTGATGGGACTTTGGCACGTCTTGCATCGAATGGTGGGAGCCTGTGTCCCCTCTCCTCCCGCAGGCAGACGGGCAGACTTCCGTGACCTCTTGGACCAGCAGAGTTTGTGGAGCGATGCTCTATAACTCCCCAGAGTCATGAAGACGCCATGCACTTCTGTCTTACTCTCCTGGGGTGCACGCTTTTGGAGCCCAGCTGACATAATGTGATGAGGCCCAGATCACACGGAGGGGCCCCATCTAGATATTTCAGCCACCGTTCCTGGAAGTCCTCTGCTGGCAGCTGGCCGCTGTCACCAGAAAGAGGAGGAGGGAAGCTTTTGAGTTGCCCCGGCCCCAGCCCCCATCTGGCTGCTTCTGCCCGAGAGACCCTGGGTGAGAACCACCCCGCGGAGCCCAGTCAGCCTCCAGAACGGCGAGCAGTGATGAGGATGTTATCATTTTTAAGCCCTCAGGTTTTGGGGTGATCCTACGGATGAGTGAAACACTCACCTTGTTCTTCTTCGCAACATTTTTTTACCATTCAAAGCCGATTTGCTGATTATTACCACCCAAAGCGTATCTCTTTATTACTGTTGTCCCCCCACCTGACTGTGCACTCCTCCCGGACAGGACGTGGCTGGTTCTGTCCCTGGGGAGCAGGAGTCATAGCTGGCTCATTTCAGGCCCGGAATAAATATCTGTCAAAGGAAAAAGTGGATGCACAATGTGTCTTCCAATTCTTTCGTGTGGGTGCAGGGATAAAGCTCCAGGACCCTCTGGGGCTTTTGTGTGGAGTCCCGCTGGGTTTACAGACCAATCTGGGGAGAACAGCAGTATGCACATTCCTGCACCCAACAGGAACGTTTCCGGGGGTGAGCCTTCCCTGGAACCCCAGTGCAGTCCATTTAAGATGGTGCTTAGCAGGGTGCCCGGGGGGCTCAGTCAGTCAAGCGCCTGACTTCGGCTCAGGTTATGGTATCACAGTCCTTGAGTTCGAGCCCTGCGTTGGGCTCTGTGCTGACAGATCGGAGCTTGGATTCTGCTTGATTCTGTGTCTCCCTCTCTCTCTCTGCCCCTCCCCCAGTCGTACCTCTCTCTCAAAAATAAATAATAAACATTACACATTTTTTAAAAAAAGATGATGCTTTGCAGTTTCTAGTTCTGCAATGTCTGGGGGGGAGGATGGGTCCCCACTCCAGACTGCTGTGTGGGGTGGGGTGCAAACACAGGTGGGGGGCGTTGGAGAGAAATTGAGTGCTTTCTCTGGGAAAGGGGTCATGGGGATTCAGGGAACTCAGGCAGCCCCAGAGCCGTGTGATTGGGTCCAGCCATCCTGAGGGCAGGGCTGGGGGTGAGGGGAGGAAGCTCAGGCCAGGGAGGGCAGGGCTGTGGCCGGGGCAGGGCTGGAGCCCCGCCTCTTCCTTCGGGTGATCAGGGCACCACCAGGGACAGCTACCCTGGACCGAGACTTGTCTCCTACCCTCCCTACCCACCCAGTGGCGCTTTCCTGCCTCTCCCCAGGGCCTGCAAGGTAAAGCAGCTCCACATAGGACCTTCTAACCTCCCCTCTCATCCCTGCCTGACCCCTCCCGGGCCTCAAGGACTTGACTGCTGTTGCCCAAACTTGCCAGGATGTTCTCGCGGCCAAGGCTCAGCACACGTCATTCATTCTTTCCGTCCCTGGGGCTCTTCCCACCTGAGCTTCCAATCTTTCATCGTACACCTCCTCCAGGAAGCCCTCCCTTGGGTTCCCCAAATCCCAGGCCTTCTGCATTGTTGATTTCTGTCTCTCCAAGGAGCCCGGTTGCTCTGTTAGGATGGGACCAGTTCTTCTTGGTGCTTCATACAGGCCTGGTGGGTACTGGGGGCTCAGTGAGGGTCTGGAGAGTGAAGTCACGCACGTGTCTTCCACACTCACACACTCGCTCGCATGCAAACACACATCTGTACTGCATCCCCGGCTGAACCGTGAGTTGTGCCGTTCCTTGGCCTTCATGCGTGTACCTTCCCCTTCCTGGCACCTTCCGCCCCCTCCCCATGCCCTCACTCTGCCTCTGGCCACAGACTGCCTGAGCCAGCAGAGCCCTGGGGTGCTGTGACCATGGGCATCCACCTGCCATCTTCCCAGCATCCGGCCCGGGGCAAGCAAACGGCCAGTAAGGGGTGGCCACCCTAGAGCAGAGCCACGTGCAGCGGGAAGAACCAAGGGCGTGGCTTTGAGGCTGAAGGCGTGTGTCCTGGGGACACTAGCTCACACCCCTGAGCTTTGCTCTCCTCCCAGGAGGAGTGGGAGCAGCCAGAGCGTGGCCCGCTCTGTGGACGGACGCGAGGGGCGGACCCCACTCCCCAGACTCGAAGCAGGCGCGTGCCTGAGGGCACGGGGACGAGCGCGCCGTGTGCAAGCCCGGACCGACGGCCAGGGAGGCCTCCTGGGTGTACATCCGGGGCCGGTGTCTGGTCCCCTCACCTGAAGGTCCCCACGCTGGATATGACGCTCTGCTGTCGCGGTCTTGAAATTCTGGAGCATTTTTGTCTTGCGTTGCGTTTCGTGAGGTTGGCCGGGACACTGGAGGGTGCGTGTGAGCGGAGCAGGTGGGGTGGAGGCTCCGTGAGACTCGGGGCGATTCGAGGTACACGCGTCTGGAGGCGTCGGCCACATGCCCCCAAAGCCTGGCACCGCGGAAAGGGAAAGATGGGGTGCCCCGTGGCTCCTTTTCTCGTGGTGCCTCTTTTCTCACCGGCAAACTGACGGCCGAGAACGTTGGGAAAGTGTGCACGTGCCAAGAACGGAACGAAAGACACGGTGGGTGAACCCCGTGCGTCATATGCACCGCCCTGGGCGGGGGGTGGGAGGCACACGCGGGGACAAGCCACGAAAGGCAAGCTGTGATGTCAGCGGCTCCACGTGTGGATCCAAAGGCCAATGCTACTGACTCGTGGTGGCTAATTTTGTGTCAGCCTGACTGGGCCATGGGGGGCCCAGAGTTTTAGTCAAACATTATTCTGGGTGTGTCTGTGGGGGGGGGGTTTCCAGATGAGACGAACCTGTGCATGGATCGACAGTATGGAGCAGATTGCCCTGCCTGATGTGGGTGGGCCTCGTCGGATCCGTTGAAGGCCTGGGTTGCACGAAGGCTGAGGAAGGGAGAGTCTGCTCTCTGTCTGGCCGCTGTGGGGCCGGGCCATCAGTCTTGTGCCTTCAGACCCGGAGCCAGACAGGACCCTATGCCGTTGGCGCTCCGGGGTCTCGGGCCTTTGTCACTTGGACTGAAACTTACATCGATGGCTCTCCTGGATCTGCGGCTTGCCGACGGCCAGTCTTAGACTTCTCAGCTTCCATAACCACGAGAGCCAGTGCCTTAAAGTAAATCTGTGTCCTACTGGCTCTGTTTCCCCAGAGAACCCAGACTAATACAGAATTTAAAATGTTAATTTCGCTTTGTTTATAATGCCATTAAATAGGAAAGAAATGCCACGGCAAGTTGAGGTACCATGAAAGAAAGTAAAAAGCTGTCTATTTTGCGCCTTTCACGGCGCTTTCCCCTGTTCTTGGACAAGGGGCCCTGCAAATCATCAGCTGGTTCGGCTGGTGGTCATTCCCCCTTTGCTCCTGGCCTGCCCACCCACCATGCTCAGGACTGTCAGATTTAATGTTTGTTTTTGACGGTGAGACAGTGTGAGTCGGGGAGGGGCAGACAGAGAGGGAGGCACCGAATCCGAAGCAGGCTCCAGGCTCCGAGCTGGACACAGGGCTCGAACCCACGAGCTGTGAGATCATGACCTGAGCCCAAGTCAGAAGCTTAGCTGACTGAGCCCCCCAGGTGCCCCAGGACTGTCAGATTTCAAAATGAACAAACAATTAAATCTGAATTTCAGATAAACAACGAATAAAAAAAAAATATCTTTCTAAGTATATCCCATGCAACTTTTGGGACATAGTTATACTAAAAATCATTTGTTGCTTACCTGAAATTCAAAGTTAATGGGGTGCCTTGTGTTTTGCTCAGCAACCCTGCCCCCCCTTTCTCCTCCCAAATGTCTCTCATGTCAACACCGCCCTGGCGCTCTCACCTCCCACCCCCGGACATGGCCCAGGGCGCATCATCTCCAGCCAGAACCTCTGCCTGCCCTGGCCTCCCTGCCTCCAGGTTTCTACTTGCCACAGCCACTCTTTTTGCTGTTTTTAGTTTTATTTTTCTGTCATAAGAGCAATACACATTCACTACAGAAAAATCACAAGCTACAGACAAGCAACAAGAAGAAAGTAAGAAAACACTCATAATCCCACCCACACAAAGACAGCTACTGTGAATTCCTCGGGGTAGATTTTTCTAGAGCTGCCTGTGTGTGTGTCTTTGCAGATATTAAAAAAGATCACACACAACTCACTGCCCAACTCAGACCCACCGTCCTCTAAGCTGTGTTTTCATGTCACCACGGAGGGTGGACCTGGTCTGTGCTGGGGAAATCTCAAGCTCCCTGAGTCCTTCTGGCCACTGCCAGGGATGGTGTGCAGCCTGATGTGAACCCCTCCTCATTCTAGGGTCAGAGAGGCCTGTGGTCAAGGCCGCTTGCTAGTCCGTGCCCTTGGGCATCAGCTTGCTAGAGTTGCCATATCAACATACCACGGACTGGGGGGCTTAGATAACAGAGATTTAGTTCTTCACAGTTCTGGAAGCTGCAAATCAGAGATCAAGGTGTCAGTGGACCTGCTTTCTCCTGAGGCCTCTTTCTTTGGTGTGTAGATGGCCACCTTCTTCTCCCTGTGTCCTCACACGGTCGTCCCTCAGTGTGGCTGTGTCTTCATCTCCTCTTCTCTGAAGGACACCAGTCATCCTGGATCACGGCCCACTCCAATGACTTCATCCTAACCTAAGCGCCTCTTTAAAGATCCTATCTCCAAATAAGGTCGCATTCTGAGGTACTAAGGACTTGGACATATGAACTTTGAAGAAGGACGCAATTCAGTCCATAACACCTTGGCCCGGCTGACTCCAACCATGTCAAGCCTCAGTGTGTTCGTCAATGAAATGGGGCTAATAATTATATTCATCTAAGAGGGATGTTAGGACGATCAAATTGAATAATCCCAATACAGCACTTTGCCCAGTGCCTGGCCCCTAGAGCAAATACTCAGCTGTCACTGCCTACTATTTCACATGTGGGTAGCCCCAGGGTTGGGGACATCACTTCTCTGCAGAGAGGTGTCTGCAGAGTGGAAGGTGGAGGCCATGGCCCTCTGGGTACCTCCCTCCCTCTGTGCCCACTAGTTCATCTCCTTCAGGTAGATGCCTAGAAGACAGCTCAAAGGTCAGAGGCAGATGCCAGCCTGACTCTTGAAAGTGCCCAGTACCCTCTGTCAGTGGCGGATGGACTGGACGGTGGGCCCCTCCCCCATCCCCAGGCATCCGCCGCCCCTCCCCCCAGGCCCCCTGCCTTCTTGTCTGAGGCTCATCCCTGAGCCTCCGCAGAGACGCCAAGCTGGTGGCCTAGGCTCCCAAGGTGGCCCCAACGCTCCTCGCTGCCCCTCCTCCACCACACCACACTCTGCTTTGCAGCCACACCGGGGACTTCTTGCTTCCCGAACACAAGGTACCCTTTCTGGCCCCCACGACTTCTGCATCAAGGATGCCCTTCCTTCCGTGTTTTCCTGGTGCCGTTCAAGACTTACGTATTGACATGAAAAGAGGGGTGCCTGGAAAGAGGGGTACCGGGAGTCCAAAGTTAATGTCAGGCTACAAAAGGATAATCCGGCTCTTGCGATTAACATACATATTTACAAATGCGGGGTGGGGTGGGGTGGGGGCAGCCAGAGGCGTTTCCTGGATGAGGCACTTGTGCCTTCAAGGGGCCAATGAGACCTTCTCTAGGAACTCTTTCAACGTCTCTCCTCCCTCGCCCTGTGCCATGTTGCCAAGCGGACTGCAGACCTCAGAAACACTAAGTGTGAGCACGAGGGTGATGGCAAGAGAACAACGGCCGGCTCACCCCCTCCTCCCCAGGAATCCAGCATTCCTTGAGGGCAGAGTGCCTCCTGAGGAGGGGGTGGGGGCTCAGGTATCCGTGCATCTGGCACAAATTAGAGCGCAGGCACAGAGCTGCTTGGACTAGATGTACCGATGGGTGAAGAGTGGTGCTGGGTAGGACTGGCAGGAGAAAGGTGTGTGAGGGTGGCGGGGGCGGTCATCAAACACCGAGCATCGTGATCCTGATTACGGAGCCCGTATCTGGGAATGTGCTCATACACCGTTGTCCGTAGGCGAAGTGGAGTCTGGAAGGAATCATGCCCAGCAGTTCACAGGGGCTATTTTCCCCGATGAGGCAGGAGGGAACCTTGAGGTGTTAGCTTTCAAACATTTCCAAACACTTCTGATCCCTCCTTCAGGAGAAATACATTTCACATTAGCTACCCCTTGAAACAGAAGTTTCCCAAACGGAGGTTACCCTGGGTGAACTGTTTGCTCGTAGTCACACTGTATTTATTCGATCTCAGTTCTTCAAAACGCTTGACTTGATCTGCTCAGTTGATTTCCTGACCTGGGGGCTGGGTCCTGACTTGCAGTTTGAAAACTCCTGCTCTCAGTGAGGCTTGTCTTTCTCTGCTCAACCTCCTTCTCTTTAAAATTTAATACTGAGAATGGATTTATGTATTATCTTCCTATTTTTTTACTTAAAAATAGAGAAGAGAGAGCACTGGGAAGACACAAAACAATAAAACCAAGTAGACTTTCTAGAAGGCAGTGCAGCAAAATATAGCAAACCAGACATCTTTAAAGATGTGCGTGTTTTGACGAAGCAATGTTGCCGTAAGGAATGTGCTGGTGGGCTAAGTCGTGTGGGGCTGTGTGCACGCGCAGCTCACCCCCATTTTTGCTTATAATAATGAAACCTCCCTCACACATGAAGGGCCCTGGAGCCATCCCTGGCTGTCCATCTGATGATGTGGCAGTGGGCACGGTTCAAGGCTTATTTATTGGCATGGAAAGAGGGGTGCCTGGAAAGAGGGGTACCGGGAGTCCAAAGTTAACGTCAGGCTACAAAAGCATAATCCGGCTCTTGTGATTAACATACATATTTACAAATGCGGGGGGGGGGGGGGGGGGGAGGGGAGTGGTGAGCGGTGGGGGTAGCCGGAGGCATGTTTCAAAGTGCTCACGCCCTGAGGTTACCTTGGGTTGGTGTTATTTTCTCCGAAATGTTCTGTTTTCCTCGATGAGCACGCACTCACATTTTATAAGAAGGAGAGATTTTTAAGGGCAGAGAGAGAGAAGAAAAGAAGAAAGGAAAGGAAGAAACGACGTTAAAGGAAAAGAGAAGGGGAAAGATGCAGGGGAGGGAGAGTGGGAGGGAGAAGAGAACGCAGAAAAGTGGGGGGAGGGGTGCCGGAATCCCCCCCTGAAGCCGGGAGCCAGCCGGCCGCGCGTGGGCAGGTCCGAGCGCCCAGGGCTGGGAATTTCGGTCCGGGAAGCCGGAGGAGGCCCGGGGGGCGCAGGCACCACGGGGAAGGGGGGTCGCACAGCGCCCCCAGCTAGACAGACCCCCAAGCGGCGGGCCAGGGCCAGGAGCGGCCCCGCGGTCCCCGGCCGCCCTCCGCTGCCTCCAGGCCACTAAACCCCGACCCGGGCCGGCGCGGGCCGGGGCTCTGGGCCGGCCCTCCCCCCGTCCCTGCGGCTTGCTCCGGATTCTTGCTGGGGGTTTTGGGGTGAGAAGAAGCGCGCGGGAGGAGGGGGAGGGGAGGAGATACAGAAATTCCATCTGTGCCAATTTTTCCCTTAAAAGTTATTTTTTTCAATTTAAATACTTTTAAAGCAAAAAAAAAAAAAAAAAAATCCCAGCTCAGGGTGTCAGTTCCAAAAACTTTTCACAGAGGAGCAGCGTGGGGGCTGGGCGCGGAATCCGAGGCGGCGTTGGTGGAGCGGGGGCCTCCCTCTTCCATCCCGCCTGCTGCAACCCCCCCCGCCCCGCCGGTGTAGACCCCCCCCCCCCCCCCAACGGGCGCGCCTCTCGCGCCCAGGCGCTCACTGACACTCCCTCCTTCCCATCCCGCGACCCGGACGGTCCTGGCCTCCCGGGCCCGGGGAAGTTCGGCTGCCCCGCTGCCCCCACTCCCGGTCTGCACTCTCGCCTCAGCGCCCTTTCTTCCGCACCCGCCCCCCGCCCCCCGTTCCGCTCCAGGTGTCGCTAGCAGAGGGAGGTGGGAGCCGCGCTAATCCCGTGCTCCCGGCGTCGCCCTCCCCCCAGGGAGCCGCAGGGGACACCGCGAGCGCCGAGACTGGGCGGGAGCGCCTGGCCGCGACTGTGCACGGAGATCGGTGCCGAGCGCCCCGGCCCCCTCCCCACCAACCCCCGTCCGGGCAAATGCCGCCCTCCTCTTTCCGGAGCCTCTCGGCTCCTGCGTCTCGCTCCGCGTCTCCACTTCCCAGCCCCGAGCGCGTCGCGGGCGGTGGCGGTGAGGTCTGGCTCGAACTTGGCGAAGCGGAGGAGGAGGGGATGTCCTGGCAGGGGGCGCACCCCGCTCGGCTCCCGCCCCGCAGTAGGTGCTGCTGCTGGTGTGATGGCGTTGCTCGCCCGCCGTCCCTCCCGTCCTCCCTCCCTCCGCCAACCTACGCTTCGCTAGTAGCACCTCCCGCGGACCCCAGCAGCCGGGCGGGGATTGGAGGGTAGGGGGAGACGATGCTGCAGGTGCAGGAGGGGGGCTAGGGTGGAGCCAGGTGTGCAGAGGCGCCCAAGGTGGCCAGGAGCCAAGTCCTACCTGCTCCGTAGCCCCCTTTGTCCCCCGCACCGCCCCCTCCCCCACACCGTCGGACGCTCGGAGAAGTTAGACGGGCGGCTGCAGGGGCAGCAGCAACTGCGCTTGTGCGGGCGCGCGCGCGGTGGCAAATAAGGACCCCTTTGCCTCTCCCGCCTCCCTCCAGGACCCCGCCCCGCTCCGCTTCTCGGTTTTTCTTCCGACCCCACCTCCCCCACCGTGGGTGTGTGCGTGCGTGCGTGCGTACACCCCTGGGCACCGCCGCAGACCCCCTTTCTCATTCCTTGCCCTCCCGCGCCCCTGCCAGCGTCGGCTCCTTCCAGCCACCCTTCCCCCCAGGGTCACTATGGGGACGCGAGGGAGAGATTTGTGTTTAATTCCTGTCGCTATTCAGAGGATAGGAAAAAAAAAATAAAAAAAAATAAAGGGACCAGAGGCAACCCGAAAGCAGTTTACTTCAAGCTTTTATTACTGTAGCGTAAAAGAAGTTTATATACAGGGAGTATTTCCAGCAAAACACTCACAAATGGCCTTGGAACCAGGGGCCTCCCACCTCCTGGCCCCACAGTCAGCAGCTCTGCCTACGGACGAGGCCCTCACTTGGGGTCCCTAGGCTCTCCCCTCATCTCTCTCGCCCTGGACTCCTCCACCCACACCCCGTTTCCCAGGCGCCCCAGCTTCTTGCTTCTTCCTGGGGCGCCGCGAACCTCGCCGGTGCCTGTCAAGCTGGCTTCCTCTGGCCCCGAAACCGTCCCCCACACGCCCTCTCTCTCCCCTTTATGGTGGCTTCCTCCCGGAAACCCGGAGTACTTTCCCTCTCTCGTATTCGGCGCTGCTGCAAGCCCCCTGCGGTTCAGAACCAGCTCGTGGTCAAGACCAGTTAGAGATAGCTCGTCATCAGCAGTGGGGCTCGTGAGCACCCCAAATGAGGGGGGGGGGACGACCCTGCCCACCCTTCCCCATCCCAAGCCCCTACCCCCAGCCCAGGGACAAGAAATAGACACAAAAGCAGCAGGGCACCCCCTCCCTGGGAGCGACAGGTGTGGGTGCCAGGCAACTAGGGTAAGCCGCGGGCGCTGCTGGAACCCAGCTGTGCGCGAGGGTGCGCGGGCGCGGCCGAAGTCTCTGTGTAGGGGCTGTGCTCCCGGCTGAAGGCACGCTGGCTCTTATCTCTGGGGCGGGGGCGTGAGAGAGGCAGGGGCCTCCGGGGGCGGGGGGAGGACAAGTGGGGTGGGGGTGGGGACACAGGCAAGGGTGGCGTCACGTTAGAGGCAGCCAGGCAGGTACAGGGCAGGGGCGGTCACAGCCACAGAGTCCAGGGAGGCGGGAGAGGCTTTTCGGGCGGCTCGGCTGAGGACACGGGCTCAGCCGGCCCTCCGAGGCTCGGCACGGCTGTGTCATTGGGCCCTCGGCAAACCTGACTTGGTTTGGGGCGTCTGCACGCGGGCTTCGAAGGCTCGAAGGCACCGCCCGCCAAGTTCAGCCAACGGTCCACTGATGGTTTATACTCGACGCGGCTGGCCGCCTCGCAGCTGCGCATCGTAGCGCTCCAGCCAGGTGCGCAGCTCGGACACCTGGTAGCCGTCGGGGCCACGGCCGCCCTGGTACATGATGGTGCCATTCTGGACTACGTAGAGGCGCTCGAAGTAGGCCCCGTAGGCCGAGCTGCTGGAGTTGGCCATGGTGTCGAGGACGAGAGAGCAGCTGGGCGCACCTTGCTGCAGGACCTGCGCCGCGCTGACCCGGTCCTCCAGGCTTCGGTGCTGCGGGATGCTGTAGGGCGAGTCTGTGGTGACCCAGCCGTCCGACGGGTGAGCCTCCTCGATGTAGATGATGAGGAAGTCGACGTCGCGCTGGTACTTGGTGACCAGGCGCTGGAAGGCGCTCATGCGCGCCATGAACGGTGGTCAGGTGCAGCTGCCGAAATTGAGAACCAGCGGGCGGTTTCCCCTCGCGTAGTCAAGGATGTGCTGGTTCTGGAAGCCGTTGGGCAGGACCACCTCCGAGTTGGGCGCCGGGCCGCCCTCGTGAGCCTGCTTGAAGAAGTCCAACTTCTGGCCGTGCCACACGGCCTTCAGCGACGCCAGGGTGCACAGGCGGTTGTCATCGGACACGCAGACCGGCGGGTCGTCGGGGGGCACCTCCTCGCCGTCGCTGTCAAGCTCAGCGGCGGGCTCGGGCTGACCCCGGCGGCGGCGGCGGCGGCGGCCCAGGAAATGCTTGCGGATGCACAGGAAGTCGAGGAGCCAGAGCATGAAGGCCGTGCCTAGGAAGCGCGGGAAGAGCACGAGGCACGAGGCCGTCTGGGCGCACAGCCGCAGGGAGTGAAGCAGCAGGGAGCGGAGCATGGTGGCTGCCGCCCCCGAAGCCCCCTGGGACCCGCGGCCCTCCCCCACCAGCGACCGCGGGGCGGCCCGGCGAGGCATCTGGGCCTCGGCCGTGCGGGGAGCTCGATTTATAGCCGAGGCTTCAATTGGCGGGAGACTCCACCTCCGGCCGGGGCCCGCCCCCTTGCAACTTGAGCCCGGAGGGATCACCCAGCGGCGCGGCCGAGGCCTCGGAAATCGAGGGCCGAGGGCGGGGCGGCCGGGCGGGGGGCCGGCGGGGGGCGGGGCCGGGCCCCGAGGCCAGCTCTCCGGGGGCGTGGGGGGAGGGTGGTGGTGGCGGTGGCGGTGGCGGTGGCGGCGGGGGACCCCGGTCGCGGCTGCCACCCGGGACGGGGAGCTGGACCGGGGACCCAGGCGTCCGCCGGGGAGATCCTCCGGCCAGCGCTCTAGCGCTGCGTGCGGCCTCGGTCCTGGCGGCCCGGCCCCGGCCCCGCGCCCCTGTCGCCGCGCACCTGAGCCGAGCTCCCCGGCGGCCGCCGCGCCGCGCCGGAGCTCCGGTTCGCTTCCCGCGCGCCGCCGCCAACGCCGCCCCCGCCGCTGCTGCTCGTGCGGGGCCGCTGCCCAGGTGCCGCGGGAGCCCGGGGCCGCGGCCGCCGCGCTGCCGGCCCCGGCTCCCGCCCCGCCGGGGGACGCGGGCCCGCGAGGAGGCAACTTCGGGCCCCCGCCGCCTTCCCCGTTCGCCCGCGGGCGCCGCTCGCCTCCCGGAGCCCGCTCGCCCGCCCGCTCGCCTCCCGCGCGCGCTCACACTCGCGCCTCGCACACGGCCGCCCCCCGCACCGCCCCGCCACGCACACCGCGCTCGGCGCCCCCCGCCGCTGCCCGAGGCCGCCGCGCGCCGTCCCGGCCGCGCCCGCCCCGTCCCATCTCGTCCCCGTTCGGCGCCGCCGTTCTAGGGTCAGCGGCCTCCGGGGCGCAGCGGGGAGGCGCGGAGGCCAGGGCCCGCGGGCCGGTTAGCGCCTGGCGCCGGAGACGGGAAGGGCTGGGGACAGCGGCGCCCGTGCCTGCGCCCCAGCCGACCCGGGAGCGCTTCGGGCGCGGGGCGCCGCGGGCGCGGGGCGCGGGGCAGCGGGCGCGGGGCGGCGGCGGCCCCGGCGGCTCTCCCACTAGGGGTAGCTGTTGCCTGAACGCCGAAGCGCTCCCCTCTCGCCGCTCTCCTCGCCCGGCGCGGCCCCGGCCGCCGGGCGCACCCGTCCCGTGCGTCCCCGGACGTTGCTCTCTGCCCCGGGAACGTCGAGACTGGAGCGCCCGAGCTGAGCCACCTTCGCCGACCCCGAGCGCTGCAGCTCCACTCACCGCGGAGGCGCCTGGACGCGTAAAGTGCGTACTTTCAACCGCGAATGAATGTTGAGGCTTTTGGGGGTGCGGGGCGACTCCCCAACTCCACGGGGGCCCTGGTCGGCCCCGCCGCCGAATCGGAGACCATCCGGTTCCTCGCTTGCGCTCGGCGCGGGGCCGGCGACTTGGGCTCAGGGGCGGCGGGGCGGGGAAGTGCCTTGACCTGGGGTCCCCGAAGCCCGGAGCGAGCCCCGCTTCGCCTTGGCTCGCCTTGCCCTCCGGGGTGAGGTCTGGGCCCGGTCGCAAGCGATTTGTACCCGGTCCCGGGGAGTCGAGCCTCCAGATACGCCCTCGCGGCAGCGGGGACTTTTCTGGGGCGGCGGTGGCGGAGTCCGGGGCCACTGCTGCCACAGTCCCGTGCGCTGCGCGTCCCGGGGACCAGCCGCCTAACTTCTATCCGGGACGGAGACGGCGCTCGCGCCCCGGGCGGAGGTGGGAGCTCGCTGGGCTGGGTAGGGAAGAGGGCGAATCGTTCCCAGCGGCGGCGGCGGCGGCGGCGGCGGCGGCGGCGACGAGGGAACAAGTCTGGAGAAGTCAACTGCAGGGCAAGGAGCCCCCACCCAGGACCCAGCGGGACCCCGCGGGCGCGAGGGCACACACCCCGCTTTGGGCGGAGGTCCTTCGCTCCGGTTTTCGCGGCCCTGGCGGGAGCCTCGGCCGCGTAAGCTCCCCGATGGACCCGTGGCTCCAGCAGTCAAGACCCAGAGTGGAAGGCGGGGTGCGCTCGAATGTAGCCCCCTTTCTGTATCTCCCGCCGGGGTGATTTCTCTGCTGTCTGGAGCAGGGGTTTGAGGCTGCACAGCCCCGGGAGCTCGCTGCCTAGAGGAAAGCCAGCCTGGTCCTCACTGCCCCTCACCGCCCTGGGTAGGGGGCGTTCAGGTGGGTTAGGGAATTCTCCCTGAGCCAAACCTGGCTGGGGCGGTGGTGGGGGGGCGGTGGGGGGGGCGGGGTCCCACTGGGCTGCACCCCTCTTCCCGCAGGGCACCCCTGAGCTAGCAAATTGTTTTCTTCCTGTTTCTTGCTCCCCCTTTTGGGTGGTGTGTGTGGTGAGTGAAGCCTCCTGCTTGGCAAGTCTCCGAGGAGATGGTTGGGGGTCTGGGTTGCCGCTCCCCCGCAGGGGCAAGGGGAGCCCCAACTTTTGTTGGAGAAACTTTCAAGCCCTGATTTCTTGATTTTGGGGGGCAGGGGAGGATGCCAGTCTAGGACCTGTGCCCTGCCCCCACCCACACAGAAGCTGGGACAGGGCCATGGGGCAGCCCTCCCCACCTTACCATGTTTAGTCTCAGAAAATGAAAAAGCCACTTGGGGCCGGGGAGAGCCTTCGTGCCCCGGGATCTGGTGGTGGTGCTGGTGGGCGTGTGGAAGCAGTAGTCTGGGGCACAAGTGAGACTGGTCCAAGCTGGCCTGCCCAGCCAGCAGCCCCCAGGCCCCATGCCCTCCATTCCCAGGGAGGCTCGGGGGAAGCAGTGCTTGGCCTTCGGGCTGTCGCTGCTCTGGGGGTTCTGCTTGTTTCTTGGGCTGACAGGCTACACTCCATACCTCAGGATTCCAGAACATTGGACACGGTGCTCAGGCCCTTGTGGCTCCCACGGCCGCTTGTGCAGGGGAGGACAGACCCAAGGCTCCCTGGCCTTTGGAAGCCACGCCCAGGCTTGGCGACTCCCTCTCCATCCCTGGCTTCTCCCTCTCCGAAACCCTCTCTCGTCCCCAAGCGTCCCTGTTGCACCTTCCTCCCCTCTTCCCAGGGCAGAATACCAGCTCCACCTGGATCTGGCCCTTCCTGCCAGCTGCCCATCCTGTCCTGACCTGTCCTGGGGGTCAGCAGTGAGAGTCTTGGTCCAAGGCCCAGAGGCCTGGCCCCAGTGGGCCTGGCAGGCTCTGAACTGCAGAGTTGAAGCTGGGGCTGTTCCCCATGCTTCTGGGTCTGGCTCGGCCCGCCCCACCCCCCCTTCCCGCCTGCCCTCTCACGGCTCCAGCAGGGGGCGGGCAGGGGAAAGAAAAGGAAGGACAAGTTGAACTGGGTCCATCTGGTGTCCAGGAGCAACTTGAAAGGGGCTGGTGGGGGGGAGGGGACAGGCGTTGGGGGCCTGGCTCAGCCAACGGGAGGTTGGGTGGCCTCCTGGCTTCCCAGGCCATTCTCATGGGGCTGTCTCCCTGTGCAAGGGAGGCCTTGGGGGGTTTGCCCAGGCTTTGACCCTTCCCCCGCAGCGTCCTGTGCAGGGCTTGGTGGGTGGGCGTATGGTGGGCCCGGTGAGCAACTCCCGCTGACCAGGGATGTTGCTGTGGAGACTTCCCATGGGGACGGGTTGGGCCACCCTTCAGGCCTCCTAGAGCTTCTGGGGGAGACGAACCAGCCTGCACACGTGGCCAAAAGTGGGGGAGAACTTTGAGTGTCCTGGCTGAGCCCTGGGTCACAGCCGTCCTTGGCCACTGACCCTTGGTCTCCCCTTCCATTGGCCTCTTGGTACTCTGGAAATTCCTGGGTGCTGTCCCGCCTCTGAGCCTCCACTCATGTCCTCTCCTGGCAGCTCTCTTCCTCCTCCTCCGCTGCCTTCCCCTCGGCCTGCACCCAGCCTGCCCTGCCACCCGGAGGGAGCTGAGACTTCCCTTGCCCTCATCCTTCCTCCTTTGCGCGGCCTCGGTAGGCGTGTGTCTCACCAGGGTTTTCCGTAGCTGCTGCTGCTCAGGCCTTGCTTCTCCCCGGTTGGCCCAGTCGGGATCCTTGGCAGTGACCTGATCCCGGCACCCAGGACAAGCCCAATAAACCTTTGTGAAGCGAGTGAATGAGCGTGGCGTGGAGTTACTGGAAACTCGTTGCAGGAGAATTCCGAGGTATTTCATTCCGCTCTCTTGCCTGCTGGTAGCCGCGATCGAGGTGGAGGGTGGAGGCAGCTGGGCCCAGTGAGGTTCCCCCAGGGCCCGTGCCAAGAGCAGGCAGCGCCTGGGAAGTCCCCCTTGGGTTTGGTGTCAGGTGAGTCCTGCCATCCCCTGGCCAATCTGTTTCCCTTCCTGGGAGAAGCAGGTCCTCCCACGGGCACCCGGGCCCTCCCGTCAGTGTGCTCATTTGCTTCGAGAATGACTTCTTTCCAAACTTCCTTCTGCCTCCCTGGACTCCAGCTTCGCTGGGCTGGACTGGACACCCTGCAGGGGGGGCGGTGGCTGAGGTCTCACTGGTCTGGTCTTAGAGGGTCCTCAAGACATCAGGTCTCCCTACCGCCTCCCACGACGGGCCCCAGCTGGCACCTTCCATGCAGTTCCAGGCAGGAGCAGGAGAGATGGTGGTGGGGCAGGTTGCGAGCCGGG
This sequence comes from Panthera onca, assembly GCF_046562875.1. Classification (NCBI taxonomy): domain Eukaryota; kingdom Metazoa; phylum Chordata; class Mammalia; order Carnivora; family Felidae; genus Panthera; species Panthera onca. The sequence continues at coordinate 142,788,249 of NC_138344.1, read as the reverse complement.
CCACGAGAGCTTGTGAGGGTCCCAGGGCCTGGATGTCGCAGGGGTTTGGGCGGCATTCCAGGGTTAGAGGCCTGGGGCTCCTGGCCACCTGCCGTGTGACCTGGGCCTGCCCCTTCTCTCCTTCGGGCCTCGGCCTCATCGACGTTGCAGGGAGATTGGGTGGCTACTCTCCAGTGCTTTCCCTATGTTGTCCCTCCACCACTCCAGAAGGTTCTAGGATGTTTTATAGGACTTACGTGCTGCTTCGGGGCTGGTGGCACCCCCACTGGAGGACAGAAGGCACTGTGGCCTCGTGGCCGTGTGACTCACTCCCGCCCGGCCTTTCCTTTGCCTGCCCTGCCCCGCCATGGCTCTGGCCCCCCACATTCTGGCCCACCCCTCCCCTCAGAGCCTGGGCGCTGGCGTTCCTGCCCCAAGCGCAGACACAGCTCTTGGTGCCCGGCCAGGCCCGTCTGGATGGTGAGCCAGCACCTGCCAGAGGCCCTGTATGGTGGCCTGGGGCCTTCCTGGGGCTGGAGGGGTTCTGGGGTGCTGTGCCACTTGTGTGTGAGGGGCAGACCCTCTCTGAACCCTGAGGCCGGCTGCAGGGCCGCCTTTGAGTCGATCTGCTACATCTGTTTCTCACCCTCCCTTGAAAAACATGGGGTGCAGACAGCCAGCAGAGAGATGCCCCAAGTCGCTTTGCTTCCTTGGGCCTCAGTTTTCTGAGCTGAGAGGTGAGCCTGAGGTCGTGGATGTGTTGTGTGTGCAGGGCCACGCCAGGTGTATGCACGTGTGTGTGTGTGTGCACGTGTGCTGGCAGGGAGAGCTCAGAGAGGAGAGGGACCCTGGTGAGGCCATGGAGGGTGTGCCTGCTGGTGATGCTTCACCTCAGCCCCGGGCTGTTTTGAGCTGAGGGGGTCCTCCTGAGCCCTTTGCTCTTTTGGGACCCCCACCCTGAAGCCCTGCTCCACGCCGGGCTCCCACGGCAGTCCTGGGCACACAGAGTGGGCCAGGCACGCTGTCTGTCCTCCAGGAGCCCCCCAGCCTGGCTGGGGCCCCGGGAGGGGTAGGCTTGCTCAGGGAGGGAGCGCTCTGGGCCTCCCTCCACGCGTGTGCATGGAAGGTTCCTCGTCTTCCGTAGGACCTTCTGGAGCAGGTGGCGGACGCAGAAAGGCAGGAAAGGCTCTGTCGCGGTGGCTCTGTCTGCACATTCCCTCTGCCACGGCCAAGCTGTGTGATCTCGGGCAAGTTACCTGAAGTCTCTGTGCCTCCACCTGGCTTATCTGTAAAATGGGCAGAACTTTCAGCCCTAACTCGAGGAGTTATTGTGAGAAGAGGTTTGGTGGTGTGTACACAGCCCCTGGGATAGAGCCTAGTGCTTGGGAATGCTGTGGAGAGGACAGCGACCGCCGGCCCTGAGCCCCAGCTCACGCGAGGCGCCGCGCACTCGTGTTCCAACTGTGCTTGGGCGCTTCGGGAGCCTGCGTCCTGGTGCCTGCCAGCGTGTTTCACTCCTCCCCCCAGCTCCTTCCCCCCACTCCTGGGGGAAGCCCCCAGGAAAGGCCCTGCTGGAACGCCGCCCGGACACCGCCAGGTCAGGAAGTTGGGGCTTCCTCCTCCTAGAAGCCCATCTCTGTGAAGTCTTTTGGCCCCCGGACACCTCCCTGTCCCCAGTAATTGTGTTTTGATAGGCCCCTTTAGGATCGCACATGGCAGAAGCTCCATCCAAACGAACTTGAGCTAAGGAGGAATTTACTGGCTCTGAAGGGTGAAAAAAAGTCCAGGAGAAGCCCCGCCTCCAGGCCCAGCTGTGTCTCAGCGAGGCCGCCAGGGCCCCGCCTCTCCCAGGCCGGACAGCTTGTGTCCCCGGTGCACCAGCCGCACCCTCAGGTGGGTTCGCTTTGCTCTCAGGTGGCCCGGAGGGGCTGGGGAGGCAGCAGCTGTGTGTGACTGCTTTTCCTCTGCTGGCGTCTGATCGGGCGGAAGGTGGTGGCAGGTGGTCCCATTCTAGCAAGGCGGGGGTCAGGCTGTCCCGGGCCGCGAGTGGGGGCTGGTGGCGGTGACCGCGTGGCCACCACCGAGAAGGCCCTCATGCGTCCTCATTCTCCACTGCAGAGCTTGGCCTCATCCCTCAGGGCTCGGGGCACCTGTCCTCTCGTCCTTACTTTCCAAAATGCCTGAATCGGTCCGCGTTCTCTGGTTACCCGTATCTCCCTTACTGACCGTGGGCTCCTGGAGGGCAGGCTGGGATGGGCTCGCCTGTCTGCCAGGCCAGCACACTGGGGGGGCGGGCCCCAGGAGAGCTTCGGGATCCGAAGCCGCCCCCAGTGTGACCTCGAACGAGCCCTCGGCCTCTCTGAACCTCCGTTCCTCGAGGGGGCCTGCCGGCCGTCTCCGAGCAGGTGATCTTACCCCGTGCGTTAGGGACTGCAGTCCGTCTGGTGCCAGAGTAACGCTGGGTAACAACCACACGGCGGTGATACCTGCTCGTGTCTCACGTGCTGCGGGACTCAGCCGGACCGGGTTTGGCACCCTGCTGACCTTGCCAGGCTGCCTGGTGTCGGCCACCTGAGCATGGCCCCAGCTGGGACAGCGGTGGCTCTGCTCGTCCTCTGGCAGGCTTGCCCAGGCCTGGTCTCGTGGGGAAGGCAGGGGCACGGAAAGAGAGAAGCCCCCGTGCACGAACCTGTGTGAAGTCTCTGACCGCTGCGTGTCTGCTCACATCCCACTGGCTCGGGGAGGCCGTGGGTGAGCACCTCGTGGGGCTGAGGGCCCCGCAGAGCTACCCGGCGGCGGATGGGGCACAGGGCGGATGGCCCTGTGCCACGGGGATGGAGCAGGACGGGAACCCGGGCTTCTGGCGGTGGTTGCATCCCTGCCCCCACCCTCCTGGTGGCCGTGCCCTTGCTGGACCGGAGCCAGGCCTGTCGGACTCAGAAGCCCGATCTTGAGGGGTGACGCGTTCGGGTAGGTAGTGTCTCGTGTTCCCCTTTGCCCCTCCCCTCCCGCAGCCCAAAGCTGGAGGACAGTCAGCTCCAGGGACAGGGAGGGAGGTCCATCTCCTGTGGTCCGGATGGCATTGGGGCTAACTGATGCACTTGACAAGTCCTTAGGGGAGCATTCCTGCCCTTCTGGGCCTCTGTCCTCACCTGTGTGATGCGGATGCACTTGGTGAGTTGTAAAGGGACTTCCGGTTCAGGACTTGGTGTCAGACAGAGAGAGACGGAAGAGTCTGGGAGGCAGGCTTAGTCCCTGCCACTAACTATTTGTCTCTTTCCGGAAGCTTCTACAGGCTCCCTTTAGTGGGGGTGGTGGGTGCAGGGGTGCAGGAGTTGGGTGTGTGATCTCCTTCTGTGACTCTGATGACCTTGCCGTTCACCTGTCAGCTGGCCTGCCGGGCAAGTCCTTGGGAAGAGGGGGCAGGCAGGGGTGGGGGTCCTTCTGGGCCAGGGCCCATCATCTTGCCCCCCTTCCCTGCCCAGGGGGTTATTTCCTGGGGGGCGGGGGTGGTTTATCTGAAACCGGAGCCTGTTATGGTTAATCCTCTGGGCTGAGGGGTGGAGGGGGACGGATAGAATCACGACCTGTCTGCCCTGCGGGAGGCTCCCATGGGGCCAGTCCGCGAGCGTCCTCAGCTGATGTCCTGGGGTATCCCTAGTGGAGCCTGCTTCCTGTCCTCAAGGTGTATGACTGAGACCCAGAACAGCTCCTGGGGTGCTATGGGGGCCTGGGGGTGGGCCATGGGTAGCTTGACCTTGCTGGACCCTTCCAGGCTTAAGCCCAGGAGTCGACGAGTCCCTGATTCTGGGACGTAGGCTCTAGGAACTGTTCCCCAAGCCCCCAGGCCTGCCATGGGTCCCCACAGGGCGTGGCCAGTCAGCAGGTGGGGCCTCCTAGCAGATCCCGGTAGGGTGGGGGGACTGGAAGCCTAGGTGAGTCCAGTCCGGCCCTAGGAAGCTGTGGTCAGTGGCAGCTGGGGAGTGGGCAGTGACCAGGATGGAGAGCGAGAGGCCAGACCTGGGGCCAGGCCAGATTTTGGAAGGGGCAGGCTGGGGGGTATCGGGGCAGGTGCCATGGGAGTGTGCTGGGACAAAAGCCCGAAGGAGAAAGGTGTGCACGTGTGAGGAAGCCAGGTCCACCCCACCTGTCTTCTTCCCTTCCCCACCCCCGCCCTCCCCCCCTCTCTCCCCTCCTCCCCCTCACCCCCTTCACACCTGCCCTCTCCCTCCCTTCTCCACTCTGCAAGTGACCCCCTGTGCCCACAACTATGCTCCCCCGGGGCTGGCTCTGTGGGTCATCAGATGCTCACAGCAATGCCTGTGCCCTTTCCAGCGTGAGAATTCTGTGACCATCCTGGGCCCAGTTGTCACTGAGAGAGGGACAGTCTGGTGGAGGCAGCATGGAATTGCCCCGGGCACCTCTGCCGGGCGGGTGGGGACACCGACTGCCTTGCTCTGGGGAGGCACGAGTGCCCCTGTAAGCAGGCGGGCTAGAGGGCAGAGGAGTGTCTTCTGAGGTTGGGGCTGGAGGTCACAGGCATGCCCTGAGCTCCTGGAGCAGCCCAGCTGCCCACTGTGGCAGGATGGATGAGGTCACCTCCCGGAGACCCTGTTTGGCGCCCACTGTGGGGGCTGTGCCCTCCTCCATGGGCAGCCCCAGGCTCTAGCCTGGCTGGTGGTGGCCTCAGAGGGATTCTCGGGGCACCTCTGTCCTCAAGAAGGGCTCTTTGGAGAGGAAAAAAGAACACATTTCAACACCTCCAGATTCTGAAAATGGATTTCTCCCAGGGAAACAGAGACTCAGAGCATATTCTCTTCCGTGAGAGAGAGCCAGGAAAGCAGCGGGGGAGGGGGCGGGGGAGGGGAGAGAGGTCTGGGGGGGGAGGAGGAGGAGGAGGATTGTGGGAAACAGGGCCAGTCACAGACCTGGATGCAAATCCTGCCGATCACCCCTGGCAGTGTGACCTGGGGACACGACTTCACCTCTCTGGCCTCAGTTTGTCTCTCTGTTCAATGGGGTAACTCTTCCTGCTTCATAACGGGGGCCTCGAGGATAGAAAATGGGTAAAGCAGTTCTTGGTCTTATCCTTTTTCAGGATGAAAAGGCTTCCCGAGTCCAGGATGATAATATATTTCTGAAGGACATCTCAAAGCCCCAGAAGGACCCACAGTGCTGGGTACTTTGGGTCTGACTGTGGAGCCCAAGTCCTTGCCATGTGGCCTTAGGGATCAGCCTTCCCTGGGCTCCAGCTTCCTCTCTGTAAATTGGGATCTCCACCTTGGAGTGTGCTGGGGGGTCGGCAGGGATGTAGTGGTGCACTCCGGGGGCGCCCTGGGTGCTTGGGGTGGGGGCATCTCCAGGCGGAGGGAGGCTCTGTCTGCCCTGGGCATCACCTGGTTTCAGCTCATCCCTCCTTCCCTTGCTGGTCCTCTGGGGCAAGCCCTGCTTGCTGCCGTGTTTGGCTGGCATAACCTTGGGGCTGCCTCCTCCGGGCGGTCTTCCCAGATGCCTGCTCAGATCTCGCGGCTTGCGGGCTTCGGCTGCTCCTCGCCACGGAGTCTCTCTGGGGACCTTGGGGCCGCCTCCTCCTGGGCCCCTGCGCCTCTGACCTTACTTCCTCGTCTCCATCTTCCAGAGTCATGTTTGCAGAGCTGCTCTCTGTTCAGGATACCGCCCTGCCGTGTAACTGCCCACAGCTTCTGAACAACATCAAACCACCTGGCCTGGCCTCCGGGGCGGGGTGGGGGGGGTGGTCCCCTGCTTCCCTTTGCAGCTCTATCGCCTGCCCCTGCCCACACCGACCTGACACCCCACCACGGAAGCATCCTGACTGCACCGAGCGCCAGGCACTTCCCAGCACCTGCCTCCGCACAGGCCCATGAGAAGGTGTGAAGGAGGCCATCAGGGAGACTCAGGGAGGCTCAGGGAGACTGGGCACCTCGCTACGCTGACTCCGCATCTGGACTCGAACCCAGGACTTCTGCCTCCAAGTTCGCGGTGGTCACACTGAACCACTGTTTCTCCACCCGTGCTCCGTCCGCTGGTTCCACCGCCTTCTCCCGGAACTCCTCTCCCTCCCAAACGTGAATTGTTTTCCAAGGCTCGGCCTAGATGTTGCCTCCCCCAGGCAGCCTCCTCAGATTCCTCCTCAGATCTCCTGTCCCCTCCCCCTGCAGTCTCCTGTTGCCTTTTACTCATGACCTTGGTTCACCATGGTCCCGGGAAGGAGGAGAGATTGTGTTCTAGTGGCCGAGATTGCGAGTTGCCCCCCAACATCCATTCTCCTTCCTTCTGGAAGTAAAAGAAACCCTGAATCCGAGCTGGGCATACAGCTGCCCATTCAAGTTCTCAGCCCCCCTGCAGCTGCATGTAGCTATTGGCCAGATCCTTGCCAATGACATGTGAGACGTGACCTGTGGAGCTGCTGGGTCCTGTCTCAAGAGAAAAGAGAGGTGGCTTCTCCTTCCTCCTTCTCCCTGTACCTACTGCTGGATGTCAGCCACAATGGCAGGAGCCACAGCAGCCACACTGACTATGGGATAGAAGCGGGACCACAGAGCGACAAGGTAGAAAGAACCTGGGTCACCAGCACATCGGCCGGCACTGCTGATGCTCAGACTGTGTCATGAGCGAGGGAAAAACCCTGCTATCTTGTTTAACCCAGTGTTTGGGGGCGGGGGTGGCATTTGTTAAAGCAGCCAAAATGTATCCTAATTAGTACCGATCCAGAGAGAGAGCGGTCGGTTAACAGTTTGCAGAATGACTAAGTGATTACTAGCCAGAGGTCAGTGAGCCATAGCCCGGGGACTGTGTTTCTTGGAGCATGAGGTGCTTTGAGGTCACGGAAGGGCGTGTCCATGGACTTGAGCTGCCACGCTGGAGTTGTGGCTCCCTGGGCAAGCTCCGTAAGGGGTCGGTGGCTCAGATGCCTCTTCTGTGACATGTGGGTGACAGTCCACCTCCACAAGGCTCAGATGAGATGATGCACTTCAAGGGCCTTATTTTGAGGGTGCTCATAGAGCTGAAGTGTCTTCTTGTCTGCCCCCCCTCCCCCTTCCTATTCTAGGGGCCTTCCCTTCCTCCTCTCTCTTCCCCCTGCATGGCCCTGCCTTTCCCTGGGGCAGGGGGACCTGGTGGGTTTAATGAGCCCCTGCCCCCTCCCCAAATACGCTCAGCTTCCAACAGTGACCACCATTTCCCCCAGGACTTTTCCTGCACTTGAATTAACAATCTCGGAATCTTTAGAAACGTCTGCAGAACTGTAGCCCATGTGCCCCTCTAGCCCCATCTGCCCCGTAGGAAGCAGTCCTGACTTGACCTTCGGAGGAGGCCCGCCCTCCCGGGAGCCCTCTGCCCACACCGGGCTACCCTGCACCCCACAGGCCATACCTCGTCCCTCAGGGACCTCCAGGTGGGAACAAGGGGTCCCGGCAGCTCTGGCGGGCCCTGCCCCCACCTGTGGAGCCCTGGACTCCAAGCCCCGCCCTCCCCCAGCCTGGGAGGGGAGTGCTGAGCCCCGGGGGTCCCCCCAGGGGTGGTGCTGAGGGAGGGGGTGCTGCGAAAGTGGCTGTGGGGTCTCACTCCCCACCTCAAGCTGGGCAGCCCTGCTCTCCCAGCTTTAGGAACAAGGTGTCCTTTGGACATGACACAGAGGGTTTCGTGGCTGCACAAAACCGGCTGGGGTAGATGGTGCAGTTCGCAGTCCCCCCCTTTTAAACGTTTTTAATTCTGGTAAGATATAACACGAAAGTTACCCTCTTCACCATTAAAAATTTTTTTTAATGTTTATGTATTTTGAGAGAGAGAGAGCGAGCAGGGGAGGGGAAGAGAGAGGAGAGAGAATCCCAAGCAGGCTCCACACTGTCAGTGCGGAGCCTGACACGGGGCTCGAACTCACAAACCACAAGATCACCACCTGAGCTGAAGCCGAGAGTCGGGCGCTTAACCAGCTGAGCCCCCCAGGCACCCCCAACTTCACCATTTTTCAGTAAATTCACACCGTCCTGCACCCATCACCACCATCCATCTCCAGAACGGTTTTCATCTCCCCCCACCTGAAACTCTGTGCCCGCGAAACACTAAGCCTCACCCCCTCCCCCAGCCCCTGCCCCCCACTCACCTTCCACTCTCTGTGTCTATGAATCTGAAGACCCTACGTACCTGGGGCAAGTGGGATCATACGGTGTCTGTCCTTCCGTGACTGGCTTACGTCACTCACGGACCTCAGGGTGCATGCATGTCGCAGCGGGGGTCAGCCCCCTTCACGCTCGCGGGTGAGCGATGCTCCGTGCGCGGACAGACTGCGTTTTCTCTCCTCTCTAGGCTCCTCTGATTGCCCTGCAGGGCTGTGTCCTCCTGTGGGGAGGCCGATGCCCTTCCCCATCCCTAGGGCCCTCAGCCTCTGGGCTCCCCGCGGCTGCAGGCAGGATTCCTGGCATGCCTTCTCTCCAGTGCCCGCATCCGCTTGCTTCCGCAGCCACCTGCTCAGGAAGGTGCAGGGCAGACCACCCAAGGAGGGGTCGCAAGCGGGGGTCAGCACTCAGCTATCTGTCCTTAGGGGACGCATGGCGGGATTAGGGACGATGGGGCTGCCAGGGTGAAATGTACCCTGGTGGGGGTGACAGCCCTGGGGGGTGGCCCAGGAGGGGCAGGGGACACCTGTTGATTGTACATTTCTGAAATCCCATCCTTTTCTGGGGCCTCAGATCAGGGCAGAACCGCCAGTTAAGGTGTCTCCCCTCATCTTGACCCTGGCTGGGTGTGTAGCCAGAACTTGGGTCTTGAGTGGTAGAACCAAAGCGCAGGGGACGGTCACTACCAAGCCCACCGGGAGTGGCCCTCCAGGGGCCGTGCTTTCATTCTTGAGGCTCAGCGCTTTTGGAAACGCCAGGCCTGTCCTTTTCAAGGTCTGGAGGCCACGGACTACTCCTTTACCTTCCAACAAATTCCTCATTTGCTTAGAGAATCCTGGAGATCTAGAAGGCTCCATTGAGGGACACTGGGAGGAGATCTAGGTGGGGGGAAGAGTCGCTGGCCACATCCTGGAAGAAGCAGGTCAGGCAGAAGGGATAGCAGGAGTGAAGGCCACAGGAGCAGGGGGCTCAGGGCATTGGGGGAGGGGAGAGGCTCCTTCAAGCCTGGAAGGAAGGCAGGCCTTGGGGGACTCGGGGATATTGATTTCCTATTGCTGCCATAACAGCAAATTACCACAAGTGTAGTGGCTTGAAACAACACAAATTTATCAGCTCTGGAGGTCAGAAGTCCATACAGATGGAAGCTTCAGGGGAGAATCTGTTTCCTTGCCTTTTCTAGCTTCTAGAGGCTTCACGACCCCTTCTACATTTAAAGGCCCCTCATGATGACCCTGGACCCATGCAGATAATCCACGAACGTCTCCCTAACTTAATCACCTCTGCAAAATCCCTTCTGCCGGGGAGAGAACGTGTCCACGGGTTCCAGAAGACAGACCAACTTTGGGGGCCGGTATTCTCCCAACCACAGGGTCTAGCCTTGTCCGGAGGGCGATAGGGAGCCGCTGAAGGTGTTAAAACAGAGGAAGGGGCCCTGGTCAGATGTGGGTTTGAGCAGCATCCCTCGTGGCAGCTCATGGGATCCGACGGCTTTTGCAGATGTCCCTCCGTGGTGGGTAGGGGTCCACCCCCTTCACAGCTGAAACCCCAGCCCCCTTGCAGCGCCTGGCACATGCCAGGGGCTCGATAAATGCACACAGAACGAAGCCACCGCATGGATTCGGCGAGAGGCGACTGGAGTGGGGAGGGGCAGGAGGGGGAAGGGCTGCCAGGGAGGAGGCAGGGGCGGGGCATGAGGTTGTGCTGAGACTCAGGAATGCTCTGCAACGGAGCAGAGGAATGGAAAGGTGTCCCACACGCTTCCCCGATTTCTGCCCACCCCCCACCCCCGACCCCCCAACCCCTGCCAGATGCATCACACTGAAAAAAAAATCACGATTAGCATGCCAGCCCAGCTCAGCACTCCCCCCGCGTCCTTACCTGCCCCAGCGCTGGTCTCCAGCTAAGCCCTAAGCCAAGGGAGGCCTCTGATTGGGTGAGGGTGGGCACCTGACCCGAGGGCTGGGCAGCCATAGGTTGGATCTGTGCCCGGGGGGCTGGCCCTCAGCGCTCTGTCCAATAGGGCATCGGACGGAGCTAAGCCAATCAGACAGCTCTAGAAGATCGGGAGCAGGGACAGGTGTGTCCGCAGTGGGAAGGTTGCGTGTGGAGCGGAGCCCAGAGGCGGTGAGCGCTGGAGCCCAGGGCTCGGTGCCCTCACAGGACTGCTGGTTTCTGCCCTCTGTACGTGGGGCGCCTGCGGCCCAGCCTCCCTGGGCCAGGAGTTTCCCAACACAAAGCGTCTCCTGAGATTCCTTTCCCCCCTCTTCCCCATTTCTCCTCCAGGAAAACCGAGGCTCCTCCTTGCCTGCGCTGTAGCGTGGTCTAAAGCACGAGGCTCTGGTCCCAGTGCTGTGAGCCCCTGGGAGCGGGGCCTGGCCCCACACTGCCGTGAGAACTGTCGGCGATCCAGGGTCCTCGGAGAGGATTGGGGGGCAGGGATGGGCGGGAGGCCCCCCAGAGGCCCCACCAGGGGTCTGCTTGAATCCGTTGGCCGCGGGAGGTCCAGCTGGCATCCGGAAGCCTTGCCCGGCAATTTTCCTAGAGTCAGTAGTAGAGAGCGTGGACAGGACAGGCCTGGGTGGGGCGGTGGGGTGCCACGAGGAGAGCTGGGGCCCAGGCTTGGCAAGGAAGTGTCCTCCCTTCATACCCAGCTGTGGAGTTTGCCCCCGGACGGACCGGCTTGTGGCCCCACAGGCCCTGCCGGCTGAGGAGGCAGAGACATTGAGATCTTCTCTTCCCACTCAGGCGATAATGTAGCACCTTTGTCCCGGCCTCACCCTGGGGCCCCTCCCCCCTCACTCCGTCCTTCCTCGGTCTCCCAGTGCTGGCACTCACTGCCCCGAGCCTCCCAGTCCTGCCCCTGCCCTACCCCCTCTAGGAGCGGAGAGCCCAGTGCCACCCTGGCCTCCTTCTCCTGACCCTGTCCTCTGGTGGCTGCTTCTCTGCCCGCCCGCTGTCTGCATGCAGAGGTCACAGGTCAACAGAGCCCCTCCTTTGTTTATTAGCGACATCCGGGGAGACTTCTCTTCTGCCAGGTGGGGGCTGGGTCCTGGGACACACAGATAACACAGGCTTTACCCTCGGGGGACCCCTGCCTCTGCAGCACAGTTCCCCACCATGAGGAACTGCTTCGGTGGGGCCACAGGGAGGGGGTGGGCCAGGCTGCTGGGCTCCGGAGCCTCTGCCCCAGTCTTGCTCATCCAGACCGCTGTGCTCTGAGGTGTTTTACTCATTGTACCTCAAGGGAGCAGTGTGGGCAAGCGCAAGGCCCCTGGAGCCTTGAGGTAGGAACCAATTTAGTCCCCACCCCAGGGCCTTGGCACCTGCTATTCTCTCTACCTTGGACAACTTTCCTTAGCTGCGTGGCTCCTCGCGTGAGTGAGGATGCAGGGTTGGCTGCCATGAAAAGATACAAGATAACAGTAGCTGAGACATAGGAGGAGTTACTCCTTTGTCAAGAAATAGGAGTCCGCAGAATCTCACAACGTGATTTAGGTCATATCCTTGTACCATCGGTTTTATCATTTGCTTAATGTTTTTATTGAAATCAACTTTTAAAGCTTTAATGCTTATGATCTAAGCAATAGGCTCTGGAACTCAGGGTTTGATATGCTAGTTGTGTACTTATTTTCCCAATACATTTGGACCCAAATAACTGTGGAAATAGAAGCATTTTGGGGGATACTCTTTAAAATCACTTGTTAGCTCCCTTTGAGAAACTCTGAACCACCTATTTGGAGAAACTGAGGCTCTGTGAGGGCAAGTGATGTGCTGAGCTTCTGAGAGTCAGCTGACAGTGTCCAGGCCACCTGCTCTCCAGGTAGCTGTGTCACTGCCTCTGGGGATGAGCATTTCAGGGGCAGAGTGAATTGCTGCGAAATGCATCCGATACCCCTGTTCTCCTGCCTCGAGCCTGCACCGGCCAGTCCGTCCCGCACCCTGAGGCTCTGTGGAGCCCGTTTGTGGCAACTGTGGCCTTGGGGTGCTGCTGGGTCTGGTGTTTGCAGCCGGTCGGGTCTGGACCCCCAACCGCTCTACTTCTGCCTTTGTCCCCAGCCTTGGGGCCCGGCAACCCACAAGGCCAGGCCTGGAGGAGGCGCTCAGGGGTGGAGGATTGGAAGGCCAGTGGAAGAAAAAGCATTTGGTGTGGAGACGCAGGCCAGTCGACTAGGGTGTGTGAGGAAGGGAAGGCGAGATCCCACTGGGGGGTTGGGGAGGGCTTCCTGGAGGAGTCGGCCTTGCAGCACAATCTCGGTGTTATTTGCTGTGCTGGGCGCTTGAGCCGCATCACGTTATTTGTCCTTTATGGGGCCCTGTGGGGAGGGATGTTGGCATGTCTGGGTAACCGGGGAGGGCACTGCTCAGTGATGCTAAGGTCACGGGACAGCATGAAGGTCACAAAGCCAGCACGCGACCCTGCCTTGTCCCACACCACCTGTATCGGTTACCTGTGTCACAAAGTGCCCCCAGACTTAGTGGCTTAAAACAGTAGCCTTCATGATCTCAGTTTCTGTGGGTCAGGACTTGGGATGTCACTTAACTGGGTCTCCTGCTCAGGGTCTGTCCCGGGCTGCAGCTGAGGTATCGTTCAGGGTGGTGTCGGTCTCGAGATCCAGCTGGGGAAGGATCAACTTCCAAGTTCTGTCAGGTGGCAGTTGGCAGGGTTCATTGCCGGCAGAGGGCAGGGCCTGCCCTGGGTTCCTGGGCACATGGGCTCCTCCAACATGGCGGCTTCCTTGGAGCGAACCAGTCTACAGCGTCCATCGAGACTGGAGTCCCAGCCTTCCGTAGTCTGTTCGTGGGAACGCCAGCTCATCACTTGTTGGAAGTGAGTCCCAGGGTCCAGCTAGAATCAAGGGGAGGGGATTCCACAGAGGGGAACACTGGGGTGGGGCCATCCTGGAAAGCCGCCCCCCCCACCCCATGGGGCAAACGGAAGTGGTTGTCCTGGCTCCTGCCCTTTAATGCTGGGCTGTGGCTGGGCTGCGACTTGGGGGGTGGGGAGGTGCGCTGTGAGGGGATGGTGACAGGCAGACAGTAGGAAAAGGCTCTGGGGAGCAGCTGCTAAGGGGTTCTGGAATCTCACAGCCCTGCAGCTGCCCGTCTCCTTGGAGGTGCCCCACCTCCGGGGCCCCAGCTGCCTCCTCCCTTGGCCCACCCTGACCACTTGGCCAGCCTTGCCCCTCCAAACCTATCTGGGGATGGGCTTGGTTGGGGGACCAGGAAGCCCCCCCCCCACCCCTCACCGCTCCCAAATGCTTCTTTTCAGGACAATGGGGAAGAATTATGAGGAACTGACCATTTGTTCTTCACATGTTTTGCAATTTTCCTGGAAATGTGAGGGATTCCAGAGGGACCCGGGGCTGCTGGGCTGACCTCTGCCTGGTCTGCTCCTGTGGCCTTTCCAGGAACTGACAGTTGGTGGCTGGCCGGGTCCCCAGAGTTGCCGGGCAGCTAAGGTTACGGAGTCGTTGGCAGGAGAGGAGGGGAGAGGTGGGGTGGGAAGGAGATGGGCAAGGTACCACCTGCCCAGTTCTGGGGGTGGATCCGCACAGGGTTTTCAGACCCGCTGGGCCTTCCTGGGGCTCCTGCACCCCCGGGGCCCCCCTTCCATCCAGGCTGCTCTGTTCTCCCGGTCACCGAGTGGCAGACACGCTGCACAAGGACAGGGCCCTCTCTGGGAGACGGGTGGCCTGGGAGGTGGCCCAGCACTGGCACAGAACCGACCTATTGCTGGGTGACCTTGGGAGACGTTAGCGTCTCTGGGCCTCTGCTCTCTGGTCTTTAAAAAAGGAATGGGGGTGCTCCTGGTGGGGCTCAGTCGGTTAAGCATCCGACTTCGGCTCAGGTCATGATCTTGGGGTTTGTGAGTTCGAGCCCCACGTCGGGCTCTGTGCTGACAGCTCAGCCTGGAGCCTGGTTCAGATTCTGTGTCTCCCTCTCTCTCTGCCCCTCCTCCACTCATGCTCTGTCTCTCTCTGTCTCTCAAAAATAAATAAGTGTTAAAAAAAAATTAAAAAAAAAAAGGAATGGGAACATTTGTCTTGCACTGCCCACCCGGCAGATGCTCCCCTGCAGCCTATCTTCAGCGACCGTCACCCCTCGGGGGTCCTGCAGGGTTAAGTAAGATCACCAAGAGAGAATCTGTTGTACAGGATCCTGCTTGGAGTGAGCGTCCCCCTTCCCAACGGGAACACCACTGGGGCTGAGAAAGAAAAAGCAGGTCTGGAGCCCTTCCCCCTGCTCAGGTGGCCTGGACGGGGGCTGGGGCTGGGAGGCATGGGGAGGGGCTTAGGTGTCCCCAGGCCACCCCTTACCCGCTGGGGGGTGAGGGCTGGCTGTCCTCAGGGCTGGCTGGATCAGGCCCTGCGCCCGCATCTGCCCCTCTGCCCTCCCCTCTTCTGTCTACACTCTGCTTGATCATACCTGCCTGCTCAGTCCTCAGGCCCCTCCGGTCTGCCTCCCTCCCTGGAACCACCTTACGGGAGACCGTCTCCCCGGGACCCTGCGGGGCGCCTGTCTGCCTGGGACTCGTCGGCAGCCGCTGCCCCTGGTTGCTCCTTCTCTTCCTTTGGGCCGCGGGTTGCTGCCCCTTGTCCTTGCCCCCGTCCCCGCTGTGCTGCTGCCCCTGGGTCCTGTCTGGGGCCCCCCATCTCATGTCCCCTCCTGTCCCAGTCACCACGCAGCACTGCCCTCTCCGCGCCTCTGTGTCCCACCTGCAGCGTCCCCGAGGCTACCCCAGGCAGCGCCCCCCCCCCCCCCCCCCGCCACAGCTGCTCTAATGGACCTTCTCTCTCGGTGCCACCTCCTTGGCCAGAAGTGACACATGGGCTGCTTCCCAGTCAGGGTCCACGGCGGAGCCTGCCAGCCTTCCCCCTGACGGCCACTGTCCTGGAGTGCTGGCTGTCCCCGAAGCCCACACTTCCCGGCTCCCCTCCCAGCTACGTGTGGCCATGTGACCATGTCTGGCCAGTGCCATCTGTGCGATTCACTCCTTCAGGGTTGTGCCCGGTGGCCAGGCACCGGCCACGCCCCCGGGAAGTCACAGCGGAAGGAGAGGCAGCCAGGCCCCAAGGGCCTCGTGGAGCGGGGCTCCTGTTTTAGCTTCTGAGTGAGGGGTGAGCTTTTATTTGTTGAAACCACTGTCATTTTGGGGTCTGTCACACACAGTCTCACCTGTGACGTGCCTGCATGGGTGTCCCTGTCCCAGCCCTGGTACGTCTCCCACATGGCAGAAAGGTGGAC
The DNA here is from genome assembly GCF_046562875.1 of Panthera onca. Classification (NCBI taxonomy): domain Eukaryota; kingdom Metazoa; phylum Chordata; class Mammalia; order Carnivora; family Felidae; genus Panthera; species Panthera onca. Next base: position 142,772,890 of record NC_138344.1, on the reverse strand, counting down.
CTGACCTCCCACTGCCAGAGTCTCCCTGCACCCTGGATGGGGTCCCCGTCACTTCACTTAGTCCACCTGTGCCTTTAGGGTTGGGCCCTGCTCCTTGCTGGCCACCTCTCTGTGCCCTCATTTCCCTGCGGGCCTCTACCATAGCACTTAGTCATTCGACAAACCTTTGCTGAGCACCTAATACGTGCCAGGCCCTGTGCTGGGTGTTGAGGGGCACAGGGGTGAACAAGACTGCTCTTGGCACTCTGGACAGTGATTGTCTCTTTCTGGATGTGTCTGCCTATGGGCTGGGGCACCCTGGACGCCCTCTGTACCCTCTGTACCCATTGCCTAGACGACCTCTGTACCCATTGCCCGCAAGAGGGGGTGGGGCGTCCTTGTTGAATGACTGACCGAGAGATAAATACCTGAGTTATAAGGGAGCTGAGGGGTCTTCAGATCTGGCTCTGAGCTGGGGTTTGAGCGGCCACTGTGTTCCTGACTCAAGGCACGGTTGCACCCCCCTTGAGATAGGGCAGCCCTCCTCCTCTCTCTCCAGCTACAGGGGGTCTCCAGCCCCCTTCCCTGTGGGCCTGGGCCCCTCTGGGCCCCAGGGAGAAGGGGCTGCTTCCTCAGGGTCAGGGCTGAGTCCCTGCCACCCCAGGAAGGAGGTGCCCACACGACTGGTGCGTCAGCCCGGCCTGGCCGTGTGACCAGGAGCGCCGGGTGCCGGCCGCGGGGATGGTGTGGGCACAGATGAATAATTCTTTTGTGAAATTATTGCCTGCTAAACTATGAGTTGAGCTGGTTGCTCCAAGCCCCTGAGGGGGTCAAAATCTGCCTCCCCAAACCTGCCACTTTGGCATATTGATTATTTTGAATTAAAGTTCCTTAAGACACAGCTGGGGCAGGAAGGATGCTCTGATCTCCTCCGTGTCCCTGAAAGCAGGAAATAAATCCCTCCCGCCCTGTGAAAGGAGCCCCCCCTGCACCAGGCGGCAGATCTCCTGTAACCAGAGATGGGGAACTGGGGGTCGAGCAGGCGGTACAAACAACCCTTGTTTCTTTTCACTATTTAGCTACCAAACCCCTTGGTTTGGTCAATTCATCACAGATTTCTTATACCTTTTTCTAAAAGGTATAAAACCTGCTTCCTTTGGTCACTTCTTTGAGCCTCGTTTCTTTGGGGTTCCTGTGCACACGAAATTGAATTTTTTTTCCTCCTGTTAGTCTGTTTTGTGTTAATTAATTATTAGACCAGCCAAAGAACCTGGAAGGGAGACGTTTTCCTCCTCGAGGCCCTGCAGCCAGTTGGAGGGAAGGGGGCGGGGCAAGGCTGGACCACGTCCACTGGCTCGACAGGTACAGGATCTGCCCTTCTGTAGGGGGGCCCAGACCCCAGGCTGGAGTCAGAGCCTGAGTCCTGAGCCTGGGGACAGCCCCCCCAACGGACGGCCCAGTGACCCTGCCGGGGGAGCAGTTGCCGTGCTCCAGGCCGCGAGGGAGAGGTGAAGACACCACCCCACCTCTGAGGGCTTCTCTGTTTAGTGGGGTGACAAATACATCCGTACTTCTGCAGTGACATGCAGTGTGTGTTCCGAGCATCGCAGAGGCTTGAAGGAGGGTGGCACACAGGCTCTGGGATCGGAGGGGAAAGGTTGCCGGGGGAGCCAGGAAAAGACCTTGGAGAGGAGGGGCCTTGAGGGATGGATAGGAGTTTGCTGTGTGGGAAAGTGGAAGGAGGGTTTTCCAGGCAGAGGGAAGGGTACGGCGTAGGTAGGGAGTCGCAGTGTGATGGCTGTCGTTGGAGTGGAGAGCGGAGGGCACGAAGGCGGGCCTGGTCCTGCGCGCTCCGCCCTGGCCCCCACCCCCTCCCGGCCCAGGCAGGTGGAGATTCTGGAGCACTGTTCCTGGACAGGGTCTCTGCGGGGGGTGGGGGGGGGGGTCGAGGGGCCAGATCCGGAGAGTAGGAAGGGCAGCAGCAGGGGGCGGGGCCGAGGAGGAGCTGTCGCCGAGGGTGACTCTGGGGTTTCTGATGTGGCTGATGGTGGGGCCGCTGTCAGGAGAGGGACTCGTGGAAAGGACCCCCGCGGGCCACGGGTTTGGCGCGTCCCTCCTTGGGGAGGGTGGCCTGTGCCGTGGCCTGTGCGAGGGCTGCCCACCTGGGCTCCGGGACCCCCGCGGGGGCTCCTGGGCTGTCCTCAGCCCCAGAGCTGCTGAGCGCCGGGGCCCTGGCCAAGCCCCGGTGGGTTTAGTCGCCATCGGGAGTCTGTGGCTCCTGCCTCGCCAACCAAACTCGGACCTTCTGGTGTTGACGATTGGCAGAGTGTAACTTCCTGTTTTTAAGAGAAAAGGATTAGAAACGCTTATTAAAAAGCTCTTTGAAGGCTTCAAAAGACTTCCTGAGCATCAAGTGACTCTTACAAAAGAGCCGTTTAATGGTTTAAGCAACAAGAATGGGAAACATACCGGCTGGACCTCCTTGAAAGCTCACCAATTCTCACCAAGCTAGGAGGGGCTTGGTGGCCACGTGCGGAGGGGACCGAGGGGATGTGGGCAGCGGGCGGACAGGCTGTCGAAGGAGTGCCCGGGGCGGCCCCTTTGCGCGTCTGACCTCCCTCCCCAAGCTCTCTCCTGACTCCAGCACCTGAACCCCTCCGGGCCTCCTGGACGCCCCAAAGTGCCCCCACGCTGCTCCTGGGCTGACACCCCTTCCCGGCCCCAGCTGCTCTCTGCCGGCCTCAAACCTGGCTGCCCTGCTCCCTGTGTCCAGACTGTCCGCCTCCAGGTGGCCTAGCCTCCGCCTGTGAGTCCCTTCTGTATGTCCCTTGTCCCCAGACTCCAGGCCACGCTGTCGCTTGGCCGTGGCAGTGGCCTCCTCACTGACCTCTAGCCGCCCTCCCTGCTGTCGGTTCATTCCCTGCCTTCTCCTGCTGCCTTGGGGTCCCCGTGCAGGACACAGAAGAGACACGGACCCTGCCCTTCTCTTGCTGCCCCTGCACACGAGGTGCCCTCTGGTTTGGCCACTGAGAAGGTACGGAAGGGGCCGGTGCCTTTCCACCTCACCGGGCCCCGGGGCAGCCCTGGGAAGGAAGCCAGAGGCCCGACTGCATCCTCCGCCCAGGCTCCCCGGTGTTTTAGAAGTGACCCTGCCCGGTGAGCCGGAGGCCCCCAAACTCTGTCGCGTTCGGCCCCCCGGGGCCGGCCAGGTGCCCCTCACTCTGCTCTGGGGCCCGCTGACCTCACGTGTCCTCCCGGGATAACCCCCGGGTGCCACTATGTGCTCCTGGGTTTCGCTCCAAACAGGATACGTTGTTACTTAGGCAGCTATTAAACACTTCAGTGGCTCCCAGAAAATGCCAAGGAATTCTTGGAATAAAAATAACAATGAATAAAGTTGCCTGGAAATGAGGCTATGGGGCTGGATTTCATTATGCCCCATTTAGCAGAGAAAGTTTATTACAGTGGAGGCGAGGTGATGTTTCCATTTCCTTCAGTAAAAAAGATGTGTTTCACCCCCCCTTCCCCCCCCCGCCCCCCGCCCAAGACCAGGGGTTGGGGGTGGCAGCGGGGCGGGGAGGGGTGCAGCCACAGAGTCATGAGCTTGGCCGAGCTGAGGTCATTCCCGCAGGGTCGCGTTCCCCGCGTAGGGCCGGGACCTAGTCCCCTGCGGGCCCCGCTAGAGCATCCTGACAAGGGGTGTCAGTGCGGACGACGCAGAGGTGGCGAGCGCTGTGACACCTCGGTCACCCCTTGCTAAGTGGAGCCTGGGATTCCACTGTTCCCCGTCTGCTGTCCCCTCCGTTTTCCTGTCCTGCCCGCCTGACCCTGCTCATTCCCTCCCAGGTACAACTCACTCTCTGCATCCCTGCAGCCATGCCTGGGCCTCCTGCCGGGTCTCCCCTTCAGTCACCACCTAGGGTCTTTGTCACATATAATCAGACCCTGATGCTTCCCTGCTCAATACTCTTCTGTAGCTCCCTACTGCCCTCGGGACAAAGAGGGAGCTCCTTGCCCTGGCACGTGAGCCGTGTATTAGTTTCCCATGGCAGCTGTGATGCCTAATTTCTTGTCTTAAGTTTATTTCGAGAGAGAGAGAGAGAAAGCAAGCGGGGGAGGGGCAGAGAGCGAGGAAGAGAGACTCCTCAGCAGGCGCCTCACCGTCAGCGCAGAGCCTGACGCGAGGGTCAAACTCACGAACTGTGAAATCATGACCTGAGCCGAAGCCAAGTCAGAGGCTTAACCGACTGAGCCCCCCAGGTGCCCCTGTGTTGCCTAAGTTTATGTGTCGACTGAGCCTTGGGGTGCCCAGATGTTTGGTCAAACATCGTTTTGGGTGTTTCTGAGGGTGCCTGGATGAGATTAACGTTTAAACTGGTCGAGTGAGTAACGCAGAGTGCCCTCCCTGCTGAGGGTGGGCCTCATCCAGCCAGTCACAGGCCTGCGTAGAACAAAAGCCGGCCTCCCCCAGGTAGGAGAGAATTCTTCCTGCCTGCCTGCCTTTGAACTGGGACATTACCTTTTTCCTGCCTTTGGACTCAAACTGGCACATCAGTTTTTCCTGGGCCTTGACTCTACCGGCTGCTGGACGGGAGCTACACCCTCAGCTCGCCCGGGCCTCCGGCCTTTGGAGGACAGTGCTGTGGTCTGAATGTGTGTCCCCGAAATTCAAATGCTGAAACCTAACCCCCAAGGTGACGCTGTTAGGAGGTGGGGACTTTGGTGCCCTCAAAAGACATGCCTCAGAGAGCTCCCTCATCCCTTCTACCACGCGAGGACCCGGAAAGAAGTCCCCACCTGCCCGTGCCGGCTCTCTGCTCTCAGCTTTCCAGTCTCCAGAGCTGTGAGAAGGCCGTTCCTGTGTTTATGAGCCCTCGGCCTGTGCTGTTCTGTCACAGCAGCCCCAAAAGACTGCGGGGGCTGTAGCTAAACCGGCTCGCGCTCCCACTGCAGACCTCGGGGCTGGCCTGCCTCGAAGTCCCAGGCTTATCTCTCTCCCCGCCGGCTCCCGCTGGCCCCGCTTTTCCAAAAATCCCCAACCACACAGCTGTCGTACCCAGTCACCACGAACATGGCTTTAAGACAACCAAATGTCCTCTCTTACGCTTGTGGAGACCCGAGATCTGATCACCTTGTGGTCGGCGCTCTGCTCCCCACGGAGGCTCCAGAGGGGGACCTGTCCCCCTACCTCGTGAAGTTTCTGGTGGCACCAGGACCTTGGCTTGAGGCCGCTTCTCTCCAGTCTCTGCCTCTGCCTTCACATCGGTTTCTCCTTCATAAGTCTGACCTCCCTGTGCCCCCTTACAGGGACCCTTGTGATGGCACTGGGGCCCCACCCGAATGATCCAGGGTCAGCTCATCTCAAGACTGTTGACTGAATTTTGTCCGCAAGCACTTGGCCTATGGGAGGGAGCGCTCCCAGGTTCCAGGGATCAGTGCCCAGCTTCTAGGGGGCCACGATTCCTGTCCCCCAGGCTTTCCCAGCCCGGCCTCAGTGGACCTCCCCGGGCCCTGCACACTGGGGTTGGAACAGGTGAATGAACCAGGACCGGAGGTGCGTTCCATCTTCCGAGTGGCCTGCGTGCACCCCTCTGGCGTCTGTGTGAGGTGAGGAAAGCAGGGGCCTGTGTGGCCCGTTCGCTCGGATGCCAGCACCAAGGGCCACGTCTCGGCAGCCCGTGGTTTTGCTGGAGGAGTTCACAGAAGACTTGAGCCTCCTCACCTTTTCTCTTCATTTCCCCAAACTTCCTGTGGTGTTACAACGTGCATGGGACTTAATAATCGGAAGAAAGTTAATTGTTCAAGTTCTCTACTGACTGCCGCCCTGGGGGAGCCAGGCCCTGCCTGTGACCAGCCTCTACTGACCCCCTACTGAATGTTGCCAGAAGCATCCCGGCTGGTTTAGCTCCTAAGGCCGGGCCGTGGTAGGACTTCACAAATTGTGCTCGGGCTTGGAGCATGTCTTAAAACCCCCGATGCCCGCCCCACTCCGGGGTCTCTGTTCTAGACTCGTCACCGGAACCCAGTGCTGAGACTGGGCGGGGTTGTGGGAGCTCGTTTGTGTCTGGGCCCTCGGCCACCCGTTGCCCACACCTTTTCTAGGGCAAAGCTTGGCTGCCCATCACCAGCAGGGGCCTGGGTGGCTGAGAGCACGGGCTTTGGAATCAGAAAGCTGAGTTCAGATCCCAGTGCTTCCACTCTGCAGCTCTGTGGCCTTGGATGCATTATCGGGCCTCGGTTTCCCCAGCTGTAACAGGGGGATGCCAGTGGGGGTGCCCTCCGTGGTGAGGTTTGAATGGGTCATGCATGCAAAGCACGTAGCACAGCTCGGCATGTAAGCAGGACCCAATCAACGTTAGCTTCCGTTCTCTCTTAGCCTCTCCATGCCTCACCTATAAAATGGGTACGGCAGTGCCACTGTGGGGTGACTGGGTAATGGCGAGGCGCAAGTAGAGGGCTTAGAACAGGGTCTGGCCCGAGTGCCACAGGTGTGAGGGCGATTGTCGTAGACGGGGTGTTACTACTGTGGGAAACAGGGAGAAAGGAGGAGGAGTCTCTGGGAGGATGTGACGTTTCCTCTTTATTGTGCATGGATATGGTCGGGGTTCTTGGGCTGGGGCAGGGCAGGATCAGCCTGCCACTGAAGGTGGTTGTGGGACCGCTCGCTGTTCGTGGATCCCGCCTGTGTTCTCCTGACCCTGGCGCTGGGGCCCCCTGTCCACCCAGAGAGCAGGCCTGGGTGCAGCAGGAAAGGGCACGTAGTCTCGAGCCGGCAGCAAGTGAGGAGGGCCGGGGAAGGAAGTTGGGCTGGGGGCGAGGGTTGGCCTTTCCCAGACTTAGGAAGGGGCTGAGGTCCTTGATTTTGACAACGAGCAAGTGGGGGGGGAGGGTGGATGGGTAAGTAGACAGGTGGATGGATAGCGGGACCGATCGGTCCTGGTCCGACGGCGGGCAGGTCGGCGGCTGGCTGGCTGGGTGAGTGCACCGTGTGGGGATGGTGGGTGGTGGTGAATCGACGGGAAGATGAATGTGTAGACGACCGGTTGCATCGTCAGGTGGCCAGAGGGACTAATGGTTGGGCCGCCGGCTGGATCCGTGGACGGGCTGAGAGACACATGAACAGGTTGGTCGATACAGTTGGATACGTCCCTGGAATGGACGCTTACGGGCTGGCTTTCCGGGTCAATGAGTGGATGGACCGAGGTATGTCGGGATGGGCGGGCAGGTGGAAGACGGTGGATGAACGGGTGGAGAGACGTCGGGAGGGGCCTCTTAGCTTCTCGCGTTGGCCGTGGAGTTGCTAGCCGTCAAGTAAGGGGGAATCCAAAAGGAATAGAGGCGTGCTGGGTGCAGGCGGCCCTTCCCAGGTCCCAGCATGACCTCTGGGCCTCTCTAGGCCATGGGGCCTGCTCTAGGACAATGGGGGGCCGGGGCCAGGGCAAGGACAAGCCCCGCTTTCATTCCCTGTTAGCCTGTAGAGCTGGGGCCCGTTTCCCGTGGGCGGTCAGTTGAGCACCTGGCCGTCTGGGTGAGTTCTGCCTGCCTTTCTTAAAACTCCTTGTTCGCTCTGTTCTGCGTGTCTGGTGGGCCTGGGAGTTCAGAGGTGGGGCTGGCTTTTGGGATCGATGGGAGGGGCTGCAGAAGTGCCTATCACTGGGATCAAGGGCAGGATCGCCTGGAGGAAGAGAGCACAGCTGCTGCCCCAGGCTGGCCCAGGAGCTTGGAAAACCCAGAGGGGCCCGAGCCAGGGTCTGGATGGGTAGGGGTGGGGGTGGGGGGCGGCGGCTGGAGAGCTGGCTCTGTTCCCTCCTGCTCCGGGAGTTGGGAGAGTGGCTCCCCTCCCCTGAACCTGGGCTGCTTACCCTGACCTTCACAGGCTGGGTGGGGAGGCCCTCCTGCCCCCCACAGGAGCCAGGGTGGGGTGGGAACCTCAGATGGGAAACGGAAGCTACTCTTCCCTGCCCCGAGCGAGGGCCTTCTGCGCTCACCCCCTGCTCTGACCTGGTTGACTCGGCGTGCGACTGCCCTGGCCATTCCTGGCGGGCACCTGGGGGCTTCTGGGGCAGATGGGGAGCCACAGTAAGACAGAGGGGGGGCTGGTGCGGGCTGAAATGAGGCTGCCAGACACGGGCTCCCGTCCAGGCTCTGCATGGAGACCAGGCTCCTGCTAATGAGCTCCCACCCACCCACACCCTCCCCTCCTCCCACACACAGGCTCACGTGCATGCTGCCGGTGCACCCCCATATCGCCCGGTACCCCCAGATCCACCCTCTGCAGACAGCCCCCCCCCCCCCCAGCAGCCCACCCCCTGGGCCCCCGCAACTCCTACTCTGTATCCGCCCACGCTGCCTGGAGACACAGTCGCATTGTCTCCTCCCTGTAGGCACCTGTCACCCCTGTGGTCATAATTACCCACATGGTGAGCACATCCACTGCTTCCACAAAAATGCGCCCCCACCCATACACCCTCCCCCCCGTTTCCCAGCCCCCGTATGTGGACTGGGAAGAGCCGGGGCTGGGGGTTCCGTGGGCCTTGGTGGATCACCTGCCCCGACACCCACCTGTGCCACCCCCAACATGAGCACAACGGACCTACATTGGGAAGCACGAAATAGAGCTCGGAGAGGCACGTCTGAGTCCTGCAGGCCTTGGGGTGTGGCGCCCCATTTTTTGCCACGCGGGGTCTCGGTCTCCCCGGCTATAATAGGCTGCTGGTGTCCAGGGAGCCCAGGGGTCCCCGCCACACGGCCCTACATCCTCCTCTGGCCGAGGCTGACCTGGCTCTTCCTCTCCCACCCCAGGCCACCTGCTTGGGCCCCCCACCCCCGCCCTTCACCCTACTCCACCCCCAGCCCTTGCCTGCCTCTCCCACCGGGTTCCACCTCAGCGCCCACATCCCTGTGGGTGACCCATCACCACCTGGGTCCCTCATCCTTGCCCCTGTGGATCGGCACCCCCCCCCCAAGTCCTTCCCTGCCCTGCCGTGGTGCACACGGACTCCATCAATACCCAGCTGGCTCTGCCTCGGGGAGCTGTCTCCCAACTACTCCCCAGCCATGTTCCCCCAGAGTCCTCAGCTTGCTCACTCGGCCCCCCCTGGCCAGACCCGGACCCCGAGCCCAAGGCCCCCCACGCGTGAGCAAGACGCTCCTCCGACGCGCGGACTGTCCCTGCGTCCCCAGCGTCTGTGCAAGGGGCAGCCCCCCTTCCCACCTGCCTGGGCCCTCCCCAGCCTTGGGATCAGGCCCAGCTGCTCTTGCCCTCGACGTCCACCCTGTCAGTTATGTCGCCTTCTGCCCCTTCTACCGCATCCCCGCTCTCCTGGCCCCTCGCTCCCTGGCACCCCCTCCCTCGGCCGCGTCCTCAGCTCTCCTAAGGCCTTCCCTCTTCTGCATCCTGTCTCTCTTGCGTCCTGTCTGTCCGGCATCCTCTCTCTCCTGCACTGCAGGGTCCATGGCTCCGCTTGGGGCTCTTACTGAACAGAAGCAAACCTGCCTTAATGCTTGGCCTCCTCTAGCCTCTCTTCCAGCTCTTCCTCTTTGTTTGCTTTTTCAACGTTTTGTTTATTTTTGAGAGAGAGAGAGAGACAGAGCGTGAGTGGGGGAGGGGCAGAGAGAGGGGGAGACACAGAATCGGAAGCGGGCTCCAGGCTCCGAGCCGTCAGCACAGAGCCCGATGTGGGGCTCGAACCCACGAACCGTGAGATCGTGACCTGAGCCAAAGTCAGACGCTTGACCGACAGAGCCCCCCAGGCGCCCCCAGCTCCTCCTCTTTGTAGAGCCGTCCGTGGAAGAACGTGTGCATTGCCCTCAGATCCCCACTCAGGGCTCCGGGGCACAGCAGGCTGCCGATCCCTTTCTTCTCTGCGGCTGCCTCCTTAGGTAGGCTGTGCTCTTGGGCACGCTTTCTGCTTGCTGTGTGTCCCAGGGTGTGAATCTGGGCGGGCCACACGGAGGAGGCCCACTGGCTTCCCCCCGGGCTCGCCCCTGGAATGGACCACCAGGCAGTGGAGTGTAGGAGAGCCAGGCGGTGTATTGGGTTTTGGGTTTTCTCCCCGCGAGATGGCTGTGGGGGCCTGCGCCCCTGCACAAAGGCCCTCCTCACCCCCCTCTACCCTCCAGCTCCAGGCTCTAGTAACTGAGTCCCCCCCCCCTTGCTCCTCTAGGGGCCACGCCTCACCCTTCCAGGGCCATCTTGCCCACAGCTAAGTTCAACAGATGCTGACCATTGCTGTCCGCCCCCTGGACCCAGCTGCCCTTGGACACCTGTGCCGGGGCGTCTCCGGGAAACAGGCCCCCAAACACCTGCTGACCCGCTCGTCCCACCTCGGACGGAAGCACCATCCACCTGCAAACGAGGCGTCTCTGTGGCCACCACTTCCTCTGTTGCCAGCTCCCGCTGCCCGCACCCCCGTTTCTGCCCCCATTGCCACAGTCCAGGCCCCTGCCCTCCCCCTTCTACAGTGGTTCCCCTCCCAACCCACCCCTCCCCTGCAGCTCCAGGCTGAAGCCACTCCCAGCTGCTTTCTCTTCTGGCCAAGTTCAAGGGTGGCTTTGACCCTGAGACCTTTCACATGCGGTTTCCCGCCCTCTTGGCTTGCTGGGTCCACTGCCTAGCGCCTCCATGTAGGGGACACATCCACAGCAGCAGCGTGACCGTTGTCCCTCAGGTGCCGCCTGGGTCCGGATGCAGGAGTGGGGGGACCAGGTGGTGCAGCCCGGACAGAGCGCTTGCCCCATTGCTCGTGTTGGGACCAGGACTCCGGTGTGTGGTCTGGAAGGCCTGCCTGTGCCGGTGATCGAGGAGGTCCCCCCTCTCATGCTGGAATTGGCCCTGGGGCTCCTGTCAGGGGACGTGGGTGCCCTCCTCCCTCCCCGACACCATCCAGCGAGGGAGGCCTGCAGGATGAGCCCAGGCCTTCCCCGGTCGGGCCTGGCTCACCCAGCCTGACCCCTGCCGGGCCGTCAGCTGTGGGACCACTCCAGGTCCTAGTAGGCTCCCCTGGTGGCCGCGTGTGCCCGCAGGGTGGGCGTGAACTGGAGTCTTGATTCTAGACGCTGCTCCAGAACGAAGGTGGCTGCTGTTCTCCAGCCCCTCACCGCGGGGTAGCGGGTTGTTGTTTTCACGCCTTGCTCGAGAGAGCAGGCGACACGGAGGGACACCAGGGCACACGGGCGAGGGCTCAGGTCCAGATCTCTGGTGACCGTGGGGCCCGGGCTCTGCCCAGCAGCGCCCACCCTGAGCCTGTCGTGGGGGCCGCCCGTGGCCCGAGATAACCCCCCTCAGCCTCCCGGCAGGAGCGCCGCGGTGGGGGGAGCGGAGCTCGTTGGCTCGGCGATGTGGAGTGTTTGTCATGTTCTGCGATGTGGCTGTGGACGCCTGCCATCATTTATCATCATAATTAAGTGCGGTTTGGCAGGGGGATGGGTGGGGGAGCTGACAGTCCCACTCACCGCGCCTGTCAGCGGCGGTGAGCCCCAGCAGCCCAGGTGGAGAGGGCCGGGTGACGTCCCATCTGCCACCGTGGGCCGCCGACGCCTGGTCCGAGTGGACCCTGCGACCTGTCACCCCCTCTCCTGCCCACCCTTCCCGGCTGAGCTGAAGTCGCCCCTCTGCTAGGAGGCCTGGGACTGGCTTGCAGCCCCAGGGCCGTCGGCTTCCCGCGGGTGACCTGGCCGGGCTGGATGCTGGCCGCTTCCCTCCTTGGGGTGCGTGGGAACGAGCGCAGGAGCAGCTGGGTGCGGGGCTCTACCCCTGCCTCCTGGCTGGGCTGGCATCGCTGTGCGGGGCTCCAGCTGACGTCTGCGGGTGGTGGCTGGGAAGACGGACAAGGTGAGGCAGGGGAGGCAGCCTCAGGGACCCCGTGCCTGCCCAGCCTCTGCCCACCTCTCGGGGCTCCATTCACACGTCAGACCCTCCTGAGCACCCAGGGCCCTGCCTGCAAGGCCCCCTTCGTTGTTTTAATTAAATTTTGTTAATGTTTATTTATTTTTGACAGAGAGAGAGAGAGAGAGAGAGAGAGAGAGCGTGCGCATGAGCGGGGGAGGGGCAGAGAGAGAGGGAGACACAGAATCCGAAGCAGGTTCCAGGCTCCAAGCTGTCGGCGCAGAGCCCGATGTGGGGCTCGAACCCATGAGCTGTGAGATCATGACCTGAGCCGAAGTCAGACACTCAACCGACTGAGCCCCCCAGGCGCCCCTGCGAGGCCCCCTTCTTAAAGAGTGTCCTCCTTATTGCCATTTAATTGTATGTAGAACTGTCTTTCGAGTGTCTGTCTTTTCCAGCAGGGGGGTAGCTCCGGAGGGCATGGACGGTGCCCGCCCTGCACCGCGGCACAGGATGCCCGATGAACCAGCGAACGGATGAATGATGTGTGCTTTGTGAGGTGAGTGGGCGCCTTTGCTCGTGGCGGGCTCGCTTGCCTGGGCTCTGTCCCCGGCGCGGGGCCTGGAGGCAGGGCCCCAGCTTTACACACGCAGACAAATGCGACACGTACGTTTGCTGAGTGACTAAAGGACCGTGTGTAACCAGCAGAGGCACCGCAGGGAACCTGGCCTCAAATGGGAGGCAAAGTTGGAAGGGGGGCTTTTTGGAGGTGGTGGGCTCCGAGTCGGGACTCAAGGAGCTGTCACGAGACAAACTCAGAAATAGGGATCATCGCAGAGACCGCCGCCGGGCAAACCCTTCCGACCCTGACCGGGCCTGACCCCTGGCCCGGGTCAGGCCGGGTCAGGGAGCCGTCGTTCTGGAGGTGGAGGCCGTCAAGGACACAAGGCCTTCTGATGCTTCCTCATCAGCGGGGTCGGAGGCCTTCCTGCAGAAAGGCAAGAACTGTCAGATAGTAGCATGAGGCTCGCACCTTAGGGCTTGCTCCCGGGTCCACCTTCTCCTTAACCAGGGAGAGTAAAGAGTTTTATCTCACTTGTCAATTGTGGTCCAAATGGTTGCCTCGTGTCCTGTGTTGACAAGGTTTCTGATGTTCAATACGGACTCGGTGGGAAAGATCGATGGGTAATTGATGAGTGATGTCTGCCACGAGTGCAGAAATCGCAGGCTGGGGCACGTGTGCAGCGGATTTGGCCTTCCTGCTCTGGACGGTGCATCACGGACCATCAGAAAGGAAAGGCTCTTGGACCTCATGGAAGTGGAGATTCGGGGAAGAGCAGGGCCTTTGCAAGCCAACGGCAGAACCAGGCTTGAGCCCCAGCCGGTCAGCAATTTCCCCAATCCATGCGGCCTCTCTTTCCTGCTGGCCGGGGGGCTGCCCCAGTCCGGAGATGGACCCGGAGGCTGGGTCACCGCGTGTGGGGGGTGGCGGATGGTTCAGGTTGCCTGAAGCGGGTGGGGCCGTGGAGGCAGCGGTGAAGGCTCTGGTGGGGGGTGATTCCTACCGACCCCCGCTTCTAGCGGTGTGAAATGCAGTCAATCAGGTTGTTTTAGGGTTGAGGGAGAACCTTCATTCTGCAAATATTTGTTGAGCATTTATTAAAGAGGTGGGTTTGGTGCTAGCGGGCAAAACGGACACAGTCCTGCCCCCACGTTGCTTACTGTTCTGCTGGGGAGACAAACTTTGCTCAAATAGCCGCCCTTGAAAAAGTAGAATCAAACACGTAGGTGGGCTCTGTAGGGACCACGTCAAGGTCTTGCCCCACAGTGAACATCAAAACATGGCGGCCACAGTGACTGTGTTATTCCTGGGGGTGGTTGTGCAAAGCCAAAGTCTGGGCTGAGGACAAGGGTGCTGGGATGCACCTGCCTGGAGGGGTGCCTTCCTTTGTCCCATGGAAGCACCATGCAGGCTCTGTGGCCTGGCTTCCTTGGTGGCCTTAGAAAAATGCTCTGTCTCCTAAGCCTAAGTATGTCCTTTTTTTTTTTCTTTTAAAATTTTTTAATGTTTATTTATTTCTGAGAGAGAGAGAGAGAGGGAGAGAGAGAGAGAGCAGGGGAGGGGCAGAGAGAGAGGGAGACACAGAATCCGAAGCAGGCTCCGGGCTCCGAGCTGTCGGCACAGAGCCTGACGTGGGGCCCGACCCCGCAAACCATGAGACCATGACCTGAGCCAAAGTCAGATGCTTACCTGACTCAGCCCTCCAGGCGCCCCTAAGTATTTCTTTCTGTAAAACGCGTGGGCCTTGTTCCAGCCCCTGGCAGGGAGGACGCCCTTCTTCCCAGCTGTGCCTCCAAGGTGAGCCCTTCTCGTTGACACAAGTATCCCGGGATCTCTCCGGGCTCAGGGTGCTGGGACGCCACCCCGGCCTCTGCTGTCCATGTCGTCACCCGTCACACGCCAGGCACACGGGCCTGTCGCCGGTCCTGGCTTCACCTTACTGTGCCGTCCACCTGAAAGGCAAGCCCCGCCCCTTGACCTTGCCGTCCTTGAGGCCCTGCTTGAATGCCACGACCTCCAGGAAGCCAGGCTTTCCCTCCGGAGCCTGGCGGTGGCCTGGGGACAGACGTGAGGAACTTGCAGTTTGGAGGCCCCGCCCGTGTGGCCGCTGCCCACGCGTGGACGGGTGTTCAGGCCCCACTCGGGGTGGACTGAGTCCAGGGCACCTGGCCTCCTTCCCCGGAGGCTCAGAGTGGAGCTCGGATGTTTAGACCACGTTGCAGGGGCTGTGGCTGGCAGGATGCCGGCCGCGGTGGGTGCCTGAGGCTGCATTCTGGGTCCCCTGCACCCAACGGGGAGCTCGCCTGGAACGGGTGCGTCCCGTTGGGAGCTGGGGGAGCCCCCCACACCAGAACCCGGCCTCCTCCTTTACTTCCTCTCCCGAGTCCTCTCCGTGGAGGGCTGCGGGCGTCGGGCACGCGGGGGTGGGGAGGGAGGCTGTGGCGGAGCGGGGCCCGCGGGCAGCCCACGTGAGTCGAGGGTGCCACGCCGTCCCGGCTACCTCCCTCCCCCCGGGGGAACCCGTGCTTCCTCGCCGGGCACTCGCCTTGTGCTCCCCTCAGTGCTCCCAGCCCGGCACGCCGTCGGTGGGCAGCAAACACCGCGAGAGCCACTTTCGATCCCACAACCACGGTCGAGACCCCCGAGAGCCGGTGGGGCAGCGGGGCGGCGGGGCGGGAACCGCCAGGGCTCTCGGAGCCGGACCGCCTGGGGACGAGGTGTAGACAGGAAAGTGGATTCACGGATCCGGGAAATGGGGCTGGCTTGGCAACACAGTCCGTGCGGCTCAGGGGGTGGCAAGGACGTCCTGCGGCAGGGGGCGGGGGTGGCTGTCGGAGTGGGGCATGATGCAGGGGTGTAGGGGGCAGGGAGACGTGGGTCCCTTTCTCAGGAACACGGTGACCGGCTCTCTTCCTCCCCCTTTGCAGCGGCGAGCTGGGGCCCCACCCCCGCTCATTTCTGCAGGTTCCTTACCCACGGCTCTGGGCCCTGGGACCCAATGCTCAGGCGAGAGCTGCCCCCAACCCATCCGCAACACGTCCAACCCCCTCCCCACTCCTGATTCTAGCACCCTCCCCACAAAGGCTCACTTTGCAAACCGTGAGGTACCATGACTGTTTGGGTTGCGTCTCTCCCTGTCCCAGAGCAGGGCACGGACGTCCAGGGCGAGGGGTCTAGGTTCCCGGCCTTTGAGGCCAGGCGGGCACCCGGGAAGATGCCCCGAGCCGTGGCTCTGCAGGGCTTGGCATGAGCAGACGGTTCCCCAGGGCCGTTGTTTTGCAATCCTTCTTGGCCACCGACCCCCGTTTCTCTGGCAATTACAGGTTTTCTCTGCTGTGATTTGGAGGATGTTTTTTTCCCTTCTAAACAACCACTCTGGAAAAAGGGACTCTAACTTTGAACGAGCTGGCTTCCACTGTTCCACTTCTCTGCACAAACAGCACCCTCTCCCCACCGTGTCCCCCAGCTGCCCCATCCAACGGTCACCATGAAGCAGGGTCGTGGGCAGGGGCGGGGGGCAGTGACTGCCGGCCTCCGGGATGGAGTCTCAGCTTTTGGGGCCACACTGTCCAGTGACTTCAGAGTCCTCCCTGCCTGCGTGCAGGCTCGCGAGGGACGCTTCCTGAGCCCCTGCTGTGCTGGGCTCCCCTCAGTCTCAGTCTGTTCTCTCACCGGCCCCCTCCGGGAGGTCTTCAAGGAGGAGACGGTTGGCAAATGGCAGGACTGGGCTTCGAAGCTGAGTCTATGCACCCCCCAAACCTGCCTTTCTGCCGCTGAGCACTTGGAGAAGAGCCCCGCTGGTGATTGTCGTGATGCCCCCCAAGGGCACACGGTTCCTCATGGTTTCAGGTCCTTCAGAGCCATGTCACCTCGGTGCCGTCTCAGACTTCCCGTCTGTCACCTCGAGGACTCAGGCTCAGAGAGGTCAGGAAACTTGCCTGAAGTCACACAGCTACAAGCGGTAGGGCGGGGACTGGACACCAGGGCCGCGTGAACGCTGGCGAAGGAGGCCAAAAGAACTCAGTTTTCGTGCGTGCCTGTGGGCTGGGGTCCGGGGGTGACCTTTGTGGACACGAAGGTCCCGGCTCTAGGGACGAGCTCTTCCACCACCTATACTCGCCCCACCGTGGTGGGTGACGGAACACCCGAGGGGTCCTTGGGGGTCAACTCTGGTTTCAGTGAAGGGGAAACTGAGTCCATGGTTGAACAGGACCTCGGAGGTGGAGACAGGGCTGGGGCTGTGATCTCCTGGGCCCGCCCAGCTCTGCACCCCAGTGACCTCAGGGCAGGGCAGGACGGCACCTGGCCGGGGGCAGAGACCTTCCCCTTGGCATCTCGGGTGCTACTCAAGGCCAGCTGAAGACCACAGGTGGCACAGGAGAGTTGGTCCGTGTTACCCTGTGGGGGACGCTGAACCGACATCTCCCCTCTATGACTCTGCTGTCACCTCTGTAGCTTCTGGGAAGAAGGAGTCATGGAGAGGCCGGCTGCACACAGGTGCTCCAGGTAGTGCTCCCGGGCTCCGCGTGCATCTGGAGCCTGGAAACTTCCAGGCCGTGCCTGGGGAGCATCTCGTCCTGAGCCCCGTCTATCCCTGTGGGACTGGCCCCTGCTTCCGCACGGCTCCATTCCCTGCGTGGTCCTCCCGGGGAGGGGGGGGAAGGCGGCCTCTCCCCAGCCCAGCCCCAGTCGCTACCCCTCTCTTTCCTGCATCTATCCACTCGTCTGTGCTCCCAGAGCCCGCCCAGTGCTGGCGGATGCTTCTTGAACAAAGGAACAGACCCTCTAAGATAGACGTCCCTGTGCAGAAAGTATACCAGCATCCACATTTTTTGCCAACAGTGACATGGCCTGGGGTTCGTTTACACACAGAAAACTGGATTACTTGTAATTGAAAAAAGCAACACCCTTCACTTTGCCAGGCACGGCCATGGCCTCAGAGGGTGCTTATGGAAGGCCACATTTGAAGTGCTTTTACAAGCCGGCCCCTGTGTGCCAAGATTTCCGGAGCGAGGAGCTGGGCTTATGACCTCCTGGAGCCCCTCCCAGCCAGCCGCAGGCTCCTGGCTCCGCTTACCAGGCAGTCCCTGAGATGTACTCAGACTCTGAGTGGTGACAGGGTCCCAGCCAAAGTCCAAGCCCCAGATAATGTCAGGGAGGCCCAGGAATGTGGATGCGTCCGCCTTTAACCAGGTAGAGCTGGGCAAGCGAGCCCTGGCCCCCGGTCCCCGCCGTCAGGCAGCCTCTCAGGCCAGCTCTGGGGGTCACCCAGCCGTGCTTCCTACGGGCAGGTCACGCCCTCCAACCCCCCCCCCCCCGACAGGACCCGCTTTGTGCAAGGCCCAGCCCTGAGCCCATCTGAGGTCCCTGATGCAACCAGAGGCCTCGAACTGTCCCCGAGGACCCTCTGCTCCCTCTGCCTGCCTCTTTGCTGGAAGTTCAGGGGTGACACCAGGGGAGGCCGAGGAGGCCAGCTTAGCCGTCCCGCCTTCTGTTCTAACCCTCGGAGTAAACAGGAACATTAAATCACTACTTGGGGGTCAGGAAACTGGAAATAATCAAAACATAGTGTCCTGTCCTCGGCCTGGGCGCTGGGCCGTCTGTCACCGACCCAGCCCTGCCGCCTGGGGCTTTCCCGGCCTCGCCTCCGCCCGAGTCACTGCTCCCACCATCTGCTTCGTGGGCTCCGGTGCCCACAGTGGGCCACACCCCAGGACACAATGAGTGAGACACCGGAGAGCTGGCAGCCACCCCACCCCCACACACGGGCACCACCCGGCCAGGGACGTCGCCACGGGACTGGACCCCCATCAGCCCTTGGACCCCAGGGAACGGGGGCGGGCACGAGGGGAGGGCCTCAGGAGGTGGCGAGGGTCCTGGGAGCTCATGCCCGCCACCCTGTCTCTGCTTCAAGGGCGGGCCCCACCTGCCTGCTTGTCACCAGAGGCCAGAGGCCAGTTAGGTGGCCTGGAGCAGAAGGGGGTGGGGGAGGTGGGGGTCTTCCGTCCCATCCCAGGGCACTCGGGCCACAAGCGCCCTTTCCGACTGACCTTCCTCCCCAGCGGGCACTGCAGGAGCCCGTAGGTGTCCCAAGGAGCCCTCAATGGCCACTTTCTGAGGGGGAGACTGAGGCTCAGCCCCTAGCTCCCGGCCCCTTCCCATAGCCCAGGGAAGTTTTCAAAGGCTGGTTCTGCTCGCCAGGTGAATGAAGGAGGGGTGAGAAACCCTCCTGGGCTGGGAGGCACGAGGCCCAGGCTCTGAGCTCGCTGTGCTACCGTGAGCACATCTGCGCCTTCTCTGGGCCTCCCCCTTCCCACCTCCAGATGGCCTCTAAGGGAAATCCCAGTTGGATCCACTCTTCAGTGGCAGGAGAAGGAGTTCGAGGAACGCCCTCAAAGGACGAATTGCAAAGCCCCAGACTGCGAGCTTGTAGCCACCGCCCCCCCAGCGCTCCCTCCCCCCCCCAGCACTCCCCTGCCCCTCCGGTCCCTGCTGCCTGACCCAGGCCTGCAGCCTGGGTGCTCTGTGGCCCTGGCCCTGCCCCGTGCCTCGACTGTGAGCTGAGGCTGCCGGCAGGCTGAGGCCTGAGAGAGGAGCCCCAGCGCCCGGATGGGGAGCAAACAGGGGCGGCCAGGACGCCAGGGAGGAGGGAGCCCCTGGTGGCTCTGGGGAGGCCCGGGCCCGCCTGGTGGAGCTGCCGGTCTGGCGGGGTGACCGGCGAGGACACAGACCCCGGCGGCCCTGGGCCTCGGCCTCATGGGACAGGGGGACCGGTCTGGCTCTTGGCAGAGATGGCCTTTGGGCTGGGCCTCCCGGGGTGAGAAGGGAGACAGAGCAGCCAGGTGTGGCCCTGGCCTTCTGAGTGTGCGTGCACCACGTGGCTTCCTCGAAGCCGGTCTGTGACGTAGGTGTGATGGTGCCCGTCCTCCTGATGGGGAGACTGAGGCCCGCAGAGCCGGAGAGCTTGTCCAGACTGCAGCGACGGAGGGTGTGGCCTCGTCCTGGTGGCTCTGAAGACCGGCTCCTTCCTTGTCATCGTTTTGTGTCCTGCGGCCAAGGGCTGGGCTGGGTTCTCCTTCTCCTTCCGACCTCTGACCTCCCACGGCGGTAGGTGGACAACCCTGGGGTCCCAGCTCTGCTACCCACGGGGCAGCGGTGTTTTCTGGCTTGGTGCTCCCTCTGCCCTCCTGCCTCCCCTCTTAGGGGTCAGGGAAGGGCCTGAGGCCTGGAGCCCCAGCCCCCTTGGGGTGGGGGATTAAGACTGATCCACTGTTCAAGCCGGGACTGGGCTGGGGCCGGGGAGAAGGATGGGTTCCCCTTGGGGAAGGATTGAGATCTTAGTCCCGTGGTAGGAGTGAGGCTGGCCGGGCCGGGCTGGGTGCTGAAGTGGGTGAGCGGGAGGGAGAGGAGCACTGAAAAGGCATGCTGGGGGGCCTGAGGCAGGAACTGAGGGGGCAGAGAGACGGAGAGCAAGCAGGGAAGGGGCAGAGAGAGAGGGAGACACAGAATCGGAAGCAGGCCGAGGGGACGGGATTCTTGAAAGGAGACAGGTGTGCTGGGCTGTTGGGAGGGAGCCCGCTGCCCGCTGCCCACTCCCACTCTGGCCTCCCATGTGGCCCAGGCCTGACGTCCACCCCCAGAGCCTGTACTGCTTTGCAGGAGGGAGCGGTTCAGCCCACAAGTTCCAGAAGATTGACGCCCACCTTTCCACCCCAAGAGCAGGCCTCCACGCTGGCTCCTTGCCCTGCGGATGGGACACTGGAGTTCCTGGTCTCTTCCCTCAGCGGTAACCCTCCATGGGCTCCTCCTCCCCAACCCCCGCTGCTGACCCTCCTCACCCCTCCTGGTGTCCTGGGATCCCTGCCCACCGAAAGAAACAACGCGCGCTCGATCCCTGGCCAGCATCCGTCTGGGGACTCCTCAGTAAGCCCGTGGGTCATTGGCAAATGGTGGGGGGTAAGCTTAGAAAGAGCCAAGGCTGGGTCCGGCAGTCTTGGGGGATACATGAAGGAGCTTGAGCATTTCCTAGAGGGGTCAGGAGTCATGGAAAGGTTTGGATTTTAAAAGATCACTCTGCTTGTTCCGTGGGGCCAGGACAAGGCAAGTGCGGGAAGCTGGTGTGGAGCAGGGAGGGATGGGTGGGAGGCGGGTGGTGAGGCGGGGTGCAGGGCTGGGGGGAGGCGGGGTGGCAGAGAGAGGAGTCCAGGGTTCAGCCCGGTGATTGGATGTCTCACGGCTGTAGCAAACTGCCCTCCCGGGCTCCCCCTGAGGAGCCAGGTCTGTGCAGCCAGATGCAGGGGGTGCTTCCTGGAGGCTTCTGGGAAAGGTTTTGTCCTCCCTGATGAGAGCAGGTATGTGAAGAGGGTTGTCCTCCCTGTACCTCCTCCTGCTTCTGGCCTCTGAGCATCATTTGAAAGGTTGGAGCCACGGCAGCCTTTTTGCAACAATGGGGTCACCGTGAAGAGAAATCATCAGGGGCCGGCCTGGGCTGCAACCGCTGACCCCAGGCCCCTCGGTACGCCAGCAAGACGAGCCTCTCTTCGGCCAAGTCACCATTTGCTGTGGCTTCTATTGTTTGTAGCCAGAGGCATTCCCGCCCAGTACAGGATTCCGTGCCAAGAGCGCGGTTGGAAAGGATTTTCCAGCACTCAACCAGCAGAGTCCGCTGGGACAGGAGGAGGCAGGGGATGTGGTGGAAATGCTGGTTCTCAGGCCCCGAGGGGCCTCCAGGTGGACGTGCCCACGTGGCAGCATAGAGCCCAGCAGAGCAGCCCCTGGAGACCGCTGCAGGTAGTGGCTAAGGCCTTGGGAGGGTGGCATTGCTCGGGGAGGGTGGAGACAGGGGGACCAGCAGGTGCACACAGAGCTCTGGGCAAGACCCGCCCTCGTGGGGCAGGTGGAAGAGAGGAGTTGCCCCCAGCGACAGGGAAGCTCAATAACAATGACAATAACGCCCGCACTGTTTATGGAGCAGTTACTATGTGTGAGTGGCCGGGTCGCAGACCCGTCTCGTTGACTCAGTCCTCACAGCCACCTGGTGAGCCAGGTCCTATTACTGTGCCTGTTTTACAGGTGGAAACACCGAGGCTCTGACAGAGGGCCGCGGGGACTCAGAGCACGAAGA
The DNA here is from genome assembly GCF_046562875.1 of Panthera onca. Classification (NCBI taxonomy): domain Eukaryota; kingdom Metazoa; phylum Chordata; class Mammalia; order Carnivora; family Felidae; genus Panthera; species Panthera onca. Next base: position 142,751,398 of record NC_138344.1, on the reverse strand, counting down.
GAAGTCCTGGGCGGCACCAGGAGGGCATCGGGGAGGAGGCGGTGTCCCCGGAGTGGGCACTGGGCCGGGAGGGAAGTGAGTCACCGCAGGCAGCGGGAACAGCACGGGCAGGGGAAAGGATGGGATCTGGCTGACTTCAGGATGCATGGGGCAGGGGGCGTGGAAATCGGGTGGGAGGGACGTGCGGGGCCTCGGATGCCAACCCGCGGAGTTTGGAGTTTATTGGGCAAGCCTGGAGGGAGGGCGGCGCCACCGGGGGCAGCTCATCCTGCGGGCGGTGAGAGCTGAGGAGGCGGCTGCCCAGGAGGGGCTGGTGCAGCCACACCCCCTTTCCAGATGGCTCTCCAGGCAGGCGAGGCAGACCACAGTCGGAGCCCTTGGCCCGTGGCCACGGAAAACAACTTGTCCTCATTGCCATTGAGTAACTGCACTTGGGCCCTGTGGTCCGAGCCATTTCAGGACAGCGGGCTGCCGGCGGCCCAGGCCGGGTGGCCTGGGACCCCCTGCCTTACCCGCCCGGGCCAAGCCCCCATGTCTGTGAGCCTGAGCCTGGTTCTGGGAGGAGGCTCAAGGGCCGGCGGGGCCCGGGAGCCCAGGGCATCTAGCTGGCTGGGAGAAGGTGGGAGCGGGGCTTCCCAGGCTCAGCACTGGGGAAAAAGGGGCCCCGGGGAGGGACGGGCCAACTCTGATCCGTGGCCGGCGTCAGGCCTGAGGTGGGACCCCTTCTTCCGCGGCGGGTGGGATGGGAGCACGAAAGAGGTCGGGGAGGGAGGCGGGCTGGCCAGTGGGGCTCGAGCCCCGCCCCGGCCTCCAGGCTGAGACCTTGGGCCGGTCCTCTCCCACCGGTCCCTCAACTGTAAAATGGGCATGACGAACCCCGTCCCACGAGGATGTTGTAAGAATCAGACAAGAGGCTCCCGCAAAGTCCTGGGCCTGCGGATTTCGCAAACAATTAAAATTTCAAAAATCGACTTCGGTTCCTGTCATAGGGTGCCAACTTCAGATCTGCCAAGTAAGAACGTTGAAAACAAAAACAAAACACCAGCTACTGTCTACTGTTAGCATCAGTTTGCAAAAGAAGCCGTATGTATGTGGACCCAGTAAGGGCTGGAGGTGAGGAGAGGGTAGCCACCCCCATCAGCAAAAGCAGGCAGCTGGGTCGAGAGCGCTGGGCCGCCTCCTCATTTCTTCCCTTGGCCTCTGACCCGACGTGAAAGGCCCGAGCGGGGGGTGGGTGGTCCGCGGGTGGGGCGGGCACCAGCCCTCACTCCTCACTGGGAGCTGCCGCCTCAGAGCTGGGGAACTTACCGCCCTTCAGAGGGGGGTTCTCGAAGGGGCTCCTTGCCCCATGTGATGAGTGCCAGTTGCCACCCCAGACTTGCGTCCTCTCCGGGCCTGTCCGATGCACCCGGCAAACGGGATGCTGTCTGGAAGAAGACACGGGGCACCTATTGATGCTTTAGCTCTCGGGGGCCCTGGTGACCCTCCAGGGACGGGACGCTGAGGCTCAGAGAGCGGAAGGCCCCTGCTCAGGACCGCTGGGGCTCTGGGTGATGCAGCTGGGGTCCCCGTACCGCCTGCCGGGTGGGGTTCCTGAGGCGGACAGAGGAAACTCAGGGTTTAGAGTCTTTTCCCAGAGCCAAAGCCGCGGACAGAGAGAGGGCAGTGGGCCTTTGCTCCATTTCAAGGTCATGGGCTCCCGGGGCTCCCGGAGGAAGGGGCTCCGGTATCCCAGCACGGAGATGCAGGGAGGGAACCTGGACCCCAGCCAGACCTGGCCCCGCCCTGGGTGCTGAGGACCCCCGGCTGCTTCTGCCACGAGCCCCGCCCCCGAGGGCTCCCACTCTGGTGGGAGACACGGACCCCAGACCCACAGGGCCCCTGAACTGTTCTCAGGTGGGTGGGCGGCCTGCATCGGCTCCCTTCGTGGGTGGGTGGGCCAGACGCCCAGAGGGGAGGGTCTCGCACGGCAGGCGTTGGGGGGAGGCGGTGGCCAGCTCGCCCCTCGCTCCCCACAAACCTGTTCCGGCTGCCGGCTGCCAGCAAGGGCTGAGGATGCACCGCCGGGACGTACGGGGCAGGCCAGAGGCCACCGGGGCAGAGGGGACCCCGCTCTTGACCCGAGCGGGATGCGGTGCGCCCCCCCTGCTTTTCCAGACATGAGCTGTCCACGGCATTCATCCACTCGCTGGGTTGGTCCCTTGTCCCCCAGAGAGGATGCGGGGGAGCTCACTGTCGCCACAACCGACTCGTAGTTCAGTCGCTCGACACCACCCAGGTCTCTCCTCGCTCGCGTAGGAGGCCACGCGGGTGTGCGGGGCCCGGGGCTGGGGACACTCTGACGGGTCTGGAACGGGCTCGGGACCACCTGTGGGAGGGAGGCAGGACGCTGAGCCGTAATCAAGTCTCAGCCAGGCCTCCGCCAGCGCAACAGGGAGCTGAGAGCGGCGGGCCTCCTCCTCTCACACTGACCGGTCACGGGGCGGGACCCGCCGAGGCCTCACGGCCCACACGTCCCCACGGCCGAGGGCCGAAGGCCTCCGGGTGGAGACATCCCGTCCCGCAGGGGTGTCTGGGCAGCGCACGGCGGCCTCCCCCGCACGCGGGCCTGTGCTGCTCAGCTCTGCCCCGCACGGAGCCTCTGGGAACCCTTCTGCAGGACTCTGGCGGGGCCGCCCTCCCTAACAGACGCTCGGAGGAGGTGGACCCTGGCCCGACCTCAGGCTGCACGCGGAACTCGTCCCCTGCTCTGTTCTAGACCCCTCCCCCCGAACTAGCGCTCGGCGGGGTCCCCTGCGGGCTCTCCGGACTGTCAGCCCTGAAATGCCTGGGGTCCTGGTCTCCGCGTCCCTTCCAGGCCGCTCTTGCCGCATCACCGTCACAACCGGGCAGGTGTGTCCCGAGAGGTGGCGGCCCGGGCCGCCTGCGCGCCGTGCCGACCTCGCCACCTCCTCCTGACCAGGCGGGTCAGCCAGCCCCGCCGGGACAGTGACGCCTCTGCTTCCTGGCCGCTCCTTTGGCCCAAGAAGCCAAAGTGTGGCATCCGCTGTAGCTTCCGGTTCAGTGACACCCTTACCGTGTCCCCCGGTGGCCGCTCTAACAGGGCCCCGAATCGCAGGGGCGGGAGGCCCAGATTCCCCAAATCTGTCACCGGGAGTGACAGTCGACGTGGCCGCTCCAGCTCCTGCCTCTTTGTTCTCGGACGCGTATGTTCCACCCGGTGGGGACATAAATCGCTGTGAAGGTCACTGGCAGAGAGCGTGCGCCACGGCCCGAGGGCAGCGCCCCATCCTTGCAAGTACCGCCTTGAGCACGGGCTTCAACCCGCCCGTACGATTTCTCCATTCCTGTCAAAATTCATCGTCGCCTCTTCCGGGATGGAAAAAGCCCAGGGTGGTTTACCTGCTTCTGAGGGGCTGATAGGTTCCCCCCCGGGAATGGCTCCACCTTACGGACTCACCGGTGCCCCCTCCCGCTGGCAGGCTGGACATTCCACAGTGGCACTGGCTGGACCGGCCTTGGAAAGTGGGGACCCACGCTGCGGGGCTCCCTCGCGGACGTGATACTCCCGTGACGGATGCGGCAGGCCCGGGAGTTTCCAAAGGGCTTGTATCTCACCCCCCCGGAGAGAAGGCCTCATTCATGCAGTTGATTTGCAGGGTATTTCAAATTTTTTTTTTTTTTTTACCGTGTATTTATTTTTGAGAGACAGAGAGAGACGGAGCGTGAGCGGGGGAGGAGCAGAGAGCGAGGGAGACACAGAATCAGAAGCCAGCTCTGGGCTCCGAGCTGTCGGCACAGAGCCCGACGCGGGGCTGGAACCCACGAGCCACGAGGTCATGACCTGAACCGAAGTCGGACGCTTAACCGACGGAGCCCCCCAGGCGCCCCTGATTTGCGTGGTGCCGCTGTGACAGTGGCCCAACATCGTGTTCTGGGGGGTGTGCAGCCAGTAAGTGATATGACAGACTCGAGGCCAGAAGGAGACAGAGAAGGGAGAGCACGGGCCGTGGTGCAGGACTAACTGTGTATTATTGTTCATCGCAAGTCAGGACAATCCGTGTCAGATCCTCTCTTCTTCCCGGGATGAGAACGCGATGGCCCCTACCAAGAACCCGAGGCCGCGTCCATCTGGGCTGACAAAGACCATATTTGGCACAGAGGTTGTGGCCGGGGTAACCACTCTGCTGAGCTGGTACTAATCCACTGACACCGTCCGGGACCCGTCCCCCGACTCTCCTGGGTCCGACAGGCAAATTAAATGGAGATACAGGGGCGCCTGGGTGGCTCAGTCGGTTAAGCGTCCGACTTCGGCTCAGGTCACGATCTCGAGGTCCGTGAGTTTGAGCCCCATGTCGGGCTCCGTGCTGACAGCTCAGAGGCTGGAGCCTGTTTCAGATTCTGTGTCTCCCTCTCTCTCTGCCCCTCCCCCGTTCATGCTCTCTCTCTGTCTCAAAAATAAACAAGCATTAAAAAAAATTTAATAAATGGAGATACACGGGGGACCGCTCCCGCATCCGTTAGGCGTTAAAAGGTTTTTTTTTAAGTTTCATTCATTGTGAGAGAGAGATACAGCATGAGTGGGGGAGGGGCAGGGAGCGAGGGAGAGAGAAAGAATCCCAAGCAGGCTCCGCCCTGTCAGCGCAAACTCGACTCAGGGCTCGAACTCACGAACCGCGAGATCACGACCTGAGCCGACACCAAGAGTCGGACGCTTGACCGACTGAGTCCCCCAGGCGCCCCAAGCTTTGAAAGGTGGTGTTCATTCGTGCCATTCTCCTGTGTTTGACACTGTGTTTGGTTTACTTTTTTGGCCCAGGTGAGGGTGGTCCCAACCACCGAATAGGTCTGTTTGAATTATTCACTGAAGATCCAGGGAAATAATCACTGGGGAGACTGGGGAGGCCCACAGACCCCGGAGCCACACTTGGATCCGGACGCACCTACCCCCTGGTCCCCATCCCCCCAACCCCCATCGGGGACGACATCGGGAGTGTCACCTGGGACCCTGAGTCCAACAGCCTTCAACGCGACTGGGTATTCTCCGTTTCCCTTGCCAGAGACTCTGTCAGCACGCTTACACCCCTCTGGGGAGGAACGGGCTGTTGGGACGTGTATACTTGGGGTGGCCCGACGTCCTTCTTCCCGGAGACTGGCCCGCCTTCTATCAGTGGACTCCTGGTCTGATTGGAAACCGAGCAAGGAATCCTGGCTTTGCATTGTGGTGTCGTCCGTAGCATCCCGATCACTCATTCTTAACGTATAGAATATATACGTTAACGTATATAATGTATATAGTTTAACATTTATTTCTCTTTGAGAGACAGAGAGAGACAGAGTGCGGGTGGAGGGGGAACAGACACACACACACACACACACACACACACACACAGACTGAAGCAGGCTCCAGGGTTCACGCGGTCAGCACAGAGCCCCACAGGGGGCTCGACTCTGCGAACCGTGAGATCGTGACCTGAGCCGAAGTCAGACGCTTAACCGACTGAGCCCCCCCCCCCCCGCCCCCGGCGCCCCATCATTCTTAATATTTTTTAATTGTACAGATTGTGCTTTACCCTTACAGGCTACCTGGCTATCGGCCCCCTGTTTTATTAGCCACACACACCACTGCCAAAGCCCACCGGCTGCCGCTCGCATGCTGATGCTCATTGCTGTCATCGTTTCCACCTGCTGCGGACGGCTGGCCGCTGCCACCTCACCCCTGTTTTTCGGGGCCCTGTTGTCCTCATTGCCACCAGCGAGCCTGGTTCTGAAGCATCACGTCCTACCATCAGCCCCTGGGCTTCTCGCAGGCGCCGGTGCGTTCCTTGCTTTGCTAAGGGGTGTCTCTTCCAGGTCCTTCCATGGAGCGCAGTCCTCCGGTGGCCGTGCGGGCCGTCCGTGTTCTATCCATCCAGCGTGCCTACGCCTCTGCCCCTTTGCTCGCCTGCCACGGCGCCCCCGGCATCTCCACTGCCCTCGGCGGACGCCGTCGCTGCCCCGTGCTGCTGGGTGCCATCGGTTCCGTGTGCTGGCACCGTCATCCGTGGCACCTGCCACACCCCGCAAACCTGTTCCCAAAGAGATAAGCCCTCCCGGATCCACCTGTGTGTCCCAGCCCCTGGTCGGGCACCTTTGGACCCCAGTCCCGTGCTGGCTAGGTCCTCAGTCCCCTCCTCTTTCTCCCATGACCCTGGATGAGTTGTGTTGTGACTTAGCCTGAGTCATTGCCCTGGTGGCCGGGAGGGGAGGTGGGGTGAATTCTGGGGGGTGCCTGCTGTCCTGTGGTGAGGAGGTTCCTGACATCTTCAAGGAAATGGGAGCACTTGCCCTTAGTAGGAACAGACAGACCAGACCACTTTTTTCTTTTTTTTTTTTTTGCCAGCTTGGAGAGTTCAGGGGACGCGAGGGGCTCAAGGTTTTGGGTGCTTCGACTCAGAAGTCACCACCCCGTTTGTTAAAGATCTTAGTATTTTCCAATTCTGGCCTTGACCTTGTCATAGCAGACCTGCCTGTGTTGGGAGCTTAACCTTTGGAGCCTGATTACTCATTTCGCTAAATCCTGGGATTTATAGCCGCCGAGGAGGCCTCGCGGTTTCCCCACATACAGTGTTATCTTTCCCCAAAGCATCAGGCGAGCGTTGCAACAGCCATCCCGGTCCCCCCTCCCTACATGGCGGGCGGTCTCCCCATCCCTCGGGAGCCTGAGGCACCACACCCACCACCCACGTCTGCCCGCCAGAAGACCAGCCCGGTCCGCTCTGGTGACCATCTGGACAAGTTCTCCCGCCTTTAACTCCTGGCACCGGCCAGGGGTCCTCGCAGGCAGCCAGCGGTCGGTGAGCCTGCTCCTCGGCCCCATTTTCACGTGAGAACTGAGGCCGTGAACCAGGAAGCAGACCCGGAGGTGGAGGAGGGCATGTGATGGGGGGGGTCCTGGGTCGCTACCTGGGGACAGGAAGGACAGGAAGCCCACCGGGCAGAGGGAGCTGCTGTCCCAGCAGGGCCCGCAGACGAGCCCTGAGGAGTCTAAGACTGGGATGGCCGTTCTGAGTTATCTCGGGTTGGGATGAATGGCTTGGCCTCGCATAGCCCCGTGGTGACCGGTCACTGGATACGGGCCACCCTAGGAAGGGATCCTGGGCAAGGGAGCCCTATCGAGCTGAGTCACTCTCCAGAGGGCTGACATCAACTGCTGGCCTCTCGAGCAGCGCATCCAGAGGCCGGGGAGAGAGTTCTCCTTCCGGCCGGGAAGTTAGGTGGCATCTCACGTTTTCTGGCCAACATGGGGCTGAACTGCTCCGGGGTGAGCTAGAGCTGAGGTCGCGGGACTCAAGGGGACCTCAGAACCAGGTGTCCCGGGACAGCCTGCCAGCCTTTTCAGCCTTCCCAGAGGGCCCACCCCACGCGTGCCCTCCCCTGCTTGAGGGTTCAGGATCCAAAGGCACATCTCGGCCCTCAAAAGGCTTCTAGTCTGGTGGGGAGGCCGCCTCCTGACCAGAGGATTGCCACACCTGGGGCGTGGCCAGGTCTCTGCTGGAACCTTCTAAACGAGGAACAAATTCTTCCCAGAAGAGGAGTGGGCAGGGAGGCCCAGCAGGGCGGGCACTCTGGCTGCCCATGTGCATAGGCTCTGCAGGTAGATGGCAAAGAAGGACACAGCAGGCAGAGGGAACGGCACTTGCAAAGGCTCAGAGGTAGGGCGATCATGGTGAGTCTGAAGGATTGTGAGGCTGGAGAAGGGGCCAGGTGGGAAGGGCTCGGGATAAGCGGCTGTGGATCCAGAAAGGAGATTCTCATCCCCCCCCCACCCCCCCCGCCCCGGTCCCCACGGCTGGCCTCCCTCTGTGCTGTGCTCTCCTGGCAGCCAGAAGGGTAGACTTTCCAAGACATAAACCCAGGCTGGGTCGTCGCCAGCTTAAAGGCCTGCATGGCTCCCTACTGCTCTCCGAATAAAGCCCATACTCCTTCACGTGGCACCGAGGCCCCGTCTGGACTGGCTCCGGCGTCCCCCCAGCGCACCTCTCCACTGGGCGCCCGCACGCTCTCTGTCCTCACCGTTGCACAGGCTACTTCTGCTTCCACCCGGGGTCTTTGCACGTCTGCTTCCGTCCCCTGGGGTGCCCTTTCCCCACTTGTTTTCTGGTTAACTCCGACTTGGTCCTCGGGAGCCGCCTCCTCCAGGAAGCCTTCCCTGACCTCTTCCCTCCTTCAAGCCTGGGACACAGTGCACAACCCCCAGTTACCCCGCGTGATTGCCGCCGTCTCCTGTCAGGACCGTCTCCTGCTCTGGGCGGAGGCTCCTCCAGCAAGGTGGGGGGGGGGGGGGTGGCGGTGGCTGGGCTGGATTCCTCCGTGGGGCCCCAGCCTCCAGCCCGAGGCACAGGGCTCTGCAACCTGCAGCCTGAATGAGAGGGAATCGAGGAGATGACGCCCTTAAGCTCTGAAAAGACATTTTCCCAAGCAGCTGGCAAGGCCCCACCCGCTCCGGGGGATTTTCCAATCTGCTCCTGAAAGGCCCAGCTCCCAGCGTATCGGGATCATTCCGGGACACGGCGTAGGCCCACTTCCCTGGCCCCGGCCCCGAGCCCCTGAGCAGAGCACATCCGAAGGTCCCTCCTGCTGCCTTTCCCGTCAGTGATCTGCAACAGGGGGCTGGAGATGAGGAGAGAGGGGCCCCCCCGGAGCCCTCCTCTCCTTCGCAGCCTCAGGCCGCCGAGGTACAAGACCTAGCTCCAGAATGTTCAGCGCCCTCGTGCGACATGGAAATAAGTCCTGGCTTGTGTTGCCCAGAGCCCCAGGGCCTGCAGCGATGGTAATGGGAAGGGGGTGGTTGTGCCTTAGAGGGTGCGCCCCGGGGAGCCCCAGCTGGCTACGGCGCCCCTCTCTGTCTGGACTTTCTGGACCCGTGCGTTGACGGTCCAGGGTGCTCAGTGTTGGCTGGTGGCAGCTGGGGGGCTCCTTCTGGTCCTTCTAGGAGCTGAGGAGGAAGGCAGAGATGGCCGGGGTTGGGGGGAGACGCAGGGGGTGGGGTCAGGGGGTGGGCGGGGGCACCAGGTAGAGGGCACCGGCTCAGCTATGGATGTGGCCAGGGCCAACACGATGTGCACCTCCCGGGATTTCTCGAACGGAGCGGAAACTCTCTGCAAAAGGGGCTTGTTCCTTGCTCTGCTTGGCACAGCTGAGATCTTCTGGGAGTTGTTTTGCTCTTGGTAATTGGTGAGAGGTTTGCTTCTAAAAGTCTGCCCAGAACCCCAAAGTGGAAGCAGGCAGAGGGCCAGCATGAGTAGAGAATGTTCTTTTTCAAACACATTTTTATAGAAGTATGTTTGGGTCTGCTCTTTGGACCCTGCGAGTTTAGAATTGGAAGTAATTGAAACAGAGCTGGGCAGGGGCTCACCTTTGCCCCACAGGCCTAGAGAGGCCCTAGAGGGCAGAGGGGTGTCCCCGGCTCTGGACAGCCAGGTGTCCTGGGGCAAATGGCCTCACGCTAATCACAGACACTCCTTATCTGTGCAGAGACCGGCCTCTCGGGGAGCCACTGGCTTGGTAAGGCCCTGATGCTGAGGGTGCGGGAGGCGGTCAGAACACGGCACCCTTTGCCAAGGGCTCAGTCAGGGTAGAAAGGCGTGGGTCGGCCCAGCACGGTCCCGGTGCTGACCCCGGACTCAGATGGCCTCTGCTCTGCACAGACAGCCGCCACCCAGCCAGAGCGCCCGGCTTCTATGGAACGAGTTGCTAACTTTGCAGAGAAGAGAGAGAAGAGAGGCCTGCGGTATCCCCTTTTGCATGGTGACGGGGTATTACCTGGGGAGGAGAGCCCCCCAGGACAGTGGTTTCCTGAGCCTGTGGCAATGGGATAGGCCACTGACCTCTTGGAGTCCCCCACCTCCCGCCCTGCCCCTGCTGGGCCTCGCTTTCCACAGGCAGGGCAGAGGCGGGACCGGTTGTTCTCGAGAGTTCTGTCCGGTTCTAAAAGGTCACTCCTTCTGCCTCAGTTTCCCGTCTGTAAAAGGATAGCGTGTAAGAGGCAGCTCCAGAAAGGTAGCATGAGGTTTGTATTTGCAGATCCTGGGAGCTCAGAGAGAACCACATTTAAAAATGGTGGAAATGGGCAGGATGGTGTGCTTCCAGCCCATGTGCCTGTCTGCGGTCGTGAGCGGCTCTCCCCGGTAGGGTCCTCGGAGAAGCCGATGTCACTTGGGGGGGGGGGGGGACGGTCACAGCCTGGCACACACAGAGGTCCCTCCTCTGCTCATGTTTGCTCCCTGGGGTGTAATGCATTCCAGAGCCTTGCTGGGATATGTTACAACATTCCAGGTCCCGGCCAGAGTGAGGCGGGCCGGGCGCCGGCACCAGGAGGTCCCGTGGGCTCGCCGCTCACCTGAACCTTCGTGAACGGTCCCGGGGCCCATCCTGCCGTGCCAGGCGCTCCTCGGCCTAAACCGACTGCCGGCTCTCCGCTAAGGACTCCCTGTGGATCCTTTCTCTTACGCCCACTCTTGAGATAGACTGTTGTCTCCAGTTTATGGAGGTGGAGCCCAGAGGGCTTACATAACTTGCCTGAGGTCGCCCTGCCGCGGAGAGGTGAGGCGGGGCTGGGCCCGGGTGGCCTGACACCAGGGACTGGCCGGTGGTCCTCCTCCCAAGTCAGTTCCAAAAGCGAGGGAGACGGGGTGGGTCCCGAGACCACTGCGGCGGCCTGCGGATGGAGCCTTTTACATAACTGTGTATTTGGTGTCATGTGTATTAGGAGGAAAGTCAACCCATCAAATCTGTGATTTCACTGAGGATATTGCCTAGAAAAAAAAAAAAGCAAGTTTTGAAGAACAAAACTATTAAGGATTTTGCATTTGAGAAAAACATTCAGTAAGAATCAGTCTAGATGGCAAGAAACCAGGGACTTGGAAAAACACCAAGCACGGTGCCAGCCCCCTCGTCCTGCACCCCGGGCTCCGCGGGGCTCCGCAGGGACCTCCCCGGGGACCTGCCCTTGCCAGCCGTCCACACCCGTTCTGTGTCAGGGAAAACCTGCAGAAAAGGACCCCGCTGCAGCCTGTCTCCCGGATCCTCTGCTGTCTGTGTCTTGTTCCTTCCTTCCCCCGTGACCACCGTGTCAGTGGCCACTTTCCCCTGAGGCCATCTTTCCCCGTGGCCATCTTCCCCCAGGGCCACCTTCCCCTGTGACCATCTTCCCCCAGGGCCACCTTCCCCCATGGCCACCTTCCCCCGTGGCTACCTTCCCCCGTGGCCACCTTCCCCCAAGGCCATCTTTCCCCATGGCCACCATGTCAGTGGCCACCTTCCCCCGTGGCCACCTTCCCCCAAGGCCATCTTTCCCCATGGCCACCATGTCAGCGGCCACCTTCCCCCGTGGCCACCTTCCCCCGTGGCCACCTTCCCCCAAGGCCATCTTTCCCCATGGCCACCATGTCAGTGGCCACCTTCCCCCGTGGCCACTTTCCCCCGTGGCCACCTTCCCCCAAGGCCATCTTTCCCCATGGCCACCATGTCAGCGGCCACCTTCCCCCATGGCCACCTTCTCCTGTGGCCACCTTCCCCTAAGGCCATCTTTCCCCATGGCCACCATGTCAGTGGCCACCTTCCCCCATGGCCACATTCTCCCGTGGCCACCTTCCCACAAGGCCATCTTTCCCCATGGCCACCATGTCAGCGGCCACCTTCCCCCATGGCCACCACATCAGTGGCCATCTTCCCCCACGGCCACCTTCCCCCACGGCCACCTTCCCCATGGCCACTGTGTCAGGGGGTCTGGTGGTCACTCTGTGGGGAGGTGCACGGTCGGCCTCCTCTGGGAAGGCCCATTGGCTGCACTGACGCAGGTGGCCGTGCCCCCTCTGGGCTGCTTTCCTCCAGTCTTCTCTGAGGATCCCCCTCGCTCACCCCCAAAGCTGGTGCTCCTTAGCCCCTCCTCCTGTGACCTTAGGGCCCCCTTCTCAGCGGACCTCATGTCCTCCCTGTGTTTACTACAAACTTGAAGCTGGTGAGCCCCCACGTAATGCCTCCACGCTACCTTCTGAAATCCCGACCCGCCTGCTGGCCTCACGGGGACCTTGGACTTCACCGCCTGAGCTGAGTCCCGGAGCGGCCCTGAGTGCCGGTGCCCCAGGCCTCCTCCCCACGTGTGTCCCCCCTCCTCTGGGATGCGTCCTGGTCCTACCCACCCCTCTCTCTCTCTCCACCACCGCCCCAGGCTGAGCACCGCCCCCTCTCACACGTCAGAGGCCGTGCTGCCCGCCGCGATCCCCGTGGACACAACAGGCAGTGGGACATTTAAAAGACATGAGTGGGATCGGATCACCGCCCTGCCTGGAACCTCCTCTGCTCTGGCTCCTCACCCAGGGCTCACAACGAGGCTGCTCTGGTTGGTCCCCTGATACAGAACCACAGGAAGAGCTCGGACAGCAACCCTCGGTGGCCAGGTGCTCAAGTGTCCCTCCTCAAGAGCCTGATGAGTGAGCGGACGTGGCCCAGGCTCCCATGGCAGCTCCCCGGTGTGGGCAGCCCAGGCTCCTTCTGTCTCGTGGCTCTGCTATCCTCGAGGGTCCAAGGTGGCTGCCTGAGCTCCTGCCATCGCAGAGGGGAGGGGGAGCGCAGCCAGGAAGTTGGACACAGTTCTTCTGCTCACACCGCTTGATCAGGCTTCCTCACGTGGCCACACCTGGCTGCCAAGGGGGCTGGGAACCGTTTCTGGCTGGGCGGTGTGTGGCTGGCTCCCTCTTCTATTACTGCAGACTCGGAGAACAGCCGGCATTCCTTCCCAGGAGAGGGTGGCTCGCCCCTGACCCTAGTGCCATCCCTGCGCGCCGGCGCCCTCGTGGAAAACGGGGCGGCCTCTCCACAAGGCGGTTGTGAGAAGCCGGTGGGATGGGCAGCAGCGTGCGCCCTGCGCATCATCAGGCATTTTCCAGAGTCGCCTTTCCCCTTCCTGCCCTGCCTCTGTCACCTCAGATTTGGCGTCTGTGGCTCGTGAATCCCGGGGCCGGTTTTGGAACCGGCATTCAGTAGGGGCAGACAAAGGTGGCCCGGCCGCCTCTTCTGCGCCGAGGTTTTGGCACGCGGGGGCCTCGGGGGCCTCGGGAGACGAGGCTGGCAGGGGCAGGCACAGTTGGTGCGTGGCAAACCGAACCTGTCAATTCCAGAAGCTTTTGGCACATTGTTGAAGCGACTAGATGACTTTGAGAAGTGTCTGCGTGTTTTTTCCCCAAGTGTAGTTATTTTTGCCGCTGTGAAATGTTCTGAAATCTGACAGTTTTGTTTTGAGTCTTAGCCCGATGTGAAGACAGAAAGGAACACTGCCTCCCAGTTCTGTGGCACTCGCTTCTTGGGGTCCCCTGAGGACACCCTGATCCTGGCAGAGGTGGGCGAGGGGATGCCAGGTGACCGAGGTCTCCCAGGTGTGAGCGCACAGTGGGTCGGGCCTGGGAGCCTCCAGACCCACTCGGGGCCCGAGACCAAGGGCTGATTTGGCCAAAGTTAAAGCACCTACTGTGCGCCGGGCCCTCGCAGCATTTATTGAGCGCCCGCGATGTTCATCCTCAGACACAGACCAGGCACCTACTGTGTGTCAGGCCTCCGTCCACCCAACGTTTACCAGGCACCTGCCATGTGGTGTAGAGACACCAGAGGGCTCTCGGCACGGGGCTGCCAAGCTCCCCTTGCCGCGCTGCTGGCAGGAGGCAGGTGAGGGGGCTGCCGAAGGGGCGAAGACCCCGGAGGAGGGAGAGATGACTCGGATGCCGTCCCGGCTCCTCCAAAGCCCGCAGCCCAGCCGGGACCCTGCTGGGGAGCGGCCCAGGGCGGGAGGATCCGCGTGCAACGAGGGGACTGGACACCGTCCCCATCCCCTCTGCCACCCTCTTCCCACCCTCTAGCCGACCCCACGCAGCCCACGTTGTCCCCGCCACAGGTGCCATGTGCCCGGGCCGTTCCGGGCGTCCCACACCACGTCTCTCGCCCGCAAACCTCTCACGGGCCTCCTCAGCGACGTGGGCCGCGCCTGGGTCTCCTGGGCGGGCAGCGTCGTGCCTGCCTTCTCCTCGGGGTCCCGGACTCCGAGCACAGGGTCAGAAGGCCGTAAGGTGACGTCGCTGAGAGCCGGCGGAGCGCCCGGCCTTACCTGCGTCGTCTCACCGGACCCCAGCGCCCCGGGGAGGCAGTGGGGACCGCAGTCCCCATTTTCACAGACGACGGCACAGAGACACAATGACTAAGTCACCCGAGGACACATAGCGAGTCCAGTGCCTCCCGGACAAAGCACATCGTCAGGAGCTACAGCAGCGGCAACTTCGGGTGTGCGCGGCCGCGGGTCGCGCACCTGCCGCACTGTTGCCGCGGCGACCGACGACGCGGCCCTTTCCGGAGGGGCGACCGAGGCCGGCACTGCAGCATGAAGACGTGGCGAGGCCTCCCTCCCCCTCCCCAGCCCGCACGCAGGCCCGCGGCTGTGTCAGCCGGACCACAGGGTCGGCAGCCGTGACAAAGGTCCCCGCGGCCCAGTGAGCGGAACCTCTCCCGGGTCACAAGCCACGCAGGGCTCACGCGGCAGCTCCCGGTGGCTGGGGCACCGGCTGCTCCTATTCCCATCCCGCTGTCCTCCCGTACCTTCTACCTTGCCGCTCAGGGAGCCGCAGATCCGCCGGGCAGCCAGGGGAAGACAGTAGATGAGAGCGGGCCGTGGGGCCCTTTCCGCAGGAAGCCACACATGCGCGTTTTGCTCACGGCCCATTGGTCACACGGCCACGGGCTGCAGTGAGGGAGGCAGGGGGCATCCCCTTTGGTGGGCTGCCCTATGCGGAGCTTGAACTTGAAGGGCTCTGCCCGGACAGAAAGAAAGGGCAGGTGGACTGGGGGACCGCTAACAATCTAGGCCACAGGCCGGCCCTTTGGGGCCCGTGATTCCCGCAGACTCTCCCTTCTGTGCTCTGAGCGCACTCGGCCCCTTCCAGTGGGCGTGGCCCTGAGGTCCCTTCCAGGATCTGTGTCCAGCCACATCCAGGATCCGTGTGTGATGCACTTCGAGGCTGCTGTGACCCCTCAACGAATGGGGAACCATGGACTGTCATGAAAAGGGCAAGTTCACGGCGGTGCAGGGACAGACTGCCGTAAAGACTTGCCTTTGGCGGAGAGGAGGGTGGACCGTGGGGCAGCCGCTCGCCCAGGACCAGCATCGCCGCGGCCCTGCGTCAGCCGGCCCTTTGGGCCCCCCTGCGTCTGTCTGTTCTCTTGGACCACCTCGCCTGCTGTCCCCGCCGTCCTGGCTCTGTCCTCCCGGAGCGGGCACCTGCCCCACCGTCCGCCCTCAGCCCACACCTGAAGAAGCACGGCACGTGCTCAGCCTTCCTAACTCATTTCTGGTTCTGTCCACATTCCTGGGGCGTCCAGGAATTTCTTTGGGGGCGGGTTACAAAAAACAACAGGCTTTTGAAAGCCAGGCTTTGGGTTTATTTGGAAATACAATTCCTTCTAAAACTAGTCAACTGCTGGTCTATTTACAACCGGTTCGTGCCATGTTGCATGTAACCCCACCTAGAGATCTTGTCCAGACCTGGCTTTTTATTCTCATAAAGTTGGTCTCTTCTTTCCAGGCCCATCTTGCTCTTGACTTATCTTGCTCATTCAAGAGCGACTGCCTTGCTGTCCCCGGAATCAACAGGCTTGGCCAGGGGACAGCACTCCATTCAGATCGCGGCCCCAGGGCCGGCCCCCCTGTCCTGCTGGGGATGCCTCCTGGGACCAACCTCTTCTCTTCCACCGAGACTGTGTCTCCAAAGCCATCTGGTGACTCTCCCAGATCAGTTCCCAAAGTCAGGAAGCACCCCCCCACCCCAACATTATGAGTCTTTCAAACCAGTCCTAGAGTTCCAGGGGCCATCAGGATGTGGTCTGCCTTCTATGCGTCCGAGGGAGCACTTTTAGGGCAAGATCACAGCACGGCGGGGTGGGGGTGGGGGGCTGGCGACAGCTTTCCAGCTCACAACACCTGTGTCCCGGACCACGGAGGCCAGACCAAGGGGGATTTAGCTACAAGAGCAGCGCCCGTCCCTTCTGTGTGCCTGAATCTGTATCCGTCGGGATGCTGTTCATGCTTGCTGCTAGAACAAAGATGCCCCCAGGGAGTGGCTTAAACATGATGGACGTTTCTTTCTTTCTCCCCCTTCAGTCCAAACACAGGCGGTTCTGGATGTGGGGCCACCGGGACGTCGGAAGCCTAGACGCCGGGGAGCCCGCTGCTCTGTCCTCCACAAGAAACTCTGAGCTCACGGTCTCAGATGGCTGCGGCAGCTCCCTCCATCCCGTCTGCATTCCAGCCAGGGCCAAGCAGAGAAGTCATGCTCTGCCCCTTTCTCCGAGGCCCAGGGCTTGGAACGTGCACACGGCAACCCGCTCATAGTCCATAGTGAGGTGGGATCTGAGGCTCGGGATGTTCAGCCGCCCACGTGCGTGTGCGCACGCGTGCATTGCCCGGGTCTGTCTGCCCCTTCGTCCCGTGCTCTTCCCTCGGGCAGCCCCATGGGGAAGAGGTGAGTCTGGGGGAGAAGCGAGACCCTCCATTCCAAACCCCAAAGTGCCTGCGCCGTGGACCCGTACCGCGGGAGGAATTCCCGACCCGCCCTCGCGTACTTGTGGCCGTTTGCCTGGAGGCGCAGATGCCCGCTGTGTGCCGCGGGTTCGCTACCAGTGGCCGCAGGCCCGGCAGGGTCCCTGTGCACCCCTTCCCTGCTGCACACGCCTCAGCTCTCCACCTGTGACCTGGGGCGGATACTTCTGTCCTGCGACTTCATACGTCGCTTTGGGAAGTCCGGCGGGACCCGGGAGCCAACGGCCTGTGAGCTGTGAGCAGGTGCGTGCCCTGTGCTCGGCTGAGTACAGGCCCTGGGGCGACTCGGATGAGACAGGGATGGATTGCCCGGGTGGACCATCGTGACCTCGAGGGTGCTCATAAGGGAAGGAGGGAGGTAGGTGAGGAGGGGCTCAGAGTCAGGGAAAAGGAGATGTGATGAGGAGGGAAGGGGAGGTCGTAATGCTGCGACTCAAAGACGGAGAATGGCGCCGGGAGCGAGGGATGCGGGCGCCTCCAGAAGCTGGCCGTGGCCGGGAAACGGATGCTCCCGCTAGAGCCTCCAGAAGGAGCTGGCTCCGCGACATCTTGGTTCTAGCCCAGCGAGGCCACTTTGGACGCCTGACTTCCAGCACCGTCTAGCCATAAATTTGTGCTGTTTGGAGCCATGAAGTTTGTGTGATTTGTTACCGCAACATAGGAGACTCAGGCACGAGGGCAGGAGTGTGGGGGCGGTGGGTGGGGGGGGAACCGCAGCAGGCGGGGACATGGGCAGAGCGAGGGCCACGAGGGGGATGTGGGCTGTTTGCTAGATGGTCAGCGGCCCCTCAGACCAGCATGTGGGGGGCTGTAGGGTGAGGCCGGCTGGGAGGGCTGGGGGCCCGAGCACCCTGTGTGGGGTCTGTACTTAGTCTGGAGGGAGAGACACCCAAGGGGGGCAGGGTGCGGACCCCTGGTGGTGCCTCTGGGCCAGGAAACGACCGGGTGTCGGGAGACAACGGGGAGACACGGCCTCACATATCCTGAGTGCTTGTGGTCACAGTGTTGTGCAAAGTTCTGGAACCCGGTGCCTGTCAGGATGTACCCGTGTGTGCAAGGCCGCGGAACAAATCTTCGGTCTGCAAGCCTAGGGCTCCAAGCAGCAAGGGGAAACCAGAGGCAAAACCATGAAACTTTTACTGAAAAAATAAATGCTTTCAGAGACATGCTTCACGCCCCTGGCCAGTGCCCTCTGGTTTTCTTTTTTCTCAGGGTGGGGTGGGTGAGGGCTGGGAGGAGTGGGGTGGGGGTGGGGGGGTGGCAGGGGTTGGGGGGGGTTAAAGGTGCAAAAACACTTTGAAAACCGACCTGGAAACAGTTGCTGGGGATCTTAAATCATGGATCAGCCAAGATGCACAACGAAAAAAATGTGTGACCGTGAAAGAGACACATTCAAGATCGCGTGTTTCCCGTCTTCAGTGCTCGCAGAAACAGGCCCGTTCGCAGGGGTGGGAGGCGGCGGGGGAGGGGCCCGGAGCGGCAAAGGGCTCTTGGAAGATGCCACTCGGGAGAGCCATGTGTAGACAGCGCGTCCAACTGCCCTATGGATGGTTTCAGAGCCTGCGGGGAAGAGAAAAAACAACCTTGTGAATATTGCCAGAATGGTATCTGAATAAACAGCGTGGACAGCTGCTCCTTGCCAGAGAGCCAAAGAAATTCTGCTGTTGTCCGTGAAGAAAATGCATCTGACGAGGGACCGGTTCAGCAGGAGCTGGGTGGCCCTGAAGCATAGGCGCCCCGCCCCCGCCCCCGCCAGAGGCCCCCAAGGACCTCTGAGCCCCACCTTGAGAGCCCCTCCTTTCAGCTGATGGGGCTCTTTCTGAATTTGGGGTTCTGCATTCCCCCTCTAAGAGAAAGTGCTAATTGCATATGGAAGCGGAAAGCGGTCCCCCTGGGAGCTGCAGTCTGGCTCCATGAGAGAGCCCCCCAGGGGGGCCTGATGCCCCCTGTGTGGGCAGGTCGGGGTTGGGGGGGGTGGGAAGCCTCAGGACGTGAATCCCCAGAGGCCTGGGGGGTTGGGGGGCGGGCTAGAGCCTGGGGTCTCCGGGTTGCTGACCGGCCCAAAGGTCAGAGCCACACGATATGAGAGCCCGCTTGCTCCTTCTGGAACAAGAGCCTGGTCTCTCGGTCGGCAAGATGCCTAGGGATTAATTAGTTTAATTGGTCCCTGCTTTGGGCCAAATAGTCAATGTCAAAAGAGAAAAGTAAAAGATACTTTCCCATTTGGGAAGACAAAAACTGTCCCTGCTAATGGCGGAGGGTGGTAATAACAACAAAAAGCCTTTGCTGGAGTTGACTTGAATGGCCTGGGAAGGCAGCGGGACCCTGGCAGGGACCCCTGTCGCATACCAAGCAGAGACGCGGGGCCTTGTGGGAAAGGAGGGCCGACACTGCGAAGGCCGGGCCCAGGAATGCGCGTTGGCCCCGGCGCCACCCCAGGCTCGGCACGGGCATCTCGGGCCATGCAAGCCTCCTTATCGGGGGGTTCTGCCCCGCCGGGAGGGCCCCCAGCCTCAGGTGCAGGAGGAGCCAGGCCCCGAGAGCCCAGGCCCGCCTGCACCGGCTGAGGCCCTGGCCTCCTGCTTGTGTGCATTGGTGGTCGTGGTGCTGGGGAGCCTTGCGGGGAGATGGGCTTGAACTAGATCCGAGGCTGTTGTTAAGAGGCACAAGGACTTGGGGCCCCCGGGGGGCTCAGCCGATTGGGCGTCCGACTTCGGCTCGGGTCAGGATCTCCCGATCCGCGGGTTTGAGCCCCACGTCGGGCTCTGTGCTGACAGCTGGAACCTGCTTCGGATTCGGCGTCTCCCTCTCTCTCCACCCCTCCCCCGCTCACGCTCCGTCTCTCAAAAATGAATAAACATGAAGAAAATTAAAAAAAAAAAAAGATGCACAAGGACATGTCTGGTGGGTGGAGGGGTGGGGGGGGGGGAGGGGCCAGAGCCCAAAGCCAAAGTTCCGGCCAGCCGTGTGTCCTCGGGCAAAGTCACCTGGACGCTCTGGGCTCGTGCAGCGTTGCTCAGCTGTGTGACTTAGGCACATTCAGTCCCGAGACTGCGCCTGCATCGTGAGGACGGCGAGCAGGAAGCTCACTGTCACAGCAGGCCCGAGGCGGGCGGCTCTCAGTCCCGGCCGATTGGTGACCAGGGCGTGTCACGGAGGAGGCTTGGGGAGTGGTCCCCTGTGTGCCTTCTGGATTAAGGAGCGTTGACAATATAAAGGTTAGGAAACGCGTTCGGGGAACAAAACTCTAAAAATCGAACTGGATCTCTTCTGTTTCTACTCTACCGAGTCAAGGTAGAAAATATTTACCTTTGTTGTTTCACAAGCAGTGGCCCGTGGCCAGATGAAATGGGGACTTTGGTCCACGGAGCTGAGAGGGCAGAGGAGGAGGAAGCCCCTCCTGGATGCTCGTCCCGCGCGGCTACCGCGGAGAGCCAGGAACCCAGAGCGCAGGCCGTCGGTGTGTTTGTTTGTTACTTTGTTTTTAATTGTGGTAAAATATATTAATATTTCCTTCAAGAAATTGTAATGATTATTTATTTACTTTTGTTTGAGCGAGAGAAAGAGCACAAGTGGAGGAGGGGCGGAGAGAGGGGGAGACACAGAATCTGAAACAGGCTCCAGGCTCCGAGCTGTCAGCACAGAGCCTGACACGGGGCTCAAACCCACGAGCCATGAGATCATGACCTGAGCCGAAGTCGGACGCTCAATTGACTGAGCCGCCCAGGCGCCCCTAATGTTTATTTATTTTTGAGAGAGAGAGAGAGAGAGAGAGAGAGAGAAACAGAGTGAGCGGGAAAGGGGCAGAGAGAGAGGGGGACACAGAATCGGAAGCAGGCTCCAAGCTCCGAGCTGTCGGCACAGAGCCCGAATCGGGGCTTGAACCCACGAACTGCGAGATCATGACCTGAGCCGGAGTCGGATGCTCAACCGACTGAGCCACCCAGGCGCCCCAAGTACATTTGCAGTGTTTTACAACCACTACCACCATCCATCCCCAGAACTTTTACATTTTTCAAAACACTAACTCCCCTTTGCCCCTCCCCGGACCCTGGCCCCCCCATGCTGCTTTCCGTCTTCACGAATTTGCAGACTCTAGACACCTTGTGTGAATGGAGTCACACGATGTTCTTTTGTGACTGCCCGTGTCACTCAGCATAACATCCTCCAGGCTCATCCATGTGTAACAGGTGTCGGAACTCCCTCCTTTTTACGACTGAATAATATTCCATCTCGTGTATCCATTCATCTGCCTGAGGGAAGCTTGGGTTGATTTGCACTTTGTCTCTTGTGAATAGTGCTGCTGTGAATATGGGCATTTACGGTTGCTTTTTTCCCCCCCCTCAATTATTTTGAGTATATCCTCAGAAGTGGAACTCCTGGATTATAGGACAATTCTATGTTTAATTATTTTTAAAAAATTACTTATTTTGAGAGAGAGAGAGAGAGAGGGACAGAGAGCATGAGTGGGGGAGGGCCAGTGAGAGAGGGAGAGAGAGAGAATTCCACCTCGGGACTCGATCCCATGAACCACGAGATCATGACCTGTGCTGAAACCAAGAGTCAGGCGCTCACTGGCTCAACCACGCAGGCGCCCCTTTATGTTTAGTTTTTAAAGGAACCACCGTTTTGCACCATTTTGCATGCCCACCGGTGGTGTAGTGGCTTCCGGTTTCTCCACACCCTCGCCAACATTTGTTATTCTCCATTTTTAAGTGACTGTTTTCTTCTATCCATCCCAGTGGTTGTGCAGTGGTATCTTACTGACTTTGCTTTGCACTTTCCCTGACGACTAATGAGGCTGAGCATCTTTTCAGGGGCTGTTCGGTCATTTCTGTAACTTCTTTGCAGCACTGTCTGTTCAAGTCCTTTGCCCGTTTTTGAATCAGGCAGCTTATTGTTTGGTGGTTGGGTTGTATTTGCGTCACGTTCGACTTTAAAAATATCACATGAAAGGTGGCTTGTCTTCATCACGGAATTTTTGGTGCCTCCTTCAATTCTGCACCTGGGGGGAGTACCTCTTTGCTCACCTGCCTTCCAGCTTTGTGTCTTTGGGGAGGAAAATTCTTGGGTAAGTCCCTTGGAGGGGAGGGTGACCCTCAAGGCGGGGGAACTCCAGGCAAGGAAGAGAGTGCAGGGTTCCGGGGGTCTGGCAGGAAGGGGGACGGGAAGGGCCGAGGAAGGTCTGAGTCCTGGTGTCCTCATGGCCATGATGGAAGAGCCCCTCCCCTCCAACCTTCAGTAGAGACTGCGCTCAGACACGGGCCGTCCATATGTGGTTTCTTATGGAAAGACAAGGGGTTGAGTTCCACATTTGGGCCAACGCTTGGGAGAGGGAAACGGGCAGCAGCAAATGTAGTGTTGGGAATGGACACCGAGGTGACCAGGAGAAGCCAAGTGCTTGGCAATGCTAGCTTGTCAGGGAGGCACTTGTGTGCACCAACAGATCTAGCTTCCATGGGGAGGGAGACCCCAGAGACAACGCAGACTCTTCCTCCTACGTGCTGAGCTTTCTCCTGCTCGTGTGGCCGTGGTATGCCCACAGCATCCAGGGAAGATGGGTCTGATTGAGACGCCCGTTCCCCAAGCTCAAACTGCACCTCTTTTCCAAAGGACTCGTGTTGCTTCCTGCATCCGGGCCACCGTGTGGCATAGCCATCACCACAACTGTGCCCAGAGGCAGTGGCAATGCTGTCCTAACTCTCCAAGTAATGGAGAGGACCTCACAGAGTCTCACCCGACTCCATCCCAACCACAGCACCATTAACACTGAGCCTTATCCACCTGTTCAGGCTCCTGGACAGCATTCTGAGCAGCGTGGTTATCCAGCTCGGTAAAACATATCGGTTGGCTCTTCTACTCAATGACAGAAGTGCTCTTGCCAGGAGGCCCAGCTGAGACACCACGTCCAAATTTGACGGGAACTCTAACTCTGCAAATCCGACAAGTTCAATAAGTCCCAAGTAGGATAAATACAAAGAGAGCCACACCAACACACATCACGGTGAAGTTTCAGAAAGCAGAGTTAGAGAGAAAATCCCAAAAGCAGCCAGAGAAGAATGAGACATGCAGAGGGGACAATACAAAAATGACAGCGGTATTCTTTTTGGAAACAATGCAAGCCAGGAGTCAACGGGGTGACGTCTTTAAAATAGTGAAAGAAGCCGTTAATCTAGACTTCTATTACTCTGCAAAAATATCTTTCAAACATGAAGGCAATATCGTTTTTAAGACACCAACAGAATGGCACTACAAGAAATGTGAAAGAAAGTTCTTCAAGAAGAAAGAAAATGATGTCAGGTGGAAAGCTGGATTTACCAAAAGTGGTGAAGAGTATTGGAAATGGACTTGGAACATACATAGGTAAATGTAAAAAAAAATTTTTTTTAACAAACAAAAGCCCACTTTAAGAGTAATTGTTTGCAGTTATGTTTGTGGCATTCTGGTGGCTCATAAATGTTATTAAAAATAAAATAAAAACTTGATTAAATATATTGACATTATAGGTGTCATATATTCTCATTCCATCCAAATACAAATAGAACCTTAATAAAAATAAACCCTTCTGACCTGTTCCCCAAAGGAAATAATGTTTGGTGTGGATCCTTCTACACATTTTGTGTATTAAACATAAACATATGAAAACATATATGGGGCATAAATTGCTACTGTCCATGAAATCTTTCACATTATTCTGCTATATGTATTTAAAAAACTTATTAAAATAGTTTTCAACTTTTAATTTCCTTAAGAGACAATTGCCTACTGAATACCAAATATCAACAAGGTAACATTTTGCATATTGAGAAGTAGAAGTGGGGCTCCTGGGTGGCTCAGTCGGTTAAACATCCAACTTTGGCTCAGGTCATGATCTCAAGGTTTGTGGGTTCGAGCCCCATGTCGGGCTCTGTGCTGACAGCTGGGAGCCTGGAGCCTGCTTTGGATTCTGTCTCCCTCTCTCTTCCCTTCCCCGCTCATGCTTTGTCTCTCTTTCTCTCTCAAAGATAAATAAACATTTAAAAAAAAAGAGAGAAAAGTATAATCTATGGCAACCATAGCACAATGGACAGGAGAGTTGGAATGAAGCATGTTGCTTCAGGATACTTGTGTCACACGTGACCTTGTGTAACATTTGGAACTAGACTCTGAGAAGTTAAATATGCGTATTTTGAATCCCAGAGCAACTCCTAAAAATTAGAACAAAGAGATATAGTTTATTAGATATTAGTGGGGGAGATAGAATGAAAATTAATCCCAAAGAAGGAAGAAGAAGGGGAAAAAGGAACCGATGGGACAAATAGAAAACAGATACAAATATGCTAGAATTAAACCCAGTGATGCTGATAATTGTATTAGGTAAACGTCTAAACCATAAAGGTCTAAATACTCCAATAAAAGGCAGAGGTTGTGACACTGGATACAAAAACAAGGCCCAACTATATGTTGCCTACAAGAAACCCATTTTGGGGGCACCTGGGTGGCTCAGTTGGTCAAGTGCCCCACTCTTGGTTTCAGCCCAGGTCATGATCTCGGGGTTGTGGGATCAAGCTCTGTGCTGGGAGTGGGGACTGCTTGGGATTCTCTCTTTCCTTCCCTCTGCCCCACTTGAGCATGTGCTCTCTCTCTCTTTCTCTCTCTCTCTCTCTCTCTCTCTCTCAAAAAATAAAAGAAACCCATTTTTAATATACAAAAGTCAATTGCGTATTTATATGTAGCATATATATATATATATATGAATATATATAGTATACAGACTATATATATACTATAAACTAGCAAAGAACATTGGGTAATCAAAATTAAAAAGTACTTTACTACAAATGAATCATATAATCAAATGCCAATCATATGAATGGCATCATATGATGACATTATATAATCATGTAGAAAGCGAAAGGATGGGGAATGTTGAAAAGCTATTGGAGCCAATCTGAGAGAGCTTCCAACGGCCAAAGCTAGAACAATTTGAGCAGCGGAATAAACAATGGCGATTCTGAAGTATAACTCGAAGAATAAAGTAAATGTCTGTTAGTCCATGCTGATAAAATTAATAATGGGATAAACGCATACATGGGAGAGAGGGAGCAACAACTTAGAGAATTCCAGCTAACTGTCAAAGGAATGAGGGTAACAGGAAAATCACCGTTATAATTCCACAGAAGTAATGGAGGCAAGATGCACTAGTGGATGTTAAAATTAGCGGGCAAAAGTTTAAGAAGAAACAGAGTATTTGCTTAGTCTCTAAGTGTCTCCCACCCCAAACTTACTACTGAAAAGAAAAAATAGGATAATACCATGCAGGGATCTCCAAGTGATTATGAACTACCCACGATGATGCATATCACCCCAGTGATGTTCTTCTTGATAATGCTCAAATAATCATGGGGAAACATCAGACAAAGCTAGCTTGAGGGGCAGTCTACGGAACACCTAACCATTACTCTTCAAAAGTGTCAAGTGACGAAAGACAGGAATACTGAACAACTGTCACAGATTGTAGGAGACTAAGGAGCTGTGTCAACTAAATATGATGTGGGATCTTGGGGTCAAAAAGAACACTAGTGGACAAATTGGTAAAATCTAAACAAAGTCTGCAGTTTAGTAAAGAGCATCGTACCAACGTTAATGTCTCGGTTTTCAAAACTGTACCATGATTTAGGTATTGACGTTAAGGGAAGGTGAGTGAAGGTTATATGGCAACTCGCTGTACTCTTCTGGCAAGTCTTCTGATATTTTAAAATTATCTCAAAATAAAAAAGCTTACAAATAATACCATTTACAATAGCATAAAATGTATGAAATGCCTAGGGATTTACTTCACAAAATATATACAAGACCGTATGCCAAAATTTAGAAAGCAATCCTGGGAGAGATTAAACGTGGCACAAAGAAATAAAGAGATTTACCATGTTCATGCATCCAAAGACTCAATATTATTAGATCTCAATTCTGTCTTTTTTTTTTTTTTAATTTGAGCGAGAGAGAGCAGGGGAGAGGGGCAGAGGTGGGGGAAAGAGAGAGAATCCTAAGTAGGCTTCATGCTCAGCACAGAGCCCAATGCAGGGCTTGATCCCATGACCCTGGGATCATGACCCGAGCTGAAATCACGAGTCTGACACTCAACTGACTGAGCCACCCAGGTGCCCCTCAATCCTGTCTTCAATGAGCTATAGATTCAACATAATCCCAATTACAATTACAGCCTGTCTTTTCTGTAGAAATTGACAAGGTGATCCTAAAATTTAAGTGGAAATGCAAAAATCTAGAATAGCCAAAGCAATTTTCAAAAAAGAACCAAGTGGGAGGATTTAGACTATTGAATTTTAAGACCTATTTTAAAGCAATAGTATGATATTGACCTAAGGATAGATATCTAGATCAATAGAATAGAATAAAGAACCCAGAAATGGATCCATGTATATATGACGAATTGATTTTTTAAAGAAGGGCCAAGGTAAATCATTGGGAAAAGCAAAACCTTTAAAACAAATGTTGGTGCAACAGTGGGATATCCATATATAAAAAATACAAACCTCCACCCCTACCTCACATCATACACAAAAATTAACTTGAAAGGGATCACAGTCCTAAACATAAAGGCCAAAAAATATAAAACTTCTCGAAAATATAGAAAAAATATTTGTGACCTTGGGGTAGGCGAAGGTTTCTTAATAAGACCCAAACAACCAAAACCATAAAAGTAAAACTTGGCCAAATGGAGGTCATCAAAATGAACAGCATCTGTATTTCAAGGGACCTGTTAAGAAAATGAACAGATGAACCACAGCCTGCGAGCACAGGTTTGCAATACACCCACATGATAAAGGACTTTATCAGAAGAAATAAGAACATTTTTGCAACTCTAGGATAGGACAAACAGTGCCTCATCAGAAAAAGCTTTGAGCAGCTACTCCACGGAAGAAGATACGCAAATGACTAATCTGCTAGTTGTTCCCCCTGCCTGGCTTGCTCTCCCTCCATACTCTGTTCTGCTCACTTCCCCCCTTACTTCAAGTCTTTGCCCAGCTTTCACCTTCTCAGTGAGACCTTCCCTCACATTTTAGTAGCTACTACAGTCTGCCCCAACCTCTCCCACCACACACGTACCTGAGATCTTCTTTCTGCATGCTCTTCTTTTTCTTTTCTTTAGTACTTTTAAAAAAAACATTGATTTAGTTTTGAGAGACAGGGCACAAGTGGGGGAAGGGTAGAAAGAGAAGGAGACACAGAATCCGAAGCAGGCTCTAGGCTCCGAGCTGTCAGCACGGAGCCTGACGTGGGGCCCGAACCCATGAACCGTGAGATCGTGACCTGAGCCGAAATCAGACACTTAACTGACTAAGCCACCCAGGCGCCCTGAGGGCTTAATATTATTAACAAGATTTTCATAGCCAGTTGTTTTGGTTCTTTTTCAAGTTTATTTGGTCTTTTTTGAAAGTACTTTGCTAACTGCCCATTGTTCGGTTTCTTGATTTCCGTTCTTGAAACACTAAGAAAAAGTTTATTTAAGTTTCCTACTCAGTAATTGCATTTATTTGTTGAATTTGGGGGTTCTAACTTGGGATTGTGATTTCCTGTTCAATGGGTCTGTATTTGTGGGAATCCTATGAGGTCAGGTTGAGGGGGATTTGAGTTTGTTTCCATTAACCGGACCTTATCAGAAATATCTTTAAGTTGATTTTACAGTTTGGGATTTCCTGGATCACAAAGATGGTGTAAATCCAACCCGCCCCCCCCCCCCCAACTCTTGGGAAGTAAGGACTGTGGATATGAATTCTCAGAAGAGATTAGTTTTCTCCGCCTAGGCCCCAATAGTGATGAACAAGTTACCTTGTTACCCTGCTTGCTATCTCTTTTTGCCAGGTGTATTAGTCGGGGTAGCCTATGTTCTGCTTCAGTAACAAATAGTCCCTCTTACTGGTTCAACCTAACAGAGACTTATTTCTTGTTCTTGAAGCTCTTACAAAGTTTGCAGGGAATCTGAGCAACTCTCCAGGCAACTGTCTGCCACAGAGTAACTCAATGATCCAGGTTTCCTCAATCTCAACACAGCTCTGCTATCTGGGTGCACAGCATCCATGGGCACTGAGGGACTGGGAGGAGAGACGGCCCTGGAGAGTCTGGCAAGGGCTGTTGATTGCTTTAGTCTAGAAGCGGCTCACATCTCTCTTTCTCAGCACCTTTTGGCCAGAACCAGTCACAAGGACAGGCTAATTGGAAGGGGCAGGGAACCTGTTCATCTGTGCCTGAAGGGAGGAACACTGAATCGGGGAGGGGGGGAACTAGCTCTGAGCTGTCAGCGCAGAGCCCGACGCGGGGCTCGAACTCACGAACGGTGAGATCACGACCTGAGCTGAAGTTGGAGGCTTAACGGACTGAGCCACCCAGGCGCCCAACTCCTCTTCTTTCCACAAGCTAAGTTGCATTTTGCAAACGACGTTTACTGCCTTTTATGTAGCATCCCCAGGCATTCATTGTAGGAGGTAAGTATTCATATTACGTTATAGATGAGGAAAGAGGCAGAAAGCTTCAGTAACCTGCCCGGGGACACACATGGGGGGGTCCTGGAGCCTTGCTTCTCAGCCGGCCCGTCTGAGCCCACGGCCAGCTCCTTCCGCTGATCTTCCTTGGGACGGAGAGGGATGGTGTCTGGCAAAGAGTCCCGGTGCGGGCTTCCCGGAGGGGGCAACCTTTGACCGGGTCTGTAAGGATGTGAGGTTGGGGTGTGAGTGGACCCAGAGACACATGTTGGCCGCTCCATAAATATTTGCCGAATAAATGAATACGTGAATAGCCCGCTAGAGGAAAGAGGATGAATAATGCTGTTGGTAAAGCGTGAGTCAGTTTCTTGCAACGGCTCGTGTTTGACCCAGAGTTTTTCTACCTGCTCTTGCCCAACTTCCCAAGCTAAACAAACCGGGAAAACACTCACAGGAGCGCCAGGGATGGAGTCTCTCCTGCAGGCTCAGCCCTGGCAGTTACCTAACATGACAAGCCTGTCTGAGCCCTCAGCAGAAGCGGCCCGGAGGACTGGGAGGTCAGCCCTGACGCCCACACCGAGACTGTCATCGCGATGGCTCGAGTCCCCGGGCCGTCCCGCCAGTGCACCCAGGAGAAGCAAAAGCAAACAGGGAAATTCTGGGTTGAGCCTGGACTTGGGTCAGATCCCGTTCGTAAACACCCTCCCTTGTGTTTAGTGCAGTGAGGGAACCTGAGCCCCCGGCTAGGAGAATGAGATCCAGAAAGGGCCGGGAGGCGGCCGTCCGGGGACACCCAGCGTGCACGCCTCGGGTGGTAAGTGGGGGGCCAGGGGGTGCAGAGCGCTCAGGGCGAGGTGGTGGGGGCCGGATGCCTTTCAAGTACTTCCAGTCTCAGGTAACGAGAGCACTTGCGGAGGGTAATCAAGAGGTCATGTTGGCAGACTCCCGCCGAGGCTCTCTTGGGAACGTTTAGGAGATGGAAATACTGTTGTCTTGCTCAGACGGCTAGGATGTTTCACAGAAGCCGGCTTTTCCTTATCGATCTCCTGCTGGGGGCCGGGCTCGCGTTAGTGCTGTCACACCGATGAACTCAGGCCGTCCTCATCAAAGCCCGCACAGCAGCCCTCATGACCCCCGGTGCCCATACGAGGGATCGAAGGTGCTCTGGTTAAGTGAGTTGTTCCAGGTCACTTAGCTGGGGAAGTGTGGCCTGGGGACCCTGCTTCTCCATTAGGTGCGGCGGGCACGGCGCGAGAATGTCTGTCCCAACACCATTCTCTTAGGGGCTCGTGCACATCTATTGGATTTTGCTTAAAGCAGAAACATGGTGAAGTATTCGAAGGTTTATAAAAGAAAAAAATTTTATATTATTTTTATTTATTATTTTTTTAAATGTTTATTTATTTTTGAGAGAGACAGAGACAGAGAGGCAGAACGTGAGTGGGGGAGGGGCAGAGAAAAAGGGAGACACAGAATCCAAAGAAGCAGTCTCCAGGCTCCGAGCTGTCAGCACAGAGCCCGACGTGGGGCCCGAACTCACGGACCATGAGATCGTGACCTGAGCTGAAGTCGGACGCTGAGCCACCCAGGCGCCCCAAAGAAAATTTTAAATATGGATATTATTATGGTGTGGCCACGAAAGTCACAACGCAGCTCGGAGGGATTTTAACTCGGCCTGGCTCCCCCAGAGCCCGCCCAGGTCCTCGGGAGGTCTAGGAAGGGCGTGTGGTGCGTCTGGGGCACCTAACATCAAACACAACTCCATTGAAGGGCGCTCCCCTTTTCCCAGCCCCCACGCATGACGTAACATTGCTGTTCCTGCCTGTAGTTGGGGGTGGGGGGGCGCCCAAGACAGGCTTCTAAAGATGGGAAGTACTGAGCAGTAGTGATCCGCCCTTCCACTTATGAAGTCGGTCCCACTGCGGTCTTGGTTTTTTTGAATAAACTGTCCATCGTAGAACAATTTCAGATTTATGGAGAAGTTGCAGAGACAGTACGGTGTTCCCGTGCACCCCCCGGCCAGTTTCCCTGTGGCTAACACTGTGTGTTACTGCAGCACGATGCCATTACCAACCAGCCGACATCGGTCCATTAACTTGACTCCAGACTGGATTTGGATTTCCCTGGTTTTCCCACCGATGTTCTCTCTCCGTTCCAGCAGCCGAGCTGGGCAACGAACTCTGCATGGTTGTCTTGTCTGGTCCATACCGTTTTTCGATAACCTGCTCTGCCGGGCGGAGCTTCAGCCGCGGTCCAGGTCGTGGTCCAGGGGGTGACGTAGACGGGGGGCCAACGCCCGCGTCGTGGTGAAACGCGGCCTGGACAACGCGGCCTGGACACCGGCAGCTTCCCCCGGGAAGATTAGCAAAGGCAGGCCTGCAGCGCTTTGGGCTTTGAAAGGAGGGCGCTTGATGGAAAAGCCAGCTTGAATAATAACACCGAGCACTGTATTTTGATGGGATAATTGTTTTATATTTATAAAGATTCTTAATTATCTCCAGCAAATGCATTTAGCTCACTTGGTAATTGAATTAAGGAAAATGTCTTTTCAAGCGTTGTGAGTCGTTGCCATAATAAAAAAGAATAACTTAAAAGCGCTTCCCCACATGACCTAGACGGGTTCGTTATTACCGAAGGCTGAGTAATTCCATTAAGGACCCAGCCGGCTCTAATATAGTAGGTATTCTAGAGATGCCGAGTTAAAATGACAAGAGACAATGGAAATTTCCTTCCTTTGGGGACCCCTCGATGATCCCCCATTTACAGCCGGTCTTTCCATCCTGGGCCTGGGGCACACTGCCATTTTTGTGCCGTGTCCCAGTCGCACCGCACGGTGACCGTCTCAGGGTCTGTCCCCTACCCCTTTTCCCGCCCACGTGTGTGTCTCGATTGCTGGGACTGCATCCAGCCCACTTAGGTAGCGCAAAAAAGAAGCCTGTTTGGCACCTCCCGAACCGAGTTCTTCCACAGCGTCGAACGTTTCTTCAGAAAGCACCCTCTCGACGTTTTATCTTTGGCTGGACACGCTTTTTAGCTTATGGGGTTGCAAACGCCCAGGTCACCGGAATGCTGGCCGCCAGGGCCTGGGCTGGGGAGGCGGTCCACAGCATCAAGGACACGGTGTCTTGATGGCCCGAATCCCTGGGTTTGGCAGGCAGCTTGTGGGGGGGGGGGGTGAGACGTGGGGAGGGCCCCGGAGGAACCCAGACAGATTGGCCCCGAACTTGGAAGAAGACCAATGTTCATCCTGGAGTTTATTGCATCATAAACGTGTCTCGACTTTCGCGGCCGCTTCCTGGCCCTTGCACGGCCCAGGTGAGCGTTCTGCTGATTAGGGAGTCACCTCCCCCACCCCCATATTGCCTGTCTGAGGTCACGGAAGGAGCGAAGCCGCTCTTGTGTCTGGTTGGACTTCTCGAAGGGGTGAAACCGACCCATGGGGGTGCGGTGGAGGAGGCCGGCTCCCCGGTTCTCTCAGAAGTGCGTGAATTCAACAAGTGATTATGAAGTGCCCGCTATGCCCAGACACTGGGCTGGGCTCTGCTGATATGGCGGGGAGCCAGCCAGACAGGCCACTTAAGGCATGGAGTCTACAGTCCAGCGCGGAGACTGACACGGAACGGGGGAACGAAACGAGAAGCGGGGTAACCGTAGGCTGATAAGCGTTATCCTCTAGGGCAATAAATTGGGGCTGCGAGGGAGGTGCTGGTGGGGCTGGGAGGCACTGCCCACGCTCTGGGCACCGAGCTGAGCCCGTCATCACGGGGGCAGCCCTGGGCCCACTCCTTACGGAGCCTGTCACGGCAGGCGGCCTCTCCCTCACCATTCTCGACTTTTCTCCTCTCTTCCTCCTCTCCCCGTCACCTTCCCACGCCAAAGCCAGCGTGCCCCATGGTCCCAGATGGGCAGGAAGATCACGTTGTCCCAGTGCCAACTGCCCCACCGCCGTTTCACGTCCTAGTTCGGATGCTCGGACAGAGAGCCGCCCGTCCAGCCTAGGCGCGGACTGTCCCGGGTGGGGACTGGTCTGGTGCAATCAGCTGAGCTGGGTGCAGAGTGAGGGAGCCGGGACGTGGGAGCAGGGGCTGTGGGTGTGACGGGCACAGCGTGGGTGTGGGTGGCCCAGGCTGCAGAGGGGCGTGAGGCCGGGATGGAGTCCTGCTCGGCGAGACTTGACATCTCGGCAGCTCAGCTAAGCGGTGCCCCGCACCCTACTTACCTGCATGCGCTCCTGCCCCGTGGAGGGACCCCGATCCTCCGCTCTGGGCTTCTCTGCTCTCCCTGCTCGGACCACCCCCCGGAAGTGCCCTGCCCTGCCAGGGGCAGGAAACGCGAAGTGATTTTGTAACTTCTGTAACGACGGACAGATGTAAGGGCTGTTCCGCTGCCCGTAGTGATGGTTCCAAAGGGCGGCTCTGGGAGGGTTCTCGTTCTCCATTTTTATAGAATTCCACATCCCTTTGGAATCTTGGGATTACAAAACAGCCACCGAGAAATCATGCACCCCATTAACATCGAGACTTTTATGTATTTACAAGTCAGCTTAAATTTTTACCAAGAGAGGTTTTCAAAATGTAACATGTGTTAGTCACTGCGTGAATTGCGAAACCAAGGGAATATCTCCAAAGTGCTGGCCTTGACAATGTAATCTGGCAAGGCTTGGGGACGAATAAAAATAACACTTCTCAGCATCGCTGTCTCAAAGGCTAGGAGGGATCTGGAGCCCTCCCCAAGCCCATAGGTAGTCGGTTTGCATGAGCAAGACGGTGGCTGGTCAGCCGGGGGTAGCGGGAAGAGAGTGTGTCTGGGGAGTCGGGGGTCCTGGCGTGAGTTCTAAGTCTGCCACTCACTGGCCAGGTGACCTCAGGCCTTTGCCAGACCCCGCTGAGCACGGAGAGGTGCCCAAGGTGGTGCCCGCAGTGACAGGACCCTCCCCCTCCGCTCCACTGACTCCCAGGCGACTTAAAAGCCAGAGGCATGGGTGCCCATCCCCACGCCGACGTCCAGGCGGCCTCAAGGGCCGTGTCTGGGAGGACGGAGGGAGGTGGCGCCCGCAGCTGTACCCCTAGCTTGGTTTCTAAACACAACAACCCTGCACCTCCCCGCTGAGCCGCAAGCCCGCAGGTGGCCCGATGAACACGTGGTTTCTGGATGTGACATGAAAGTTAGCATTTGCGCTCGTTGTCTGGGTTCCCCGGGTTTGTTTTTCTTGCTGTCGCAGTCCTGAAATGTTCCCAACCGTGTTTACGTCGAGGCGGGATGCAGGGAAGCGGGGCGCTGCTGTTCCCGGATCTGCGGGGCCCTGCCCGCCCCAGCCTCCCGCAAAGTGCCAGCGGCCGCCGCAGCTGGGGTCCAGAGTCAGCCGGGTGCACAGCCCACAGAGGCGTCCGGGGCACCTGGCTCCCACCCGCCTCACCTCTGCGGGCGTCCATCGACAGTGCCAGCCACATCACACCTTCTCCGTGGAGTGCCCCCGTCCGTCGGGCACGCCAGCTTTCAGGGGAACACACAGGAATGATATCTGACCCTCACTGCCACCGGGGAGTGGGGGCCGGGATTGTTCCCATTCCACAGATGACAAAACAGAGGCTTGGGAGCGGCTTGCTGGCCCCAGGTCACGCGGAGCTGGGGTCACAAGTGGTCATCATTTCTAGTCTGAACACCCCTCTCCTGCTGTCCGTGCTTGGAGGATGTTGTCCTCAGTTCCTCACCACAATACGGGGACGGCCTGGAGCCTGCCCGACGACGCCGGCTGGGGCCCAGGGAGGGCCACCTGGGCCTCCCTTTTGGCTCGGACCGTGTGCCACCTAGCCACACCCACCCTGCTCTCCGGCACTGCTTTGGAAATCGCTGGCGTCTTGCTTGCCCGTCACTGTGAACTCCGGGAGGACGGGAGGCCCAGGCTGGTGGCCTCGGGCCCGGTCGGGGCTTGCCACGCACTGGACTCTCAACCTTGCCTGTTGACCGGTGGCTCGTTGTTATCCCCGGAGGCTGGGTTCCACGTGTCTGGCCACAGGAGGCCAGCCACCCCCCCCACCCCGACTGCCCCCAGGTCCTTGGCTGGCCAGCATTTCAAATGATATTGTTTCATATTAAATTATTTTAAATTCCACGGACACTGGTTTCACAATCAAATAATTCGATCTTGTTTACAAATGGAATTTTTACTTTTTGACGGTTTCTAGCTTTGCTGGGCTGGATGGTCAGTGAAAGCCTGTCCTCCCATGCCCTCCCGCCCACCTCTGCTGCCTTCCCTGGGACGCCGTGGAGCCCGGGAACGGCCCTGGACGCTGTGGACGAAGCTGCCCCTTCACTGCATGAGGGGAACAGAGTGGGGGGCTCTCTGGGCCTCCCCGGCCTCTCCCACCCTCCAGCTTCCTCCATGAGAAAACCCACAAACAACAGAACTGGAGGGGCCTTTGGTACCTGCCATCCCCACACCTCTTTTTGTAGATCAGGAAACTGAGGTGCAAAACCTCAGCCCTGCGGCCGGCCCAGGACTCAGAGGCAAGGGCGGGGGTGCTGTTGCAAACATCCCTCTTCGTCCTCCTGAATCCCTGCCAGCTTGCACGACTACTTGGGGCTACAGAGACACAGAAATGGAAAGACATGACCAGTGACCTCTAGAGGCTTGCAATCTGGGTGCTGGGGTGGGGACGAGGAGACAAAAGGTGGGGCACGACGGGGCCCGTGGCTCGGTGACCATAGGAGGGAGCAAAGGGCCCCAGAGGGCCAGGTGGGATGGAGACAGCGGGAAGAGCACAGGGAACAGCGTCTGCAAAGCCATGGACATGGCTGAGCTTGGTGGTTGTGGCCCGAACCCTTTCAGGCAGATGATGAGACCAGGCACGTGAATATCCTCAGCAGTGTGCTGAATGTCCGTCTTTCCCAGCGAGTTGCCTTGTCCCCCTGGAGGCTGTCTCCTCACCCGGCGGTGCCACTTTCACTGGAAACAGGTTTGCAGCCTCTCTTCTGGAACCTTCTCTAGGCCAGTAATGGTGCAGGGGAAGATGGGCTTCGTTGTTTTGTGGTCACTCGGATGGATGACCTGGGTTGGCCCGGCAGCAGCCCCGCTGGGCTTGGCTCAGAATGGCATCTGGCTGTTTCCACGAGTTGCCGGCTCTCTGAGGTCAGAGCCGGACCTGCTGAGGAGGCCACACAACGGGCTGTCTCCGCGGGCACCCCCTCCCCCGAAAGGGGCCGAGGCGGGCGTCCCAGCCAGCCCCGGGGCTGCAGAGGGAAAAGCTGGCTGATAATGTCCCGGCCAAAAGGCCGGCATTCATTCTATCAAATGTCCTGGGAGACGAATACCAGGCAGGGCCTGAGAGTCACCGAGGAACCGGCTGCCGCTGTGGCTCCTGCCCCTCCCCCCGGGGTCCCTGAGACGTCCCTCAGCCCTGGAGCCCACTCCCCGTCTCTGTGTCTGTGCCGCATCACTGTGGCTCTGTGGTCCCGCGATGCCTCGCCAGGCTGTCCCCGAGGTGGCGACCTCGGGCCAGACTGGAAACTGCCCAGACCACAGCGGTCCCAGGGCTAGCGGGTTTTCGGAGATGGGACGTGCATCCTCGTCGATGGCAGTGTAAATCCGGCCAAACCGAAAATGCGTACACAGCTTGGGCCGGAATCGACACTTCTAGGCCTCTAACTCCCCGGTGCCGTGGTATCGGTGACCGGGGGAGGGTGGGCCCGTGGATCCGAAGGCTCCTAATCAAGAGGGAGGTATGTCTGCCCACATGCGCTGGGATGGACGGAGCTCTAAAATAAACAAGGCAAAGAAAGCGAGACGCCAAAGTCTGATACATCTTGCGTTAAAAAAAGGGTTAGAAATAGACGGCGATGCGCTCTGTGGGCGAATTTGCCAGAACTGCTGGTACCTGTCGGGAGCCCTCCTCCGGGTGCGCGTGTGCCCGTAACTCGCCGGGTCCTTCGAAGGCCCGGGAGGTGGGTATTACCTTTTGGCCCCCTTTGCGGATGAAGACACCAAGGCCTGGGGGGGGCGGTGAAGGGCCTGTTCGGGGGTGTGGGGTGCGGGCCGCGAGCCCGAGCCCCTGCGTGTTCTGTGGCTGGTGCTGAGGACTTGGCGGGGAGGGGGCCGGGGGCTGTCAGCTTTCACCACTTACCTCTTCCTCTGCAGGTTCTTTCCGGCTGCAGGCGTGACTTCATTTTGGAAGATGTCAACAGGGGCATTCTGGAAGGGTAATCATTGCTTTGAATTCCTTTACTGTGTCTTCCTGTGTTAAAGAGAGAAACGCGGTCGTGTCGTTTAAAAAGCCCAACCCCCCCCCCCCCCCCAAAGAGAACACCGAGTCTCTAGGAAGAGAACTGAAGACAGCAATGGGATTCCAGAAGGGGAAGCCGGGTCTCCGGGGGGCCCACTGGTGCTTGCTTACAGGCCAGTTCTATCTCCCGTGGTTTCCAGAACACGGGAGGTGGAAGGCCCCTGAGCAAGGTCTATTCCAATGCCTCATTTTATGGGTGAGCAAAGTGAGGCCAAGAGAGGGACTGCCTTGTTCTAGGTGTCCCCTGGGCCCGTGTGGCTCCCACGCCAGTTCCAGGCCCACTGGGGGGCTTCCTTCATCCTTGGTGTCTGTCCACTTGCAGAGGGGGGGTCTTCTCTTCTACCCACGGCCCGCCCTGATGCTCTGGAGCAGAAGCTGGGGAGGCGGACACCAATTATTTCTGTGCCGTAGCTGCTCGGTAGCCGAGTCAAAGCCCCCAAGGAGCTATGTTGAGTCCCAGACGGAATGTGAAGAGTACCGGGTCTCCTGTAGGCCTGGCCCCCCCCCCCCCCCAGCCGCCCCGCTTGTACCACCCCGGCTCCAATCCAGCATATGCGTGAGCCGGGAGTCGCTTCCCTGCACCTCGCGTGGCTGTTGAGAGGGTGACGTTGCCATCGGTGACACAGGTATCCTGGCAGCCTGGAGCGGAAGGGCCACTTCAGGCTCTCCCGAGGGCCGAGTTGCTGTGGGTGGCGGTGGAATGGGAGGCGACCGGCTCTGCCCTCAGTGAGCTCCGCGCCCTTGCCAGGGGACTCCTCCTCCCCCTCGGTTTCCCCATCTGTAGAACAACGGGGGTGGTGTGGATGACATCAGGCCTTTACAATGGTCTTGTTCCTGGGCTCGCTCCCGCTTCAGGTTAGGGGGAGGACAGACCAGTGCGTCTCGGGGACCCTGGTCCTGTCTCTGTGAAGACCAGCTCACCCGATCTCTGGCCAGTCTCCTGATGGTCACCTGGGAAACGGGGGGGCTCCGGCCCCAGGCCTCCTACTGGTTGGTGACCTTGGCTTTTAGACCCTTGGAGAAACTCAGTCATGGAGGGTACTCGTAAAGACAAAGGTCTTCATTTTGCAGAGAGGAAATCAGACCGTGAAGGGCCGTGAAGGCAGCAGAGTCTGTCCAGCAGCCCCCCTGCAAGTCCTGGTTCGCATCCCATGTGCTTCCCTCACAAGGCAGACCCCTCACCCCCGGGGGCTGGACTTAGGGCAGCGATATTGCCCCATCCCCACTGGAACCTTCCTTCATTTTTGATGCCCGTCCACTTGCAAAGGGGGTCTTCTCTTCTATGTGGGCCCCCAAGCTCGATCCCTCATTTCCCCGAACCAGTCCTTCTAGCCACTGCCTAACAAGGGAGGGCGCAGGTGCAGGGGCTGGGGTGACCAAGGAGCCTAGACTCCTTGGGAAGTGTGTGCATAGCCCGGTTCTTCCACAGCGATGGTGGGACGGACCCGGTGGCCCAGGGTCTAGAACACAGACGTGGTCTTGGCCATCTGTATGGGGCACCTGGCCCCTAGCTCCTCCTGGTCTCATTTGGGACCTCGTCTCTGGCCTCCGCCCCGTGCACAGCCGTGACCCCTGGGGACTGAGTGTGGACAGGGCTTTGGGTGTAGACCCGGTACTGAGTCGGACACACCTCCTGGGAAACTTTGTCCTGCCCGTGGCCAGGGCTGGTGGGGGGCGCAGGCGTGGCCGGTCAGCGTAAGAGTGCCACTCAGGCTGGCTTATAGGTGAATGCGCTGGCTCTTGAGACTAAGGTGTCCAAAGTTCATCTGGACCCAATGGCTCAAATGGCCACCACGTGTGTCTGTCTTTCTGCACTCAGCTTTCCTCCAGCCCTTTCATTGTGCGGTGGGGCTTCCCCCACAAGGTGGCAAGGTCACTCCACAGGTCATTCTGCCATTCAGCAATCTCAGTGCCCACGCAGAGCCCGATCTGACTCTGATTTGGCCCGACCCTGCCCTTGGGTCCACTCCTGAGTGGACAACCAGTGTGCATAGAAGTGGCAGGTGACATTGGGCCAGCCCCGCTCAACCAGAAGGACCACAGTGGGGAAGGGAAACCTGGGGTTTGGGGCCAACAGAAGCACAGATGTCTATACAGCACGCAAACCAGCACCAGTGAAGAGAGGGCTCTGGAGGGATAGCCAGTCTGTGGGGAGGCCACACATCATGGGGACAGGAAGACAGGGTGGCAGCCGCTCTCTCCAAGGCCCCACCCCCGCTCCGTGCTCCTGCCCATTGCCTTTCCCCACAGAACCTCCCCCTCCCGTTTCCCTGCGGACGCTGGCTTGCCCCGCAGCATCGCTGCCCCGACTTGAGACAACAGAAGGCAGTGTGGACACCCCTGGCCTGGCTCGTCAGGAAGTCCCCGGCTGCTCTGTTGAGGCCATCTCAGTCACGAAGCAAACTTTGTCTTCGCACACCAGGGCCGCTCAAGTTGCCCAGGGCCCTTCTTTCTTCAGAGCGTGTGGGGGTTGTACTGGGTCGAGTCGTGTCCCCTCCCAAATTTACATCCACCCAGAACCTCAGAATGTGCACTTATTTGGAAGTAGGGCCTTTGCAGAAGGAATGAGGTCATGTAAGCCCTAAACCCAATGGTGGTGTCCTCGTGAGGAGCAGAGAAGGGACACGGAGGCTCTGGGCGTGTGTGTGTGTGTGTGTGTGTGTGTGTGTGTGTGTGTGTGACAATGGAGGCAGAGTTTGGAGCCGTGCAGCTACAAGCCAACGACACCCAGGGCCACCAGAAGCTGGAAGAGGCCGGGAAGGATCCTCCCCTGAAGATTTCAGAGGAAGCGTGTCCCTGCAGACACCTTGGTTTCAGACTCGCGGCCTCCAGAAATGTGACAGAGTCTCTACTGTATTAAGTCCTCCAGCTTGCGGTCACTCGTTATGGGAACGCCAGGAAGTGAATAGAGGTGTCTGGGGGGATCTGGGTGGGGCGACAGGCCAGTGTGTCTTGGCTGGAGGGCAGTACCAGGTCCTCACCCTATGCCATCCTGACATTCAGTGTCAGTCCCTTCCCGGTGCTGCCGGGGCCCCTGTCACCCTTTTAAGGACGTGGGACCCTGCATCCCATCGTCTGGAGCCTAGCCTGCCTCCCACGTACCCACCTCTTCCCCAGCCCTGGTCTCGTCCAGCCCCTGAAACCCCAGGGCCTCCCTTCAGTGTGGGCTGATGAAGGGACAATGAGAGGCCCCTGGGGGCACAGAGGATTACTGTGGGGCGGGGATGTGACCGAAAACCTGCGGTTTAATGCATGGAGACATCCCCTCATCTGCATCTGTGGGATCTCGGGGCCCCAGGCTCAGGTCCGCCTGATTCAGTTGCTGTGCTTAGTTCAACTTCTTGAAAGACTCCGACGGCTGGGGCTGGGCTGGAGCGTGGAGCCCTGTGCACGGGGCGTGGCCTGGAAGGCATCCTTGCTGGGTACCCACTGAGCCAACTGGGCTGGGGAAGGGGGCTTCTTCAGACAAGGTGAGGCATGACGGTACTAACACACAGCAAATGCTTAGCTCAGATTGCTGTGCTCCGCTGGATGCTCAGAATGGCGTGTAAATCACACCCTTCGTGACCATCTGGGTTACATTCTCCGGTTTGCAGCCAAAGACTCGGGCTTGCGTTAAACGCTTGCCATGCTTAACCAGCCAGAGCAGAAGCCAAGAACCCTTCCGCCAGGTCTTACCAGGCTTATCAACTGGCTGTGTGACCTTGGGCCAGTCCTGTCCCTCTCTGAACCACTATGGTCTTCTCTTAAAACAAGGGGCTCAGGCCAGATGCTATCCGAGGGATTTCCTGCTTCCGTAGGTCCATGACTATAGCAGACTCCAAACTAGGTGTGCTTTGAACTAAAGTTCAGGGGCACCCTTCGAGCGTCTTGCTTGGAGTTGTAATTCAGCAAGCTCTGGGCAGGGTGGACAGGCAGACCTGGCCACAGGGTCCCAATTTCCCCCGGCACCTGCCGCTGTTGGGCGTTCTTTTGCTTTGGGGTTTTTGTGTCCCTAAGAATATGAATATTAACACACACTAAAGTAGAACATTGGAGGTTTACACTGGCAGAAAACTTCAGACGAAAATATATTGGGGGAGGTGCTGGGTAGAGGGCAGCGACCAGGGTGACAGGTTGGCAAGAAGGGAAAAAAAAATAAAATGCATCCAAAGTCCAGTGAGCAGGGGGGCAGAAAGCAAGAGGGAAGGGAGCACGAGGTGAGCGGGGCGTGTGTGACAGCAAAGCGGGCCAGCAGGAGGATGGGAGGGCGGGGTCCCCACCCCTCCGAGGAACCTGCTCACCTCTGTGCAACCTGTCAGTCTGCCTTGCAAGGCCAGCCTCATCATCTCTGATTACCCAGGGCCCGACGGCCAATGGAGCTCAAAGAACTTTCTAGAATGCTTGCACACCTAGTGAAGAGCTGTCCAGCAGAAGCAATGCCCGGATGAGGCAGGTGGACAGATGGGAGCGCTCACTCATGGATGCTGAAGGGGAAGCACACACCTAAGCCGACCATCACGGGGGACCAGAAGCCCGGGTCTGTGGCACCTGCTTTCCAGCGCCCAGGTCCCCGGGGTCAGAACGAGCCTCAGAAGGCGTCTTGCACTGACCCTAAGGGTGGCTTGGAGGGCGATGCTGGGTCAGCCGGTGCCGGGAAGCTCACTCCTGTATGTGGACAGTTTTCTTCACGGGACAACAGGCGTATGTGTGTGTGTGCACCTGCATGCATGGGGAGTGGGGGTGCAGGCGCCTCCCCACTGTGCGGTTCGAAGCCTCTGGCTGGAGCAAGCTTGGAGAACGACTCTGAGCCCCGTCAGCGCTTTACGTTTCAGCTCCAGGGCCCCGGGGCTCTGCCACACAGGCAGATGGGCAGTGGAGGCCACAAGGAAGCAGTGGTGGGGTGTCCACCGCTCTCAGTCTCCCCTGTGAGGCCCGAGAGGGAGGAAAACAGCAGGCCAGAACAGCTGGATCATACAAGAGCAGCTTCAAAGCGATAAAAAGCTGTCAGAGGAACCGAACAAGTAAAAGGGAAAATCCTTACAAGGGAAAGTTGACTCCGAAGGACAGATTGCAAAAGCCAGAGACGGGGCTGGCCCCGCAGAGCAGCCATGGACGTGCGGGTCCCTCGGACACCCTGAACTGCCGCGACCTGCTGCAGCCCTGAGAGGCGGGGCGGAGGGGGCCGGGGTGGGAGAGGGGCCCCGCAGCGCCCGTGGACTCCTGGGTAGACAAGGCTGCAGGGCCAGAGACACCCCACCATTCCTTTTCAGTTCGTCTGCCACTTGCCCCTTGCTGTAGCCAGACCAGCTCCTTCCTGCTCCCCTGTACTGCACCGGGTCCTGGATCAGGCCTCTGCATGCACAGGCGCCAGAACATTCCTCCAGAGCTTTGCTGCCACCTTTGACACCACCTTCCCTGGCCACCTGGTCCACGGCTGCCTGCTCCCAGACGGCCCATCCCTGCCACAGCCCCCACACTG
This sequence comes from Panthera onca, assembly GCF_046562875.1. Classification (NCBI taxonomy): domain Eukaryota; kingdom Metazoa; phylum Chordata; class Mammalia; order Carnivora; family Felidae; genus Panthera; species Panthera onca. Next base: position 142,709,560 of record NC_138344.1, on the reverse strand, counting down.
CCTGTCTGTCTCCTGCTAGATCACTGGCTGTGGGCAGGGACCTGGGTGTCTGGAGAAGGGCTCGGTCCCACAGGAGGTCTCTGTCTGTTTCAGGGGACAGGGAGCTTCCCTGCACGGCATCCTCCCACCTTAAGGCCATGGAAGATTCAGAAAGCCTGAAAAAAACTTGAGGGGAAGAGCCTTTCACAGACAACTTCCATCAGTTTCCAGTCTCTCTGTTTCCAGAAAATTCTATTACCTGGCCCAAGAGTAAGTGAGCCATCTGTTTCCTGATGTCCGTATACTGATTACAGGAAGGCTGCAGCGGTTAACGTATGTGAAAGTAATTTGCAAGTGTGTGTGTGTATGCATGAGCGTGTGTAAGTGTGTGCACGCATGAGGGTGTGTGTGTGTGTGTGTACATGCGTGCGTATGTGCAGAGGATGTAAGGGCAGCTACTCCTGGTCTCACGTCTGACTTCATCACTGAAGCAGCGAGCGGCCCGGTGGGGGGGTGCGGGAAGACTGTGGTTCTGCCCCCAAGGAGGTGGCTGTTCAAGGGAAAATGAACTCAGCCCTCCCAGGACTGAGGAGGTGAAGGCGGGCCGGGGAATGATCGTCCTCCCTGCTGCCTGGGGGCCATGGAAGACAGGAGCTCCTTGTCCCTCCCCCAGGGAGCAAGCCTCACACCCCAGGAGAGGAGCCATCCCTCGAGGGTGGTTGGGGAGAGAGCATGAGGCCAGGGTCATCTCTGCCTGGCTGCAGGGAGGACGCTGGGCATGGACCCAGGGGCTGCGCATCAGGGGGAGTGTGACAGTGTTCCAAGGCCAGGAGAGCTGGCCTAACCCCAGCTCTACCCTTACTGATTGTGTGACGCCCCTCTGGGCCCCAGATACTCGATCAGCAACATGAGAAGAGCAGCACCCCCATCCCACAACGTACTCTTGTTGGGGTCAGTGCCAAAGCAACCAGCAGCCAGCGGAAGGTCCACGGGGGTGTGACCTATGACTTAATCAGGGCTCGGTCAGGGGCACCTGGGGGGCTCAGTCGGCTGAGTGTCTGACTTCGGCTCAGGTCATGATCTCATGGTGTGTGAATTCAAGCCCCATGTTGGGCTCTGTGCTGACAGCTCAGAGCCTGGAGCCTGCTTTGGATTCTGTGTCTCCCTCTCTCTGCCCCTCCCCTGCTCATGCAATGTCCCCCTCTCTCTCTCTCTCAAAAATAAATAAACATTAAAAAAAATTTTTTTTTAAATCAGGGCTTGGTGGACACAGAGCTGGACTATACAGATCTGTGAGCCCTGAAGCCTGCAGTGGGGACCACAGAGGTGGCCCAAAGGGAAGCCAGCATGGGGAGAGTCCTACTGGGAGGCAGACTGGGGCCGGCATCCTGGCAGACAAACGGAAGAGACGGATGCTTGGGCACTTGGAGTCAGGCCCTCATTTTGTGCACGATCTCATTTGATTGTCCCCAGGAGCCTTGGAGGTGGGCACTGTCACCCCCATTCTAAGAGAAGGAAACTCAGTGTGGGGGGGGAGGGGATTTCCCCAGTGTCATGGCTCTGGGAATCCCGGCAAGACAGTCTGACTCCAGGGCTGGAATAGGGGAAGCAAAAGTAGCAGGCGGGGGCTGTGGGTGCCCCAGATCGAGTCCCACGCTCCTGCACCCCGCACACCCTCAGCTCTGAAGACAGTGGTTTGCAAACTCCGAGCTGCTGCCCTCTGGGAGCATGGGACCATTTTAGCAGGTGGCTGCCGTCACCGGGAAGAAACAAAACAGGATAACAAACGTCAGGGCTCACGATGCACGGAAAGAGAAGTAATCTTTTGCGAAAACGTTCGGTTACGCGTGCACGAAAAGTTCATCACTTATTTCATACGTAGCCATTATGCGTGCACCGAGTTGAGACGCACGATGCATTTCTTACCCCGGCCACGGTCAGCAAACTTTGAAAGCCACTGCTTTCAGCCTCTCTCTGTTCTGCAGGGGCCTCCGGGCCTTTGTTCTCCGAACAAGAACGCCAGTGCTGGGCGCAGGACAGGAGCCAGGATGTGCTAGAGGACTTCCGCAACGTGCCTCTGCCCGCACACCAATGTGGCTGGCTCGGCAGGGTGGCGGCACCACCGTGTGGGGTCTGACAGGTTGGGGTGTTGGTATTTGACTGCGATCCCACGGGGTTCCTCACCTGCAGGCTAGGGATGCTGCTGAGCTCCCCAAAGCCAGGCCTTCGAGGGCCCTCACCAGGCTGGCCGGCTCTGAGAGGCGCTGTACCCCATGCGGTCACGGGGAACAGGCAGAGTGAGAGCCTCTCCTGTCGCTGAGCCATGTTGGTGGCAGAGGAGACTGTCTTGGGGGGGGTTGGTGGCAAAGGAATGTCAGGGTAATGATGCTGGCAGGGGCCAAGAAAGGCCAGGCTGGTTGGGACGCCTGCTGGGGAAGGAAGGAGCCTGTGTTCCCTCCTGCTGGCGGTGGGCGGGCACGTGGAGGAAAGCTTTGGGGTTGTCAGATTTGTTTTTCAATCAGGTAACTCACCCTGGCTGGGGGGTGGGCTGGCCCCATGTATCTGTTAGGCCTTGTCTGAATGGGTCTATTCCCACCACAGAGACTCGGACACGGGGCATAAACCCCGGCTGGCCGGCCCCAGTGCTGCAAAAGGGACCGTAGTTTCCCTGCAAACACAGAACAAAACGAGGATGGAAACAATAAAAAAAAAAAAAAAAACTCCAACACTCTCACACACCTAAATGCAGCTGCGTCTGGAACCAGGCGTGAGGTTGCACGCGCGGTCGCCTGGCCTTTGTGGGGTGTGAATAAAGATGTCCCATGGTTGGCCTGTTCTCTGGGCTGTCGAGGTGACAAAGGAGCCTGGCGGGGGCAGGGGGGAGGCTTCTCTGGCCCAGACTTTGGTTAACTTTTGGCTTTGTGAGCGAAAATGACAAATGGGTCCCCGGTAATGCTGCTGAGTGGGCCAGCAGGGTGTGTTTAAAGGAGAGAAAACATCCTAAAAAGGGAGAGGGTCCTCCAGATGGGACCTAAACGTGGACATGGGGGCGGCAGGATGGGAGCTGGCCAGGCTGCAGGGGGCAAGGGGGTGATGGTGGAGGGGGGCTAGGTCCTGTCTGCACAACTGACCTGTCTGCTTCATTACCTCACCGCACCTGTCACAACTGTCGGGGGGGGGGGGGGGCACTGTGTCTTCACAGGTGACCAAGCACCTGAAGCCTCACCTTCAGATTCACCCTCCTGTGGAGCGGCACCTGCCCTAACAGAGCAAAGCTGACTGCACCTCGACTATCCTCCAGTTTTCCAAGGGTCAATGAAACTGTATTTCCTGCACCACCCCCTCCCGTCCAGTTTACAAGGTATTCCTAAAAAGCAACAGGCAACGTGTTTTTGATTTTTTGAAGCTCAAAAAATTATTTGCCAGGAACACACAAATCATTTGTTTTACTCTCTGGTACTTGCTTATCGACACAAGATCGCTGGAAAAGAACAAGGGCAAGATTAGTTTAAACACTGATTTTTTTTTTTCTTTTTTACGGCCATGGGGTTCCTGACCTCAGAACTTGTAGTTGGTTACATACTAGTTAAATATTACCATTTTGAACAAAACAAAAAAAAGACCCAGATATTCCTTCGGCTAAAAAACCTGGTGACTCTTCCTGAGCGACGTTTATGTCAAGTGGAAGACGGTTCTAATTTTATCTGCGTTCAATAAGCAGATTAAAACAAATCATGAGGCTGAAGCTGTTTACAATTCTCTGAGCGGCTGAGGGAGAGAAAATCACCTTGAATCTAGCATTTTCTGGGCACACTGCAACAGCCAGGTCCCTCAGACCATCTGGGAAGGAATTAATTCCATCTATGTGTTAGTTTAATATGAAATTGCTTTATTTTGACTATATCTTCCTTCAGGCTATTAGGGAGGAGAAGAAAAAAACAGGAGAGCTGGAGAGAGACCACTTCCTTCCCAGCCTCTTCTTGCTTTGCGCTTTTGCCTTTTAAAGGTTTTACTTCTTCTGGTTGAAAAATGTATAAAATGTGTACTTGAAGTACCCCCCCCCCCCCAAATTATATATTTTGAACACGACAAAATTTTAGATCCACGGCACATTTTGACAAAAATATTATTAAAAAAAATACCGTTTGCTTTCGCCCCACTTAAATTGAAATGTCATTCTGTTTATTTCATATCTTCTCAACAGTTCAGTCTGCCATTTGTTAGATGTGAGAAAGTTCTGCAGACTATTCCAGAAAATATTTGAAAAGAGTAAACAACCGATCTGTAAAATTTCCACGGAAGCACGCTTGCTTAGGTGACGGGCTCCCGGGGGACGGGCCGCGCGGCGGGGGCGCCCATGGCCTCTCCTGGCCCGTCCGAGGCCGGCTCCGCCCGAAGCGCCGGGCGCCCTCCCGCCGTCCCCGCCGCCCCGGCCCCGCGCGGCCTTCCAGCTGGCGAGCCGTCTCCCTCTCTGCGGCGCACGGGGGACCGTGGGGAGACCCCCGCGGGGGCCGGACGGGGGCGCGCGGCCTGCGGCGTGGGTCCGGCCGCGTCCCACCTGCTCCGCCGGGGCTCCGCGCGCCCGCAGCCGCCGCCGCCGCCGCCGCCCGAGCGCACGGCCAGGGCCACCTGGCGGACCGTCCTGAGCTCACTCTGCCGCCGGGCTTCCGTTTGGCTTCCATCTGCCTCCCCCATCCTAACTGGTTCCAGATTTGCCACTTGAGAGGCGCGGGGACTCAGCCGAGCCTCGCTCTTGGCCTCTCGGGGACTCCAGAGCGATGAACCCGCGCGAGCGCAAGGCCGGGCCCGCTGGGGGACCGGCCGGGAGCGGGCCGTGCGGCCGGGGCTCCGAGCGCTGACTCCGCGGCCCCGGGCACTGGCCTGGCCTTCCCGGCGCGGGGCGCAGCGGAGCCGTCCGGGGGCCGCACAGCCTCCACCGGGTCGGGCAGGGCGGGGAGGGGTCTTCAGGGCCTCCGGCCGCCATCGGGAGCCGGAGCGGCGGGCAGCGCTGCGCGCACCCTGGCTCCGAGGCCCTGCGCCCCCAGCAGCCACGACGCCCAGCCCTCCCGGGAGGGCGAGACCACCCACGCCGCCGCCGCCGCCGCCGCCGACGTGGGGACCCGGTTGTCGCCTAGGTCTGGGGGCGCTGCGGGTTGGGGGCTCCGCCTGGCCCCCGCAGCACCACCATCTGACGCACTGTCCTCGGTGGGGAGATCCCACGGAGAACAGCTCCGAGCCTGCCAGACCCTCAGCGCCCCGCGCCCCCAGGCCTGCCTGCGCGGCTGGGCCCCGCAGGCGCCGGGCACCGGAGGGGGAGGGCCCCGAGGGCCCGGGGCGCTGTTCCAAAGGCCAGAAAATGGAAACTGTGCGAAAAGAATCCCCAAATCCGGCCGGGCCCCAAGCCCACCAGCTTACATAAAGCCCCAGGAGCCCGCCCGCGGCCTCCCCGCCTCGGGGTGAACAATCGGCGGGCGCCCGGCCAGGCTGCCCTGGGACTGGCACCACCACCGGCCCCCTGACCACGGGCCCGGCGTGACCCCGGGAGGGGGCAGGGGTCCCGGCCTCTTCCCACCATCTGCCCCGAGAAACATTTAACTGGCCTTTAATCACATTAGCAGCCGGCCCCAATTAGGGCCGCGGGAGGGGGAGGCAGGAGGAAACCGCCGCCGTGTCACTCGAGGATAAAGATCCTTTCATGCCCTGGGCCTGGCCGTGGGCAACGCGGCGGGCGCCATCCCCAGCCTTTGATTGCCGGCGCCTGGGCCTCGCCGACGCCGCCATCTCTTTACCCGCCCCCCCCTCCCCAGCCCCCAGTGTGCCCTCGCCCTCGGGTGACCGCGTGGGGACGCAGGGCAGCGTCCGAGGCCCCGGCCCACGCCCGCGCGCCCACGCGCCCACGCGCCCACGCGGCGGAAGTCTGGCCCCCTGCGCCCAGCGCCTGCGCACCGGAGCGCTCCAAGGGGGCGGCGGGGGCTCGCAGAGGGCCCCGGGGACGCCAGCGCCCGGGCCGGGACCCTGGTAAGGCCACCGCCCACGGAGTAGTTCGGAGGGAGGGTGACCCCGCCACGGGCGCCCTGGGCAGGTCACCTGTGCTCTCGTGGGCCCCCTCCCGCGAGGGCCGAGCCGGCCCCGAGGCGGCTCCGGCCTCCTGGGCCCGGAGCGAGGCGCAACGGGCTCAGCAGGCCAGGCCCAGGCCCAGGCCCAGGACCCGGGCGCGGGCCGGGCGCCGCGGTGGCTGGGCTCCTGGGGGTCCAGGCTGGGCGTCCGGTCCCAGGAGCGCGGGGACCGCGGAGCTCGGGGAGGCGGGGCCCGAGCCTGGGCCTCCCGTGCGCCCTGTCGAGGGGTGAGGGGCCCTGGCGCGCGGAGCTTACCCGAGGGTCGGAGCGGGGCGCGCTCTGGACGGGCCGGGGTCGTGCGAGGACAGCGGCCGCCCGCGCCGCCGGAATGCCGATGCCGCCGCCGGGCCGAGACGCCCGGGGGGCGGCCCGGGACCCCCGCCCCACGGCGGCAGCTGCAGCCCGGAGCCGCGTGACCCCGGCCCCGACCTCCGGCGCTCGGCTGTTTGTCCGCACACAAAGGAGAACACTCATATTTTTCTTTCCCGGGCGCAGACTTCACACCCGCCCCACCTCCCCTCCCCCGAGCCGCCCCCCACCTCACCCAAGCCTCGCTGAGAACCGCTTTCTCTCCGCACCCCCCCCCCCTCCGGTCCCCACTGTCGAATTCCATAGTTGTATTCGAGGATGTCAGCACAGCTTAGAAAGTTTCATAGAAAGTCAGAGAGCAATTAGACCCTTTTATTGGAGTTTCGTTGGTGCCATGGGATCTTTTAAAGGAGCGCCTGAAGCACCGAACACAATCCCATTAAGCCGCCCAAACTCCCACAGTCCTCAACGGGGTCTCCATACTTGGGCAGGCAGGCTTTGGCCGGCTCGCCGGGGTGAGCCGCGGGGGCTCGGTTGCGAGAGGCCTGCAAGCGGCCCTCTCCCCGGGGCGCTCGGGGGACCCGGTGGTGCAGGGCCGCCGAGCGCCAGGCAGTGTCCGCGGCGCCCCGAGGCCTCCGCTCCCCCAAGCTGCACCGAGCGCGGTGGAGACCCGAGGCGCTTTGGTGCCCTGACCCCGCAGTGCGGGTGTTTGAATGTGTCGAGCTCCCCGGCCGGCTTCTAGACGTGGAAACTTTTACTTCCCTCCGCTCCCAAATGGATCCGCTAACGTTTGGAAAACCGGCCGGAGACATGAACGCGTTGCCGAGAAAAAGACCACGTATGAGCAACGTTGGGGCTTAATTGAATTTTAGTGCCAAATTATAACTCCCTGAATGACCGCCCTGGGGTGAAGGGGGTGGGGGAAAAGGCAGTGAATGAAGGCAAGGCGATTCTAATGGAAATCCTGCCGTCCAGAAATGTGGTTCTGAGGCCACCCTCGCGTAGTAAGAATTGCAGCCTCCAAAGGCAGCCTAATTCCAAAGGGGTGAGGTTATCAGGCTGCCGGCTTTCATGTGGGAAAACGGGGTTGACCCCAGCTTGAGTTGTGGTTTTGCGTTGATGTTCTTGTGTGTCATTTCACGAAGCAGGCAGCTCTTAACATGGAGCATGGCTTTTCCTTTGTGATAGTAGACGGTGATTTCTCTTCTTGCCAGTGAAAATTAATCTCTTCCTTTAGAAGTCAAAAAGGAAAGAAAGCAGGTGTTTTAAAGGAATAAAGCATTTTCTTCTTAAAAAAAAAATAGGTAGTTGGTTGTCAAAGCAGAGTGCCAGTTTTAGAACAATTAGGAGTTTGCTCCTGGTGTATCATCACAGATGTTTATTCTACTAAATAGAAGTTCGTACCTGGTGGTTTCTGGATTCATTTTGGGAAGGGAGACTAGGTGACAGGCTCACAATTAAGGCATTATATAATTCAGATGGCAATGAAATGGGCCTCCGTCACAGGGAAAATGGGCCGTCCAGTGGCTCCATAAGGGGAACATTAAAAATGAGTGTGCAAAATCGAATATTTGATTTTTGAGTGGTTTGTGTTAGTCAATTGTTTTGAAAAATTTCTCGAAATTGCCCCTCTTTTCTCTTATTTCGTTGCCCCTCCTGGCCCTGTGGCTGCCAGCATCAGCGACGCAACCTCTGCCCTCTCGTTCTGTGTGCACACCGCACGGTGGGCCAGTCGGCTGTCCGTCCGCATTTCCATTGCGTGACCGCATCCGGGACTCTCGTGGCCTGGGCGGGAAGGAACAGACAGCGGGCTTCGGGACCTGCGGGTCCCAGCCTCAGTCACTTCCAGCCTTGCCTTGAAAACCTTCTGCGTCGGCCACGTTGGTTTCTTCACCGACTCTTTCTCTCGTTCTTGCCTCTCGATTTCCCTCGTGCCCTCTGCTTCCCTAAAACCCTCTCCATCTGTCCAGACGGCACCTGTCAGACCTGGTTTCCATCTCAGACCCTCATTGACCTGGCCTGCCTTGGGCTCCAGCAGGAGCCGTCTCCACCACCGGGTTCTCACGGAGGGCCTGGTGACACCATCTGTCTTTCATTGTCCTGTGCTTCTTTCTCATATTGTGGCATGGCTTTGGGAATGTTTCTGGTTGAGGAGAAAACAATGAAGGCCCCTTGAGAGCAGGTATCACTTTACACATGTCTTGGGGCTCCGTCAGGAGCCAGCGCCCAGAAAGTAGGCCACCCATCCGTCAATGGGGTGTCGATGTAGAAATCAGAATCACATTTCAGCCAGCAGGGAGGAGGAGCACAATTACAAATGCGCCCGTGCAGTTTGCCGAAGGCGCCAGAGAAAACGGACTTCTTCGTCGAACTCACAGGACCCGTCACTGGACTTTTTCAACCAACATCAAACTATTTAAATTAAATGGAATCTTGAGTTGTTTAAAAAATGAACATGACTCAGTCGGACTGCAGTAGAAAGCGGGGGAAAAACAAACAAAAGCAAATCCAGAAATCCAAACAGTTCAGTCTGCTTTGGATATTCTTTGATTTTCCCAAGAAAAGGAGCAGATTCCTGAGAAACAGGCGAGAAATTCGAAAAGTGCCTGTCATGTCTCGGCGAAGGCACACGAGAACACGACGCCTTCGGCAGGTTACCTGCAGGCTGGGCTGTAACAGGAACCCCCTCTCGGAGGCGGCCCCCACACCACCGCAGGTCCTACGTACTTCTGGAAAAGAAACAAAGTGCCTTTCCGGTGCTGTCCCTGTGTCCCCGGAGGGGCTCAAGACGCACACCTTCTTCGGCGGCATCGGGGCTTAACGCCCATCATGCTGGAACACCAGTGATGGGGCTGGCTCTGAAGAAGTTGAAAAATCCCACCCTGGTCAATAGTGCATGATGAAATTAACAAGATGAAAATGACACATGAACAAACGCACTTGTGAAACTCTTCAGGGAACAAAGAGATTAGCATTTGCGGTGGTACAGGAAGAAATGGAAATGATGAAAATAACTCTCTCAGGGTTTTGAAGGAGGAGCATTTAGCATTTCGAGTTCAGTGAAAACGTGTTCACCGTTCTCGTATGAGCAAGGTATCACGTCTCGCCGCTTAATCAAGTTAACCGAATCAGAAGCATGAGCATTTAGGGGAGTGCTGTGGTTCTAAAGGGGGCCATCCCGAGAGCCTTCACCTTCAGCTGAGGAACTGGAAACTTCATTCTGGAGGATCAGCTTCTCAGCTCATACGTGCAAGTGCCAGTAAAGCAACCCAGGGAAGAAGCAGGTGTACTGAACACAGAGCTGCATTTGGAGCGCCGCAGGGGTGAAACCTACACGTGAGATTATTTTCGAGCTGTTTTAAAACTTGAAGACCTTCCTCCCTTTCTCCCCCAGGAAAAGTTTTAACAGGTGGACGGGGTGGTCTGAGCCCTTCCCAGCCGTGAAATCATCTGACCTTCTTCTCGCTGTGTCTCTTCGACCAGGGACTTAGACTGGATGAGACACTGATCCTGTTTGTGTTATTTTCGGAGAGCGTTTTGATGTTCTGACATTACTCCCATTCAATAGTTTAAGAAAACATGTAGATGCAGGTTCGGTTTAAATAGGTTCCCTTGGTGTCTTTCTGGGGGAAAAAAGAGAGAGAAACGGAACAAAACTACCTACTTGAGACTTATGGTTCAATACAGAATTAATGCCGGGCTTTGGGCCAGTGACCTGGGGACCAGTGCTGTGTGTTTGGGTGTTTGTGAGAGATAGCTCTGGGTCAAGGCCAGGTTTCCAGTTTTAACCCCAAGCGCTGACCTCCTTTTTAAAATTAAAAAAAAAAAAAAAATTTTTTTTTTTTTTTTTTTTTTTTAACCCGTTTAGGTGTTTCTCTATCTTAATTCTATGCCGGGTCCCTTCTTACATCAGACTTTGGCAACACTGGTCCACAAAACGTTTGGGACTGGATGTTTTCCAGAATTTGGACTTTCCCCCCCCAGGTGTTAGAAAGAGAATGAGTGTGTTATGTATAACGTATATAATGGAGTGTTCCACAGCCCGGGACCAGTCCCTTATCAGAGACATGGATGTTTTCACAGCAAACATATGAATATTCACCCTAAGCGGGAACGGAGACTCTAAGCAGCTTCACGTCAGGGTCGTGTGCTAAGCGTATGAAATCAACTTTCGTTTTCGGAGCTCTTTGGAGTTTTGGACGTTTGTGTGAAGGATCATGGATTTGGATTATGGCAGGACGCCCCTGCCCCCCACTCTTTTCCTTTGAACAGAAAAGGCACCAGTTCCAGGGTCCTTCAAACCCCTCTCCCATCGGTCAGTTTTCATCGTAGCTGGTGCCTCAGTGTTGGTTTAAGAATGCTTACATATTTTTAAATAGTTCTCACACACACACACACACACACAATGGACTAAGGCCCTTGATTTAGTGGATTAAAAGCTCCCTGCACTAACACCCAAGGCTAATTTTCATGTCCTACCCTACGTAAGGACTGTCCACAGCGCCAGGGACAGTGCTGACCCACTGATGTCCGCATCTCACCCCTCCCCGCCAGAAAAGCCTCCCTTGCTTAAAAACACTGCACACGCCTTCATTTGCCTCTGACCCTTCGAACAAAAATAAACTGCTCATAACTAATAGAACCTAGGGTCCTAAGAGGGCCTTAAAATGATGACAGTTAGCCCTCAGCATGCGGACGGGACTCCTGCACGGGGTGGAGGGTTGGGTTACACAGCCTCTACCATCCCATTCGGTTTTGACTCCGTGAGTCTGTGTGACCTAGATCAGGGCTAATAATCAACGTCTGCTGTTTGAAGAGACGTTTTGCGCAGAAATAGTGAGCATTCCCATTTAGGTGGGAATGTGATGTATATTTGAATTAGTCCTCGTTTATTTTATAAGAAAGGTCCCGAGCTGTTTGTGAATTCGAGTTGTTTGTGAATTCGCATTTGGGGCCTCTATGCGCAAATTCAACGCACACGGGCCGTGTGCCCTCGGGAAGTGTCACAGTCCTCTGTCGGATGTCACACTGCTGGACACGAGGGTGCGACCTATAGGAAGTCGAGTGGCAGTCATGGGACCGACCGAGGACCCCAGTGCCAGCGTTCTGTTTGCACTGACTCTTCAGGGTTCCATCTGGTGCTCAGAGCAAAGTGCTCCTGTTTTAGTAATGCACACTTTTGGGGTTCAGTATGTGTGGATTCCAGACGTACAGGCTTCAAGGAGCTGGCAGCTTATGCTAGTAAGAGGGGAGAGACTTTGAAGGCCAGCATCCCCTGCGTCTAAAGGGCTGGGGGGGGCGCCGGAGGGAAGAAGCAGGTATGTTCTGACGCCCACACCCAAGGGAGAGGCCCGGCCACAGGGAGGTTTAAACCCCCCGCAGGTGAACTTCACCTGCAGCAGGGGACAGAGGCCCGTGGCAACGTCCCATCCGAGCATTTCTCATACTTGCTCCTCTTCCCCTGGAGACCTCAGGATGTTTGCACAACTTTTCACGTGTGGAGGAGCCCTGCTTCTCCAGGACACGCCGACGGGGTGATCTCTGTCCCTGATACCTCGCCGGATTGCCGCAGATGAGTTCAAGTTCTGCGCACTTGGGTGGGCCTCCACAAAAGAGAAAGGCCGAGGGACAACTTTCCAGCGTTTCCTCTGCAGGGATGTTGGAAGGTTTTGCTTCACACCTCCAGGATCTCTGTGTTAGTACTGTCTTTAGCTCCTGCACTCAGTAAACGTTTACTGAGCATCCAATAGGCCCGAAGAGCTGACCCAGGCACTGCGGTAAATGAGGGGCTGACGGGCGGGGCTTCTGCCCCCCCCCCCCCCCCCAGGGGTTTACTGTCGGGCCCGGGGAAGACTTTTAACAACAGCAGCGTGCAACCCAGGCGTCTTTTTAATGCCTGCTGCTGTGTTTGCTGCTCGGAAAGGAAAGGAGCCTTCGGCAAACGTCTCCCGGCGCTCTGCCGTGTGCCGGGCACCCTGTGAGGTGCTGGGGAGTGAGGGAGGGGGTCCCCATCTCCAGCGAGTGCAGGGCCTGGTAGGGAAAGATGGCAAGGCCGTATGAGTGTTGTCACTGGTAGGAGTCTTGGCGGGGGGACGCCTGCCGGGGGCGGTCAGTGCTGTGCACGGGGGGACGCCAGGAGGAGGGAAGGCTCGCCAACAGCTGGTCTCTCCGGGGGGGACAGTAAACCCTCACTGGGGTTGGGGAGTGGGTGTGATGGCAGTGGAGAGGGGCGGTGGGGAGGTGGGGGGGCGTGCGGCCGGGCCGGTTCTCCACCCCTCCCCTCCGTTGGCCTGTCCTTGCTGAGTTACCTGCTCCCGCATGACGAGAATTCGGAAGGCTGAAGGTGTCCCGTCGAAGATGTTCTACTCAATTTAATTCCTATTTTATACGCAATGTTCCGCAACATGAGGTATAATTTGACATCTCTTAAAGAACAGTCTGATTTCCCAAATGTAGCCTGGGTGGCTGCTTCGGTGTCACATTAGCTTCCTGTTGAATAAAGATTTCGAGCGTGGAGTGCCAAGAAGCGGTAGGGACACGGGTCCCTTTTCCAGGACACCAGTGATCCTAGCCTCGGATTTGCAGTGCAGCTTGAATTTCCCCAAAGGCGAGCAGTCAGACAGCTAAGCTTGGGAGCCCCTTCCCTGGCCAGTCGCAAGGGCAGGCCTCCCCTCCCGCTGCTCCCGCGTCTGGTTGGGGCCGGAGGGCTGGCCTGGCCTGCTGGTGCTCTTACGTTGGATTCCATTTCTGTGATTCGGAGGGAGGGGTGAGCCTGTGGACACGGCTGCTCCCTGGAGTCAGCGGGCCAGCTGTCCCCGAGGGGGATCAAGTGACTGCAGCCCCTGAAGCCGGTTTTCGGAAAGTTTCCTTATCCCCCCCCCCCCCCCCCCGCCTCTCGCTGGAGCTGTGGGTGCCCTCGGTGGCCGAGCAGCTGGTCAGGAGGCCGTGACCTCTGGCGGGCCTCGCGCTTGGGCCCCAGGAGATGCCTGCCTCTACGGGGACATGGATTTCTGGGCTCAGCCAAATACATTTTTCTCTTTCTGTCTGTCCTTTTTTTTTTTTTTTTTTTAATAGAGCAATGAGTTAGAAATGAGCTGTTCGATTCAACTGTTTTTTTTTTTTTTGCCTTCTCTTAAATTATTATTTTTTTAAAATGTGATAGAAAAAAATTTTTTTTTCTTCTGGGCAAATTCTTAGGATTTAATTGCACTTAAAATTACGGAGCCTGTCAGAGCAAATTGCAGCTAGCACAGTTTTACCCGAGGAAACCAATCCTGTGATTGTCACCGCCGCCAGGCTTCTGAGAGAAAAGTTGTGGGAAGGACGATTTAAGTCTGCACGGTGAACCACACCTCAAATCAGTATTCAGCACCCAGCTCGTCGCGCTGAAAGGCAGGCCCAGGTTAGCAGCCATGATGTTGGAGGAACCAGGCTGGGATTTTTAAGGGAATCCAGAATTCCCCTCCTGGAAGAAGAAGGAGAGATGTCTACCCCACTGGTTTTGAAGTTAAAGCGGTGTGAGTTAATCTGTAATTTCCCGCCCCCCCCCCCCCCAAAGAGCAGTCAGGTGGCTTATTAAAAATAGGAGAGCAGAAACAGTATTACCAGCTTCGTGTAAAGTTGGATCCACTCTTGGCTCAGTGGGCTCCTGCTGATTCCCGGGGAGCGAACGGAATCTCTGAGCATCACATATGAGCACAGCCTTTTCTTTGACCTTGAGATAAGGGACCACCCTCGGGGTCTGCAAGGCTCACGTGTCCTCTCCCTCCCCCGAAACACTTCCTTCTTTCCTCCATTTTTTTTTAAACATGGAGTTTTAAGATTTGATTGATTGATTGATTGATTTTAAATTTTATTTTAATTCCAGTGTTGTTAACATTCAGTGTTATATTAGGTCTTCCTTCCTCCACTTTCGATGAGTGAGCGTCTAGTGCTGAACGGATTTAATCTTGTGAAAGGCAGAACTTTCTGGAAGATACAATTCACCTGACTTCGATCAGATAAAAGATAAGGTGAGACCGGACTTTGGTCTCTGGGGACAAGAGAGGACATAGTTTATATTTTTCCTTCCTTCCTTCCTTCCTTCCTTCCTTCCTTCCTTCCTTCCTTCCTCAGCACTCACACTGACCAATAATAAATCTCAACCAGATGATTATGTTTTGATTAATTAATTTTGTTTCAGAGAGAGAATGAGAGCAGGTGGGGGAGGGGCAGAGGGAGAGAGAGAATCCCAAGCAGGCTCCACGCTCAGCACAGAGCTCGATGAGGGGCTCGATCCCACGACCCTGGGATCGTGACCTAAACCCAGATCAAGCGTCGGACGCTCAACGGACTGAGCCGCCCACCTCAATCAAGCAACCGTTGAATCTGTAAAGGATGGGATGTTGTCTCTCTGTCATTTGGAATCATTTTTAAGTGGACTATATTGCGTCCATCAATCATTAATATAGAATTCATCTGTATTTTTTATGTAGGTCCCTATAGATCAGCATGGGTGAGGAAGAGCGCCCACCTTATGTGAAAAGTGCGGACTCATTTCTGCCCTCTGCCATCGTGGAGAAGGTTTGTTGAGCAACGGACCACTTTCCTAAGGAGCAGGGTGCTCGCCGAGAACCTACGAAGAGCATGGGCCTGGAGGCTGACCGCCTCGGGTCCAGCCCCGGGATTCAGCTTGGAGCTGGGATGCACAGGTCACTGGGCGCCTGCCCCTGCGTTCCCTCATCTGCAGTGGGTGTGGGCGTCAGCGTCCTCATCAGAGCTGTTGTAGGGACGAACCCGCGGACCCAGGTAAGGTCCTTCGCGCGGCGCCTGACACGTCGTAGAGGGTGTGATGTTGTGATCAGTCGTTACGGAGAAGACGGGATTTTACAAAAACAAAATTAGAAACGCCGAGGACTCTGGATATTTGTCTTGAAAGTGATGTGTACTTTGCTCTACTGCCATATTAAGAATATTAGCCTGGGGCGCCTGGGGGGCTCCGTCGGTTGAGCGTCCGACTTGGGCTCAGGTCATGATCTCGCGGTGCGTGGGTTCGAGCCCCACGTCGGGCTCTGTGCTGACGGCTCGGAGCCTGGAGCCTGCTTCGGATTCTGTGTCTCCCTCTCTCTCTGCCCCTCCCCTGCACATGCGCTGTCTCTCTCTCTCTCTCTCTCTCTCTCTCTCTTTAAAGTGAATAAAATTTTTAAAAAATTAGAAAAAATCTTTTAAGAATATTAGCCTGTTATCCGTTCATGTGATTATGTACAACCTCAATATGTGAGTCCTGATGACGTTTAAACACCTGTTGCCCGTGAACGCCGTGGGATCACTAGTACGTGTGTGCTCGGAGTGCATACGCCTCAGACATTCTGCAGGCTGTTGGGTGGCAACAGCAGGGCTGGTATCAGCCTCGTGTCCCTACAGCTAACGTGAGCCGCGACACGACCACATACACCGCTAGTGAGGTCGGAAGGCTGTGTGCGCGAATGGGCCTCTCCGTTGGGTCCCTGCTGCCGCCACTGTGGACTCCACAGCGGAAAATGGGGACCTCAGAGGCTTGTTCTCCTCTGGCGCCATTGGGGATGTGGGAGGAAGGCTTCCTTCCTCTTCTTCCTGGCAGAAAGGGGCATCCAGGGCCCCCGAGCTGGCCAGTCCCGCTGGTGCACCTGGCAGGCGGAGTGCCGGGGTCAGGCTGGTCCCTCGCACCGGAAGGCACGAGCAAGGTGTGAGGGAAAGGACCAGAGACGACCTCGTCCAGGGGCCTCGGGCATGCCTCCGAAGCTTCTAAAGGCCCCCGTTCCTTCTGTTGTGTGAAGGCTAGCTAATGTCACCAAGATGAGCTGCAGGGACCTGCCCTCCCTCTTCACAGGCAGGGCGGGTGACAGACGTCGCTCGGTGTCATAAGAGCACGTCCCAGCTGAGAAAGGCAATTGCTTTCTGGAGCGATTTTCTTTTATAAATGCCTCCAGCTTTTACAAAATGCAGCAGGACCTCCAATGTCAGTCGGTGATCATGTGAGCGGGCGTGTTTTGTCCAGTCCTGCCTTTCACAGATCTGTGTTTCTGGGTGTGTGGTTTTTCACAAACAGCTTCTCCCACCGTGCAGCTCTGTTCAGAGAAAGGGAAAGCCAGGTTACACCCTGAATCGTTGCCCCACATAAAGGCCCTTCCAGCTTATATTAAATAACAGCAAGAGAGAAAAAAAAAAGAGGATTCCCTACCCAATTCAGTCTGGAAAACTGAGCTAGATCATATAGTGAATGTGGTGGGTCTTTATTTGTTGAGCTTCGAATAGGCTCAGTATTAAAATATCTTGGGGCTCCTGGGTGGCTCAGTCGGTTAGGCGTCCGACTTTAGCTCAGGTCATGATCTCTCAGTCTGTGAGTTCGAGTCCCGCATCGGGCTCTGTGCTGACAGCTCGGAGCCTGGAGCCTGCTTCGGATTCTGTGTCTCCCTCTCTCTCTGCCCCTCTCCTGCTCATGCTCTGTCTCTGTCTCAAAAATAAATAAATACATTAAAAGAATAAAAAAATAATAAAAAAATAAAATCTCTTATCCCTACTATTTTAGAAAGTGCACACAATATACTCCTATAGTATGCCATTGATTTCCTTTCAGACTGTAAAATTAGGTTCAAATCTGTCCACTAAAAACCTTGCTGATGACCTACTTAAGGTAACCTGGTGAAAAATAGTGACGATTCAGTCCACAGAGGTAAACCGGCTTGCGTAAACTACTGTTAATGATCAGCTGTTTGATCTTGTCCTGGTATCCTTGAACGCTGGTTCGCTGTCTGATTTCATTCAGCCTATAAAACTGGTTTGTGGTGGGTACACATGTGAGTCTTGTTTATGAAAAGACAGCATTTTCGGTTGGGGCTCCGAGTAGGGATTGTGGAATAATACATTGTTACAGAATGTGTTTTTAAAACGGCTTATAGATTTTTTTTTTTTTCTCCTGGAGAGAACCTCGTGCTGGCATCTTGCACGGGGCTGTGAGCGTCCTCGATTCCTTTGTCTCGAAGCCAAAGGGACTGAAGCAATAATATCTTCGTTATCTGCTGACTCTCCCCGATGCCGCTCGGAAGGCTTCCCCTGCCGACTCCCTGGTTCCCACTATCAGTCTGGAGAGTTGGGTGCCCTTCTCGTGTCCATCTTATCGGTGAGGGGACCTCCGACCCGTGAGGCCACACACCTCATCCAAGGTCCAGGGGGAACTCCATCAGAGTTCAGGAATGTGTGTGCTCAGTGATGGTATGGCACTGCTTCTCAGGACTGAAGAGTCTGGGAGTCCTTCATTTCCAGGGACAGCCTGTAGTGTTGCAGACTATGCAATAATAAACACGAATGGGGGTAGATTAGGACTATTGGGCTGATTTCACAATGGCAAGTGTTTTGAACTTCTGCTTGAAATACTTGTCCGTAGCAGGCGGCCTGTTCCTGCGGTGGGATTTAGGAACACTTGCCCAGTTTGGACACCGTCCCTGCGTGATGATCAGAGGGCGTTTCCGAATTGAATTCGTCCTGTGGAAATTTAAGAAAGAGCTAATGTTATAATTATAGTATGGACTCTACATACAATGCAAACTGTTAGCTTAATGGTGAAGAGGGGAGAGCTAAAAATACAGTTTTATTTTACTTTATGAAATTAAAATTTTAAATGTTTATTCATTTTTGAGAGAGAGAGAGAGAGAGAGAGAGAGGCAGAGAGAGAGGGAGACACAGAATCCGAAGCAGGCTGAGCTGTCAGCACAGAGCCCGACGCGGGGCTTGAACCCACAAACTGCAAGATCATGATCTGAGCCAAAGTCGGATGCTTAACCGACTGAGCCACCCAAGCGCCCCCAAATATTTTTAAATTTAAAGTTTATTTATTTATTTTGAGAGTGAATGTGCATGGGGGAGGGGGAGAGAGAGAGAAAGAGAGAGAGAGAGAGAATCCTAAGCACTGATATGGGGCTCGATCTCACAAACCGTGGGATCATGACCTGAGCTGAAATCAAGAGTCAGACGCTTAACCGACAGAGCCACCCAGGTGCCCCTGGATCATATGGTATTTCCGTTTTTAATTTTTTGAGAAAGCTCCGTACTGTTTTCTGCAGTGGCTGTGATCTTTGACCCAGGAGGCAGGAATATCCAGTGGGAAAAAGACAGTCTCTTCAATAAATTATCCTGGGAAAACTGAACAGCCACATGCGAAAGAATGAAACCGGACCACTTTCTTACAACGTACACAAAATTAACTCTAAGTGGGTTAAAGACCTAAATGTGAGGCCTGAAACTGTAAAAATGTATAGAAGAGAGCCCAGGCAGTAATCTGACATGGACCATAGCAACACTTTTCTAGATATGTCTCCTAAAAACGTGATTTTAATTAAAAAAATCATTCTGTGTATTGAGCGTGTCTCCCGAGCCGGCGCCTGCTCTCAGGAGCTCCCGGGCTGGTCTGGCAGGAGAGAGACCCACAGGCAGAGAGGACAAAAGCATCCTGCATGGACACGAAGAGGCTTGCCAATGTAAAAGGGATATCACGGAGGTATAAAAAGCAAATGTTTGCCAAGTGCAGTCTCCGATCCTCCTCAAGAATACCAGTAGTTTCAAAAGTAACTGTTAAACATCAACTAGGGGAATCCTGGTGCAGGGGAGTGGCGCTTAATGACACGTTGATTGGCGACTGCATTCTTTCGAAACCGGAATGGCTCCCAAGGGCTTCATTGCACAACCCGGGACCCAGGCAGACCAACAGACCGTTCAGTGACTAGCAGGGTACTGCATTTCCGACATCTGTGTATCTCAGCACGTTTGATTTATTGGGTAAGTGAGTCACGGATGATCAAATGTCCTTGAAGGGACCCCACCCCCCCATTCCTCTGCACTGGAGGATCCCAGGAGCTTGTGAGGGTGGAGGGCGAAGGCTCAGTGATGTTTAGAGTCTGGGTCGGTCTCATTAGGGGACCAAATGTGTCTGTGCTTGTTTCGAAGCAGAAGAAACACACTTTTGGAGGAAGGAGAGAAACCCAGCTGTAATCCTGCCCACTGGAGCCCATGGCATAACTTCCAGATGGTGATATTCAGATTCTTTTGATATTCCTCCAGCTAGGAATATGAAATACGTACGAGAAAAAAGAAAAAAAAAAAAAAAAAAAAACAACACCCAAACTTATGCCCTGGAAAACACGATAAGCACGTCCTAACTCCTGATCATCTCTGGCCTGTATTTAATGAGATGGTCACCTTCCGCTGTGAACGTGGTGAAGTCAACTGTGGGTGATATTAAGGTATAAACCCTGCGGTCACTCGTGGATCTATGATTTCATCTGCCGGCTGGCTCAGCGTTCCTATGCCCCGAAGAAGTTCTGGGGGGTTGTAGATGCTCGGAAATACCGATGACCCAGTGTCCTCACGGTTGCCAGGGGCAAACGCAAAGTGGAAGGCATCCGATGAAGTGCCTTTGGGGCAATAATTTAAAATACACCATTGAGAACTTCACGGTGGCGTTTGATGGTGCAATCTTCTCGAACCTTTGCCTGGTTCTCAAACAACTGAAGAAGAATAAGGGAGCCCAGGGGAGGAATAAACAAGAGTGAGACAGAATGGTGGAGAAATCCAGTAGCAGTGGAGACCACGGGGGGTGGGGAGCCTGAAAACAAATTGGAAAGTGGGCTCACTGGCGAGCACGAGCAGCATCCGTATTTCAGGAGTAATTGTCGAGAGTTAATTTTGAGAGGGAAGGAGGATTTTCCTTCACTTTTTTACACAAGACGGCTCTCCATCATGGACTGTTGTAGCAACGAAAGAATCTGTTTGGCGCTTGGCTGAAAACTCAAAGGAAAAAAAAAAAAAAAAAAAAAAAAAGCAAAGTCCCCTTAAGGATGTCAGCCCCAGACTACAGGAGTCCGTTGGAAGCATCTTAGTTTTAAGAAGGTGGCAGAATTACATAATTATTCACAACTCATAAGAAATTAAAATACCTCTTCCAAATATGAAGTTGTAAGATAACACAAACCACAAATTCTAGACTTGCGGACTGTGTGCATCTTTAACTCTCCCACACAGAAACCCACAGCAAAATGTCTGGGCTGAGAACACATGACTGCGTGTCCCTTATGTCCCTTGGAACCTCGCGCAGGAGGAGGTCTCTGGGAGCGGCTCCTTCCAGCCCCGACTTGGAGGAGTCGGGTCAGCCGCGATGCTCCGGAGAAGCAGGTGGCCCCCACGAGGTGCCGGGGACCACAGACGCACCTTCTCTCCCCCTCACAGCAAAGCTGCGCGAGGTGAGGAATGACCGAGAAGGTTCTGGAACAAAGGGGCAGCCAGATGGGAGGAACATGGGGAATATGGGGGAACGGTCCAATGGGCCCAGGCAGTGTGGGATTCTGGGCCTGAGACCCTGCACGTTCCTCCCGTTTGTGAATATCTTTGGAAAATCACAGCATTTCATTCAACCAGACTTATTTTGAAAGCAAGTGAGTGTTACCTGTTAAAAATCCAAGGGAGTTGTTTTGGTCTATACAGTAAGCATCTCTCAGTCCCGTTTTAAGGGCCTAACCTGCTCCCCACCCCGCACAAGGCCCTGGCTGGGGGTTCTCAAGCAGAGCGGGTGGCTTCCTGCCCACAGGGTATTCATCACGAGTAGGGCAGCTGAGCGCGTGAACCTGGTCGGTACAGTGCACAGTGCCAAGGAGGAGAGGAAATGCAGGTGGGGTGGGCGCCCTGGAGCAGGAGGTGGTGAGCCCCAGAGCAGGAGTGGGCGTGAGCCCAGGGCTTGAGGAAGCATCCTGAGAAGCGATGGGTGCATTCGGCGGGGGGGGGGGGGGGGGTGATCGAGGGTGCAAGGCTGTGGAGGTTGGGGGGGACCTCATGACCTGGGGGGCTTTGTGTGCCGCGTCGAGCTGGCGCTGGCCGCGGGGAGGGGCGAGGACCCAGGATGCCTCCTAGGCTCCCCTCTGGGAGCCACAGGTGCCTGGCAGCTCAGGGTGGGTCCCGCCTACTGAGGAGGGAGGGATGGGCGCTTGGGAGCAAGCGCGGGCGGGAGCGGAGTCTGTGGAATTCTCTCCATCGGGAGGACCTGGGAGCCACTGCCGAAGCCGTTGGTTGGAAACACGAACTTACTGCCTTGGGCAGAGTGAGTCGGGGTGCAGGGGGTAGGTTCTCCAGGGCAGAGCTGTGACTTACGCATCTCGGGGTCCACTGTAGTGCACACAGTCGGCGCCCAGTCAATATATTTTAACTGCAAATACTTGCCCCTGTTTCTAGAGACCATCATAGGCAATGCTCTTTCCGCAAACTTCTCTTACTCAATTTTTATAAAAGCACATCATCTTGACAGAGGAAACAGGCTTAGGAACATGACACAGGATGTGCCCCAGGTGTGTCCGGTTTGTGTCTTCTCCATTTTCCTAGCTGTTCTTTGCCGAGTCACCCCCCCCACCCCCCCACCCCCCAAAGGGTAGTGTCTTTGAACCACACGTTAGCCGCCTAGACGCTAAATTCAAGGAATGATTAATGCCGCGTTCCACCGCGTACCTACCATCTACCAAAGCACATGGACGGTGTGTGGCTGTTGCCCTTTGCGAAGTCATGGTCTAGTTTCTTGGCTTAAGGTGGTGGAAATGGGACGTGATTGACTTCTCGGAAGAAGTGAGACCCACAGAAGGGTTGGGGGCCGAGCAGCCTCAGTGGTCCTCTGTTTGGAAACCCTGTGGCAGGACCCCCACTGCCAGGAGCCCAGGAGAGCCGTCTCCGGTAGTGAGCACCCCCCCCCCCCCCCCACCGCCCATGCAGAGTTCGCTAGCCTCGCCCGGAACTGACAGCGAAGGGGTTAAAATAACAAATAAATGACTTTATTTAGACTTGAGCATTTCTGGCAGTTTTTCTGGATTTTTTTTTTTTTCCCCGCAGTATTTGATGTGACAGCTTTTGTTTGCTTGCGCTTGTCTCTTTCGAATTTCTCATATCAGCGGTAAAAGCTATTTCTTTTTCCTGTAACATCTTGAGCTTGGTATCCAATGAAGGGAGAAATTGCTCTTGCATTACTTGAAATTATAATATTATACCTAATTTTGGGGGGAGAAAAATTAGAGTAATTTAGATCTCCAGGCACTGAGGATTTTGCAGACAGGTCATTTGCAGCACTGTTGCTGATTATTCATCCATAAAAGTGTTTTTACCGCGGGGGAGGCTCCATCATTTCTGGTGTTCTTTAGAAACGCTGATTTTCGAGGCCCATCCAGGCAAGAGAAGGACGGTCATCATCCATTTCGAGCCAATGGTCTGGCTTTGATGGGGCTCGGGCCGGGGAGCCGCCGGTTCTGTCAGCGGGATAATTTGTTTGAGTGGCTAATGAGAAATCTTAAGTGACATGTCTCAGGGGTGGGGAGAGGATGAAGTGCAGAGGGGCCGGTCCCCGGATCTGTGTGGCTGCCAGCCGGTATCTCCTAAACTTTTCTGTGTATATGGCAGAAAGCACAGCCTCCCCCTGCAAAGAAGGACACGGAGGAGCCACATGCCAGTGGGATTCTGTAATGTGGGCTGCGGTGTGTAAACAGTGGTACAGTTGAACTGGGGGCTGTTCGCGAAAAACCCGTAAGTAATTAAGCGCTCCCTCCAGCAAGGTAAGAGCTGAGGCTGAAGTATATTAGTACAGAAAGAAAGAAAGAAAGAAAGAAAGAAAGAAAGAAAGAAAAGAGTGAAACCTTTGTTGGTGGTTGCACTCTCCCTTTTTTCTTTCTAAATGTAAATAAATAAGGAATTCTGGCGAGACCAAAAACCTCTCGGATCCCGTTACTGACCTAAGGAGAAGAAAACAAAGGATGCAACCATTGTTGGCTGCGTGTTTTAAATTGCCGAGGTCAGAACAAAACTTAGATTACCCAGCCTCAGCAGGCCCCACGCTGTGTGCTCCAGGGATAGAGGATACTTCTTGGGGAAGGGGAGGAAGATTCCACGGTGCACTCAGTTTGGGGAACCCCGCACGGCATTTCCCCTCCTCCGGAGTCCCAGCGCACCTCAGTGAGTTAACAGAATGCCGCGTTTCTTTGCATGACCCAGCGACCTGTGGTCCCGGGTGACCAGCGACCCGGCTAGCGCCTGCTCTGCCGACCACCTTCGCTGTCCTCCGAGCTCGCCCCACGGCACTCCCTCTGTGTCGCTGTCACCCCCGGCCTGCTGTGCTGTGTGTGGCCAGGTCTAGAGACGGACTCCACGCTCCTCCGGTCTCACCTGTGCGTTTGCAAAGCGCCCGGTGCAAGGAGCGAGATCCCCTCGCCGTTGAGACCTCGACCCGCGGTGGACCCCTGAGGGACCTGTGCTCGCTTCGGACCTGCCCATGGTGAGGAAGGTTAGAAGTAAGAGCTTGCGGAGCGGGGAGCGGGGGCAGTGGAAGTGAGAGACGCGGAGCCTCCTACCTAGAGTTCTCCCGCTGCTTGCATCCCGCTTCAGCGGATGGCAGATACCTTCGCTGGAGTCTTTGTCTACACTGGCGCTCGCAAGAATGAGAACATACAGAAGACATTTTGTTGTGCAGTTAGGAAGAGAAGTAATCTGGCGGACCGAGGCCCAAGTTAACTGGCAAGGCTGGGTGCGTAACGTCAGGTTTTCCTAAAGGGCACGGGCAGAGCGCAGGGCTTAGAAAAGAAGCCTTGGGAACTTGGGTCTTCTAGGCGCAATCGAAATGGGTGACAGGAGATTGCTGTCACCCTGTGAGGAGATGCAGGGCTGTCACCAAGTGGGACGTGGCGAGACGGCGCGATGACCGTGGCTCGGCATCTCGGGAAGAGCGTGGGCTTTGTGAGCCAGCGGTCCTGGATCCAAGTACCGGCAGCTTCGTTTCCTACTCACGTGATCTTGAACCAGAGGCCCCGAGTCTTTATTTTTAAATATTTAAAAATACTTACCTTCAATTTTATTAACTGCCTATAAATGAAAGACATATGCAATATAAATTTTTAACGTTGATAACACCCGCGCCCTAAGTAGCTTGCATAGATACTTTATGTATCTATTTGAACAAAATATACGAGGTTGTTAACACAAGTGATCTGGGGGTGGGTGGCCTCCTGGTTGAGGGTCAGTGTTGGGGAGGGCCTGTGGCCAGCCTCACCTGAGACGTTCATGCCTTGGTGCAGCCCCCGCTCACAGTGAGCAGACCTGACCCGGGTAACCAGGAGAATAGCACTTTCCAGGCGACTTCATACGAGACATTGCAGCTTCCACCATGCTGTCTGCTTTTGCTGAGAGAAAAGCCAGCCGCCATGTTGTGAGGACACTAAAGCAGCTTTCTAGAAAGGCCCGTGCGGTGAGGGACACAGGACCGGCCGGCACCCTCCTGCCAACCGTGTGGGCTCTTAGAGCTCCCAGCCCCAGTCGAGCCTTCTGATGATGGCCGCCCCGCCCAACTGCGACCTGATGAGAGACCCTCCACTGAGAACCACCCAGCTGAGGGCTCCCCCACTTCTGACCTCCTGAAGCTCCAAGACGGTGAATGTGCATGGTTGTTTTCGGCTGCTGGGGTCTGAGTTATCCTGTAACGTAGCGGCGGGTGACTGAGACAAGTCAGGGAGGTGAGGAGGCAGACGAGAGGGGAAGGCTGTGCCGAAGCGCCGTGACGTGCGTGATGTGAGTTCATTCACATACACTTTTACATGAGTGCATATAAACGAACTAGAAAAATATGTAGTCACAGACTTGTAGGAATGTCTGTGTTACAGAGTCAATTGCCAAGTGACAAATATAAATTATGGAATAATGTGTGTAGAATGATTCTATTTTGGTATAAAGCAAGCAAGAAATCCACCCTCGTGTGTTTGTAGAAGTAAGGGGAAGGGGGTGGTGGGTTTCTTCAGGGCGTAGAAGGTGAGGGGCATGGAGGAGGTGACCACATCTGCTTTTGTGGGATCTTTTTGCCTTGTTTCACTTGTTAGCATAAGCTTACGTTATTTTTGTAATTTAGTATATGTAAATTAAAAGAAAAATTAAAAGGGGGCACTTGGATGGCTTAGACAGTCCTCCCCTTCCCCAAATGAGAGTCCGACTCTTGATTTTGGCTCAGGTCGTGATCTCAGGGTTCATGGGATCGAGCCCTATCTTGGGCTCTGTGCTGACAGTGCAGAGCCTGCTTGGGATTCTCTCTCTCTCCCTCTCTCTCTGGCCCTCCCTGCTCATGCTCTGTCTCTCTCAAAAATAAATAAACATCTTAAAAGAAATAAAAAATTTAAAAGAAGAGAGTGATTGAAAATGAAAAGCAGTAAGAAATAAGGAAACCTGCTTGGTGTAGAGAGGCATTCATGAAAGGTCCTCGTCTGTGCCGTGGGCCTGTCTGCTGGTCAACGTCGGTGATCTCGTGAAGCCTACAGACCTAGGTCACACTAATGAACTAACATACACAGGCTTGCAGAGGAAACCTGTTCTATGGAAATAGTTACAATATATTAAAAGGCAAACTTGTGATATAGTAATATATGTGCTTCTTTTTAATTAATTTTTTAAGTGTTTATTCATTTTTGAAAGAGGGAGAGAAAGAGAGAGAGCATGAATGGGGGAGGGGTGGAGAGAGAGAGGGAGACACAGAATCTGAAGCAGGTTCCAGGCTCTGAACCATCAGCACAGAGCCGGATGCGGGGCTCTAACCCACACACTGCGAGATGGTGACCTGAGCCGAAGTCGGACGCTCAACCGACTGAGTCACCCAGGCGCCCTGTAATATGTGTGCTTCTTATTTTAAGTAAGATCTAGTGGTGAATGTAGCAACTAGCATCATTTCAAAGCAGTGATGAGCATAAGTGGTGTTTTGAGATCACCGCAATGATGTGAATGTGGTTAAGAGCACATTTGTGATTTCTGTGGATGACAGGGTCCTAGGAACTGTTAATATTATGGAGATTTGCTGCCTCCGTTCGTAGCGGAAGGGAGGGTACCAATGTCTGAAAGAGAGTAGAGAACATAAAGATCTAATTATTTTCCCATGCAAGTTCACAGACTCCTTTGCAGTGAACTGTAGTTACAAATAAGTCAGAGTCCAGGCTGCATCATTTTGGGAACATGACTTGAAAATACGGGACATGACGTCTTTGTGGGTAATGGGGTCACGGAAAGGCAAGCCCAGAGGCACTCAGGTTTGTCGACAGGGCAGGACCCAGACGCGGGTGCAGCGGGGTGCCGGTGGGGTGGCCGGCCGGGCTGAGCAGGACAAAGGACAGCGGCCGCTGTGTGCACCCTCCTGGCGTGGTGCGTCCTTGGGGCCCGGCACACAGCTCTCATGCTGCCCTTCTGTGCTGTTTTTCTTTTCTTCTTTCTTCTTTCTTCTTTTTGAAAGAAGCTTTGAAAAGCCAGCACAGCTGGAAAAAAGCACACCGACCTTATTGTTTCATGTTTGATAGGACCCCAGTCTCCTATTTTCGCCCTGATCCAGGAGCCTGGACTTGGGAGGGATTACGCACTGGCCCAGCTAATAACAAAGGAGTTCCTTTCCCCATTGTTTTCTTTTTCTCTCTTTCTTTCTTTCTTTCTTTCTTTCTTTCTTTCTTTCTCCCTCCCTCTCTCTCTCCCTGTCTCTCTCTTGTCTTTCTTTTCTTTCTTTCTTTCTTTCTTTCTCTCTCTCTTTCGTCTTTCTTTCTTTCTTTCTTTCTCCCTCCCTCCCTCTCTCTTCTTTCTTTCTTTCCTTTTTTTTTTTTTTTTTAAACGTGTGTCCATCTTCTTCGGGAATCCACAGAGAGAAAGAGTGCTCTGCAGGTTACAGCTTGGATGGCCTGACATCCTGTAGTAACCATCCAAATGCTCTTTGCTGCTTTACATTTTTATGATTTTCAATTTTTCTGCTTTCATTCTTGATTCCCATTTTATTCTTGGTAGCTTTTGGGGGCAGTTGTTTTATGGAGGTAATACTTTGAGCTAATTTCTGGTCATTGCTGGCTTTCTTGAATTTCTTATTTAACTATTTCTAAAATTATAGGGTTTGTTTAGGAGCTTAGGGACTTGGGTCAACACACCAACAAGGGCCCTTTGGATTGATCCCCCTCGCTCCTAGGGCCCCCTTGACGGGGCCTCACCATCTGGGGAGGTAAATCATGTAACTTGCCAGCAAGCTTAACAAATTGGAAAGATCCAGAGACCCAGAGCCAAAGGTCAAGGCCTTTCCAGACTGTTAGTTGGATATTCTCATAACCAGCCAATCGCTTAATCATTCATAAAATATTTATGGAGTACTTCTTATGTGTGAGTCACTTTGCTAAGAGTTGCAGGCAGTGTTCTTCAAACTGTGTGTCACACACATTAGTGGATTAGTAAAATTAACTTAGGGAGTCGTGACCAACATTTAAAAAATGAAATAGAAAACAATAGGCTCCGTAGTAGTCAGGGTAAATATTGTATCGTGAAACGTACGTCTGAGATCTACACACATCCACATGCATGCGTGGGTATACCAGATTACAATGTATAGCATATTAATTTCATATTTTGGGTCATTGCCAAAAAACTGGGAAGTCCTAGCTAGGGATATTCAGCAGACCTTAAAGATTAGAGTTCTCCAGTCGTTGAAGTTGTGGCTCAGTGCAATAATATGTTTTTCATGGCTACATGAAAAGCCAAGAGCACAGGGCAGCCGTGTGATTCTACGGAACGCCTGGGGGAGCACCTGCCCTAGGTGAGCATGAGCCCAACCTCTGAGGTGGTCTTCCCTGGAGGCAAGGGGAGGAGTCTCTTGAATTCGGGAGTTGGCCTACCTTTGGACGGCCTCTGGGGAGAGGCATCACCTCTCGGGGGTGTGGCTCCTGCGTGGTGGACAGAGGAGACCCTGGAGGGAAGGGGGCATCCAGGAGTACCCCACACTCACAGCTGGGGGGCTGGACACACTGAGGCGGTAGGTGAATCTGGGCGGGTCACCAGCAGGGTCTGCTGCATGGAGCTCAGACTTCATAACGGAGGTCCAAGCTCCCTCGGAGGTTGGATGAGGCCTCATCGATCCCTAAATGAATTCCAATGGAAGATCCAAGGATTTGGAGTATGTTATCCGGGCGGGGGGTGCTCCCTACTTCTGCTTACATAGTTACATGCTGCCGGGATTTCAGCTTTCCATAGGCCGTATGTGACATAGCGCCATACACACGGCACCTTTTCTGTGTCATCTGACACGGAGGCATGTTTGTTGTCCGTTGTCTGACAGGATTCCAGGCTTCTTTCTTGGAATAGGTTATGTCCTCGTTAAGCCAAACGGGGCTGTCACTTGGTGCCTCCCGGTGGCGTTGAGGAGGGCCGTCCCCGGGCCTCTGGTTGGTTGGCACACATTCTTGGCCAGCAGGTGTTGTCAGAACATCGAGGTCACTGTGGCTCATGAACTTGCCTTTGTTAAATATTTGCGGGCTCCGTGCGTTTGAAGCCGTCTTGCCTCCCCAGGACCTACGGGGAGGTGGCGGCATTCCAGGGAAGATTTCTGCTAGAAAGGGAATGTGGACAGAAATGGCTTTTGACATTTGGAGTGGTTGCAGAGGGGCTCTCCTGAATGAAAACAGCCGGATTCTCTGTGCGCCTGGCCTCTCCCCCCGAGACCCTGTGCCCTCTGAGCATACACGTCTGCTAGTTTTCGCTAGGATTTGTACCCAGTCTTGCTGTGCGTAACGTAACCCGTGATTGTACGGCAAGTGTATCAGAAAAAGCAAGGCCAGCCTAGGAAACTCTGGGTCCAGACAGCCTGTCCTTTTGTAGGATTTGGGAGTTCCGTGGTGCGGAGCCCAGCACATGCCGTCCTAAACGTTCTCGGGCCAGCCTGGTCGGTCCCATCCCTTGGGTCATGTTCCGTGTTCATTGACGAGACTCTTTGGTGCCCGGGGTGCCAGTGTCTTGCCGTCTCTAATGTGGGGACACTGTCAGTTGAATGTCAGGGTCAAGTCTGTGTAGTACCCAGGGCAGCGCAAGTGTGTCCTTTGTCTGATTAATCTAATTAATTTTTCAGCCATCCAATAACGAAGACCCCTTACGTGAACATTCACTACAGGGGCTCCTGGTAGCTCAGTCAGTTAAGCATCTGACTTTGGCTCAGTTCACGATCTCATGGCTTGTGAGTTCCAGCCCCGCATTGGGCTCTGCACTGACAGTGCTGAGCCTGCTTGGGATTCTCTCTCCCTCTGTCTCTGTCCCCTCCCCACTTATGCATGCTCTCTCTCTCTCTCTCTCTCAAAATAATCAAACTTTTGAAAAAGGAAACCTCAAAAAGAAAAAGAAAAAGAAAATTCACCACAGGTTATCCGTGTTCTGGTTCCTCTCTTTCTAGAAAAACAAAGAGCAAGGAAAGGGTAATTACAAAATCCTCGTTTTACTTTACTTCTGCTGGATGGTATAAGGAGTGCCTAGGAAAGACCGCTAACCACTGCAGGCAACCACGGTCCTGTCACTTAGCAGGCTGGAGAATAGACCATCGCCATCTGTCTGTGCAGGGGAAACTCTTTGGAGTAAACAGAGGATTTTTCCTGATGAGTTCGCACGAGAAATGGAGAAAGGAAGGACACTCCTTGAGAGAGGTGACGGGTGAAAGGGAGAGAATCGTGTTTACAGCAGTGGTTCTCAATCCTGTCTGACCTGATGTCCCTTTTGGTAATGTGTATTTGTGATGCTCTGTGATTAATAACAAAATATGGGTTCTGTGGGACTCCCTTTGCTGCTCCTCTCATCAAGAAGCGGCGTCTGTGTCTCTACCTCCTTGAATCCGGGCTAGCTCTCTGATTAACTGGAACCAATAAAATGGAATAGAGGTGACGTGGGGTTTCAGAGCCGAGGTCTCAGAGGGCTTTGCGGCTTCTACCGTCTCCCTCTTGGAAACAAATCACCACGTGAGGAAGCCTGAACCCACCACCTGGAGAGGCCACATGAAGGAGAACCGAGCCACTGTGGCTGGGGGTCCTAGCCACCCACCAGGCACGTGGCTCTCTGGGACTAGCCAGTCCAGGGATAACCAGCCTACTCACCCCAAGGGCAAAGTGCACTCAGCCGGCATGCGGTGGCTGAGCCTTGCCCACGTTGCCAGTTCACGGAGCCGGGAGCTAAGAAATGATGATTGCTTTAAGCCACTAAGTTTCGGGTAGTTTGTTACCCACCAACAGAAGATTGATACTGACCCTTCATTTTCTTTGAGAGTCATAGGTTACGTAAGCGACCACGCGTATAATGAAAGAGAAAAATGTAATACCTTAATAGCGACACAAAAGGAAAACACAGGGAAGTAATTTATGATGAATCGCTTGCAAGTGTCAGAACACAAGGGCACAGAAGTCATAAGGAAGCAGCAGAGGTACCAGGGGTCGCACAAACCCGTCTGCTCCAGGCGCACCGCCGCGCAGGTAGGAGTCAGATACCGCGAGTGGCGTCGCCATCAGTGTCGGGACTTTTGGAAATGGTCAGTTCTTGGCTGAGTCCAGGAACACACAAAAATAACATTTCACCTCTGTTGACAACAGCCATCAGGTTCCTAGAGAATTAATTTTATATCAAAGCTGTATCCCCAAATCCCCTTTGTGTTTATACACAAAATGAAGTTACGTTCTAGACTCAGATAAATATAAACACAATCAAAAGCTGAAAGAATTCATCGCCAATAGACCTGCACCATAAGAAAGGTCGTAGGAGGTCCTTCAGGCAGAAGGACATTGACACCATCTAGAAATACGGATTACATACAGGAATGAGTGGTACTGGATATGAGAACCACATGGGCAGATATTTGAGATATAAGATATATTTTTAAAATTATTTGGATCTCTTTGAAAGATAGTTGACTATTTTAAAAAATAAGAATGTAGTGTGAGGTTTATAACAAATGTAAATGTAGAACGCATGACCACAAGAGCATAACGGTCAGTGGCAGTATACCATTTTAAGGCTCCTATCCTGAATGCAAAGTGATATAATATCTGTTGAAGGCAGACAGTGTGAAGTTAGAAATGTGTGCTATAAATCCGAAAGCCACCACTGAAATAGCAAAACAAAGACATATTGCTCATAAGCTAACAAAAAAAAAAATAGAATTATGAAAAAAAGTATACAATCAATTCAAAAGAAGAGAAAAAAGAAGAAAAAAGAACAGATGGAATGAATAGGAAACAAAGAATGAGTTTATAGATTTAAACCTACCCATACCGATAATCACATCAAATGTAAATATAAAATACCCCAATTAAAAGTTAGAGATTGTTAAGAGATAAAAAAAGCAATACTCAACTATATGCTGCCTACAAAAAATAAAGCAAAACAAAATGCACCTTAACTATGAAGACACAGAGAGATGGGAAAAGATTTACTGTGATAATAATAATCCAAAGAAAATTGGAGTGGTTGTGTTAATATCAGACAAAGAAGATACCAGAGTAAAGTTTACTACCAGGGAGAAAGAAGGTCACTTTGTAATAATGTTGAAGTCAATTCAGCAAGAGGATATGTTAACAATTTATGCACTTAATAAAAGAACTTTAAGACAAATAAAGCAAAATAGGATAGACTCCGCAAGGAGAAATGGAAAAATCCACCATTATGCGCGGGGGTTTCAATACCCTCTCTTCGTAATCGACAAGACTTGAATGACTTGATCTGATTGACATTTGGGGAACATTCCATCCAGCAACATAATGCACGTTCAATTCTACCAAAGCAGATCAGGTCCTGAGCCATAAAACGAGTCTCAGTAAAGTAAAGAGGTTTCAGGTTATGTGAAGAGTATTCTCTGACCACGGTGGAATCAAATTAGAAATCAACAACTGAAGGATATCTGGACAATCCCCAAGCATTTGGGAACTATACAATACACCTGTAAATAACCCACGGGTCAAAGAAGAAATCAGAAGAGAGATTTGAAAGTGTTGTGAATAGAACTAAAACCAAAATACTACACATCAGAATTTGTGGGAGCGCCTTGATGGAGAACTCCAGGGAACGAGCTGCATGCAACTCCTATGTTAGAGGAGAAGATCGATCTCAAATCAATGACCTCGGTCTCTACTGTAAGAAGCATGAAAAGAAGGGCAGAGTAAACCCAAATTAAGTAGAAGAAAGGAAAAAGAAACGAGCAGAGTAGAAATCCATTAAAAAAAAAAAAAGACAATAGAGAAAATCACTGAAACCAAAAGCTTTGAAATAGGTCAATAATACTGATAAACCTCTATACACTGAGGCAGAAAGAGGGGAGCAACAAATAACGAGTATCAGAAATGAGCGAGGTGACATCACTATAGATCACACAGTTGTTTAAAATATAATGAGGAGATAATATGAAAACTTTATACCAATAAATTTGCACCTTGGTGACAAATACTTTGAAAGACACCAATGCTCACTCATTACAAATTAAATAGCCTAGGGACGCCTGGGTGGCTCAGTCAGTTAAGCATCTGACTCTTGGTTTCAGCTCAGGTCATGATCTCACGGTTGGTGCAATCGAGCCCCATGTCAGGCTCTATGCTGACAGCATGGAGCCTACTTGGTCTTCTCTTTCTCCCTCTCTCCCTGCCCCTCCCTGACACATGCATGTTTTCTCCGTCTCTCTCTCTCAAAATGAATAAATGAACATTAAAAATAAAAAAAAAATTAAATAGCCTAAATAACCCTTTATCCATGATAAAAATTAAGTTTCTGGTGAAATATCTTTTCCCAAAGAAAATGTTAGCTTAAATGACTTTGCTGGTCAATCCTAGCAGACATTTAAAGAGGAAATAATACCAATTCTGTACAAACATTAAAAAAATTTTTTTTAAACAATTTAAAATTTGTTTAAAACCAAGACAAAGACATTACAAAAAAGCATTCTAGACCAACGTCCTTCATGACCATAGGTACAAAAATTCTAAACAAGATTTTAGCAAATTGTTCAAACAATGTATAAAAAGGACTATACATCATGACCATGTGTGGTTTATCTCGGGAGTGCATAGTTGATTTAATATTAGAAAATGAATCAATGCAGTGCATTATATTAAACAGAAAGGGGAACCACGAGGTCATTCCAATAGAGGGCCTCTTCCTCTACCTTCAAGAAGCCTTGAACAAAATCCAATATCCATTCCTAACAAATAGTATTGGCAAACCAGGAATTGAAAGGATTTTCCCAGTGTCCTACAGGGCATCTGCAAAACACCTTCAGCTAACATCAAAGGCTGCTATTCCTCTAAGACCAGGACAAGGACGTCCCTCACCACTTTTGTTCTTGTACTGGGAGTTCTAGTCAGGGCAATCAGGAAAGAAATAGAGATAAAAGGCAACTAGTTTGGAAAAGAAGAAGTAAAACTCACCTTATTCGCAAATGATGGGATTGTGTATAATAAAAATCTGACGGAATCTACAAAAATGTTGCCAGAACTGATAAGTTAGCTTAACAAAGTTGTAAGAGACAAAACCAATGAAGAAATAGTCATTGTATTTCTATATATTGATCCTGAAAAGAAACAACAGAATGTCATCCATAGGCGAATGGGTAAACTGTCATTTATCTATTCAATGGAATAAATAAGTAAGTCATAAATAAAAAGAAATTATTGGGGTGCCCGGGTGGCTCAGTCGGTTAAGTGTCCGACTTCGGCTCAGGTCACGATCTCACAGTTCGTGGGTTCAAGCCCCACGTCGGGCTCTGTGCTGACAGCTCGGAGCCTGGAGCCTGTTTCGGATTCTGTGTCTCCCTCTCTCTCTGACCCTCCCCTGCTCATGCTCTGTCTCTGTCTCAAAAATAAATAAAAACATTAAAAAAATTATTAACATGTGCTACAATATGGATAAGTTTCAGATTCATTATACTGAGTGAAAGAAGCCAGACAGGTAGAGTACATATAGCATGAACTCATTTTCATGAAGCTCTAGAAAATAGAAACTAATCTGTAGTGACAGCAGCAGATTGGTAGTTGCTTAAGGAGGGTGGGGGCTGGGCGGAGAACAAAGGAACACAGGAGACTTTCAGGGATGGGTGGGGGGTGAGGAATCACTGTATTATCTTGATCTTGGTGATGCCTTCAATGGTTTGTATACCTATAAACTTATCAACTTGTACACTTTATGCAGGTTTTTGTATTTCCTTTTTATTTCAGTAGGGTTGCTAAAATTCAGATAGCATCTCCCAAACAAAATTGTTTGCAAAGTTTGCCAGCAAAATTGTTCCCCCTGATTTTTCACAGTGCCCCTAAAACTTTCCCCGAGAACACTCGTTGAGAGTATAGAAATCATTGCTGATGGTTGACTTATTTGTTTGTCCTTTTAAAAAATTTATTTAATTTAAATCCAAGTTAACATACAGTGTAATAATAATTTCAAGATAAAATTTAGTGATTCATACTTCCATATAGCACCCAGTGCTCATCCCAACAAGTGCCCTCCTTAATGACCCATCACTCCTTTAGGCCTTCCCCCTCACCCAGCACCCTGCCAGCAACTGTCAGTTCATTCTCTTTATTTGAGAGTCTCTTATCGTTTGTCCCCTTCCCTGTTTTTATATTATTTTTGTTTCCCTTCCCTATGTTCATCTGTTTTATCTCTTAAAGTCTTCATATGAGTGAAGTCATATGATTTTTGTCTTTCTCTGACTGACTCATTTCACTTAACGTAATACCCTCCAGTTCCATCCACGTAGTTGCAATGGCAAGATTTCATTTTTTTTTTTTTTGACTGCCGAGTAATACTCCCTTGTATATATAGACCACATCTTCTTTGTCCATTCATCCATCGATGGACATTTGGGCTCTTTCCATACTTTGGCTGTTGTTGATAGTGCTGCTGAAACATGGGGGTGCATGTGTCCCTTCGAAACAGCGTTTTTGTATCCTTGGGATAAATACCTAGTAGTGTAATTGCTAGGTCATAGGCTAGTTCTATTTTTAATTTTTTGAGGAACCTCCATACTATTTTCCAGAGCGGCTGCACCAGTTTGCATTCCCACCAGCGGTGCAAAAGGGTTCCTCTCTCTCCACATCCTCACCAACATCTGTTGGTGCCCGACTTGTTAATTTTAGTCATGCTGACAGGTGTGAGGTGGTATCTTATTGTGGTTTCGATTTGTATTTCCCTGATGATGAGTGATATAGTGCCTTTTTTCATGTGTCTGTTAGCCCTCTGGATGTCTTCTTTGGAGAAGTGTCTATTTGTGTCTTCTGCCCATTTCTTCACTGGATTATTTGTTTTTTGGGTGTGGAGTTTGGCGAGTTCTTTATAGATTTTGGATACTAACCCTTTATCTGATGTGTCATTTGCAAATATCTTCTCTCATTCCGTTGGTTGCCTTTTAGTTTTGCTGATTGTTTCCCTCACCGTGAAGAAGTTTTTTATCTTGATGAGGTCCCAATAGTTCATTTTTGCTTTTGTTTCCCTTGCCTCTGGAGACGTGTCGAGTAAGAAGTTGCTGCGGCCAAGATCAAAGAGGTTTTTGCCTGCTTTCTCCTCGAGGGTTTTGATGGCTTCCTGTCTTGTGTTTAGGTCTTTCATCCATTTTGAGTTTATTTTTGTGTCTGGTGTAAGAAAGCGGTCCAGGTTCATTCTTCTGCATGTCGCTGTCCAGTTTTCCCAACACCATTTGCTAAGGAGACTGTCTTTATTCCGTTGGATATTCTTTCCTGCTTTGTCAAAGATTAGTTGGCCGTATGTTTGTGGGTCCATTTCTGGGTTCTCTCCTCTGTTCCATTGATCTGAGTGTCTGTTTTTGTGCCAGTACCATACTGTCTTGGTGATTACAGCTTTATAATACGGCTTGAAGTCCGGGATTGTGATGCCTCCTGCTTTGGTTTCCTTTTTCAAGATTGCTTTGGCTATTCGGGGTCTTTTCTGATTCCATACAAATTTTAGGATTGTTTGTTGTAGTTCTGTGAAGAATGCTGGTGTTACTTTGATAGGTATTTCTATTTGTCCTTTATCCTTAGTATATTTTCTGTATCCTAAGAAACATTTTCTCCCTAAAACTCCATGCTATTGGTTGAGTTTGTTCTCTATCTTGGGAGCAATCAGATTATTGTTATCAAATAATATTGTTGTCATTACTCTTGGTTTATGCTTAAATGAAAGATGATATTTAAGGCTACTCCTTTGTTTTCCTCATGCCATTGCAAAACCAACCCATCATTAAAGGGGCTTAGCTTTGTTGCCCGTGAGTTTTTACCATCTCTGTAAACTCGTTGACTTTTCTAGTCTGTTTTAGTGTGGCCGATAGTTATCAAGGACCTCTGTCTCAGCTCTGTGCTGCTTAGCACCATGAGCTCTTTAAGGCAGGAATAATAACTTAATTTTGTGCTTCCCTTGTCTAGCTTAACAAATGCTGAATTAAATTGTTAGTTATTCTAGTATGTTATATAGGTACTGCGTTGTTTGCTAATGACTTCGCGTATTCACTCTCTTTTTCTCTATTCTTGCCTCTAGCACAGACTTAACACGGAGGAAATGACTAATGCTTACAGATCAAATGATTTTGCGGGGAGCATAGATAATCCACTAACAGCCAGCAAGTAGCCTTAGAACTTTCTTCCATATGTCAGAACCCACTTATTAAATGTGAATGCCTTAATAATGTGCTTGGCTGGACAGAATCATTTCCTCTTGTAAAAAAAAGAAAATGAAAAAGGTAACGTCTACTAGGCCTGTATACACCAATGACTTCACTCCCCAAACATCTGTTGTTTTTATTGGCTGTGGTATGACATGTTTTAAATAAATGCAGGCTAATTAATTTACCTACAACAGCATCACACTAATAGGCGCTCCTAGGTATGTGGCTTATGGGTCCTAAGCACTCCAGATTTACACAGTTGTTTTCACGATAGAATCTGAATCGCTAAGATTAGCCGGACTTTGATTTGTTTACCAAATTCAGAACTATTAGAATCAGAGAGGAGAACTGAGATCATTTTAGGATATGTGAAAAGAACGGCTCTGCCTTGCCCGTGGTGCTCTTAGGCAACTGTTATGCCCAAGAGATGATACATTCTAAAAACGGGAGATTTCAGAGAGCTTAGGTGAGTTTATGAATGACCCATCCGTAGCCGGGTAGTAGGGAAGTGCAAGAATGTTCGAGATCATGTCCTGATCTCTCAGAGAATGATGCCTGGGAAGGCAGCGATGCTCTTGGAGACCAGTGCTGGGCTGGAGAGCTCTTTAGCTTGATATATTAACTGCTCTATCAATGAAACAGGATTTCTCAACTCCCCATTGTACAAAATCCATGCTTATTTCAGTAAAGTGAGAAAGTGCCAACAAGTATAAAGAAATAGAAAAGATTCATTCTCGTTACTCGATGATTGCCACGTCTCTGCTCTTTTTAACAGGTGCACATTTATTTTTCCACTATTTTATTAAGAAAAATTTCAAACGTATAGCAACAATTTTTGGTGAACACTCATATACCCACACTAGATTTGGCCATTGACATTTTGCTGTACTTTCTTCATCATCTATCCATTTATCCCTCTATCCTTCCCTCCCATCCCTCTATCAATACGTCTTATTTTATTGATGTTTTTCAACAATTCAGCATGCATATCTGGAGCTCATTCTATTTCTCCTTTTGATGTCAAATGCCCAGATCTTAAGTGTTCACTCCCTGAGTGTGTTGGGTATCCACTAAGGTGACCCCGAATGATACCTGGCGTTCACACCCTGCATAATCCCCTGAAAACTTGCTTGTAAGCAACAGCTTATGGCAAAGATGTTAAGATGTCACTCCTGTGATTATGTTGTATTGTTTAAGAGTCCATCATGCTGGTCGACTGGTGCTAGACTTCTTGCGGGCTGGCTGAAGTAGGAACCCATATTGGAGGAGCTCACATCACCAGGGGCTGTGGGAGGCATCTGGGGTCCGAGGGTCGTCTCTATCAAGAGCAAACAGACGGCTTGGCCCTCAGCCATAGGGTGAGAGCAAGCTTAGAAGTGGATTCTTCTCCAGCTGGGCCTCCAGATGAGAACATGGCCTTGCAGGACCCTGAACAGAGGACCTAGAGAAGTCATAAGTCATGCCCAAGCTTCTGACCTACAGAAGCTATGAATAATGAATGTGTGTTATTTTTTTAAGTTTATTTATTTCCTTATTTTGAGAGAGAGAGAGAGTGAGAGCATGAGCCAGGGAGTGGCAGAGAGAGAGGGAGAGAGAATCCCAAGCACCCTGTACACTGTCAGTGTGGAGTCTGATGTGGATTTGAACCCATGAACTGTGAGACCATGACCTGAACTGAGGCCAAGAGTTGGACACTTAACCAGCTGAGCCACCCAGCTCTGTGTGTTGTTTTAAATTGCTAAGTTTAGGGGCACCTGGGTGGCTCAGTCGGTTGAGTGTCCGACTTCGGCTCAGATCATGATCTCATGGTTTGTGAGTTCGAGCCCCACGTCGGGCTCTGTGCTGATAGCTCAGTGCCTGGACCCTGCTTTGGATTCTGTGTCTCCCTCCCTCTCTGCCCCTCCCCCATGCTTGCTGTCTCTATCTCTCATAAATAAATAAAAGCCTACAAAAAATTTAAATTGCTAAGTTGATGGGGATCTGTTATGCAGCAATATAAAACTAGGTATTGGTACCGAGAAACAGGGTGCTGTTGTAACACATACCTGAAAATGCGGAGTGGTTTTGGAGCTCACTAGTGGCCAGAGAAGCATGATAGAGAAAGCCTACATCTTCCTGTAAAGACTGCTTAATAACAGAAACCTGGATGTTAAGCGTGCTGCTGGTGAAGCTCATAAGGAAGTGAGAAGAGTCCACTTGGAAACTGGAGGAAGGGAACCCTTGACAGGCAGTGGCGGGAAGTTAAGTGACACTGCTTCCTGAGTATGGAAAACAGGACTTGTAGATGAGGAACTCGGTCGTACAGCTAAGGAATACCAAGCAAAGTTCTGAAGGCCTCCCCTGGTTTCTTCTGGCTGCTTACAGGAACATGTGGGCGGAAAGAGAATTGATGGGCAAACCGTCCAACAGACAGGAAGCAGGACTGGCTGATTGTTGAAAATTCTGAGCCTCTCCGGATGACGGCAGGGGCTCAGATTCAGACAGCATGGGGTGTAGAGAAATCCGAGGGTGTGACTGTACCACCACTTGCTAAAACCCAAAAGATCAGAAGGCCAGGATGTTCAGTCAAAGAGACTTTGAGAGGGTATGCCCCACCGATCCACTCAGTCAGACCGGAAAACCTCTGGAAGGTGTGAGCGCATGAACCCCTGACATCTCCCTCTTGAGAGCAGATGGGACCAGAGCCTCTTTGCGTGGGCTTGTCGAAATAAGGGGCCGTGCTGCAGAGTCCCACATGACAAGGGACCCAGGGCAACCCAGGGCGGCCCGAGAACTGTGCAGGGGCTGTAGGACCTCAGGCAGTCTCCAGGCGGTAGCCAGCTGAAGCTAACCTCAGTCTGAGAGCTGCCAGGACACGAAATTCTCTCAACTCGGCGGATGGTAGAAGCAGATGCTTCCCCAGGCAACCTTCGCATGAGAACACAGCCCGGCCGTCGCATGCACCGCAGCTTTGTGAGACCCCAAGAAGAAAACCCAGTGAAGTTGTGGGTGGACTTCCGGCCAGCCAAAGCTACGAGGTCATATGTGTGTGGTTTTAAGCCTCTGTGTGGTTTGTGGTAACTTGTTATGCAGCCTTACAAACCGAATACACTGGGTTTTGACAAACCCGTACCCTGCAACCCAAATTTCTGCCCAGATAGAAAACATTACCATCACCCTGGAAAGTTTCCTGCTGCCACTTTCGGGTCACGCCTCACCCTCAAACCCCGAGAGGTGGAAACCCTTCTGACGTGTTTCTACCCTATGGATTAATTTCACCTGTTCTACAGTTTCATATAAATAGAACCACGCTGCGTGTATGCTTATGTTGTTTCTCTAATCGCACTTCGCATAATAACGTTTGCAGCTTATCCATGTTGCGTGTATCAGTGGTTTGTTGCTGCCGTGGAATATTATCCTGTGACGTGAATATATCACAATTTGTCCTTTTTGTTGTTGTTGTTGTTGTTGTTGTTGATGAGCATAGGGGCAGTTTCTGGTTTTAGGCCATTATGAATAAACCTGCTGTAAGCATTTTTTTTGGTTTGTTTTGCAGAAGTCTTTTTGTGAATGAATATGTATTTTTATTTCCTTAGATAAACATCCACTTGTGGAATTGCTAAGCCATAGGATAGGTATATGATTAATTTATAGGAAACTTACAGGAACTTTTCCAGAGTGGCTACATCATGATACATTCTTCCCAACAACGTGTGAACGTTCCAGCTGCATTGCCTTCTCACCAGTTTTGGTGTTTCCATCTTTTAAAATTGTACCTGTTCTAATAGATGTGTAGTACTGTATCATTGTGATTTTTAAAATGTTTATTTATTTATTTGAGAGAGAGAGAGAGAGAGAGAGAGAGAGAGAGAGAATGAGTGCATGAGTGGGATAGGGGTGGAGAGATAGACACAGAATCCCAAGCAGGCTCTGTGCTGACACCCCAACAAGGGGCTCAATCCCACGAACCGTGAAATCATGACCTGAACCAAAACCAAGAGTCAGACGCTTAGCTGACTGAGCCACCCAGGTGCCCCTGGAAAATCTTTTTTTGAAACCTTTACCTCCTGCTCCCTTTTTGAGGAGAGGTGTTGTTTTTGCTTTACTATTATTGTTGAGTTATAGGGGCTCTTTATGGATCCTGGATACCAGTCCTGGGTCACATGTTTTGAAAATCTTTTCTCTCCTATGGTGGCTTGCCTATTAATTTTCCTGATGATGTCTTTTGATTGACAGAAACATTCATTTTTCATTAATTCTGATTTTTCAGTGTTTTCTTTTATGGTATTGCTTTATGTGACTTGTTAAAGAAAACTTTGCCTGTCCTTAAGCCATGAATGTATTCTCCTATGTTTTCTTCTTTTATTTTTTTAAAAAAAATTTAAAAATGTTTTTATTTATTTTTTAGACAGAGACAGAGCATGAGCAGGGGAGGGGCAGAGAAAGAGGGAGACACAGAATCCCAAGCAGGCTCCAGGCTCTGAGCTGTCAGCACAGAGCCTGATGCGGGGCTCCAACTCATGGACTGTGAGATCATGACCTGAGCTGAAGTCAGACTCCCAACCATCTGAGCCACCCAGGCGCCCCATCCTATGTTTTTTTTAACGCAAATACCACAATTTCCAAATTACTATAACTATACAGTTAGTTTTGAAGTCAGGTAGTGTAAGTCCTCTAGTTTTGTTATTTTTTTTCAAGGTTGCTTCATATATTAAGGCCATTGCTGTCCAAAAGAACTTTCTGCAGTGATAAAAATATTATATACCTGCACGGGTTAAGGAACAGCTACATGTGAATATTTTGCATTTGAAATGTGATTAGTGCAATTAAGGAACAGAATTTCTAATTGTATTTAATTTTAATTTAATTTTAATTAATTTAAAATAAATTTAAGTAGCCACATGTGGCTAGTGATTACTATAATATCCAGCGACGTTATTGGTTTTTTGAATTTCCATATACACCTTATTGTTTTATTTATTTTTAATTTTTATATTTATTAAAACAATTTTTTAATGTTTATTTATTATTGAGAGACAGAGCGAGACAGAGCATGAGCATGGGAGGGGCAGAGAGGGGAGGGGCAGAGAGAGGAGGAGACACAGAATTTGAAACAGGCTCCAGGCACTGAGGTGTCAGCACAGAGCCCGACGTGGGGCTTGAACCCACCCACTGTGAGATCATGACCTGAGCCGAAGTCGGATGCCCAACTGACTGAGCCACCCAGGTGCCCCTCCATATACACTTTAGAATAAACCTGTCAATTTCTACTGCCCCAAAAAGCCATTAGCGTTATAATTGGGATCACATTGACTTTAGAGATCAATTTGGGTAGAACTGACATCTTAGCAATGGTTAGTCTTTTTATCTATTATCATGGTATATTTTTCCATTTATCCTTAGCCTTCTTTAAGTTCTCTCAATATGTTTTGCAGTTTTCAGTGTACTGGTCTAGCAGATATTTTGTAAAACATTAAATTAAATTAACTTGTTAAATTAAGCATAAATGAAGTATTTTATGTTGTTTGGTGGTATTCTAAGTAGCACTGTTTTTAAAACTTTTTTTTCAATTGTTCGCTGTCATAACTTTTGTATATTTACCTTCTATCCTTTGACATTGCTAAATTCACTAATGCATTGTAGTAGCAGTTTTGTTGATTCTTTTGGATTTTCTGGGTAAACAATCAGGTTATCTAAAATAGAGACAGTTCTACTTCTTTCTTTCCAATCTGGATGACATTCATTTGTTTAATTCTTTATTTATTTTTATTGGCTTATTGTATTGGCTAGAGCCTCCACAATGCTGAATAAGAATGGTGAGAATAGACATTCTTGCCTTGTTCCCAACTTAATGGAAAAGTTTCACTCTTTCATCTTTAAATATGATATTGGTTGTATATACGATGTTATTTCTAGTTTTTATCATGAGTGAGTTTTGAGTCTTGCCAAATGCTTTCTTTTCTTTTTTTTTTTTTTTTTTGCATTTGTTGAAATGGTCATATGGTTTATCTCCTTTAGTCTGTTAATACTATGGATTGAATTATTTTTAAATGTTAAGAAAACTTTAAATTTCCGGGATAACTTCTACTTGGTCATGATGTATTATTCTTTTCCTATTTTGCTGTATTCTACTTACTAATATTTTGTTAAGGACTTTTGCATTTATGTTCATGAGAGATATTGTTCATATTTTTATTTTGTAATGTCTGTCAGGCTTTGATTTTAAGGTTTCAGTAGCCTCACAAAATAAGTTGGGAAGTGTTTCCTCCTCTATTTTTAGAAAGAGTTTGTATGTTGTTGGTGCTTTTATTTCCTTAAATGCTGTGAACTAGTGAAGAAGATATCTAAGCATGCAGTTTTGTGTGTGTGTGTGTGTGTGTGTGTGTGTGTGCGCGCGCCTGTGTTTGATAGAAAAACTAATTGTTTTTGTAGATATATGACAATTGAGATACTCTCTTATAAAGAATTTGTCCAATTCATCTAAATTGTCATATTTGTTAAAGCTGACATAGTCTGTAACATCTGTAGGATCTGTGGTGATGTCCTTATGTCATTCTTTATGTTGTTATTTGTTCCTTCTCTCTTTATTTTCCTGACCAGAATATCTAGAAGTGTATCAATCATATTAATTTTTCCAAGAACAAGCTTTTGGTTCCATTGATTTTTCCTTGCCTTCTTTTGGTCTTATATTGCATTGATTTCTGCTCTTATGTTTACTATTTCCCTCTGTGTACTTACTTTGGGGTTTCTTTGCTCCTCTTTTCCTAGTGTCATAAGTTGGAACCTTGGGTTATTGGTTTTAGATTTTTCTTACTTTCAAATACAAGTATTTTAAGCTTTGATTGCCCTCTAAGCACCGCTCTAGATCACTTCCACTAATTTGGTATATTTCCATTATCATTTGGTTAAAATATTTTATTTTTTTAAATGTTAATTTAATTTTGGGAGAGAATGAGAGCACAAGAGAGGTGCAGAGAGAAAGGGAGACAGAGGATCCAAAGCGGGCTCTGCGCTGACAGCAGAGAGCCCATGTGGGGCTCAAACTCAGGAACTGTGAGATCATGTCCTGAGCTGAAGTCAGAAGGTTAACCGACTGAGCCACCCAGGCGCCTCCAAAATATTTTCTAATTTCCTTTGTGACTTATTATTTGGCTCATGTCATTACTTAGCAGTGTGTCATTTAACTTTCAAATATTTGGGCTTTTCTAGATATTTTATTTCTAATTCCGTTGTGGTCAGGGATCATACTTTGTATGATTCTAGTGTGACTTGTTGTATGTCTTGATGAATGTATCCTGTGCCTTTGAAAAGAAAGTATATTCCATAGGTTTTGGGTGTAGCATTTTATAAATATCAAAAAGGTCAAGGTAGTTGATAGCATTGTTCAAATCATCTGTATCTTCACTGATTTCGTTTGTTTGTTTAGTTGCTTTATTAATAGTTGAGTGAGGGGTGTTAAAATCTCCAACTATGATTTTGGAGTTGTCTACTT
Organism: Panthera onca; assembly: GCF_046562875.1. NCBI lineage: Eukaryota > Metazoa > Chordata > Mammalia > Carnivora > Felidae > Panthera > Panthera onca. Next base: position 142,665,222 of record NC_138344.1, on the reverse strand, counting down.
CTTTTTAATTGTGTCAGTCAATATTTGTTTTACACACTTGAGGACCTGCTATTAGATGCATACACGTTTATGGGTTGTTATGCTCTTACGATGAATTATACTTTTATCATTATGAAGTATTCCTCCTTCACCTCTGTTAATATGCCGCTCTCGAAGTCTATTTTATCTGATTCCTAAGGATGAGTTTAAAATGAAAACAAAAACAAATAAGTGTACCCAACTATTTGCTGTCTACGAGAGAGACATGTTAAGATATGAAGATACAGATATATTGAAAGTAAATGAGTGTAAAAATATATATCATGAAAAGAGTGAGCATAAGAAGGCTGGCAGGACTCTACTAATATCAGATAAAATGGAGTTTTTTTAATTAGATATTTAATCAATGAATATTTAATGTATTTTCTTGTATAGTTGGATTTACGTCGACCATTTTATTATTTGCTTTCTATTTGTCCCACATGTTTTTTGTTCATCTTTGCATTTTTTTTAGGTATGATAATGGCTATCAAGTTTTTAAATTTATTTTATTAAAAAATGTTTTTTTAATTTTATTTTTTATTTTTTAAAATTTACATCCAAATTAGTTAGCATATAGTGCAACAATGATTTCAGGAGTAGATTCCTTAGTGTCCCTTACCCGTTTAGCCTTTCCCCCCCTCACAACCCCTCCCACAACCCCTCCCATAACCCTCAGTTTGTTCTCCATATTTATGAGTCTCTTCTGTTTTGTCCCCCTCCCTGTTTTTATATTATTTTTGTTTCCCTTCCCTTATGTTTATCCGTTTTGTCTCTTAAAGTCCTCATATGAGTGAAGTCATATGATATTTGTCTTTCTCCGATTGACTAATTTCACTTCGCTTAATACCCTCCAGGTGCATCCACGTAGTTGCAAATGGCCAGATTTCATTCTTTTTGATTGCTGAGTAATACTCCATTGTGTGTGTGTGTGTGTGTGTGTGTGTGTGTGTGTGTGTGTATGTGTGTGTGTATGTGTGTGTGTGTATACACACACACCACATCTTCTTTATCCATTCACCCATCGATGGACATTTGGGCTCTTGCCATACTTTGGCTATTGTCGATAGGGCTGCTATAAACATGGGGGTGCATGTGTCCCCTCGAAACAGCACATCTGTATCCCTTGGATAAATGCCTAGTAGTGCAACTGCTGGGTCGTAGGGTAGTTCTATTTTTAGTTTTTTGAGGAACCTCCATACTGTTTTCCAGAGTGGCTGCACCAGCTTGCATGCCCACATCTTTGCATTTTTTTAGTGGTTGCTCTAAACATTGCAATATGTATCCTTAACTTATCACAGTTTACTTAGTATTAAAATTGTAGCTCATCATGTAATACGTACGAACTTTACAATTGCACAAGTTCATTTACACCCCCTTTTCTTCTATATTATAGTTATTATATAACTATATATATATAGTTATTATATTACACCCCCTTTTCTTCTATATTATAGTTATTATATGTTATATTATATAGTTATTATATAATATATAATATATTATATTATATAACTATATTATATAGTTATTATATATATATTATATTATATATATATAGTTATTATATATATATTATAATATATAATATTATATATTATATATTATATATATATATAGTTATATATAGTTATTATATATATAGTTATTATAATATATATATTACACTTGCATTATAAATCCATCCAGACAATGCTATAATTTTTCACTGAAGTAGTTATAAGTATTTTTAAACACACTGAGAAAATAAGTTTTTTTTTATAGCTATCCAGAAGTTCATATAGTCATCATTTTCCTCAGAAGATCTGAATTTCTATATAGTATCATTTCCCTTCAGAAAAAAGAGCTTCCTTTAGCATTTGTTAGTGTAGGTCTGTTGTCAGTGAGTTCTCAGTGATCTTTTATCTGAAATAGTTTTTATTTTGTCTTGATTCTTTTTTTTTCCCCCGTTTGCTCGGCCCTCTTAATTTTTTTATATGAAATTTATTGTCAAATTTATTTCCATACAAAAGATATATTCACTGAACATAGAATTTTGAGTGAACAGATTTTTAATTTGTTTTTTTTTTTTAATTTAGGATTTTAAAGATGTTTTTCTAGTGTATTCTGGCCTGTAACAATAAACTGGAGGTCATTTGAATTGTTGTTCTTCTGTATGTCATGTCTAACTTTTCTCCGATTGCTTTCATAATTTTTCTATCTTCGATTTGGAACTGTAGTCTCTGGGCACCCAGGTGTGGTATTCTGTGTAGTTTTTCTCCCTGAGGGTCTCTGATCTTCTTATCTGTAAGTGTACATCTTTTATCAAATATGGGACATTTTTGACCATTTTTTCCAAATGTTTTTCATCCTATTCTCTCACTCTTCATTCCACCAATTATGATAGACTTGTTGGCATTGTCCCACGGATTCTTGGACTCTATTAATATTTTCTAATGTTTTTCTTTAAATTTCTCAGGTTGGATAATTTCTGTTGGCATGTCTCCAAGCCCACTGACATTCCTCTCTCATGCCATTGTGCTGTTGAGCATATACAATGAAAATCTTATTTCATATATTGTATTTTGGTGCTTTAGAATTTCCATTTGATTATTATTTTTAAAATTTGTTTAATGTTTATTTTTTAGAGAGAGGGACAGAGAGAGAGGGAGAGAGAATATGAGTGAGGGAATGGCAGAAAGAGAGTGAGATACAGAATCTGAAGTGGCTTCAGGCTCTGAGCTGTCAGCACAGAGCCCAACATGGGGCTGGAACTCATGAACTGTGAGATCGTAACCTGAGTTATAGTCGGATACTTAACCGACTGAGCCACCCAGGCACCCCACCATTTTATTATATTTTATAGTTTCTTTTTTAAAAAAATGTTTATTCTTGAGAGAGAGAAAGAGAGAGAGAGAGTGAGACAGAGCATGATCAGGGGAGGGACAGAGGGAGAAGGAGACACAGAATCTGAAGCAGGCTTCAGGCTCTGAGCTGTCAGCACAGAGCCCAACATGGGGCTGGAACTCATGAACTGTGAGATCGTAACCTGAGTTATAGTCGGATACTTAACCGACTGAGCCACCCAGGCACCCCACCATTTTATTATATTTTATAGTTTCTTTTTTAAAAAAATGTTTATTTATTCTTGAGAGAGAGAAAGAGAGAGAGAGAGTGAGACAGAGCATGATCAGGGGAGGGACAGAGGGAGAAGGAGACACAGAATCTGAAGCAGGCTTCAGGCTCTGAGCTGTCAGCACAGAGCTCAACATGGGGCTCGAACTTATGAACTGTGAAATCACGACCTGAGCCGAAGTTGGATGTTTAACCAACTGAGCCACCCAGGCACCCCTATTATTTTTTACAGTTTCTATTTATCTGCTGGCATTTCCTATCTTTACATGCTTAAAGAACACATTTTCATTTCTGCCTTTGTTTTTAAATCATTGTCTTATAATTTTGACATTTAGATCATTTTGGAATTGGTCTCCATGTATTATGTTTTGAGAATAGGACACATTTTTTTTTGTTTTGTTTCTTCTGTGTTGCATAATTTTGGGATAATAATGGACATTGTGAATACCATCTGGAGTCTGTTATATTTCTCTGAAGAATGTTGATTTTTTTTTTAAAGCAGACCATTAACTTGATTGGACTCAACCTGCAAAGTCTTTCTCTTGGAAGAGCTAAAATCTTAGTTCAGTTCTTTATCCTTAGCTTAGCTGCTTTGACTCCACCTGTCACATAGATGGTTCAGGTGTCATTTAGAGAATCTGGAGCCCCTCCTCTCTGGGTCCCCCTTCTCTCAGAATTACCCCCTTACTCTCCAGTGACCCTAGTTGTCCTGAACTCTGTCCTTTTGTTCTTGAGGCCAGAGAAGCAGTTGGTTTTCCTTCAGGCATTTAGCCACTTCTGTGATGACTCGTTTGAGTTGCCCTCAGTCAGGCAACTGAAATAGACTGAAAGCTATTTTTAAAAATGTCATCTGATGCCATTTTTCTCCTTCCAAATGTTGACTCTCCCTAGAGTCTGCCTACCTTTTTGTTCATCCTCCAGTAAACAAAAGTCTTGTTTTAGATTCTTATTCAGAACTGATAGTTGTTATCTGCAGGACAGTGGGGTCTATACTTGGCCATGCTAAGAGGAAAAAATGCCCCCCTCCTTTTATTGAAGTCAAATACATTTTACTAAAAATTTTTTTTAAATATTTATTCATTTTTTGAGAGACAGAGAGAGAGTGGGGGAGGGGCAAAGAGAGAGGGAGACACAGAATCCAAACCAGGTTCCAGGCTCTGAGCTGTCAGCACAGAGCCCAATGCGGGGCTTGAACTCATGAGCCGTGAGATCGTGACCTGATCTGAAGTCGGACCCTTAACTGACTGAGCCACCCAGGCGCCCAAATACATTTTATTTTTAGACAACCTACCTGATGTACATGCTTTTCTTCAGGACAATGCCTAAGCTTCAAAGAAATCAAGGTCAGAATGGAAGATGAGCTCAAGATGACATTGGTCCCATTTGTCTAATCCCTGACCCGCTTTTAAATTTATAAAAAAGGTCCTGAGTACAAATTTTACTTCAAAGCTTATAAAATGTTCTATTGTTGAGTAAATATTGAACGAATCAACATTATGATTATGTTATGAGCATTTTATATACCATAGAGTCATTTTTAAACTATCGCTTTTAATATCTATATACCATTAGATCATATATATGGTATGTAAACATGTATACGTAGCATGTGTCTGTATACATGTGCACAGACATTCGTCATGTGGATATATTTTGTGTTTCTGTAGTTTGGCCTGAGTTACTATTCTAGTAAACCTCTTTGTACCTAAATAAATGCTTGCTGACATATCTGACTATAGAAGAAATCTTGTAACCACCTCTCCACTTAATTGATTGGCTGGATTAATTGGCGTTTTCCACGTGTCTATGATGCTGACTGCGCAGGAACTTTTACTTTTCTCCCGCTCCTACTGCTGGGGGTCTGTGCTTACCACCAGCTAATAGCATTTGTTCCCACGCCCATTCACTGCCCGTTGTTGTGGTTTAGCTGATTGGAAGACTAACCTAAGAAACACGAGTGCAAGAAAAGAAAGAGAGTGGTTGCTTCTACAAAAACTCTCCAAATGAACTTGGGTGCTTTGGGGAGACTCGACGAGGTGAAATAAGGAGATTGCTACAAAATAAGGTTATGGGCAAGGCCCTGTAATCAGTTTGAGAAAAAAAATGAACTATTGAAGGAGTCTGTTTTCACGCTGATACCCAAATATCTTTCAATCGATGCCCCACCTCACAAGTAAGAACATGAATTGCATGGGTTTGCGCAAGAACGGTATCACAGGATTCTCATCAGGGATCCGAACTCTGAGAATGGCCTTGGTCCTTAATTATAAGATTGATGAATGAATCCACATAGTATTATAACTTATTATAATATAGTAATAATATAGTAATATAGTAACATAACTTACTATAAAATCTCTTTGTGTATTTTTGCCATTGTTTATGATTCCCGTTTAACTGATTTTTTAATGAACTGACCAGATTGTCTAACTGCTGAGAAAAGCAGACTTTAGTTGTATTTCCTCAGGATAGATTTTTAGAACTGTAATCACTGGGTATTTTTTAGCTCATCTGTACATATTACCTAATTGCCCTTTAGAGAGATTGTAGGGGTATGTGTTCCCATATAGGGCAGTTTCCTAGGGTTGAGACTGCAGTACAGTGAAGCTGATGTCTTTTCTCCAGCAATGGTCAGCAGTCACATGGTGGACTCGAGTGCCTGTGGCCTGAAACGCCTCAGAAAATGTCCCATGATTGTCCTTTCCTATAAGAAAACAGACTGTGATTCCTTATTAATACCAGATTTTTGTGACTCCTAACCTCAAAATGCCATAAAAGCATTGGGATCGTGTGCCAAACACACCCAAAATTCCATCTATCACTTTAGAATATTCAGACAATCACAATTTCCTTCTTTTTGATATTAGAAGGTTCACAAGGATCGGCTTATTAAACCCTTCCTTTGACAAATTGGGCCCTGGAACAGGCAACAGAGAAAGTGGCTGAAGCTCAGTGCTGTCTTCACTGAGTTCGGAGCTCCGGTCTCTGGGCTCCAGGTCTAATCCGGCTCTCTCAACACGCATCACTTGACTTCTGACTGGGGGGGGGGAACTGGTGTAGAACTCTGCCACGCAGAATTCCACATTGTCAAGGGCGAGGCGTGTAGAGTGTCACCAGATTACGTCGGCAGTACGAGCTAACCTTTACTGAATGCTCACAGTGCCAGATGCTGGCTCAAGTGCTTCAGTGGGATCAAACCATCTTATTATCCCACGTAACTTCGCAGTGACTCTCCGAGGCCCCATTTTATAGGTAAGGAAACCGAGCACAGAGCAGGGCCTGGGGTTTGACAGCTCGTAACTGGCGGAGTCCGAATTTGATTGCCTGTAGTCTTGTTCCGGGGTCTGGGCTTCTGTGCATCTTGCTAAATTGCCTCTCTACAGGTCAAGAGAATGGGAGGAAAGTGGCTCACCAGATGTTTGCCCCCAGCCGGGCGTATTTAGATATCTTACATACTTAAAAAAACCAATCTTTTACCGTTCCGTTTTCAGTTTGAAAAAGTAAATATCGGGTACGTTACATGACATGCCTAAGGACACAGCTAGTAGGTAGCAAAGCCGGAAATCAAACCAAGACTTCACTGCCCCCATAGGCCGTGGTTTTGTTAGACAACCATGCCGCTTAAGTACCACATAGGTCAGTGATTCCTGTGACCTTAGCTGTACCTTGGAATTACCCAGGGAGCTTCAGAAAACCCTGATGTGTTGGTCCCACATCCAGAATTTCTGATTTAATTGGATTGGGGGACAGCTTGGGTAGGGGGATTTGTAGGAGATGGCGAGGGATTCTAATATGCAACCGAGGTAGGCCACACACCGCAGAAGATTCAGATGGTCCTGGTCATACCACACGATTTCATTTCTGTGTCCAAATATGGGAGTAGGGATAAATCACATCACTAAAAGACATGTTTCAACAGCGCGTTAGTTTCCTGGGGCTGCCGTGACAAATGACCACAAAGCGGGTGACTTACAACGAGAAGAACTTATTCTCTTATGGTTCTGGAGGCCAGAAGTCTGAAGTTAAAGGGTCAGCAGGGCTGTTCTCGCTCTGAGGGCTCCGGGGAAGCAGCCTTCCCTGCCTCTTCCAGCTTCTGCTGGTAGCAGTGACCCCTGCCATTCCTTGGTTTGGAGACACGTCGCTCCAACCTCGGCCTCCTTCCCTCTGCGGTCACATGGCTTCTCCCCTCTGTGTATCTGTGTTTCTGCATCTGTCTTCTTGTGAAATAATAGAAAATATGTACGTTGGTCTCTGCTCCTGGTTCCCGGCACAGAGCTTCTAAAACCCTTGGAATTTCCTAAGTGATAAGGGCCCTAGGAGCATCTTTTGTTCTAGTATTTGGTCTTTGACCCATCCCTGACCTAGGGCTCCTAAAACCCTTGGAATTTCCTGAGTGATAGGAAGGCATGTGTTTTGTTCTAGTGAGGCGGGTCTGTATGGGCCCTGGTTCACCAACCTGGAAGTTCTCCAAAGCCCATACTGTTGGGATCTTTATGGAGGCTCTCTCACGTAGGCACGAACACACACACACGTACTGGGAAGATGACGCACCCCAAGTCCATGGGAATAGAAGCACCTGCACTCAGGACCCTCCCAGACCTTGCCCTAAGTGACTCCACATCTGGATGTTCGCCTGCGTTCTTCATCACGTACCTTATTATTAATCGATTGGTAAACAGCCATTTCCCTGAGTTCCGAGAGCTGTTCTGGCCAACTATCGAATCCAAGGAGAGGGTCCGTGGAACCTCTGATTTGTAGCCAAGTTAGCTAGAAGTTGTGGGTGACCTGGAGAATCACTACTTTTGATTGGCATCTGGAGTGGGGGACACTCGCGTGGGACTGTGCCTGTAAGTGGGGTCTGCTCTCTCTCTGGCTAGTGTCAGGATTGAACTGAATCTGGGACACCTAGCTGGTGCCTCAGAGAATTGCCTGGTGTGGGAAAAACCACCCACGCCCGGTGTCAGGAGTGTTACAAGTGTGGTAGTACTCTGAGGGCTCAAAGTGAGCTTTCCCAACTCACTTCTCCACTTACTAGGACCCACTCGAGTCCGTAGGACCTCATCTTAAATAATCGCATCTGCAAAGACGCTACTTCCAAGTCAGGTCACGTCCTGAGGTCCCAGATGGACATGAATTTGGTGGGACGGGACATGATTCAACCCAGTGCCCACAGAAAATGAACCAGCATCACATTCGTAAGAAAATGTGTCTCTAGGATGGCAAATGAAATTCTGTGGCTTTTGGATCGAAGTTTTTTAAAGGATATTTTTTACTGTCTGAAATTTAATTTTTTAAAAACATTTTTAAATGTCTTAAATACCTCCCCTTCCCCCACCCCCCCCCTCCAAAAATCACCCAGTAGGTGTGTCACTAAATTATAGAAAGATCTGTATAGGCTGACACCCTTTCTGCTCCTGGGTCCACATAGCATGTTTAGGAATATAGGGACATCAGAAGTCTACAGCTGTTTGTCCAGTTGTGGGTGACTATGCACAAAAATTTCTAGAAAAGCTTGTTCCCAGCAGGATCTTCCTTCTACTGTAAGCTGACAGAAGAAATTTACAGCACTTTGTAAGGTACCGAAGAGCTAGCCACCGCCTTTTCAAATGTTCATGACATGTTATGGACCAAAGCAACGAGACTTTGGAGTTTTGTCCTGAGACCATTATTTTATTCAAATATTTCCTTTCTTTTTCCATCACGAAAACTTGATAACAATTAGGAAGTACCATCATTGAAAACTGACAATCACATTCTTAAAGGACATTTATAGGTCAAAATTGTATATTAATCCCCCCCACCCCCACCGCCCCGAGCTTGGAAATACATACCTACTACCAATAACACCATTGTTTGCTTACATTTGAGAAGACCAGCTACCCAATTATTTCTGTCTTGGGTTGATCTTGTTAGCCGGGCTCTGTGACATTTTGACAAAATCATAGTTTTCATTTTAGAAGTAACAGAAGGGATTTGGTTGTAAGAAGAGGCGAATTTCCCTCTGAGGTGATGGCTGAAATCCCCCTACCCGCCCCCACCCCCCATCATGAGCACACTAAAAGCTTTTTCCAGATCCTGCTTAATTTGTGATGTTTCTCTTGACCCTGGGCAGGGCGGTGTAGACAGATATGACTCATAGATTGGTAATTTACCCAGGATAAACATAATAATTGGTGCAGAGTCCGTGGACCAGCTTTCTTCCCCACCCCCACCCCCCCGCCCGCCTCTGTGAGACTTTATAAAGCCTCAATGGCAACATTAAGCCAATTTTTTTTTTTTTAATTTATTTTTGAGACAGAGAGACACAGTGCATGAGCAGGGGAGGGGTAGAGAAAGAGGGAGACACAGGATCCGAAGCAGGCTCCAGGCTCCCAGCTGTCAGCACAGAGCCCGACGTGGGGCTCAAACTCACAAACCGCGAGATCATGACCTGAGCCGAAGTCAGATGCTTAGCCGCATGAGCCACCCAGACGCCCCTAAGCCAATTTCTTAAACAATAAATCTCCACTTCCACTTGGAGAAAAATCCCAGCCTTTCTGTCTCAAGCTAGCCTCCCTTAAAAGGGTTATACTTGGCTCTGACTTGTTTTCGGCCGTGTCCTTAGGCAAAAATTCAAGGTAAGTCAACCACTTAGTTTTCAATAAGTGCCACACAATCAAATCCTTAAAGGCTACCGGGTGATGTTCTTGAGAACAACTCTGTTTTGTGTGCCATACTACGGGGAGGGGGACTGGCTTCTGCATTTATGAACTGGTACCGACAATGCACTTGTTGGCTCTTTGCCCTGGGAAGGCGGAGGTGCTAATGTCACAGACGGCGTGCCTCTTCTTGATATCGTGCAGCTCTCTATTCAGTGTACATGAATTACTTATTAAGAGGAACCATAAATACCTAAGAAGCCACAATTTATGGCAGAGTTTCAAATTGCTTACCCATTTAAAAATGGCATGGCATCAGGGTTGTGGAGCATTCTCCTTCTGTGCCTCTGAAAACTCATGAAACAAACACCCATTCATTGCGTAGAGAAATAATCAGCCAATGTAATGTGTAATAAAAAAAAAAAAACACCCAGAAAAATATATTTGCGTAGTTTTTTATTTAGTGAGTTCATTAGAGACCTATGCTTGAACTGGAGAAATGAAATAGCGTTCTGTGTCTAAAATGTGACTCCTCCAATTCTCTGGGGGCTCAGCCCGTATCGAGCCCCCCTCACGCGTACGTGCACGTACACACACGCGTGCCCGCACGCACAGCGTTAGGAAAACAGACGCTGACACAAAGTGGATTGGAATCGGGCTCATTCCAGCCACCTCACGGTCATTACTGGTCAGCGGAATTGGTGAATACTAACACCCTGGCATCTACTAACGTGGTTTTGATGAAGTCCTAGGATGACCCTCAGAGGTGGTCACTTGAACACCTGCAGAACAGGCGAACACGTGAAACCAAGGCAGCTGGCATGGGCAGCCGTCCCAGGCCTGACCCGGGCAGACTTGGGGTGTTTTGAGAACACAGAGCCTGGACCCCAGAATACCAGTCTGCGTGAAAGTCTGGCTCTTTCTCCCTGACTGCGAAAAATCGCGTCCTCTGGGGGCTGGGTGTCACCCAGCTAAATGGTGGCAAATGAGCCCATTTGCTGCTTGGAAAATTTGCTCTTCAAGGTGAATTGCAGTAACAGGTGTGGCCAGCTGGGGAGGCCTCGTGGGGACTGTGGCTACAGGGCTGTCACTGTTTGCTTGCAAGCTCTTCCTTTGTCCCCAGGCTCAGTGGGACTTTTAAGAAATGCTTATTCAGGGGCGCCTGGGTGGCTCAGTTGGTTAAGCATCTGACCTCGGCTCAGGTCATGATCTCACGGTTCGTGGGTTCGAGCCCCGCGTTGGGGTCTGTGCTGATGTCTCAGAGCCTGGAGCCTGCTTCAGATTCTGTGTCTCCCTCTCTTCCTGCCCCTCCCCTGCTGGCACTCTGTCTGTCTGTCTCTCTCTCAAAAATGAATAAACATTAAAAAAATTAAAAAAAAAAAAAGAAATGCTTATTTGATTTGTTTTCTCTACAACTCACAGAACAGGGGCAGGGGCCACGGTAGGCACCTGTGCCACTTTGTCACACGCCCTGTCCCATCCACCTTGGCCGACTAAACCCCGGGCCTTCCCACTGGGCCCGGCCCACGGTACGGGGTTGTGAGCCCTAGGAAGGTTGCCTCCTTCCCAAGGGAACTGGCCCCCAAGAGGGGGCTCCATCACTTTGATAGAACTGGCCTTCCTAACCTTGGTTTTGGTGACACCGTGGGGTGACTTTGGTCAAGTCAGAGAGTCTTGCAAAGTTAATTTTGATTTACTTGTGAAAACACCTGCTTTTCTGAGGAAGGCTGCCTGTCCTAAAGTCAGACAGACAGCATCAGGGTGGCTTTAGGGGGTAGTGAGGGTGAATTCGAGGAACATCTGTCGCATGACAACTTCACTGAGGGCAGCTTGGGATTATGGGACGACCGGGGGCTCAGACGTGAGTTCGAACCCTGGTCCTGTCGCTGCTTGTGATGTGGGCGAGTCCCTCCACATCTCTGTGCTTCAGTTGCCTCCCTGTCAAGTGCATTACCACGCGTAGCCGGCAGAGTCTGGACGATGGAATGAAGGCTAACTAACACGGGGGTTCCCAGGCACGCGCTCCGTAAATGCCGACCTTTGTCTCTGTGGCTACCGACGAACTTTCACCGGCCCTGACGCCTGCCTGTATTTAGTCCGAAATAGCTTGTGAGGATTCTGAACATATTCTCTCCTATTCTCAACCAAGTGGATAAGAATGCGGCCAGCTGAACAAAGGAGAATCAGGCCTGCAAACATAAGGCCCACAGACTGTGTGCCCAAACGGTACAGGGGAAGTCTTCCAAGATGGCCCCGATCCCCCTCAACTTCATAACAAACAGTGCCGGCTCCGCGGGGAGGAGGGGGCCCTTCGGAGAAGGAGCAGGCCTCAGACAGAAAGTTAAGTGGATTTAAATGTAAGCAGGTCTAAAAAGAGAACAGAATTCCCTTTGAAAGACGTAGGAAAACGACTTGAAACAAACGAGGCCAGAAATCAGAGAGTATCACAAGACGATGAAGGAACCCGTCCACTTAGCGGATGCAGGAGCGAGGGCAAGGACACTTCGTGGATGCAGGTGCGAGGGCAAGGACAGAAACCCCACCAGAGTCACCCCGACGCTGCGTTCGAACCTCTCACCGGCTCCACAGCCTTCCTCCTGGGGGATTTTATAGTCGCCACTCCGCGGAAATGTTTGTTCGTCACGGAGCGAAAGGTCCTTTCTCTGGTGGCCAGAGTGGGCCGGGGCCACTCCCCGTCTCAGCGGCTCCGTAGGGACGCCAGGCCAGGAGGCTCCTGGCGCGCCTCCTGAGCAGGCTTCCGACCCTTCAGGGAAATGTGTTCCTTCCCTTTAAGCAGAAAGGGTGCGTGGTGCTCTCCTCTGCAGCAGGGATATCACTTTTGACTCCTGAGGGGTCTACGGCACGTTAACAATTGGGGTGCCTGTCAACCACATCACTATGGGAGTGTCACTATGGGGGCTCTGCTCTCGGGGGACACAGACATGGCAGGAAGAAGAAAGACGTGATGGAGAGTGCCTGCTTCTCTCTTTGGGGAGGCCCTGTTCTTGGTGGTGTTTGTTGGGTGGATTCAGGCCCTCTCCCTCTGGGTCCCAGGGCGCTTGACTCGGCCACTCAAGGACACGGTGGTCACGTGCTGGCCTCCCTGGAGCATCATTCTTGGTGTCAGTCATTGGAGGTTGAGCACCTCGAAGACGGGCACTATGTTTCAGGCACCGGCCCTGGCCCCGAGTAGAAGCTCAGTGATGATTCCCGCCCGAATGCTAGAGGAATCTGGCCTCTCATTTCCGGGGTTAGGAAAATGACCTTCTAGAAACTTCTGAGCAGTCTGAGAAGCAAAGGCGAGTTGGTTTCTCACCATATTCTTTTCTTGCCTTGTCCGTGTTTGTGGCTGTGGCTTTGATGGCCATGCCAAGAGTGGCCTCCGGAGGTTGGCGGAGGCCCTGGTGCCCTGGCCAGCTCCGTGTTGCTGAGCAAAGTGTGTCTTCTTCAGCCTCCCATGAGTTCCCCGAGCACCATCCATTCCATGGACGTTGGCTCGTGGCCTCCCTGGCCGATCCCGTCCTCTGACTGCGCTGCTCCTTACCCCGTGGAGCTGAGCCGTGTCAACAAGGAGAGGGCGGGTGACTGAGACGGCCGTGCCTGCCCTCGACTGTCTGCCGTCCGGAGGTCACCCCCGGGGTCTTCCACCTGAGGGTGGCGAAGCATTCTGCAAACACGTATTGCCAACTCGACGCGACGCAGCAGAGATCACGACACAGGCAGAGGCATGGCTGCCGGGTGGGGAGCGGCCTCGCAAATAGGCCAGTGGGAAAATTGATGTCCGTGGCCCTCCGCTCGGGACTTCTGGCACCGCTCTGTGCTCCAGAGAAGGCAGCGAGCCGCACAGCGCCGTTCACCAATCCAAGATGGCTTTGTGGGACTGCCGGCCCGTGACCCCTGACAAATGGATGTATTCATTACACCGAAGACTGGAAGGAACCACAAAATGGGATACATATTTGAGGAAATATGCACACCACCCGGTTTATTTTTCTTATCTGATTTTTTTTTTTTTTTTTTTCTGGTGCAATCTGAGCACTGTTGAATACTTGGCAGCTGCCTTTCCATACTTGAGTTGTTTGTCATTTCTGGGGCTGCTGATGCTGTTATGATTTCCCTTTTGGGAGGAATTTACAGGCACATGTTGACCCAGCTGAATGGGGACAGGAGCAGCGGGAATCTTAGGAACAAGGACCGTCGTGGACCGGAGGCTTTTCTTGACCACGCCACGGACTCGGGCTACTCCCCGCGTGGTCGGGCTGGCCGTCCGATGCGCCACAACTCCGGTTTTTGAACACCCAGATCCTCTCCTGGCTTGGCCTTGACGTAAACCTGCTTTCCTTTCAACACTCTCTGGGAGTGGTAGGCAGTTTGCGCTTCATTGTTGGAGTATCTGGAAGGCGCCCTCCTTAGCGGCTGTTGCTAGGTGAGGCGTGGTTTCCCAGAGACCGGCACGGCGAGGTTTGCTGGCAGAAGGCCCGCCGGGGACACAGAGGCCACGCTGTGGGACAGGATGAGAGGCAGGCCTGGTGGCCGCCCCCCCCTCCCCCCCACCGCCCTACCTCCTCCTGGCTCTCCCAATTCCCCTCTGGCCTCCCTCTCCCCCCAAAACCTAGCCCGTGTCTCATTCCCACAGACCCCGTGTGCACACTCACCACGCTTTCTGGACATTTCCAACCTGCCAGGCACTGGGAGATAGGACGTAAATTGGCAGCAGTCTCTGCGTTCCGGGAGCTCGGAGTCCTGCGGACAAGGCCGGCCCCGTGGACGGTGAACCACAAACCCACCTGGGTGGCTGGTGCCTTTATAGTCACAGTGGATGCTGCTGGCACCTTGCCTGTGTCCCTCTGCTCGGCCGCAGGGGTCAGCTGCCGGGCGCGGTGATGGCCTCCTCTTTGGACCTGAGAATGTTTTCCAGCCACGGGAGTTAAGACCCCAGGAAGGACCTTCGACCCTTAAAGTTTAGGAGTCCATGGGACGTTCCTGAAATCAGTAAAGAGAGTAAGATGCGTGCCCTGTACATCCTACCATGGCTAAGCGTTGGGGGCGAGGGAGAGAGGAGAGGAAGGGTAACGGCTCCTGGCGGAGGCTGGGCGCACAGGCCCCGGCCCGCAGCCCGAGTTCCAGTCCTGCCTGCTGACCGCTAGCCAGCCGCTCCACCTGTCGGGCCCCCTTTCCCCCGACCCCGTGAGAGAGCCCTGTGCGGTGCCCCCCGCGTGGAGCTGCCTCGCGTGGCTGGAGCTGGCGTGGCGCATGGCGCCTGTAAGCTTTGGGGAACGCGTTTGTGTTCTTAGCGGGTTCCAGACGCGTCCCTTCCTGTCCACGCTGTTGGTTCGCACGTGCACCACCCCCCCGCCCCCCGGCCTGCCCGCCGTGGCCACAGGTGTCCCCAGGCCTCTAAGCCCCTCCACGGCCAACGACCTCCGCCATGGGTGTTGCCTGGTGAGGAGGGAAGCACTTTCCGAATTTGAGCAAAGCTTTGAACGGACAGGGCAGCCACGCGGCACAGCAGACTGCTGAGCAGTGTGGTCACAGCGCCTCTTCCTCCGGGTTCCCGTGTGCCCTGCAGATCCCCCCGCCTGCGGCCTCTTGGTCCCCTTGGATGGGCGGCTAGTTGCTCACAGCTGCTCTTGTAAAACGGTGAGGGTGATTGCTGGTATTTTGTGGTGGCTTTTCCTGAACTTTCTCCTACTCGTCTTCCCTAAATGCATTATTTTCGGGAAATCCATGTTGTAAGACAGGAGTCGACAAAGTACAGTCCTAGGGCCAAGTCCCTCCCACGGCTTGTTCTTGTAAATAAAGTTTTATTGGCACACAGCCAAGCCCATTCATTTGTGCATCGCCCGGGGCGGCTCTGAGCTAACACAGCACAGTCCGGTAGTTGCGACAGGCGTCGTGTGACCCGCAAGGCCAAAAATATTTACTATCTGACTCTTTGCAGAAAACTTTTGCCAACATCCTGTTATAGGAGGTGCTCGAATGAAATTCTTTATTTTTTTTTAAGTTTATTTATTTTGGGAGAGGGAGAAAGAGACGGTGTTTGAAAACGAGGGAGGGCCAGAGAGAGAGAAGGAGAGAGAGGATTCCAAGCAGGCTCTGCACTGTCAGCACAGAGCCCAACTTGGACCTCGATCCCATGACCGTGAGATCATGACCTGAGCTGAAACCAAGAGTCAGACGCTTAACTGACTGAGCCACCCAGGCGCCCCTCAAATGAAATTCTTTGAGGATTGGGGCACATAATTCATAATTCATAATTTTTTTTTCACTCCAATGGGTTGATTTTTTTTTTTTTTGGTAACGTTTATTTTATGAGAGAGAGAGAGAGAGAGAGAGAGAGAGCACGCGCAGGGGAGAGGCACAGAGAGAAGGAGACACAGAATCCGAAGTGGGCTCCAGGCTCTGAGCTGTCCGCACAGAGCCTGACGCGGGGCTCGAACTCACGACCCACGAGATCATGACCTGAGCTGAAGTCAGACGCTCAACCGACTGAGCCACCCAGGCGCCCCTCACGTTAAAAGAAAGAAAATTGATTTGCTGCAAAATGCTCTGTAATAGCCATGAAATAGTCTCATGGAATATTGTCTCCTAAAGTACTTACTGGTATTTCAATGAGTACCGGTCACACTTTAGCAAAACCTAAGAGAGCATCTAGAAAGAAGGCTGTGACATATTCCATCCGATTTCTCCTGCCCTAACAGCCGGGATATAGACTAGTAGGTGAAGAAATCACATCAGAAGGCATCTGGTGATATTATCTGTGGCCCTGAAAGTCTGTGTGTATACCCGTTGGGGGAGAGGTCTTTCTGTCTGGGAATTCTCACTCGATTCAGACACACGGCTATAATTGTACGGTTTCTGCCTGAAATGACATCGCGAATGTGGAGCATCGTGAGGAACGAAGAAGGCCACCAGTCCTTCCGTGCACTTACCTCCTATTGGGCATCCGGGGCGGGAGAGGATTCGATTGTACCCGTCCACCCCCTGCGGTTACGTATTAAACATCTCATGTGGTCTGTGATCCACTAGACCAGGGCTCTCCTCTGCAGAACGGCTGACATGCGGGGACAATTCTTTGTCCTGGGGGCCTGTCCCGTGTATCGTAGCAAACGGAGCAGCCCCCCTGGCCTCACCCACTAGATGCCAGTAGTAAACTCTACCTCTCCCCCCTCCCCCAGTCGTGACGACCCAAACCGTCTCCAGACATTGCTAAATGTCCCCTGGGTGGCCGCATCACCCCCAGTGGGGAACCACAGAATTATTCCAGGGAGAAGCAGTGTGGGCGCTGTTTCCAGAGGAGAGAAATGCTTTTGCAGGTAATTCTGAGGGAGGAGCCTGAGGAGCACCTCTGTTTGGTGGCTCTGTACTTGACGCACCTGCGGGCCGCCGAGGTCTGGCTCGGGGCTCTTACCTGCTCTGAGCGAATTCCTCCCTCTGCCGGGGAAGCAGACATTCCCTTCCCCGGTTGTGGCCCCATCCACAGCTCTTGGGAATGAATGAGCATCTCCTCCGTTCAAAGCCAGTGCCCTCAAGTATTCTTTCTGTAGATGCGTGCATTACTTTCACGGCGCAGCACCCCCCTCCCCAACCAGCCCAACACACACACGCGTGTCTAAAATCATGGATATTTAAAAAAAATTTTTTTAACGTTTATTTATTTTTGAGACAGAGACAGAGCATGAGCAGGGGAGGGTCAGAGAGAGAGGGAGACACAGAATCGGAAGCAGGCTCCAGGCTCTGAGCTGTCAGCACAGATCCTGACGCGGGGCTCGAACCCACAAACTGTGAGATCATGACCCGAGCCGAAGTCGGACGCTCACCCGACTGAGCCACCCAGGCGCCCCTAAAATCACGGATATTTTAAAGTTGGAGGGACTTTCACAAGGAAGCCGTGCATCTGCGGTACAACGTTCATCAGCTCCGGGGTAAAATATTTAACCAGACAGGTAACGGCAGAAAGGCTGGAACGCCTCGCTGCCGAGGGCGCTGACAAGTGGCTCCCCGCAACTTCGTCTCCCTCTGCGTGCCATTTTATGTAATTTTCTGCCACCACCACAACAGCTCTTCTCTTTGTTAAGAAGGAAGAAAGAAAAAAAGCGGTCCCACCTCACAATCAACAGAAGCACGGTTTTGACTAATCTCTATAATCAGAAGCTGATGTGCCTAAAGAATAATCACAGTAAGAAGATGCCCGTTGTGAAAGAACGTGCTTTTCTCATTTTATTTGCCTGCGATTATGTAAATTCCAGATATAGGGTGAAGGAAGAGAAGCGGTGGGAGCCAGGGGGAGGTGCCGAGAAGGGCCTTCTGCTAACGAAGGGAGCCAGCTCTCACCCCCTGTGGAAGCAATGTATTTTCTGCAGATGGGCTGAAGCGTTTGAGGTTGGAGGACAGTGTGTTGCAAACAGTGCAGAGCGGAGAACATTCTCCTGCTTTCTGACTGGGGGCATCTCCGGGCTTCTCCCCAGCAGGGTGCCCGGCTGGGTCTCGGGCCTTCGGGCAGCCCCCGGCTGGTGGTTCTCGGGGACCTCGACCTCTGCTCTCTCCGGGCCTCAGTGCGTCAGCCCCAGAGGGAGGAGATGGGGCGCTGTCCCCGAGGCCACCTCGCCCGAGTACCTGGAGGGTGAGCCCCGGGGCCCGGCCCCTGCTCTGGCCAGGGCGCGCACCACTGCCGGGCTCTGGGAGACGCCGTGTCCGTCAGCACGGACGTGCGCGGTCTGTGGTCAGGACAGCGGGGCTCCGGACAGGTGAACCTTTGCGTTTTGGCTCAGTTGCTCAGGCTGTGCAGGCAAATCACTGAACACCCTTGTGCCTCCATTTGCTCTCCTGGGACTTGGGAACAATCGCCCTATTTGATGGGAGGGTTGTGGGGGAAGACCTCCATAAATGCTGGCAAATGTCACTGCACCAGGTCACGCCCAGGACCAGGGGCCTGTGCGCCTGGCTGAAGGGATCCCAGTCTCATCCACCTTCATACTGCCCAATTCTAGGCCAATGGAAGCTCTGAGATCATACTAAGGAGTGACTGGCAGCGGGATTTCACCTGAGGTTGTACGGATCCTAGGGTATAAATGAGTGTTTTCTGCACACCAGCCAGGGTTCCCCGCACTTTACAGGTATTGACTGGCTTGGTCCTTGACAAAGAGCCGGTACGATGTCATTGGCTCCATTTTACAGATGTGCAAACAGAGGTCCAGGCACGGGGAGGTTAAGTGGCTGCCCAGTGTCAACACGGTCCTTTGCGGCAGGCAGAGCCAGATTCCAAATGCAGGCCATCTGGCTTGGGGGCCTCCCTCTCCACCCCCCCCCCCCCCCACCCCGGGGTGTCAGCCACGGTAGTTGTTGGGTCCGTGTTGTTAAGCCTTAGGTTAGGTAGGCAAAAAGGCTGGTTTCTTACATTTTCCATAACTCCTTTCTATTTGGAGCCACTCTTCGATCCAATGACAGAAAATTCTGGGTTTAGTGACATCAGAAGTACTTCTAACTATCCCAACGCAGCTTTTTTCCCCTCCCCAATCTGATTTTAAATCTCTTGGGCTAGGTACCCTTTCGTCCCCTTCTTCTCTGTCCTTGGTACCGCGCGTGCCCGTCCTGGAGGGCTCTTATCCTTTGCCAATCTATGGCTCTGTCTCGGAAAAAAAAAAAAAAAAAAAAAAAAAAAAAACAAGCCTCCATGCTTCCCTTTATTTGTTTGTTGGGCAATTTCCACTGGTCCCTAAAATAGCTGAAGAACCAGATCATTCTTAGGACCTAGAAGTGAGGGTCCTAGGAATTCACTCTTGGCTTGGGTGTGTTTAAGTGCAGAGCTCAGCTGGCCGACTCTCCCAGCTGCTAGGAGACATTTCATGGAAACAGTTATCTGCTGAACTGTAACATTTCACCAAAGACGGCTCCAACTCTCAAGACAGTTTTCTTTGCTATGGCCGAAAACCAGTTTCCCAAAACAGATTCCCATGAAGGTAAACCAAAGAGGTCCCACTTTTGTTCCAACTTGACTTTAGGGTATAATTTCGAAGTTTGGAGGAGTTTTAGAGTGTTTGAAAACATTTCTAACTACAGAAAACAGCATAGGCGCAGAGGAAAATTTGCACAAACCTGGACCGACGAGCAACTGGGTCACACCCCCAAAGCCAAAAGTTGCTCAAGGCTGCTGCGTCTCTCGGTGCGTTTTATCTCCGGGGGAGATTTTAGTTACTCAGTTGTCAGATGGCTCACCTGGTCTCTGCCCGCTTATCTCGGCGGCCCCTCTGAAGCAGGACGCCATCTACTAAGGGGATAAAGGGTGTCCGCTGGCTGTTTGGGGGTGACCCACGATGGGAAACGCAGACACAGATTTCTCGCAGACCTCGGCGAAACGGCTGGCTTCTGACGTTTCCTCTTTTGCGCGGAGAGGCATTCGGGGACGTGGCAGGGAGATCGGAGTGCCGAGGGCCGCTCACGTTGCCTTCAGGATGCTGCCAGGCGCCGCTCCACAGTTCTGGAGTGTTCCCGAAGCTGGGCCTGGTTGGGAGAGAGCTGGGTTGCAAAGCAACAAGATCATGAGGCACAGTTGAGTTAGCCAGAGGATAAATGTCAGCCGTGGCTGCCGCCCTCCTCACTTGAGTGCACTCGACTCTGGAAGGTCTTTGGTTCGGTTCCATGAGATCATTTCTCCGCAGCCCCAAACCGGCAAGAGGACGGTCCGAGAGTGAACGTAAGCGGGCAGCGAGAATACTCCGTTAGCTCTACCTGGAGGCTGGTTAACTGGATCAGCCCCACGCCGACACGGGCTGGTTTCCTTACGTGCAGTTCACACCCCGCGATTACGGCCTGTGCACGCGCACGTGTCCTCTTGTTCTCTGTGCCTCCGTTTGAAGTCTGATTTGGGGGAGGCGCAAAACACGAGCAGAGGAGATTGTCTGCGAAGCGTGGACGCCCGCGTCCCAGGGCCCCTTGCGGTGCTTGAGCCTCTGGTGGAGACAGGAGCCGGACTTGGAGGGGGCACGGATGTGTGACCTGTGCGCACAGGTGTGCCACACGCACGGGTGCCTGACTGAGAGGCAGACGGGGGCTGAACCCCCCAGCTCCGTTCCCCTCGCCAGGCCGTGGGCGGGGCCCAGGGAGGAAGGGAGGGCATGTTGTGGTCTCGGTGGCTCAAGTCAAGGACTTTGTCTGCGTAATGACCCCTGTGTCTGGGAGCCACGTCCGCCCAAAGAGGACAGCATTTACTAATTCCCATGCAGGTGCCACAAGGGCTCACAGGGACCCAGGGCAAGCAGCGTGATTCAGTGATCACTTGCTGAACGGGTTCCTGAGCCCGGTGGGCGGGGATTTTCAGGGGTATTCAGTCAAGATGAGGTCTCATGCTCTCTCCTCTCTCCCCTCCCTCCCTCTCCTCTTCTCCCTTCTCTCCCTTCCTTCCTCCCTTTCCTCCCTCCTTCCCTTCCTTCCTTCCTTTCCTTCCTTCCTTCCTCCCTCCCTCCCTCCCTCCCTCCCTCCCTCCCTCCCTCTCTCCCTTCCTCCCTCCCTCCCTCTCTCCCTTCCTCCCTCCCTCCCTCCCTCCCTCTCTCCCTTCCTCCCTCCCTCCCTCTCTCCCTTCCTCCCTCCCTCCCTCCTTCCCTCTTTCCTTCCCTTCCCTTCCCTTCCCTTCCCTTCCCTTCCCTTCCCTTCCCTTCCTCACATTCAATTCTGTTTAAGGAACATTCATCAAGGTCTTTGAACCAGGTCCTATACTGGTTGTCGGGAAATAGAGTCAGACACAATGAGGCCCAACTCTCTGGAGTCTGAAAAGCCAAGTGATGTAGAAAGGGGATGTCCAGGGAGACTGCAGCTTCATTTGGAAGCAGGCTCAGTAGACCCAGCAAACCAGTCTTCTTTGAGAGTCTGTGGTGAGCAGGGAGCTGTGGGCGAGACAGACCTTGTCCTGACACATCTTCCTTTGGATTTCCAGTATTATCTGGGGAGCGATCTCCGGTTTCCCTGCAGGGATTGGCGCTCCTTTGGCCTTACAAGTTTCTCAGTGACTTTGATTTTTCAATACTTACCCTTTCATGTATTGTCTGGCAGGATGATGGCCCCGCCTGTGAGGTAGGGTTGACACACGTGGCAAAACAAACAACATTAAAATAATAACACCCTCCCCCCAGGATGCCTGGTGAAATTTGAATGTGAAGTAAGCAATAGATAATTCTCTTTAATTGTTTATTTCGTAAATAAGGAGGCCCCAAGCAACATTTGGGACCCACCCCTACTAAAATTTTTTGTTGCTGTTTATCTGCTATTTAAGCTGAACTGAACATCTAGTGGATGCAGATACTCACCTCTTCTCTGAGGCACTCAGTAGACCCGACTTAAAGCCACGCATGGATTAAGAGGTACTTAGGTCTTGGGGCGCCTGGGTGGCTCAGTCGGTTGAGTGTCCGCCTCTCGATTTCAGCTCAGGTCATGACCTCCCAGTTCATGGGTTCAAGCCCCACATCGGGCTCTGCGCTGACGGGTGGAGCCTGCTTGGGATTCTCTCTGTCTCCCTCTCCCTCCCTCTCTGCCCCTTCCCTGCTCCTTTTCTCTCTCAAAAGAAATAAACCAACATTATGAAAAGAGATACTTAGGTTTTATGCCTCAGCCTTTTAACTTTTTTTAAAAGAAGAGAGGCTACAATACACCGTATTTAAACTTTTAGAATTAGAAGCAGTAACGTAACTGCAGAGTTTCTGCGTCCTAATGGAAAGGACACGGGCTGTGAGATCAGATACACATAGGTCTCATTTCCGGCTCTGAGACACCTGCTGTCTGATGTGGTGTCCTGGCGCTCGCTCTCTCCCTCTCGGCACACGGCGGGGTCTCCTTCTCTGCCCACTGTTCGTTGCTTGGCTGTGCCCGGGGCGGTGGGGGCGACATCGGTCATTTCCAGGTGGCAGCAGGAAGAGCCAGGGCACCACCGGCCAGGCTCTGTCCCTGCCGCCGCGACCCCAGTGCTCCACGTGGGGGGCTGCCCTCTCTGTCCTAGGTCAGTGCTCTGGAGACAAGGTGATGCCAACCCAGAGCAGAGCTCCCAGGCCAGCTGGGGCAGCCACGTAGAGTGAAGGAAAGCGCATGTACGTTGTTGTCGTCGCTGAGGTTGGGGGTTATTCTTGTGCAGCCCGATCGAGGTTATCCTGCCCGATGCACGGTGTCCGGGTACCTGGGACGAGCCCTCCACCTTCCGTGACACTTGATGTCCATATTTGCAAGGACAAGGAGAGGGCGCCTGGGTGGCACAGTCCGTTGAGCGTCCAACTTCAGCTCAGGTCATGTCCTCGCAGTTTGTGAGTTCGAGCCCCGCGTCGGGCTCTGCGCTGACCGCTCAGAACCTGGAGCCTGCTTCCGATTCGGTGTGTGCGTGTCTCTCTCTCGGCCCCTCCCCTGCTTGCATTCTCTCTCTCTCTCTCTCTCAAAAAATAAATAAACATTAAAAAGAAGTTTTTTTTTTTAAAAGGTGAGGATAATGTAACCAATCCTTTTATGTACAAACCTTTCATTTTGAAGTCGTTTAAGACTCACAAGAAGTTTGCAAAAATAGTACCATGTGGGCCGAAGCTCCCGCAAAGAGCACTTAAACATAGTTCGTGGAAAATCCTGGTTTGGTCACCTGAGGCATAGATGCTCCCGGTGAGGAAGGGAGACTCTTTAAAACCACGTGGCTGCGAGCAGATTCTCAGCCACATCCACATAGTGACATTGGGGTGACCGGCCCCTCTCGGCGCGGGTCACCAGCCCGCTGCCCGGCCCCACCGTCCCGCGTCCGGCCGCTCAGAGAAGGGCCCGCTCTTTGTGAGCTGCGGGCCGACAGTGAAGTTTTCTTCTTTCCTTAGGGAACTGGTCCAGAGGGTTATGTAAGCTTTCTCTCTCACACACATTCAAAAAAACATGTTAAAACAATACAAAATGCCTACTGTAACCACATGAGAGCTAAAAAAACAGGCAGGAGCTCATCTTTCCATTTATAACGCGTCCTCCACGGGCCAAGGTTTTTGGCTACATCTCTTTAGAAAGTTTTGTCCTGTTTCTGGGGCTGCCTGATGGCAACTCATCCTGTGCCGTATTTCGGCCAAATGGGGTTTGCCGGTTCTCCTCCTGGTAAGAGGTGCCGTTAAGAGGGGGACAGTTCAGCAGGGTCCCGGTGAGTTCGAGGACAGAGCTTTAGAGAGGGATGAGACGGTGCGTGTTTTCACCGGTACCCACATCCAGGGGACACAGTCCTTGTCACCACACATTTATGAGGCATCTCTGACTCTTTAGACTTTGAAGTGAAAGGGTGGGATGCTTTTCTTTCCAAGCTTCCTTCTAATTCAGGAGCTCTGCGTTTGCAGAAAGCCGTCCCCGGTCCCTCCCACCAAACCGGGTCTCTCTGACTGCGTACAAAGCCCTGTCAGGAATTGATGGCCTGCGAAGGAGGCCCTTGGGGAAGATTCTGGCTCTCTTAGGACCTGATGATCTGATGAGTCTGACTTCACCAGCATTTAACTCACTATCATCTTCAGTATCTGAGCTGGTTTTGTTATTTAAAGATTAGGCTAGACCCTGGAACAAGAAAGGTGGAGTGACACGGAGAGGAAAATCATTTTGACCGGGAGCCGTGTGCTTAAAGTGACAAACGCAGCCCGTGACAGTGCTGGTTTACCTTTTAGCCAAATTTCAACGCCTGTAATGGATGTGTCGGTTCCCAGGCTTGTGCGGTATGTAACTAGGTTCCCACGGCACGGGAGACCATAGCCCGTTTCTTGGACTAATTTCCATGTATTATATAATTTTTTTTTTCTGGATACACTTATTTAATGCCATGTCTTCATTCAGAGCTTGGTCTCTGAAGCTGCCAACGGTTGTTTCTTCTGCTCTTGGACTGATTTCAAGTTGCTGAGAGCAGGAGTCCTGAGTGCACATGAGGATTCGTTCCTACACAGGTCGTGGAGAGGGAGGGCAGAACCGGTGGGGCCTGGAAACAAACCTTCTGCGTGAAACCCGCCTGGTATTTAAGGAGATCCAATTAGTAATCCGATGAGCCGGGGGCACGATAAAAGACGAGCTGATGGACGGTCACGTCGTTCCTCAGGATCTTGGAATTGTACACTTAGATGTGCTTACGCAGCCCCCACCCTCGCCTCCTGGCAACTTTTCATGGCAGCCCCACACGCCGAATGGCATTTTCTTCCTGTCTTAGTCAGCTCGGGCTGCTATAACAAAATACCGTAGACCGTGTGGCTTGAAAAAAGAAAAAAAAAGAAACCACACGTTTGTTTCTCAGCGTTCTGGAGGCTAGGAAGTCCACGATCAGGGTACCAGCATGGTCGGGTTCTGATGAGGGCTCTCCTCCTGGCTTGCAGGGAGCTCCTTTCTTGCCGTGTCCTCATATGATGGAGAGGGAGGGAGGGAGAGAGAGAGCGAGAGAGAGAGAGAGAGAGAGTGAGTGAGTGTGCTCCGGTCTTCTCATCCCCTTAGAAGGATACCAGTCCCAGCATGGGGGCTGCACCCTCACGACCTCATCTAGACCTCATCACCAGCCTGCAAACCCTGTCACACTAGGGATTAGGGCTGGGACATACCTTTAGGGCCCTCCTAAGACACACGTTCTAGTAGGGACAGCTGGTAAACCAATCTTCACGAATCAGTGCAGCAAGGGCTGGGCTGGAGGTGTGTGCTGATTGCTGGTGGTCCAATTGGTGGCATGAGGGGGGCCCTCGAGTTCTCTAGAAAGCAGAGAAGTTAAGGGGGCCTCAGCAAGACCATAGCAGTGTTCAGGGAAACACGGTGTTGGGTTACGGAGAAGTGGCAGCAGACGGACCGGGACAGGTTAGCTGGGGTTTGCTCATGGTGGACCTCGGATGGTGAACTTGGTCTGGTAGGCAAGAGGCAACCTGCTGGGTTTTTCTTTGTACGTTGTTTTGCAAATGTCGGAGGAGCACGTGTTTAGTTACATCTTAGGATGAGCGCCTCGGTGTGTTGGGCTGCTGAAAAAGGGAGGAGGTCGGCATAGCATTACCTGAGACGAGCAGGGACATGCTGTCCCCCCCACCCCACCCCCGCCCCCTGCCCCCCGCCAGGAAGAGGCTCTAGTTGATTCAGCTTCTGACCAGCTTCCCAGGAGAGACGCGCTCTTTGGCTGTAGCACAAATATCTTGGGGGGCCGTTCAAACCCATTCTTGCCCATTCTGTTACGTGAGCATCTTTGATGGGATGCTCACGCTCCCCTGTGTTATGGGAGAGGTAGATACAGTTCTGTCTTGTTTTAGCCACCGTTGGCCTGGGGTGGTGTGGAGTGGCCAACCTCGTGTCCCAAAATTAACTCTCGGCTGGTTGGCTCTACCCTTCACAGCCAGCCTTCTCCTGGGGACCTTTCTGAAGCATCTGTCCACCTCCGTCCAAGCAGCCTCCTCAGCTTCCCCAGGTGTGCTCTCTCTTCTCTAGCCATCCATCGTTGGCCAAGCTTACGAGGTGCAGCTCGCATCATCTCTGGTTTCGGGACGGAAATTCCATCTGTGGGGCTTGGCCAGGTTACCTGACCTGTCCAAGACTGACTTTTCCCCTTGTATAATGTGAATAACAATAATGTGATGTTTGGGCACTGGGTGAAGTGATTGGCAGGTATTAACACATTACACTTAATCCCCATAGCAACTCTATGGGTTAGATCTTATTCTTATCCCCATTTCACAGATGAGGAAACTGAAGCACAGAGAGGTGTAGTAAGGAGAAAACAGCTTTACTGAGGTGTGGAGAGGAAAAAGAGGTGAAAAAGAAGAAAAAATCCTGAGATATTCGAGAGATAGCAAAAATGCCTAATATTGGGGTAATTTTCAGCGGAGAAGGAGAAGAGAGGGGTAGAATGAGGGAACAGTGATACTTGAAGTTTTACCAGCGACACACTTACTGACAAATGATGAAACACATCAGACTCAGGAATGACTGTGACCTCCACAAAATACACCTACAGCGAAGACTAAATCAAAGCGCGGTAAAAACAATGCCGATGAGAAAACTCCAGAGGAGGCAGGGGCATACGGCACATTCCCTTCCAAGGAGCGATGATACTATTTGAGGATTTCATAAGATTTAATAACAGAGTTATTTTCAGAATTGAGTGTGAAGGTGAGCATTCCTTGTAGACGGCAAAATGCCACATGCTTATTTATATTGTGCGTTTATACAGAAGGATACGTATCTGTGCCCCCGATGGCTCCGGACGTAATTCCGAGCACACAGAAAAGGCTCGCCTTCTGATTGAAATGACACCTTCTCTGTTTTCCTTCCCAAAGTCTAATTCACATCTTGTGTTGCTTTAAAGTTTCTGACATCAGACTTCTATCTCTGGCTGTGAGGGAGTGATGTGTCAGAGCTTAGATTCAATACGTGAAACGACTTCTCCACTCATGACATTAGTAAGTATAGGACGATGATCCTGGGAGAATGGGGGCCCATGGAATGAACCCAGTGACTGCCCTGGCTTCCTGCCTGGAGGCAATTCGGGGTCATGGTGCAGAGAGGGAGAATCTAGACGGTGCCAGGTAGTCATACTAAGTTGAGAGAGAGAAAGATAACTGAGTGGGATCGAATCTGCAAGGAAGAGCACCAGGGAGGAGGGAGTTACACAGAGAAAGACTTCCAGAAATGGGATTGGGGCTCCCCGCATAGTTGGTTAACTACTATTCTGCACTTACATAAGGCTAATCACTGTGAGGCTGGGCTGGGAATGGCTTCCGGGGAAAGGACAATTACTAGGGAGCAAGAAGATGAATAGTGCCCAGATCTTACCCAGGATCAGGAATGATAAAAGATTCTGTCAACCAGAGGAGAGAGATGTCATTGGATACAGGTGACATTTCATAAAGAACCAGAAGGGTCTGGCTATGTCATGAAGGTAAAATGGTCCTTGAAGAAGGGGATGTTCTACACCCACCCATCGGAATACAAACAAAGCCCAACATACGAAGACATAAAATTCACAGTTCTAACATCTTGTCAAAATGTACCATGCCAACAAGCAGGAAAACATGGCCCCCAAACAGGGGAAAAGTCAAGCAGTGGAGGCCGACCCAGAAGTGATAAAGATGACAACAGTATTATAGAAGGACATTAAAATGGTCATTATAAACATGGACAATGTGCTTTAGGATGTGAAAGAAAACATGAGTGTAATGGGACTGAAGAGGAAGATATATATATATATATATATATATATATATATATATATATATATATATACACACACACACACACACACACACACACACACACCCAATGAAAGTTCCAGATATGGAAAATACAATAATACAGTATTGGGGATAAAAAAACTCACTGGGTAGAATTAACAGTAGATTTCACATGACAGAGGAGACAAAAAAAAAAAAAAAAAAAAAAAAAGAAAAAAAAGAAAAGATCCATATGCTTGAATTTTAGCAACAGAAGCCACCCCAAAGGAAAGACTGAAAGAAAAATAAACAGAGTATCAGTGACCTATGGAAAAGAAGCAGCTGGGTTGGCGTACCTCTAATTAACATTCTGGGAAGAGAAGAGACAGAACAGAAAAACAGTTGAGGTAAGGACCATTAAAAATTATCAGCTTCGATAAAAACTATAAACCCATAGATCCAAGGACCTCTACAAAAGATCCTGGCTTATTCAACCAGGATAAACGCATACACAAACAAAATCCATAATCAAACTGCTGATAACCAGTGTAAAGAAAACATCTTAAGAACAGCTCAAGAGTAAGGACCCTTTACTTATCAAGGAACAAGATAAGGACATCGAAGACTTCTTATCAGAAATTATGCAAGTTAGAGACAGTGGAAGGGCGTCTTTGAAGTTTCGAAAGACAGACAAGCAAGGAAAATCCTGTCCATCCAGAACCGCATCAGCCAAAGAAAACATATCTCCAAAATGAACATGAAATCTGTACTTGAACAGAAAAACAAAACCTGTGTGAACTTGCCGTAAGCGGACCTGCTTTATAAAAAATATTAAAGGAAGTTCTTCCAGCATATGGAAGATGGCACCAGATGCAACGGTAGAAGTGGTAAATGTGTTTTTACACTTCTTTGTGGGCAGTTTAATTCCTGAAACGTTTGCTGTTAGTCACCAACGGGGCCACCTGAATGGGAGTTTTTGTGGGAAAGCGTGGTATTATAAATTCAACTTCAGTAATAGATACAGAGCTGAGCAGTCATTGTTTCTTCTTCAGTCAGTTTTGTGTTTGTGTTTTTCAAAAAAAAAAAAAAAAAAATGTGTCCATTTCATCCAGGTTGTAGAATGTTCGGCCTAAACTGGTTCATCGTGTTGTCTTGCTATCCTTTTAATGTCTTTAAAATTTGTAGGTAATTTCCCCTCTTTCACTTCTAATATTAGAGATGTGGGGGTGCCTGGGTGGCTCAGTCGGTTAAGCGTCTGACTCTTGATTTTGGCTCAGGTCATGATCTCACGGTTCTCAGGATTGAGCCCTGAGCTGGATTCTGTCCTGACTCTGTGGAACACGCTTGAGATTCTCTCTTCTTCCTCTCTTTCTCTGTCCCTCCCCTGCTTGTGTGCGCTTTCCCTCTCTCTCAAAATCAATCAATAAAAAGAAATCTGTACCTTTTCTTTATCAGTCTTGTCAGATGTTTATTAATTGTATTGATCTTTTCAAAGAACTAGCTTTTGGTAACATGGATTTTCTCTACTGTTTTTTTTTTTTTAATTCCTATTTCACTTATTTCTGCTTTGTACTTTCTTATTTTCTTCTTTCTACTTACTTTGGCTTCAATTTGCATTTTCCCTCTAGCTCAAAGTGGTAATTGATTTAACATCTTTCTTCTTGTCCAATATGAACATTTAAAGTGAGAACATTCCCCTAGTCAGTACTTTAGCTGAGCCTCAGGTATTAGAATGGATTGGGGTTATATTTTCACTCAGTCCAAAATATTTTTTAATTGTTCCCGTGACTTTACTTTATTATTTTTTTGTATCCTATAGGTTATTTAAAACTGTGGATTATATTTAAAATTCCGACATTTTGGAGATTTTAAAGATCTCTTTCTGTTACCGATTTATAATATAATCTCATTTTGATCAGAAAACATATTCTGTATGTTTTCCTCCCCCCTGCCCTTTTCTTTTAATTTAATGAGATTTGCTTTATGATCCTGGATACAGCGTATCTTGCTCAATGTTCTGTGTGTGCTTCATGAGAGTATGTTCCACGGACTCAGGGTAGAATTAATAGAAATATTAATTAGGTCAAGTTGGTTGATAGTGTTCTTTTTTTAATTTTTTTTTAATGTTTCTATTTTTGAGACAGAGAGAAACAGAGCATGAGCAGGGGAGGGGGAGAGAGAAGGGGAGACACAGAATCCAAAGCAGGCTCCAGGCTCTGCTCTGTCAGCACAGGGCCCGACACGGGGCTCGAACCCACAAACCGTGAGATCATGACCCGAGCCAAAGCAGACGCTCAACCGACGGAGCCACCCCGGCGCCCCGGTTGATAGCGTTCTTCAAGTCTTCTCTATCCCTATTAATTTTCTGTATACTCCATCAATACTGACAGAAGACTGTGGAACTCTTCAACAAGTTGTGAATGTGTTTATCTTCCCAATCCTTTCAGGGTTTGCTTCATTTATGTTAAAGTTTTGTTAAGTTTTGAAGAAGGATAACTATATTGGAGGACTTGAGCTGCCGGATTTTAAGATGTTAAGGTAAACAATAGGAATCAAGCGAGCGTAGCTTGAGTGGGAGGAGAGACACCCAGGTCAACAGAACAGAATGGAGAATTGGACCTGGCATATGCAGTCAGTTGAGTTTTTATAAAAGTGGCGCCGTTCGACGGGGAAAGGGACAACTTTTCAACAAATGGTGCTCAAGCAACTGGTATCCACATGGGAAAATGGGAAACTTGACTCTTGTCTCCTGCCTTATGAAAAAAGGTTAACTCCGAGTGGGGCATAGACCTATCCCTAAAACCTGAAGGAATAAAACTTCTAGAAGAAAACGTTGGAAAGATCTTTTTGCCTTGGAGTAGGCAGTTTTCTTAGGACACACGTGCCCAAACCAGTAACCTGGTGTGTCAACTTTACCGAAAGCGTAAACTTGCTCTTTAGAGAATGTTTATCATACACATCTTATAAAACTCTGTACCTAGAATATATGAAGTACTTTATTAAAAATGAGATAATATGGAGGCAAATCCCACTAATATTGGGGAAGCTTATTTGGAAAATTAGAATGGGTTTATTTTATTGTATGTAAGTTATACTTTTAACCCCCAGAGGGGACGCACATATTTTTTTTTTTTTTCTTGACAGTTCTGCTTCCATCTAAGATGGGGTCCTGGGGGCTGGATTTACCCACATGCCTGAAGCAGCCATAACACTGCCAAATAAAAACCATCTCTGAGACAGGAGACGTGTGATAACAGTCTTCAAGACACTGGGTACTAAGCAACAGAGGGCTTGGTTCCCTGAAAATGGGAAATGACGGAGTGAACCCCAGGCTTGCTCCGGCTTACTTATGCTTTGACAAATCTCTGGGCTGCACAAGGAAGGGAAACCCTGATGGAGCCTGGCTGGCTTGCCACGTTGAGGCCACGGAGCTGAGAGTCCAGGGGGACCACCATGGCTGAGGTTAGAAGTGTGGAAGAGTGGGGAGAAGAGAGCTATACGGAGATGAGTCCAGAGAACCGCAGAAGTACCTCCTGGACCATTCTGTACAGCACAGTCAACACATATGAGGAATTGCCTGGAGTCGGGGGACGATCCATCCAACAGGCACAGGATCAGAAATAGTGCCTGTTCACTCCTGAGAGCCTGGCCAAACTCATAACTCACAGACATTGGTGGAATTCTCAGGAGGGTCTTGCCACACTAGTGGGGAGTAATTAGACTGAGCGGTGTTCTAGACCCACCTAATAACTCATAGAAAACCATGCCTGAAAAATCAACTTTTTCCAAGTAACTTACTGTTGTCCTTCGGTTATGCCAAGAAAGCCCCCCCTCCCCAACTATTTACAGAATTACCAGAAATCCAGCACCCCACAAAGTAAAAGTCACAATGTTTGGTATATAACCACGAAGTACCACACATGTAAAGAAGGGGGGATATATGACCCCAAATGAGGAGCATAATCAATCAATGACAGTTGACCTAGAGCTAGCACAGAGGCCATATTTAGCAAAGACACTGACGTGGTTAATATAACTATTCTGTATGTTAAAAAGTCAAGTAGAGACACGGAAGATATAAAAATGACCCAAATTAAACGTTATAGAGATGGATATTGCACCATGTGAGATGAAAAATATGCTGGGTTCGACGAACAGGAGATTAGACATTGCAGAAGAAAAGATTAGGGAACTTGAAGACACGAAGTCATAACAATAGAAACTATCCCAAAAGAAGCACACAGAGACAAAAGATTCAAAAAAAAAAAAAAAAAAAAAAAAGAAGAACAGAGCCTCTCAGTAATCTGTGGGAAAACTTCACATGGCCTAACAGAAGTGCAACGGAAAACCCTGAAAATGAAGGCAGGGGAGGGGACAGGAAGGCCATACCCAGACATAGTGGCCCCCAAATTTCCAAATTCTGTGACACTACTAACATATAGATCTAGGAAGCTCAATGAGCCTTACAGACAAGAAAATATGACGAGAACTGTATCAGAGTATGTCATCATCAAGTTAGTCAAACCAGTAAAGTGTTACACGAAACTGGAGAAGAAAGACACATTCTACACAGAAAGACGATGGTCTCAACCCAGTGCTCTCTACCTAGAGAAAATCTTTTTCAAACGTGAAGGAGATTCCAGACATACAAAATCCAAAAGAATGTATCGTCAGCAGGAAATGGGCCAGAAAGTCCTTTCAGCAAGTGGAAAATGATACCAGATGAAATAGGGGTCCGCACAAGGGGATGAAGAGTGTCAGAAATGCACACTACGCGGGTAAACACAGAGGGCATCTTCTCATTATTTCCACCGCTTTGGAAGAGAGCTGGCCGTCTGAACCAAAATTGTCCCAATGCTTTTTGGGGATTGTGACGTGTGTGTAAGTTAAATGTAGGAAGTGTCAAGATTCCGTTGGGAGAAATGGAAGTGATGTTCTTCTGTGTGAAGAAGCTACCTCTTGAAGGTGATAATATGACATGAGAAAGGTGTATACCACAGACCCTAAAACAACCATTAAAATCAAAGAGCAAAGACATGTAGCTAATAAGCCAGCAGTGAGGAGAACATGGGATTCCTTGCGTGAATCTCTGTAAAAGATCTAATGTAGAACGATAAATGTAAATACACTTGCTGCCTGAAGCTGTCATTGCCAGGAGAGAAGACCAGTTGGCTGAAAGCGGGTCTAAGGAAACTTATCAGGGTGATAGAATTATTCTGCACCCAGTTACTTGAGTGTATGCCTTTGTCCAGACTCATTGGGAGACTTGGAAGGAGTCCATTGTATTGTACATGATCGATCCCTTTCATCCCCAGTGTGTCACAGAAATTTCTTGTGTCATCATTGTCGCCATCATCATCATCATCAGCATCATCATCAGCATTGCCACCATCACGACCATGGCACTAATCATGGTAACATTTATTCAGTACTCATTACAGGCCAGGAGCGGTGTTAAGTGATTTGTGCATGTCAGGTCCTTTCCATTGTCATCGCAAAACCACATGAGTCAGTTGCTTTTACTATCATCTATTTATTGGCGAGGAGACGTGGGTGTACAGAATTTCAAGCCTGGGATTTAATTTCTGGCAGCCCAACTCAAGAGGACAGTCGATTGATATCTGTACCTCCTTGCCTTCCCCTTTCCACATCATGCTTATGTTTCTACAGGGAAGAGGGTCATGGAGCTCAACCGACTCTACACGTGCAAATTGCCGATTCTGTCGTTGTAATTCTCCCCTGCCGGTGCCAGTGACAGTGTCCTGGGGGAGCTCATCTGGTTCGTGCTTGACTGAGGACGGTCTCTCATCTGAAGCACTGCGATAAATTAAAGAAACGGGGACCGTCACAAAGGCCTTCACGGAGCCAACAGCACTCAAGTGCAAGCCAGGGGATAGCTGTTGTGGTCAGAGGCTCAGAAGAGAAAAGCAAAAAGCACTCTCTTTGAAATGAGAGGGAGGATCAGTGGTTTCTTTAGTCAGTCAAAAGTACTTAGGGACTGTATATACAATAAAATCTCAGTTAAGTAGAAAAATCTTAAGTACAAACACACACATCAATGCGGGCTTACATGTTCGTAGAAAAAAGGATCAGAGAGAGAGGCACCAATTGATACAGCTGTGATTTTTATGAGTGGGAACGGTGCGTGCTCTCTCTTTCTTCTTTGTGCTTATCTGTGTTTTTCATATTTTCTGTGGAAACATATGTTACTTGGATAATCAGATTTTGCAAGGAAAAGAAAAGTGCTTTTCAAATGAAGGAACCGAGCGCTGTGGATACAGAATTCCAGCCCTAGATACGGGGCTTACATGGAACGAAGGCTTGGTGGGCGTATAGACCTGCACAGTGTCTGACCCAGGCTTTCCAAAATCCCTGCTGGACCCCGCCGGGGATCCTGGCGGTCCGGGCGTGTCGTCTTGTTTCCTGCTG
Organism: Panthera onca; assembly: GCF_046562875.1. Taxonomy (NCBI): domain Eukaryota; kingdom Metazoa; phylum Chordata; class Mammalia; order Carnivora; family Felidae; genus Panthera; species Panthera onca. The sequence continues at coordinate 142,630,883 of NC_138344.1, read as the reverse complement.
CCAGGGCTCAGTGTTCTTCTGAAGGGACTCTTCAGGAGTTGGTGACTAAATATTTAGAGAAATCGCGACTCTCCCTACAAAGCTAACGGGCTAGTGACTCGCGTATTGCACTTTCTAGGCATCACGGGCCCTGGGACGTCTTAGGGTACCTCGCGCTTTTATTTTCTCTGTTCACTTTCCTCTTCAGCTCTGCTAGTTTGGCCTGTTGTTATTAAATGAGAAGATGCTTGTCAGCCATATAATTTCCCCTTTCTTTCCACCAAACGGCCCTTTCTCCTTTGAGAAACTCGCTAAGTGTATGGAGTGGTGTGGAGGGGGGTGCGGCAGCCGGAAACCTTTGAATCCCTGCTCTGCCCCCTCTTCTGTCCGTGACCTTGAACCCTTATGTAAACTCTCTGTGCCTTGGTTTCTTTTTCATTACTTTTTTCTTTTCTTTTTTTTTTAATATTAGATATAATTTATTGTCAAATTGCAACACCCAGTGCTCATCCCAACAGGTGCCCTCCTCCATGCCCATCCCCCAATTTCCCCTCTCCCCCACTCCCCATCAACCCTCAGTTTGTATTTTAAGAGTCTCTTATGGTTTGCCTCCCTCGCTCTCTGTAACCCACCCCCCCCCATGGTCTTCTGTTAAGTTTCTCAGGATCCACATATGAGTGAAAACATACGGTATCTGTCTTTCTCTGCCTGACTTATTTCACTCAGCATAATACGTTCCAGTTCCATCCACGTTGCTCATTACTTTTTTCCTTATCATCCCTTAAAATACAGAAATCCCACGAAAGACTATATAGAACATATATTTAGGTCTAAAGTGTAGTGACCAACCACCCATGACCCCGTAATTTGCATCCACCTATTTTCCTCCCTGCCTCCCTCAGAGATAACCACCACCCTAAATCAGTTCCTTATACTCTTACTTTAAAAAAAGAAAAGAAAGAAAGAAAATCTCACTCAGGGGCGCCTGGGTGGCTCTGTCAGTTAAGTGTCGGACTCTTGGTTTCGGCTCAGGTCATGATCTCACGGTTTGTGAGTTCGAGCCCTGGGTCGGTGGTTCTCCCGGGTTGGGATTTTCTCTCTCCCTGCCCCTCCCTGCCTCTCCCTCTCTCTCTCAAAATAAAGAAATACACTTAAAAAAACCTCCTCACTCATGTATTTCTGCCTAACCATATACTGTTTAATTTTATTTGCTTTTGGACTCAATAAAAATGTTATATTGCTACATGTGGCTATAGTTTATTTGTCTCCGTGGCTACATACTGTTCCATTGTATGGGATGTTTGGGTTAGGTTCTCTCACGGATATACCGAGGGGTGGGGATTGTTGGGCCATTAAATGCGTGAACGTTCAACTTCACAAAGAATGCCACATCGTTTTCCAAAGTGTTTGTGTCTATTCACGCTCTGTTTATCTGTATACTCTCCAACACTTGGTGTAGCCAGACTTAATTTTTGCCAATAAACTGTAAAGTAATAGCTTATTGATGACCTTAATTTACATTTTTCTGGTTACTGGGGAAACGAGTCCCCATACCTATGTATACACATTCATCCCAATACACATGTATTCTGTAGAACGCCTATTTATGTACTTTATTCATTTTTAAAATTTGATTTCTTCCCTTTTGATTTGGAGTTCCTTATATATTTTGGGTGCTAATCATTTATTTTTTACATGTGTTTCAGACATTATATCCCAGTGGTTTTTCTTTTCACTGTTTTCCGGCGGCTTTTGATGAATGTTATTAATTGAAATAGAATGGATTAATCTTGTATGTTATGTTTCACACTTTTTTTGTGTGTCGTATACCAAGATAAAAATGTATTGTCTTATATTTTCTTCTAACAGTTCTTGCTTTGTTTTCCACATTTAAGACTTTAATTCATTTAGAAGTGATTTTGTTAATGGTTTGAGACAGAGAGCTAATTCTTGTTTTCCCCCATATGAGTAGCTGTTAATACTGGAACCATTTGCTAAATGGTCCCTTCTGTCTTCACTGACCTTCTGTGCAACCTCTGCCATACGTTAAAGTGTCACATATGGGTGGCTTTATTTTGAGGCCCTCTGTTCTGTTCTGTTTTGGTGGCCCTCTTGCCCATCTCCAGAGCAGTATCACACTATCTTATCTGCCCTAACTTTATGAAGAAGCCTTCACATCAGGACAAGTTTCTAACTTAACTCTTCTCTAAAAGTGCCTGAAATATTCTCGATATATAATATAAATACAAATATAAATATTTTATAATCAGTTTTCAATTCCATGAAAAACCCAGTTACAATTAAAAGAATTTTTTTTTTTTTAATTTGGGCATTTGAACCGGAGCCCTCCTTTCAGGAGAGACGGACATCTCTGTGATATTGACTGTTCCTATCCATGAACATGTGCTATCTCTCCATTTACTTAAGCAGTCTTTGATACATTTTTAATAGAGTTCAATACCTCTAGAGTTCAATGGAGCTTAAAGCGTACAGACTATACCCATTTCCGATTAAATTCATTTCAGGATACCTTTGATTTTGGTCGCCATTATGAAGGGCGTCTGGCTTTTTACTAATGGACTCCCAAGTATTTGCTGATAGTGCACAAAAGTGTACAGCCAGCCCCTTGCTAAAGTTATTAGCCTAGTGATATTTATGTAGATTCTTTTGAGACCCCATGTAAATAATCGTCTCATTTTCTTTATTGTAAAAGAGATACAGGGGCGCCTGGGTGGCTCAGTCGGTTGAGCATCTGACTTCGGCTCAGGTCATGATCTCGCGGTCCGTGAGTTCAAGCCCCGCGTCGGGTTCTGTGCTGACAGCTCGGAGCCTGGAGCCTGTTTCCGATTCTGTGTCTCCCTCTCTCTCTCTCTGCCCCTTCCCCACTCATGCTCTGTCTCTCTCTCTGTCAAAAATAAACATTAAAAAAAATAAAATAGATATAATAGGAATAACAATAAAAATAATTCACCTTCTTATGACTTATAAAGGACTTATACATATAAAGTGCTTAGAAATCTGAGCTACGTTAAGTGTCATTATAATTATTATTATTTTAAAGGAATGGCTTTATCTCTTTTATAAACGTTTTACATGCCATTATAAAAACTGAAGCAATACAGAGATGTGCAAACAAAGCCAACAAACTGCCCACTGCCCAGAAACAAATAGGGTTAACATTTGGTGAACGTTCTGCCAGACTCCTCTCTAGTGATAAATAAAAACGAAGAAGAATAGAGAGATAGACAAGACGAAATTATTTCTACAAAAGTAGCGTCATATTTTATGGGATTAAAAATACGAAATTGAAGTTTTATTTGAGTTTAAAAACAGAAGAGGAGTAAATGCTGAACTTGGGACTAATCCCCTCACCACAATAGACATCTTTAAAGACCTGACAGAGGCCAAGGAAAACGACCTTACAAACCAGTACGCAGACGAGTCGTTAGGTTTTAAGGTTTTGTAGCCGATCTCTGCTCCCTGTCACGCGAGACGGGCGAGGGTCGGCACCCTGCTCTGTGATTCCTCCTTTGTCCACCTGCTTTTGTTGTCGGCTTGGGCTCTTCTCGACCAGACAGCAATGCCAAAGGTGTACGTGGGACTGACACCTGACAAGGAGAAGGGCAGGGGGAGGCGTCAGTCTCTGGTGCTGACCTAGCAAACCCTCTCCCAGTCCTGAGGAGCCCCGGAGCATGGGCTTCCCTTCCAGGCCATTCTTTCCTTCTTTTAAAAAGTTTTTTTTTAATGTGTATTTATTTTTGAGAAAGAGAGAGAGACAGAGAGCAAATCAGGGGAGGGGCAGAGAGAGAGGGGGACACAGAATCGGAAGCAGGCTCCAGGCTCCGAGCTGTCAGCCCAGAGCCCGACGCGGGGCTCGAACCCACAAACCGTGAGATCATGACCTGACTTGAAGTCGGACGCTCAACCTACTGAGCCACCCAGGCACCCCCATTCTTTCATTCTTTTTACCATGTGTGATGGGGCAGCCCAGTCCAGTCTCTCTATTTGTGTGACGTGTTCTATGCGAAAACGTCGTTTTCCCCATCTTACCTGGGGCAACCTTGTCTTTTTCTCTTTTCTGAGCCGTACTTCGGAGGCTGCATGTGGCGGGCAGTCGGGCTGCCTGTGCTCTGTGGGAGGGAGCAGGTAGCCTCGCTAGGCTGAGGACCGCTGGCCCTGGGGGCCACAGCTGTGACAGCTGAGTGTTCTGTCCCAGAGCCCAGTCAGCCCAGCTGAGGGTGCGTTCTCCCTCCCACGGGCATCACATTGCTGTTCCCACTCAGCACGGGGCCCAGGTAGGGGTGCCAGGAAAAATACAAGATGCCCGGTTACATTTGAATTTCAGATAAACAACCAATAATTGTTTAGGATAAGTATATCCCAAACAGGACATTTTTGGCACTTTTTTTTTTTTTAAGAGAAAGAGAGAGAGCGAATGTGAGCGGCGGAGGGGGCAGAGGGAGAGGCAGAGAGAGTCCTAAGCAGGCTCCAGTGCAGAGTCTGATGTGGGGCTGGATCCCACAGCTGCAAGATCGTGACCTGAGCCAAAATCAAGAGTGGGACACCTGACCGACTGTGGCACCCAGGAGCCCCAGCACATTTTTACGTGCTAAATCTGGTACCCTCATGCCCTGGAAAATGGCAAGCGCTTTTTTCCCTCGGCCGAGCCGCCTCTGTAACACGCAGAGACTTCTAGAGGTTTTCACTTCACTTTCGCCAGGCTGCCCATGCGCACCAGCCATCGCGGGAGCTTTGTGGCAATTCTCAGTATTAATTTCTTTCCTCAGAAAATCCCCCAGGATTATTCCTGCTACTTAGTCATTCCACACCTGGGGGCCTGTACCTTCCTGTCCCCCTTCACCCGTTTTGCCCATCCCCCCATCCTCTCCCCGGCAACCATCGGTTTGTTCTCTGTTTCTGCTTTGCTTATTCATTTGTTTCGTTTTGTAGACGCCACACGTGAGTGAAATCATGCAATATTTGTCTGACGTCTTTCCCTCAGCACAGTACCCTCTAGGTCCGTCCATATCGTCACAAATGGCAAGATCTCATCTTTTTTTATGGCTGAGTGATACCCCATTTTATGGATATGCCACAGCATTTTTGTCCCTTCATCCATCAGGGGACACCGGGGCTGCTTCCGTATCCTGGCTGTCGTAAATAATGCCGCGGTAAGCACAGGGGGGCTTATAACTTTTCATATTAGTGTTTTTGTTTTCTTTGGGTAAATACCCAGTTGTGCAATCACTGGATCCTATGGTTTTTCGATTTTTAATTTTTTAAGGAGCCTCCGTAGTATTTTCCACAGCAGCTGCACCGATTTACCTTCCCACCGACAGTGGAAGTGTGCCTTTTACTTGCTTATTTATTGACCGACTACTTAGTGAGCACCAGCCGTGCGGTCTTGGCCGCTAAGGTCATTTTGGTTTCTCCCCCTGGGTTCTTATCTCCCCGTTAGGCTGACGGTTCCTTCGAGGCAGGAATGGGGGGGGGGGGGCTGGGCTTTTCCACCCCCATGCGAAGGGCTCACAGATGTTTGCTGCATGGGTGATTGAAGAATGAGATACGGAGCTGCAGGGGCTGAGGAGAAGGAGGGGTCTCCGGGTATAGTAGGGCCGGGGGGACACGGACATTAGAGCCCTGGTCCCTCCCACCGCCCACGCAGGCTGGGCACGCAAAGCCAGAGCCACTCACTGATGGAACAGGGCGGCACGAACCACTAACTGAACTCCAGATCTGGCTTAGCCTCTGTTACCTTAGACCAATGGTAGGTAGGTTGAAGGAACCCAGAAACCAACCATCAATGCAAAGATTTAAAGGCAAGAAAAATTAACCAGGCAGCGGGGGCTCAGGGATCAGTGAGACCCCCCAATTCAGGGCAGTGTGGCTGAGCTCCTGAGCAGCGGGGACTGTTCCCCATGTGCTTCTGAGGTGGAACAGGGAGGAGAAGGGAGGTCAGCCATCTCTGGAACATCTTGCCCACTTATCTTGGCCACGCCGTCTGTGACCTTGCTGCTGCCGTGACTCAGCGGGTAGAAGTGGCTAGTCCGTTTTCAGGCGTCCGCTTTACCCTTTCGGTTCTGGCTAATCCCAGAATCATTCCCGAATCATAGCTTTCCCCTCTACTTGTAGCGAACTGGAAATACGTTTTCAGAATCCTCTTTTTTGCATGCACATAAGGTGGCATGATTTTCTCCCAAGGGGTGCTCTGGGAGGAAAGCTTGTGGGCCTTACCCCCTCCTCTGGGCGAGCTCCACCCTGAGAAGTCACGTGGGGATATGCCAGGGTCACACGCGGGTCTAAGTGAGTGGTGTCGAAGGGTTTGGTGCACGTTTGCGGCAGGCGTCTACACCAGGTGGACAAGCATCCGGTGAGGACCTCCCGCTCTGGGTGCTGTGCTGAGTCAGGACACAGAGGGGTCACGTGGTGTTGGGGGGCAGAGCCCGTGGAACAGGGCCAGCACCCTTTCTCTGTAAGGCCCAGATGGTCGGTAAGTATCTTTGGCTCTGGGGGTCTGTCTTAGCCAGACTTATGAACAGGAGAATTTGCTCCCAGTTGCGGAGGCTGGAAATCTGAGGTCAAGATCCTGGCAGATTTGATGTCTGATGAGAGCCCACTTTCTGGTTCATCGATGGCCATCTTTTCGCTGTGGCCTCCCCTGGCAGCAGGGGTAAAGGAACCTTCTGGGCTCTCTTTTTATAACGGCAGTAATCCCAATCATGAGGGCTCTGCCCTCATGTCCTAATCGCTTCCCAAGGGCCCACATCCAAACACCATCACTCTGGGGGGTGGGTAGGATTTCAACACACGAATGGTCGGGGGACACAACCCTTCAGACCAAGGCACTGTCACAGTCAACATGCCAACTGTACCAACGCAGTGTGAAAGCCGCCGGAGACAATATGCCAAGAAATGGATGTGGCTGCGTGTCAATAAAACTTTATTTACAAGACCAGGCATCTGGTTGGATTCAGTCCTTGGGCTGTAGCTTGTTAAGTTGTATTTTTTGGAGAAGTTTGATTTGTGAGGTTTTGGTCATTAGGTTAAGTCACCAGGAAGACGTAATTTGCCAACTTGGGATGGACTCTTCACTGACGAACGTGTCTTCTGAAGGGCCACCCGTGACCGCGTCCCATTCATTCCCACGGCGCAAGTCATTTGGCTCAGGGAGACAGGAAAGGGAAATTTAACACCAACAGCGTGTTCTTAAAGAGGCGGCCACAGTGGACTCTGGAGTCCTGCCCGCCTGGTCCTCGGTCCTCGTTCCTGTGCGTATTGCCGCGTGGGGGCTGTCGGCACTTCCCTCTCTGTGCCCGGTCGAGCCCGTGGGCCCCTGTGTCTGCTCCTCACGTCCAGGGTTCCCAGGGAGTCTGTGCCTCTCAGTGCCCAGTACTGTGCCTGGGCATCTGCCCTGGAACCCAAGAGTTCAGAGCCGCTGCTGGAAGCATCCAGCCATAAGCGGAAAGTAAACTGCCCCACGGAGACCGGCCCAGAAACTGACGCTCGTGAGCAACGTCTGAAAAGCCGCCCGGGGTATACACGATGCCCGGGGCAGAGCATGGCACTGACCCTAGGTGAACACGCGCCCCTGTGCCCCACAGGAGCAGAACAGCCCCTTCCTTCTAATGGTGATGATGTTCAGTGTTCAGTTTCCAAAGCACCGTGGCAGCCACCGCCCTCGGTGGCCGGTCGGTATTCGTTGCCCGTGGTCCAGGAGTGTGTTGGGGGAGCAAGAGATGGTGGGGGGTGGGAAGGGGGTGGAGGAGGGAGGAGCGGCCGGACAGGGGGCGTCCTCGGAGCATTCAAGCGGCCGGCCTCTCTTTTGGCCAGCTCCCGGGACCCTCCTCTCTCCCCTCGCCCCTCCACGCCTGCCTCTGGCCATCACTTCCACTCTGCCTCTTCCCTGCAGGTGCGGGAGCGTCCTCCTGCTTCCGTCCCTCTGCCGTCAGCTGGCCCCACGGAGGGGATGGTGTGGACGGCGGCAGGGAGGGCACGCATCGTGGCCACACGAGGCGCCCGGGTGGATAAGGAACCACTTGTGCTGCCCACGTGCCGCGCAGGTCGGGATCGTACGAACACTCAGACGCAGGAAAAGCCCAGGCTGGGAGCGCCCGGAAGGGTCTTCAACGCCACCAAGATTTTAAATCTACATTTGAGAGAGTTTTAGCCGGATTCGTGGAGGGTCAGGTCCCAGCTGTTTCCAGTTATCGACACGGTAACGTCCATACGTGAGCCGGTGATGACCAAACAGTTGAGGAAGGAACGAGGAGGAAAAGCCAGTGCCCCCAGCACCCGCCGGCTCAGCTCAGCTCAGCTGCCTCCTGTTTCTGGGTCTTTGCCTGAGTTGCCCCTGAGCTCCAGAGGCAACACACCGATTTCAGGGGTTGCTCTGCTCTGCTGACTCGTCTGCTGACGCCCGCCCGCTCCCATGTTTGCTCATTATTGTTTTTGTTGCTTTTATAACTTTAGGCAGGTTTATGCGACTCCTACCCAGTTTATAATACATCATGAACTGGATTATGTGGGCACTGTCGTATTTGTGTGTATGCTCAAAATTATACATTCCATCCTTTCTTAACTATTTCTCCTTTTTAAGTTTATGTATTTATTTTGAGACGGGGCGGGGGGTGGGGCACAGAGAGAGAGAATCCCAAGCAGGCTCCACACTGTCAACACAGAGCCCGACGTGGGGCTCGAATCCACTCACCGGGAGATCACGACCCGAGCCGAAACCAAGAGTCGGACGCCCAACCGACCGAGCCCCCCCAGGCGCCCCATTGTAACTATTTCTAAATGCCCAGTTTAGTGGTTGTGAGTAACAGCACTGCCGTCCGTCCCCAGGACGTGTCCAACTTCCCAAACTGAGACCTTGCATCCACGTGGGACACTAACTGCCCATCCCCCTCTCGTTTTTGGGTGACCCGCTTTTTGGGTGACCTGGTGAACGGGTTGGAGTGACCCACGCGGGGACTGTTTTCTCCAAACTCCGAGGAAGCGCACACGGTGTTGTAGGAGGTCAGGTGTGCCAGCTTCCCCTCCCCGTTGGAAGGGCGTCTCAGCACGCCCGCCCCGCTGGGCCCCCGGGGTGGCACTGCCCATGAACGTGTTTTCAGAAAATCGTTTCGTTGTGGTAAAATACCCGTGACATAAAATTCGACATCCTAACCGTTTTTCAGTGCACGGTTCAGGGGCTCAAAGCACGTTCCCGCCTTTGTGCGGCCGTCAGCACCACCCACCTCCAGAACTTTCCATCTCCCCACACTGAAACTGTCCCCATCCACCCTGTCCACCCCCTCCCCCCCGCCCCAGCCCCTGGAGGCCTCTGTCCCTGTCTCTCCGAGTCTGACTCCTCCAGGAAACTCTCACATAGGGGATCATACGGGATCTGCTCTTTTTTCTTTTTTTAATGTTTTTATTTATTTTTGAGACAGAGAGAGGGCATGAGCGGGGGAGGGGCAGAGAGAGAGGGAGACGCAGAATCGGAAGCAGGCTCCAGGCTCCGAGCTGTCAGCACAGAGCCCGACGCGGGGCTGGAACTCATGGAGTGTGAGATCATGACCTGAGCCGAAGTCGGACGCTCAACCGACTGAGCCACCCAGGCGTCCCCGGAATCTGCTCTTTAATTCACTCCCCGCGCTCCCTGCTACCTGAGACAACTGTGTGTGCCCCGTGTCCCCCAGCGACCAGGCCAGCGCTGGGGGTCACAGGCCGGCCGTTCTGGCTCCAGAATTCCTCTGCCCTTCCATTGTCCTTGGCTGTCTGGGCGGGAACAGGGCTGGGACCTAAGAGATAGGTGCCGTCGGGGGAGTCCCCGTCTTACAGAGAGACACGTGGCTTGCAGGGCGTGTCACAGGGGGCGGCTCCGTCCCGCCTGTCCCCTGTGGCCTCCGTGAGGAGGGTGCTGTTGGAACAGGGCCCCCAGGTCCCGGCCTTCCCTCCCGGCGGCTTCAGAGGCCAGGGACGCAGGCAGAACAACTCGAGGATCTGGTAGCTCAGGCCTGTGTTTGCGGGAAGTCTCCTTGTTTATATGCCACTTTCACCATTTCTCCTGGCAGGGACTTTCGCCAGCCAAGGCCAGAGTCATTCTGGGACAGCTGGCCCCCGAGCCCTGCTGAGGAGCCTGGACGCAGCCCTCTGCTCCGAGGAGCCGTATTCCTGGCCGGACATGAAAGGAAAGATTATAACAGCCCGTTCTCTGCCGGCTGCTTATCCCAAGCGGGAACCCAGCGAAATCCACGCCGCGAGCCCTCATCCTTCTCGTCTCGTCCCGCCAACCGCCGCCTCCTGACGGGGTCTGATGAGGCCTGGGGGTCTCGGGGTACACGGAGCCTGCGCCGCACCCCGTGGGCCGCTCGTGCCCATTCTGCGGAGGCGGCCGCTGGGGCTGAGGGAGGCGGCCGGTCCTCGAGTGACGGGTGACGAGTGACCGAGGTCCCTTCCTCCTTCCTATTTGTCTTCTGCAGGCCGAGGGGCTGGGCCTCGCCTGTACAGGGTGTTCCCTGCAGCTTCGGGATGGTGTTGTGTAATCCTGTGGCTGCGTGTGGTGTGTGGGACGCTGAGCGTGGGGGCCTCTGCGGGGTCAGGCAAGGTTAAGCCGAGGCCCGAGCCCGTGGCGTCGATGGGAGCGGCCGACAGCACCCCCTCGCCCTGGGGTGAGCGGGAGCGGGAAACTCCCGGTCAGGACGCCAGGGCCCGGGGCGATTTATGGAGGGGGGAGCCTTCGGGGATGCCACCGGTACAGCGCTGTGAGGCTCCTGCTCCCAGGGCTGCGGGACCTCGGGCTGGCCCTCCTGCCCTCGAGCCAAAACCACACCTATGCTGAGCGCTTTTAATATTTTCCTAGGGACCGTGGGGGCAGATGATTTACGGCCGTCTCCTCCCTTGGTGCCACGGCAGATGCATCCGGAGACGACGTGAGGACACACAGATGGGCGAGAAGAGTCTCCCACGAGGCGGCCCCGTCCCACTCGCCTGAATCAGAGGGTCCGGCCGCGCCCGGCGGGGGCCGCGGGTGGGAGCCGGGCTTCCTTGGCTTTCTGTGCCTTTACAAAAGCATCGTGTTGTTAGCGCAGAGCTTTGGCACACCTGGGCCCGGCGTGCGAGGCTGCGCTGGAACAGAAGTGGTTCAAAGGGCAGGGCCGTTTGGCTGGCGCGTGGGCCACCCCAGCGCTCTCCGGCCTCTCCGTGTGAGAGCAGTGACTCTCCAGTGAGACGGAAACGGTTCTGAGATAACCGGAGAACACTGGCTTTCCACGCACACAAACAAAGCAGTTCAAATTTTTTTTTATTAGTTTATTATTTATTTATTTTTAGAGAGAGAGAGAGCGAGAGAGTGAGAGAGCAGGGGAAGGGCGGGGGGGGGGGTGGAGGGGACAGAGATAATCCCAAGCAGGCTCCAATCTCAGCGCAGCACCCGACTCAGGGCTCGATCCCAGGACCCAGGGATCATGACCCGAGCCGAAATCAAGTGTCGGGACGCTCAACCGACTGAGCCTCCCGGGCGCCCCAACAAGGCAATTTTTGAAGGCCAGGTTGTCCTGGGCCTGGAACCAGCCGCGGCAGCACGCTCGGCTGGCACACGGAGACCCAGGCTGAGCCTCAGCTAAGAGGGGCCCTCGGGTGTGGTCGTGTCCTGGTGTGGCATGGTGGGGAAAGACACGCCGGGGATCGAGACGCATGCACGTTCTAGAAAGGCCGGCAGATACAGACTGTGGACCTCGACCTAACCACCGCGGCCGTGGGCCTGGCTCGGCCAAGGCTGGCGGGGACCGGGAGCAAGGGCGGGGGAGGGCCCTTCCACGGAGGTCGGCAAAGCTGCCGGAGAGAAGGGACCCCTGGGGGGTGAGGGATGACGGGACAGTGACAGGGGAGGCGAGGGCGGATGTAAGGGGCAGAAGGAGCCGTATGAACACAGCCTGGAAGCAGAGAGTGGTGCTCAAAGTTAAGAGTCCGGGGTGGCTGAGACACATAGGGTCCGGGCCGAGGACGGGTCGGGGGGACAGCTGCCAGGTTACCGACAGCTTCTGAAGCCACACGGATGACCACATCCTCAGGGCAACGGAGGAGCCGTGGCGTCTAAGAGGAGGAAGGGCTACGATCCACTCAGCAGATGCGCCCACGTGGTCCATACTGACCACGCGCTGCGCTCTGACCCCGTGCTAGGGGATGCCGAGAAAGCATTCGAGAAGGACCGCTCGGCACTGGTGTGCGGGGTCTCTTGGGGGATTGGAAGACCGGAGGCTTTGCGGTCCTCCTGACGGGAGAGTGGGGGGTGGAAGGGGGGATCCCCCTGGGTGATGGAAAGGGCGAGGTGGCCTGGGAATTACAGGAGCAGAGGGAGCTGGCCTGGCGGCCGCGTGGATGGGGCTGCGATGGGTGAGATGAGGTGGGGAGGGAGGGCGGATGTGGAGGCTGCTACTCTTGGGCTTAGGTGGTCATCACCGAGCCGGCCGCGGTGCTCGTGGGCTGTGGGAGGGACGGTGCTCCTCAGACCTCGGTGGTTTCAGCTCCTCCCGGGCGCGCTGTGCTTTTAGCCTCAGAAGGGGCACGACAAACACAGGCAAGCAGAACAAATCCTACGCTTTTGTGAGTCCTCTCCACGCGCGTGAGCACACTGCTGTTGGGGCAGGGACAGGAGACTCTCAGGGCCCCTGGGAGGGGGCGGGGCGCCCTACTGGTGAGAATGGACTTTGTGAGCCCGAAGATCAGATCCCTGCTTAAAAATGTGTGTCGAACGCTCAGGAGGTTTGGGAGGGATTCACCAACGGGAGGGCTAGCTGAGGTTGATGTGGGAGGACTTCCTGGGGAGCACAGGGCCAGAGAGACTTGGAGAGACAAGAAGGCTCAGTGCAGAGCCGGCACAGAGAGCGAGGGCGCCACGGGCCCGCCATCGGGCCAGCACGTGGATTCAAATACACGGGGGAGCTCAGGAGCCGGGAGCGTCAGCTCCGTGTCCCCGGGACAGAAGTTCGTGGCCCCAGGGTGGAATTTTGCGGTGCCATGGGAACACTTGGAAGGGCAGATGGGCGGGAAGGAACAGTGCAGAATGCTGCGTTGACCTGGCCGGAGATGAGCTCACGTCGTGCCAAAGTCTGGTCGTTTGTGGTGGTTGACAGCCTCGGGGCTGGCAGAGTGTGGGGACTCAAGTGCCTCAGTGTCTCCCAGGGGCTCGGGAGGGCAGCAGAAGTGTCCACAGACCACCCACCGTGTGTGTAAAGGACTGGAAAGTTGGACGACGGCCGGTCCGGCGCCCCGTTTTATAGACAAGGAGAATGAGCCGCCGTGACGAGAGTCACAGCTTCGTTTCATGCTCTTCTCAAACTGGCATCTGCCGTGCAAGGTTTCCAGGAACGTCCTCTTTCCAGAGGGATGTGGGAACTCAGGTCTGGATCGCTCAAGGTTTGTCAGAGAATTCTAGGCCCCCTTGGTAGATGGCAGCGGGGCAGCCTTACCTGGTTAGGTGTCTCGTCAGCATCTTCCTTACCGACTACCGTTAGAAGCTTTATCTCTGATTCCCAAACATGAAGCTTCCATTAGCCAGGTGGCCGTCGGGCCGGCTTTGGCAGTAGGATTCCATTTCTTCTCTGGCCTTTACTTTCATGGTGATAGTGTGTGTGTGCGTGTGCGTGTGTGTGTGTGTGTGTGTGTGTGTGTGTGTGTGTGTTTCTCCAGTACTGTGAGCTTTTCCAAGGCCGGCCACTTTTGTAACAGGTGAGCCTGAGCTGCTGACCCAAGTGGCCTGGCCCGGGGACCCAGCCCTGCCCCACACCGTTGCTGCCCCTGCGCAGGGCTGCAAACGGCCTGGGCTCCAGAGATCCAGCCACGAGCCAGCTCTATTCCCCAGGCCCCCAAGTAACTTCTGACCTTAATCCACCTCCGTGGTAAGATTTGTTAATTATCGCGCTCCAGACCGCTTTGTGCCAAGAAGTTCAAAGCGTCTTCCGGTATTAGCCCGTCTGTCCCATTGGCATCCCGGGGAGAGCCGAAGGGGCCGCCGTCCTGCGACTGCCATTCATCCGTAGGCTACCGGGCACGTCAGGAGGGGGCTGGGCCGACCCTAGAGCAGGGCTTGGCCTCAGAGCCCTGCTGAGTCAACGGCAGGCCTGGAAAAGAAGCTGAGTTTCCCAGCCTGGGCCTGGGGCCACGTTGCCAGTTCAGGCTTCCTTCCTTACAAAACGGCCATTGTCCACAGCTCCAAAGGCGCACCCCCCTCCCAGCACGCCGCGTAAGTCGTTGTCACAAGCTAGGTGCCAGCAGCACCAGGGCGGTGTGCGCGGAGCTCGGAAGACGGGCGCTTGGTCATCGGGGGCAGCAAAACATGGCCCTCGCCCTCCGTGAGCATCCGTTCAGAGCCCGCCCTCCCCCACACAAGGGTTTGGCCTCAGAGAGGAGCCGGCCACCTGTGTGGGGAGCACCGCAGCTGCGTGCTCCCCAGGGCTACCTACCAGGGCGGGGCTTCTCCCCCGGGGCGCTCGGGAGGGGGCCGGGGTCCGAGGCAGCTGGACGAGGAAGAAACAAGATGTTCTTTCTCCTGCCTGTATTGCCTCCGTGCTCCCAAGGTTCCACATTGTTTTTCATGATCAGCCTAATTTTCGTCCAAGAACTTGGTAAAACTGGAGAAGACTCTTAAACCTTTTTTTTTTTTTTTTTTTCGTAAACAAGTGCGCTTTTCTGGCCAGATGTTTCTTTTTTCCTGGTTCTTACGGGGCTGTGCCATTGAGCTGTCCGGCTGAAACTGAATAAATCTTTGTTTTACGTCTTCTTTGGTCCTTTACAACTAAGGACCTCAGGAAGGAGTCAGATCTTTTAATCCTTCTGGTCTTTGCCTTGAATGACCTCGCAAATGCACCATTAGCTAAAAAATCTTAAGAGATATTTTTGTCACTGACCTGAGAGCACATTCCCAAAGCCCAGGACCCTAATACTGGAAGGGGTAAATCGTGCCCGGAATGTAATAACCGGGCATGGCGTGCCCCAGCAGGTGCCATTAAGAAGAGAAAGCATTTCTTTTTCACGAACGGTGGGTCTTGCGTGGTTAGGCGCACTTCAGCAGCGACCAAGACGGCGATGGCCTGTGTCCAGCTGAACCCCCCCCCCCATTTAAAGCTGAGCCCTAAGTTGCACGGGCCTCAGAACGGCCCCTCAGGGTCCCACAGCCTGGTGTCACAGGAGTGAGTCTGCTAATGGGGGTATAGGATGATGCGGCAGTAGGTGAAAGCTTGAGGTATGGTGAAATGTTTTCACGGTTCCGGGAGAGCAGGCTTATTTCAGCTATTTTTACTTCTAAAAGGACCCTGGCAGGAGGCCAGCCTTGTAAAATCTGTTGTGAGTGAGGCAGCTGCAGCCAACCGCCGAGCACTCCAAGTGTAGGAGAGAGCAGGGAAGGATCTGGGCCTGGGTTTTGGACAGGTTTTCATCTGGGAGGAGAAAAAGCTATTGCTCAATCTTGGAAGTCGGGTTTTAGACCCCAGCGGCACATCAGACCGCAGGGCTGGCCTCGGGCCGGCCGCGGGCGAGATTGCAAAGCGGGGCAGCGCCCCTGGCTCCCCCGCGCCCCTCTGCCCGCGGGCCCGCCCCGCCAGCCTAGCCCCCCTGCCCATGGCAGGAGCACCCCATGCTCTGGGTGTCTCCTTGAAACATTCAGCAGAACTTACCCGACCCCGTTTCCTGCTCTCTGGAAATGCCCCGTGCCTTCTCCTGTCCCCCTTTCCATGTGTGCGGCGCCCCTGCCCTCCCTGTCATCCAGCCCTCCCCTCTCCACTCCTTCCCGTCCTCCCGCATCGAAGCTGTTGTCAGATCATGTCAGCTGTACCTCCATGGCGTCTCCATCACCCAGACGCTGTCAGCAGCCTCCTGCTGGCTGGTGCGTCCCACCTGGGAGCTCTTGGAACATCATGTGTCTGCACATGCTGCAGACGGCTTTTCCTAAACCCGGCCCTGACCGTGGCACTCCACGCTCGTCAATGGCTCCCTATTACCACAGACAGGAAGTCTGACGGGAAGTCCAGTCACCTCCCTCATGGCACTTAACTCACCATTCTGGACAAGAAGTCTGCCTCGTACGCCCCGGGCCCAGGCGACACGGGACAGAGGCTCCTCCTGTCCCCAGCCCTGTCTTCGCTCATTCTGTTGCTTCCACCTGGAGGGGACCCCCGCCCCACCCCGCTGAACGTCTAGAGGCCTCGAGAGCTGCTGAGAGAGAGGAGTTTCTGCACACAGATGGAAGAAAGTGGATGACAGGCCCATGTAGTTCTATAGCCAAAAGAATTATAGTCGTAAGAAAAACCCAGGAAGATATTTTGATACGGCCCCTCTAATGCATGTGTCCGGTGTAAGGGCCACGAGCCCTGGGCTGCAAGCCGTTACATTTCAGCTCGTTATTTGAGTGACACACAAGGGGAACACCCTGACCTCCTGTCTGAGCCATGCCCTCTCTAGCCCACCTAGAGGAGGAAGCACGGTGTCCGCGGGGATCGCCTGGACCTGGGCGCCGTCCGGGAAACGCGCGGCAGAAACCGGGCACCCGGGGTCTTCGTTTCAGGAGCGCGGTGCCGGGGCCGAGAGCCACAGCTTCTCAGCAGCTCCTGTTATCGGAAACCGGGGTCTATTCCCCCCTCACCCCCCTACGCCTGGATCTGGGCGACCTGACCTGGTCTGACCGGTAGGGTGTGGCTGAAGGGAGGCTGTGTACTCGGAGCCCTGTCCTCCAGAGACGTGTGCACCTGCCCCCGGCATCCCCCCAGCATCCCCTTCACCCCTGCGCTGGGGACGAGAGACCGCGTGGAGCAGAGACCAGCCCTTCCGGCTGAGACTCCCCAATATCCATGCGAGGGGGTGAGGCCCCAGGAGATCCTGCAGCCTCCAGCGGCTGACCATGGACACGTGAGGGAGCCCGGACCAGAAGCGCACAGCCGGCCCACACATTGGCGAGCTTGGTTGTTTCAAGCCACTAAACGCCGAAGTCGTTTGTTAAATAGCAAAGCTGATGGTACAAGCAAAGCGTGTGCCCGTGATCTGCATTGTGAACAGTCTCGTGCCACCCTCGGTGTTTCAGGGACCCTCAGGGGATGGACCTCTGTACCTTCTTTTTAGATGACAAAGTACTTGAGGGTAGGTAAAAAAAAAAAAAACCAACCTGAAACTTTACTGTTTTAACTATTTTAGAATGTACGGTTTAGTGGCATTAAGCACGTTCACGATGTACAGTGATCGCTCTTTGTTCCAGACCTTTTTCATCGTCCACAGAGGAGACCCCAGACTCACCGAGCACTCCCCACCAATGTTTGCTGTTTCCTCCACCCTCCAGCCCCTGGCAACTGCTCATCTACTTTCTGTGTCTATACATCTGCCTCTTCTGGAATTTCGTAGGTGCGGAATCGTGCAACACGTGGTCTTTTGTGACTGGCGGCTTTCACTGAACACGATTTCAAGGCTCGTCCGTGTTGTAGCATGAATCGATACTTTATTCCTTTTTATGACTAAAGGGTCACTGTTCCCGGGCACCTGAGGAGCTCAGGCTCATTTTTGTTTTAGCTTCATTCATTTACTTTTGAGAGAGAGAGAGGGAGCAGGGGAGGGGGAGAGAGAGGGAGAACAAGAATCCCAAGCAGGCTCCAAGCTGCCAGCACAGAGCCTGATGTGGTGCTCAAACTCACGAACCACGAGATCACGACCCGAGCTGAAATCAAGAGTCGGGTGCTTAACCGATGGAGCCACCCAGGTGGTCCTAGCCCAGGCTCGTTCTTGTCTGCACTTGACCAAACACATGGCATCTGAGAGACGGAGATGTTAGCTACCTGACCAAAGTCACACAGCTGGCAAAAGGCGGCTCTGAGGTTCTAATGGAAGGAGTCTCATTCCCACACTGGGGCCATCCCGCTCACAAGTTTGCAGATCGTGGAGGGTGTTGGGTGACAGGACACCTGTCGTTCTTAGCCTCCCACCATGCCGAACAATCTCCACCGAACTCCCAAAAACCCATTATGCATTTGCAGCAACACAGTTGTCTTATTTATTTTGGTATCTTCTCTGATTATAAAAATATTACCCAAGACCCAGCAATTGCACTGCTAGGTATTTACCCAAAGAGTACAAAAATTCAAAGGGATACATGCACCCCGATGTTTATAGCAGCATTATGTACGATAGCCAGATTATGGAAGCAGTCCAAGTGTCAATTAAGTGATGAATGGATAAAGAAGATGTGGTATATATACACATACACAATGGAATATTACTCAGCCATAAAAAAGAATGAAATCTTGCCATTCGCAAGGACATGGGTGGAGCTAGGGAATGTGATGCCAAGCAAAATAAGTCTGAGAAAGACAGATACCACGTGATTTCACTCATATGTAGAATTTCAGAAACAAAACAAACAAGCAAAGAGGAAAAAAGAAGGAGAAACACACTAAGAAACAGACTCTTCCTAACTATAGAGAACGCACTGGTGGAGGAGAGGAGGGTGGGCGATGGGGGAAATAGGTGATGGGGATTAAGGAGTGCACCTGTCATGATGGGCACCAGGTGATGTATGGAATTTTGCTGGATCACCAAATTGTACATCTGGAACGAATATTACACCATATGTGAACTACAGGAACTTAGGTAAAAACTAAAAAAACCCAAAAAAACAAAAAAAACCACCCCCAAAACCCCCATGGTAGCACTCATAAGAATTCAGACAAACCAAATGTAAAGAAAGTGAGCACTTCTGATGGAAAGAAGGGGTGTAAGAGGCGGCATTGGATGCCAAAGGGGCAAATCTCTCATGATGGAATTGGAAGGGGTGATGGGATAGCATAAGGGTCCGGAGATCCGTTGTGAATATTACTCAATAAAAAAAGGAGCAACTTAAAATAATTGACAAGTCCATTCTTTTAAAAAAAATTTTTTTAACGTTTTATTTATTTTTGAGACAGGGAGAGACAGAGCATGAACAGGAGAGGGTCAGAGAGAGAGGGAGACACAGAATCTGAAACAGGCTCCAGGCTCTGAGCTGTCAGCACAGAGCCCGACGCGGGGCTTGAACTCACGGACCGTGAGATCATGACCTGAGCCGAAGTTGGCCACCCAGGCGCTGAGCCTGACTGAAAATATTTTTTTAAGGAACAGCTAGGTTCTTAAGTGTTGCTTTTTCTATACAGGCAAAAGGTTGATCAATAGCAAAATGTAAAACTTAAGTGAAAATAATTCCTTCTCGGGCACCTGGGTGGCTCAGTCGGTTAAACGTCCGACTTCGGCTCAGGTCATGATCTCGCGGTTCGTGGGTTCGAGCCCCGCGTCGGGCTCTGTGCTGACAGCTCAGAGCCTGGAGCCTGCTTTGGATTCTGTGTCTCCTTCTCTCTCTGCCCCTACCCCACTCGTGCTCTGTCTCATTCTGTCTCTCAAAAATAAATAAATGTAATTTTTTAAAAAATTAAAAAAAAAAGATATCCAGTCTTGGGGCTCCTGGGTGGCTCAGTTGGTTAAGCGTCTGACTTCAGCTCAGGTCATGATCTCACAGTTCATGAGTTCCAGCCCTGTGTTGGGCTCTGTGCTGACGTCTTGGAGCGTCCTTGGGATTCTGTTTCTCCCTCTCTCTGCCCCTCCTCTGCTCACATGTGCGCATGTGCTCTCTCTCTCAACATAAATAAAGTTGAAACAAAAGAGAAACATTTCTAGAAATAAAAAGAAGACCTGAGTCTACAGAATGAAAGGAAATATTATGTCTCAAGGGAAATATATACACTTGTCAACACTAAGGCATTCCTGATTAAAGTCACTAAATTTCAAAAACAAAACAGGAATCAAGGAAAGGTGATCAGGTTAGGTGAAAAACCTAGAAGGGGAAAGACATCCATGCAGTGTGCTCAAGAAGGTCATTTTATACCTAACCAAACTGTCCCGCAAGTATAAAGGCAATAGACACTGCTGAATAGGTGAGGACCCAGGAAGTATGGCTCACATAAGCCTTTCTTGAAGAAGCTACTAGAGCTAAAATACTAGCTAGCCAAGGGAAGAAAGGAAAGAATTGGCTCTGGCTGTTGAATTCACTTACCTCTAGGGTTAAGTCATAAGAAGGTGATGAAAATACTCCAGTGGAGAGAGAAGGTGGGTAGTGTGGGAGAGGAACTGAGAATGTCTGGAGCAGTGGCCTTCAGGGGATGTAGAGAGACGGTTCTGGAACACAGGTGGACTTGCCTTCAGGTTGGGGCATGAAAAGTTCATCACTAGAAGTAGGGATGGAGACTGAGTGTGTGGGTGTGGTGCCAGCACGCGGTGGAGGTGAGCACGGCTGGGGTGGAAGATTTCTTCTGGCTGCCGCTGCTCAGCCAGCACTGTCCGTGGAGCTGGAGGGAGAAGGGAGTGGGGCTGGCATTGGAGGAAAGAAAGGGGAAGACCTGAGACCATCATTTCGGGTTGTGGTGTCTAATTTCTTGTTTGATCCATCCACTGAGTTACTTATTTCCAAATTTATCGCTTTCATTTCCAGAAGTTCCATTTGGTTCTTTTTAAGCTCTGCATGGTCATTCCTCACACAGGCCCTTGTTTGCTTATCTTTAGGAATTGGTCCTTGTTTTCTTTCAACGTGCCCTACATACCTCCCCTGTATTCTGTTTCTGCAAATTCTAGTGACCACAGGCCTCAGCATCTACACCATTTTGCCAGCCCTCTGACTCTCTCACATGCCTTCAGGGCAACTTCTCCCCCATTTGCCCTTGGTTCTCAACTGTCCTGGGTTCATTGCATGCTGGTTCCCTTTTTAGTGTGTGTGTGTGTGTGTGTGTGTGTGTGTGTGTGTGTGTGTGTGTGTTTGGGGGTGGGCATCGGTCTTTAGAGATTTCACTCACTTCCTGTGAGTCCAACAATGCATCAAAAAGGGTTTCTCCCTCTTTCTTCTGCAGATCCAGGATCTGTGTGTTTCCCCAGAGTCTTACAGAAATGAAAGAAGAAAGCCAGTTTTCACGTTCTACCCTGTGAACCTTGTACCATGGCTGTGTACCACCTACCGAGGCAGATGAATAGGATATGCTATTCAGAAAGGTGCATCTCAGCAGTTGTGCAGTCGTTGACAGAATACTAAATCCTTCGTCTAGGCTGTGGGGTACTTGAACCCACAGCCCCCTCCCCCCATCACACCACACTGTTTACATTTTTTTTCAGTTTATTTATTTATTTTGAGAAAGAGACAGAGACAGCGTGAGTGGGGGACGGGTAGAGGGAGAGAGAGACTCCCAAGCATGCCTCTCGCTGTCAGTGCAGAGCCCGGTGCGGGGCTCGAACTCACACATCGTGAGACCGTGACCTGAGACGAAACCGAGAGTCGGACGCTTAACCGACTGAGCCACCCAGGCGCCCCCACACCACACTGTTTACATGTACACCTTGTTCCTCTGCGTCTGTGCCTTCACCTGCCCTGATGTTTTCCTGAAACAGGCTTTCTGTGGTCCGGCCTTGTCTAGGGTAGCCGGCTTCTTAAAACCTCGCCTTAGCTCACCTCCTCCGGAAGCTTTCCTGACCCCCTCCCCTCTTTGCCCTCATCTCGTCTCTGCTCTCCGTGGTCTCCTCCACCCGCTGTGGGCTCCCGGAGGCAGGGAGGGGGCAGGATGGGGCTGCCTCTCCTCGTTCATCCTCCGGCCGTGGAGGACTCCACGCAGGGCACACACGCATCTTTCTGGGATGAATGAATTGGAGTGTCTAAAGGGCCTCCGGTTCCTGTTCGGTTTTGCCCACCTAAGCTCCTCTCTGGCATTTATGAAACATCAGCCTGTAAGAGCAAAGCGCTGAATCCAGAGAGGCATGCATTCTGGAACATGCCCGGCCCGGGGAGCCTGGGTTCCTGGCATCGAGAAGGGTGTTGGCAGGTGGTGTGGGCCAGATTCCCACGAGGGTTCCTTTGGCGATGCTGATCTGGGGACTGATGGGAATGTGGGGGAGAGAAAGGAATGCTCGCTTAGGACTGACTTGTGGTTACTGGGGGCAGGGTCAGACGGGGCTGTGCTCAGCCTTTCTGGAACCTACTGAGGGACCCCATCCAAAAGAGGAGATACCGCATGAGTCAGCTCAGTTCTGGTCAAAAGCTTGGACCCATTGACGTGGACTTTTATCCCCTGTTTGGCGTCTCAGGAAGCAAACGAGAGGTTATTACAATCGCATCTGCCTCTCCTTGTAGATGTTCCTTACCGTGAAGGCTGATGCTGGCCTAGCCTGTTCTGCACCCTCTCCCTGTGAGTCCTTGGAAGGCCAGAGATGACCATGGCTACCCCAGAAGACGTCTTCTTGGGCCCCAGTTCACTCCTGAGCCGGAAGGAGGAAGCGGGACCAGGGTTCACTTGGAGACACTAGCTGTCTGCTGCTCTGTTCCCTTTTCCGAGCAGCCGGAGAGGTGACATCTGGAAGAGATGGGGGTCATGCTCTCGTGCTCCTGAATCTTTAACGTCAGCTGTTTCTGCCTCTTTCCAGAAGAAAGCCTTGTTCCTGCCCTTGTTTGAGACCTATGCCTACCCCTGTGCCTGTTATTTCTTCTCCAAGTGTGTTTCCGGGGCCAGGGATTATGCTGTGAACAGAGGCTGTGGGATGAGTTGTCCTCAGTGTCCTGGGAGTGACCCACACGATGCGGTCTAGACTAGTCTGATCACGAGTGTCGATCAGAGCGCAGGCAGGCATCCCAGATCCTGCCCTGTGTCCCAGGAAGGTGTCTAGGAGGAGCTGACTTTTTCCTTGTTTAGTTTTTTATGTTCATTTATATTGGAGAGAGAGAGACAGACACAGAGAGAGAGAGAGAGAGAGAGAGAGAGAGAGTGCACGAGCAACGAAAGGGCAGAGAGAGAGAGGGAGACACAGAACCTGAAGCAGGCTCCAGGCTCTGAGCTGTCAGCACAGAGCCTGACGTGGGGCTCGAACTCAAGAACCGCGAGATCACGACCTGAGCCGAAGTCGGAGGCTCAACCGACTGAGCCACCCAGGCGCCCCTGGTTTAACTTTTTACGAAACTGTCAAACTGTTTTCCAAAGTGGCTTCTTTATTTTACAATCCCACCAGCTGCATAGAGTTCCAGGCGCTTCCCATGCTCCCCAGCACTTGGTGTGGTCAGTCTTCTCTTGTCTTTCCTTTCTCTCTCTCCCTTTCTCTCTCTCTCTCTCTCTCTTTCTCTCAGCATGTGGCACGCTTGTTTAATTAGCCACTGCATTTTTTCTCTTCTTTTTTTTAATTGAAGTAAAATTAACATACGGTGTTATATTAGTTTCAGGTGTACATGTAGTGATTCAACAATTCTGTACATTACTTGGTTCCCTGCAGTAAATGTAGTCATCATCTGTCACCAAACAACGTGATTATAATATTATGGACTATATTCCCTACGCTGTACTTTTCACCTCCGTGACTTATTTATTTTATAAATGAAAGTTTGTACCTCTTAATCCCCTTCACCTATGTCACCCATCCCCCACCCACCCTCCCATCTGGCTACAACTAGTTTGTTCCCTGTATTTATGAGTCTGTTTGTTCTTTTTTTTTTTGATTTCACACGTAAGTGAAATCATACGGTATTTGTCTTTCCCTGTCTGACTTATTTCACTTAGCATTATGCCTTCGAGGTCCACGTATGAGGAAATGCCAATCAAAACCACAATGAGATGATATTGTCACACCCGTCAGAATGGCTACTAGCAAAATGGCAAAAAGTAGCACGTCATGGTATGCGTGTGGAGGAAAGGAACCCCTCGTGCACTGCTGGTGGGAATGCAAACTGGTGCAGCCACTGTGGGAAAGAGTACGGAGGTCCCTCAAAAACTTAAAAGCGGAATTATCAGATGATTCAGTGGTTCCACTACTGGGTATTTACCCAAAGAAAACAAAAACGCTAGTTTGAAGGATTCATGCTTCCCTATGTTTACTGCAGCATTATTTACGCTAGCCAAGATACGGAAGCAACCCAGTGTCGATCCATGGCTGAGTGGATAAAGAAGATGTCACACACACACACACACACACACACACACACACACACACACACACCCCTTGATGGAATATTATTCAGCCACAAAAAAGGAATGAACTCTTGCCATTGGCAATAGTACAGTAAGTTTTTCAAATTTAGTCCTTCTAGTGGGTATGCAGTGGTATGGTTTTCTGGTTTTATTTTGCATTTCCATAGTAACCAGTAACGATGAGCATCTTTCCATGTGCTTATTTGCTCGCTATACATCTTCTTTTGATGAAGTGTGTAATCAAATCTTCTCCTTATTTGTTTATTGGCTTGTTTATCTTATGATTGAACTATAAGAGGTCTTCATACATTCTAGATTAGAGTCCATTGATGGATCTATGCTTTCCAGATGGCTTCTCCTAGTCTGTGGCTATTAACTAATACCTATTCATTTCATAACACTCTTTTTTGAAGAGCAAATTGTTTTATTTCAATAGTCCAATTTGTTTTTTTCTTTTACATTTCACACTTTATGTAGTATTGAAGAAATCTTTGCCAAACACAAGATCACTAGGATTCCCTCTTATATTTTCTTCTAGAAGGGTTATCATTTTAGCTTTCACATTTCGGACCATGATCCATTTTGAGTTAATTTTTCATATGGTAGGAAATACCAGAGTTCACTTATTTTTTTAACTTTGTATATGGTCATCTAATTTTTCCAGCACCAATTATTTTAAAAATTGTAATTTCTTCGCAGTCTTACTTTGGAACTTTTGTTGAAAGTCAATCAGTCGATTTCTGACAACCTTTTTTCTGTTGCACTGACCTGTATGTCTCTATATATGCTAACGTGATACTGTCTTGATTACAGTAACTTTGTAATAAATCTTAAAATGTATCAGTTTAGGTTAATCCCTATGACTTTATTTTTTTTTTTCAAAGTTGTTGTTTTGTGTGTATGTGGCTATTCTTTTTTTTAAAATGTTTATTTAGTTTTGAGACAGAAAGAGACAGAATGTGAGTGAGGAAGGGGCAGAGACGGAGGCAGATACAGAATCCAAAGCAGGCTTCAGGCTCTGAGCCATCAGCATTGAGCCCGATGCGGGGCTGGAACCCACAAATGGTGGGATCATGACCTGGGCTGAAGTGGGATGCTCAGCTGACTGAGCCACCCAGGTGCCCCATGTATGTGGCTGTTCTTAGGTGTTTTGTATTTCAATATAAAATTTTAAATTAGCTAATCAGTTTCTACAGTAAACCTGATGAACTTTTGATTAGGATAATGTTGAGTCCTTACATTAATTTGGGGATGGTTGACATCTTAACAACGTTGGGTCTTCTGATCCCTGAATGTAGTACCCCTGCCAATTCAATAGGTGTTTATTTCTCTCAGAGATGTTTTATTGTTTTCAGTGGTATTTGCACATCTTTTGTCAAATCTAACCCCATGCATTATTTCACCTGTCTTGATAATATGGTAGATGATTTTATTTTTTAATTTCAATTTCTTTTTGTTTTCTTGCTAATATGTAGAAACGCAATATATATTTTATTGACCTGTATCTCGCAAACTTGGCAAACTCACTTATTAGTTCTAGTGGCTTTTTCCCCCTTCTGGTAGATTCCTTAGAATTTCCTATGTAGATGATCATGTCATGAGCAAATATGGCAATTTTGCTTCAACTTTCGCAATACATATGCCTTTTGTGTCTTCCCTTTGCCATATTGCTTTAGCTAGATTTCCGATACAACACCGAATCCAAGTGATGAGAACAGACATCCTCGCCTTGTTCTTGAACTTAGGGGAGAACATTCAGGCTTCCACCGTTAGTGACATTCCTTGTGGCTTTCCCGCAGGTGTTCTTTCACAGGTTGAGGAATTTCTTCTAATTCTGATCTACTGAGAATATTTGCAAGGAATGAGGTGTTAGATTTTGTGAAATGAGTCTCCTGCATTTATTTATGTGATCATATGTCTTTTCTCCTCTATTCTGCCAATATGGTAAATTACATTATTTGATTTTCAAATGTTAAATCAACTTTGCATTCCTTCATAAACCCCATTTAGCCATGATGTATTATCCTTTCTGCATATTGTTGGATTAGATATGCTTAATTCTTTTTAAAAGAAAATTTGCATCTATGTTCATGAGGGATAATACTTTGTAGTTATCTTATAATATCATTTTCTGATTTTGGTATCAGGGTAATGCTGGCTTCATAGAATGAGTTGGAAAATGTTCCCTCCTCTTTTGTTTTTTTGGAAGGGTTTCTGTAGAATTAATTTTGCTTCTGTCTTCGATGCTTGGTGGAATTCTCCAGTTAGGCCATATGGGCCTGGGATTTTCTCTGTGAGAAAGTTTTTAATTACAAATTCAGTTTCTTGAGCAGATAGAAGGCTGGGCCATTCAGATTATCTATTTATTTTTGAGTGAACTCTGAAAATTTGTGTCTTCTAAGTAATTTCCTCACTTTATCTAAGTTATTGAATTTAGTCATATAAAGTCCTTCATAACAGTCTCTCATTATTACTTTTTGCCTGTAGGATTTGTAGTGATGTCTCTCCTCTCTCTTATTTATGATGTTGGTCATTTGTTTCTTCTATCTTTTTTTCCAGATCTATCTGGCTAGAGACCTGGCAACTTGATACATCTTTTGATGATACCTAACTTTTGATTTCATTCATCTTCTCTATCATTTTTCTTATCGCTATTTCATTTATTTGTCATTATCTTTATTATTTCTTGTCTCGATTAGTTTGAGATAAATTTTCTTTTTCTCATTTCTTAAGGTGGAAGCTAAGGTCATTGTTTCAAGAACATTCTTATTTTCTAATTAGGTGGTTGGTGCTATAACTTTCATGGTAAGCACTATTTTCGCTGTGTTTACACACTTGGATATGTCATGTTTTAATTTTTCTTCATTTTGAAATACATTCTAAATTTTTTTTAATGTTTATTTATTTTTGAGAGAGACAGAGACAGAATGCAAGTGGGTTAGGGGCAGAGAGAGAGGGAGACACAGAATCCGAAGCAGGCTCTAGGCTCCGAGCCATCAGCACAGAGCCCAATGCAGGGCTCGAACTCACAAACCACGAGATCATGACCTCAGCCGAAGTCGGACACTCAACCGACTGAGCCACCCAGGAGCCCCAAAATACATTCTAATATTCTTTGTGATTTCTTCTTTGGCGTGAGTTATTTAGAAGTGATTATTTAGTTTCCAAATATTTAGGGGATTTTTTCACATCTCTTTCTGGTATTGATTTCTGATTTAATTTCATTGTGGCCAGAGAATATTCCTTGTATGATTTGAATTTTTGTACATTTATTCCTGTTTTTGGTCCCAGAATAAGATCTACCTTGGTAAATACTTGTATGCGCTCAAAAAGAATGTATATTCTTCTGCAGTTAGGTCGCATATTCTAAAGACCTCAAATCAGGTCAACTTGGCTTATTGTTCAGGATTTCTTTATCTTAATGATTTTCTGTGTACTTGGTCTGTCAGTTATTAAGAGAAGTTTCTGAGATCTCCAGCTGTAATCATTATGTTGTGTCTTCTTAATGAATAGACTTTTTTATCATTATTAAATGATCCTCTTAATCCTTGTTAATACTCTTTGCTTTGATACCAACTTTGTCTGATATTAATATAGCCATTCCAGCTTCCTTCTGATGACTCTTAGGGTGTATTCTTAGTACATCTTAGGATGTATTCTGTTTCCATCCTTTATTCTTAATTTCTCTATGTCTGTTTAATAAAGTGGGTTTATTTTAGACAATATGTAGTTTGTTCTTGCTCTTTTATGCTATCAATCTATGCCTTTTATTTGAGGTATTTAGAACATTTACATTTAATGTGGTTATTGATATAACTGAGTTTAAATCTATTATTTTGCTATTTTTTCTATGTGACCATTTGTTCTTTGTTCTTTTCTTCCTGACTTCCTTTGGATAAATTGCGTAATTTTTATTATTTCAGTTTATATTCTCTGTTGGCATATTCACTACCTCTCTTTTTTAAAATAGAAGTTGCTCTAGGGACTATAGGAGAGATGTTTTTAACTATAAGGAAACTACAGTCAATTAAATTCCAGTTGCTTTCATTTTAAAGTTTATTCCCATTTTTGGATTATACATTGTATCTTTTATGTAATGAATGACACGCTGTCTCAAAATCTTGAAATATATGCATCTCACACTTTAAACGACTAATGGATTTTTTGAAAATTCACTTTTTAAAAGTATAAATATACATGTTAAAGTTATCACAGTCTATCTTCAAGTAATAATAGAACACTTCACATATAGTGTAACAATCTTATGAGGCTGTACTTCTGTTTCTTCTTTTCCAGCCTTTCTGCTATTGGTGTCATGCCTTTATATTTACTTGTGTCTTATTTTATTTATTTATTTTTTAATATTTTAATTTTTTAATGTTTATTTATTTTTGAGAGAGACAGAGAGAGAGAGCGAGAGAGAGAGTGCAAGTGGGGGAGGGGCAGAGAGGGAGGGAGACACAGAATCCGAAGCAGGCTTCCAGGCTCTGAGCTGTCAGCACAGAGCCCGACATGGGGCTCGAACCCACGAACCGTGAGATCATGACCTGAGCCGAAGTTGGAAGCTTAACTGACTGAGCCACTGAAACACCCCTATATTTACTTGTGTTTTAAACCCCATAATATGTTGTTGCTCTGTTTGCTTGAAATAGTAATTTATTTTTTAAACGAATTTTTGGAGGTAGGAGAAAATGTCTTTTATATTAACAAAATAATTGTCATTCCTGATGCGCATCATTTTTTTTGGTATACGACCCAATTTTTTTTATCATTTGTTTTACACTCACAGGACTTACTTTATCATTTCTTATAGTAAAGGTCTGCTGGTGATGAATTTCTTCAGCTTTTGTATGTCTGAAAAAGCTCTTTTTTTTTTTTTACCTTTATTTTTGAATGGCAGTTTTTAAGCTTTCAGATGTTGCTGTACTGTCCCCTGGCATGCATTGTTTCTAAGGAAAAATTGGCTCTCATATTTACATTTGTTTCCCTGTTCATAATGTGCCCTCCTTCTTCACTCCAGATGCTTTTAACGTTTTCTCTTTTTTGTGGGGCACCTGAGTGGCTCAGTCGGGTAAGCATCCGGCTTCCACTCAGGTCACGATCTCACTGCTCATGGGTTTGAGCCCCATGTCAGGCTCTGT
Organism: Panthera onca; assembly: GCF_046562875.1. Classification (NCBI taxonomy): domain Eukaryota; kingdom Metazoa; phylum Chordata; class Mammalia; order Carnivora; family Felidae; genus Panthera; species Panthera onca. The sequence goes on along the minus strand of NC_138344.1, from coordinate 142,601,791 downwards.
GCCGACAGCCTGGAGCCTGCTTTGGATTCTGTGTCTCCCTCTCTCTCTCTCTCTCTCTCTCTGCCCCTCCCCCACTCACACTCTGTCTCTCTCTCTGTCTCTCAAAAAATAAAATGAAAACATTAAAAATTTAAAAAAATAAAGTTTTCTCTTTTTAAATTTAAATTTAAATTTAATTTATTTGTATTTTAGAGAGAGAGAGAGTGAGAGTAGGATGGGGGAGAGGGGAAGAAGGAGGGAGAGACAGATTCCCAAGCAGGCTCCATGCTCAGAGCAGAGGCCAACATGGGGCTCGATCCCACAACACTGGGATCATGACCTGAGCTGAAATCAAGAGTCGGATGCTCAACCAACTGAGTCACCCAGGGGCCTCTGAAGTTTCCTCTTTATCACTGGTTCTGGGCAATTTTATGATGCACTTTGCTCTAGTTTTATTTATACTTCTTGTGTTTGGGGTTAATTTAGCTTCTTTCTTAGTTTTCACCAAATTTGGAAAATTTTCAACCATTATTTCTTCACATCTTTTTCTTCCCCACCTGCCTCTCCTTCAGGGGCTCCAATTAACATACATTAGACTGTTTGAATTTCCCCCCATGTTCACTAATGCTCTTTGGTTTTCTCACATCTGTTTTGTTTTGCGTGGCTTCTATTGCCATTTAGTCTTCAAGTGAACTAAATTTTTGTTCTGTACTGTGTGACCCTAGACGTCATTTATTTTATTTTTGCCAATTCCATTTGTGTCTTTTTACTATATTCCACATATCTTTTCAACATGTTTATGTCCTCCTCTACCCTCCTAACCTACAAAATCTGGTTACAATAACTCTTTAACACCTTTTCTACCAACTCTATTTTCTGTGTTATTTCTGGGTATGTTTCTGTTGATTGTTTTTCCCCCTGATTATGAGTCAGATTTTCCTGTTCCTTTGTATTCTTAATAATTTTTGATTGGATGATGGGGTGCCCGGGTGGCTCAGTTGGTTAAGCATCCGACTCTTGATTTCAGCTCAGGTCACGATCTCATGGTTCATGAGATCGAGCCCCACGTTGGGCTCTGTGCTGACAGCATGGAAAAATGGAGCCTGCTTGGGATTGTCTCTCTCTCCCTCTCTCCCTGCTCCTCTCCCGCTCATGTGTGCATAAATGCACACACACACTCTCTCTCAAAATAAATAAACTTAAAAAAAAAATTTTAGGTTGGATGAGAGAATTCTACATTTTTTTTGTTGAGCGTTGGCTATTTTTACATTCCTTTACACACTCTTGAACATCGTTCTTGGAAGCCATCGTGTTTCTTGAAAACGGCGCAGTCCTTTTGAGCCTTACTTTTAAGTTTGGTTGGACAGACACAAGGCCAGAAGGGCCATTAGCATGGGGCTAACTTTCTTGAGGCGGTGTCCTTCTGAGTCTTCCTCCCGATGCCCCGTGTATTACAGGGTTCCTCTCCTTTGGTGAGAACATTAGCTGTTTCTAGCCCCGTGTGAGCCTCAGAAATGGTTCTGCATGTTCTTTCTGGTGACTCCTTCCTGGCCTCCCATGCGCGTGCTGACGGCACCCAGCTCCAGTCTCCAGGGGGCCCCTCTGAAGAACTCCGAGTCTCTCTCTTCCCATCAAACGCTCCTCTTCAGCTCTCCTTCCTCTCTGAGATGCCGCCCTGAAGTTCTAGCCCCCTTGGCTTCTCTGGATCCTCAGCTCCATCTGCTCCCATGACGGAGAACCCCAGGCTTTCTTTGGGCTGCCCCTCCTGCAGCGTGGCCTGGAAACGCAGTGAACGAGGGCAACCAGCGGGCACGCCTCCTCTGTTCCCGTCGCACAAGGATCCCCGTCCTGCGCTACCTGTCGTCCTGCATCTACAAACCATTGTGTCATCTTTGTGTGAAGTCGTGTTGTCTGGTTGTGTAAGGTGGGAGGGTCCGTCTGGGCCCTATGACTGTGTCACGGTCAGAAGCAGAAACTCCACATATTCATTTGTTTCATCGTGGGAAGACATGTGTAAAATCTACCGCTGTAACCATTTTGGGTGCCCAGTTCAGGGGCACGGAGCGCATTCACACTGTCGTGCGTCTATCCCTGCCATCCGTCCCCAGAACTTTTTCATCTTCGCGAACGGAACTCTGTCTCCGCTAAACCCTAACTCCCCACTTACCCCCCTCCCCAGCCCCTGGCGCCCACCATCCTCCTTTCTGCCTGTGAATTTGACTGTTCGACCTCATGTAAGTGGAGTCATAAAATGTTTGTCCTTCTGTGACTGGTTCGTTTCAGTCAGCCTAACGTCCTCTAGGTTCATCCATGTTGTATGGCATGAATCTCCTTCCTTTTTAAGTTCAAGCTAAATAATACTCGGTTGTATGACTAGACCACGGTTTATTTATCCGTTCATCTGCTGAGGGACATTGGGTTGTTTCCATCTCTTGGCTGTTGTGAATATGGTGCACAAATATCTATTTGAAGCCCAGAGAGAGAGGGAGACACAGAATCGGAAGCAGGCTCCAGGCTCTGAGCTGCCAGCACAGAGCCCGGTGCGGGGCTCGAACTCGTCAGCCGCGAGATCATGACCTGAGCTGAAGTCGGACGCTCAACCGACTGAGGCGCCCCTCAGGTCTTTTGGGTGTAGACCCAGAAATGGACTTGCTGGACGACGTGCTAATTCTGGTTAATTTTTTTTTTTTTTTTAATTTTTTTTCAACGTTTTTTATTTATTTTTGGGACAGAGAGAGACAGAGCATGAACGGGGGAGGGGCAGAGAGAGAGGGAGACACAGAATCGGAAACAGGCTCCAGGCTCCGAGCCATCAGCCCAGAGCCTGATGCGGGGCTCGAACTCACAGACCGCGAGATCGTGACCTGGCTGAAGTCGGACGCTTAACCGACTGCGCCACCCAGGCGCCCCATTCTGGTTAATTTTTTGATGAAGCACCAGGCACGTTCTCAGCAGACAGCAGCTGCGCCATTTTAATTCCCCACGAGCCGTGCACGAAGGTTCTAGCTTCTGCACGCCCTTGCCAGCACGTTATTTTATGTGTGGTTTTTTACAGTAACTATCACAACGGGCGTGAGGTACATCACACACTCACGTGGTCTGTAACCTTTCCCCTGCAAACACGAAGGAACGGCCTGTCGGTCAGGCAGGGCAGGAGGATGACGGTCCAGGTGCTCCCCCGGGGTCAGGGTGACAGGCGCGGAGTCCAGCACCCCCCATGGCTTTCGACTTAGTGACCCGCAAACTCTCTGTGGCTCCCGTCACAGTGCCCAGCAAACCCTAAGTACTCTGTACCTGTTGCTTGGTGGCAGGAGTGACAGCGAAAACAGCAGGCAGCTTTGAGGACTGTGTCCTTGGTGCGTGGCCACAGCAGAGTGGGTGGACGGGGAAGGGGTGGCATGTCTCCGGAGGCCGTGCTTCCTGGGGCCTTCAGCACGAAGCTCAGGAGTTTGGTCTTTCCTCCAGGAACCAATGGAGGCTTTTAAGTAGGGGGCCATCCAGCTAGACTCGTGGGGCGCGGAAGTCACCCTGGCTTCAGCAGTTCGGAGGGCACCCGAGGAGAGACTCAGGAGATCAGTGAGCACACAGGACACAGAGAATCAGGTTGGCTCCGTGGCGATGAGGCGGAAGCCAGGAGAGCCTCTCGTACGTGGTGGCCAGGCCTTGGCCCCGGAGACCCCGTCTCTTCCTCACGCGCAGCAGGTGCGGGAAATGCAGTCCGTGTTTGGACACACACAGGTTATGCAAAAACAGACTAACACACGAGAGGGGAGAGGAGCCCGTCTCAGCCTGGGCAGAGAGCTCTGGTTTCTAGAATCTGTGAAGATGTTAGAAGGAATTTCTCGGGAAGTACCGTTGCTCATGTTGGGAGCTCAGCAAATGAGGAGGACGAGTTGATCTCCGCCGCTGCAAATGTGCTCCCCGGGGTTTCGGGCTTCCCTGTGTCCTTTCCCTCTATATGAAGATGACAGCTTGACTCCATAGCAAATGTGAGGTCAAAAGACAGAAGACGTGCACTTGTCTTTCATTGTGATGCTAATGCATTCTTCGGTTCTCAGACTTGCGTCTGCCTCTGGGTAACTGGCAGAGAGGGATGTGCCGCGTATCATAAAAAATCAAAAACATTCAAAGTAAATGTGAGTCATGAGTATGTAATTATTATTTAAATGAAATAAGCCTTCAGATTTCAGAAACTGATAATTCTGTCTCCATTAAGCGACGCCTAACACATATAGCTTCAGGTTGGCGGAATTTTTTTTTTTTTTTTTGTAACAGGATAGTCAAGTTCAAAGAGGAGCACTAGAAAAGACGGGAAAATTTGCTGTCCCCACTCTATTGGTTTCAGTTTCAGGGCATTTTACATAATTAAATGGAGCCCTGTGACAAATTGTACCGCACAGTACATCCGAGACAGACATCTCTAAACTGCCCCGGGGGTGGTCGGCTCCTCAGTGATGCGTACACGGCCCTGTTCCCTCCTTGTAGTTTTCCTTCCCTCCCGTCCAGTCCCTGCCTCCCACCCTTCCTCTCCCCCGTGACCCCCTTAAAAACCCACTCACCGATTGCTTAATTCTTCTAGAATTATCGCTACCACTTCTGAGGACTGGTAGTCATGTTCCGGTAGCAATGACAGATGTCTCAACCATTTCCTCCTTGGAGAATTCCTCTGGTTTCGAGGCAAGGCCTCTGGGTATTTGAAGAAGGTTTCCAGGACTCTGCACACAACACCTTGGTACCTCCTGATGTTTTCATGACGTTCCCACCGGGAGGTGTGGAATTCTGAGAAGAAAAGAAAAGGCTTAAAGCAGTGCTGTTAATGTGGATGGAACCTTTTACCTAGAATTGAACGAGCAGTCCTAATTTTATAAAATACAGTCATTAGAAACTCAGATTTGGAATCTCCTGTGTAATTGTGAAGCCTGGCTAATTAACCCCTCCCAAACAGGCAGAGGCCAGAAATTTCCGTGCAAAACATTTACTGGGGGGGAAAAAATTGAATATCGGGAAATGAGAATCAGTTCACTGTTCCCTACAGAAGCAGCATCGCTTTAGAGAAGGGACCTCACTGGATTTGCAGGGGCAGCGTTAAGAGGGCACCCGTGATTCCCATGTAGGAACCAAGGGCTGAGCCCTGGGTGTCTCCGGTGTGGGGACACGTACGTCTCTTAGGGAGCAGGCGTGGGACGGACGAGGGGGCTGGTGCCATGTCCTGGAACCAAGGACCCAGAAATGGGAAATTCTGGTTGTGGAGAGAAGGCACAACCACATGACAGGACGTCAAATGTCTCCGCGTGTGGGGCTTTTAACCCATAACATCTGCCCGCCACCAACCCTGCCTTTTGTGTGGTCGTTTCTTTGAACCAAAACGATGGATGAACTGTTTCTTTTAGTAAATTCTTTTAAATATATATATATATATTTTTAAGTTTATTTGAAGAGAGACAGAGACAGTGCGAGGGCGGGGGGTGGGGTGCAGAGAGAGGGAGAGAGAGAATCCCAAGCAGGCTCCACATTGTGAGCACAGAGCCCGACACGGGGCTCGAACTCACGAAACCGGGAGATCGTGACCTGAGCCGAAATCAAGAGGGGGACACTTTACCGACTGAGCCACCCGGGCGCCCCACTTATTTCAGTGATTTGCCGAGTGTTTCCGGATGCTGCGTCAGCCTTGCCAGTAGCCTCGAGCAGGAGAGTGTGAGCGTGTCACGTGATGGGGTAACCTTCCAGTGGTAGAAACGCCCGGAGCACAACCCAGTAACAATGACTGACTGTCTCAGTTGTCAGTGGCCACCTGCGGAGAGGGCTGGGAAGGCCTGGATTGAGGGACTTGATGCCAGATGAGGGTCCGGGAAGGTAGCCTTCCCTGGGGAGTCCGCGTTTGGATTGGATGTGTGCCTGAGTACAGGGGGGGTGGGGGGGTATGTTCCCGGCAGGTGGCAGGGCCCGTAGGGACCCTGATGCAAGGAGGGCGGGGGGAATGGCCGTGGCCGGGAAAGGAGGGCAGTGCAGGGAGCCGGTGCCCCACGGCGGCAGCTGCCTTATTGTGCGGGCACAGCCCCTCCGATGGTTTTGTTGGAAGACTTGAGCGGTTTGCCTACAGGGTCAGGAAACACCTTGGAATAGGATCGCGTGGCCGAGGGGCACAGGACCCTCCCGCCAGCAGCAGCACCCCGGGGCACCTGTCCCCTGGCCGCTGCTTGCTCAGCTCTCTGCACGCTGGAGGTCTGTCTCCGCGAGGAGACACGGCAGCCGGCCAAGAGTCGGAGTGTCTTCTTCGTCCCCGGCATCTGTTCCCAAGGCGCCATCTGCCCTACGCAGCAAGCCCACGCCTTTCTTCTTGTTCCTCCTTCTCCACTTCTTGTTTGGACCGCGCGTGGAGGAGGTCACGGCTAGCCAGGGGTTGAGCAGAGCAAAGGGGACTCGGGGTGCCACTCCCTGGGCTCTTGTGTCTCCTCTCCCGGGCACTCTGCGCTCCAGATGATCGTCTTTGCTTTCCGGACCCAGCTCTCCAGATGGCCAGAGTGATGCATGAAGTCTGTCCTTCCCGACACATGGAGCGGGGAGGGGGCTCAGCGACACTCCTTTCTGCACAGGTGAACTCTGCCCCTGTAGGCTGGAAATGTGGGTGAGATTTTACACAGACCCTGGGAATCACCTGACTTTACCTGATATATAAAAAAATACATCCTACAAGCAAACTGGACAGAGATGCCGAGAGAACCTGTTTTCTTCTCAAAGCATTATCAGTGACACGCCATATGGTTTTTGCCAAATCATTTGGCTGCTGTAAGACTTTCTATTCCCAGTTGTAAAACTGAGCTAATAGAAATTTGCCACCCCACCGGGATATCACAAGCACTAATCAGAATATCTATAAATGCCTTTGAACTCCTTGGGAAAAACACTCATCCAGAATACCGAGTGAAATTTATATAAATGTCATCCTAAGCCCAGACCTTCGTTTTGAAAGCGGGAATGTAGGGCTTACGTGGACACATCTGACACAAGACTGGGTTACCTGAGTTTTAATTTTTTCTTTACACAAGAGCATGAAATGTTCTAGGCTGAGGCTCAGAACGTTTTCAAACATAAGCCCAGTTACAAAACCCAGTTTGCACGTAGGAGGCTTTCCGTGAGCGCCGGGGTCCGGCCCGCGTGCCGCAGCCACCGCGGTCCTGCCGTGGTCCTGGTTCCCTTGAGCCAAAGTCAAGACCACCTTGGTCGTCATCCCTGCACCTTTGGGGTGTGCTGGAACGTATCCTCTTAATGCTCGGGCATTCCTTTTTCCTCTCCGTGGGGAGAATCAAGGAAAAATTTCTACCGACAGATCTGCAACAGTTCACCCTTTCGGAAAACCCGGGGCTGTTTATTTGAGTCCCTGATACAGCTTAATTATACTTAAGTCCATGTGTTTACTTCGGAGATCTCCAAAAAAGAGTAGAAGCGATCTAGCAACCCCAAATTAGTTTAGGAACCAGCATGTCCCTTGCTTTAAGGAACACAGTAAACATTTCAAAAGAGCATGCCAGCTCGTTATCCAACTCTCTCTCTCCAGTGACTTCAGAGAAAACAGCAGTAGTTAAGCAACGTTTGCCAAAAGCAAATCTGGGGACGGGTGTTGATTTTAAAAGAGAAGGAAAGAAGGGTTCGCTGCTGCCCTGAAGGCCTGCCTGGCTCGGCGGCCTGGAGGCGAAGGCCGTGTCTGCAGACTTCACGAGGGGCCGCGGCCCCCTCCTTTCGCCCTCCCTGCTGTTGGGGGTCCCTGGTGGTCAAACAATCTGAGGCGTGATGTGTTAGGATCTTCCCTGAGAGATGAGACACAGCTCCCCAAGTCTGGACACGGACGGGGGGATGAAGTGGGTTCTCACCCTAGAACCTGGACGGCTGGCCCCGCGCTCAGGAGTTCAGGCCCCGTAAGGAGGGAGCATGGCTGTGCGTTTCCCCACGGCACACCCCTGCCCCACAACAGACCCTCTTTAATATTCTGGCAGAACATAATTAACACATCCTATGGCTGTTGGAGATTCTGGTTCGTTTGCCAAGAAATAACTTGCTGGCACGCTAGAGTCCAACGGCAAAGAAAATCTATTTTGTGATAGGCACCTGGAGATCCAGTGGGAAAAAAAAAAGAGAATTAGCATCCCTCCCCCCCCCCCCCAAATAAAAGACCCTACGACCAAAATATTGTACAAAGGCTGTTCGAAGTCTGCCCCGTTTCTTTCTAGGGCTTCAGGTTTTTGTTCTTACTTCCACCCTGGGGAGTCAGAAGACTGGAACGGCCGGCCGGCCGGCCACCTCTCTCCCCACCTCCTGGTGATGTTTGAAAATCTTCACTTTGTTTTGTAGGTCACAGGTCAGCCCATCCATGTGGATTCTTGTAATTCCGCAGGACGTGCTTTGTGTGGGCAGATTCCATCTTTTCTTTCAGACCCAAAGGGAGCCGTTCATTAGTACAGCGCTTGAGCCTAAAGCTGACCCGAGCCGTCTGAAGGCAGATTGCCCGTGAAGGCCCCCGGCGTTACTTTATTCCTGGAATCTTAATTACAAGGCACGGCCAGGGCGGATGTATTAAGTAGCCTCAGCTCACCCCAGCCTGCCGCCCGATGCCATGGGCCTGGAAGGCTTTATGGCGGACAGCCATTGATGCGGCAGTGGGGGCGGAAGCCCATCCCTTGCCTCGAGACCTTTGAGATCTGCCTCCTGGGTCCCGTTTTCCTTTTCCGCCAAAGGTCAAAGGGACGGGAGGTCTGAGGTGTGCCTTGGACCCAGGTGCATCGCACCTCCCCCACGTGCCGGACGACAAGGCCCTCCCGGTCGCCGGGCCTCGGTTTCCCCAGTGGGAGGGCCGGGTGGGGTGGGGAACGCGCGGTCGGTGCCACCTACATCTCACGTGGGGCTGTGACCTGGAGGGGCAGCCCAGGACCGTAAGGAGGGAAGCGGCCCACGTCTCTTCAGTGGCCTCTTCCACACAGACGGTCACCTCGGAACAGGCGTTCTTGGTGTTGGCCTTTCGCTTTTGCCGAGTTCTTCAGTGTGTTAGGCAGACCCCCGCTGCCTTGGGGGGAGCGACTCGGGGCCCCCCTGGTGTTCCGGAGGCCGCCCTCCTTTTTCCATGCTGGCTCGCAGAGAAAGTTCCGGGGGCAGGTGGGCACAGTCACACGGGAGCCCGGGCATCTGCCAGTAGGAACAGGGGTCGAGATGAGACCTTCCCCTCTGCTGCTCGGTGATGGACAGGCGGGCACGGTGCCCCCTGGGGCTGCTGACAGGCACAGGCCCCGGCCCCGGCGATGCCCATGGAGAGGACTCAGGGACAATGCCTGGGGCTCCGCTGGGGTGGGTGGCCCCGGCAGCATGTGCGGGACTGGGGGGGCGGGGCACTGGCCACCGCGCAGGGCAGACCAAAGGAGCTGCAATCTAGGAACCCGCTGAGGGAGCATTGGTGTGACGACCCTGCAAGGGTGTCCTCGTTCTTTGGGCGGGTGCCCATCAGAGCAGGCAGAGCACGGGTGGTGCTCCCTTCGCCAGACGGCAGGCACGCTCCTGACGTGGCTTCAGCGTGTGCGATTTTCTCCCCTTTCTCTGGGTCACCAGGGGGCTTAAGTGTGACTAGTTCTGGCTGGGATGTTGTGCCCAGGTTGGCCGGGGCAGTGCTGGCGTGGAGGGGCTGGGTGTGCCACGGAGACAGGGTGCCAAGCAAGCAGCCGCCCCACACCCTCTCCTGGAGTGCTTGGCTGGGCACCGTGTACCATCCTGGGCCAACCAGGGCGCCCTGGGGGATGGTGCAGGATCGGAGCCTGCCAGCTCGCTCGCCGTGGGCGACACTGTGTTTAATGTGGCAAAAGAGTCACCAGAAGCCAAATTTCCAGATCAGCAGAGCCAGGTCCCGAGAGCCGGGCCCAGACGTGGCTTTCCGGAGGTGACTGGCTAACACCACCCACCTCTGACCCCCGGACGGTGCTCCAAGGTTAAGCTGAAATTTTGAGGAGTCAGAGGGAAGTCTCCTGGGGATTTCATTTGCGTTTAGGAAAGACACGGCGTTGGGCATGGGGGTTCTCTGACACCGTCCGTCTCCCGTCCAGCCTTCCCTTTCTCCCTTGGTGCTGGTCTGGAGGAACTGCTTTAACATGCTGGTGACCCGCGTCCTCAGGCACCCCACCCTCATTACACCTTAACACGCTGAGCCTCACTGTTTAAAAAGCACACCTTGGGGCGCCGGGGTGGCTCAGCCGGTTGAGTGCCCAACCTCAGCTCAGGCCATGATCTCGCGGTTCGTGGGTTCGAGCCCCGCGTCGGGCTCTGTGCTGACAGCTCGGAGCCTGGAGCCTGCTTTGGATTCTGTGTCTCCCTCTCTCTCTGCCCCTCCCCCGCTCATGCTCTGTCTCTCTCTGTCTCTCAATAATAAATAAATGTTAAAATAAAATAAAATAAAATAAAATAAAATAAAATAAAATACACGCCTTGGCAAAGAGGTGCCTCTGGTCTGAGATGCCGGCTGTGAGATCGAATGGGAGCTGGGGATTATTTGTATTTTCTGATTACTCTGGCCTCTAACGGTGGGTCAGATCCCACTTAACCAAAATGGATTTTAATCACTGTCCACCCCCTCAAATCTTTCTGGAACAAGAACGAATCAAGGGAATAAGTCTCCAGCGCGGGCAGACATCCTTGCAAACGCCTTCTTTCTTGACAACATCTGGAGTCCGGCTCCACTGAGGATGCTCCAAAGAGGAGTGCGGGCTCAGGGGAAAGGGCTGTGAGACAGCAGCCTACTGAGCCCCTCGACTTACGGTGTTTCGACGCGTAGCTTGCCTCTCAATGGCTTGCCAGTCACGGCTGCTGGCGGGGAGTGCGGGAAGGGCTGTTTACACCTGCTGGGGAGAGGCACCACCTTCCAGCCTGAGCTCAAGGACACGCTGCGTGCCGGTGTTGGGGGCCACGCTCTCCATGCCTCCGGAGCCCACGCTGAGCCTCGCGGTGGAGGGCACACAACAGGGGCTGCGAGGCAGGTGAAGGAGGCTTGCTGTGGGCTGGTGCCGTGATGGTCTGTGCCCAGGGCAGGGAGGTGACGGAGTGGGGAGCTGGTCTTGTGTTCAGCAATTTTTCTTCCTCAACGTTTTCAAATTTTATTTTTGAGAGACGGAGAGAGACAGAGCACGAGCGGGGGAGGGACGGAGAGAGAGGGAGACACAGAATCCGAAGCAGGCTCCAGGCTCTGAGCTGTCAGCACAGAGCCCAATGCAGGGCTTGAACCCACAAACCATGAGATCATGACCTGAGCCAAAGTCAGACGCTCAACTGACTGAGCCACTCAGGCGCCCCTTGCCTCCTCATTTTTTTTACAATGCTTATTTATTTATTTTTTTTTTTTTAATTTTTTTTTTTTTTTTTTTTTTTTTTGGGACAGAGAGAGACAGAGCATGAACGGGGGAGGGGCAGAGAGAGAGGGAGACACAGAATCGGAAACAGGCTCCAGGCTCCGAGCCATCAGCCCAGAGCCTGACGCGGGGCTCGAACTCACGGACCGCGAGATCGTGACCTGGCTGAAGTCGGACGCTTAACCGACTGCGCCACCCAGGCGCCCCTAATGCTTATTTATTTTTGAGAGAGAGAGAAAGAGAGAGAGAGCTTGCAAGCTGGGGAGGAGCAGAGAGGAGACACAGAATCCGAAGCAGGGTCCAGGCTCCAAGCTGTCAGCACAGAGCCCGACGCGGGGCTCAAACCCACAAGCCGCGAGATCATTACCTGAGCTGAAGTCAGACATTTAACCGACTGAGCCACCCAGGTGCCCCCTGTGTTCAGCATTTTTATTAGTTGAATTGGGTCGCCCTGCAAATTCATACATTGAAATCCTACCCCTCTCCCACTGCCTCAGAATGGGACCTTATTCAGAAATGGGGTCACAGCAGATGTAATGGGTCACAACAAAGTCATAGAGGAGTTGGGTGGGACCTGAATCCAACGTGACTGCATCCTTATCATAAGGGGAAGAAGCTTGGACACATGTAGGCACAAGGTGGAGATCGGGGGGTGGGGGGAGACTCTGCCACCAGCTGAAGAACGACAGAGGTCACGGGCAAACCCTGGAAGCTGGGGAGAGGCCCAGACAGACCCTCCCCCAGCCAGCCCCGAGAAGGATCCAACCCACCGGCACTTTGATCTCAGACCTGCAGCCTCCAGATCCCTGGCGGGTACACTTTTGCTGTGTAAGCGGCCCTAATAGGCTGGCACAGGTGTCAGACCTGGGCGCTCTGCACCCCCTCTCCCTGAGCCTCAGCCAGGTGACACGGAGACGTCTCGGGGGTGCCTTTACAATTTCCGGGGCTGGCGGGAGAAAGGGAGCAGGTCTGCCGTGTGGGGCCCTGGCTGCAGGAACAGACTCCTGATTGCCCCCCACCCCTACCCCCGTCCCCTCTGGCTGCTCCCCGAGAAAGCTGTTTCTGCCCCTGCACTTGGGTTGAGTTTCTTCAAGAGGGGCCCTTCCTGGGGGCTGCCGACCATGACCCTAGGCCGGGATGGGGACAGACAGCGGCCACACGTGGGGGGAAGTCCTGCACAAGTCGTTTCAGCACACCCCCCACGGGGCTCTGGAAAATAATGGGGGGTTTTTCCTCCACTCATCTCTTACTAGAACCAAGTCGACGAGACCTCCCCTTGGACTCCGGGGCCCTGGGTGGGCCTGGAGGCTTGGGTGGGGCAGCGGGTGTGCAGGACGGGGTCTGCTGGGCTGCAGGTGGCCCTGCGGATCGAGGGCATGGGGGTCACACAGGGAGCTTCTCAGAGACGGGTTTGGGTTCGGGCAAGCCGCCGATTTTCAGAGGAGAGGGCTGGCGTCATGGGCAGTGCCCACAAGGGCTTCAGGAGCCGAGGGGCTAAACTTGGACTCGCGCTCGACCCCCTACCCGGCAAACACAGCCGCCCGACCTGTGCACGGAGGCAGGCGTGCCTGTCCTGGTTTCCGGGGAGCTGGGCGGGAAGCCGCAGGACCAGGACCCTGCTGTGAACGTGAACGCTGTAATTTCCTCTCCCTTTGTCTCCCAGGTGGCCGTGGAACGGGCTGGGGGGGTGGGGAGTGGGGGATGGGCCCAGGCCCAGGTTCCATCCTTGCCCTGGTGGGCTTCTCTCCGAGCCCTTGGACAAATTGCTTGCCTCTCTGGTCTTGATCCCCACCTTGCCGTGCAGTGACATCTGAGGTCCCTTCGGCAGGTCAGCTGGGAAATTATAGAGGTGCCCTCTGGAGGGGCAGCTGGCTCGGGGAAGTCGGGTCCGGGTGCGTTTGGATTTGAATGGAATCTCTGCTCGTAAGGATAGCAGCCCCCCTGGAAAGAGACAGCGGCTCCCCGGCCAGGCTGGCCCTTGTGCGCTTGTGGGCGTGTGCATACGCGTGCGTGCACGTGCACCCGTGTATCTGTGTGTGCGGACAACCCTGAGCCCCTTCAAGCCACGGATGAGGACAGTGGTCACGCCCTCAGGTTGTTTATGACGCGGCTAGCGTGTCGGGACACTGTCAGTGTTTTCTTAGCTCAACTTAGTGGTGTCAGGACTTCTGGCTGCTTCAGCCCGACGGACCGCTCACTTACAGATAGGGCAAGAGTCCGGGAGACGTCAGAAGCGCCCAAGTCACTGTCCTCCACCTGGAGTGGTGGGTCTGGGCTTTACCAGCGGTAGTGTTGGGTATGTTCTTCTGCGGCAATAATGGGAATCTTTATGAAAACAACTAAATATTATTTAACATCATGATTCAAAGGTGAGTCGTGGCGCAACTCTAAGTTTATTTCTTTATTTTGAGAGAGAGAGAGAGAGAGAGAGAGAGAGAGAGCATGAGCAGGGGAGGGGCAGAGAGGGAGAAAGAGACAGAGTCCCCAGCAGGCTCCGCATGGCAGTGTGGTGCCCAACGCGGGGCTCCAACCCACGAACCGCGAGATCGTGACCTGAGCCGAAGCCAAGAGTCAGGCGCTCAAGGGCCACCTGGGTGCTTGGGACATATGTGGGAGTCCAGAGGTTGGGACGCACGAGTTTTCTCTACCCCCAGTCTCGGCTGATCGTATCAGAAGATCCAGGCCCGGCCGTCCAGTGTCCCCACTTCGGGCCCCCAGAACTTGGGGAAAGAGAGAGAGAGAGAGGCAGAGATGCATTGAGAGAAGGGACAGAAAAGCCACTTCTGGCCACAGGGTGTTTCTGTGCCTTTAAGAACGCACATCCCTGCGGCTTTGCCCTGAGAGGACAGAGCAATTTGCCACTCTCAGAAAGAAGAAACAAGATTCCCCGCTCCCAGCAGGAGCTCGTGGGGGCTCAGTGCTGCTCTGGAAATTGCATGAAATGTCAGTGCTATAGACAGGCATATACGTTCAACGCTTCCAGCTCATTCCCTGACAACCACCCTGGGGTCCACAGCCTGCCTTAGCGACACGCGGCTCTAACAGCACAGCCCAGGATGACGGTTTCCATAAGAGCTGCGTGCTCATGGCACGGGCCGGCTCCTGAGGACACGATGGGGGAATCTTGGTGGAATCCCTGGGACCACCTGACCTGAGCTTTACCACGCGGACGCAGTTGCCCAGTCCCTTGCACGGCTCAGCCTGGAGGGTGTGTCGGCCACAGGGTCCTCTTTCTTCAGCAAGACTCGGGGCTCAGGAGGGCATGGCCTGAGCTGGGCTTCACCCTGAGCATCCTCCACACCCCTGGAACCTGGAACTTAGGATGTATGGGGACTCCCCACTAGTGGCTTTGCTGTCATGTGTGTGGCTGTGGGGCGGGCAGGCAGGGTGACCCCCATCTGCAGAAATGGGGTGCTTTGACTCTCACCGCACAGGGCTTTAGTCACATCCTTCCAGAAGAGCGCTGCCTTTCTCTCTTTTCCTAAACTCCCCCCCACCGCCTTTTTTTAAGTTTATTTATTATCTTGAGAGACAGAGCGAGTGCAAGTGGGAGAGAGGCAGAGAGAAGCCCAAGCGGCCCCCGTGCTGTCAGCACAGAGCCCGACGCGGGGCTCGAACCCACAAACCGTGAGATCACGCCCTGAGCCGCAATCAAGAGTCAGACGCTTAACCGACCGAGCCACCCGGGCGCCCCTCGTTTCCTAAACTCATATTGGAAGTGTGGTACACACACAGAGAGGTGCAAACGAGAGCCATGGAACAGCTGCCCCAAATTGCACCAACTGGGCACATCCGTGTGACCAGCTCAAGCGAGGGAGCGTCACAGAACCTCAAGCTCCCCCAGCTCCCGCCAAGGAAAGCCACTGGCCCGGCTTCTCAAGTGCAGAGGAGTTTCGCGTGTTCTCGTACTTTACATAAGGGAAATTACACAGTATGTCCCCTTCTGTCTTCCTTCTTCAGTCCCAGCATTTGTGTTTGTGAGATTTGGCCGCGATCTGGCGCGTCGTGCTGGAGACCCCGTCCTCGTTTCCATACCGCGAGCCATCCCGTGGATGTGCCCCCAGCCTGTCTCTTCTGCCAACGACGAGCAGCCAGTAGGTTCTGCTTTGGGGCCATATGAATAGTGCTGCCGGGAACGTTCTAATTCGTGCCTTTGGGCAAACGTCTGTGAGCATTTCTGCTTGAGAACACAGTGGGGAGCGGTCGAGGACTTCTTTCATCTGGGAAAGATGGATTCGGCCAAAGAGGTCGGACCCACTGCACGCTGCCCGCGGGGAATGACAGGGTCTGTGGGTGTCACGGCTTCGGCGACATTTGGCATTTTCGTTTTAGATATTTCCATCGTGTTTGCCTTTTCTCTTCCTTCCCCCCTCTCTCCTCCTCTTGCTTTAGCCCCACAAATAGGCCCATTTTGTTTTTGACAAAGGTGTAAGGGCGATTCAGCGAAGGAAGAGTAGTCTGCTCCACAGACGGTGTCTGAACGATCGGGCGTCAATATGTGAGGAAATGAATCTTGACCTTAACCTTCCTCCTTGCATGCTACCTGTGTGTATGCGTCCTTTTCAAACACCCTGGGATCATTATAAAAATTGTGTTAGCAACAAAACCTCAGCAGGGTCCCCAAAGCTACTTTCTCTGATTTTAGTGAAAAACAATCAGAAATTAGAAACTCGTCTAAAAAGAATGTGAGCTCCAAGAGGAAGAGGGTCTCTTTGATGCTGTTCAGAGCTGTGTCCCCAGAGCTTAGAATAGCTCTTGAGACCTGGTTTTGAATTAATGAAAACTATGAGCAAGCATATCAGTTAGAAAGCATTCAATGAGGGGCGCCGGGGTGGCTCAGTCGATAAAGCGTCCGACTTTGGCTCAGGGCATGATCTCGTGGTTCGTGGGTTCGAGCCCCGTGTCGGACTCTATGCTGACAGCCGGAAGCCTGGAGCTGGCTTCGGATTTTGTGTCTCCCTCCCTCTCTGGCCCTCTCCCACTGGCACTCTCTTTCTCTCTCTCAAAAATAAATAAAATATGGGGCACCTGGGTGGCTCAGTCGGTTAAGCATCTGACTTCAGCTCAGGTCATGATCTCACGGTTCGTGGGTTCAAGCCCCGTGTCCGGCTCTGTGCTGACAGCTCAGAGGCTAGAGCCTGTTTCAGATTCTGTGTCTCCTTCTCTCTCTGCCCCTCCCCCACTTATGCTGTCAATTTCAAAAATAAATAAACATTAAAAAAAAAAAAAAGGATGCATTCAATGAAAATTAGCAGAGGACTTAAGGAAGGACGTTTCTTGTTCCCTGAATGTCTATAGGTGGTTTCTCCAGGCTCTGTTCAACATCCTCATCAACGGTCCAAGCCCTTTCTTTCTTTCTGCTCTGTGTTCTCTTTCCGTTGGCTATTTAGCCTCGTGGGCCCAGGATGACAGCAATGATTATTTTAATACTGATAGCGTTAATCATAATAATGGTTATATTGATGTAACATATATCATGTATTATAAATAATAATTGTTCTAATGATAACGGTACTTTGTAGGACTTGGTGGCAACCATTGTTCTAATCCCCTTGTATATTTTCACTCATTAAATGGTCGTATCCAGCCATAAGGTAGGTACTGCTATTCCTCACTTAAATATGGGCAACTGAGGCAGAGAGAGATTCGGTAATTTGTCCAAAGTTGTAGGGCCAATAATCGATAGCACCGGGAGCTGAGCCCAGGCTTAGCACATAGTCTGGGCTCACCTTCTAACCTGTGCTGTGGGTCCGGCTGCTTACTGTCACAGCCAATGCAGGAGGACGAGGGCTGGATGGGGTCTTGTGGCTACCCTGGTGGCAAAGCAGGCTGGGAAAGTGAGTAACTGGCAGTGGGAAACAAGAGTTCCAGGATTGCTCTAGACAAGCCATGGTTCCTGCCTCAGAGGTGAGCATATTGCCACCCTGAACCAGACGTGGGTTCCCAAAGCGAGGGACAAGTAGGGAACTGCAGTCGGCACTGGAGAATAATATTTCTGTCACCTTAAGAAAGACTCCATCCACCTGCAAATTACAAAACAATTTCCCAGATAACTTTGGTTAAAGAGAAAATCAAAACCAAATTAAAAATTATTTAGGAATAACCGAGAACGGATGCACTGAAGTAGAACACCAGCAAGGAAAAACCTGAAGCGAACAATAACCCCCAGAAAACACGGAGGACATAATCCAAAGACTTCCCGTGTAAACAAGATCACAACAACAACGGAAAACAGACCCAGGCCACTTTGCAGGAGTGCTCCAAATTTTCCAGGACTAGGTGACACCTGTAATGTACTTACCCTGCTCCACCAGATAGAAAAGGACGATTTCCAACCCGTTCGATGAAGTTGGCATAACGCTGACTCCGAATCCAGACAAGACCAGTACAAAAAAATATTTTGGCCACCCCAGTCACAAAAAATTCCAACTGAAACCCGTAAGAGACAAAATGCAGCCATGAAAGATGGCAGGGATGAAAGATGATTCCAGTCTGGGGGATCCATTCTTGTAACCCCCTATCGTAACAGGCAGAAGAGGAACACGATGTGACCATCCCTCTCCCTGACCTTCCGAGGTCTTCCCTGCAGCGCAGCGGCTGGAAGTCTGGAAGCTGTATTTCCCAGACTTCCTTGCAGCAGGGTCCCAGTTTAATTTCTGCCAAGTCCCTAGTTTGGCAAACAGAAGAAGCGGCCGGCGGGGCAGGGCCAGTCGAGCAGGTCACAGACTGCCTGACCCCAGTGCCACACTGCTGCGGGGAGACTGCGATGTGGGTGGACGCCTGGCTCTGTGTGACACAGAGACCCTGCTCCGGGTGTGACGCGGCATAGAGCGGAATCCAAATTCCTGGGTGCTGAGGGTTCCCTCCAAAAGATATACCTCCCTTCTGTCAACTGAAATAACCGAGAAGTGTAGGAAGTCCCCTTTCAAAGAATTCTAATTTAGATACTGTTTGTATTTGTGTGTGCGTGTGCATGCTAAACAGGGCTCATGTTTTTCTGTGCATTGTTACAATAAATTCACATTTTCATATTTTTGTTTGCCTTTTGACTTTATAATGATTCCCCCCCACACAAGGATGATTTACATTTTCAAGGAATCAAAGTTATTTTTTCCTTCTTGGTACTAGATTTTGTGTTTTATTTAGAAAGTTCTTTCTCGTAATAGGTTTACATGCTATTTAGTTGTATAGTTTTCTAGCACCATTATGGCTTTGTTTCGTCTACTTACATCCACCTAGGACCTTTGTGGCCTTATTGCTTCCGTTCAGATCCATCTAGG
This sequence comes from Panthera onca, assembly GCF_046562875.1. Lineage (NCBI taxonomy): Eukaryota > Metazoa > Chordata > Mammalia > Carnivora > Felidae > Panthera > Panthera onca. The sequence continues at coordinate 142,583,157 of NC_138344.1, read as the reverse complement.
ATCTGGGGACAGAGTAAGAAAGATGTCTGTCTACCTTTCTCCCCCTAAATGGCTAGCCACCATGATTTACTGAAAACCTGTCTTCTCCCTCACTGATTTGAAATACCACCCACATCATGTTTTAAATTCTCATTTGCATATGGGATAAACTCAGATTTTCTTGGAGCTTACGGGTAACATTTTGGGAGTGGCGCCTCATTTACTTGAACAGGTTGGTGACCTGTGGGAGCCTCTAGCTCTGTTTTGAATGCTTCTGTGTGAAGCACCTAGAATACAAAGGAGACAGACACACGCGCTTCAGGTCTCTAGGTAACAATAGACACTATCGCTCATTGATATTGAACATCTTTCCACTATGCCGGTTGCTTTACAAACATCATTTAATTTAGTCTTCCCTGTTAATGGATTTATTCAGTGAATTTTATTTTATTTTATTTTTTAAATGTTTCTTTATTTTTGAGAGACAGAACATGAGCGGGGGAGCAGCAGAGGAGACACAGAATCCGAAGCAGGCTCCGGGCTCCGGGCCGTCAGCACAGAGCCCGACGTGGGGCTCCAACTCGTGAACCTCGAGATCGTGACCTGAGCCGAAGTCGGACGCTCGACTGACTGAGCCACCCAGGTGCCTCTATTCAGTGAATTTTAGAGGAGGAGGGGCCGCATGAAAAACACTGAGCCCAGGCAGGGGTCGGGAGGAGCGATTAATAAGCTAGCCCCAGCCTCTGCCCTCATGGAACCCGCGGTGTGCCAGGGAACACAACTGGGGCCCAGACGGAGTAAGCACGCGCCAGTCTGTCCCCCATTGATGGACGCTGCATCCCTGGAAGGATGCGTGCGTCAGCTCTCTGAGGACCCCTCAAAGAAATGGCGGCAGGCTGATTGGGAAAGCCCCCCACCGGCCAATGCCAAGCCCCCCCACCTTCTTCCTTTCAGTTCCAGCATACCTTCCTTTGAACTCGGAGGCAGCTGGGACCTCGGAACTACACACTGAGTGTGAAGAGGAAAAGTCCCAAGGGAAGCCCTCTGTTCCTGGCCCCAGGGACGGCAGCGTCAGAGTGACGGAAATCCTCCCCTCCTGTTTGTGGCTCTTGGTTGGCCAGCTTGAGAACTGCAGCTCGATGACTGCAGACCATTGCCACAGAAACCATGAAGGTCAAGGGTGGTGGAACGTCTTTAAATTGCTGAGAAAAAAAGGAACATAGAATTCCACATCAGCTGAACATATCCTTGACGCATGAACACGAAATAAAGGCATTCTTCGGTAAAGGAAAGCCGAAAGAAGCTCCTCCCAGCACACCTCTTGTTTATTCGATCCCCATACCTCCTGCTGATGCTCGTAGATGAAATCAATAATGACCACATCATGGCAGCTGTTGGTTTCATCCTTGTGTGTGAGAGCAGCATCGTGTCTTTCAGACCCAGAAGGCTGCGAATCTGACGAGCCGGCATTAACCCACTGGCATGATGCTACACATCCAGCTGGCGACAGAGGGATATTCGGACTTCGAGTTTCGAACGTGTTCACCCAGTGACGTTGCCATGTGGCAGCGTGACCTGGCCAGCACCACAGCTGCAAACAGTGCAGTCAGGGTCCCATTTTCTTAGACAGGCATTTGTCATTCATTGACTACTTTTTACGATCAACTTGAGGCTTTTATGTTTAATTTTTATGCTTTTGGTTGATCCTCTACTTTGGCTCTATTGCAGTAGATGCCGTAGCGAAGGGTCTAATGGCAAGCGTAATTATTTGTAAACAGTAAGCAACAGAGTTTATTAACTCACTTTGGAGATCCCCTATCCCTTTCGAAAGTAAACCGTGTATTATATATGTGTCTGAAGTTTTTATTATTTTTTAAGAGTGAAATTTAAAGCCTTATTTACTTGCTTGTTTGTTTGTTTAAATTTATTTATTTGTATTCAAGTTAGTTAACATACAGTGTAGACTTGGCTTCAGGAATAGAACCCAGTGATTCATCTCTTGCCTGTAACACCCAGTGCTCATCCTGAAAAGCGCCCTCCTTAATACCCATCACCCGTTTAACCCACTTCCCCATGCACACCCCCGTCTAGTAACCCTCAGTTTGTTCTCTGCATCTAAGAACCTCTTATGGTTTGCCTCCCTCTCTGTTTTTATCTTATTTTTCTTTCCCTTCCTCTATGTTCATCTGTTGAGTTTCTCAAATTCCACGTATGAGTGAAATCATACGATATTTGTCTTTCTCTGCCTGACTTATTTCTCTCAGCATAACACCCTCCAGTTCCATCCACGTTGCTGCAAAGGGCAGGATTTCATTCTTTCTCATTGCCAAGTAGTATTCCATGGTATGTATAAACCACATCTTCTCACTCCATTCATCAGTTGATGGACACTTGGGCTCTTTCCATAATTTGGTTATTGTTGGTAGTGCTGCTATAAACATTGGGGTGCATATGCCCCTTCGAATCAGCATCTTTGCATCCTTTGGATAAATTCCTAGTGGTGCAATTGCTGGGTTCTAGGATAATTCTGTTTTTAATTTTCTGAGGAACCTCCAGACCCTTTTCACAGTGGCGGCACCAGTTTGCATTCCCACCAACAGTGTAAAGAGATCCTCTTTCTCCGCATCCTTGCCAACATCTGTTGTTTCCTGAGTTGTTCGTTTTAGCCACTCTGACCGGTGTGAGGTGATATCTCAGTGTGGCTTTGATTTGTATTTCCCCGATGATGAATGACGTTAAGCGTCTTTTCATGTGTCTATTAGCCTGTCTTCTTTGGAAAAGTGTCTATTCATGTCTTCTGCCCATTTCTTCACTGGATTATTTGTTTTTTTGGGTGTTGAGTTTGGTAACTTCTTTATAGATTTTCTGTACTAACTCTTTATCTGATGTGTCATTTGCAAATATCTTCTCCAAATCCGTTGGTTGCCTTTTAGTTTTGTTGATTGTTTCCTTTGCTGTGCAGAAGCTTTTTATTTTGATGAGGTCCCAATAGCTCATTTTTGCTTTTATTTCCCTTGCCTCCAAGACATGTCAAGTAAGAAATTGCTGTGACTGAGGTCAAAGAGGTTGTTGCCTGTTTTCTCCTGTAGGATTTTGATGTTTTTTTGGTCTCACATTTAGGTCTTTCATCCATTTTGAATTTATTTTTGTGTATGGTATAGGAAAATGGTCCAGCTTCTGCATTCTTCTGCATGTTGCTGTCCAGTTCTCCCAGCACGATTTGCTGAAGCGACTGTCTTTTTTCCATTGGATGCTCTTTCCTGATTTGTCAGAGATTAGTTGGCCGTGCATATATTTGTGGGTCCATTTCTGGGTTCTCTAATCTATTCCATTGATCTGTGCGTCTCTTTTTGTGCTGATGTTATTAATCAGTATTTTTTAAGGTACAGTTCCATGAGGCTTGACAAATGTGACCTGTGGTAGCCACCACCACAATCAAGGTAGAATATTTTCCCTCCATAGGTCTCTCCTGTCCCCTCCACCTCTCACCATAATAGTCACTCATCTGCTTTTTGTGAAAAGATGGAATCACAGGTCATATACTCTTTCAGGTAGCTTATCACATTGAGCATAGTATTTTTGGTATGTACCCACTTGTTTTTTGTTTTATTGCTAAGTGTATTCCAAGCATGGATATGCCACAACTTGTTTATTCATCTGCGAACAGACATTGGGGTTGTTTTGAGTTTAGGGTTATTGTGAATGAACGTGCTTCCCAATCTTTGTGTCTAAGTTATTTTGTGGACGTGTATTTCCCTTTCTCTTGGGTAAATATCTATACGTGGAATTTCTAGGTCATAGGCTAAGTGTGTATTTAACTATGAAGAAATGGTCAAACTGCCTTCTGAACTGCTTGTCCCATTTTACATGTGCAACAGCATGGACACGGTTTTTCATTTTGTTTTGTTTTTGGCGGTTTTGGCTTGTCCACATCCTCTCCAACACATGGTGTTCTATAGTAGTGTCTCCTTGGGGTTTTCACCTGCATTTCACCTAGGACTCAGGATGTTGAGTGTCTTTTTTTTTTTTAAATTTTAGAGAGAGAGTGCACCTAAGTGAGAGCAGGAGGAAGGGGCAGAGGGAAAGACAGAGAGAATCTTAAGGAGGCTTCCATGCTCAGTGCCGAGTCTGATGAAGAGCTTGATCCCATAACCCTTGGACCATGACCTGAACTGAAATCACGAGTAAGATGCTTGGACACTCAACCAACTGAACTACCCAGGGGCCCCCTATTGAGTGCCTTTTCACTTCCTGGTTAGCCACAGGTATATCTTCTTTTGTTAATGGTCTGTTAAAATCTTTCATCCATCTATAAAATTAGCTTGCGTGTTTTAAATTTTTAAAAGCAACAAGAATAGAGCTGACACCAAGCTTAAGAGGCCACTGACAGACAGACCCACGGACAGGCACACCCAAGGTCAGAGGCAAGACACCACACGGCACTTTGACCATCACAGGGAGCGCGTGTGCACATGTGGACACGCAGGGACACAGAGGTTCACGCTGTGGGTACAGACAGCACGGCCCCACGTGCAGATGCACATACTCGCACGTGGACGTGGCCAGGGGTCCCCCCGTGATGACGTGAGACCACCTCCCGTGCTTTTGCCACCCGCGCGGGGAGAAGAGGGGGGCAGGTGTGCAGGTGGGGGAGGACGGGGCAAGACTTCTCACCCTCCCGACCCGCAGACCAGCAGCCCCAGAGTTCTTTGTGCGGGCCTCCAGCGGGCAAGCAGGAACGTGGTAACAGGAACAACAGAGGAGGAACCGCAGAGATGCGGAAACACCTCCTTCTGGAAGCGAGAAGCCAGCCTGGAAGAGAGGGGGTAGAAAGGGGGGTGTTCCAGGGGGTGGGGCCCAGAGAGAACCAGGTGGGGGCAGCCACCTCCAGCCTGCCGCCTGCCACCACTCCCTGGACACCCCCAGGGCCGGGAGCAGGTGGGGACCATCCTTCGGGGACAGCATAGACAATGTCATGCACACGGGGCAGTCTCTCTGGCACTGTGGGTACCACACAGCTGGAGTCAGGCTGGGCTGAGGTTGTGAGGGGCCTTATTGCCAGGCCCTGGGCTGGGGCTGAAACTTTGAGGCTTTTGTTTCTTTAATTAGTAGACTGTATGTATTTTAGAACAGTTTTGAATTTACGGATACATAAATTACGGATACTGGAAAGTACAGAGTTCCTACACACTCCCTCTATCTGGCTCACGGCTTCCCTATGATTTCCATCTTTCATGAGTTACAGCTGACGAGCCAGTCTTAGTACCTCGTGATTAAGCAAAGCCCATAGTTTACGCGAAGGTTCCCTCTTGCCATTGTACGTTCTATGGGTTTTGACAAGTGCGTAATGTCACGTAGCCACCATCACGGTGTCATATACAGAATAGTCTCGGTGTCCTGGACATGCTGTGCTTCTCCTCTTCATCCCCACAGACCCCAACAACAGCTGATCCCTTTACTGTCTCCATATTTTTGCCTTTTCCAGAATGTCATATAGTTGGAATCCTACCGTATGGAGCCTTTCCAGACTGGCTTCTCTCACTTAGCAATACTCATTTCAGGTTCCTCCGTGTCTTTTTATGGCTTGATAGCTCATTTCTTTTTTTTTTTTTCTTTTCAGTTTTATTGAGGAATAATTGGCATGCGCCACTCAGTAAGTTCAAGGCATATGGCACGATGGTCTGATTTATCTACATGGTGAAATGATTACCACAGTACGTTGCACTAACACCATCGTCTCAGAGATACAATAAAAAGAAAAGAATACAGGGGAAAATTCTCTTTGTGATGAGGACTGTCAGGATTTACTCTTTTACTTATTTCTTTAAAAAAATTCTTTTTTTTAACATTTATTTATCTTTGAGAGAGAGAGAGAGCATGAGCTTGGGAGGGGCAGAGAGAGAGAGGGAGACGCAGAATCCGAAGCAGGCTTCAGCCTCTGAGCTGTCAGCACAGAGCCCGACCCGGGGCTCAAACTCATGAACTGGAAGATCATGACCTGAGCCATAGTCCAATGCTTAACCAACTGAGCCACTCAGGTGCCCTGACTTACTTCCTTTTAATTGGTGAATAATATCACATTGTCTGGATATACTACAGTTTATTTATCTGTATCATCTTTGTGTATCTTCTTTGGCTAGGTGTCTGTTCAGATCTCTTGCCCATTTTTAATTGAATTTTTTTAAGGTTGATTTTAGGAGTTCTATGTATATTTTGGATACAAGTTCTTTATCAGATGTCCATTTTGCAAATATTTCCTCCCAGTCTGTAGCTCATCTTTTTACCTTTTAATGGTGTCTCTTTCACACACCAGAAATGTTTAATTTTAGTTAAGTCCACCTTATGGTTTTGTTTTGTTTTGTTTTGTTTTCCTTTTATGGCTTGTGCTTTTGGTATCGTATCTAAAAAATCATCACCTTACCCAGGGATATATGTGTTATCTCCTGTGTTCTCTTCTGGAAGTCGTATGGTTTCGTTGTTTACGTTTGGGTCTGTGATTCATCTTCAGTTCATTTTAGCGAGGGGTGTAAGTCTGTATATACATTTATTTTCTTATTTATTTTATTTATTTATTTATTTAGTTAGTTAGTTAGTTATGTTTATTAATTAATTAATTAATTAATTATTTTTGCATGAAGTGCCCAGTTTTCTAGCACTGTTTGTTGAAAAGACAGTCTTCCTTCCTTGATTTATCTTTGCTCCTTTGTCAGAAATCAGTTAACTGCATTTGTGGGGTCTGTTTCTGGGCTCTCTGTTCTGTTCCCTTGGTCTATTTGTCTGTTCTTTCACCCATGCTGTACCGTCTTGAATACTGTAGCTTTATAATAGGTGTTGAAGTCCTCTGACTTTGCTCTCCTTGAATGTTGAGTTGGCTAGTCTGAGTTCATTGTCTCTACAGATAAACTTTAGAATTAAATCGTCAATATTCACACAATAACCTGCTGGGGGTTGTGTTGCATCTGTAGACCAAGTTGTGAAGAATTGACAGTTTAATTGTCTTCCTATCCACGAACATGCAATCGTTCTCCACTTATTTACATCTTTTGTTTCTTTCATTAGAGTTTTGCTGCCTTTCCCCATATAGATCTTCAAAATATTTGGTTGGGTTTATACCTAAGTGTTCCCACCCCCCACACCCTGGTGCTACTGTAAATGGTTTTGGGTTTTTAATATCACATTCCAATTGTTCATTGCTGGTATCTAAGAAAGTGATAACTTTTGTATATTAACTCTGCGTCCTGTATACTTGCTATGGTTGTTTATTAGTTCCGAAAGGCTTTTGTTGATTCTTTCGGATTTTCTACATAGACAGTCATGTCATCTTCAACTAAAGTTTCATTTCTTCCTTCCTCCTCTATGACCCTTGTATTTCCTTTTCTTGTCTTACTATGTTACTAGGACTCCTGGCACAATGTTGGAAGCGAGTGGTGAGGGGAGATACCCTTGTCGGATGCCTCATCGTAGGGAAACTTCTAGTCTCTCACCAGTAAGTCTGATGTTAGCTCTTCATTTTTGGTGCTTGTTCTTTATCAAGTTACAGCAGTTCCCGTCTATTCCTAGCCCACTGAGAACTTGTATCATGAATGGGGGTTGGATTTTTCCCAATGGTTTTTCTGCATCTACTGATGTAATCATAAGATTTGTCTTCTTTAGCCTATTGATGTGATGGCATCCCATTAATTGATTTCCAAATACTGAAATAGCACTGCATTCTGGAATGAATCCCAGTGGGTCATGCTGTGTACGTCTTTTTCCTGGTTGGATTTGATGTGCTAACATTTTGTTGAGGGTTTTCCTATCTATGGTCATGATTTATATTAGTCTGTCGTTTTCTTTTTCGGGAGTGTCTCTGTCTAGTTTTGGCATCAGGGTAATACTGGCCTCATAGAATGAGTTAGCAAGTATTCTTTCTTCTTCTGTTTTCTGGAAGACACTGCAGAGAAGTGGTCTTATTTCTTCCTTAATTGTTTGGGAGAATTCATCAGTGAACCCATCCGGATCTGGCACTTTCTGTTTTGAAGATTATTATTGAGTGCATAGATACACAGATACTTGTGTCAATGAAAGAAAACTCTTGTATGAATTTTGGTGAAGGGTGGAGTCATCAAGTTTATCGAGTTTGTGGGAACAGAGTTGTTCATAATATTTAATATCTTTTCAATGTTCACGGAATCAACAGTGATGGCCTGCCTCTATTTCATTTCTGATGTTAGTAATTTGTATCTTCTTTCTTTTTCTTAATTAGCTTAGCTGGAGTTTAATAAGTGCGATGGATCTTTTCAAAGAAGCAGATTTTGGTTTTGTTGACTTTCTCTACTGATTTCCTGTTTTAAATTGTATTGATTTCTGCCCTAGTTTTTATTAGTTCTTTTCTTCTGTTTACTTTGGATTTGACTTGTTCTTTTTCTGGTTTCTAAGGTGAAAACTGAGATTACTGATTTTAGATCTTCTTTTCTTTTTTTTAAAGTTTATTTATTTTGAGAGAGAGAGAGAGAGAGCGAGCAGGGGGAAAGCAGAGAGAGAGGGAGAGAGGATCCCAAGCAGGCTCCGTGCTGACAGCACAGAGCCCGACACAGGGCTCAGTCCCTCGAACCGTGAGACCATGACCTGAGCCAAAAGCAAGACTCCAACGTTCAACCGACTGAGCCACCAGTTGTCCCGATCTTCTTTTTTCGTTTATACATTCATTACTAAAAAGTTCCCTCTAATCACTGCCTTTGCTACACCCCATAAATTTTGATAAGTTGTATTTTTATTTTCATTTAGTTCAAAATATTCATTAATATCTCTTGAGACTTCTTCTTTGGTTCATGTGTTATTCAGAAGTGTGTTGTTTAATCTCCAGGTATTTTGGGGTTTTCTAGTGTCTTGCTCTTATGGTGTCTTATTTAATCCCACTATGGTTTGGGAGCATACTTTATTATTCATTTCTTTTCTTTTATTATTAAAAATTTTTTAATGTTTTATTTATTTATTTATTTATTTATTTATTTATTTATTTATAATATGAAATTTATTGTCATATTGTTTTCCATACAACACCCAGTGCTCATCCCAACAGGTGCCCTCCTCGATGGCCATCACCCACCCTCCCTTCCCTCCCACCCCCCATCAACCCTCAGTTTATTCTCAGTTTTTGAGAGTCTCTTATGGTTTGGCTCCCTCCCTCTCTAACCTTTTTTTTTTCCTTCCCCTCCCTCATGGTCTTCTGTTAAGTTTCTCAGGATCCACATAAGAGTGAAAACATATGGTATCTGTCTTTCTCTGTATGGCTTATTTCACTTAGCATCACACTCTCCAGTTCCATCCACGTTGCTACAAAAGGCCATATTTCATTCTTTCTCATTGCCACGTAGTATTCCATTGTGTTTTATTTATTTTTGAGAGAGACAGAGACAGAATATGAGTGGGTTAGGGGCAGAGAGGGAAACACAGAATCCGAAGCAGCCTCCAGGCTCCAAGCTGTCAGCACAGAGCCCGATGTGGGGCTTGAACCCATGAACTGGGAGATCATGACCTAAGCTGAAGTCGGATGCTCAACCGACTGAGCCACCCAGGCGCCCAAGATACTTTTCTTTCTTCCTCCCTCCCTTCCTTCCTTCCTTCCTTCCTTCCTTCCTTCCTTTTTCTTTCTTTCTTTCTTTCTTTCTTTCTTTCTTTCTTTCTTTCTTTCTCTTTCGAGACAGAGCACAAGTGGGGGATGGGCAGAGGGAGGAGACACAGAATCCGAAGCAGCCTCCAGGCTCTGAGCTGTCAGCACAGTGCCCGACGCGGGGCTCGAACTCATGAACCACAAGATCATGACCTGAGCTGAAGTCGGACGCTCAACCGACTGAGCCACCCAGGCGCCCCTATTATTCAATTCTTTCAAACTTGTTGAGGCACGTTTTATGACATGGAGTTTGATCTATCTTGGTGAGCATTCCGTGAAAAGATTGTGGGATGAAGTATTCTCTAGATATCAATTAGATCCACTTGGTTGATGGCACTTTGAATTCAACCATGTCCTTGCTGATTTCTTGCCTGCTGCGTCTGTCCATTACGAACAGAATGGTGTTAAAGGCTCCACCTTAACAGTGGATTAATCTGTTTCTTCTTGCAGTCCTAGCAGAGTCTGCTTTATGCATTTTGACACTCTGTTTTTAAGTGTACACACATCAAGAATTGCTACGTATTCTTGGAGAATTGACCTGGTTATCATTATCCAATGCCCTTTCAAAAAAAAACAAAACAACTTTGATCATTTCCTCGCTCTGAAGTCTGCTGTGTCTGACTTCAGTACAGTCCTTCAGCTTTCCTTTGATGTGTTAGCGTTGTGCAATTTTCTCCCTCCCTTTACTTTTAATCTAGCTGAGTCTTTATATGTAAAGCACGTTCCTTGTAGACGGTTTATAGTGGGACCCGTGTTTAACCACTCTATCATGTCCTTTAATTGGTCTAATTGTATCGAGACCATCGGTGTATAAAGTGATTATCGATGCAGTTGGTGTTTTAGTCTGCATGGGCTGCTATGACAGAAGACCGCACACTGGGTGAATTAGAAACAACAGAAATTTATTGCTCTCGGTTCTTGAGGCTGGAAGCCTGAGATCGGGGTGCCAGCCTGGTCGGGTTCTGGCAGAGGGCCCTCTTCCTGGTTCGTAGCCAGCCGCCTTATCACTAAGCCCGCGCATGATGAAAAGGGCTACAAATCCCCCTGGAGCCTGTCTCGTAAGAGCACTAACCCCACTCATGGAGCCTCGTCCTCATGATCTGAGCATTTCCCACAGGCCCATCTCTTAACGCCGTCATCTTTGGGGCTTAGGAAGGATTTCAACATAAGAATTTTAGAGGGACACAAACATGCAGACCATCGCGGTTGGATTAATATCACGTGGGGTCCTGTTTTCTTGCTCTCTCTTTTTTGTAGATTCAAGTTTCTCCTCCACGTCCTTTCCTTCCCTGAAGTACTTCTTAGCATTTCTTTCAGGGCGAGTCTGTCGGCAACAAATTCTCTCAATTTTTGTCGGTCAGGGAAGGTATTTCTACTTCACTTTGGAAGGATAATTCTAGATCGGTGGATTTCTTTCTTTCCACACGTTCAATATTTCACTTCACTCTCTCCTTGCTCCCGTAGTTCCTGAAGAGCAATCCAATGTGATGCGTATCCTCGCTACTTGATGATTTTCTGTGTATGTTTTTCCCTTGGTTACCGAGAGAGAGAAATATGGAAATAGAACATTGTGCCTTTTCCTGTCTCCTTTTGGTTTCCCCAGTGTTTTGCCCCCTTGTTTTGATGCTCTGTTATTAGAAATGTACATGGTTTTGTTTCATTATGTCATGTTGACGAAGCGAGCGTTTCACCGTCACCGAATTCCCTCCTTGCTCTGGGGAGAACTCCTTGTCCCGAAGTGTACGTAGTCTTCTATCGACATCGACACCCAGTTTTCTTGTTCACAGCGTTTTCATGACATCTCTGTTTCCATCCATTGTGTCTTCATACTTAAGCTGGGTTTCTTGCAGACAGCATGTAGTTTGGTCTTATTTTTTTCTTTCCTTTTAGACTGCCTTATAATTATTTTGCTGAAAGCCCAACATGATGTATCTGGTAATAATAACTGAGGTGCACAGGCTTGAAGGGTACGGTTTTCCGTGCATCTGGCCAGGAGCTGGGCTGCATTCATTTGCTGTAGATGTAAGTTCCAAAGCCTTCAAATTCCTCTAGTGTCCTTTTTGTCTTTCGTGTGGACTTTGGTTTTCTCTAAGCACCGCTTCCTAAATACATTTTGTGCTTACCGCTCTTTGGGCTGGAATTCACTGGCATGGTATTGGGGCCCTGTTGATGGAGTAGTCAGGTGTAGAGGAGGGGAGAGCACTCTGTAATCTCACGATTAAATTTTAGTGGCCCTGTGGCCCTGGCCTGTGACCTGCACAGGTGTTTCTTGGTTTTCTCCCCTTCTCCCTGGACGTAGGTGAGGGAGGAAGACTAGAGGGGGCTATGGCCCTTCCTCTGAGCTGAGACACCGCTCTGATAAGGTCCTTTCTCCTGCTGAGTATACCTTTGTTATGGAGATGCCCTGAGAGTATTTCAGAGGGTTCATTATCCCCTCTCCCAGCCTGAGACAAGAGAAAATTTTTCTTGGCTTTTGAAGGTGAGCACCTGGTGGGACTGGAGATAAAATCCACTCAATTGTGCCTCCCCCACGATTTCCCATTCTTATGCTTGTCCACACTCAATCTCTGGCAATTTGTCACAATTACCATTTAAGTTCTCCTACCAGTTTATGGCTCGCAGCTCCCTTGCTGCGACCGCGTGTCCTGTCTCCCCCATTTTCAGGTGGCAGTTTGCCTTGTGACCTCAATTCTCTGATGCAGCCAACAAAAGACATTGATTTTCACTTTGTTCTTCTTTCTTTCCTCTTCTTTCTTTTTCTTTTTTCTTTTTTTTAGTAAGGACGGGAGTGATTACTCGGAAGCACGTACATGTCAGAGCTGAAATTGGAAGTCTCAGGCCTTGCTTTTTCATCCAGTCTGACAATCTTCGCTTTGAATCAGTGCATTTAGACCATTTTCGTTTTAAATTTAATTATATCGTATTGCGAATTGTTGCCCTCCTGGATATTCTTTGTTCCCCTTTCCACTTTCCTGCATTTTGGGGGGGTTGAGTAATCTCAGCATCTCATTTTATCTCATCGATAGGCTTATGCTTAGCTGCACCTCTTTGTTTTTCAAGGTTCATCAGGAATTTATGATGCACATGGTAAACTTATTGCCGTCTCTCTTAAAAGAACGTATCAATTCACATATTCGGTAAAAAGTATACATGTTTTCATTTCCTCCTCTTGTGTTTTGTGCTATTATTTTCCTACCTATTCCTACAAAATGTTAGAGCCTCCACAAAAGCATTGTCAATTTTGCCTTAAGCAGCCAATTATCTTTTTTTTTTTTTTGCTTTGCTTTTTAAAAATTTTTGTAAGTGTTTATTCATTTTTGAGAGGTGGGGAGAGGCAGAACATGCGTGGGGGAGGGGCAGAGAGAGAGAGGGAGACACAGAATCCCAGCTGTCACCACAGAGCCCGACATGGGGCTCGAACCCATGTGCGATACCATGACCTGAGTCAAAGTCGGATGCTCAACCGAGCCATCCAGGCGCCCCTTTTTTGCTTTGTTTTTTAGAGACGTTTTAGGCTTACAGCAAAATTAAGAGGAAAGCACAGAGATCTTCTCACACATGCGTAGCATCTCCCGTTATCAACATCACCCACCAGAGCGGCATATTTGTTACAGCTGATGAACCCACACTGGCACATCATGGCCACCCAAAGTGCATAGTTTACCACGGGGTTCACTTTTGTTGTATAATCGATGGCTCAAGACAAGTGTATGACATGAACCCATTATCATAGTATCGTAAAGAGTATCTGAACCATCCCCAAATCCTCCACATTCCTCCTATCCCTGCCCCAAACCCTGCAACCACTAGTATCTTTCTGTCTCCATATTTGCCTTTTCCAGAATGTCATAGAGGTGGAATCACACAAGACGTAGCCTTTTCGCATTGGCTTCTTTCACTGGGCAATATGCATGTAAATTTCCTCTGCATCTCCTCATGGTTTATTCGCCCCCCCCCCCTTTTTTGTAATTGCCCAGAATTCCATTATCTGGATGGACCCAGTTTATTTATCCATTCACCTACTGAAGGACATCTTGGTTGCTTCAAAGTTTTGGAATTATGAATAAAGCTGCTATAAACTTCTGTGTGCAGATTTTTGCGTAGATACAAGTTTTTAACTCCTTTGGGTAAGTACCAAGAAGCGTGATTGCTGGATCGTATGGTTAAAATTATATTTAGTTTTGTAAGAAGCCTCCAACTGTCTTCCAAAGTGACTGCACCATTTTGCATTTTCATCGGCAATGAATGAGAGTTCTCATTGCCCCACATCTACTCCAGTGTTTGTTGTTGTCACTGTTCTGGATCCTGGCCACTCTGATAGGTGAGTGGTGGCAAAATCGACGTGGCGAAATTTCCACGTGTTTATTTCACCTCCTTATGGCTTCTGGTGAGGAGTCTGTTAGGTCTTTGGCCCATCGTGTAAGTTCACTGTTTGTTCTCTTTTTTTGCTGGGCTCTGAGAGTTCTTTTTTTATTTCGGATACAAGCCCTTTATCAGACACATGTTTTGCGAATATTTTCTCCAAGTCTGTGGCTTGTCTTCTCATCCTCTCGACAGTGTCTTTAGCAGAACAGAAGTTTTTAATTTTAATGCATCCAGCTCGTCAATGATTCCTTTCAAGGATCGGGCTGGATTAGGCTTTTGCTGTTGTATCTAAAACTCAGTGCTGTAACTAAGGTCATCGAGTCTTTTCCTGTGTTATCTTCTAGAAATTTTATAGTTTTGGGGCACCTGGGTGGCTCAGTCGGTTAAGTGTCCGACTTCGGCTCAAGTCATGATCTCATGGTTTGTGAGTTTGAGCCCTGCATGGGGCTCTGTGCTGACAGCTCAGAGCCTGGAGCCTGCTTCGGATTCTGTGTCTCCCTCTCTCTCTGCCCCTTCCCCGCTCATGCTCTGTGTCTCTCTCAAAAATAAATAAACATTTAAAAAATTTTTTAAAAAATTTATAGTTTCGTGTTTACATTGAGGCCTGTGATCCATTTCGAGTTAATTTTTGTGAAGTATGCAAGGTCTGTGTCCACACTGACTGTTTTGCTTGCCGATGTTGGGCTGTTCCAGCCACGATTTCCCAAGGACACTGTCCCCGGTCCATTATATTGCCTTTGCTTCTTTGTCAAAGATCACTTGGCATCATTCACGTGGGTCTATTTCTGGGCTCTCTGTTCTGTTTTGTTGATAGAATAAACAATGCACAGGAGAAAAATAAAAAATGTTAAAGGCACATACGTTTAGCCTTCCTAAGGATCAGATGAATATGATCTAAAACCAACAAGAGGACGTTTCACGCTAATCAGATTGACGAAAACTTGAAAAGCCTGACAATGTCAAGAGTTTGTAGATATAAGGTGTGAAAGGAATTCTCCCACACTGCTGGCAGGAGTGTTGATGAATCCACCCACTTTGGAAAGCGATTTGTCAATATCCAGATTCGGAATTCACCCAGTTCACCCAATTCAGCTCGCCGATGGGGAGATGATACCCAAGAAGGCAGCCCTATCTAATCTAATGTTCCTTGTATAAAAGCGTCAAACAGTTGTGGCCAAGTGTTAACATTCACCAATCCTGGGAAGCGGCCGCACAGTGTTTGTTATACCGTTCTCCTCCTCCTTTACAGGTACCCTTAATTTCCTGTAAAAGAAGGGAACAGAGAGACCCTTCCTGGCCTTTACATAAAGTACAGTGAAAGTCAAACGACCATCAGGACCAGCGTCTCATGGCTGGACTTGCACCCCCCCGTGGCTCCCGGCTCTCTGTCCAGTTGGGATACGCTGTTTCCCCGCTCAGTGCCTCAGTCTCCCCAACCGGAAAGAGGGGCGTGCAGTCATCAAAATGTGGACTGCTATCTGAGTCCTGAGCAGCACTTGTTTACAGCAATAAGCTGGAAGAGATTAGGAAACAGAGACGTGCATCACATAGCCAGGGCCCGTGGGTAGGTCGGGGCGGGGAGGGGGGGGGGCCTGGAGAGTTAGTTCCAGAAATAGATAACGGTGATGGTAGCGCAGCCGCGTGGATGTACTTCGTGCCCCTGAACTGCAGCCTCAAAGGGGGGCTAAGATGCTAAATGTTAGGTCACGGGGAGTTCAGCACAATAAAAAAGCAGTAAGTACATCACAGAAAGCCAGGTGAGTATTCAGCCGCGCGGACTTCTGCCTTTCATGTCCTTGAGCGACTGGGAACAACACCGGCCAGGGTGGGGGCAGGGGGCTTTCCGAAGGCAGAGCACACAACCCCCTAAACTTTTGTCACGCTTCTCTCCCCACCCCCCTCCCCTGCCGCTGTGACGCTCCCGCAGCCACCTGCAGCCGCCTGGAGCCGCCTCCTCCGCGCGCGGCTTGGAGGTGGGGGCGCAGCCACTCTCTCGCCCACTTAGCGAGGCAGCGGGACTTCAACCTCCCTTCTCCGGAGGAAGAGAGCAGCGCCCGTCACCGCGGAAGGCTCATCACCATGATTAGGGCCATTAGTTCCCCCCCGCCCCCCCCCCCCCGCCTCCCCCTCCACCCGGAGCAGGAGGCGCGGGGAGGGGACCCGGGCTGCAGGGACATCGGGGCGCACGGAACGCGGAGCGCGCGCCGCCGCCGCTTTGTCAGGGTCCATCAAATAGAAAAATCAGCCTGGGGCTTTTTAATGTGCAGTTTGGAGAATTAGTTTCAATTAGCAGAGACGTTTGAAATCTCGAGGAATACTCAGCCTTCATGGACTCCGTTTAGCGTTGAAAGCGGTGTTCATAGAATCCTGGACCCTCCAAGCGGAGGGACCTCCGGAATGCCTGCACGGGGGGGGGGGGGGCACCGGGGCCTCGGGGCACAGGGGCACCCGGAGATTCCTTTCCATGTGGCAAAGCTGCTGGGGGGCAGAGGCTGGCTTAGGAGTCAGCTGCGATTCCAGAGCCCGGCCTCTCCTCCTCACTTGGGGACGGGGGTGCCTGGGGGGCCACCCATGGTACCTCCAGCCTTGCGCACAGCCCTGTGTGCACCGGCAGGAAGTAAGTGGCCAATGACCGCCCCCCTGCCCGGACGCGATCCCACCCAGAATCTACCCCTCACCGTAGGGACCTGTGGGCACCTGATAAATCAGCCCATGCCCGGTCGGGGGAGGGAGAGCCCGTGAGCTGCACCAGGCAGCTGAGAGCTGTGGTTCCTACCCAAGGGGGCCTGAGGGCTCATCCCCCTCGACCTCTCCAAGGGAGGGAAACTGGCTCTCAGAATCTGCTCCTGGAGCTGCAGAAAAACGGGTCCACACTCCCTGCCTCACGGGGCACTTTTAAAACGGGGAACAGGGCGCGAACGTCAAGTGCATCGTCGGGCCTTGGGAAGTAATGATTGCTGTTTATGTCCCGGTGAGGACCCTCTGAAGGCAGCCTCATGACAAGACGTGGCCTCAGCTCCATCCCACGGCATCCGGAAACAAAAGCAGATCCCTTAGCTCACTGCCCCCTTTTGCTTAATGGGCTTCCTTTTTTCTGTTCTGCTTCTCTTTGCCCAGAGGCAGTAACGCTTGTCTTTAATCAGTGGAAGGTAATTGAGTACCCTCACATCAGTCTGCCAGGAAAAATGAGCCATTAATTTCCTGGAGGTTCCAAGAAAATGCTTTTATTTGTTATACTACAAACATACTGAGGCCGCTGGTCTGGAAGGAAAAATACAACTCTGTTCCCTCCCCCTTTTACCCGGAGCGGCTTGGTAAAAAATTAACTGCGGCGGCGAAGCTACCTTTTCTCTTGGTGACACGCTGATGAACTTGGTCGTAATTGGGAGAGCAAAGTGCAAACCTGTTTACGACCGACGTTTCTGTCAGGGAACCTGTTAACACTGTGCACGGGTGGGATTTGGTTGTGCAATTTTCAGCCCAGGAATCGGGCAGGTAAATAAAACGCAGGACTCGCTGTGGGGTTTGGGTTTTATTTTTCCCTGCTGTTGGCCCTGGCCCTGGCCCTGGGCCCGGCCCCGCCTTCACCGTCTGACCAGCTGTGTGCTGCTTCCGCTAGAAGCTTCTGGATAAAGCCGCCAGTCATTTGCGCAGCCTTTCGGGGACACTTTCGCCTCTCCCTGATGGGCAGACAGCCCGTTCTGATGACTGGTCCTCATGGGCCGTCTACACCCGTTAGTCAGAGTCATGCTGTCCCGCTGGCTGCCAGCTTGGTCTGTAATGCTAGTGCCAGAAAGTTCCGTGGCTCCTTGGGAAGAATTCCCACGTCCCGCCCTTCACCTTCTCTGTCCGTCCAACCTCCCTGGAGAGTCCTTTGAGGACCTGCTCGCGTCAGGGGCTGGAGGCTGGGACGAGGGGGAAAGGAGGTGACATCACTGCCCCATTTTTGGGCTGCCTCCTGGGTCTGAAAGTGAATGGTCCAAGGCTGACACGGGCAGGGAGGGCAGAGGCACGGAGGCCGTGTCTCCAGCATGAATGAATGAGGCTGGGCTCGCAATCAGGGTTGGGTAATCACCGACACTCCTCCCTGATACTGGGGGAAGCCAGCAGCCTGGGAGCTTCTGTCGGGGACTCCGTGACAGTCCCAGAGGCCTGGGGAAGGGTCTGGGAACAAGCCAGGCTCCGTTGTTTTGCAGTTATTGACCAGACTTTGACGTTAAGCGGTGGGGTTTTCAGGGAGCTCATTGCACTCAGTTCTGGAGCCTGTTCTGCATGAAGCGGCCCGTCTCGCCACGGGACAGAGTGGCGCTCGAGCCTTCTTTTACGACGCAGCAGGAAGACCGGTCATTCTTGCAAAATCGCTGAGACCCCCCGCCTCCTCTCCGCTCAGGGCAGGCCACCCATCCACGTGGGGAGACCCAGAGAATTGGGAGCCCCCCCAAGGATCCACACTACGGGCCTCTGACTTCTGCTTCCTGTCCCCACCGCTGACTCCTGGGGATGCAGTGTCCACTCTCAATCCAGCCCGGCTCTGAGGAGGGAGCCACGTTAACAGAATCTCATTACGCTGCAGTCAGCGTCCTCGGGGGAAAGCTAAGAGGAAAGGAGGACAAATATGATAGCATGGCAAGTGCCCCATTACCAGGGCCCATCGGCAGAGCGCGGGTCTATTCCCTGCCTCAGAAAACCCCGCCTGGGAACCCGCCTGCTGGCCTTCCCTCTGGAGCTGGATGCTAGGGACGCAGAGGACCAGGAGTCGGGGACAGCCCCGAAGCAGGCGTGCTGGGGTCTGCCCAGGGTGCGGGGGGCAGGTGAGGGCGCGCCTGCAGGGGTGCCTGGGTTCACGGGTAGGGAAGGCTGGTCCAGAAGCCGGGAGAGGGGGCGAGTATGAGATGGCGATGCGTTTCTGAGAGCCTGGCTTAGATGGGACGCCAGCTTGGGAGTGTCCTCCTGAAGGAGAATGCGGTGCTGGAGACGCAAAACGTCTTGGGCAACCGCTTTTCGGTTTTGCTAAATTGGTATTGATTCGGTCCTTCACTCGTTCGTTCGTTCCCTGAGCCCCTGTTGTGTGTCACCTCCAGCTGTGCCCCACCTTTTACCCGAGAGACCGCAAAACAAACAGTTCCAGATGGTGACACGGTGCCACCAGAGGGCTGTGCTCCCGGCGGGACACTCTGACCACAGCCGTTTCATCACCAAGTGATGCAAGCGGCCGCCTCCAGGAGACCTCCCCACCCCAGCTCAGGTCCTCGTGGACTTCTGCGTGCAGGGCTTGGTGGCAGCCCTTGGCCTTTTTCGCCTCCACGGTATCTGTCTTCAGGGAGGAAGCTGGCCCGGTTACACTTTGGCGTGGCCCTGAGATGTGAGGGGGCCAAGGACAGAGTGAGAGCAGAGGAAGGGTGACGGCTGTCATTCTACCCGACTTGTCTTAAAAGCTGTGCGTTTATTGACCTGTTCTTCCCGCCGTTACATAATGTCCCAAGTGAAAACAGCAACATCAAGAAACCTGCTCTAAAATATATGCAACCCACAGAGGGATGGCCCTCCTGGTCCTGGGGGAGAAGGCTTTTGTCCAGGCTTCCTGTGGCCGCCAACAAATCACCACGGACATAGAGGCTGCGTTACCTTACGGTCTAGAGGCCGGCACTCTGAGATGGGTCTCACCAGGCTAACATCGAGGGGTTGGTGGGGCCGAGTTCCTTCTGGAAGCTCCAGGAGAGATTCTGTTCCCTTGCCGTTTCCAGCTTCTGGAGGCCACATGTGCCCCTTGGCTCGCGGCTCTTCCTCCATCTTCAAAGCCAGCAGAGGCAGGCTGGATCCTGCTGGGCCTCTTGTCCTGCCTCCCTCGTTCACATTTATAAGGACCCCTGGGATGACGCTGAGTCCCACTTGAAGAATCCTGGATCATCCCCTCCTTCGAGGTCAGTTAATTAGCAACCTTGATTCCACCTGCAACCTCAGTTTCCACCTTGACATGTGAAAACGTATTCAGAAGTTCAGGGGGTTAGGACGGAGGCACCTTGCGGGGGCACTTAGCACACCGCGGCTTCCTGGCAGGGTGGCATTTAAATTGACTCTTTTTTTTTTTAATTAAAAAAAATTTTTTTAATGTTTACTTATTTTTGAGAGAGAGAGAGAGTATGAGTGAGGGAGGGGCAGAGAGAGAGGGAGACACAGAATCGGAAGCAGGCTCCAGGCTCTGAGCCATCAGCACAGAGCCCGACGCAGGGCTTGAACTTGGGAACGGTGAGATCATGACCTGAGCCGAAGTCGGACGCCCAACCATCTGAGCCACCCAGGCGCCCCTTAAATTGACTCTTGAAGGCAGAGCAGACCTCGCTGGAGGACCGACCAGGCCGAGTTAGGCCTCCCAACCCTAACAGAGCAGATCTCCCCGGTGTCTCCTTGGAAGGCCGGAAAGGCAGGGAAGGGGGAGGAGGTTGGAGATGGGACAGGTTATGTGAAAAGCAGCGGAGACCCTACAGAGATCCGCCTGGGGACAAGAGTGAAGGAAAATTGTGCTGACCAGGGCAGCAGAGGGCCTGGCGGGGCTGCGGCCTGCCCCGATTCTGTATCTGGGAGCAGGAAAGGGTGCAGGGAAGCCTGTCAGATGACGCTCATGCTGACGGAGTCTATGCACGTAATAAAACCAGCCGGGTTGCGTCCAAAGGCACGCACTGTACTCAAGCCGTTTTATATTCTGCCAGAACCCCAGAGTTCAAGCCAGAAAGAAGACCTCTAGTTAGAGCCGGGGGTGGGGGGTGGGACCAGGGCGGTGGGCACTGCTGTAATCGTTTCCTAACACACTAAATTAATTTATCTGTTTTGACTTGCGCCTATTAAGTAGGGTTTCATCATTGATGTGCTTTCCATCTTATCCTATTACACGGGGAGGAGACCTTGCATTTGTTTACTTGTGGGGTGCTTCCCTTCCCCCCAGTCCCATTGAATCAGCTGGACAGGGAGATAGTATTTTTATAGCCTGTGCTCTCGGGTGCCCCGCTTTTTCTCCATTCCCACTGCCCTCGTTGACTTGAATAACCGCCAGGGTACCCAGGGCAAATTCCACGCGAGAGCATGTGCCCCGTCTCCTCCGTCCTGCGGCCACCTCGCCTTGCCCTCTCCTGGGCCCGCAGCAGCCAAATGGCCGGCACCCCTGTGGGCACCAGGCATGGAAGGTGTGTAGGCAGAGGCACCCAGACGCCAGCATGGGAGGCAGTGAGATGTGGGGAGGATCCTGGAGCGTGAGGCGGGAGGCCTAGGGGTGCAGGCCTGGCTGGGCTCCTCCCAGGCTGCAGAACCACAGTGTCCAGCCCAAGGCTCACTGTGACCCCTCTCAGAGCTTGACAGGCCCATCAACCCCCATCTCCCTTGTGTGGTGTCTCCAGGGGTTGGTTCAGGGGCTATCCACCCGTGATAGCTTCCCATCCTGCCGCCATCTTGGGAGAACCACAAGTCGCTCCCCGCCACGTTTGTAGATGGGGAGATTGAGACTCAAACAGTGGTTCACTCCTTGCTCCTGCCACTCCATAAGCAGCGATGTCCACCCTGTGCCAAAATGGCAGAGGGCAAAACCAGGGCCGCCTCACAGGCCCCCCACCCACCCACCCATGTGCACAAGCTCGCTTTCAGAGATACCCTCATGGTCTGAGCGCGTCTTCCCTGTACCGTGGGCCCCTGCTGCCTGAAGGTTCAAGCCCCTTCACCATCTGGCTCCCTACCTGTCCAGGTGCCTCTCCCCGTGCCCTGTAATTACTCTCAAACTCTAGCGAAGAGGCGCTTCCTGTTGTCAGACACACACCGCTCTGCCTTCTGCAGGCCTTCACCTCTGCCAGGAGGGCCCCTCTCCCCTCGGGGCCACTCGTCACCCTTCGACACTCCAGAGATCTGTCACCTCACCCTCTCTGAGTATCCTCCGCTCCCCGTGTCAGCTG
The DNA here is from genome assembly GCF_046562875.1 of Panthera onca. Lineage (NCBI taxonomy): Eukaryota > Metazoa > Chordata > Mammalia > Carnivora > Felidae > Panthera > Panthera onca. The sequence goes on along the minus strand of NC_138344.1, from coordinate 142,561,227 downwards.
GCCCTCTTCTGCCCTTGTCCTCACCTCATGACAGTCCTGTCATGTCCTATTATTACTGTTACCCCTTGTTTTCGTTCTATTATTTGGACTTTTAATTTGTTCCAGCTTTACTGAGATAGGATTGGCAAATGAAAATTATGTATACTTAAAGCATGCAACGTGATAATTTCGTAGGTGTAGACATCGTGAAATGATGTCCACAGTCAAGTTAAGTTACACGTTCATCACCTCGCCATTTCTGTGCGTGTGGCAAGGACACGTCTGATCTACTCTTCTGGCCACTGTCAAGTTTATGGCACATTACCATCAACTATGCTCGCCGTGCTGTACATTAGATCCCAGAACTTGGTCTTCTAACTGCAAGTGCGTAACCCTTTGACCGTCTCCCCGTCTCCCCACTCCCAGCCCCTGGTACTACCAGTCTATTCTCTGGTCTTATGAGTTCAACTTTTTTAGATTTCACATGTAAGTGAGATCATACAGTATTTGTCTTTCTGGGTCTGGCTTATTTCATTCAGTGTAATGTCCTCCAGGTTCATCTATGTTATCCCAAATAGTAGGATTTCTTTTTTTTTTTATGGCTGAACAAGATTTCATATATATATGTGTGTATACACACACACACACACACACACACACACATATATGTGTGTATATATATACACACACACACACACACACACACATATATGAGGGTGACGAGGACATAGTTTTTAATTAATTAATAAATTATAATGGAAGGGGCATCTGGGTGGTGCAGTTGGTTAAGCGTCCAACTCTTGATCTCGGCTCAGGTCATGATCTCACAGTTTGTGAGTTCGGGCCCCACATCAGGCCTCTGCACTGATGGTGTGGAGCCTGCTTGGGATTCTGTCTTTCCTTCTCTCTGACCCTCCCCTGTCTGTGCTCTCTCTCTCTCAAAATGAATAAATAAACTTAAAAAAATTTAAAAATTATAATGGAAATATAATTCATGTACTGTTAGAATCTATCCTTTTTAGTTGTATAGTTTCATGATTTTTCATATATTCACAAGGTTATAAAACAATTGTCATTATCAAACTTCAGAACATTTTCATCGTCCCCCCGAAATTCTGAACTCATAATAGTCTCTCTCTCTCTCTCTTTCTCTCTCTCTCTCTATATATATATAATTAATTAATTTTTAAATTTACATCCAAGTTAGTTAGCACATAGTGCAACAAGGATTTCAGGAGTAGATTTCTTAATGCCCTTTACCCATTTAGCCCATCCGCCCTCCCATAACCCTTCCAGTAACCCTCTGTTTGCTCTCCACATTTAAGAGTTTCTTATGTTTTGCCCTCCTCCCTGTTTTTATATTATTTTTGCTTCCCTTCCTTATGTTCATCTTCTTTGTATCTTAAATCCCTCATATGAGTGAAGTCATAGGATATTTGTCTTTCTCTGACTGATTAATTTCGCTTAGCATAATACCCTCCAGTTCCATCCATGTAGTTGCAAATGGCAAGATTTCACTCTTTTTTGATTGCTAAGTGATACTCCATTGTGTATATATATATACACACACACACATACTCCACTATACACACACACACACACACACACACACACACACACACACCCCACATCTTTCTTATCCATTCATCTGTTGATGGACATTTAAGCTCTTTCCATACTTCAGCTATTGTTGCCTCGATAGTGCTGCTATAAACATTGGGGTGCATGTGCCCCTTCAAAACAGCACACCTGTATCCCTTGGATAAATACCCATTAGTGCAATTGCTGGGTCATAGGGTAGTTCTATTTTTAGTTTTTTGAGGAACCTCCTTACTGTTTTCCAGAGTGGCTGCACCACCAGTTTGCATTCCCACCAGCAATGCAAAGGAGATCCTCTTTCTCCGCATCCTCACCAACATCTGTTGTTGCCTGAGTTGTTAATGTGAGCCATTCTGACAGGTGTGAGGTGGTATCTCATTGTGGTTTTGATTTGTATTTCCCTGATGATGAGTGATGTTGAACATCTTTTTGTCCGTTGGCCATCTGGATGTCTTCTTTGGAGAAGTGTCTATTCATGTCTTTTGCCCATTTCTTCACTGGATGATTTGTTTTTTGGGTGTTGAGTTTGAGAAGTTCTTTATAGATTTTGGATATTAAGCCTTTATCCGATATGTCATTTGCAAATATCTTCTCCCATTCCGTCAGTTGCCTTTTAGTTTTGCTGATTGTTTTCTTTGTTGTGCAGGAGCTTTTTATTTTGATGAGGTCCCAATAGTTCATTTTTGCTTTTGTCTCCCTTTCCCCTGAAGATGTGTTGAGTAAGAAGTTGCTGCGGCTGAGGTCAAAGAGGTTTTTACCTGCTTTCTCCTCTAGGATTTTGATGGCTTCCTGTCTTATGTTTAGGTCTTTCATCCATTTTGAGTTTATTTTTGTGTCTGGTGTAAGAAAGCGGTCCAGGTTCATTCTTCTGCATGTTGCTGTCCAGTTTTTGCAGCACCATTTGCTGAAGAGATTGTCTTTATTCCACTGGATATTCTTTCCTGCTTTGTCAAAGATTAGCTGGCCGTATGTTTGTGACTCCATTTCTGGGTTCTCTATTCTGTTCCATTGATCTGAGTGTCTGCTTTTGTGCCAGTACCATACTGTCTTGATGATTACAGCTTTGTAATACAGTCTAAGGTATGGAATTGTGATGCTTCCAGCTTTGGTTTTCTTTTTCAAGATTTCTTTGGCTATTCGGGGGCTTTTCTGGTTCCATAAAAATTTTAGAATGTTTGTTCTAGCTCTTTGAAGAATGCTGGTGTTATTTTTTTGATAGGGATTGTTCACGTATATTTTTATATGGTAGTATATATTATCTGTTTTCATTGATTTATTGATGGTCATTTAGATTGTGTCCATATCTTGACTATTTCATCTGTACATGGAAGTACAGACATCTCTTTGAGATCCTGATTTCATTGCCTTTGGATATATACCCAGAAGTGGGATCGCTGGATCATATAGTAGTGCTGTTTTTAATTTTTGAGGAAACTGCATACTGTTTTCCATAATGGCTGCACCAGTTTACCCACTAGCAGTACACAAGGGTTCCAGTTTCTTCACATCCTCATCAACACTAGTTATCCCTTTTTTTCGATACTAGTCATCCTAACAGATGTGGGGTGCTATCTCATTTGGGTCTGATTTGCATTTCCCTGATTATTAGTGATGTTGAGCACCTTTTCATGTGACTGTTGGCCATTTGTATGTCTTCAGGAAAATGTCTATTCAGATCCTTTGCCCATTTTTAATTGAATTGTTTTTAGTCTTATTTATTTATTTATTTATTTATTTATTTATTTATTTTTGCTATTGAGTTGTATGAGTTCCTTATAAACTTGGATATTAATCCCTTATCTGATATATGTTTTGTAAATATTTTCTCCAATTCTGAAGGTTTTTTTTTATTTTCTTGAGTTTTTCCTTTCCTATACAGAAGCTTTTTAGTTTGATGCTGTCACACCTGTTTATTTTTTCCTTTGCTGCCTCTGTTTTTGGTGTCTTTAAGAATTTTTTTTCAGAATATTTATATATTTTTGAGAGAGAGAGAGAGCACAAGAGGGGGAGAGGCAAAGAGAGAGAGGCAGACAAAGAATCTGAAGCAGGCTCCAGGCTCTGAGCTGTCAGCACAGAGCCAGACATGGGGCTTGAACCCATGAAGTGTGAGATCATGACCTGGGCTGAAGTTGGACCTAAGCCACCCAGGCGCCCCTGTTTTGGTGTCTTATCCAAAAAAATCATTGTCAAGAACAATGCCGTGATTTTCCCCCCTCTGTTTTCTTCTTGGAGTTTTACAATTTCAGGTTTTACATTTAAGACTCTAATCCTTTTTGAGTCAATTTTTGTGTGTGGTGTAAGATAAGGGTCTAATTAAATTCTTTTGCATGCAGATATCCAGTTTTCTCAACACCATTTATTGAAGAGACTATCCTTTCCCAATTGTGTATTCTTGGGGCCTTTGTCAAAGGTGAATTGACCATATACACATAGGTTTATTTCTGGGCTCTCTATTCTGTTCTATTGGTCTGTGTTTTGTTTTTATGCCAGTATTATACTCTTTTGATTAGGATAGCTTTGTAATATAGTTTAAAATCAGGAAGAGTAATGTCTCCCACTTTGTCCTTCTTTCTCAGGTTTGCTTTGGCTCTTTGGGGTCTTTTGTGGTTCTGTAGAAATTTTAGGATTGTTTACCTAGAGTCACCAAGAATAGAAGAGACTTACAAAAATAAAATTGTAAATGAAATAGGAGGCATTACAGACAATACTACAGAAGCACAAAGGGCCATAGAAGAATAATATGAATGACTATTGCCAACAAATTAGATAATCTAGAAGAAGTGGATAAATTCCTAGAAACATAAAACCTACAAAATTTGAATCATGACTGGCACCTGGATGGCTCAGTCACTTGAGCATATGACTCTTGATTTTGACTCAGGTCATGATCCCAAGGTCATGGGTTTGAGCCCCATGTCAGCGCTCCATGCTCAGCGTGCTTAAGAGTCTCTCTCTCTCTTTCTCCCTTTCTCTCTCTCTCTCTCCCTCTCTCTCCCCCTCCCTCTGCCCCCTCCCCTGCTTGTGCATTCTCTCTCCCTCTCTCCCTCTCTCTCAGAATAAATTAAAAAAACCCTACCAAGTTTGAATCATGAAGAAATAGAAAATCGTAACAGACCAAGAATGAATAAGGAAATTGAAACAGTAATCAAAAACTTCCCATTAAAGAAAGTCTAGGATCAGATGGCTTCATGAGTGAATTCCACCAAACATTTAAGAAGGAATTAATGCCAATCCTACTCAAATTCTTCCAAATAGTTGAAGATAACACTTTCATACTCATTTTACAAGGCTAGCATTACTCTCATAACCAAAGCTGGATAAGAACACTACAAGAAAATAAAATTATAAGACAATATCTCTGATAAACTAAAAAATCCTCAACGAAATACTAGAAAACCAAATTCAACAGCTAATTAAAAGGATCATCCACTATGATCAAGTAGGATTTATCGTTGGGATGTGAGGATGGCTCAACATACACATACCATTTTAACAGAATGAAGGATAAAAATTATATGATTATCTCAATCAATGCAGAAAAAACATTTGACAAAATTCAATATATGTTCATGATAGAAACTCCCAAGAAATTAGGTATTGGAAGAATGTACTTAAAATAATAAGACCATGCATAACATGTTCACAGCTAACATACTCAACAGTGAAAAACTGAAAGCAACCATTCCCATCTTAAGAATATTGTCTTCCAATCCATGCACATGGTATATCTCTCTGTTCAGTTTAGGTCTACTTTGATTTCTCTTATGAATGTTTTATAGTTTTTAGTGTAAAGGTTTTGCCTTTCCCTTGTTAAATTTATTCCTAAATATTTTTTGATGCTTTTGTCAGTTGAATTGTTTTCTTCATTTTATCTTCAGATTTTCCACTGATGGTGTGTAGAGATACAATTGATTTTTTTGTAGATTGACTTTGTATCCTGTGACCTTGTTAAACTTGCTTATTAGTTCTCATAGTAAGTTTATAGATTCCTTAGTATTTTCTGTATGAAAGATCATGTCACTTGAGAATAAAGACAGTTTTGCTTCTTCTTTTCCAAATTGCATGCCTTAAATTTCCTTTACTTCCTTTATTGCTCTGGCTAAAACCTCTAGCACAATATTAACTGTAAGTGGTAGGAGCAGGTATTCATGTCTTCTTCCCAACCTTAGAGAGAAAACATTCATTTTTTTCACACGTAAGAAGATGTACTTTATGAGGTTGAGAAAGATCTCATCTATTCCTAGTTTTTTGAGAACCTTTACCATGAGTGGGTATTATATTTTGTCAAATGATCTTATTGAATTACTGATATGACCATTTTCCCCCTTTATTGTCTTAATATGATATATTACATCAATTGGTTTTTGGATCTCAACCAACTTAGAATTTCTGGGATAAACCCCACTGCTTATGATTGTAAAATCACCCTCATTCGTTACTTGGACTGATTTGCTAATATTTTGCTGAGGATCGTGGCATCAGTTTTCATGAGGGATATTGGTCTGTAGCTTTATTTTCTTGTGATTTTTTTTGGTCAGTCTTTGGTATCAGGGGAATATCGCTTCATAAAATGAATTGTGAAGTAATTTATAGTCCTTTGTTTTTTGAAAGATTTATTAAAAAGTTGGCATGATTTTTTTTCTTAAATGTTTGGTAGAACTCACCAGTTAAGCCATCCTGGCTTGGGCTTTATTTTTGGACAGTTTAAAGATGACTAATTCAATGACTTTGCTTAGAAATTTTCCTTTTTCTTTTTCTTCTTTTCTGAGTTTTGATATTTTATGTTTTTCTAGGAGCTGTTTTATTTTTCATTTAAGTTAAGTTTTTGGTGTAAAATTGTTCATAATTTTCCCTTGTAATACTTTTACTTCAGAATTCTATAGTTATGTCCCCTCTTTCATTCTTGATTTTGTTAAATTTTTCTTCCTTTCCAATATAAGATTTTAATCTAAAAATTTCCCATAAACATTGATTTAATTACATCACATAAATTTTAATGTCATGTTTTCATTTTGTTTTATACTTTTTAAGTTCATCTTTAAATTTTTCTTTGGCCCATGCATTATTTAGAAGTGTGATGCTTGATTTCCAAGTATATCAGTATTTCTCTGAATTCTTTCTGTTGTTAATTTCTAATTTAACTCTAGTGCAGTCAGAGAAGATACTTTAGATTATTTCAATTATTTAAAAAAATTTTATGTTTATTTTTGAGAAAAGAAAAAAGAGAGACAGAGTGTGAGTCAGGGAGGAGCAGAGAGAGAGGGAAACACAGAATCCAAATCAAGCTCCAGGCTCTGAGCTGTCAGTACAGAGCCCAACACAGGGCTCGAACCCACGGACTATGAGATCATGACCTGAGCCAAAGTCAGATGCTTAACCAACTGAGCCACCCAGGTGCCCCCAATTATTTTAAATTTATTGAGAATTTTGTTATACCTATCTATCCTGGAGAATGTTGCAGGTGTGCTTGGAAAAACTGTATTTTTCTGCTCTTGGGTGAATTTTTCCATATTTGTTGCTTAGGTCCAATGGTGACAAACTACCTCAGCTTTTGTTTGCTGGGAAAGACTATTTCTCCTTCATTTCTGAAGGACAGCCTTGCCAAGTCTTCTTGGGTGACAGTTGTTGTCTCTCTCTATATATATCATTCCATTCTTTTCTGGCTGGTAAGGTTTCTGCTGAGAAATTTACTGATAGTGTTGTGTTGCCCCTTTGTATGTGATGAGTCACTTTTCTCTTGCTCCTTTCAAAATTCAAGCTCAGAGGAGGGGAAATGAAGAGTGTTGTTCAACTGGTGTGAAGGTTTAGTTTTGCAAGATGAATTAGTTCAAGAGATCTGTTGTACAGCATAGAGCTTATAGTAGACAATATTGTATATGCACTCAAAAATTTGTTTAGAGAGTAGATGTCGTGTTAAGAGTTCTTACCACACACACACACAGAGGGACACAAAAGGATACTTTTGGAGGTGATTGATGTATCTATTTATTTGATTGAGATAATGGTTTCACAGGTGTATCCTGTGTCCAAACTCATTAAATATGTATATTAAATATGTGTAGTTTATTGTATATCAATTTTACCTCAGTAAAGTTGATTAAAAGAAAAGCAAAAGTATAAAAGAGTCCTGAAGTAAAAAGATGTAAAAAAAAAAAGAAGAAAAGAAATTCTAAAGGAAGTTCTAGATAGAAAAAGACCCACAGGAAGGAGTGAAGAACACTGAAGATGATAAATACTTAGTAAATAAAGAGACTGTTTTTCTTAATTTCTTTAAAACTAGTGATCGCTTTTATAACAATGTGATGTGTTTATTACATGTAAAAATGAAATATACTTATTGACACATGGATGGGAAAGGGTCATGTAAAATGTACTGTTGTAAGATTCTTATATATAAAGTAGTATAATACTAATTCAAGGTGAATGTGATTACATGTAATTCTCATAGTAACCATGAAAAGTATGATGCAGAGATATGCCCCAAACCCAAAATGGGAGATAGAATGAATTGCTAAATATATTTGGTCGAGGCCAGGAAGGGGGGAACAGACAAAAACAACGAGAGGGACAAATAGAAAACAAATAGCAAGGTGGTTTCTTTACACCTTACCACATCCATGGCTGCCTTTGATGAAAAGAGATTTTACCAGAGATTAAGAGGGACACTTCATACTAGAAGTGTCAGTTAATTAAGAAGACACATACTCTGAAGTGCATTTGCACCTTACGACAGAGCTTCAAAATACGTGAAGCGGAAATTGACAAGGAATAAGCATATCGAAACCCAGAGTTGGAAACTGTAACGTTCCTCTTTCTCAGATTTTTAGAACAAGTACATCAAAAATCTTTAAGTTATAGAACATTTGAATAATACCCTCAATCGTATTGATAAAATTGACGTCTGTAGACTGCTATATCCAACAAATGCAGAATACACATTCTTTTCAGTTGCTCCTGAAATGTCACCTAGACAGAATATATGTTGTGTCGTAAAACAAATCTCAGTGTATTTCAAAAGGTAGGATTAATGGAGGTAAGCTCTCTGACAGAAACCAACACCAAGAAGGTAACTAGAAGTCTTCCAACATGAGAAAATTAAACAATATACTTCTAAGTAACCAGTGGGTAGAAAAAATGATGACAGAAATTTGAAAAACTCTTACATTCGATGGGAATGAAGACACAACATATCCAAATGTATGGGGCGCACACAGTTACAAAATACCTGACCAGTGATCCCCGAAACTGTCAAGATCATCAAAAACCAGGAAAACCTGAAAGCCGTTCACAGTTTAGAGGAGTCTTAGGAGATGTGATGATCAAATGTTATGTGTCTCCTTGATGGGACCCTGGGACAGAAGGAGGACATTAGGCAAAAACCAAGGACATCCACATAAAATACGGACTTTGGTCAATAATGATGTATCAATGTCAGTTTATTAGTTTTGACAAATCTATCACAGATGTGTACGTACATTTACATCATACACGTACGATATTAACAGGGACACTGGGAATCGGGTATACGGGAGCTCTTCGTACTGTCTTTGCAACTTATAAATCTAAAAGTATTCTTGAAATTTACAGGTTTATTTCAAAAGACATGTGGGATTCAGCTAAAGAAATTTTAGAGAAGCATTATAACTGAACATGCTTATGTTAGAAAAGAATAAAGATTTGAAATCAATGACCATATCTTCTGTCTCAAGATAGCATGAGAATGAATAAATAGAATATGGCCAAGCAACACAGAAAACTAACAAACCCAAGGGTTGTTTCTTTAAAAGTATTTTAAAAACTCGGGGCACCTGGGTGGCTCAGACGGTTAAGAGTCCTACTTCAGCTCAGGTCATTATCTCATGACTCATGAGTTCAAGCCCCGTGTCAGGCTCTGGGCTGACAGCTGAGACCATGGAATCTGCTTTGGATTCTGTGTCTCTCTCTCTCTCTCTCTCTCTCTCTCTGTGCCCCTCCCCGTTTATGGTCTGTCTCTCTCCTTCAAAAACAGCAGTAACATTTTTTTTTAATTAATAAAACTCATAAAAACCCAGCAAGATTAATTTTTTAAAAGATAGAGAAAAACATCACCAATATCAGGCATGAAAGACAAAACATCACTCTTGGTTTACAGACACTGCTAAGATAAAAGGGAATATTATGAGCAAATTTATGCAAATCAATTTAACAACCTGTACGAAATGGAAAATTCCCTTGAAAAATGCAACTTATTAAAGTTAAGACAAGCAGACGCAGAAAATCTGAGAATCCCTATATTTATTTATTATGGAACATGAATTTATAACTTAAAGCTCACAAAACTCCAGGCCCAGATGGCTTCATTTTTTATCTCCATCACACCCTTAAGGAAGAAATAATACCAATGCTGCACAAACTTTTTCAGAAAATAGGCATAAAAATTTTCCAACTCTTATTTATGTATGTATGTACGTATGCATGTATTTGTTTGGCTTTGTATCCAGCACGGAGTGCTGTATGGGGCTTGAACTCACGACCCTGAGATCAAGACCTGGCCTGAGATCAAGAGTCGGACACTCAACCAACTGAGCCACCCGAGTGCCCCTCCCAACTCATTTTATGAGGCCCAACGTACAACTGATAGCAAAACTGAATGGGGGATTAAAGAAAAAGAAAATCGCAGACCCAGATTGCTCAGGAACTGGAAGCAAAATTATTCAACAAAGTATCAGTAAATCAAAGCCAACAGTGTATAAAAAGGATAATAAATAATGGCCAGGTTATGTTTATTTCGGGAATGCACGTTTGGTGGGGTGTTTTTTTTTAATTGAAGTTGACATGCAGTGTTATATTAGTTTCAGGTGTGCAGCATCGTGATTTGACAGCTCTATACATTACAGGCAATAAGTGTCACCAACTATCACTACACAGTTGTGATAACATTATTGACTGTATCCCCTATGCTGTACTTTTCAGCCCTGTGACTTATTTGTTTTATGACTAGAAGTTTGTACCTCTCAATCCCCTTCACCTATGTTGCCCCAGCTCCCCTCTGGCAATCAGCAGTTTGTTCTTTGTATTTATCAGTCTGTTTCTGGTTGCTGTGTTCTTCTTTATTTGTTTGCGTGTTTGTTTCTTTGTTTCGTGTTTTAGATTTCATGTGTAAGTGAAATCACACGATATCTGTGTTTCTTTGACTTATTTCACTTAGCGTTATACTCTCTAGGTCCATCCATGTTGTTGCAAATGTCAGGATTTCATTCTTTTTTATGGCTGAGTAATATTCCATTATATATATATATATATATATATATATATATATATATATCTCACATCTTTTTTATCCAATTGTCTGTCAGTGAACACTTAGGTTCCTTCCAAATCTTGGTTATTGTCTATAATGCTGCAATAGACATGGGGTGCATGTATCTTTTCAAATCAGAATTTTTGTTTTCTTTGGGGAAATAGCCAGAAGTGGAATTACTGAATCATACGGTAGTTCTATTTTTACTTTTTTGAGGAACCGCCATAGTGTTTCCCTGAGTGGCTGCACTAATTTACATTCCCACCCACGGGTTCCCTTTTCTCCACATCCTCACCGACACTTGGTATTTCTTGTCTTTTTGATAATACCCGTTCTGGAGGTCATAGCCATGGCAATAAAGCAACGAAAAAATAAAAGACAAAGATTAGAAAGGAAGAAGTACCTTTTTTTATTCTCAGATGACATGACTGTGTATATGACAGTCTCTAAAGAATTTACCAAAAACCACGAAACCTTCCTAGAAGTGATAAGTTAGTATAGCAAGGTTTCAGGAAACGCGGTGTCTGAGGTCAGTATACGAAAATAAATTTTATGTCTGGACGCTAGCAAGAAACAGTGTAAAAATGAAAGGCCAACAATAATGTCATTTAAAAGAACATGAAACATTAACTTTTCAGGAATAGATTAAACAAAATGAAAAATTAAAAATATTGTGTTCCTAAATTAAAGAAGACTGGAATAAATGGGGAGCTATGGCATGTTCAGAGACGGGGGGTATTCGGTGTCCTGAAGATGACAGTTTTCTCCATATTGATCTACAGGTTCAACACAACCTCAGTCAATATCCCAGTGGGTTTTCTTACAGAAACTTATCAATTGATTCTGAAATTTGATTCTGAAATTTGCATAGAAATACACTTCTATTTCCAGCTAAGATAGAATAACAAGAATCAAATTTACTGTTTCTTCTGAAATAATGGCACTAACAGCAACAACAACACAAGAGAACATGAAAAAATGTTTTTCAAGACCTTAGACATCAGGCAAAAAAGGACAGTGATCCCTGAGAGACACGACACAAGTGAGGTGATTCCCACGTGGTCCCAGCTTATCGCCGTGAGACCATTTGTAGACTGTGGTGCAGTTTGGGGGAGCCCAGGCAGAGCTGGGCAGACTCCCCAAGTCGAGGAGGTCAAGATGAGAGCCCAGGTAGACCAAGGTGCCTAGTTCACAGGGCACAGTATCAGAAAGGAGAAGGCAGTATAAAGAACCCCAGATGTCTGCAGAGGGTCCCCCTGAGTGCAATCAGCATATGTATGTGAGGAAACTACCCAAGGCTGGGGACAGTGCCTGGTGCTCACACCGAACTGGGAATATGGCCTCTAACAGCCAGGCTGAACATTTCATGATTCGTGGCGCTTTGGTTAAAGTACTTAGAAAGATCTTGCCTGAGTAGCAGAACATGATTAGTCCTAATCAGGGCTAGGACGAGAGTGAGACCCCTACAGCCCAGCATTTAAGGAGGTCCCACACAGGCACGACCCTGAGAACAAGTGTCTCCTTAAATTCTGCACCCCAGGCACCTTGCTTTCTTCACCTTTGACCCAGCCTTGACCCTAGCTGAAACACAGCTCTGGTCTCACCTAACAAACCATTAGACAAAACCCAAAGGATCAAATAGTTTGCAAGGGATTTAACTGCACCTCAGAGCACAGCTCAAGAATATTTCTAGAAATCCAGCACCCAACACGGTAAGACTCCCAAGGTCTGGAATCCAATCAAAGATGATCAGGCAAGCAAAGAAGCGGAAAAGTCCCATAGTGAGAAGAATAATCAGTCAGTCGAAACCAACCCGGAACTGTCTGGGATGTTAGAATGAACAGATAAGGGCAGTCTTCATAACTGTATTCTATATGTTTAAAAGTTAAGCGGAGTCGCGGAGAATATAAGAGACCCAAATGTAATACCTAGAGATAAAAACTACAATGTCTAAAAAAAAAAAAAAAAAAAACAAAACTACAATGTCTATGATGAAAAATACACTGGATGGAATTAACAGCATAAAGACAGTGCAGAAGAAAAGAGTAAACTTCTAGATATAGCAATAAAAAATACCCCAAATGAAACACAGAGAGGAAAACTTTAAGCGGAAAGGCATCAATATACCATACCTTCAAGTAGTCTAACATTACATGAGACTGGAGCCCCTGGAGGAGAGGGGGTCCCTTGTTCATGGATCGGAAAATTCAACAAAGTTCAAATTCCAATTCATCCCCAATTCATCTATGGATTCACTGCAGTCACCATGAAAATCCCAACGAGTTGTGTTTTTTGGTCTTGTTTGTTTTGTAGAAATGAAAAAGCTGATTTTAAAATTTACGTGAAAATGCAGAGGGGCTAAAATAGCCAAAAATAACTTTGAAAAAGAACAATAAATTCGAGGGGCTAACTCTACCTGATTTCAAGAGCTATTTAAAAACTATAGTGTGATATTGACCACAAGATAGACAAATGGGTTCACAGGACAGGATAGCGAGTTTAGAATTAGACCCACAAATGCATAGAAAATTGATTTTTGACAGAGGTTTAAAAGTGGGGAAATGGATGGTCTTTTCAACAAATGGTGCAGGATCAATTGGACCTTCATATCTCATAAATTGAACTTTGATCCATAACTGGCACTACGTACAAAAATGGACTCAAAATGGGTCTTAGACCTAAATGCAAAAACTTAAGCCGTAAATCTTCTGGGGAAAATATAAGGGAAAATCTTTGTGACCTTGAGTTCGACAAAGATTTCTTGGATGTGGCATTAAAAGCATGGTCTATTAAAGAACAAATTGATAAATTGTACTTCATCAAAGTAAAAAACAGCTCTTCAGAAGACACTGTTAAGAGCATAAAAGGACAAGTTGCAGAAAGAGAAAAACACTTTCAAAGCATAGATCCACAAAAGAACTTGTTATCTAGAATATATAAAACTCTCAGAACTGAATAATAAGAAAACACAACCTAATTTGCCAAATGGGCAAAACATTTGAATACACACTTCAGCCAATGAGACGTATAGACGGCAGATGAGCTCTTGAAACTATGCTCAACGTCAGTAGTCATTGGTGAACTGAAAAATTAAAGCCACAATGAAATACCACTGGATACCTGCTAGTGGGGCTAAAATTTGAAAGACTGACCTTGGCAACCGTGGGAGAGCATCAGAAACTCTTACGGCCAGAGGGACCACTTTGAAACACCATTTGTCACTTCTTCAAAAAGGTAAACGTACTGGGGCACCTGGGTGGCTCAGTCCGTTGGGCGTCCGATTTCAGCTCAGCTCATGATCTCATGGTTCATGAGTTCGAGCCCCGTGTCAGGCTCTGGGCTCACAGCTCAGAGCCTGGAGCCTGCTTCCGATTCTGTGTCTCCCTCCCTTTCTCTGCCCCTCCCCCACTGGTGCGTGCGTTCTCTCGCTCTCTCTCTCTCTCTCTCTCTCAAAAATAAATAAATAAAAAAGTTACAGATACCTCTGCCATATGTTCTGGCCACTCCATGTTCAGATATTTCACATCTGGAAAGAAAGTGTATGTCAACACAAACTCTTATACATGAATGCTCTATTGGCAATACCCCCAAATCAACACAATTCTCCAGCAAAAGGGGAATGGATAGATTTTAGTACATTCATACAACGGAATACTACTGAGTAATAAAAGAACTATTGATGCCCTTAACAATATGTATACATATTTTAGAAATTGAGTGAAAGCTCTCAAAGTTGACATACAGCATGATTCTAGAAAATACGTAGCAATGGTAGTGCAGAAAGCAGGTCAGTGGTAGCCTGGGGGGAGGGTAGAGAAGAATATAGAGATCACAAAGGGGCAGGACAAGACTTTTAGGGGTGATGGATGTGCTCATTTTCCTCCTAGTGGTGATGGTTTCACATATATCAGATCCTATCAAATTGTACACTTAAAATCTACCCAGTTAATTGTATGTAAATCATTATATCTCAATTATGTTGTTAACGAATTTACACGGCAATATAAAGGACCCACAATAGCCAGCACAAACAGGCAAAAGATAAATAGTGTGGGGTGCCTGGGTGGCTCAGCCGGTTAAGCATCCAACTTTGGCTCAGGTTATGACCTTGCGGTTCGTAGGTTTGAAACCCGAATTTGGGCCCCGTGCTGACAGTGTGGAGCCTGCTTGGGATTCTCTCTCCCTTGCTCTCTCTGCCCCTCTCCCACTTGTGCTCGCCCTCTCAAAAGAAATAAATAAGCTGAAACAAAAGAAAGAGATTTATCTGATTAAAAAAAAGATAAACAGTATCGTTGGACCCACACCACTTGATTTCAAGAATCGTAGAGCGCTACAGTAATTATTTCAGGATGGTATTGGCATGTGGATAGACAAATAGATCCGCGTAACAGCATATAGAGTCTAGGAACAGATTCACGTATATATGCCAACTGAAATGTGATACAAGTTCCAATGTAATTCTGCGGGGAGAGGAAATGCTTTCCAGCAAATGATTCTGGAACAACTTGATATTCATAGGGGAAAAAAATGAATCTCGATTCCAATGTCATACCATACAGAAATTATTTTGATGTGGATCACAGATCAGAACGTAAAAGATAAACCATTGAAAAATATCTCTGAGACCTTGGTGTACGCACAAATTCTTAGGTGCCAGAAATGGTAACCGTAAAAGAGAAAAACAGATTAAAGTGGCTTTCATAACAATGAAAGAGTTCTGCTCTGCTCATGAAAAGACTCCTTTGGTAAGTGAAAATGCAAGCAGCAGATTGGGAGAAAATATTTACAACACATATATTTGAAAAAGGACTTATATTCAGAAAGTATACAGAGCTCCTACAAAAGTAAAAAGATAGCCGTATAAAATAGGGGCAAAAGATTTGTAGATTCTTCACCATAATATATATATATATACACACATACATATATATACATACATATACATACATACACACACACACACACACACACACACACACACAAATGGCCAATATGTTCCTGAAAAGGTACTCCGCATTTTTAGTGATCAGAGAAATGCAGTTTAACACCACCATGAACTTAATCCATTTCATACCCACAGAATGACTAAAATTAAAAACTGACAATATCAAGTGTTGATGAGGATATAGAACAACCGAGCTTCCCATAAATTTCTGTGAAGTCTCAAAGGATGCAACTACTGTGGAAAATTCTTTGACAATTTCTTATAAAAGTAATATACACTTACCGGGGCTCCTGGGTGGCTCAGCCAGTTCAGCATCTGACCCTTGATTTCAGCTCAGGTTACGATCTCATGATTTGTGAGACTGAGCCCTGCATCAGGCTCTGCACTGACAGCACAGAGTCTGCTTTCTCTCCATCTCTCTCTGTCCCTCCCCTGCTCGTGCGCTCGCACTCTCTTTCTCTCTCAAAAATAAATACACTTTTTTTTTTAAAGTAATACGTACTTACCAATGATCAAGCAATTCCACTGTTAGGTCCTTAGCTAAGAGATATACAAACATGAAACCATAAAATATTTGTATAGAATTATTCATAGGAGTTCTATTCATAATCGCTAAGAACTGGAAACAGCCCAAATAACCATCAACAGAAGAATGGATAAATGAATAGTGGTTTATTCACGTGGTGGGAAACTTGTCTGCAGTGAAAAGGAATGTGTGATTGGTACGTGCAACACCAGTGACTAGCCAACGCATTATGTTGGGAGAATAAATATAAAAAGAAATGAGTATATACCACACAATTCCATCCACATGACATTTTGCAGCACACACACCAGCCATGGTGGTAAAGTTAGGACAGCAGCTGGAATGGGGCACACGGCAGCTCTCCGGGGTGACCACAATGTTCTAGATCTTAGTTTGGGAGTGAGGTACCTGGTGTGCACATTTGTCTGAGCTCCTTGAGCTGCATTCTTACAATGTGTGCATTTAACCACATGCAAATCAGGGCTCTGTGAAAAGAATATGTTGGGGAAAATATAACAATCACAAGGCATATGTTCTCCTAAAAAGATAACATTAGAACACAACCAATGAAGCTGTGGAGAAAAAAGATAAATTAAATTTAATTTAATTTTTGCCACGGGCAAAAAAAAAAAAAAGTTTTAATTGAATTAGTTTAATTCAATTAAAACTGTCATTAAAAATGTCCCTCTTAGAACTAATAGATCAAGGAGTCACAAACGTAAAGCAAAGATATGGGAGGTTCTAATAACGTAATAAACCTGAGCCCTTAAGAAATTGAAATGGCAAAGACTTTCCCCTTAAGAAGTCCTCAAGTCCACAGAGAGCTCTACATGAAGCTCTGTGAAACAGTTATCAGATAAACATTCTTAGAGAACTTGTTCCAGAAAAAAGGACAACAGAAAAAAAAAAAAAAAGGAAATCTGCCCAACTTGTTTTATGAGGCAAAAATAACATTTATTCCAACTTCAGATATGGCCAATAGAAGAAAAAACCTAGGTCTATTTCACTTATAAAAATAGAGGCACAATCCCAAAGAAGCTGCTCGCTAATTAACCCTCCAGTGCACTTTGAAAAGTGACATCACTGAGTTTATTCTAGGGGTGCCTGGGTGGCTCAGTTGGTGAAGCGTCCGACTTCAGCTCAGGTCACGATCCCACGGTCGGTGAGTTCGAGCCCTGTGTCGGGCTCTGGGCTGACGGCTCAGAGCCTGGAGCCTGCTTCCGATTCTGTGTCTCCCTCTCTCTCTGCCCCTCCCCCGTTCATGCTCTGTCTCTCCCTGTCTCAAAAATAAATAAAACGTTAAAAACAAAAATGAAAAGTGACATCACTGAGTTTATTCTAGAAGTGTAAGAACGATTCAGCTCCAGAAGTTCTGTCAATGTCGTTCTATGGAACCCAATTTGACAATAAATGTCATATATTAAAAAAAAAAAGAAATTCTGTCAATGTTATTTATGACCATATTATTGGAATAAAGGAATAAAATAACTCTCAAGAGATGCAGCACTTACTTGATGAAGTTCAACATCTTTTTGTGATTTTTAATGATTCTCAGGAAACTCTGAGAAGAAATGAACGTTCTTTTTTTTTAAATTTTTTAACGTTTATTCAGTTTTGAGAGACAGAGACAGAGCATGAGCAGGGGGAGGGGCAGAGAGAGAGGGAGAGCCAGAATCCGAAGCAGGTTCCAGGCTCCAAGCTGTCACCACAGAGCCCAACGCGGGGCTCGAACTCACGGAACGTGAGATCGCGACCTGAGCCGAAGTCGGATGCTTAACCTACTGAGCCACCCAGGCGCCCCTGGACATTCTTAATATGATAAAGATGTCGTACGTTAAAAGTTTACAGAAAACCTGATACTCTGTAGATAAACTTTAGATTTATTTCAAGTAATGTCGGGAACAAACAAATAGAAACACCCCAGCCAGTCCGACTAACACGGAGGCTCTGGCTTGTGTTGTAAGAGGAGAAAATGGACGTGGTTTGTGAGTTCGAGCCCCGCGTCGGGCTCTGTGCCGACGGCTCAGAGCCTGGAGCCTGCTTCGGCTTCTGGGTCTCCCTCTCTGCCCTTCCTCCACTCACACTCTGTCTCTCTCTCCTTCAAAAATAATTGAACATTAAATAAAAATAAGAGAGGAGAAAATGGAGGGTCTGAGGGCAAGAGCCACAGCCTTGTTCTGCACAGACCATCTATCATCCACACAGAAACCCACCAGAGTGAACAGGAAACTGGTTGGAACTAATAATAGAGTTGAGCGAGATTGCTGAATACGCGATCAACTTACTAAAATTAGTGGCTTTCTACACCAGTATTAACCAATTAGAAATATAATAGAAAAAGAGATACATTCACAAGAGGAACAGAAAACTGAAGTATCTGAAACTTAAGCCAGAAATAAATGTAGAAAACCTCTAGAGAGGAAAACATTAAGATTTAAGAAATGGAAAGGACACGAAGAAGACACGAAAAAGCGGAGACAGAACTGAGAGCATTCGAAAGGCCGTGTCAGAGCGGTGCCGGTTCAAAATCTGCCTGGGCTGCGGCCGCCGACTCCCAAAGCCTGGAGGAGGAGGGAGGCCCAAGCGGCAGAAACGTTTATCTGGCTGCTCTGGAGGCTGGAATCCAAGATGAGGCGTCCACACTGCCGGGTTCTGGGGAGCGCACCCTCCTGGCCTGCAGACCTCTGTCCTCTCACTGGTCCTCACCTGGTGGGGAGAGAGCTCTCGGGTGTCTCTTCTTTTTTTTTAATGTTTATTTTTGGAAGAGAGAGAGAGAATGAGCAGGGGAGGGGCCGAGAGAGAAGGGGACAGAGGATCCAAAGCAGGCTCTGCTCTGCACTGACAGCCCATTTCGGGGCTCGAACTCACGAACTGTGAGATCATGACCTGAGACGAAGGTCATGACCGACCGAGCCACCCAGGCGCCCCCGGAATCGGTCTTACAGGAAGGGCCTGGCCCTTTTCAAGGGGCTCACCTGGTTTCATCAGGCTCCTAGGGATAATCTCCTTTCTTGTTAACTCAAGGGCAACTGATTAGTAACCTGATTTCAGAAGTGATACCCCACCACAGGATTCTGGGGGAGGGGATTACGCCCAGCAGATGCACCGGGATGGGCTCTTGGTGCCATCTTAAAATTCCTTCTACCACACCACCGTGATAAAACCAGAAGAGACAGCTTAAAACAATAAGTGAAGGTGTCGGTGGACGGGAAGCAGACTCGGGGTTAACGGGCAGGTGACACGCCGTGACGTGACGTTTACAACTGATCAGAAGCTGCTATGTACAGCATAGAAGGGACTCTGACAAATCAGTGAGAAAAAGATGACTAACGAGGGACAATTCGAAGAAGGAAAAGCCTGAGAGGCTCACAAGCGTATGGAGGGATAGTGCCTCGCACTAGGAATCTGGGTGGGGGTGGGGGTGCGGAAATAATACCAAGACATCAACGTCGTGAACCCATCAGTTGGGGCAATCCAGATGTTGATGGAGACGTGCGGAACTGGGGCCCCAGCGCACCGCCACAGAGGAGACAGGTGGCCGTGGGGGCTGGGGGGACCGGCTGGCGCCTCGCTTTGCACGGTGTTGTGTGGCTCGTCCCCACGCACCGGTCCCCCTCCTGGGTCCACGCAGGGGCCTGAGGACCGGGGTACGTGTAGAGGGGCCCGTGCTGCAGCCCGGTTTTGGAGAAGGCGGCCCGCGTCCACAGCAGGGGACAGAGGGAGTAGAGAGGCAGGTGCGCAAAACAGAATCCCGTAGCCACGAAAACCACTGACTGAACTCGTGGGGAACACGGCAACAGGCAGCACAGACAGATTTTCAGGGCATATTGTTGAATGAAAAAAGTAGGAAACAGGAGCTTTATAGTTCAACAGAATGTACTCACAACCGAAACAATACTTAAAACACCCAAAAGTTACATGGTTTTTGGTTAAACATGCAGTCAGGAACGGATTTCAGACTTTCCAGTGAGCGCCTCCGGGGCTGAGGGGGGAGCTGGGCGCGCCGATTGGGAACAAGATGAAAACTGATGGCATGAAATGACACGGACAGCTGACCTGTGTGCCGTGAAGCAAGAAGCAAGGTGAAATCAACTGTCTGGACCTAGAGTGCACATTAAAATTTTTTTTTAACGTTTATTCATTTTTGAGAGACAGAGCATGAACAGGGGAGGGGCAGAGAGAGAGGGAGACACAGGATCCCGAGCAGGCTCCAGGCTCCGAGCTGTCAGCACAGAGCCCGACTCGGGGCTCGAACCCACGGACCGTGACCTGAGCCGAAGTCGGATGCCCAACTGGTTGAGCCCCCCAGGTGCCCCCAGCATGCACATTTAAACATAAATACGGGGTGCCTGGGGGGCTCAGTTGGTGAAGCGTCTGACTCCAGCTCAGGTCATGATCTCACGGTTTGTGAGTTCGAGCCCCGCACCGGGCTCTGTGCTGACAGCTCGGAGCCTGGAGCCTGCTTCGGATCCTGTGTCTCTCCCTCTCCCTCTCCCTCTCTGCCCCTCCCCTGCTCACACTCTGCCTGTCACTCTCTCTCTCTCTCTCTCTCTCAAAAATAAATAAATATTTTTAAAAAATTGAAAAAAACCCATAAATAGGTAAGTGAGATGCAGGGGCTGCTTTCCAAAGATGGTCCCAACTGCAAGGGTCTCGATGGACCCCCTCCCTGTCCCCCCAGAAAGCCATCTGTTTCCTGCCCTGGGTGCTCTCCTGTGCCTTGTACAGCCCTTTCAGGGAGCAGATTTGAGGACAGTGGGTGTTCCTCTATGACCCCAAAGCCAGCATCGGTGCCTGGGAGGAGGGCTGTACCGACTGCCCGGGTCCTGGAGCAGAGACAGCTCGGAGAGGGCGAAGCCACCAAAGACGGGATGTGTGGGTCGAGCACCACATAAATGTGTGATCGGAAGCCACTGAAATGTGGGGGGGGGGGGTGCTTATTACCGGAGCTAACCTCGCTGAGCCTCTGCTAGGGGCCCCAGCCCTAGTTGTCCTGTCTCTGTAACCCTGCAAGTTCTGAGTTGACCAGAGTTGGACAGTAGAGAAGGTCCTGGCCGCCTTCCCAACTCCCCACCCCTGCTCTGCGGGAAGGGGTCATTGTTACAGACACTCAGGAGGCTCCTTCCTGTCCGGAGAATGTGGAATCGTGACAGCCTCCCGGCAGCCCTCAGGAAGGAGCCGCCAGGATCCTGCCGTGTCCGGACGTGAGCAACAGCTTTCTCGAGTGTCCGTACCGGGGGCTGGAGGCGAGGAGCTGACTGAGAGCCCTTGAGGATGGCACTCAGGGCAGGAACATGAGGGGGCGACTCCTCTCCACCCACCTAGGCTGCGACGGATGATTTAATTTGCCTGGAAAATCAGCACGTCATCGTGATGAATACTTGGCTGATTTCAGGGCAGATTCGTGCACTTGATACGAAGTATGTTCCCACGTATCACTCATCACGCCTTGCTGAAAGCTTAGGCTGATTAACTGGCCAGGTCGGTTAACCCTTGTCGTGTGGGCTCGCCCACAGCCTCCAGCCCAAACCAAAGGAGCTGGGGTCGGGGGGTGGGGGACGGGGAGGGCGGTAAACTTTCTTCTTCGTTTTCAGATTCTGGAGCCACAACTGTTATGCCCTGTTACGGCTGAATTGTATCCCTGCTGAATTCATATGTTGAAGGCTTAGCCTCCAGTACATACAATCACTAGAGACAGGGTCTTTAAAGAGGTAACAAAATGAGCACATTAGGGTCGGGTCCTAATCTGACATGACTGGTGTCCTTGTAAGAAGGAGAGATGAGGACACGGAGAGGAGAGGGCAGTGTCCACACGCCAGGGAGGGAGGCCTGGGAGACGCCAGTCCTTCTGGTACCTTGACCTTGGACTTCCAGCCTCCCTTCCGCCCCCCGCCTGTGATGGAGCCCCTGCTCAGTTCTGCACCCTCCGGTCAGCCACTGCTGGCCTTTTGGGGGGATGTTGTGTCTCCCCCATCCTGCCCCCCGACTTTCATATCTCCTCTGGTAACTGTCCATTTTCTAACTGTGGGTCCCAGGATGTGGGGAGCTCTTTTCTCCCAGAGGTAGCCTGTCCCCACTCGGCACACCGATGACTATCCGGTTACCCGTGTGCTTGACATAGGGTGTTCTCAGGCACGTGTCACACGTCTTCGCTGTGTCCCCTCGGCAGAGAAGGTGAACGTGATGGGGGCCACTCGAAATGGGAGTTCAAGGGGAAAGGGTACAGGAAGTAATGGCGGGGGTCTCTGTAGAACAGCCTGGCAACGCGTTCTCTGGCCCACAGTGACCTTGGAGGCTGGCGGGTTGTCTCTCCTTGCCTTGGGGAATTTCCTGCATCCAGGCTCCGGAGGTGGGTGCTCTGGAGCCAAGTTCACCAAAGCAGGTGCCAAGGTGCCAATGCTCAGCGAGAAACACAGCCTGTCCCACGGCCCGGACCTGTTCGGGCACGACCGGTGCATTCTCTCTCTGCCGCTGATGTCCGTGGAAGGCAAATCAGGACCAAGTGGCAAGCTGGCCTGGAGTCAGGACAGAGGTGGCAAGTTGGACGGGGCCATTCTTTACAGAGATAAACTCCACAGGCTGTTTCGCAACATCCCCCCCCGCCAGCAGGCTGGGGGTTATCCGGAGACCGTTTTGTGTCGAGCTCGCCCCCTGGACGTCGCCAGCCTGCCCCTCCCATCTGCTACCTCCGGGACCTTCCCAGACCACCAGGCTCTCTTTGATGACATGATCTTCCTCCAGTCTGACTGGAGCCAAGTTTTGACCCCTGGGGAGACAACCGCATCCCCAAAGCGGCCTGCGCCTCTGTCCTCCAAGCCTTCCTGCACGGGATTCACAGGACACTGGCTTGGGATTTAGGAGTCAGGAGCTCAGTGCCCTCAGTACCGGTACTGGGAACAGATGACCAAATATTAGAACGAGAGATGCTCCCACGGCTCTTATCACTGAGGAAATTCCAAGGGTTTTAGGGGCTCTGTGCCGGGAACCAGGGGCAGAGACCAATGCACATATTTTGTACGACCTCCCAGTGGCTCTCGCTGTCCAGATGTGAAGCCCTGAGTCCCCGTCTTTTCCTGCCTCTCTTGAGGCCTGCGCCCTCCACCCGGGCTCTGAAGTCGACTCCCTCAGGCTCTGGCCTGGGCCCTTCCCCCGTACCCCTGCACCCCCAGGGTGGTCTCCCCACTCTGCCACCACCCGAACGCCGAGCACTCCCGTCCAGACCAGATCTCCTCGCTGGCAAACTAAATGGGAGACTCCAGCACTGGTTGGAACCTTCCAGCTCGCTCTTATAAGTGTCACTCGGTAAGCCGGCACCCGTGACAGCCGGAGCCTGGCTTTGCCTGAGTCTGTCTTCTCGACACACGGGGCAACCAGGGTGGGCATAGGTTTGAACCCCTGTCCGCTCTGTTCCCCGGGTCATTTGTTTCGCCAAAACCTACCGCTTGTGGGGCGGGCCTCGTAGTAGCCCCTGGACGCCCCCGGACTCATGGCCCCCCAGCCCTGCATGAGAAGCCCTAAAGGCCCTCTGCCCCTCCCCCCTCCGTCTGCCTTCCCGGCTCCCAGCTCAGGCCGGCTCAGTCTTCGGCGCCTCCTTCAAAATGCCGCCTGCAGCCTTCTCAGCCCTTGGGTGGCGGTGAGCCTCCTCCATGTGCTTCAAAGCCACCCGGGCACCTCACCGGCCCTCGCCGTGCAGCACCGTGAGCGCCCTGGCGGTGGGCCAGGGGTCCCCTGTCCGTGTGCTCGGCACTGGCACAGGGCATGTGCTCGGCAGAGGCTGACTTTCCCTGCTGTGTGCCAAGGTGAAGCCCCCGGTATGGTGCAGGCTTGCCCCGCGGAGAAGGTGAAGGCCAGCCTCTCCCCAGCTAACGCCCGTCGGCCATAGGAGCCTGTGCCTCTGTCTCACTCCTGGCTCCTGGCCTTCGTGGCCCTGAACTTGGAGCCTCCCCCGCTGTGGGAAGAGCCCCCCACGCACGCGCGGCCGGGCCGTCCTAGACCAAGGGGGGTGGCTGGGGCACCTCTGGTCCCGCCTCTCTGCCTTGTTTTGTGGTTGAGCAAAGCAGTGCTTTAAAGGAAATTTATTTTTCCAAATTGCAGAACAAAGGACACAATGTTTGGGAAGAAAACACATTGCTTACATTTGAGAAAAATTAGTATAATGAAAGACGCTTGAAGGAACTGACTCACCCCAGGCTGACATACATCTTTGAGTAGTTTGTGAGATACTCGTAAAATTACATCCTGTTAATTTAAGGCTTCTTATGCTAATTTTCAGTCGATTTTATTTGCCTACGAAATTTATTGGTGGCCTCCAGGGTAACAGCCGGGGCTTGGTCCAAGTGTGTGGGATCCTCGTTAAAAACACCACGTGAGGAAAGTAAAACAGCATTCGGCGTGAGGGCCAGGAGGACGCGAGGACAGTGTCCAGACGTTCCTGGGTCCGTGCGGCCCCCGCGAGGCCCTGCCTCAGAACTGAGCCAGGGGGACGCCGAGGGACACACTGGCCTGTCCCAGAGAGCAGAGCGGCCCTGTTGGGTCCAGTCCCCCAGCTTCACAGATGGGAAAGCCACGGCCCTGAGCTGTTGACATTTCCCCCGAGTGGAAATCCACAGAAAGATCTACGGGGTCCAGCTGCTTGACGCACTCCACAGCCCACCATCAGCAGCAGGGGGTTGTTCTAGATGGAGAATGTTGGGTGATGTGGGAACCGATAAAACAGCAAGGGGTGGGGGGGGACGCGGTTTAAGGAGTCGGCAGCCGTCCCTTTAGGCCCGGAGGCAAACCCAGACTGGGGCTTCCGTGCAGGGTCCGCTTTGTGGATGTGCCGCAGGGCCCCGTTCATAGGAGGGCCCCGCGCTGTCACCGCCTTAAAAATCCCCAACAAGGCCCCACAAATCGAGCAGGCCCTGCCCCCGGGCCCAGGGTCACAGAGCAGAGGAGAGCCAGGGGTCCAGGGTCGCGCCTCCCCCAGCTCTTCCAACAACGTCCTCCTAACCTCCTCCTGGTCTTGGCCAGGCCCACCTTCCCTCCGAAGGGCGGACCAGACCCCCGTGGAAGCCAGCCCCTGGGAGGACAGACACGGCCGCGATGGACAGTGAGGGGCCCCTGCTGTGAGGTCCTCCCCTGGCCGCTGAAGCAAGATTCAGGTGGGTGGTTCCTGCCCACGCCGCCTCCCAGTGTGAAAATTGACCCCAGTCCGCTACGGCGGAGCCACGGTGACCGCTGCCCCGTGCCAGGCCCCTGCTGGGCTGCAAGCCTTGCGCCGGGAAGGACACGCCCTCCCTGCGGTGTGCCGCAGAGGGCCTGGGCAGGTGACACCCGTGCCTGTGGTCTGGCTCTCAGGCCGTCCTTCCTGACCACAGGCGCCCTGGGTGCCCTTGGCCCCACGACTGTGTCTGGCATCGCTGGAGGGAAGACAGTTCTGAGAGAAGGGTCAGGTCAGGGAACACAGGTAGGTGACACCTTGGACCCCTGGAGGGAGCCCGGGCAGGCTTTCAGCCGGGGTGGGAGTGGGACGGTCGGCAGGGGGGTCCTGTGGGTCACAGTGGGCCTTCTCACGGGGCTGTGGTTTCCCAGCTTCCTCTACCAGGGCGGCCAGTGTGGTCCTTCCCTGGGCCCCAGGCTTCACACCTGGTCTCCAGCTGGGCTTGTCTGCACTGAGCTCTCTTGTGTCTGTGCTCTTTCTCTTGTTATTTCTGTCTTGCATTTCTCTCCCTGGGTTTCTCCCTTCCCCATAACACGGTCCCCGAGCACCTTCTCCATACCCCCCCCCCCAAGGGGACAGTGATGTGAAGTTCAGACCTAGACCCCCACGGGCACACGGTTCTTTGGCGTCCTGGAGTTCAATCGTTTCCACTTGCAGATGAGGAAACTGAGGCACATTACCCTCCAGGTCAAGAGACAGAGTTAATGAGCAGTTATCATTTCTTCGTGTTTATTTATTTATTTCGAGAGAGAGTGGGAGAGCAGGAGAATGAGGGAGTGGCAGAGCCCAATGTGGGGCTTGAACTCACCAACCGTGACATTGTGACCTGAACCGAAATCAAGGGTCGGACATTTAACTGACTGAGCCACCCCGGCGCCCCGATGAGCAGTTATTGATGGGGACACAGAGTCTCCTGGGGCAAGATAGGTGCACAGAGCAGAGGAGTCAGGAAAATCTTTCCAGAAAACACCACACTTCAGTGCAGACCTAGAAACCGGGTAAGAATGGACCGATGGAAAGGGTGGAAGGGCATGCTGAGGCAAGGAACAGAATGGGCGAAGACCCAGAAACAAGAGCTCAGGAATGCACTGAGGCAGAGGAGGGTGACAAGTCTCCAGGAATGGGGGTACTTGACCAGATGAGGCTGGGAAGGCTACAGGAGCAGCCGATCAGAGTGCACCTCCCGCTGCCGTGTGGAGCACGGGTCAGAGGACAGCGGACAGTGGTGTCTGAGCTGGAAGTGCAGGAAGAGGCCAAGGGGTGCAGCAGAAGACGTAGAGACAGAAGCAACTCGAGGGGGCCGGCCCATTGGACGTCCAGAGCCAGGAGCAGAGAGACTCAGGATGTGTCCCTCCGGGTGGCAGGGTGGCCAACATTGCTGCCCGGGGGGGTGAGGGGTGGGAGGAGAGGAGGTGATGCGGACCTGCCTGGGAAGTGCCCACCAGGCAGCCGGAACCTTGTGCAGGTCAGGGGACAGGTTTTCATGCCACCCTCCTACGATGGTGGGATCTGCAGGAAGATGGGGGACGAGCGGCCATGGCAGCTCGGAGGGAGCAGAGGGAGAGAGCTGGAAGGCTGGAAGCTGGGCCTGCAGGCTGGGGAAAGGCTCGGAGGTGAGCTATGCAGGGGTGAAGGGTGCAGGTGGGGAGCGGGAGTGAGGTGTCAAGGAGAGAGAGCCACGAGGCACATGCACCCCCTCCCGCAGGCAGGCTCCCTGAGAGGGGGGGAGCAGAGAGGCAGGTGGTGTCTGTGGGGAGTCCCTGGAGGAATGAGGACGAGGCAGGGTTCCCAGCAGGGAGCACGGAGGACGAAATCCGTGTGTCAGAACTGGAGGAGATATCAGCACGAGCTGCCACAGGCTGAAACATGAACCTCACTCTAAACCTCACAGCTTGACAAAATCCAACTTAGAATGGACCAAAGATTACATGCAAACATGTGAAAATGTATACCTTTTAGAAAAAAGGAGAAAATCTTTGGGATCTAAGGGCTCAGGTGAAGAAGGGTCATCAGAAGCTCAGTTCACGAAAGAGAAAATGGTCCATCGGACTCTGTCAAAGTTAAGGACTTGTGAGTGGCGAAGGACCCTGTTCGGAGAGAGAAAGAGCAAACTACAGACTTGGCAGCTTCCATCTGACAAAGGATTTGTGTCTAGAATACATACAGATCTCTCAAAACTCAACAAGCAATATATATAAAAACAAGCAATCCAACTAGAAAATGGGCAAAACCCAGGAACAGACATTTCACCCAAGAGGATGTATAGACAGCAATGGGCTTGTGGGAAAATGTTCAATATTGTCAGCCGCTAGGGAAATGCAAAGTAAAACCACAGTGAGACATCACTGCATGCCTCTCCGAACAGCTAAAATTAAAAAAAAAAAAATAGTGGCTGCCGTGAGAAAAATGTCTGTATCCCCCAGCTGGGGAACATTCTACAAAATATGCCTAAAAAAATAAACAGCAATAGCACCAATTGTCAGTGGAGATGCAGATAAAGGGAGTCTCTCCCTATTAGCCAGGAACATAAAATGCTACTCTGGGAAAGTCTGGTGGTGTCTTCAAAAACCAAAATACACTTACCTATGACCCAGAGATTGCACTCTTGGGCATTTACCCGAGAGAAATGAGAACTTCTATGCACACACAAACCTGTGCATGGTGCTCAGAGCAGTTTCATTGGCGGTAGCCCCAAACTGGAGACCCAAAAGCCCTTCAGGTGGATGGTGAAACAGACCGTGGTCCATCCAGGCCATGGACACTGCCTGGCACTCAAAAGGGACAAACTACAGATACATGCTACAGCATGGATGGATCTCACGGGCCTCGTGCTGAGTGAGAAAAGCTGACCTCGCAAGTTACGTATAATATCGCAAATGGCAAAACGAGGGGCGCCTGGGTGGCTCAGTTGGTTGAGTGTCTGACTTTGGCTCAGGTCATGATCTCACGGCTTGTGGGTTGGAGCCCCATATCGGGCTCTGTGCTGACAGCTCGGAGCCTGCTGTCCTCCTCTCTCGGCCCCCCCTCCCCTGCTCTCTCTCAAAAATAAATACACATTAAAAGTTTTCTCTTTTAATTCAAAAAATGCGAATGGCAAAATGAGAGGAGAGATTAGCAGCTGCCAGGGGTTAGAGACGGGGAGAGGGGAGAAAGAGGGAGGTGGCCAGTGGCAGGGCCCTCATGGCGATGGACGGTTCTGTGTCGTGAATGTGGTGGCGGTTTCGAGAATCTGCCCATGCGATAAAGTCCCGCAGAAGTAGACAAACACACGCGCAACGAACGCACGTGCCGTGGACCATCTGTCCACCCCAGACTCATATGTTGGAGCCCTAATCCCCAAACTGATGGCATCGGGGAGGGGGGGGGGCTTTGGGAGTGATAAGGTCACGAAGGGGGAGTCCTCATCCACCTCTTATGAAAGAGACCCCACAGACACCATCTCTGTCCCATGTGTGAGGACACGGCGAGAAGGCAGCCATCCTCAAAACCAGGAAGGGGGTCCTCACCGGGGACGGAATCTGCCAGCATCTCGAGCTCGGACTTCACAGCTTCCAGAAGCGTGAGCAATAGTGTCTCTTCTGCTCAAGCCCCCGAAGCTGCGGTATTTTGTATTTTGTATTTTGTTAGAGCGGCGGCCTGGGCCCACTAAGACCGCACGCGGATCCGGTACCGTCGGAATAAGGTCTGTGGGTTTTCCCAAGGCCCCGCTTCCCTCCTGCACTAATGTGCCTTAGCCGTGCGAGAAGTTACCGCCGGGGAAAACCGGGTGAAGGGTGCACGGGACTTCTCACTGCTAGTTTGGCAACTTCCTATGGATCTATAACTATTTCCAAAAAAGGGAAAGGAAAACAAAAACAGGGAAGGGAAAGGATGGATACCTGGAGGGCTGACTTCATGGGCCAAGGCCAAGCGTAGCAGAGACTCGAGGCGTTCCAGGGGTCCAGGCAGACCTGCCAGGTCAGACGTCTGGGGAGGTTAACTCAGGTAAGGGGGGGTGGGCCCCCCAGGAACGGTCCTGCCGGGCAGGATGTGACCTCTAAGCCCTGAGCAGAGGGTACATCCTTGGTCTGCTTTGCTCTCTGCTGTGTGGGGCAGGCCAGCGGGGGGGGGGCAGGCAGGGACCGTCACCTCATGCCCCAACAGGGAGACCGGCCCGGTCACGGCTGGAGCACAGGGTAGCCCTGTGAGTGATGCTCCTCCGGGAGAGGGGCTTTCCGGGGCTTCTGGAAGCACACGCCGTAGCCCGGGCTCCCCGGCAGAAATAAGAAACTATACAGTCTTGCTTTGCACATTAGGAGCTATCTGCTTCCCACTCTCCTGAGTTATGTGAGGACACAATTTATCTTTAGCCCGAAGCCACCTGCTTGGTAATCTGTTTCTGTGTACCCGATTGATCCCATCATCCTTACATGAGCTAGAGAAACGGCTGACTTTATTTAAAGCAATCAGCTCACACGGAGAAACTGGCCAGGGCGGTCTGGTGCACCTGTCTCCAGGTGACCCTGCCCTCCTCTGAATGGTGGGGCGGGGAGGGTGTGCCCCGGGCCAGGCTGGCCAGGGACACCGTGCCACCATAGGCAATGCCCAGAAGCCCAGCGGGAGGGTGTTTCGTGCAGACCACCCTGGAATGGCTTTCCCCCATGGGTCACGAAGGCCGTTTCTTTATTTTCACACCCAGTCCCCTCTTCCAGACCCATGTTTACTTGGGGAACGAAAATCTGGAAGTGTTTATACCCAACGTTGCGCAGTGTTGGGTAGATTGGGAAATACATATTGTCTTGAAGTGTTCATGGCCCCTCGGGAGTCTGAGCCCCAGGAGAACAGAGTTGCCCTGTGTCCTGTGTTTGCTGGGTGGTTCTCCAGGCCTTCTCCCCTGGCTTCCCAATGACTGAGCAGCCACACATGTGCACAGACACTCACTGCCCCCGCCCCCCCCCACCACCGGAATTCTCCTTCTTCCAGGTCTGTTATGCACTCGGATCTGCCAGCTCCCCCGCAGAAGTCAGGATGTGCCCCCAGGACACGTCCCTGCATGGGCTGAATTAGAAAGACAAACAAACACAAGTGATAATCCGGTAAT
Organism: Panthera onca; assembly: GCF_046562875.1. Lineage (NCBI taxonomy): Eukaryota > Metazoa > Chordata > Mammalia > Carnivora > Felidae > Panthera > Panthera onca. Next base: position 142,530,616 of record NC_138344.1, on the reverse strand, counting down.
GTGAAGCGGGCAGGCAGCGGAATATCAGTGAAGGGCTTGGTGGGCTTCCCAGGTGACCCTGGGAGGACGTGGGGACAGGGCACCGGCTCTCGGCAGACTGCCCCGCACACTCAATGACCCTCGAGATACGGGTGCCGTCTCTACCTTGCAGGTGAGATGTGAGGGGGCCTGACAAGTAGATATGTGTGCACCTGCCACTGAACCCCGGGGCTCCCCAGGGCCCCCTCGATGCACTTAGGACAGAAGGAAGCAAATGCCTTGACCAACAGGTGTGCCTTGTTTCGCTGGCTTTTTCTCTTATTGTGGTAACTACACGTAACATAGAATTGACCGTTTTAGCTATTTTCGAGGGTGCAATTCAGTGCATTAAACACATTCACATTGTTGTGCAGCCATCGGCACTGTCTGGCTCCAAAACGTTTTCAGCACTCCAAACGAAAAGTCCTGTGACGCTTAATTTTATGTGTCAGTGTGGCTGGGTCACAGGATGCCCAGAGAGCCAGGAAGACATTGCCTTGGGGCGTGTCTGTGACGGGGCCTCTGGAAGACAGTAGCATTTTAAAAAATGTTTCTTTATTTATTCTTTTGAGAGAGAGAAAGCGTGAGTGGGACAGAGGCAGAGAGAGAGAGAGAGAGAGAGAGAGAGAGAGAGAGAGAATCCCAAGCAGGCTCCGCATTGTCAGCACAGAGCCCAACGAGGAGCTTGAACTCATGACCGTGAGATCATGACCTGACCTGAAATCACGAGTCGGACACCCAGGCGCCCTCAAGAGATTGGCATTCGAATCGGTAGACGGAGGCAGGAAGATGCCCGCATCGGCGGCAGGTGGGTATGTCCCGTCCGGGGAGGCACGAGTGGAACAAAAAGCCAGAAGAAGGAGGAATCTCTCTGCTGAGCATGAGACCTCCGCTCGCTCCTGCCCTCGGACAGGTGATCGTTGTTTCCAGACCTTCGCAGGGGAACCTCACCGCCAGTTTTCCTGGTTCCCCAGGGGGCACACGGCAGACCGTGGCACCTGTTCGCCTCCATCATCATGGGAGCCAGCTCCTCGTGGCCCTTCTCTTTCTAGACTTCTGGGTACATCCTACTGGGTCTCTGAGGAACCCCGACCAGTACCGCCCGCACCTGTTACCAGTCACTCTCCACCCTCCTGCCCCCAGCCCTAGCGGCCACTTATCTTTCTGTCTCTATGGATTTGCCCCTTCCGCACATTTCAAATAAATGGAAGCACACAGTATGTGGCTTTTTGTGTCTGGCTGCTTTCGCAGAGCATCGTGTTGTCAAAGTTCACCTTCACCCCATGTGGTGGTGTCCCCCCTCCTTTTTCACCACCGTGTAGTGTTCCACAGTGTGAGAGGCCACATTTTTGTCCGTTCATCCTTTAAGGCTGCATCTGGGGCATCTGGGCTCCGGGGGGCATCACGGCATCCTCAGAGGACTTCATGAGTGGGGGCTGCAGGGGCAGGACTTAGTGTGACCCCACTCCCCGCCCCCCGGCTGCACCCCAGGGCCCAGGACAGCCCTAGTGCACAGCGGGCACTAAGTACACATTTGCTGAAGAACGAGTGAGTGAGCCTGGGTGTTGGGGGCAACAATGAGAGTGTTTGTGCTCTGGACTCCCGGAGGGAAGCAGGGTCTGGCATCTGCCCAGACCACCATATGTAGCCACCTTTTGGGAGAAAAACAAACCCCGAAGGGTTCTAGAGGACAAGCCTTGCACTGGGAGCCAGGAACTGGCTGGGGGACCCAGGCTCCACTGGCACGTGGACCTTGTCACTTTCTTAGAAAGCTGAATTTGTCTCCTGTTGCTGCTGTAACAGATCAACACACACTCAGTGGCTGAAAACGGGACCCCTTTGTTACCCCCTCAGCGCTGGAGGTCAGAAGTCCGACAGGGTTTCCCTGGGCTGATGTCAAGGTGCCGGCAGGTCTGTGTCCCTTCTTTTTTTTTCTTTTTCTTTTTTTAGCGTTTATTTATTTTTGGGAGAGAGAGAGCGACAGAGAGAGCGTGCACACAAGTGGGGGAGGGGCAGAGAGAGAGGGAAACACAGAACCCAAAGCAGGCTCGAGGCTCTGAGCTGTCAGCGCAGAGCTCAATGCAGGGCTCAAACTCACAAATCATGAGATCGTGGCCTGAGCCGAAGTTGGACGCTCAACTGAGCCACCCAGGCGCCCCAGGTCTGCGTCCCTTCTGCAGGCTCTGGAGGAGAATCCATTTCCTGGCCTTTTCCAGCTCCAGGAGGCTTCCCCTGCTCTTTGGCCCACGGCCCCTTCCCCTACCTGCAAAGCTGGTGGCGTGCATTCTCTCCGACCCCGCTCCCTTCTCCACTTCTCTTTCTGAACACGCCCAAGAGAGCCTCTCCTTTCGAAGGGCTCATGTGGCTGGATCGGGACCACTGGGGTGACCCAGGATCACATCCCCTCTCAAGCCCCTCAACTTAACCACGTCTGCAAAGTTCCCTTTCCAAGTAAGGGAACGCATTCATAGATTCCCGTGATTAGGATGTGGACGTCTTTGGCGGGGGGGGCACCATTCTGTGGACCACAGGACCCCCCTGACCGCTCTGAAACTGGGATTCCCCGTTTACAAAGGCAGACTAGACAATCGCCAGCTCCTGGAGTCAGGTGCTCGAAGCGGGAGAGAACAGTGGTTCTACTTAATGACGATTTCCATCGTCACTGGAGCAGGTGCCCTAGAGTGCAGCGTGCCCCTGTCTGACCAGATGCCCCGGGGACGCTTTCCACCCAACCTCTTCCTGATCCCCAGTGTGGCCCCTGAGGGCATCATCCTCCCTCCTGTTTTAATGGGTGAGGGACACGAGCTTCGGAGAGGCCAAAGGGCGTTCCTGGCACCACGTGTCTCAGAAGTGCGGGCTTAAGTCCACAGCCAACTGTCTGACTCCGCGGCTGCCTCTGGAGCCCCCACTGGTGGCACAGGTGACTTGGGTGAAATGCAGACGCATTAGGAAGTCTACAAATCCCATACTTTTGCATGTTTTAAATCGATCCTCTGAAGGAAGCTGGAACGCACAATGAATTTAGTGTTAATTTAAACATTTTCTGAAACGGACTTTCTCTGTAAAAAAAAAAGGGGGGGGGAGCATAGAGGGGAGAGGATCTGTTGACGGGATTTTAACGGTCCACGTCCTCGCTTCCGTGAGTCCTCTCTCAGGAGGCGCCAGCTGCAGAAAGGGAAACTGCACAGAGACGCACAACGTCTGGAGCTTCGAGGGGCAACACATCTGTCTGTGCGTCCCCCCCACCCGAACCCGTGCACCCTCTTTCTGAAGCTGGCACTCACAGGTCCTGGCACGTGGCCGAGAAGACGCACACGCGTGTGTGCTATGCCTTAGTGCGGCTGTGGGCTGACACACCCTCCTGGGAGATCGGCGAGCCCATAGCAGCGGTCACGAGCTTTTAGTCCTAACTAGGTCCTCCGTCCACTTGGGGCTCCCCTGTGTCTTTCGCATCAGCCCAAAGGCCTGAATGATGGTGAGCACAACCACTCCCTTTTGCTTGGAAATCGCCCTTTCAACAGTTCAAAGGGGTGAGTTCCGGGAGCCCGAGGTCTGTGAGCACAGAGCAGGACTGTGCTCGGAGAGTCGCGAGGGCCAGGGTCTCGGGAAGCACTTCCCTCCGGCTGAGCCCTGGAGAACTGCAGGTCTGCAGAAAGCCCCGGGGAAGCACCCAGCGGGGCTTCCTGTCACGATCGCGGAGTCAGGTTGCCTGTATGGGTCCCCTCGTGAGCGCTTTGCACGTGTCGCTCGGGATCTTGATGACTTAATCCACAGAATAGGGTGCGTCTATTTCTAGACGCGTGTCTTCATTCACTCCTTCATTCAAGAAATAGATGCTTCACATCCTGGGAGCTCCGAGTCTAAGGGAAGAGGCAGGCTGGCAGGCAGACTGCTCCACGGTAGCCTGTGATAAGCAACCTTTGTCGGTTCATTCATTCATTCATTCATCGAGCAGCTTCTGTGCCAGACGCCGTGGGTGCTCACCAGTGAGGAGTCCACAGACAACAGTGAAAACGTCCAGCTTCGCTTGGCGAGCGGTCGGCAGACAAAAACCTTTCGAATAACGATGAAAATGTTTCCTTGAGAATCACTGTCGAGAAGAGACACGGCGTGTCTAAGTAGATGATGGGAAATGTTACATTTGATAGCCACGTGTCCGATACGGCGTAAAACAGACCATCTTCGTTTCTTGCTGGATTCATTGACCATTCGCTCTCCCCTGCGAGGCACCAGTAGCTGGGGCCCCCTGTGGGACGCGGGCATGAAGGAGACGCGACTCTGGCTCCCGGAAGCTCACAGATGGCTGGGGAGGAGAAAGACTACAGCCCGGGGTGGCGATGCCATCCCTTACTCACCCGGCCAGCCCGCAGCGAGTGTCCAGTCCTCTGCTCCTTCTGGTTCTGCTGTCTGCCTACCCGACGGCTGAGTGACTTCTGGTGGTCTCCACGGTCCCCTTGCCTTTCAGTGCTACAGAGGAGACTTCATCCTGCGGCATCGTGGACCTCAGTGAGACCCGGCTCTCAGGGGGCACTCCTGGAGACCTGCTTTTGCCAGGCAGCACAGACCACGGGTCAAGGGAAAACCGGCCACTTTCCGCTCTTCGAACAGAATCAGCAGATTCAGCCCAGGCACTGTCTCCTTGGGTTTGGCTCTCGCTGCAAAAGCACCGTCTTCTCCATTTGGAGACGCGGTTCTTTCGGGAAGCTGGAACGTGCTATTAATTTATTCATTAATTGAAAGGTTTTTGAAACAGACTCAGTTAAAAAAAAAAAAGTGGAGGCAGAGGGAGGTGGAGCAGGAGGGCGTTATGGGTTGAATTGTGTCTCTCTAAAAAGATAGGTTGAAGTCCTAATTCCTTACCCTCCCGAACGTGACCTTATTTGGAAATAAGGTCATTGCAGATAGAATTTGTTAAATTCAGATGAGCCCAGTACTGGCATAGGGTGGACCCCTAAAGGTAACATGACTGGTGTCCGTATAAGAAAAGAAAACAGAGGCAGGTGCAGAGAGAGAGTGTCACGTGAAGACAGGGACACAAGGGACAAATGCTGTGTGCAGACAGAGGCCAGGTTGGAGTGACACAGCTGCCCGGGAAGTGGCGGCCAAGGCTTGTCATCTACCACCAGAAGCCAGAACGGGAAAGGAAGCATCCTTGCCCACGGGTCCCGGAGGGAGCACGGCCCTACCTACACCTCGATTTCAGACATCTGGCCTCCAGGACCATGCAACAAGGAATTTCTGTTGCTTTAACTCCCCAGTGTGTGGTCCTTAGTGATGGCAGTCCCAGGACACCCACACAGAGGGGCCCTGACCGTGCCTGCGCAGGACCCGGCAGACTTCAGGGGGCGTAGTGCGGTTTCTGTTGGTTTTTTCTCCTTTGCACTAGGAGCTAAGAGGCGCCCCTACTCCTCCGTCTATACGGAGGTGCCCTCTGGCCTGTCTCGGACCTGGGGACTGGGGTGCACCGCTCTCCTCAAAGCCAGAGCTGGTTTCGATGATTCATTCATTCACCCACGTTCCCCCCGCCCACCAGTGACAGGGCTTCTCAAGGCGCCAGGGATCCCAACAGTGACCCCGAAGTTCCTTAGCGCTCACCGCGTGTGGCATTCATGTTCCCTGTCCATTTGCCAAAGAACAGGAGCGAAGTTGCACTCGGGCTTGCTGGGCGCATGCTCAGAAGCCTCACGGCTCTGCACCTGGCCTCCCTCCTGTTCCCCTTCCTGTGCACCTGCTCCAGGTCCCGTGGGGGCCATGGATTCCGGTCCCCCTTTGCTGGCCTCGACGTGCCTCTCTCCTCTTTTTCTGACAGCGTCCGGTCCTCCTGTGCCCGAGATCAGAGCCTCACCTCGGGGACCTGCGTCCCGCGTCGCTCCCAGGTCAGACGACACCCGCTCATTTCCAGCAATGTGCCTCTTAGCTCTTTTCCCGTTGAGACACCTGGCAGCTTGGCTTGGCTTAGCAGCTGTCTCCTGCAATCCTGGGCAAAGGCGTAAGAGTGGGGAGGTGTCTGGAGTCCCTTAGGACAGGGGGTTCACAACGCAAACCCAGCCCTTCCCGGCTCCCCTGGGAGCGGCAAAGACAGCGAAACGTGACATTTATCTCCTACAAAATCTCCCAACAAAATCACAGCCTTGTCGTCCAACTTTGATAGAGTAATTTTAATTAATACGCAGGCCATATTCAAATTTACCCAACTACCCTTGAAATAGCCTTTATTTTTATGTATATATTTTTACATATATATTATGCATTATCACACGGTAGGCATAATTTTAATATATTAAATTATATTATTAAGTTAAAGTTTAAATGTTATAATACACACGCTCCGCGTTATATGTGATATAACGTATCTTGTGTAATATAAAACACAAAATATTCATAAAACGTAAATAAATATATAATAGGAAAATATAATCGAATATTTGAAAATAGAGAAATCTATTTTATTCATATTCCCAAGTGCTGCCCCAGGAGGGGTCTGTGCCCAGGGTGGTGGACACTTAGAGGAGTAAACGCTGGCCCTGTCCTGTGCAATCAGGGAAGGCTTTCCAGGGGAGGTGACATTTGAGCTAAGTCTCAGAGTGTGCAGGCTCCTCCAGCGGGGGGAGCTGCCTGGGATGGGGTCTTCCTAAGCAGGGGATGGCGAGTGCTCTCTGGCTCAGTGTTTACTGCTCAGTGTCAGGCCTCATGCTGGTCACTAGAGTCACAGAGGGAACCAGATCCTGGCCCCAGGTTGCTGACTGCACAGGACGAGGAGGCCTGGATGGCCTTTGTCCTGTGGAAAATGGGCACCTCTTCAGGGTTCAAGGGCGGGGGAGTATCCAGGCCTTAGGGCCTCTTGGAGGCCGTGAGCTGCTCTTGGCTCCAGGCAGAGGCCCTGGGAGGTGGAGCTGAGTCCGGGCGGGGGCCACCCACCCTCTGAGTTTGGGAAATGGGCCAGATTTGCCAAAAAGGTATCTCATCTCTGCCTTAGAAGCTGGGGAGAGGCTGGAAGTTAGAACCTATGGTTCCTCTGGATATACTACCTGCTAGGAGTTCAGGGGGCCCAGGGGGCTGCCTTAGCACCCCCAGGAGAGGGTGTCCCGAGGACCAGGGCTGAGTCTCCCCAACCTCTTGCCCACCCCCCACCCCCACCCCCGGGGACCCTTCTTGAAGAGTGAGAAGCGCGCGGCCCAAGCCCTTACCTCTGGAGTGCTCCCTTGCTGGGGCTCTTGGTCCCCAGGGCGGCCTGTTTCCAGGCCAGGCCTCTGTCTTGAGGGCTGGCCAGGCCGGTCCCTGACCTTTCTTCCGTGGCCCAGAAAACTTAGACTTGGGGCCAAGAATATCTTTCCGTCCCGTTTTTCAGCCTTCTCGCCACACTCCTTCTGTACTCCCTCCGGGCTGTCTGAGACCACACGGGGGCTCCTTCGCCAGGATGGACTCCACCTGTGGCCCTGCAGACCCCCACCCCCCCCACCCCCAGGCACAGGCTTCCCTTGCCTTTTTATTCACCCGTAGAAAACCACTCTCGAGGGAGAGGGGGCCCTGGGAACAGGGGCACGGTCCCCTCATGGGCTCAGTCAACTCCCCTGAGTCCTGTGACTCCCACCCTTGTGTGTCCCAGAAGCCGGCCGACGAGGTCCGGCTCCCTCACTGCCCTCCCTGCTCCCTGACCTCAGGCCGCGTGGCTCCCTCCCCAGCACTGCTGGTTTAGACCGTGGCCTGTGGGCCGGATCAATCCGCGCTCTGGTTTTATGAGGAAAGTGTGGTTCACGGCAGAGTTGAGTACTTTCAACAGTGGACCTCATGGCCCACGGCGCTTCGGATATTACTGTCTGGCCGCTCACAGAAAAAGTGTGACCTCTGATGTTCCCGGCGTCTGCCTCACCTCACCCTCGTCTCCCACCTCCCGCCCCAGGTCTGACCGGGCCCCTCCAGCTTTGCCCCGTTCTGCTGCCGCTCGGCCCGGAGGTCCCTGGTCTCCTGGGCCCGGAAGTCTCTGTCCCCCGGAGTCTGCCTCCAAGCCGGTGCTTGTGGTCCTCCCCTGCCCGGGCGGTGTCCCTGCTGCTCTGTGCCGGTGGGCCTGGTGGCCTGGTGGCCTGGCAGGCGGGTGGCCACGGAGCCCCCACAGCCCCGGAGGGGGGCGGGCGGGCAGGGGTGGGTGGAGACGCGTGGCTCAAAGGCCGTGCCCAGCCAACCTGAGGCATCTGTGCCCGTGCGACAGAGACCCTGCTCTAACCCAGGCTCTGAGCAGCCCGGGAGGCTCAGCTGATTAAGCATCCGACTCTTGATTTTGGCTCTCAGGTCACGATCACACGGCTCATGAGTTCGAGCCCTGCGTCAGGCTCTGTGCTGACAGTGCGAAAGCTACTTGGGATTCTCTCTCCCTCCCCCTCTCTCTGCCCCTCCCCCCCCCAATAAATAAATAGAAACTTAAAAAAAAGAAATCAGCTATAAGACCCCTGTCTCCGCCTTGTCAGCCTGAGCTCAGAACGCCTGCGTGATGAGCCCTAAGGACTCTGGGAACAAAACAAAGACGGTAAGATCCAAAAACAGCCACAAAGCAGGCAGGAGGGTCCTGGAAGTTCTCAACAGTCCTTCTGCCCCGTGGGTACAAGTCCTTGTCGGCTCCTTAGTGTGGAGAAAGTGAGGGTTTTTGCCAGACCCCCGCGGAGAAGCTGGAGAAGGATCTAAGGAACACACATCACGCTTCGTGAGTGCGGCCGTGGTTGGCGCTGGAGCCCTTTCACCAGGCTGCCGTGTGTCAGGGCCCCCGGGGGGTTGTCTGCCACCTGAGGGGACCCTGATGGCAGGCTCCCACGGCTCCGCCAGCTGTGGGGCTGCAGGGTGTCCTCTGTGCAGGGCGAGAGAGAAGTCACGGGAGCCCGCGGGAGGGAGTGTGATCCCGCTGCCAGATTAGCAAATAAAAATACAGGATGCCCAGTTACCTTTGAATTTCCAGCGAACAGCAAATAATGTTTCCGTAGGTCCCAAACATGGTGAGTTGATCAGAAATGCAAACGTAAGTGGGGTTTTGGTATCCTGTTTGGCGACTGTGTAAGAGAGCCCGGGTTCTGACCGTGACACCAGGGCTACCGTTTGGGGGACCTTTCGAGGTGGAAGAAAACCCTAACCACGCGCCCCCCCCTGCACCGACCACGGCTGACTTCCCTGCCCCGTCGCCTTGGCCCTGAGAGATCCACTTGTCCTGTCATTCACAAGCACTTTGCTCCCCCAGGCACCCTCTCGGTCCTAAAACAGAAGCTCTTGAGAATGAAGGGCCCGTCCGTGGCCCTGGGCCCAAGTCCCTGCCGGTTTTCTGGGAGCCTACGTGCCTGTTGGCCCAGGGAGGGGTCCCTTCCTCCAGTTTTCTTCCTCTGAGCCAGAGGCTTGTGTGGGCTGGCTCTGGTCCCTTCACTGCTAGTTGTAGCCACACGGTCTAAGCCTGAAGGGGCCTCAGGGAGCTCTCCATTGAGGGGTGTGGTTCGAGGGCTATATCCCCTGGTGGCTCCCAGAACCCTCCCGGCCACACCTTGAAGTCCCAGACTCCTAAGTCCGAGGTTAGAGGACCCCAGTTTGTGCTAACCCAGATGTGACAGCAGAGGTCTGGGGCAAGGATGTGACCCGGCTGAGGTCACCAGGAGCCACTGGCAGGCAGGAGGCATCTCTGGGTGGGTGCGTTGAGGTCTATGCCCCGACAGTAGAGGAACAGCCTTCGGAAGGCTGGTAGAAAGCAGCAGGTACCATCTTGGTGGGTCCAGAGGTCTCGGGCCAGAAGATCTGCCATTTTCCCGGAGGGGGCCATAGGGCACGTGCTCCCCACCCAGAGGGGGCTACGGGCCTGGCCACTCTGGGGCCTCGTCTCCCAGCTCTGTGTCCACTCCAGCCCCAGGCCCTTGGGCACCCAGGATGGCCACTGGGGGGCAGTGCGAGCCAGGACACCTGGCAGGGATCCACCCGGTGGTGCCAGGCCAGCCAGCCCAGCCAAGGAAGGAGACAGTCTCCGGTCGGAGACGGACCCTGTGTTCAGTTGACACAGGCAGCCAGGACCCCAGCTGTCCTGCCCCAGGGAGTTTGGGGCCACGCCCTGCCCGGGTGCTGGGAATTTTCCTAATGTCCAGATCGCCGCCTCTGCTCTTACGCAATCATACACACACACACACACACACACACACACACACACATATGCACACACACGCTTCACATACACACCCATGCACCCCCGTCACACATGCTTTGCGCCCACACACAGGTGGGCTGCAGAGGCACCAAATACCCTCTTGGGAAGGTGGGGACTGTGGATTTTCCTTTTGTTTCTCCCCTTCCAGGCAGCCCCAGGGGGGATCCCCGTGCAGACCCTACAGCTCGACGGGGGAGCCAGCTCCAGATCGGGGCCCAGCCACCAGCCTCCACCTTGCTCGAGAACCCCTCCTCCAGTTCGGCCGTGTCCCCTGGGCCCCTGGGTCCCTTCCCCCTCGTGGCCTGGAGTCAGGCCAGCATGCCCTTTCCCAGGTGGCACCCCACCATCCAGCAGCCACCCTCAAGGGCTTTCTGCTTCCTCCCAGGGCTCCCATCCATAGACCGGCCCCAGCGTGGACTGCACTCGATTTTCATTTTCTGTTTTGTAGTTCATCCCAGTAGTGGACTGGGATCCGGGAAAGCTGGTCACACGCACCAGAGCTGGAGGGCACAGCAGAGGTCGGAGGTCGTGGTTCCAGCGCTGGCGACCGGCACCGGCCTCCCCCTCCCTCCTCTCTCCCTTGCTCTACCCTCCTTCTTGGCCCTTAGCCATTCCCTCCCAACTCCCCCCTCCCCTAGGCTTACAGATGGCAAAACTGAGCCCAGAGAGGGGGAGCCACTTGCCCAGGGCCACACAGCAAGTAAGGCAGCACCTTCCTCTCACACGCGTCTGCAGACCTGCGGGTGGGGGTAGAGGGAGCTGCTTCCTGCTCAGCAACCTTGTCGAGCACCTTTCAGGGTGAGGTTGAGCAGGCGGGTGGGTGGGAACAGATGTCCCTGAGCCCCTTCCCTTGCAGACTTCAGCTCACTCCGTTTCATCGGGGTTCTCTGAATATTCACATAAAGCCACCCTCCCCGGCTCCCCGTTCTTCCTCTGTCTAAACTAGCTTCTCCTCCAACAGCATCTGTGTGCTGCACCCACGTGAGCGGCCGAGGTGCGGGGACTGCCCCGTGCTGTCCCGGGACGGTGGGCCCCCTACCCTCCTGGAGGCAGAGGGCCAGCCCCTTCTTGCTGGGCTTTCTGCTGGATTTGGAGAAGCTTGTCTGGTCTTCCACCCCAAGAGCGGAAGACGGGAGGCCCCAGCACAGGGGTGCACCTGTGGTAGGGGCCCGGGCCCGGCCCGCGTTTTCACCCCTTTCCTCTTGGATCCACTGAACGGTTCCATTGACCCAAGGGCCTTTATTCGTGAGACTCTGGGTCCAAGCCCCCAGTCGCCCCAGCTGCCGGGCATCCGCAGATAAGCCATCACGATCCAGTGTAAGATGTTCAGCTTTGGGTCCAGACAGACGCACTCACGGCTTCCACACACACAAGTGTGCCTCGTGGGCCCTCCTTTGGGGCCGGGGCCAAGGGGGTGCGTGGAGGAGGCTGGTGGAGGTTGCTCTGTTCTCTCCAGGTGAGTGGCCACAGGGAGTCCCGGCTCCTTCTCTCGTGTACGGGGGGCGGGGGGGGGGATGTGTTACCCACCTAGCATGGGGTCACCATTCATTTCCGGTGGCCCCGTGTCACAGAGCACCCGGGGAAAGGGGAGGCAAGGTCCCAGGGACGCCTACGGCGATCACAGCACACAGTCTCCTCTCCCCCGTCATCCCACGGGCCCGGAGTTATTAATGCGCCAACCCAGGCTGAGGTTTTCTTTCAAGATGCCACTCTGAGCTCCTCGGTCCTGAGACACTGTCGATGTGATGTTTTCAATTTCCCCAGGCCTCCGCCTGGCGGGAGCCTCCCCAGGGCTCTGATCCTTGGCCATCAATCTTTCTCACCAAGATTCAGTCCCAGTTCTGGGTGGGCTCAGAGAGGAGGGGTGCCCCATGGCTTGGCACAGGGAGGGGGTAGGGGTGGGACGTGCGGGAGGCCCTGGAGCCTCTCCCGGGCAAATGCCCCCCGCCCCTCCCGGCCCACCCCCCCCCCCCCCCCCCCCGCCCAGCACCCTTCACAATCAGCACAGAAGGTGCCGGAAGGAGCAGTGTGAGGTGGGGAGGGGCTAGCAAGAGGTCTCTGTGGGGGCTGGGGTCCTCGATCCCCTTGGGAGGGCGGGTTTGCAGGAAGAGTTGGGGACTCGAGGACAGGGACGCATTGCAGCTGTCGTTCTGCGCAGCTCTGAAAAGCACTGCAGCTGTCCCGTGCTTTGCAACTTCTGCTCTCCAGCTGCCAATGTTTTTTGACAGTGAGGCACAGCTTTTCCCAGGCTCCGGCTACCGGGGCTGCGGATGCTGCTTTCCACAGGCTTCGAGCAGCCCCCGGCAGTGGAGAGCACACCCATTACGGCATCCACATTAATCACTGCCGACGGCCCCGGGCAGGGCCCGAGGCTACCACCAAAGAGCACTCGTGCGCTCCGGGGGTGGGGGCCCGTGTCCGTGTGTGCGTGTGTGTAAATGAGTGCGGGCACGTGGTTGCACGTATGTTTCTATGGGCGCGCACGCACGTACTCGTGGGAGCGTGTGTGCGTGTGTGTGCGGCGTGGGCACCCGTGTATGGGAGTGCGTGCGTGCGAGTGTGGGCACACACACGTGATCTGAGCACACAGGTCTGTGTGTGTATGTGCATTCCGCACCGCCTGGGGCACCCGGGGGGAGGAGGGCCAGCGGGTTCCAACCAGCGCCGCTTTGGAAGCTTCTTTTCCTTTCCTTCTCACAGACCGAGCTGCGCCTCTCTGGGGACTCGGCCGTTTCTGCTCCCCGGTGGCCCTGGCGGTGGCGTTTACCAGCCCCGTGGTGAGGCGCTGGCTGGTTTCGGGGCTGTGTTTCCCACAGTGCTGAAAGGTTCGGTGGACAGAAGCGTCCAGCTGTCTCCAGTTTTCCTCCTGGTCCCCAAACCTCTGGCCAAGGCAACCGATGCTTAATCATAGCGCTAAATCAATCTCATGTCTACGCGGAGTCGCCCCCCGAGGAAAGCTGGGGGTGGACGAGCCAGTGCACGTCCCGTGTGAGTGAATGCCAGGAGGGTCACCGTCACGTGACCTAGGACCTGCCACCCAGCTTCTCTCGGCTTCCCTGTCACCTAGCATGAAGGACCAGGGCCAGGCATCCCTTTGGACTCAAAGTTCCACGAGTCAGAAATTTCCCCTGGGTTATGGAGGGTGATGATGTCCAAAGACAGCATCCAACACAGGCTCTGAGCATGCACGGCCTCAGGGAGGGAAAGTCAGGAATGGAAGGAGTAGGGTCCCCTCCTGGAAGCCGTGGGCCCCGTGGGGTTTTGGATTGCATGCCTGACACATGTGGGTATTTATGCAAACCCTGCCTTACTTCACGAAGGATCGCCTCAGGCTACAGGCAAGATATAGCAAAAATGAGTGAAAAGCAAAACACAAAAGCTTCCAGGCTACAGCGAACGCACACGACTGTAGGAATCGAACACCGAGGAGAAAAGCGCTGCAAATATGCAGACCAATAGGCCCTGTGCAGTGGCTTTGATTGGATTCTTGAATCTGGCTGTGAGATTCCCGGCAGCCAAAGCGAAAAGGAAAATAGGATCAGTTCAATTGTCCTCACTGTCCCTTAGGATAGGGCTTCCCAGCTCTCTTCCCATCAGGGCACACAGGAAATGTGTAAGACCCCTGGGGATGGCAGACGAGTCTGCTCCCTTCAACCTGGAAATGGCTGTCCCAAGGGCTGAAATGGAGCAGTGTCCCTGCACACCGGTGCTGGGAAAAGACTCCACGAAAGGCAGCGGTCATCCAGTGCTCCGGAAAGCACAAAGACTTTTCCAGCCCGGGCTCTGAAACATGCTTTTCCTGTGAAGCTCCATCGAGGAGGCTCTGAAATGAAAAATGGATAGTGTCCCCAACAGCCTCCAGACAGCAAACGCTGTGACAGGTTTCATAAAACTGCTTCCTGTGACCACCCCCGGTGACAGCTCAGGGCACGTTTCCAAACCACCGGGCCGGCCAGGGGAGGGTGAGCTCCAGATGGCCACGCCGGTAAATCTAGCAGGAAGGTGGTGCAGGCGGGGGGAGTTTTATGTCCCTCCCATCGGCCCACTTTAAAGATGGGACCCCCAGCGCTCAGCACATCACCGTGTCGTGAGTGGCAGGATAGGGCCGCCTCGGGGCTCTGTGGCCCCACTGCCAGCTCTGTCTGCTCGCCCCCACCCGGTCCCCCTCCCCCGACTTGGGGGTCATCCTGGGGTGTGCCACCCACGCTGTGGTTCCAGGGGCTCCCTGACTTGCCGAAGACAGCGGGGAGGCACTGCTTGCCCCTCCTGGTCACCCGTCAGTGCCTCCACAGCCCAGGCCGAGGTGAGGCTTTACCAGCAAGGGAGGCAGCTCCCACCTGGGCCTGTCATGGGGGGGGGGGTTCTCGTGGTGGATCTGGGGGTGACAGAGCTCCGCTGGCCAGCCCGGCCTCAGAAAGGGGAAGACAAAAGCCACTAGACTGCAGCGAAGTGTGCCCAGGACAGCTGCCCAGGGTGGCCACCTCGCTCCTCCGTGCCCTCGGGTTAGGGCCGAGCAGGGGCCACGGACGGCTCACGGCAGAAAACCAGAGCAAGAAAGAGGGAGAGAACATTCTGGACTGAAAAGCACTGGGTACAAAGGGCAGCCTGAGGGGGTCTGCGGGGAGCTCCCGGTGGTGAGGAAAGCACAGCAGAGTGAGTGAGGGGTAGGGGGGCAGCCGCCGTAGGAGGTGGGGCCTTGGGGTCTGGCTCAGCGGCTCCCCAGGCTCCAGTCCTTGAACACGGGGCCCACGCATGTGTCCCTGGAGGCCTGTGAGTCTCCAAGGGAGAAAAACAGTCCCGACTTCATGTCAACAACAGCTGACCGAGTCACTTGGAAGAAGGTGGGTAATTTCATTTACCAGAAATTCTGCCCAGAGAGGAGTGGACGAGGGCTCCTGTGGGGGGCGAGGGGCCCGGACACCATCCCGTGGGCCTCGCTGGAGGGGCCTGGCTAATGGGCGGTGGGGCTGACGCGAAGACCGCCGGGTGGGAGGGCAGCGGTGACCCGACCCTGTGGGGCAAGGGGACAGGAAGCTTTGAGGACAGGGCACAGGGAGAGCAGGGGGCGTGAGCATGAGGGGGCCACAGTCTCTGAGCCGCTGGGACAGCGAAGGGGCTGGAGGAGACAGGCCTTTGTCCGCAGGGACCCAGGCTGGCTGTGAAGGGTCCCTCCAGACTCCCCCAAGAGCTCCTTGGTCACTTTCCATCTCCTTGAAGGCACCCTCAGGCCGAGCCTGGTCACAGGGGCTTACGGGGACTCCTCCTTGGGTCACGTCCCCGTGCAGGACCCTTTCGTGGGCCGTCAGCCACTTAGCGATGAGAGCTCATAGTCACATGAGATTTTCCTCTCCACACCTGACTCGGTGTTTTTCCAGCAGCTTCACGGACCCCTGGGTGCTGCCGCCATTTCCCAGGGGGGCTCCCAGGCACCTGAGTTTGAGAAACACTGCTGTCCTTAGCGGGAGCTCCTCTCAACTTGGCTCGCCTTGTCTTTGCCTCGAACCAGCGAACCAGCGTGGGTCAGCTTCCCAGGCCTGGTTTCCCCCCAGGGCCTGCGCCGCCCCCCCCCCCCCCACCCCAGTTTGGCCTCTGGAAAATGTTCCTGAATCGAGCACTGATTGTCCCCTTATCCAAAATCCAGCTCGGGCACGGCACTGTCACTGTCCCCGAAGGATGGTCCCCACCGGCCCTGGCCCTGGGGGTGTCCAGGGAGTGGTGGCAGGTGGCAGGCTGGAGGTGGCTGCCCCCACCCGGTTCTCTCTGGGCCCCACCCCCTGGAACACCCCCCTTTCCACCCCCTCTCTTCCAGGCTGGCTTCTCGCTTCCAGAAGGTGTTTCCGCATCTCTGCAGTTCCTCCTCTGTTGCTCCTGTTACCACGTTCCTGCTTGCCCGCTGGAGGCCCGCACAAAGGACTCTGGGGCTGCTGGTCTGCGGGTCGGGAGGGTGAGAAGTCTTGCCCCGTCCTCCCCCACCTGCACACCTGCCCCCCTCTTCTCCCCGCGCGGGTGGCAAAAGCACGGGAGGTGGTCTCACGTCATCACGAGGGGACCCCTGGCCACGTCCACGTGCGAGCGTGTGCATCTGCACGTGGGGCCGTGCCGTCTGCACCCACAGCGTGAACCTCTGTGTCCCTGCGTGTCCACATGTGCACACGCGCTCCCTGTGACGGTCAAAGTGCCGTGTGGTGTCTCGCCTCTGACCTTGGGTGTGCCTGTCCCTGCGTCTGCCAGTCAGCGGCCTCCTGAGCTGGTCTCAGCCCGACCCCCGCTCTCTTCTGGGACCGCAGCGCAGCGAGGCCTGGCTGTGCGGCCCCTGGTGCTGCTGGGTCAGGTCCCCAGGGCGGGGCGGGGCGGACCCAGCCTTCCCTAGCACAGTCCAGGGCTGTGGGAGGGTCTGAGTCCCCCGGGGGGCTCCCGCAACCGGGTCTCCCTTCTCCAGGGGATACGCCCGAGTGCGCCCCGAAGCCCCCTGGCAGCCTCCTCCCTGCCCCCCCCCACCTCGCCCGCTCCACCCCTCCCCTCTCGGCTTCAGCAGAGCCACAGCCTGCGGGGTTCTGCGTGGGCCGCTGATCCCCAGCCCCCCATCACCAGAGGACCGTCTGCTCTCTAGCCCTCGCCTCTGCTGCGCACTTGCCTCTCCCGTGGGTCCCCATCCCTCCACAGCCGGGGTCTCCCCATTCTCCATCAGGGCGCCCTCCTCCGGGAAGCTCAGCTCAGCACACACTGTTCACAGAGCTCTGACACTGGCCCCGTGTAACGTCCTTCCCTCTAACTTGGGAAGGCGCGTCCCAGCCCCCGGCCCCAGGCCCCCGGCCCCACATGGGTTAGAAAGAGGTGCTCAGGGAGCAAGCGGACCAGTGGGCGGACCAGCCCTTCTCAAGACCAGGGCCAGGTGGGGAGGTGTTGAGGATGTGGGACTCGGGGACAGGTGTGGTGACAGCACCCCACACAGGGACCCAGGACCACACGCCCTGGGCCTACCTGGCCAGGTACCCCGGGGGCAAGGGAGGGCCGTGCTCGGCCGCCCACGGCCAGTGCGCGCTCCTCGCTCTTTCGAGAGCCCGTTCCAGGAACCACAGCCCTCGGGCACGGCCAGACCATTCTCGACATGCACGGGCTGAGAGGCTGGAAAGCAGGGCCCCGCGGCCCACAGGGGCCTGCGCAGGGGTGGCTCGCAGCTGGCAAGGTGCCGGGAACCAGTAGGGGTGGAGGAGGCCGGGCTGGCAGCCTGGCAGAGCTGGTAGCCGGGGGTGGGGGCCGGAGGGGTCCTGAGGGGGTCACGGAAGTCAGAGGAGCAGTGGGGTCGCTGAGTAGCAGCCCGCCTCCCGCAGGACCCGCCGGGCGCCCAGGGGGAGTGTGAGGGAGGGTCCTGAGACCCCCCACAACGATGCCAGGCAAGCTGCACTGACGGAGCTTCGCTGACCAGCTCCTGGGTCCTTGTCCTCGGTGCCAGGGGACACCGCTCCCGTGAGGCCGGAAGGCGAGCCCGGAGACGTGGAACCGTACGGGCAGGCCCGGAGCCAGGGCTCGGAGTGGAGGCCCCACGGCTCCCAGGAGCAGGAGGGGACCCAGCAGGTGTGCCCCGGGGCCGGGCTGCTGGGGAAGGACGGTGCCCGCCGGGCTCCGGGAGGCAGGCGGGCATTCCCTGGACGGGTGTCGAGGCGGGAAAGGGAGCGTTCTGCCCGAGGCCCTCTGGAACCACCCCTGCGTCTGGGTGGGGGCGAGGAGGGGGCAGTGGTGAGGGGAGGCGGGGAGCAGCCCGAGGTCTTGGCCACCTTCCTGTGAGTCTGGGCTTTGTCCTGCAGGCAGCTGGAAAGTACCGGCAAGGATTAACACGCCTGGATTTGCCCTTCTCGTGTTCTCTTCTCCCAGCACCAGGGCCCCTGTCGGGGCTGCTCTAATTGGTTCACGTCTGGCCGTAGCGAAGAACAAATTGGTTCCCCTCCAGCTGTTGCTGAAGCATCTGTCCCCCCTCAGCCAGGGGCCACCTGCTGCGCCCCTCAAAGCTTCCCTGGGAACACCGGGGAAGGGTCCCTGTACTAGCGAGAGGTTCTGGTTCAGCGTCCCCTCCCCGGCCTGAGGTCTCAGAGCCCTCAGAGCTGGAACACACACACACACACACACACACACACACACACACGCCTGACCTGGTTGAGGAAGCTGCAGGTGAGGAACCTCTCCTTACGCAGGCAGGTGGGATCTCCACCCCTCCATCCCTCTTCCTCTGTTGCCAAAGCAAACTTTCTAACGGACCCTCCCATCATCCTCGGGTTTAAATCTTTCCCTCCACTCCTTTCGCCTTCAGGGTAAAAATCCAAACTCCCTTCTCTCACTACAGATCACCTGAAAGTCAGAGCGAGGCCTTTGGCATTCTTGCCCCTGGACCTTTGCACACGCCCTGCCCTCAGTCAAGGATGCCTGCCCTTGCCTTCCCCTCTCCCCCAACGCATCCCCTGGCTGACAGTCCTCTCTGACAGACCGACAGACCCCAGAGGAGCGAGTTTTGCCCTCTGGGTCCTCCCCTCACCCCTCCTCTCACCAGGCACATGTATTCCAGGCCTCTGGGGCCAACATCCTCCAGGCTGAGTGGCCACAGGGCAGGGGCTATAGCAGGCGCTCAGCCTTTGTCCGGATGGGTCTGCAGCCTGGTGTCCCCTGGTGGCCCCTGGTGTCCCCGGCTCAGAGCTGAGCTGCGGACACAGAGCGGGAGTCCGGCAACCACAGAACCTGATGCTGGGGACTTTGGAAACGACAGACATTCGGAGGCTACAGTTCACAGCCTCACCCCGTGTGTACACAGCCCTCCCCTCCCCCTCCCCTGTGCCTCATCCCAGCACTTGCAGGGGGCCCCCCTTGCCCCACCACGAGGGTTCTTTCGCTCTCCAGCAGCCCCTCTCGCTCCTGCCTCTTCATGTCAAGCCGGACTCCGCCTCCAGCCTCTTTTTTGTCTCCCTTAGGCTTTGCCCTGTCCAACCCCCTGTATTTCTCCACAACAAAGGGGAACCCTGGAACTCACCCAGCCTGTAAGGCTCACCCCCGCTTGCTTTCCCCCTCTCTCTTGAGCTCTCTCCCTCCTGAGCCCTCTCTCTTTGTGCCCTCTGGCCCAAATCTGCATCATAAAAAAGCTTAAACCCAGCTGGCAAATGGAGAGCTTGGGGGGGCTGGTGGGGAGAAGGAGGCTGCAAGGTCAAAATTCTCTTTATTGCATGGGCCACAGGGGGCATTCACATGTTAATAAAGCATATTCCCATCCGGAATCAATAAAACCCTTTTACAAATCACAATTTAACCTCACGCAGCCCCCCTTGGATAAGTCTACAAATAAGGAAACCGAGGCATGACGGGGGGATGGTGGAGGGCGACTCAGACAAGACCACAGGGGAGAGAATTGTAACCAAGATGTCCACACAGCCTGCCGTGTTCAGACCCCACATCCTCCCCGACACCCCAGGCTGCTTCCATACGTTCCGGACAGAAGTGGGACCAGTCCATGTCCGTGGACTCATGTCGCTGCGGGAAGAGCCGCCTGGGGTGTCGGGGACGCTTCTAAGGGGCCTCGGTTGGCTACCGGAAGTACGTTACATGCTACCCCCGCAAGCCCTGCGTGAAAAACGCCACACCCAGTACTGGTGAGTCAAACTGTTTGAAAGTGAAGTCTTGGACTGTCCAAGGGCACCGACCTGGAGCCAGACCTGGGGCTGTGCTCCGGAAGCTTCCGGGGTGTCCAGACAAAGGGCGGAGTGGGGGCCACAGCCAAGGGCAGCTCTTCACCCACAGGGCTGGGTGGGCCAGGCCCCATCAGCAGACGGGGGGCTTTGCAAGGTCTATGGCTGCCTGAGTTTCAAAGAGGAAGTTTGGGGTTTTGGTTCGGTTTTGCCTCCTTTAGGGTTTGTGGCTTGGAACAAAAGAGGAGGGCAGGGTTTTTTGTTTTTTTTTTTTAACGTTTCAGGAAAGTTTTCCAAAAGTTTTAAGAAGTTAGGGGCGCCTGGGTGGCTCAGGTCATGATCTTGCAGCTCGTGGGTTCGAGCCCCGCGTCGGGCTCTGTGCCGACAGCTCGGGGCCTGGAGCCTGCTTCGGATTCTTTGTCTCCTTCTCTCTGCTCCTCCCCGGCTCATGCTCTGTCTCTCTCTCTCGGTCAAAAATAAATAAACATTATAAAAAATTAAAAAATAAGTTGTTTCTGTGCAGCTACAAAACCGGGAGATTTGGAAGAAATCCGCGGGCTGGGGTCGAAACAGCCACGGGAAGAAGCTGCTTCCTCCCTCCCTGCAACCATTCCCCTGTCTCCCGTCGTGCCTCACGGTGCCCCCGGGGTTTGGGAGGACCCCCCCCCCCCCCCCAGCCTCTGCGTGGTGGGCTCTGAAATGACAGGAAGACAGGGGCAGCAACAAGACTGGAAAACACACATTGATGTTGGGTGCATCTTTGTGCAGTGCCCTCAGCTGGCTCCCGTGACCCCAGGTGGCGGGCATCAGCTTTTGTAAGAGCCATGCCCTCAAATGGCCCCAGCCTCTTGGCTGTCATGTCCAGATGGCAGGGCTCCAGCCGAGGAGGGCACACAGGCTGGCACAGGGGAGGACTGACCAGGCATGGTGGCAGGGGTGGGGGTGGGGTTCAGGGCAGTCACTGGTGTGAAGGAGATCGAAGAGGGTGGGTCGGGCTGGACGTGGGACAGGGCGTGTCTGCGAGGCTGGTGTGGTGGCAGGAACCGGGGATTCTGACCCCTGAAAGCCCAAGCATGGAGAAGGCAACTGGGAACCTGCAGGTTGCAGGGGATGGGCTGTGACTGGCAGTTGGGGGCGGGGGCGGCAGGAGAAAGGTCCCCACACTTCTTGGTACCGGGACCTGGCTAGCAATGGAGGGGGCCACGTAGTACACGGACCCGTATGGTACATGCACCATTCGATGCTGGGTACAAGCACCATTCGAAAGTGACTCCAGGCACCGAGTGCATCCGGGGAAGCGGCTTATGTTTGGGGGTGGGGGTGGGGAGGGCGTGGCCCCACCCAGCAGGAGGGGATCGACTGCCATGGATACAGCACATTTCGAACTCAAAGGACAGCCTTCCAGATGTTTCCTCTTGAACTGTGTGAGCGGTTCAGCTCAGCTGCCCTCCCTCGGTCACAAGAGGTCTGATCGGACCCAGACGCTCACCAGGAAAAATGCATTTTCTCATCAGATCTGAGTCCTAGATTTTGTAGCATAAACATGTGTAAACTCTGAAAGCATGTGTCTGCATTAATTACGGCCCGGGCGGGGCTCAGGGCCTCGAGCCCCTGAGAGCCCTGCTCGCGGTCAGTTTTTCCTTTCTGTGTCCGTCCCAGGCTGGGCCCAGCAGCGGGCGCTGCTAAGGGAGGGGGTGGCTTTCGGCCGTCCAAGGATTGGAACGAGGTCCCTCCAAGGACACTGCTCTGGCTTCTCGGTGGCTCGAAGACCCTTCCGGTCACACTAAGGTTCGGGCGGGCATAGAGGGCAGAGACCACAGCATCACCTTCTCCGTAAGACCCTATTCAAGACGTGTGCCTTCAGCATCGTGATGCCCCAAACCTTATCTGTTTTTTTTCTTTTCTTCTACAGCACTTACTACCTTTCGATGTACTGTTTGTGGGCTAAATTTCACCCTTCCCCGCCCCAACCCATATGCCGGAGTCCTAATCCTACTCTCCCGTACCTTAAAATGTGACTGTATTTGGAAATAGAGCCTTACAGAGGTATTAAGTTAAATGAGGTCACCGGGCTGGGCCCTGATCCCTGTGCCTGGCATCCTATAAGAAGGGAAGATCAGGACACAGACAGACACGTGCAGAGGGAAGTCCCAGTGAGGACACGGGAGGACGAAGCCGTCTACAAACCAAAGAGAGAGGCCTCAGGAGAAACCAACCTGCCGACAGCTTGCTTTTGGCCTTGTGGCCTCCAGAACCGTGAAAAAGTAAATTTCTCTGGCGTCAGCCACCCAGTCCATGGTGTTTGTTGAAGCGTCCCCAGCAAACTCATATTATACCGTATATAATTTATTGATTTCTTACGTTTATTTTTGGTTTTCTCACCCCCGCTGCTCTCCCCCCCGGGGTGGAGACATTGGATCTGGCCGTCTGAAGCATCCCAAAGCTACAGAAGTTTGCCTGACGTTCAACCATCTTTGACACTGAGTAAATCTTTGACATTCAGCAAATATTTGATGAGCTTTTGCCTCTGGCCAAGAAGGAATAGCAAGGAGTAGATTTACCCTCCTGCCTGAAACAATGAGAAGTCCGGACCAAATGTAGGCAATCAACAGCTGTCAGACATTGGACGTCAAACAGGTCAAGATGGTGATCCCTGAGGGGTGGGGGACACAAGCCATGTGAGCCCTTGTGGCTGCTCGGCTTACTGCCCGGGGACAGCTTCCAGGCGACCATCGGGGAGGGGGCCCAGACGGAAGCCGGGGCCTTCCCTTGTGGAGGAGATGGGCCGGGAAGCGAGGGGCAAATGGGGTCCACAGGCAGAGTGCGGAGAGAGAGAGAGGCACAGAGGGGGCACTCAGAGTCTGAGGAGGGGCGTTCGCCGGGGGAGGGATCAGTGCACACGTGTGAGCAAGCCACCCCAGGCGGGAAAGAAGCATCTGAACGGATCAGAGATAACAGCACCCATGCTCGGGCAGGGTGGGGAGCTCCCGAGCCCACCTGGAAAACCTCGCGGTCGTGGGCGTTGGGTAGCGCGCTCAGAGGGTACCGACTCAGCCCTGGGGTATAATTCGTGCCAGACCGAAACCTACCTAACAGAATTTAAAACCAAGCCTCCAAGGATCCAACTGTGTCCAAGCAACTATGCCTGAAAACAAAGCTCAAAAATATTTATTAGGGATGGAAACATATCCAGCACCTGCTGGGGGGGAAATTTACAGTGTGTGGAATCGAGTAAAAAAATTACCTGGGTATGTAGAGTTGCAGGAAAATATGACCATAATGAAGAGAAAACTCAATCAAAGATGGGAAACGTGATAAAAAATAGTTAACTCTGTGCTCTGTGTTCTACAAGCGAAAGGAAAGACTGAGAAAAGAGGTGCAAATCAAACGTCAAGGAACAAAAAACACAGTGTCTGGGATGAAAACACCCTGGGTGGGACGAACTGAAGATTAAACACCGTAGAAGAAAAGATTAGTTAACATGAAGACTTCGGAATAGACTACCCACGATGAAATATACAGGCGAAGAACATTGGAAAAAGTCAATGTTTTTTTATCAGGTAGCTCTGGGATGACTTCCAGTGGCTGGATGGGTATGAAAAAATAGTCCCTGAAGTAAGGGAGGAGAGGCAGAAAAAAAAATGTTTGAAAAAATAATGGCAGAAGATTTTACAAAGTCGATGGATAAGCACGGAAGTCCAATGAACCCCACGCCCGAGAAACATGAAGAAAGCCGCAGCAAGGCACGGCCTCACCTAACCGCTTAAATGTGGTGTTGGAGAGGAAATCTTGGAAGCAACGAAACAGAAAACCACACTGTAAGCCCAGAGGAACAGAGGCTTCTCATCAGAGCAGTGCACGTAAGAAGGGAGACACCTACAGATACCAAAAGAGAGAAAACTGCCAGATTTCCCTTCTATACCCAGCCAAAATAAATAAATAAATAAATAAATAAATAAATCTTTCAAAAATGAAGGCAAGATAAAGACATATTTTGGGGCGCCCGTGTGGCTCAGTCGCTTAAGAAGAGAAAAGAGAAGAGAAGAAAAGGAAAGGGAAGAAAAGAAATTAAAGAAAGTCCTCGTGGCAGAAGGAAACAAATACCAGATGGACACTGGAGCCTTCACAATGGGATAAAGGACACTAGGAACGATAACTGTAGACATATACACATGTAATTTTTTTCTAATTCAGAAATACCTCTTTCAAAGATCATCTCGGGCCACTTGGTTCTGGACGGCGGCTTCTGGGCGCGGTGGCTCGGGCCAGGGCGCCGCCGGCATTCAGGAGCCGAGAGCCCTTCGCCGAAGGCACCGGGCACCGCCCACACCGGCCGTCGGGTGATGTGAAAGCTGAGGTTGCATCCCTGGTGCAGTTTTTGTTTGGAGCGTGTTCGAAACCCTTTCTGGAGCCCGTCTGTGAGCTCCGTCCGCAAGTGGTCCGATGGTGAAGTAAAGACACGAACAAGGGGTGTGAGGACAAGTCCCCCACTCTGTTCAAAGCCTCAGCTGCCTCGTGGTCCTGGAAGCGCGTTGCCCGTAACTGAGGCTGCGTCCCCGCCACCATGACACCCTCAACAAGAGACACACGTCTTATAGGGCCATGGCGGGGGGGGTGGGGTGGGGGGCAGAAGTCGTCGGGCACCTGAGTGCGGCCACCCTATCGCTGGGGACCAGTGTGCTTCGGAGCAGGATTCGTGCAACGCGGACCTCATCAGGATGCTGCTTTTAGGTTTACGGTGCGTATCCCCAAAGAGCGCTTAGGAGGCGAGCGTCCGTGCTCGGTGTCTGACGTTCCTGTCTTCCATTCCTCGCGGATCCCACCTCTGGTGAGCTGGTGGCACACAGCAAACACAAAAGGGAAACGGAGCCGTAATCTCATTGGGCCAGTACTAACGTAGGCGAGGAGAGTTTTCTACGAGATACAGCCAGCCCTCCAAACCTAGGGGCTACAGGAGTGTCCATATAAAAGATGTCCAGCTTTTCAAGAATAAAGTGGTCGATGGTATTAAGACGCGTGCGGATTGTGTGTTTGACCGACCTAAGGTAGCGGAGCCGTGTGCAATTAGCGTTCCTCCCCGGATCCATCTGCACATCATGAAGGCAGAGGGAAGAGGCTGAGTCGGAAAAGAAGGCCGATAAACAGCATGATAACAGTGTTCGTGTTGCCGGACCGTGATGGGCAAAGCCTGACTCGGTGAAGAAAGGCAAACGGCGGCTCCCGACGAGACGCTGAGAGTGGTGCACCTGGGCCCGTCAGAGCGGACCCGTGGCAAGGACCCGCCCGAGGAGCAAACTGGGCGAACGTGGGGGCACCGCCCAGCCACAGAAAGGAACCAGCCCTTGCTTGATATTCGCAGGAACGTGGACGGGTCTCCAGGGTCACGTGCATGAGAGAGGAGCCCGTGTCTCAGAGGCAGGCGAGGGCTTGGCAAGCACGGACGGAACTGGCCGCCGTAGCCGCGTGTTGGACGCAGCACGGGGCTGTGCGGTCAATGGCATCGTCACCGTCTTCAGCCTCTGGGCACCTGTTGAGTTTACGGGGCCCTTGGGTCATTCTGCGTCCCGGGCCAAGGTAGCGTGTAATAGCATTTTGTGCAGATAACCTCTCGACAAGGAAGGATGGTTGCCTTCGCCTCCAGATATCCCCCCTGAGATCCCCAAGACTTCTGGCTGGACTCCAGGCCAGGTGATGAGTAGGGTCACAGCCCCCGACCGCCACTCCACTGTGTGCTGGGGAAGCAGGACAGACCTGCCCGCAGAAGACTCTTCCGTCCCAGAATGGAGGAGAGAATTCCCTTTACTCTGGAGTAGGCGCAATCAGGCGTACGTGCACGGAAGACGGCGGGAAAGTGCGTACACAGTCTGGACAGAATTCCAACACACTCAGACAGCACTGCAAGAGAGAGAACACGGAGCCTTCTCGGATCTCGTGGACAGACAAGAGGACACCCCTGCGTGGGTCTCCCAAGGTCATCTCAGAGGGGCTTGCTTTCAGTGACAAGGGTCAGGAGCCCATGACCTTGCAAAGTGAAACCAGAAGGTTCGGCACCTTATCAGACCAGTTATGCCTGCAAGGACACACCCCCAAACAGCAGAGGTGGGCGGACAGGTGCCTCCTTCTCTGTATTAACGAAACATGCACGGTCATCTTATGACCTCCGTTTTCTCAGATGGCAAATGGGCTCCTACCACCGTCTTCAGAGTGTGTGGTTGAGGGATTAAAAGGCCTGCCCGGAGCGGATCCTCTGGCCATCCCACCTCCTTCTTGTTCTCCAGGTAGATGTCTGATGGGGGGGCTGGGAGGGTTCAACAATCCGGCCCCCCGTCCGGGGTCTCCCACCCCACCCCTGCCCCGTCCCTCGCTGACCCGGCCCTGCTGGCCTCCTGGCCTGCTCTGCTCTGTGTCACATTTGGACCCGCTGCCCTTAGGTGAGGACGATGTGTCAGGTAACATGACGTCTTCCAAATGCTCCCAAATGTGCTCGGCCAGCTGTGATTGCCACTGATTGGGATTTCATTAGTTTAGTTCTTCCCTTGGAAAGCTAGAGCCCCATGGAGATCACGGAACCTTCTACTACGAGTTCTGCTGTCGATTAGAGTTGTGTTTTTTTCTGTCTGAGGAAGGGGCGGCATCATTCCCACGTGTTGAGAAGCCGAAGCAGACGTTTACGGCAGGCGTTTCCGCGAGAGCTCGCGTTTCACCTGGTTCGTGTTTCTGACCCCAGCGACGTTGATCCGAGACCAGCGAGGGAGCTTGGGTCCTCTCTGGGTGACGCCCACCGCGGTCCAGCCACCAGTGGCGACTTCCCGCCCTTGCTCAGGGGTGAGATGGGGCCAGGGTCTTCTGGAACAACCCCTCCACCCTGCCTGTCCGTCTCTACCTCCTGAGGCAGAGGAGCCCACGCCTGCGGGTGTCATCACGTGGGACGAGCCACAGAGAGGTGAGCCCTCCCCTTGCTCGGCCAGAAGCATCTCGGGGCCAGCCTGTGCCAACGTCACCCAGCCGAAAGCACCTGCTTTCCTGTTCACTGAGTTCGACACCAGCAACCATTGTGTATCGACACCGAGTTCCTTTGGGCGGGTTCAAAGACAACGCGTTCCCCTCTAGGAGTCCCAAAAGATAAACAAGTAGACCCGTCCTCAGGAGTGGCATCTGGACCCCGCCGGGAGTGACACGAGTCCCCGGCCCTGAGGTCTGAGGACAGTCCGTGCTGGCTCGCAGATCATCCCGCTGGGCCTTTACGGAAGGGCACGTGTGTGTGTGTGAGTGTGGGTACGTGTGTGTGACTATTTGCACGTTGTGCGTGGATGTATACGTGTGTCTTCGTCAGGGTTCTCCAGAGAAACAGAACTAACAAGAGGGGGGTGGTGAGAGAGAGAGAGAGCGATTTATTTTAAGAAATTGGGGGGCGCCTGGGTGGCGCAGTCGGTTAAGCGTCCGACTTCAGCCAGGTCACGATCTCGCGGTCTGTGAGTTCGAGCCCCGCGTCAGGCTCTGGGCTGATGGCTCGGAGCCTGGAGCCTGTTTCCGATTCTGTGTGTCTCCCTCTCTCTCTGCCCCTCCCCCGTTCATGCTCTGTCTCTCTCTGTCCCAAAAATAAATAAAAAACGTTGAAAAAAAAAAAATTAAAAAAAAAAAAAAAAAAGAAATTGGCTCATCGGCTCCTGAAACTATGGAGAGGCTTAGGAAGTCTAAAATCTGCAGCTTAGGCCAGCAGGGAAGAGATTCAGTTCAAGTCCAAAGGCTATCTGTGGCAGAGTTCTGTCTTGCTCAAGGGAGGTCAGGCTTCATTCTATTCAGGCCTTCAACTGATTGGATGAGGCCCACCCACATTACAGAGGGCAATCTGTTTTACTCAGAATCCACTGATTTATCTATTTTTAATTTTTTTTAACATTTTATTTTATTTTTTGAGAGAGAGAGAGGGACAGAGAGACAGAGCACACGCAGGGGAGGGCCACAGAGCGAGGGACACAGAATCCAAAGCAGGCTTTGGGATTTGGGGCTCAGACCCACGAACACGAGATCATGACCTGAGCTGAAGTTGGATGCTCAGGCGACCGAGCCACCCAGGTGCCCCTCAAAGTCCACTGATGTAAATACTACTCTCACGCAAAGGACACCCTCCGTGTGCCAATCAGAATAAGGCCTGAGCAAATATCGGGGCACTATGGCCTCGCCACGCTGACAACAGAAAATTAACCGTCACTGGTGTTTGTATGTGTGTGGTGTCTATGTGTGCGTGCCTGTGGGTAATTCTGTGCATGCGTAGGTCTAAGCGTGGATGACCCTAAAGATGGGTATTCGGTGTGTGCACGTACATGGGTTTGTGTGAGTGTATACGCATGTGGCTGTGGCAGGTGCGTGCGTAAGTGGGTGTGATGTGTGTGGTGTGTGAGTGGACATGTTTGCCGTGCGTGTACGTGCGTGTGAGTGTGTGTGCCAGGGCGATGTGGGCTCACTTCTTGCAGCCGGATGGAGTAGGGAGGGAGCCCCGCAATCCCCGCCGCCGATAACAGGCTCTCGTCTCAGCTCTGCCCTTGAAGCAAACACGGTGCCCTCTGTCAGGACACTTCAGCTCTCTGTCCTCGGCCTCTTTACGGGCACTGAAGGGTTGCAAGGATTCAGTAAACGGCTGCCTTTGAGCTTTTGTTGGATATATTGGGCATGCAGTGAGCATAATGGCAGTCACCGCTGCTTTCGTTAACATCGTTAGATTTGAGACCGCAAGATGCCCGGGTGAGCGTGCGAGACGGGGCGAGAGCGGAGAGGCATTGACTGAGCACCCGCTACGCACCAGGGCCTGTGCTCTCTCTTCTCGTGTCACTGATGGAGGTGAAGATCAAGGTGATGACAACAGTGCGGATGATAAAGACAGAAGTGACTGCTGAGGGCAACATTGCTGGTGGCAGGCGTTCCCCCTGAGTGGAGGTGGGGGGGACGGGCAGGGGTGACGGGACCCTCAACTGGGCCTCTTCAGCCGGGAGCCACCTTCCAGGGAGGCGGACTAAGGCAGCAGTGAGGTTCTGGGTCATGAGCTCAGCATCTCCTTGTTACCCAGTTTCTCATGGAGACGCCTCTCCTGTCACTTGGGAACGCTGCTCATAGCACCTGCCCCTGCCCCTTGCCTCTCAGATGTCTAGCTCTACGAAGTCAAAAGGTGTTTCTTACGCATCCCAGTCCTGGGGGCAGGGACGGTCCCCTTGGCCGTGCGTTCCCCAGGGGCCAGCACCCGGGGCGGCTTCAGTGGGTGTTGGAGATGACTGTGGTGTCTGGGTCCAGGTCTGGACGCAGTGTTGGGGTGTTTACGATTGGGTGTGTGTGTTTCCTTGGGTTGTGAGGACAGGATGCCACAGACTGGAGGGGGTGGGAGGGAGCGCTTAAACAGCAGGAGTTTCCCGCTCACAGTTCCGGAGGCTGGAAGTCCCAGATCGGGGGGCCCGGCCCCTTTGGTTTCTGGGGGGGGCTCTCTTCCCGGCTTGCAGATGCTTGCAGTGTGCTCACGTGGTAGGGCTTGGCAGGGGGGCGATCTCTCAGTGTCTCATTATGAATGCACTGATCTCACGATGGGAACTCCTTCCTTGTGACCTAACTACCTCCCCAAAGCCTCATCTCCAAACACCCTCACCTTGGAGGTGAACAGACCCCATGGGCAAGGCAGTTTTCATCTGACCTCACCTGGCACTCTCCTGGCACAAGGAGAGCATTTGTTGAAAACATTTATAGGTGAATGTTTACCTTCACGGCATCCAGAGACAGTGGACGACAGTTGGGGCAAACAACAGGCTAACCAGAAAGGCTTGAGAGGAAAAGCTGGGAAATGAAAAGTTCATAGAAGCTTGCTTTATTAAATAATTAATTATTTAATTTTTATTTTTTATTTTTATATAAGCTCTGTGCCCAATGTGGGGCTTGAACTCACAGCGCTGAGATCCAGAGTCACACAGAGAAGCTTTCTGAAGCTCCGATATATTCCTGGGAATCCGGAAGGCCATATGCATGCTACGTGCTTGCTCTGGAAAGACCTGAGAAGGTCCTAAGCTCTCCCCTCTGGCTGATCTTGAGACTAGGAAGTAAAAGCCAGGGCAGAGTTATTAATTGCCTGGATGGGCATTGAAGGAGCCCCTCAACACACACAAGAAAGAGACCCTGGCAAAGACTAGGAGACTTATAGTTTCCAGGCACTGAAGGCAAACTCCGTCCAATCTTTAACTGAAACTAAGCCCAGTGAGAAGAGACTTCCTTGGCCACACACAACAAAGAATAGACCTTACAGACTTTGTACAGAAATGCCACAAAGCAAAACAAAACTAACCAACTAAAACGAACAAATAAACAGAAACAAACAAACGAACCAAAAGACAGCGACATCAGCAGCAAACCCTGGGGAGGAAGAGAATCGGATTTCCAGAGTTAGCACATTATATGATTTTAATGTCCGATTTTCAAGAACAAAAAACTACAACATGAAAAAAGAAAGGAAGAATGAAAGACGTCACCCAACGACGGCAGAACTCACACTCTTCTTATGCTCATATTTGCCATGATGGATCACATTCTGGGCCATAAAGTACATCTTAACAAATTCAAAGAATAGATCTCAAAGAATAGTTGCTCTCAGACCACAACAGCATTAACATAGAAATTGTTAACAGAAAGATAGCTGTATAATCGTAAAATACTTAGAGATCAAACAACACAATTCCAAATAACACATGGGTCAAAGAAGAAATCTCAAGATAATTTTTTTTAATTTGCTTTAATGTTTATTTCTGGGGGGAGAGACATAGAGTGTGAATGGGGGAGGGGAAGAGAGAGGGAGGCACAGAATCTGAAGCTGGCTCCAGGCTCTGAGCTGTCTGCATAGAGCCCGACATGGGGTTGGAACTGTGAGATCAGGACCTGAGCCGAAGTCAGATGCTTAACCGACTGAGCCACCCAGGCACCCCAGATTCAAAAATATTTTTAACTTGATGGAAGTGGAAACACAATTTATCAATATTTGTAGGATGTAGTGAGAGTCATGTACTTAGAGGGAAATTTATAGCATTGAATGCATATATAAGGAAGAACAATCTAAAATCAATCACCTAAGTTTTTACCTTAGGGAACTAGAAAAAGAGACCAAATTAAGTTCAAAGTAAGCAGAAGAGAAGAAATAATAAAAATTAAAGCAGAAATCAATGAAACTGAAAACAGGAAATCAATAGAAAAGTCAATGAAGCCAAAAGCTGGTTCTTTGAAAAGATCATCAGTCAAATCAATAATACTTTATTGGGCTAATCCAAAAAAAGTTGGAAAGGATACAAATTGTTAATGTCAGAAATGAAAGAGGGAACATCACTACAGATCCCATGGACATTAAAAGGATAATCAAGGAACACTATGAGGAACTCTCTGCCCACACATTTGATAACCTAGATGAAATGGGTCTATTCCTTGAAAGACACAATCTGCCATTTCCCAACACAGTAAATGTGAGAAAACATAACAGCAAATTTAATGCATGGAATTATTTCACTGATAATATCAATAAAGGAGAGAAAATAAATCTAGAAAAAAATACACAATCTGCCAAAACTCATACAAGACAAGATATGCAATATAAATAAGCTTATATCTACTTAAAAATTAAACCAATAGCCAATAACCTTCCAAAACAGAAAGCACCAGGCCCAGATGGGGAACTCTACCAACCGTTTAAGGAAGCAATTATACCAATTGTCTATAATCTCTTCCAGAAGACTGGAATAGAAGGGACACTTCCTAATTCATTTTTTGAGTCCAGCATTATCCTAATCTCAAAACCAGATGAAGATATTGCCAGAAAACTACAGGCCAATATTTCTCATCAACATAGATATAATAATCCTCAACAAAATATTAGCAAATCAAATCCAACAATGTATACAAAAGAATCATGGCCAAGTGGAATATGTCCCAGGTATACAAAGCTGTTCAGCATTCAAAAGTCAATTAATGTAATCCATCACATCAACAAGCCAAAGAAGAAAAATCACATGATCAAATCAATGTTTGTAGAAAAAGCACTGAAAAAAAAAAAGTCTATTCATGATAAAAACTCTCAATAAGCTAGGAATAGATGGAGAACTTCCTCAACTTAACAAAGAGTTTCTATTAAAAAAACATATAGCCAACATCATACTTATTGGTGAGAAACTCAAAAACTTTCCCACTACAATCAGGAACAAGGCAAGGATGTCCCTTCTCACCACTACTTTTCAACACTGTAATAGAAGCCCTAGCTGATGCAATAAGACAAGAAAAAAAAAGAAGGTATAGAGATTGACAAAGAATAAATAAAAGTATCTTTGCTCAGAGATGAAATGATTATCTATGTAGAAAATCCAAAAGAGTCAATAAAAAGTTTTGGAACTAATAAGTGATCATAGCAAGGATACAGGATACAATGTTAATATACAAAAGTCAATTGCTTTTGTATATACCAGAAATAAGCAAGTGGAATTTGAATTAAAAAAAACAAATACCATTTACCTCAGCACTACAAAAATGAAATACTTGGGTGTAAATGTAACAAAATATGTACATGATCTATATGGTGAAAACCACTAAACTGATGAAAAAAATGGAATATGAAATACTTGGGTATAAATGTAACAAAATATGTACGTGATCTATATGATGAAAACCACTACACTGATGAAAAAAATCAAAGGAGAACTAAATAAATGGAGAGGTATTCCATGCTCATGAATGGGAAAACTCAATATTGTTGACATGTCAGTTTCTCAACTTGTTCTACAGATTCAGTGAAATCCCAATCAAAATTCCAGCAAGTTATTTTGTGGAAATAGACAAACTAATTTTAGAGTTTATCTGGAGTACCAAAAGACGCAGAATAGATATCTTAGACCCAGAATAGATATCTCATCTTTTGAGACTGCTATAATAAAGTACCACAGACTGGGTGTCTTATAAAAAGCAAGCTTCTTTCTCATTGTTCTGGAGGCTGGAGTATGAGAGCAGGGTGCCATCATGGTCAAGTGAGGACCCTTTCTGAATTACTGACTTCTCAAGGTATTCTTGATTGTGGAAGGGGCCAGGAGGTCTGCGGGCTCTTTTAAAATAAGAGGACTAAACTCATTCATGAGGGCTCTACTCTCATGACTTAATTACCTCCTAGAGACCCCATGTTCTAACACTGTCTGATGTCATTGGGCATTAGGCTTCCAACATGTGAATTTGGCAGGGTGGGCTGGGGGGATGCAAACATTCAGACCATAGCAATAGCCAACACAATATTAAAAGAGAAGAAAAAATTGGGGGACTGATGCTACCTGACTTCAGGACTTACTATAAAGTTACAGTAAATTAACTCAGAATGGATAACAGATATAAATGTAAAATGCAAAACTATAAAACTCCTAAAATATAGGATAAAACATAATAATCTTGGGTTCACAATGACTTTTTAGGTACAACACCAAAAGCACAATTTGTGAAAGAGAGAATTTATTAGCTGGACTTTATTAAAATTAAAAACTTCTGCTCTGTGAAAGTGACTGTCAAGAGAATAAAAGGCAAACCACAAGCTAAGAGAAAACATTTGCGAAAGATCTGATAAAAAAACCTGTTATACAAAATATACAAAGAATACTTAAAATTCAACAAGCAGAGACCAAGCAATCCAACTGAAAAACGGGTCAAAACCCTTAAAAGATACCCCACCAAAGGAGGTATACAGGTGGAAAATAGCATATGAAAAGATGCAGATTAAAACAACAATTAAACATCACTATACACCCATAAGAATGGCCAAAGTTTGGAACACTGACAATACTAAATGCTGGTCAGGATGTGGAACAACATGAAGTCATTCATTGCTGGTGGGAAGGCAAAATGGTGCAGCCACTTTGGAAGACAGTTTGGTGGTTTCTTACAAAACTGAACATAGTTTTACCATACAATCCAGCAATCATCTTCTTGGGATTTACCCAAAGGAGTTGAAAACATATTCACACAAAAACCTGTCCCCCGATGTTTATAGCAGCTTTATTCATAATTGCCCAAACCTGGAAACCACCAAGACATCCTTCAGTAGGTGAACTGGTAGGTTTGGATATACTGTGCGATTCCAGTTGTGTGACATTCTGGAAAAGGCAAAACTTTAAAGAAAGTAAAAAGATCAATGGTTGCCAGGAGTCGAGGGCGATGGTTAAGAAGGGATGAAGAGGCAGAGCATAGGGCTGTGAAACTACTCTGTGTGAACAGTTTCTTCCTATCTAATAAAAAAGACAGCTGCTTAAAGCAATAGCTATAAATCTATGTTGATGGGCATACAACATAAATTAATGTAGTTTTTATAATTATAGCACAAAGGAAAGGAGAGGAAAGGGGGGATAGAGAAGCAAGGTTTTTGTATACTATTGAAATTAAATCAATGTTAATGTGAACTACATTGTTATAAGTAAAGATGCTAATCCCAAAGCAAAACCTCAAAAATACAGAGGAAAGGGGAAAAAAACTGCAATTAAAATTTTTACTAGAAAACATCTAGTTAACACAAAAGAAGGCAATAATGTGGGAATACAGGAACAAAAAATGATATGTAGAAAGCAAATAGCAAAATGGTAGACATAAATACTACCTTATCAGTGATTACACTAAATGTAAATAGATTAAACATTCCAGGTGAAAGACATGCATTGACAGAATGGATTAAAAAATATGATACAATTATTTTTAGTCTATAAGAGACATACTTTGGGTTTTTTTTTTAACTTAGATTGAAAATAAAAGGATGGATAAAAGATATGTCATGCAACCATACAGCAAAAAAGAGATTATAGGTATAGAAGCTATACTTCTATCAGACATAATAGGCTTCAGGACAAAAATTGTTACTAGAGACAAAATTTTGTAATAATAAAAGGGCCAATCTGTTAGGAAGACGACAGTCACAAACACGTGCCATGAAAATAAAGTGATAAATAGGCAATTCAAAAATAATGGCTGGAGACTTCAATGCCCCACTTTTATGAGAAAGAACAAGGAAATCAAACAACAATATGAATCAACCCGACCTAACAGAAACCTACAGATAGAACGTTTCACCCAGCAGCACCACCAGAATATTCATTCTTCTCAAGTGTGCATGAAACATTCTCCAGGGTAGGCTATCGATTAGACCATAAGACAAGTCTCAATAAATTTAAAACAACTTAAATCATACAAAGCATGTTCTCTGGCCACAATGGAATGAAATTAGAAATTAACCACATGGGAAATGTGAGAAATTCACGAATATGTAGGAATTAACAACACACTCCCAATTAACCTATGGGTCAAAGAAGAGATCACAAAGGAAATTAAAAAAAACACTTTGAGATGAAGGAAAATGAGAACACAATATACAATATTGTGAAGGAATGAAGGAAAATGAGAACACAATATACTTATGGGATGCAGTTAAAGCAGCATCAAGGGAAATGTATGGCTATCAATGCTGATATTTAAAAAAGAAGAAAGATCTCAGATCAATAACCTAACTGTATACCTTATAAAAGTAGAAAAAGAAGAATTAAACACAAACACAAATGTAAGGAGGCAAATAATAGATTTGAAATTAATAGAAAAATAGAAAAAAAATCAGTAGCACCAAAAACGTGTGTGTGTGTGTGTGTGTGTGTGTGTGTGTGTGTGTGTGTAAAGATCAACAGAATTTGCAAACCTTTAGCTAAACTGACCATGAAAAAAGAGAGAAGACTCAAATTACTAAAGTCAGGAAGGAAGAAGGGGCTATAACTACTGTTCTTTCAGAAATAAAAAGAGATGATAAGGGAATACAATAAACAGTTATATCCCAATAAATTAGATAGCTTAGATGAAATGTACAAATTCCCAGAAAGACACAAACTACTGAAACTGACTCAAGAAGAAATAGAAAATCTGAAGAGCAAACACCTCCCAACTCATTCTGTAAGGCCAGGATTACCCTGATACCAAAGCCAAGCAAAGACATCACAAGAAAACTACAAATTGATATCTTTTCTGAGTATAGACACAAAGACCCTCCTACCAAATACTAGCAAATCTAGCAACCCGTAAAGAGGATTATACACAATGACAAAGCGGGGTTTATTCTGGGAAAGCAAGATTGCTTTAACATCCAAAAATCAATGTAACACACCACATTAACAGAAGAAAGGATAAAAATGACATAATCATCTCAGTAGATACAAAACCAAGTTTGAAAAAAAATGAATACCCTTGTACAACTCCTTTTCATGTTGTTTCGCTCAACAAATGTGAAATAGAACAGAATTGTCTCAAGCTAACGAGCAGTATCCATGCAAATCCACTGCTAGCATTCTGCTTAGAGGTGAAGCTTTCTCCCCAAGTTCAGGAACAAGACAAGAACGCCCAATCTCTTTACTTCTACTCACTATTGTACTGGAGGTTTTAGCCAGAGAAACTAAGCAAGAGATAGAAATAGAGGCACTCACAATGTAAAGAAAGAAATAAAACTGTATTTACAAATGACATAATCCTGTATGTAGAAAATCGTAAGGAACACACACACACACACACACACACACACACACACACACTATTAGATCTAATAAATGAGTTCAGCAAGGTTCCAGGATACAAAAATCAATATACAAAACCTAATTGTATTTCTCTACACTATCATTGAATAAATCAAAAATGAAATTAAGGAAACAATTCCAACTGCAATAGCACTAAAAAGGATTAAATAATTAGGAATAAATTTAACAAAATAAGTCTAAGTCTTGTACACTGAACCCTGCAAAACATCACTGAAAGAAATTAAAGAAGTCTTAAATAAATGGAGAGACATTCCATGCTCACAGATTGGAGGAGTTAACAGTGTTAAGATGGCAATATTCCCCTAAATTGATACAGAGTAAGTGCATTCTCTGTCAAAATCCTAGCTGGCTTTTCTCAGACATTGACAAGCTGATCCTAAAATTCGTTTGGGAAATGCAAGAGCCCAGAATAACCAAAGAAATCTTGAAAAAGACAAATAAAGTTGGAGGGCTCATACTCCCTGATTTCCAAACTTACCATGAAGCTACAGTAATCACGTGTGGTTCTGATATCAGAGCAGGCATATAGATCAATAGGGTAGATCTGAGAGTCCAGAAATTAACCCTTACAGGTATATTTATGACTTTTGAGAAGGGTGCCAAGAAAATTCAATGGTCAGAGAATAATCGTTTCAATGAGTGGTGTTGCTAGAGCTGGATGTTCACATGCAAAAAAAAAAAAAAAAAAAATGAAGTTGAGACCCTACCTCACACCACATACAAAATCAACTTAAAGGGGTAAAGACGTAAATGGAAGAGGATCTAAAGTTTTAAAACCCTTAGAAAAAAGACACAAGTGGATGTCTTCCTGACTTAGAATTAGGTAATGGTCTCTTACCTATGACATCTACAGCAAGAGCAACCAAAAAAAAAAAAAAGAAAAAGAAAAAGAAAAGATCCATTGGATTTCATCCAGATTAAAGGCTATTGGGTTTCTAGAGCACTATCAAGAAAGCGAAAGCAAATCCTATCAAGTGGGAGAAAGCATTTGCGTATTATATATCTGATTATATCCTGAATATATAAAGAACTCATACAAGTGAATAATTAAAAAACAAATAAATAATTCAATTAAAAATGTGCAGATAGGGTCACCTGGGTGTCTCAGTCGGTTGAGCCTCGGACTCTTGATTCTGCCTCAGGTCATGGGCTCACACTTCATGAGATCAAGCCCCATGCTGGGCTCTGTAGAGTCTGCTTGGGATTCTCTCTCCCTCTCTCTGCCCCTACCCTGCTTGCTTGCATTCTCTCTCTCTCTCTCTCTCTCTCTCTCTCTCAAAATTAAGAACAAAACCCAAAAAACAAACAAAAAAAAAAGTGCAAATAACTTGAACAGACATTTCTCCAAAGAAGATACACAAATAGCCAGCAAGCATATCAAAAGATCCTCAACCTCATTAGTCACTAGGGAAATGCAAATCAAAACCACAAGGTACCATCTCACACCCACTAGGGTGACTATAATCAGAAAGACATAGAATGACGTGTTTTAGTGGGGTGGTAGAGAACTTGGAGGCCGCATCCAAGGCTAGCGGGCATGTGAAATGGTTCCACTACTTTGGGAAACACTTCCTCAAAGATCTGTGGTTGATACTGGGCTCAGCAATTTCGCTCCTAGGTTTGTGCTTCAAAGAACCGAAAACGTAGAGTTGCACAAAAACTTCTACTCATTGTTCGTAGCAGTATTTGTAATAGCCAAGAGTGGACACAGCCCAAATGTCCGTCAACTGATGCCAGGCTCCCCGGGACACGAGGGTGGCCGCCCACCTACGCCGGGACTGTACCCTTCCTGCTGTACCCAAAACATGTGTCTTTGCTTCTATGCCAACTGAGAGATCACTCTGCTTGGTCCTGCAGTCATCAAGAAAGTAACCCAGAGGGAGAGAGGACACTCGTGACATCCATGTTGAGTGAGGACATCTTTTAAAGCAAAGTGGCAGAGGCTGGCTGGAAGGGCTGGGGCGAGACAGTGCCTCGATGGCTCTGGGGCCGGTGGCTCTATGCAGCCCTGTAAACCCGCTCAGCCTCTCAGACCCGGACAGCTTCAGGGGCCCCTTCTCCTTGAAGATGAGGACATGGCCCAAGGGGCCAGGACAGGCCCCCATGGCTAGCCTGGGGCTCAGCCAGCACTGGGAACATTCTGCTTCTGCAGCCAGTCTGCAGATGAGCACTGGGCACCACCAGGCCCACCGTGCCCTCAGAGGGCGAGGCCGAGGGCCCAGCCCGCAGGAGCTCAGGTCTGATCTGGCAGGCAGAGCAAAGACGTCCGGAGTTGTCAGCGGCTAGGGGATCCGAAGTTCCCAGGACACCCTTGGGGGAGGCAAGCCGGAGCCGTCTGAGGCCACATGTCAGCCGCCCATGAGAGAAGAGACAGAAGTCATCCCAGAACGAAGACGTGCATGCACGTGCCTATATAAACGTTTTCTGGGCCGAGAGCTCGGCCTAGGACTTGCCCGTGGCCAGCGGAAGCACGCTGGCAGGACAGTAGCCCGGGCTGGCCTGGGCATCGTGCCTGCAGCGTGAGATGTCCAGTTAGAGGTCCAGCCACCCTGGGGATGCTGATTTCCAGGTCCTGGGGCCAGAAGGTGCAGGTGCAATTTATGTGAAAGGCCGATGGGAGTCCGAGGAAACCCAGATCACTGCAGGGAGGAGCTGCCGATGTGGCCGAGGAGGGTGGGCGGAGGTGGAGGTGGGGGAGGTCAGGGCCCACCGTTCCCGGCAGGCCTCTGTCTCCACCTCCGTGGCCGGCAGGCGCCTGGCTGTCCGCCGGGCTGCTTCACAACAGGAGACGGGGCTTCGGCCAGCCGCACAGACCGGAACTTTCTCTGTCACCTGACCCCTCCCTGCCCTCGGGGAGAGGGCCACCCGGCCCTGACAGCGGGCCTCTGGCCAGCCCAGCTTCCATGCCAGCGCTGTCTCCGACACGCAGGAGAGTGGGGTCAGAGTCACCAGTGCCCTCGGAGCGGCCCCTGTCAGACCCTTCTCGTCCTCCGCTTTCTGAGGCAGCTCCAAGCAGGGCCAGATCGCGGTCAGCAGAACGGTGGCCCCCCAGCCGTCTACTCCCTGACCCCCAAACCTGTGACTATGCGACCCCACATGGCAACAGGGCCTTGCCCATGGGCTCATATAAAGGACCCGGGGATGAGGAGGTGACCCTGGATGACCACGGTGGGCTCTGTGTCGTCACAGGCCAAGAGGGAGTCAAGGGGTCAGGGTCTGAGTGAGGTGCTGTGACAAGGGCCCCACTGGCCGCTGCTGCTGTGAAGGTGAAGGAGGCCGAGGGGAGCAGGTGGCTTTGAGAAGCCCGAAAAGGCCAGGCAACCTCGAACCTCCGGAGAGAAACAGCTCGGCCCACGCCTCGAGATGCGCCCACCGAGACGCGTGTCCGGCTCTGGCCTCCGGAGGACATTGGTGTCCCGGGCAGGCCCCACGTGTGAGGAAACCAGCACACAGACGGGACCCGAGGGTCCACCCGGGTTGCGTGGGGTACAGCCAGGAGTGCCATGGAAGGCCCCGAGGATGAGGCCGAGAAGTCGGTGAGTCCGGGCCCGGAGGGCACGTGGCCACCATCGTGGCCCCCGGGGCCGGAGCCAGCTGCCCTGACGGCCGCCGCCCAGCCCTCTCCCTTCGCCAGACCGAGGCATCCGTGTGCTGACCTCTTGCCCCACTCACCCCTCTTCTGCATTTGGGCTTCTTGACACTCTGTCTCTGTCACGAGAAGCAAGGACATGTTCCCCGTCCCCCAGGCTCAGGAGGACACGGGGCTGCCCCGTCCCCAGGAAGAGGGCACACTGGGTGGGGCCGGCACTGAGGCGCAGAGAGGGGCAGGAGCCACAGAACAGGTGCAGGGAGACAGTGGCAAGAAGGCATGGCCAGTTTGTGCCGGCATGCCCACGTCGTGGCCCTGCCGTGTGTGCAGCCCGGGCTGGGCGTCGCGGGGAATCCCGAGGGAGATTCCCAGCACGGGATGGAGAGGCCGGGGTGTGCGGAGAGCAGGGCGGGCAGGCGGGGCGGGCGCAGGAAAGGCTGATCGAGTGCAAGGGGGGTGTCCAGCTGACTGGGAGCCCGGGGACAGTGTGGCACCAGCAGGGGCCACAGGTGGAAGAGGGCCAGAGAGGAGCTGCCCAGACTAGAGGCTGAGGAGCATGAGGCCAGACCCTGCAGGACTGAACGTGTAGCCGGGCGTGGGCTTGCCTTACCGGCACCGGGGAGCCAGGTGGGTTCTAGAGGGCTCTGAGCGGACAGGGAAAGGGCAGGGGTGAGACCGGAGCCTGAGGCCCGGGCAGAGGTTCAAGCCCTGCCTCTCCAAGAGGCCGTGGCTCCGCCCACAGGCAGTGGGGAGGGGTGGGTAAGGCCGGGCCCGGGAGCCTGCTCTTTCTAGAAGAGGTAACTAACGGTGCAGCTTTGGGAGAAGGAGCTGGACTCCGCGTCAGGATGGGGCCCTGCATCCTGGAGGCCTGGTCCCCAACCCGCTCCTCCCGCGGGTCCGCGGCGTCGAGCCCCCCGCTCGCCCGCCTGCCCGGGCTGTTGTCTTCTGAAGAGATCCTGCCGGCCCGTCTCCCTGGAGAAGCGCCGCGCTGCCCCCTGCCCCAGGCTCCCAGATTTCATTACCTCTAATGAGCCCATCTGAGGCCAGGCAAGGCAATTAGGAGTTGCCAGGCCTTCCCGTAACTTCTCCTCAGAGCCAGGCAGGCATGCGGTCCCAGACGCGCCGCCCACCGCCTCGTAATGAGAGGGCGAAATCCGGGAATTAATGAGCACGGGAAAATTAATCACAGGTTGCCAGGCCGTGCTGCGCCCTGGGAGGCATCCTACAGGTTTGGAGCCTCAGACCCCCGCTCCAGATCTGGGGGTGGGCTCCAGGATCGTGCCACAGACACATCCGGGGCCTCCCGGCCTGCCTGGCACCGGGAGAGGAGGCGACTGGGGGCAGAGCTGGGCCAGAGCGGGAGCCCGGAGGGCGGAGGCTGAGTGGCGCTGTGTGACCCGGGGCTGGGTGCTTAACCTCTCGGAACCCGGTGTCCACCTCTTAGAGGAGGACGATAATCGGGTGCGGCCGTGGTGCGGATATGTGGGAAGTCTCACCAACCCCACACCGGATCACCGGTCATAGGGCCCCCTTCCCCTCCACGGGAGCTCACGTCCCACCCGCCCGCAGGGTTTGTGAAGTACCCACACGATGACGACCCAAGGCGGCCTCCCTGGGTGTAGGGATGGTGTGGCTCGGCCCGGCTGCCTCTGAGGAAGGGCAAGGGCAGGAGCGGGGAGAAGGCCTGCTAAGAACGTGGGGGGCAGAGCCTGCGCAAATGCCCGCAGGTGGGCAAGGGCAGGTGCATTTGCCTGTTCAGTTTGGGGTTGCTACTGGAGGGGATTCGGGAGACACGCGGTGGGTGGGGGGGGGGAGGCGGCTCTGGGTCGCGCCCGACGAAGGTGGGTGCCGACGCCAGGCTGGGCACGTGGCTGTGTGGCCCGGCTCCCCGCTCTGTGCCTCACTGGCCTCAGCCCCAGCCCACGGTCAGCCTGGGGCTCACTGTGGGGGTGGCATGAAGTCTGTGTGCCGGTGTCATCGGAAGGCAGTGACAAACAACACAGTGTGTCCAAAGAGCGGCTGGGGCTTTTTTTTTTTTTTTTAATTGAAGACAAGGTTACAAATGTGTTTTCAATCCCCTTCTAAGAAAAGAAGTTTACATAAAAGACATTTGGCCTTTCAGCCTCCCTCCCCTCGAACAGACTCTTTGTTCACCACAGTGAAGGTTGGGCCCATGACAAGGGACTCTGGCTTCCAGTGGGCACAGGTGGGCACGGGTGGGCATGGGTGGGCACAGCTGGGTGCAGCTCCGAGGGAGCATGAGGGAAATGGCACAGGTAGAAGGGGTTGAAGGCAAAGGGAAGGGGGAGCAGAGGGCCTCTGAGGCTTCCTGGGCCTGGGAAACACGGTCCAGGCAGCGTCTAGGGTCCTCTGAGATCCTGCATCAGGCTGGCCCTTCCAGGGTGGGGGAGGAGTAGGGAAGGGAAACCCCTCTGGGAGTCCGGAGGCTTCTCAACAGCCAGCTGTATCTTGGAGGCCCTGTGGACCCCGTGGGCCTGGGGCAGAGAGGAACTT
This sequence comes from Panthera onca, assembly GCF_046562875.1. NCBI lineage: Eukaryota > Metazoa > Chordata > Mammalia > Carnivora > Felidae > Panthera > Panthera onca. The sequence goes on along the minus strand of NC_138344.1, from coordinate 142,488,070 downwards.
CCAGAGGATGGGCTGGCCTGAGTGCAGGGGTGGAGGGTGTGGTTGTTGGGTGCGGGTGCAGGCCTCCAGAGCCAAGCAGGAGAGGCTGGGGGCGGGAGCTGGGCCGATTCCAGAACCGGGCCTCCTTGCGGGGGGGCCTGCTCTTGGTATCCACCTGGGGAAACCCTAACAGATGCAGTGCGCCCCAGACCCCAACCTTGCTCACCCTCTGCCCAGGGAGGCCCTCCCGGGTGGCTTGCTTGTCTGTTGGGGGGTGGCCAGGGGTCTGCTGCTCCGGGCTGCTTGATCTCAAGCCCTAGGCACCCTGCTGGGCTGAGGCTGAGACTGAGGCTGAACAGGACCAGCCTGCCTCCCACACGCATGGCCCGGATGTGCTCCTCACCCCTGCCCACCGCCTCCCATCCCCCCGGGACTGCTCACAAGGCCAGGCAAGGGACGGAGTCTCCAGAAAGCCTTCTGGGCAACCTCCGGAAGTGATGGGTGAGCGAGGTCACAAGTTGGCACCCTGGCTTCCAGAAGGTTCTGGCTAACTCCTCTACTCTTTGGAGAGGCAGCTCCTATCATGTCCTCTCCTCCAGGAAGCTTTCCTGTAACGCCCAGCCAAAGTTTTGCACTGCATACATTTGTATGCCCACCCCAGCCCCGTCTGCCCGGGGGCACCTCTCCAGGGTGAGGTCCACATCCCACTGGTTGCCTTGACCCAGGGCCCGGTGCAGGGAGCGGTGCGGCACCAGAGCAGACCGGGGAGAAAAACAACCCCCCGCCTCAGCATCCTGCACTCACACCGGCCCTTCCCTGCTGGAGAGGCTGCGGTTTGGGCCAGGCTTCTGTTGGCTTCTGGAAGCAGTGGTGGGCGGCCTGGAGAGGACGGGGGGTTCGTGTTCACGCTAATTGAGAAAGCCTGTTGGCTGTGCCTCCATAAAGGTTTCCCTGATTGCTTTAATAATGAAATGTCTTATGGTGTCAAATATTCCTCCTTATTAGCCCAGAAAGGTCAGGGTACTAAGCCTTCTGCGTGTCCCTCAGCAATTGGGTCTGACTTTTAGTTAGTGATGGAGGCCTGCTACTGTCCCCAGTGGCTCCCAAGGGGACCCTGCATCTGGCTTGGTCCTTCTGTGCCGCGTGAGGCAACGTGATTACCTTGGGTATGCCCGGCCTCAGTTTCCCCATCTCTGCCATGAGTTGGACCGGTTGAGCCGGGCAGGGAGAGCGCACTTCCTCGGGGGAGGGCTCACCTTCTCGGAAGTGTGAATGAAGGCTCATTCTGGGCGGAGAAGCCTCCTGGTGAAGGGTGGGTGGGGGTCTGTGCCCCTCACCTCAGCCTCACGCCATCTGACCAAGAAGTCTCCATCCTGCTCTGGGCCCCTGGGAGGCAGGCAGCAGAGGGCACCCCTGTGGGCGTCTCACTCTGGGAGAGAAGCTACGGCTCCCCGAAGCGGAGTGCATCCACTAGTTGGCTCTACGTAGCCCTTATGAGACCTCCTCCCTGGAAACACACATCCCTCAACATGCCCGGGCGTGAAGCTGTGGCCACTTAGACGGGTAGAAATGAGCCAAGTGGAAGGTTCTGGGTGGACGAGCAGAACAAGCAGGTACACGGCAGCAACTACAGCCGTCTTCACGGAACAGCCGCTCTGAGCCAGACACCGCGCATCTGACGAAGCGGGGGCCATCATGCCTCCATCGTACAAGCCGTCCAGCGGAGGCCGGGTGACGTGAGGCGTCCAGGAACCTGCTGGTTACATTCAGCCTCGAACCCGGGTCCTGCGCCCTCTCGTGCCTTCCCTTTTGCTGCCACCCTGGCTGGCCGGTGGAGCTCCCAAGGGACGGGAGCCTAACATCCTGTCTACACTGGACGCCGTGGGAAGAATTCGTTTGGAACGGTTGGTGGAGGTGCAGGCCTGGCCGTGCCCAGGACTGGAGGCCACGGAGGGCAGCTGGGCTCAGGGCTCGGCCCTTGGGTGGAAAGCTGGGGTGGGGGGGCCCGGCCTCCCCATGATAAATGCAGTGACCTGTGGATGGCCGTCAACATGGACAAGAGAAACCGGACGAACTCAAGAAACACCCTTCGCACAAAAATCTCTTTGGAAAATTCAACGGGAAACCAAAGCTGCCAGAGACGTGGGCTTGTCTCCCTTGCTGCTTTTGGGCTCCTTGGGCCCAGTTATTTGAGAACAACCACCCGAGATCAACTTTAGAGACACTTCTCCCTGCAAACAGAAGTCAGAACCCTCAAGAGGAGCAAAAGGAGGGGAAAAACACGGACCCTTCTTTGGCTTGCCAGGTTTACACTTTGAAATGAGAAGCAAATATCGGAAAAACATACCAGTCCTTCCAGGCTCCGAAACCAGCGAGCGGCTTGGAGGGCAACAGGGAGGGTGCGAGGACAGCCTGCCTGGGGCCAGCGGGGCTCCTGTCAGATGGGAGAGGGTCCCCCCAGGGAGCAGTGATACCACCAGACCACACGGGGGGACTCAGCTTGCCCAGAGAAGGTGGCCAGGCTATTGGACAGGGGCCTGTTAGAGGCCAACTGTTTTTCCTGAAGACAGGAAGGCTAGGGTGTGGGTGGGGCCAGATTCAGTTAGGAGAAGTGCTCTGTTGTGACCACAAAGCTCTCAGGGGCAGAAGGAGCCAGAGAAAGTTCTGGAACTAGGGAACGCTTCCTTTGTCCCCAGTGTTGTGCCCATTGGAGCTGGGACCTGATTATCTCACTGTTTCCCATTTTCCTGTGAGGAAGTAAGGTTCTGGGAGCGTGGACACAATCCTGCCATCCCCTGGGAATGGGCCAAGGGCCACCTGCTTCCCACCTCTGCTCCTGTGGTTCCCAGGTTTGCAGTAAACAAGGTACGGTGTCCTGGGGCCACTTGGTGCCAACTCCTTCTTGAGGGATCCTCTGTGGCCCTTGCACTTTCTCGTGGCCTCTATGTAACCATCCTTCCACTGAGCCAGTATCCCATGGGCCTTGTGGCCACCGTCTACGGAAACCCCCCTCCCCCCCCGTGTGGCCCCAGACCACATGTGGCCACATGCTTAGGGCCTATGGGGCTGCTTCTTGCCTCACCTCCAGAAGTTTCTTATATCTAAAGCCAACTGGGCTGGGAGTGAGCTCCCCGTCCTTGAAGGGTCTCTCATGTTGCAGGGATGTGGGAGGAGGGTTTCAGGAGGGGCTGAATCCCTGCAGCTCCCGTATTTGTCCTGTTTGGGACAAAGGTGGGCCGGGGAACAGGGCGGCCCTGGCTTGGCCTTACAGCTCTGTCACCATTCACCTGGGTGAACTTGGACAGGACCTCTCCAAGCTCCAGAGTTCACGGGCACCAGAGGGGCCCCATATCCCACGAGGGGTCTGTCTCTGAGGCCGTGGGCCCTTGCCTCTCTGCAGGGCCGGCCCGGCCCCCAGGGCTTTGGCTGGCCCACCGACCAGCACTCCACGCTTGCCCTCATCAGGCAGACGTGATCATTCCTGCCTGCTTGGGACACCCGGGGCGTGTGACAGCAGAAGCCGAGCTGATTGCCGCTGCTCTGGGGCGGGGGGCCGGGCGCACGGTGGGAACTCTAATGCCGGCAGCAGGAAGCCGAGGGGAAGGTGCTTATGTAACCGGCGCCCAGCAGGCCGCATGGCCCTCGGCTGATAACCACTTATTACGCCAGCAAGAGCCCCCAGCCCTCCTAACGAGCCTCTCGGGGCTTCTTCTGGTAATAAGCCAAGTGTTTCTCACTGCTTCAGTGGAGACGAATACAAGAAATATGTACGTGTCTGTTGCAAGATGAAACAGACTTGAGATAAACCGGAGTTTCTAAGCTGTGATCAGCGGTGCCCGAACGCACCCTCCCCGTGCTAGAAACTTCAGGGGAGTGGGGTCTGCTGATGGGTCCAGGCGTGGGCTAGACAGGCCGGACAGGGTCCGTCCCTTTGCTCACCGCAAGCTGAGCGTGGGCCTCTCAGGACCTGCGTTTATATTTAGTGAGCCTGGCCTGGGAGAGCTAACTAAGAAACTGAGGCATGGGCCTTCTACAGGTTTGGGAGTGTCCCTGTGACCCCAGAAGGACATGATGATTCCCACCGCGGAAGATTCTGTCCACTCTCTGAGCTCCGCTGGTGGGTGCTCAGCGTAAGCCCAGGAACAAGAACCCTGATGTTCCCGTGTAGAAAGTGAACATTGTGGCCACACGGATGTTTGTCCCGGGGGCCTAGAGAGTGGGTGTAGGTAGCCCTGTTGAACAGGCAACAACAGACACGCAGACCAGTTAGCTCACCCAGTTAGCCAGGGTGGGACTCCAGGCCAGTCCCAAACCTTCCCACTGCCCCCCACAGCCTCTCTTGAGGCCAGAAGATTCTTTGGGGTGACTCCTCTATCACACATAGAAGTTGTTGGAAATAGGAAAATCGTGGATCCGGTCCCCAGAAAAATGTGCACATGAGCCTCAGAGGGGTGGTGAACACGTTCATGTTTGGGATCCAGAGAGTCTGGGGACCTCTGGCCTTGGACTTTGTTCCACCTACTCTGGGTATCCCGTGGCACCAAACACGGGAGACTTTCTGGATGGGACAAGTGTCTCAAGACCACACAACTAAGGTAGAAGTTTGCAAATAGGAATCCTACAGATCCCAGGAGGTCTACCTGGCTTCCCGGTGGTTCCCAATCAAATTCTAAAAGAGACTTTACAACAGATGGCCTGAGAACCTCTAGGCCAAAAAAAGATGGTGGTTCTGGGACCAAAACGTGGATTCACCAAGAATCAACTATTGTCTGCCTTGATTTGATTGCTAAACTGGTAGCCAGTGGAGAGAGAAACACAGTCATCTCTGGCTTTTAGTGAGAGATTTCATTGACAGTCCCTTGGATGGCCACAGGAACAAGAAGGAGACCTAAGGTCCTTCCGTAAAATCACAGAAAGGAATTCTAGATCCACGACCGTGTCCAAGGATACAGCGGGGACCCCGGACAGAGGTCTGGACACCAGGCTCACCCTGCCTTGCTTGCTCTGCCCAGAATTTTCCTCATTCACTCGTCAGAAGGTGGAAGACAGTGCCCAGAGCTGGGAGGGCACTTCCTCTCATGGGTGATTGGCCAGCTGTGTTCAAGTGGAGTAGTGGACTTAGCAGATCTAAATCTGTGCTGACGAGACTGGAACCTCCATCTTAAGAAGCGGAGGTGGGAGCATCACTCTGACGCTGCGTGAGATGCAGGAAAGGTCGACACGGGAGGAAATGTCCCATTTCCAGGAGACCTGCTATGACCCAACACCAGGAGTGGACATCCCTGTAGAAGTTGCCCACCCACAGCCCACCCCGCTCTCACAGACTGAGTCACATCTTACTTAGCAGCTTGGGGATGGTTTCACTTTGCAGTCAAGTCCATTTTAATAAGGTTGTTTAAAAAAGAAACAGAAAAAGAGCAAATGAGGTAACTGCATGACAGTGGTTTGGGGGAGGGGCCAGCCAGAGACAATAACATCCTTTCCAGGTTTTGCCACAACATCCACTAGGGCCCTAGGTGCTCCCACGATGTCTCTGATTGACACTATTCCAGAGTCTACTCATCCAAAATTGCCAAAGCTGGGGTCTGTGCTTTTCGCTGAAGCTGCCAGTGTCCTAGGAGTCATTTTGGCGAGGGCAAGAGGTAGGGTCTGGGAAGGAAGGCAGATTCTGAGACCATGGCTGTGCTTAGGGCCTGGGAAGGTTGGAGAAGGGAGTGGATTCACCAAGGTAGGCTCTAGGGCTCTAGGGCTATTGCATGATGGGTCCCTTACAGCTCAACGGTGACCAACCACGTTCATCCCATCCCCACAAGGGCTTCTGTGTGTAGACAGTATTGGCTCTGTGTTAGGGAATGGGAAACTGAGGCCAAGGGAAGCAAGATGACTCTCCAAGGACACATCGGGCAGAGGGATGTGGTGAGGGCTGCTGCAAACATTTCTAAGGACTCTGCTACCTCGTGCCTCGATGGCTTCCGGGTCATATTCTGTGGCCAAACGTTTTCCCATCTAGAAGTGCTTATGAAGAAAATCCAAAACAAGGATTTCCACTTCTGGAAGCAGGGCTCTAACTCCCTCTCCCAGCCCACTACATCCTGGATCCTTCCCTAGCACCCAACACCCAGCACCATGCTCTGGTGCCTCAGCTGCTTCACCCCTCCTTTCTTAAAACTCACAATGTTCTAGAACTTTCTCCCAGTGCTATTTCAACTGGCTCCTCAACAAAGCTTGTCTCCCCATGTTCCCCAGACCCTGCCCTGAATATCAGAAAGTCTGTGGAAGAATCCATAGGATGGAGGTCAGGAAAGCCGACTTCTAGAACTTCCACCAACCCAAAGCATTATCTTTCACAGTAAAAATCATCACAAGTTTGGGGATGGTTTCACAGAAAGCTGCAGTCTTCCAAAGCTGGACATAGGCTTTGAGAGCCCAGCTCAGTCTCTGGCTGTGTTGTGCTGCCTGTAGCACATCACTCCTCTGAGACTTTATCTTCTCACATAAAATTAATATCGTTACAAAGAAGATTGAGCAAGAAAATGTGATACTCAATGCTTGGCAAGTGTCAGGTTCATTGTCAAAATGAACACTTGCCCTTCCGTCATGATAGGCAATCAGGATCTAAAACTTCCATCCATCCATCCATCCATCCATCCATCCATCCATCCGTCCACTCATCCATCCGTCCACTCATCCATCCATCCATCCATCCATCCATCCACTCCTCCATCCATCCACTCATCCATCCATCCATCCATCCATCCATCCATCCATCCACTCATCCATCCATCCATCCATCCATCCATCCATCCATCCACTCCTCCATCCATCCACTCATCCATCCATCCATCCATCCATCCATCCATCCACTCATCCATCCATCCATCCATCCATCCATCCACTCCTCCATCCATCCACTCATCCATCCATCCATCCATCCATCCATCCATCCATCCATCCACTCATCCATCCATCCATCCATCCATCCACTCCTCCATCCATCCACTCATCCATCCATCCATCCATCCATCCACTCCTCCATCCATCCACTCATCCATCCATCCATCCATCCATCCATCCACTCATCCATCCATCCATCCATCCATCCATCCATCCATCCACTCCTCCATCCATCCACTCATCCATCCATCCATCCATCCATCCATCCATCCACTCATCCATCCATCCACTCATCCATCCATCCATCCATCCATCCACTCCTCCATCCATCCACTCATCCATCCATCCATCCATCCATCCATCCATCCACTCATCCATCCATCCACTCATCCATCCATCCATCCATCCATCCACTCCTCCATCCATCCACTCATCCATCCATCCATCCATCCATCCATCCATCCACTCATCCATCCATCCACTCATCCATCCATCCATCCATCCATCCATCCACTCATCCATCCATCCACTCATCCATCCATCCATCCATCCATCCATCCATCTATCCATCCTTCTATCCTTACCATCCACTCATCCATCCAATCATTGGCACTAAATGGTGTCCTAGTTCTGGATCTCTGTAGTCTGGACCCAGTGTTCTTACAACTCCCCACAGACCCCTCTCAGATTCAACTTCCTTCTCCCAAATTGAGACTTTTCTAAGCACCCATTGCAAGACCGTTTCCACTGTTCTGTGGCAAAGACTTCCTATGAGAGCTTTATACTAGGTTTCCAACTATGGTTTGCTCCTTCTGCCTCCCCCCTACCTCTTCTAACTTACACACCCCCCATTCCTGAGTGTGCCGCATGATGGGGCCAAAAGGTGGAGACAGAGTGATTACCCTTTTCGACTTCGATTCCCAAGAGAAAACTAAACAAAGAAAACCCATTCTCACGCGACCCCTGTCACGGCTACAAATGCTCTGGAGGCCCGGAGAGCTGGATGACAGATGCTTCCAGCATCTTATTGAGGAGGACAAATTTAAGTTCAGATATGCACAAAACAACCTAAGATGAGCTGAGAAGGTTTCTTTTTCCTTTTTCTTCATTTTTAATTTTTTTTTTTTTTAGTGGTATCCAAGACTGAGGTTCTTTTCAATCTGTCAGGCTTTTCAAAAAAATGATTAAAATGCACCAGATTATTAAATGGAGCTGTTTCAGACTTAATTTAGCAAACTGTAACATTTTTATCATTTTTATAAAGCCCTTTTTAATGAAAACCGTCTGCAAGGAGACCAAACATCGAGGCTGAAATCATGTTTTCTCTGTATTTGTTATCCCCGAAGATGTCGTTTCCAGATTTTACAGAAAGAATAAATTTCATTTAGAAGTTTGGGCCTCCGCGGTGGGGCCACACATCTCTAGACTTTCCAATTTACGGCACAAGAAGCTAATCCCACTGTAAATGTTCATCGTTGCCAGCTCCCGACCACGATCTCATACCTTCCTCGCCTCTTTGTAAATGTAGCACTTATGCAACATTCGACCCAACGTGTTTATTTTACATGAGCCTGAAAAATGTTGTTCTAATAAGCATAAACATATTTTCTCAGTGACAAGATGTTTTCACCCCATTACTCCTGACCTCACAGGTGACTGCTGGTTGCTGGTTCCCACGAGCAGTCTCCTGGATCTGCCGGGCAGCAGGCAGGAGGCATCCGAGGTAGAGTCTGTTGGGGAGCTGTGTCTGTCTGGCCTCCGCGCCTGCCCCGGACGCCTCTCCAGCGATGCCTCGTTAACAGAGGGGAGACTTCTAGCCCCGGAAGTTAGGGTTGGGCAAATACTATAACACCCCCTCGAAAGTCAGGTTCGAGACCCCCTGACCTGGCCGAGTGGATACCAGATGACCACGGGCTTTGTTCCTTGTTGGAAGGAAAGGCAGCTGGAGGGTCGGGGGTCTCGGGAGGTGGGCCAGGCCCTGAGGCCCCAGCCAGTGAGGTCATGACTGGTGCATGTCCAGCCGGAATTAAACTTGGCTGAACACAGGTCCTGGTGGGGGCCACTCACCTGGTCTGGCCCCTCTGGCTTTCGTAGCTTGGCTGCAGAAGTCAACGGGGGCCATGAGGCCTGGTGGGCCCTCCTTGGGACCTCCCCATGAACTCAGGGATCTCTGGAAAGAAGATTTGATGGGGGTAATGGAGCCCATAGCCTAGAAGGGGCATCGGTCCACCTGATGACCACAGTCAGCCTCCCAGAAATGGGGGGACTGTCCCGTTGTGTTTGGTGAGCCAGCTTTGACTGGCCTCTAAGAGAAAGAAGCCTTCAGTCCTGCTTCTGTGGGGATTGGATGGGAGGGGACACCACTGTGGCCAGAGCCATCAGGAGGGCAGTCTCTGGGTAGTCCCTGATGTGCCGCTGGACCGGGGATGGGCTGGGATTACCCGCTTGTGCGCAGTTCCGAGCCACTGCACGTGTGATCGGTGTCGGTTCGTTTGGGGTGGCCAGCTTTTTTTATCAAGGGCTAGAAGTGGGTGACCAACCATCCTGGTTTGCCTGGGACTGGGCTTTCCTGGGACGCAGATGTTCACAGCAGACACCAGGAGAGTCCCGGGCAGAGTGGGCTGAGTCGGTCGCTCTACCCTGGGGGGCAGGCAGTGTTTATGTCTCCTCCTCTGGTGGCAAGTCACTTTCTGTTGGGGTCCAAGTTGAACAGGCCTCTCCTCCGCCATATGGCCGCACCATTTGTGTCCCCCGGCTGCTTCCCAGTGCTGGGGGGCAGTCGTCTCCGCAGTTAGGCAGACGAGCACATTACTGCCCCTGCTCACGCTCCGTCTTCAACACCCCCAGAGCCCCGAGACCTGAGTCCATGGGCAACCGGCTTCCCAAGAGGCCACCGGTCTCATCCGACACGGGAAGAGACAGAAGCCAGAGAGGGGCAAGACCTGCCCGGTGAGTTCGTGACGTGGCGAGGCTTGCGTAGTCCCCGGGTCTCTGATCCCGGCCCGGGGCCTTTTTCCACCCCGGGCCGTGGCCCGGCCCCGGCAAATCTCCCCACACATTCCTCCAAGAAGTTAGGCCAACTTTCAGTTCAGCTGAGGTCACCCAGGACCCCGGGTTGCTTATGTCACATCCAGCCTCACGCTCCCCATCAGTGCAAATGCCCCCGACTGGCCCTGCCTCCAAACTAGCAATCTTCCGAACCCCATGCTGCGAGGAACAAAGGTCCAATTCAGCCTCCCGGGTGGGAAAAGGATCTCATTAAGGCCCTGGCAGCCAACGTGGGGGCCGGGGTATTGTTTTTAATGGAAAAACAAGAATTTGCTGTTATGTGTTAGATTAAAGGCTTTATCCAGGGGAATTAATCGGATTGCTACTGGCCTTGAGTCGCGTAGCCTTTGACTCCACATCCTGGGAGAAGGCACAAACCGGGGCCGCGAAATTGGTTCATTTCTCTTTCTGATATTTAATGAAGCCCCGGACAGCGGGAGCACGGCTGGCCTTCCCCGGGGTGGCTGTGAATTACCTCTCACCTGCGCTCAGCGCTGGCCCCGGGCCCCCGCCGGCCACCCCCTGTCCCCCCCCCACCCAGCGCATCTCGCCCGCCCCGCCAGATTCATCATCCGAAAACCCGGCTCTGGTCACGAACCGCCTTCTCGCGGGGGGCCTGCCAGGCCTGCCCGCTGCCTCCGGAATAACATTCAAAGCCTCTCGTCCCCTGAGCTGCGCTTTCAACGGATTTTCGCTTGTTTGTCGGAGGGTAGCGCGGCAGCGGAAAAGTACACGGATCCAAGGGGTCCCTGGTGCGTGGCCGGAAAGCAAGGGGTACACCCCTCCAGCCAGCCCCCTCCAGATTCAGAAACAACCGGGCCGGTGGCCCTCAGAAACCCACCGCCTCGCCTCCCTTCGGGTTAGCAGCCCTTGGGTCCCAGCAGCGAGTATTATCCCGATTTCTCTTCTTTCTTTCTTTCTTTCTTTCTTTCACTGGTTATTGTGTTTTTATGCTTGAGATCACACATCATGTTGTGTACATTTTTGTGTTCTGCTCAACAGGCTTTGGAAATGTTACGTCTGCACACAGGGAAACAGAACAAGTCCACTCTGCCTGCTCTGCCGTGTGTTATTACCAGTGTCCTTGACAATCGGAGACCTCCTCCTCCTGGGATCCCCTCTGGATTGCCCTCCTTCCTGAGAGCTGACCCACGGGTGGGAACACCCAATCCCCTCCAGATCCGGGGTCAGGCTTGGTTGTTAGATCGGCAGCTGTTCAGGGGCGGGGACAAGAGGGGGGGTCCCTGGCCAAGGACCTGCTACACGGGGGATCTTAGGGAACAAGCCCTTAAATGAATGCCAGTGGCCATTCCATTGCTGATTTCCAGTTTCTTCTACTGTTTTCCTGCATCCCATCTCAGGGCAGAGACTTGCTTGCTGTTGTTATGGATTTCAAGTGGTGGGCAAGTCTGGGAAAGAATGACAGGCTCAGAGCAGGGAGGGGAAGTGGGGAGGCAGCTGAATCTCCCAAATTTGCTCACTGCTCTTGGGCTCGGCCATCACCTCAACACCTTAGGTGACTTCAATTTCCCTACATGCTGTGGGGCTCTGCGCAGGGTACTTACCCTCTCTGAGCAGGCTGTCTCCTCTGGAAGGTAGGGACCAGGGAGTCCACCTTGCAGGACTGTTGTGAAGACGGGTGATAACAAGGCTAAGAGCTGGCCTAGAGTTCAGACCACAGGAGCCCCCACTAAGTCACAGCTGTGGTTATAATCTTTGTGTCCAGTCCACAACAGGCAGAAAGTTGGAAAAGCTCTTTCCACCTTTGGAAGAGTCTCGGGAAGTGGCCAGGAAGGTGGTGGCAGTCCCAACAGCTCCCCCGCCCCCGGCCTGTTTCCTCACCTTGCAGACCCTGCCCTGTGTGACCCCCCTGGAAGACTCCAGGGACCCCCACAACTAAGCAGGGGACATCCATTTGCTTCAAACAATTCAAGGTGAGGGTTCTGCCCCGGGTTGGGGAGAGTGGAGACACAGTGGTGACTCTGGGCGTCCCCACCACCCACCCCAGGGATCTGATGGCTCCAGAGGGGAGGACGTACCAGAAACAGCTCCGGAGCTTTGGAGAGATTTAACACTCAGCCTGGCCCAGATACGGGGGCCAGCTGCTTCTCAGGGACGACACAGACCAGGGCGGTGAGCGGGGGGCACACCTTCTCTTCACCGCACCCTCTCCGAAGTGTCAGTGACCGAGAACAGCCTCCAAGTTCCATCTTCCTCCTGCGCGCCAGCCTCTCCTCCCCACCAGGGCTGTCTCCTGGGGGTCCTGTGAGATCCCAGCTCTTCTGGGCAGTGGGGACAGGAGCAAGGGTGTGGAAGTCACCCGCCGGGGAAAACCTACCACGGTCAGTCCCGTGCTTCATGCCAAACAAATGTCCTGCTTGCATTGAAGATGCTACGCATTGCAAATAACTGGAGCATCCGAAAACAGAGGGATGGGGCGCCTCGGGTGGCTCAGTCGGTTACTCGAGTCTGACTCTTGATCTCAGCTCAGTTCTTGATCTTGGGGTCGTGAGTTCAAGCCCTGGTTTGGGCTCCATGCTAGGCATGACGCTTGAAAGGAAGGGAAGGGAAGGGAAGGGAAAGAGAGAGAAAGAGAGAGGAAGGAAGGAAGGAAGAAAAAAAGAATGAAAGAAAGAAAGAAAGAGAAAGAAAAGAAAGAAAGAAAGAAAGAAAGAAAGAAAGAAAGGAAAACAGAGGGACAGTGCTAGACCCCGGGGTCAGGGAGAGCCTTCCCAAGCAAGATGCAGACTCTGGAAACCATAAAGGAAAGTCACCAGACCTCCAAGCACTGAAAGACTCAGACACAGACTAAAATCAACAGAAAAACGGCAGTCAATCCGGAGGAAATAATAGCAACATTTCTGATAGACAAAGGGGCAAGACTCTTAATAAACAGAGGCTGCTACAAATTAATTAGAAATGGCTCTCAACAGAGAAGTGGACAAAGGTTCTCAATAGGCAATTCACAGAAGAGGGGTAAAATCAGCAATGAACATCTGAAGAGCTTCTCACCCAGGGACATGGAGATTACAAAATCAAACGATGAGGTTTTTCGAATGGCTGTTTTTTAATTTTTTTTATTTTGCCTGTGACACCGGCCCAACATCCAGGGCTAACCAGGGCGTGCGGCGTGGGCACCCTCGAACACATCCACAGCCACGTGCACTGGGACCACACTGCGGTGGGGGAGGGGGGTTGGTTTGGCAGGATATGCCTTAACGCAAAACACACGGGTGCTCGGACCCACCAATTCCTCTTAGAAGGCTCTGCCTTTATTTGCAGGGACGGCTCCCTCCCTGTGTCGGCCGGACGCGTGCTGCCCACTCACTCCTTGTCCGTCTTTAAAGCTCTCGCCTTGGATCCCACGGAGCGAGGGCAATGCCCCCGACACGGTGGGAACAGGTGTGAGGCCGAGGGCGGGGTGTACGTGGGGCCGGCCTCTGGCTTTGGACGTGCTGTGTCCCCTCCCTGAAGCCTCTTCCCTCCCTAGGGCCCACGCCCTTGACCGTCTAGGACTAGAGTCTCACTCCTGTGCTCTCAGAGGCCGACCTGGTCCTCGGACCCCGTGTCGCTTCTGAGCAGATTTCCTCACTGGCTGCAGGCATTCTGCAACCGCTCTCCTCCGACCGCAGCAGGACGTGTGTGACTGGGTACAACCAGCTCCCAGGGGACATCCTGGAATAGTGGTTTCCGAGTCAGTGCTTGGGTCTGGGGGCTTGGGGACCTTGGCCAGGCAGGCTATCCCCTACACAAGCTGCTTAACCAGAGTGCTCACGGGGCCTTCCATGCCTGTTCTGGGGTGGGGGCTCAGGGGCCAGCCCCCCACCCCCCACGCTGTCCCCCCAGTGCACTGTCTCCATCTCTCGGTTGCGGGACCTGCCGAAAGCAGCTGGTTTTTCAGGCCTCGGGTGGGGGTGGCGTTTCTGCCCCTTCCTATCCAGCTCGCCCCCGGGAGAGACCCCCGCAGCCCCTCCCGGCTGGTGGCCATCATGCCACTGTGCGCCCCCTGTGTGGCTGCAGGAGGGCGGGGTCAGGAGGTGCCGGGGTCCAGAACTTGCTCTGCAAGCCCCTGTGCCCGAGGAAGAAGCAGTCCGGCTGTCCCCCTGCAGCCCACCGTGGCCTCAGTGGGACCTGGGCTGGCGGGTGGGCCATGCTGGGGGGCCGGGAGCACAGGGTGCGACAGAACCGAGAGCGTGAGAGCCGGAGAAGACAGCAGCCCCGGAGCCACTCAAGGGGCCGTTCGGTGGGGCTGGTGGGAGGTCGCCAGTGATCCACCTGCCGAGCGATGCCGCTGGAGCAGGTCCGGAACCCGGGGAGCCCCGGGAGGGGAGCGGCTGGTGCAGGCTGGGGGCCGTGTGCAGGGCGTGGGGGGGCACTGGCGGCCGGTGCGGACGAGTCTCCGGCTGCCGCTGTAATGAACGACCACAAACGTGGCAGCTGGAATTCTCTACGGTTCCGGAGGTCAGCAGTCCCAAATGCAGCGAGAATCAAGGTGTCTGCGGCGTTGGCCCCTTCTGGGGGCTCTAGCGGGGATCTCTTCCTTGCCCTTCCCAGCTTTGAGAGGCCGCTCGCGGTCCTCGGCTCTCGGTGGTATCACTCTGGCCTCCACTTCCGTTGTCCTAGCCTCTGAGACTCTGACCTCTGCCTCCTTCCCTTGTGTGAGCCCTGTGATGACATCGGCCCCTACCCCCCATGATCCAGGATCGTCCGCCCCTCTCGAGGTCCTTAACCTAATCACACCCACAGAGTCCCTTTGCCTGTAAGGTGACATATTTCCTAGGTTCCAAGGATTGGGGTGCACGCATCTTTGGGGGGGCATTGTTCTGCCTGCCACGGGGGGCGGGAGGGCTGCGGTTTTCTCCAGAAGGGCAGCAGACAAGGCTGTGAGGGGGCTCAGCGGAGACCATCTTGAAGCCCATCTCAGGGGCTTAGGCCTGTTCGGGAGGCCCTGGAGGGAGGGCCACTGGCAGCTTTAAGCCTGGCCCTTCCCCGGGGCCCCAGACCTTATCTGAGCAGGGCCAGAATCAGAGAGGTGTGGGTGGGGGACAGCTCGAGCCCCCCGTGGCCCAGGCGTGGCCAGTGGCAGCGGGTGGCTTCGAGCTGGGGCAGAACCCCGCAAGCCGCCCCAGCTGAGCCCAGGGCTTGGGGTCACTGGCCGACTCTGCGTCTGTGGCCGCGGCTCGGCCGGTCACACATGCTTTACATTAAGGCTGTGCGAGTATGTTTTCCATCCCGGTCTGGCACAAGAGGGGCGCCTAACACACAGGACCTGGAGGGCCTGGAATTCTGAGGCCGTGAGCTCTGCCTGTGGAGGGGAGGCCTTTGAAGCTGGCGAGGCAGGAGGGGGCGGAGGAGGGGGGCCGAGTGGGAAATCAGCCCGTCCCCAGCCACCCAGCCACAGCAGGCAAGGTCTGCCTTCCAAAGAGCTTGGCGCTCACTGGGGACCCTGCTGAGGGAACACGGGCCGCAGAAGGGTTCTGACCCGAGCCCTGCCAGCTGGGAAGGTCGAGCCAAGGTCACCAGGTGGTCAAAAGTTTCCTCAGCATGGTGGAAGTTTCCAGGCTTAGCCTGTGTTGGGGCCTCTGCCCCTCCTCTGAGCACGTACCCGGTCTTTTGCCTCAGAAAGTCTCTGGCCTCTGTACCTTTCTTCAGAGGAGTTCAGGCCAAGGGCTGGGCGTGTCCCCATCAGACTGTGGACACTCAGGCCCCATTGGTTTCGCTTGGCTGAGGACGACTCGTTTGTGCCCTCAGCAGTGACCCCTCAAGCCGACCGTGGGGTCTGGGCTCCAGCCTCGAGCTCCTGCTTCCCACACCCGGTCTGCAGCCTGATTTTCAAACCCCCTCCTCCTCCGTCAGTGGCCCTCAGAGCCCAGGCGCTCCCCATAAGGCTGCCACGGCCACGCTGCCCCGTCTGCTTTGTCTGTGAGCAAGGACAGTCCTGCTCACACTTCTGTGCGAGCTCCAGTACTGCCCAGGCCTGTGCTGGGAGTCAGGGGCACCTCAGAGCAGAGCACATACGAATCCTGGCCCTCGCGGAATGGTGGGAACCCACGGTGACGCCCACCCACTCACCCTGCTCACTGCTTCCTAAATTGGGCCACCTGTTTCCCACCTCAGGACCTGGTGGATGCTGTTCCTTTCCTGAGAATGTCCTTCCTCCAGCTCCAGCTCCGCCCCATCTGGTCTTGGCTGCCGTGGTCCTTCCTCCCCGGGTCTTCTCTGGCAACAGCTTGTTCCATGAGGTCTGCCCCAGGCTATCCTGAGAACCGGGGTCTGTACCTCGGACATGGCGGCCAGCGCTCAGGAGGGGGAGCTGGGGGATGTCGGCTTCCCTGCACGGGGTCACTTTGGAGACGCTGGAGCCTTTGAGACTGAGCACTGCTTCCACTGATCATGCCCTTCTGGCCCCGGTGCCTGGAAGATGCCCATGCAGGTGCTGAAGGCAAGGAGGAAGCAGGATGACACCAAGCGTGGGTGCCACGGCCCTGAAGCCCTGCCGGGCCCGAGGGCAGTTACGCGGAGGGAGCTGGGAAAGACCTTACGCGGAAGGGGCCGTCTGAGTGGGGTTGTGAAGGACGAGTAGGAGTCTATGAGAGGCAGAAGTGGAAAAATTAGTACTGCTGTGGACCGGGCCTCAGCAAACTTACAGCCCAGTGGCCAAAGTCTGCCAGAGACCTATTTCTGTATGGCCCGTAAGCTAAGCACGGCTTTGCATTTTTGAAGGCTCATAGAAAATAAATACAAAGGCATATGCAACAGAGACCATATGCAGCTTGCAAAACCTAAAATGTTTGCTGTTCATGCCTTTACAGAAAGGCTTTCCAAGCCCTTTCTGCACAAGGGGAAGGTTCATGTGTGGCTGTCCCTCTGACATGGCCTGGAGAGGTTGGGAGGGGGAGCGGGTGCTGATTCGCACACGGGGGTGCAGAGCCCATCTCTGTGTGACCACAGCAAGCGCCTGGCCCTCTCTGGGTGACCCTAGATGTCTCTTACAGGCAGTGGGGAGGGCCGGGTGAGATCACGGCTGTCACGGGCCTGCACAGGGCCGGCCTGGGGCCCACCGTCCTTCCAGCCAGATTCGTGACCTGCAGGGCCCGGGCTGGAGCGGACTCCCACACTCATGTTTGAATTAGCCGGATTTTCCACCGGCTGGCTGGGTCTGGAGGGACCTGACGAGTTGAGATTCCAAGCTTAGTAATGTTTCAGCTCAAATGAGCTGGAATTCTGGTGGTTTCTTTTAATCCCACTGTGTTTACCCCAATCAGCGATCGAAGGTTGGCTTGAATGGTTGTCATTTTTCCTGTGATTAGTGCCCTGGCAGGCAGGCCTGTTTTCCAGGAAACGCCACTCTTCCCCACCTCTGTGTCGGCTAGCGGCACCCTCAGAGGCCCCAGGATGTCAGACCGGGATGCAGGTCAAGGCGTGAGCGCCGGGCCTCTTGTACAGCTCGGGGGCTGTGCATCTGTCCCTGGCGTCCCCGGCATCCAGTGGTAACTATCAGTCACTTCTACCAGGTGGTGAGCCTCCCGGAGGGCAGGGTCCGTTTCCTACTTAGTGTCCTAGTTTGGGCTCCTCGAGGAGCAGCCCCCGAGACGACGCTAGCGGTTTATTTGGAAGGTGATGCCCGAAACACCAAGAAAGGGAGTGGGTGGGCTTCCAAACAAGTTCCCTCTGGACGCGACGGGGCAACCCCCTCCCCACCCCAACGCCAAGGACTCTGGGAGTCGGGAGGAAGCCCACGGCCCAGAGCTGCCCTGCTCAGGGGGCAGAGGGCCGGTGTTCTTACCCCGCGGCCCCCGGGATGCTCCCTGGGATGTTAACCCCCCAGTATTTCGGGCCGGGGGGGTGGGGCACGGGCAGAGCAGACGTTTGCAGCTTCAGAGAAAGCCCTGAGGTGGAGACACGGCCGCTGGCAGCTGGACGGCTTCCTGGCACGCTCTGAAATGTTAGCTCCAAGGAGATGCGATTCCGCAGGCCCCGTGCATCTGCTAAACCATGTTTCCATCTTCTACCGTCCAGGGCCCAGCCCACTGTCACGTGCCATGCGGTCCTCCAAAACGCAGGCCGGCCAAACGGCTCCCTGCCTGATGGACGGGGAAGGGCCCAGGGTTCTGGGAAGACACGGGCAAGGCTGTCACGTGGTCACCGGGACCTGCGTGGAAACAGGCTCAGAACTCCGTGGCTCCCCCCCACGTCTCACCTTCCAGGGCTCAGCCTGGCACCACATCACATCCACGGTGTCCCTGGTCAGGAGCATCCGGGGGAGCCACGCGGGGGCCCTGATGGGCAAGAATAGTAGTGGTGTCTGATGTGCCTGGGACCAGGCTTGGCCTTTGGCTGAGGGACAGGAGGTGTTACCCCACCTTGTCCTGAAGTTCATGCCGACTGGGGTGCAAGGACCCTCTGAGTGTCGTGACGCTCAGCGTGCCCTGCACTGCCCGGGGACCTGGCCACACGGGTGGGGAAAGGCAGACCAGGCTGTATCCTTTGTCGTGGCCCTGGTCACGGACCCTCCCTCCGTCACAGCCTGGCCCCAGGTCAGGAGCCATCTGCCTTCTGGAATTTAATCCGCACGGCAGCCATGGAGAGCCAGGCCTGGTGACTCCATTTTACAGGTAAAAATGCTGAGGTGACGCTGTGGGTGAGTGACTGAGCAGACGTGGCTCCAAAGTGGATGCCCCTGTCCTTTTGTGTCACCGTTTGCACTGCACAGCAGAGTACCATAACCCAGGGGCTTGGAGAGGCACGCATTTCCCTTCTCACAGTTTCTGGGGGCAGAAGTCTGGGCACAGCCAAGCTGGGTCCTCTGTCCGGCATCTCACAGGCCTGCAGTCAAGGTGTTGGGTGGAGGGGTGGCTGTGTTCTCATCCGGAGGCTCAACTGGGGGCAAATCTGCTTCCAAGCTCTTTCGGGTAGTTGGCAGACTTCATTTCCTTGCAGCTCAGGAACCATGGCAGCTCCAAGGCCGGAAGGAGGGGGTCTGACCTCAGGGAGGGCCCCGTCTCTCTGAGTCAGACCCACCAAGTAAAATATTCCTCCTGATGAACTGATTTGGGTTATCAGCTACGTCTGCAAAATCTGGCTCGCTTTGCCATATTCTCCTGGTTGGAGGCAAGTCCGGACCCTCCCTATCCCTCGCGCATTCAGGCAGCGCTGGGGGGAGCTGCAGGGTCACAGGGACCCTCGTCTCACACCTCAGCCCAAACCAAGGAGTCCAGATCTGAGCCTCAAGAATCTGCAAATTCTATGAGAGCCTTTGTAAGTTGTGCGTTCCTTTACATAACAACCTAGAAAGCTATTTTACCAGCTCTAAAGGTAAAACTTTTTCTTTACAGACACTTCTCATGATTCTTGTGCACCAAAGACTGTCGTCTCTAAGGGGGTTTGCCGGCCTCTTTGGGGAACTTTGAGAACTTTGTTCTCTTTGAAAAGGGTTGTGGGGATGAAAGTTACAATAGGAATTTCCAGTTCCAGCCGAGACGGAGGGCTTCCCCTTCCTCCCCGGTTCCTCTCACAGCGAAGATTACCCGGGGTGTAACAGCAAACCTGGGAAAGATGGAAGGAACTGCCACAGGACCTTGGGACTATGGGCACAGCATGGCAGTAGGTCCCTAGGCGGTGTCTCTGGCTTCCAGAGATGCAGCCCAAACCACCACGAGGCATGGACAGGAAGAGCCCCAAGAAGAAACTGTTCCCTGTAGCCAAAGGGAACAGGGCAGCTTAGCAGAGCAAAATCTTCTTTGAAAAGACCTGCCCCACTCCAGCCAAACACCAGTGAGAAAATGCCTCCCTGCCAGGGCAAGTGAGCAGAGAACTCTGTCTCCACACCGGTCACAGCGACAGGATGGACCGGGGCAGCCCAAGCATGGTTATCGCCCACCTCCCACAAGGGTGTCGGTGGGGTCCAGCTCAGAGCCAAACATCCACCATGACCCGGAATCCATGAAGCAGAAGGAGGCAGCGTGAGGCCGTGCTGGTCGGAACTCCTCCCAGCGGGTGCCGGTGGGGCTCAGGAGAGAGCCAAACTGCCACCCCAACCCTTCCCGGCAAGGTCAAGGGAAAGCTGAACTTCCAGTCTTACCCTTTGGCACCAAGGTGGCACGAATGGGCAAATCGCTTAGCTTGGGTGGTGTTAAAGGCACAAGGCAGGAAGCTGGACACCTGCCCGACCCATGCCTACACGCCACACCTAAACAGGGTGACTGCCTGCTAACAGGGAGATTAAATGGGATCCAGAGTCGTGTTACATAATGCCCCAAACATCCTGGATACAATAAAGAAATCACTCGTCGTACCACGAACCAGGGCAATCACAACTTGAATGAGACAACAACAATCAACGGACGCCAACATTGAGATTAATCAGATGTTGGAATTATCCGACAAGGATTATAAAGCAGCAATCACAAAATGCTTCAACAGCAATTACGGACAGGCTTGAAACAAATGAAAAGAAAAAGAAAATCTCGGCAAAGAAACAGACGATATAAAATAGCACCAGAGGGAAATTTCAAAACTAAAAAAATAAATAAATAAAATAATACAGGAACTGTGATCAGAGTAACCTCACTAGTGAGCCCAGCAGTGGATTAGAGATGATGAAGGAGGGAAGCCGTGAACTCAAAGACAGGTCAGTAGCACTCAAAGGACCAATATGAGGCAGAGAAAAGACAGATTGGGGGAAAAAAAGTGAACAAAATCCCAAGGACCTCTGAGATAATTACAAGGGTTCTAACACTCATGGCGTTGGAGTCCCAGAAGAAGAGGGGGAACAGGTGGGTGTGAAAAAAGATTTCAAGAACTAATGGCTGAACATTCCCCTCATTTGGCCAAAGGCATGAATTCAAAAACCTGAGCAAATCCCAAACAGAATAAACCCAAAGAAATCCACGCCAAGAAACATCGTAATCAAACACCTGAAAACTAAAGACAAAGCAAAATTCCTGAGAGCAGCCAGAGAAAAGGGACATAGCCCATTTAGAGAAATCCCAAAGGCAGAAGTTATAGAACTATTGACCACTGTCATCTGTATTCAGGAATGATCTTCAGGAATCAAAGGGAAACAGATCAGAAACCTGAATTTAAAATATGGAACTATAAACCCCCCTAGGAGAAAACAGGAAGACTTCTCATTGACCTTGGGTTCAATAATGAGCATTTCGATGCAACACCAACAGTTTGCCCCATGAAAGAAAAAGGTGATAGATTGTATGCTGCTGAAATTAAAAATTCTTTTTCTGCAAAAGCCACCATTAAGAGATTGAAAAGACAATCCACATGTTGGGGGAGGGGGGTGGACATTTGCACAACACATATCTGCTAGAGAATTGTATCCAGAATAAAGAAAGAATCCTTGAGATACAACAATAGGGAAACAACCTAATTAAAAAATCGGAAGGAGATCTGAACAGACTTCTCATCAAAGAAGATGTACCCGTTGTAAATAAACATGAAAGGCGCTCCATGTCATGTGTCTTTATGGACTTGGAATTTGATACCAGTACGTACCTGTCGGTTTGGCTAAAACCCAGTGCCAGTTGCTAGTGAGTGCACAGAGCAACAGAAGCTCTCATTTGTCGCTGGTGGGAAATCAAAGCGGCACAGCCACTTTGGAAGACAGTTTGGTGGTTTCTTAGAAAGTTAAACATAGCCTTACCATATGATCCATCAAACTCCTCGGTATTTACCCAACTGAGTTGAAAATGTATGTCCGCACAAAAACCTGCATACGAGTGTTTATAGCAAGTTTTTTCATAATTGCCAAAAACTAGAAGCAATCAAGATGTCCTTCATAGGAAAAGGAAGAAAACAAACAGGCAAACAAACTGTAGTTCTTCCATACAATGGAATATTATTCAGCAATAAAAAGAAACGATCTATTGGCTCACCGAAAGATAGGGGTTAACATCAAATGTCTCTTGCTAAGGGTATGGAGCCTGTTTGAAAAGGCTGCATAGCGTATGGTTCCAATTACACGACATTCCAGGAAAGGCAAAACTATAGCGAGTAAAAACATCCATGGTGGCCAGAGGGTTGGAGGGAAGGGTTAAATAGGTGGGGCAAAATGGATACTCAAGGACAGCGAAACTATTGTGTGTTATATGGTGAATGCATGATACCGTACGTTGGTCAAAACCCAGAGAACTTTGCAGTGCAAAGAATAAACTATAAGATATGGAAATTAAATCTGAATTCTAGCCCAGGATAGCATGCAGAACGTGAATGTATGATCCCACCTTACTGAAGAGAGGCGGGGAGGAAGGTGCTGACTTAAGTTACTTTGAACATAATGGAACCTATCAGACTAGAGGCAAAAAGAACTGTATGCAAGCACTGTATTCTAGTTTAAAACCCCGCTTCCCATGAGGTTAGAGGTTAACAATTATAGCACTACGCATGAACACTAGACTTGAACATTAAATAAAAGATGGCAGATGGTGGGAACCAGGTTTCTCACTGTTGGAGTAGGAAGTTCCAGACCAGCAAGGGAAACAGTCTAGAATGACCCATGTGGTGGCGGACTGGAGGTAGAGACGTCACCACGAACTCATGTTAGAATAATATAAATACAGGGGCGCCTGGGTGGCTCAATCAGTTGGGCGTCCGACTTCGGCTCAGGTCATGATCTCATGGCTCGTGGGTTCGAGCCCCACATCGGGCTCTGCGCTGACAGCTCAGAGCCTGGAGCCTCCTTCGGATACTGTGTCTCCCTCTCTCTTTCTGCCCCTCCCCCACTCATACTCTGTCGCTCAAAAATAAATAAATGTTGAACAAAATTTTTTCAAAAAGAGACATATAAGTACAGATGGCTGCACTTGGCGTGTGCAGAGCTGCATTCACATGGGTCAGTAGGAGCAGGCACGCCCCCTGGCTCCGAGGGCTTAGAGGGCCTAGAGGCAATGATGCTCCAGCACCAGTGGACACATCTTGCACCCAGATGGCAGCTCCAACCCCATTCTTCAATGAAAGGAACCAGGACTGCTTGGGAAAAGGACCGATTTAGGACTGGGTCGAGGAAGCACCAGATGAGCCTGGGGGCATTTTACAGTGCCAGAAAGTAAGAAAGTGCTCCAAAAACCAAACCAGAAAATTCACAGTGATGTGAACTATGTCAGTGGGATAAAGTGGCCAATTGAGAGAGCTCCCAACAGTCAAAGCTGAGACAATCTGGATGACAAAGTAGGTGCCACAGTATCAGATTATAACCTCAAGTATAAAATAAATGTCCACGAGTCCATATTGATATAAACAAATACAGAAATGCAGAAATGCATGAATGAATGAATAGTCACAATCTCCAGTGCCGGATTCCAGATAATGGTGTAGACAGTGAGTCCTTAACGAGGTGGAACCTATTTCCTATTCCTCGGGTATAGACTGCACGTAGTGATTTTCTTCCAAAGAGGACGATATGAAAGAAAGAGAAAGAGAGTAGCTTCACAGTGGAGAAACCTGAAAAACACTACCTCAAGTCAGGTGACGAAGATTAACATCAACAGTGACAGGGTGCCTTGAAGGCACGCGCCTTTGATGCGATACGATGGGCATGTCTCTTCACCTCTGAGGTCTTCCTCCCCGAAACACATCATCCCATTCTAGCCGTGAAAAAAGCGTCGGACAAATTCCAATTTGGAGGACATTCTACAAAACACCTGGTAACTGCTCTAAACCTTCAAGGTCATCAAAAAAAATAAATGAAAATAAAACACAAGGAAAGTGGAAGAAACCGTCACAGCCAAGAGGAGCCTAAGAAGGTATGATAACTAAATAGACTCTCTGTCTCCCTCTCTCTCTGCCCCTCTCCCACTCACGCTCTGTCTATGTCTCTCAAATATAAATAAACATTAAAAAACACAATCTTTAAATGGCATGTGGTATTCTGGATGGGATCCTGGGGCAGAAGAAGTACATTAGAGAAAAATGAAGTCTGAATAACGTATGGACTCGACTTAATGACAACATACTGATGTTGGTTCATTAATTGTGGCAAAACACCACACCAACGTAAGATGTCAATAGTAGGAGGAACGGGGCCCGGGGGTATGGAGGAACTCTTTGTTCCACCTTTGGAATCATTCCAAAAAACCTTAAACTGTCCTAAAATGAAATGATTATTTAAAAAACTTCAGGGGAAAAGAATAGTGAAGAATAAAGTGTTGGTACCTAAAACAACCTGGAGGCATCTCAAGGGCATTATGCCCAGGACGGAAAGTCAATCTCAGAATCTTACAAACTGTGTAATTCCATTTACATTACAGCATTAAAATGAGAAAATATAGAAACAGAGAACACAGTAGTGGTTTCCAAGGGACAGGAATGGAATATAAATATATTTACACATGATATAAATTAAATATAAGTCATGTGAATATAAAGGGATACCACAAGAGCACTCCTATGTGTAATGAATGGTTAACATGTACAGGATTGCACTGCATAGAAATACACACACACACACACACACACACACACACACACACACATCAATGCAGATGAGAACTGAGTATGGTCTGCAGTCTGGTTAATTGTATTTTACCAGTGTCAATTTCCTTTTTTTGATACTGTGCTAGAGTTATCACTATTGGGGAAGCTGGGAGAAGGATATATTGGTCTCTAGGTACTATTTTTGCAACTTCCAGTGAGTCTATAATAGTTTTTTTAAAGTTAAAGTAAAATTAAAAGTCTGAATACTCCAATAACAGTGGAATAGCTTGTAACAGGCTGTGCTTTCCCCTGACAATAATTGCACTCTGGATAACATATAAAACAGCTGTTCGAAGACACTAAGAACAACCAAAAGTAGGCTAAAACTTGACAGGACTTGACACTTAAAACAAGCGAAATCCCAGAGGAAATATACGTGTGATGGTCTTCCCCTAGAGGCACTCTCCAGTTTACATGGCACACAGAAATGAGCTCAAGCAGAAAGAGGCAATCTGAAGAGCCTGAAGACTCAAGTTCAGAGAAACCAGAGGAGCCAGAACGCCAGAGAGGAAATCCAGGAAAGGAGAGAGCCACAGAGGTGGAAGGAAGTATCCTGAAATTTGCATATAAATGCTTCTTCCACACCTGGCTGACTCCAAGTTGTACACACATAAGGTAAGACCCTAAAGATCTCAAGGAAAAGCAACCCTAGGCGCCTGAAAGATGGCAGCAGAGATTAATCAGCTGATGAGTTTAGGAGAGACAGAATTTGAAGTTCAGTTTCTGCAATGTCAGTCCTTCAACGGACCAAAGAAGGGCTCTATGCCTTAGGTGTAAGGGTCATGTCCCAGATCCTGACACTATAGGACTGAGGAGAAAACTGGGATAAACTTGCCCTTCAAAAGCATAGATCCAAATCCCCACAAGACTGAGATGATTGCCGGTAATTTAGTTACCTGTTGGAACAAAAGGCCACACTCTTGAGAAGAGACTAACAGAATCCAGAGCCTCTACAAAGATATCACTCACAATGTCTATTGTTTAATCTAAAATTACTAGACCTGAGAGGCACCTGGGTGGCTCAGTCGCTTGTTTTGACTCTTGATTTCAGCTGAGGTCCAGATCTCACGGTTGTGAGATTGAGCCCCACATAAGGTTCCACACTGGGAATGGAACTTGCTTAAGATTCTCTTTCTTCCTCTCCCTCTGCCCCTCCCCTGCTTGTGCTTTCTCTCTCTCTCTCTCTCAAAAATAAAATAAAAATACAATACAATACAATATAATACAATGCAATACATAAAATGAAATCAAATTACTAGGCATGCAAAGGAGTGAGAAAATGTGACTCATAATCAAATGAAAAAAATTGGTCACAAGAAGCAAACTGGCAAAAATCCAGATGCTAGAATTGCTTGACTTAAATACTTAAAATAAATACTATAGATATGTTTAACATTTTTTTAATGTTTATTCATTTTTGAGAGACAGAATGCAAGCAGGGGAGGGGCAGAGAGAGAGGGACAGAGGATCCAAAGTGGGCTCCACACTGAAAGCGGTGAGCCCAATGTGGATCTCGAACTCATTAACCACGAGATCATGACCTGAGCAAAGTCGCACACTCAACCGACTGATCCACCCAGGTGTCCTGAAGTGTTTAAAAGTTTTACAAGAAAAGATGGACAGATTGTGCAGATGTTCCCACTGTGAGAGGGAATATCAAGAGAGAAATGAAACTTCTACAAAAGAATCCAATGAAAACCCCAGAACTGGAAAACACAATATCCGAGATGAAAAATGTACTGAAGGGCAGACTGGACACTGCAGAAGAAAGCATCAGTGAACTTGAAAACAGATCAGTAGAAATAAGCCAAACTGAAACCCAGAAAGAAAAAAGATTTTAAAACCTCAGAGTCTCTGTGGACTGAAGGATACCACTGAGCCATCTAGTATCTATGTGAATGGAGTCCTTGAAGAAGAAAAAAGGGGAATAAAAAAGAAGAAAAAATATTTAAAATAAGCATAGTGAAAATAAAAGTCACAATTTCACAGAAAGCATTAACCCACAGATTAAGAATCTCAGTGGGCCAAAGGAGAGTACATACAAAGAAAACCTACCTAGGTATACCATAGTAAAACTTGTAAAAGCTAAAGATAAAAACAAAAGTCTTAAAAGGAGTCAGAGAAAAAAGGCACATTGCGTACTAGAGAAC
Organism: Panthera onca; assembly: GCF_046562875.1. Taxonomy (NCBI): domain Eukaryota; kingdom Metazoa; phylum Chordata; class Mammalia; order Carnivora; family Felidae; genus Panthera; species Panthera onca. Next base: position 142,461,515 of record NC_138344.1, on the reverse strand, counting down.
AATGATAATTTTAACTGGCTTCTCATCAGAAATCACTGAGGTTATAGATGACAGAATAACATCTTTAAAATGGTAAAAGAAAAAAAATGCCATCTAGAGTTGTATATCCAGCAAAAATGTCTTTTAAGAAATAAGGACAAATAGTGGCATTCTTGGGCAAATGAAATCCAAGAGGATTCCTTGCCAACAGACTTGCATTTTAAGAAATACTGATGGCAGTTCCTTAAGCTGCAGGAAAATGATAACAGATGGAAATTCTGATATTCAGAGAGCAATGTGGAGTGTTGGAAATGGTTACTATGTAAGTATATATAAAACAGTATTTTTCTAATCCCTTAAAAGGCTGTTAATTATTTAATGGCTAAACAATAGGGCTTATAACTTATATAGAAGTAAAATGTGTGATAATAGTCCAAAAGACTGCAGGGAATAAATGGAATTCTATTACAGCAGGCATCTTATGTTATATGTGAGCTGATATAACACTCACTCAAGCTGGACGACGATGGGTTAAGGACACATATTGGAATCCTAGAGAAGCAAGTAAAAATAACACAAAGAGGTATAGCTGAAAACCCATTAAGGAGAATTAAACGGAATACAAAAAGTAATCGATTAACCCGCAAGAAGGCAGGGGGTAAAAAACAAAGGAACAAATTAAATGGGAGAAGTCAGCAAACAAGCAGAAAAACAGTAGACTTGAGCCCCACCACATCAGTGACTTCACTAACTGCAAATGGCTCAAACCCTCCAAGTAAAAGGCACAGATGATCCTTTGAGGTAACAAAAGAAATATGGACGATTTCTACTTTCTCACGTGGTGAAGTAATACCTTATTGAAAGACCCTGCCCCCCGCCCCCCGGCAACCATTGCCGCATACATACTGCTTACAGAAAACAACTCTAAGATCTGGACATTATAAAAAAGCCTGAAGGTGTTAGGGAATGAATTAAAAAGCGTACAAATTCTAGGAAGTACTCAAAACATCATGGGCACAGGACACAGGGTAACAATACGGGGGAGGTCGCGTGTGGGGAGGGACAGAGGGTATATGGGAAATCTCTGCACTTCTGGCTCAATTTTGCTGTTAGCCTAAAACTGCTCTTAAAAATAGAACAATACCAAAAAAAAAATAGGCACATGTCAAAAAGATAGAAACCAGCTTAAAGGCGCTCTTACTGGCCAAATTTAGAACAATTGGAACACAGAAGTAAATAATGATAGTAACAGGCTATAACCCATTAAACGTAATAAAATCCTGCATAGACATACTAAAATGAATATGTGCATAAATAAACGTGGGGAAGAGAAAGATCGTCCTTCAGAAGAATGCCCACTCATAAGTACAGAAGGAGAGAAAGACGTAGCTAGAAAATCTTCCACACGTGAGGAAACTACCGGCTGAACGTGGGGTGAGGAAAGGGTACTTAGTTTCAAAGTCTCCTTGTTATTCACAGGAGTGTATCCCCCCAAATACCCATGTTGGAGCCTTGCCCCACCGTTACCTTAGAAAGTGAACCATGAAAGAGGTCCCTGAGGCACCCTGAGGTCATGTGGGTGGACCCTATTTGGGTAGGACTGGTGTCCTTACAGGACGAAGGATGTGATCATAGAGGAGAGGCCATGTAAGGACACAGCGAGGAGGTACCAGGACAGGAGACAGAGGTCTCTGGAGAGACCCACCTGCCCAGCCTTGATCTTGGACTTCCAGTCTGCACAACTAGGAGAAAATCCCGTTTTCGAAGCAACCCAATCCGTGATATTTTGGTCCCAGCATCCTGGGCTGACTGATAGAGTCATGTCACCTATGAATCACAGGAGGAAATCATAAGTTTCCAGCAAAGAGCTTAGCGAACACCAGCTAAACGCAGAGGTCAACGTGAACATCCTTAGGACTCACACCAGCACCTCACGCCTGGCGTGGTGCGTGCGTGAGAAGGACGCGTCTCCTCCACACTATACCCCGTGATGCGTGCACAAGCTGGATATACTCATGAGGTCACATGGGGCAGTCCCTAACTGAGAGACACTCCACAAAATAACCGGCCCACACTCTTCAAAATCCGAGGACACAAATGCCAGACGAGGAGGGCTGAGAAACTGGTCCAGGGTCCTGCATGAGATCCTAGACTTGCAACACCCTCGCTGGCCTGCACATTTGGTAACAATTAATGACAGCCCCAAACAGGCTGTGGTTTGGAGGATAAAATTGTATCAGTGTCAAATGTTCTGATTTTGATATTTCCTTTGTGGGTATGGAAAATAATCTTTTTCTTGAGACACACACACTATGTAGTAAGGGGGTCTTGATGTTCCCAACTTTTCTGCAAATGGTCCAGGGAAGAAATCACACACATGCGCACACACACACACACACACACACACACATGCGTGCACACACAGACACACGCGGATGTGTATATGTTTGTGGATGTGTATATGTTACATACGTTTTTATATATTTTATACACATATGTATATACATATAAATGTGTTTACAGATAAACACACACATATGTGTGCACGTTCTTACATCAGAGGGGAAAGAAAAAGGCAAGGATAACCCAGCCAATGTGATCAAATGTAAACAACTGTGAATGTCAGTGAAGCGTAGGTAGACAGGAGTCCCTTGGACCATGCTCAGAAACTTATATCAAAACCAAAAAGTTGGGCGCCTGGGTGATTTGGTTGGGTAAGCGTCCAACTTGTGACTTCCGCTCAGGTAGGTCATGATCTCAAGGTTTGCGAGTTTGAGCCCGCATCAGTCTCTGCACTGACAGTGCAGAGCCTGCTTGGGATTCTCTCTCTCTCTCTCTCTCTCTCTCTCTCTCTCTCTCTCTCTGTCTCTCTCTCTCTCTCTCTGCCCTCCCCTGCTGCTGAGCACCCACGCGCGTGTGCGTGTGAGTGCATGCGTTCTCTCCCTCTCTAAATAAAATAAACTTTAAAAAAATGAAAAAGTTACCAAGAAAGAGACGATCTTAAAAAAAATGAAAAGGAAAACCACAAAGGGGGAGGAAATATTTGCAAATACACGCATCTGAGAAAGGACACGTATCCAGAATACACGAACAACTTCCAAAAATTAAATGAGCAACAGAGTTGAACAGACACTTCACAAAAGAAGGCATCCGAAAAGACAACTAGGGCATGAAAAGACACATCAGACCATCCACTGGGGAAATACAAGTTAAAACCACAAGGAGACACCACCATTCATCCTACAGAACGCTGTCCACGGGCGAGACTGAGACAGAGAGTGTCAAATATCTGTAAGGACCCGGCACACCCGGAGCTCTCACACATCGCGGTAGGAGAGGAACGTGGCAAAGGCATTTGGAACACGGTTTAGCGGTCTATCTTCCGCAGTGAACCGCACGGCTCCTCCGGGAGCTACCGATTCCGATTTGGGGTATTTCTCCGAGAGAAGGAAGGACATATACCCACGAGAGGATTCTTACGCAAATGTTCATAGCAGCGCATTTGCTCATAATAGCCCCAATCTATAAACAACCCAGACGCCCACCAACAGAAAAGCTGTGCTGTCTCCACGCACGAAACGCCATCAAGCAGTAATAGGGGAACTTACACGCACCGTTGTGAATGAGCCTCAGAGCGGTTTGCCAGATAAGAGAAGTCAGAAGCAGACACACGAATGGGTGTTCTGTGAAGTTCTAGAATAGGCACTGACAACCTGTGCTGATATACATGAGAACCGTGACTGCCCTGGCGAGAAGCGTTTGGGCTGCGGACGAATGAGGGAATCTTCTCTGTCTATCTCTGAATGAATGAATGAATGAATGAATGAATAACAAATAAACAAATAAATCTCACAAACTATGAGATCATGACTTGAGCCAAAAACAAGAGTCAGTTGCTTAACCAGCTGAACCACCCAGGCACCCCAGAATAAATAAATAAACTTTAAAACACTTTAAAAACTTGCTGAAAAAAGGACTTCCAGGGGCGCCTGGGTGGCTCAGTCGGTTAAGCATCCGACTTCGGCTCGGGTCATGATCTCACGGTTCGTGGGTTCGAGCCCCGCGTCGGGCTCTGTGCTGACAGCTCGGGGCCTGGAGCCCGCTTCCGATTCTGTGTCTCCCTCTCTCTCTGCCCCTCCCCACCTTGTTCTCTGTCTTTCCCTCTCTCTCTCAAAAATAAATAATAAACATTTTTTTTAATTAAAAAAAGGACTTCCATAGTAAGATAATGTATTACTGAAATCAAGTCGAATTGTCTGAATCTTGCTGACCTGAGTTGGCTGTTTGGGTGTCAGGGGCAGAAGGCGGGAACCCTGAGATGTACCCCACCCGCTCACGTCCTCACGGCCCTGGAGACAGAGCTGGCCCATGGTGCCGTGGGCCTCGGTCAGCCCAGCCACGGGCTTGGCCATCTTCGGTGGGAGCCCCCGCCCCCCGGCCCGTCTGCTTCCCTGTCGCCCCAGCCAGGCCCGAGGTAAAGACGCTTGAGGCCGCCTCCGGTTTGCATCATCAGTCGTGTGGAGTGGTCGTGCTTGGTCCAAGTGCCTCATCCCACTGGTCCATGCAGTGTGAGGAAAAGCCCCGACCCACGAGTTCTCTGAGCCCTTCACCTGCTCTAACGGAGTCAGACATCAGGTCAGACAACACCCTCTCGTGCACAGCCAAGCAGGACGGTCCCCGTTATGTTCGGCTCTGGGTTTGTACCAAGACAGTCCCTCGTGCTCCCCAGGCCAGGAAAGGAAGGAGGAAGTTCTGTCCTGAGCGTAGCAGGTGTTCTGGCACGACAGGACGGACACGTCAGGTTGTGAGGCACGGCTCCAAGCAAGGCGGACGTGAGCCGGAGGGGCCTGGGGGAGCCCCATGGGCGCCTCTGGAGGTAACAGGTGCCGTCCGCACCTGGCAAGGACCGCCTGAGGGGCTGGGCGCCCAGGCCGGTGGCTCCAAGGTCGGAGGCGGGGCCGTGTCAGGGGGCTGCCCAGGTTCTTCTGGGGGTGCTGAGTGAGCACGGGCGGGCGGTGGGCCGCAGGACCTGAGTGTGATCTGGAAGGGGAGGAGCGGCCTGCTCAGGCCAGAGGAGGCGAGCTGGGAGGGGGCCTCCCTTTGCCAACGGGAGCGGCCAATTCCAGGCTGTCTTTGGGGGACAGAGCCGAGCGAGGGTGGTGGCCGAGGGCAGACGTCCGGCTCTTGACCTGGCGCGGGACCTGCCTTGCTGTGTGACCGAAGCTAAGCCGCTGGCCCTCTCTGGCCCTCCGTTTCTCCAGCTTTGAAAAGAGGAGGACTAACCAGATTGCATGCGAGATCCCTTCCAGCTTAGAAAAGAGCCCATCGCTGTCTCCTGCGTGAAGTGCCACAGAGACAAACTGGCCTCATCTGAGGAGGAACGTTCCAGCGTTTGTAAGTGCCTCTCCGTGACATGGGCTGTGAGGGGGGACTGAGCTCCTCCTAGGTTGTCTGGCGGGTGGAGAGGGCTCCAGTCCTGGCCCAGACCTCTGAGGCCCCTGCAGGCCCAGGACACGTGTCTCTAGTTCTCTGGTGTGACCATGAAAAGCATCCAAGGCTGGCTGCTGGCCTCTCTAGGAATCCAGCCCCGGAGGGGTCTCTCACCATCTCCAGAGGGGGTGCAGCTGGTGCCCTTGGGCCCCTCCACCCAGGCCCCCGGTGCGGACGCCCAGGCCATCCCGAAACAACAGCGCCTCCCTGCCTCGGAGGCCACCCCAGGATCCACTGCACTTTCCTTCCATCAGCGAGACGTGGGACAAGGAGCCCCGGACGCCAGGGTCACTTGAGGCCGAGAGGACTTGGCCCCACACGCCGTCGCTGGCACCGAGCTATCGAAAATAGCGGCACCACCGAGTTTTGAAACACACGAGTGCGAGCCCAGGAGCTTGCGCTGAGAGAGAGAGCATGCGATTTCCATTTTCCAAATGGCTTACAAAACAACAAAAAAAAGGGTTATTTTCTTTGGGGCCTGGCAAGGATGCCAGACGTGTTCACATCGGCCAGTGTGGCAGCCTCTGTGTGCTGGGGCCGCAACCCCAGCGGTAATTTATTTGCTGTTTCTTTGAAAGTCCACCTCCCTGGCAGTCCGGCCGAAGCCTTCCATCCTTCAGCTCCCCTCAATTTGGAGAGCGCGGGGAGGCTCCGAGGGGAGGGCCGCCAGGGCACGGCCACGGCCACGGCTTTGCTCCACGGCCACCAGCCCTGGGGTGTATGCCTCTGGAACGCGTGAAGAGGCAGAGAAGTGGCTGGAGGAGAGGGAGGCGGCCACACGGGGGCTGGGCACGCCCGAGCGGAGAGGAGCCGGGCCCCCGGGGCCGCGTCCAGGTGGGGACCCCGCGCGGCGACCGAGCCTGGTGCTGCCACCGGCCCTCTTCTCATGACTCACTCTCCCCTCCAACCTGAGTCTGGCTTCCTGCCATCAGAATCCCTTGCCAAGGACTGAAAGGAGGCCGCCTGTCCAGTCCAGTCCTCCCCATGGCATTACGTGGAAAAGAGTGAGCGCCGATTGCCATGAAGGCACAACCCGTCCCCGTCCCTACCGCCCTCCTCCACGGCCTGTTGTCCCTTCTTGGGGGCAGCGGGAGCCCATTTCCTTCTAGGAAGATTGGGGAGCCTTTAGGGCCCAGATGGTCAGGCGTAATCAAGGGTCCCGGGTCTGCTGCTGCGTCCCTGTGCACCCCGGGCAAGACCTATGCCCGCAGTGCATACTGGTCACTTTCCAATGTCTACAGTTCTTTATTTGTTGGTGATGTCAAAGCCTGGGGCTCACAGGACGTTGTTGTCCTGTCCAGTAGGAGAGGCTGACTCAGCCCCCGTTGGAAGTGCTGTGGTCAGTCATCAGGGGAGGCAGAGATTGAGGTGGGACACTGCCAGGGCAAGAGGGGACATTGCTTATACCCTAAACTTTAAAGTCAGATCCCTCAAGTAAATACCCATATCACCTCCTTGCAGAAGAAAGATATGGAGAAAGGGAGAAGAGGAGAAGAAAGGAAGGAAGAAGGTGGGGAGGAAGGAGGGAAGGAATGAAGGAAGGGAAGGGAAGGGAAGGAAGGAAGGAAGGAAGGAAGGAAGGGAGAAAGGAGGGAAGGAAGGAAAGGGGGAGGGAGGGAGGGAGGAAGGAAGGAAGGAAGGAAGGGAAGGAGGGAGGGAGGGTGGAAGGAAGGAAGGAAAGAAGGGAGGGAGGGAGGGAGGAAGGGAGGAAAGAAGGAAGGAAGGAAGGAAGGAAGGAAGGGAGGAAAGAAAGAAGGGAGGGAGGGAGGAAGGAAGGAAGGAAGGAAGGGAGGAAAGAAAGAAGGGAGGGAGGGAGGAAGGAAAGAAGGAAGGGAGGGAGGGAGGGAGGAAGGAAGGAAAGAAGAAAGGAAGGAAAGAAGGGAGGGAGGAATGGAAGGAAGGAAGGAAGGAAGGGAAGGAGGGAGGGAGGAAGGGAAAGAAGGAAAGGAGGGAGGAAGGGAGGGTGGGAGGAAGGGAAGGAAGGAAGGAAGGGTTGGAAGGAGGGAAGGAAGGGAGGGAGGGAGGGAGGAAGGAAGGAAAGAAGAAAGGAAGGAAAGAAGGGAGGGAGGAATGGAAGGAAGGAAGGAAGGAAGGGAAGGAGGGAGGGAGGAAGGGAAGGAAGGAAAGGAGGGAGGAAGGGAGGGTGGGAGGAAGGGAAGGAAGGAAGGAAGGAAGGAAGGAAGGAAGGAAGGGTTGGAGGGAGGGAAGGAAGGGAGGGAGGGAGGGAGGGAGGAAGGGAAGAAAGTAAGGAAGGAAGGAAGTGAAGGAAGGAAGGGAGGGTGGGAGGGAGGGAAGGAAAGAGGGGAGGGAGGAAGGAAGGGAGGAAAGAAGGGAAGGAGGGAGGGAGGGAGGGAGGGAGGGAGGGAGGGAGGAAGGCAGGAAGGGAAGGAGAGAGGAAAGGAGGAAGGAAGGAAGGAAGGAAGGAAGGAAGGAAGGAAAGAAGGGAGGGAGGAATGGAAGGAAGGAAGGAAGGAAGGAAGGGAAGAAGGGAGGGAGGAAGGGAAGGAAGGAAAGGAGGGAGGAAGGGAGGGTGGGAGGAAGGGAAGGAAGGAAGGAAGGAAGGAAGGAAGGAAGGAAGGAAGGGTTGGAGGGAGGGAAGGAAGGGAGAGAGGGAGGGAGGGAGGGAGGAAGGGAAGAAGGAAGGAAGTGAGGGAGGGAGGAAGGAAAGAAGGAAAGGAGGGAGGGAGGGAGGAAGGGAAGGAAGGAAGGGAGGGTGAGAGGGAGGGAAGGAAGGAAGGAAGGAAGGAAGGAAGGGTGGGAAGGAGGGAAGGAAGGAAGGAAGGAAGGGAGGGTGGGAGGGAGGGAAGGAAAGAGGGAAGGAAGGAAGGAAGGAAGGAAGGAAAGAAGGAAAGGAGGGAGGGAGGGAAGGAAGGGAAGGAAGGAAGGAAGGGAGGGAGGGTGAGGGAGGGAGGGAAGGAAGGAAGGAAGGAAGGAACGAAGGAAGGAAGGAAGCGAGGGAGGGAGGAAGGAAGGAGCCTGTTACAATGACCAGGAGTGGGGGGGGGGGGTTGGGGGGGAACCAGAGGCAGTGGTGGGACAGGTGTCAACAAGACGGACAGGGACAGATGCCGCCTCCCACGTGCTTCAGGCCCCATGGCCGTGTCACAGGAGAAGGGCGCTCCCTGGATGGGCACATCCCAGCCACATGCCCCCCGAGAGCATCCCCAGCCTCCCTGGCTCCACTCAGCAGTGCTCAGCTCCATTCCCACCCAGACACGACTCTGCCCTCTGTGGTCTCCGTGTGCCCATCCATAATCTAAATGGGTTGGCCCGGATGACGTGAAGTTCCAGGGTAAGAAGTTTGGCTCAGCTCACGGTTTGTTCCTGAGATTGTAAATCCGATTAACGTAAGGATCTTGAGACGGGGTGATAACCCTGGCCCAGCCAGGCTGCCCCCAACTGCACTCAGCAGTGGCCTCACAAGAGACAGACCTGATGCAGATGAAGGTGGCAGAGACGGCCGCCGAAGTGAATGCTGCCAGGCTGGCTGGCAGCCAGAGGAAGAGGCAGGAGCCAAGGAATACAGAAGCCAGAAGAGGCAAGGGAAGGTCCTCCCCAAGAGCCTCCAGCGGGCAAGCACCTTGGCTTTAGCCCAGTGGGGCTATGGAGGGCTTGTGGCCTCCAGAACCAGAGTAGAATAGATTTCTGTTGTTTTAAGTCACCAAGTTTGTGGTAATTTATCACAGCAGCCCCAGAAAGCTATGCAATCGTTTTTCTGGCTTCGGTTAACAGGCAGTACAGGTCGGTGGTCCCTGGAAGAAACAAACGATGAAATTAGCCAGCTTTTTGCCTAGAACCACTCCGAGGTCAAGTTTCGGGAGGAGGAGGACACAGAAATGGGCTTAAGGGTCTCACCTCGTGGGGATGAGCAGGGCAGGGTTTGGAGTTCAGGGCTCCCCACGCTGCTAGGGTTTTGCAAGGTCAGGTTTAAGAGAGAAAGGCTCTTGTAGAAAAGGAGCCACAGAAATCTCTGGGTCTTTGAACAACAGGCTGTGCATGTGCCCGGCGAGACTCCCCGAGGCTGGCCAAGGAACGGTTCTGGGTAGCTGCGGGCCGGACAACTTCCAGAGCTCACAGACGGCTGCTTTCCAACTGGCCAGAGTGGAGGGGCTGGAAAGGCTGCACTTGAAAAGTAGAATTCAAGCAGTCCGAGAGTAAAGGCTACACCGCTCATAAACGTCTCCAAAAGAAAAAGCTTATCCATGCGAAAATTAACTACCTACTGGAACGAAACTCAGCATTCTAAATGCGGGAGAAGACAAAACCAGACATTGAGCAAAATAGCATCATCATGTCCAGAACTGTAGGAAAAAAAGAGAAATAAAACCGTGACTCCTAAAACTGTCAGTGAAAATAGACCCCAAACTATAGCAGACATGATGGAAGGAGTAAATCAAAAAGGTAACACTTATTAGAAACATGGTCTCGGAGGGGCGCCTGGACGGCTCAGTCGGTTGAGTGTCCGACTTCGGCTCAGGTCATGATCTCACGGTTCTTGAGTTTGAGCCCCGTGTCGGGCTCTGTGCTGACAGCTCGGAGCCTGGAGCCTGCTTCGGATGCTGTGTCTCCCTCTCTCTCTCTGACCCTTCTATGCTCACACTCTGTCTCTTTCTCTCAAAAATAAATAAACATTAAAAAAAAAAAAGAAACATGGTCTTGGATTTAAAGAAAAATATGCAAAAACAAATACAGAATCCCAGAGGAGAAAAAGAGGACTATTCCCAAGAGAACGACATGGAAATTCTAGAACTGAAAAGTACAAGAATCTAATGTGAGATGTTCCCGAATGGGCATCGCCGCAGATTAATTGTGTGCAGCTAACATCGCACAGCACCGTGAAAAAGACTGAACGCCTTTCCCCTGAACATGAGAGCAAAGCAGGGGTGAGCCGCCTCATCATTTCCACTCGCATGTGCGGGAACCTCCCCCCCCCCCCCCCCCCGCGGAAATAGACCATAAGACATAGAAGGTACACAGATCAAGCGAAAACACGAAAAGTATGTCTTTGCAGACAACATATTCGTCTATGCGGACAATCCCAAGGAATCTGCAGCCAAGCTCCCGGAACTAAGTGAATCTGCCAAGGTGATGTGGCCAGGATACAAATATCAGTCATGTCTCTATAGTATATGAAAGTGGAGTAAACTTTAAAACAGGGTAATTAACAATCGCACCCAAAGTAAAATACTCAGGTATGAATCTTAACAAAATTCGTGCAGATCTTTATGCAAAACCTCCAGAGCACTGATAGAATGAATACAGACCCCCATAAGTGAAATTAATGCCCATCACTTAGAAGATCGATTATTGTTAAGCCTTTGAATCCCTCCAAATTGATCTATAGATCCCCCAGGGATACTTGACAGATTTTTACGTGCTTATTCTGAAATTTATATGGAAGGCCAAGAACCTGGAAGAGCCAAACTGATTTTGAAAAGGAGGCGCTAAGTTGTAGGACTCAACCCACCCGATCCCGAGAGCTTATTCTCAAGCTGTGGTAACCAAGATGACACGGCCCGGTGAAGGCGCAGACCTATAGATCAATGAGAAAAAATAAGAGATTCCAGAAATAGAGATTCCCACACCCGCGGCCAATTTGGACATAGCTGAAAAGGCAACTCAATGGCAAAAAAAAAAAAAAAAAAATCACCTTTTCTTTTTTTTTTTTTTTACACTTTTATTTATTTATTTATTTATTTAAATATGACATTTATTGCCAAGTTGGTTTCCATGCAACACCCGGGGCTCATCGCAACAGGTGCCCTCCTCCATGCCCCTCACCCACTTTCCCCTCCCTCCCACCCCCCATCAACCCTCAGTTTGTTTTCAGTATTTAAGAGTCCCTTATGGTTTGGCTCCCTCCTTAACTTTTTTTTTCCCTTCCCCTCCCCCATGGTCTTCTGTTAAGTTTCTCGGGATCCACATAAGAGTGAAAGCATATGGTATCTGTCTTTCTCTGTATGACTTATTTCACTTAGCATCACACTCTCCAGTTCCATCCGCGTTGCTACAAAAGGCCAGATTTCATTCTTTCTCATTGCCACGGAGTATTCCATTGTGTATATAAACCACAATTTCTTTATCCATTCATCAGTTGATGGACATTTAAGCTCTTTCCATAATTTGGCTATTGTGGAAAGTGCTGCTATAAATGTTGGGGTACAAGTGCCCCTATGCATCAGAACTCCTGGATCCCTTGGGTAAATTCCTAGCAGTGCTATTGTTGGGTCGTAGGGTAGTTCTATTTTTAATTTTTTGAGGAACCTCCACACCGTTTTCCAGAGCGGCTGCCCCAGTTTGTACTCCCACCCAACAGTGCAAGAGGGTTCCCGTTTCTCCACATCCTATAGTCTCCTGATTTGTTCATTTTAGCCACTCTGGCTTCAACAAATGGTTGATGGGGTAATGAGCCATCCAAATGTCAACGATGAAACTCGCCCCGTACCTTGTGCCTTACACAAAACAGTTAACTCAAAATGAATCAGAGACCCAAATACAACACCTAAAACTATAAAACAAAGAAAGAAAATATATAAAGTGTATATAACTGTGTGTAAAAATAGCCCCCAAACTATAGCAAATATGATGGGATGAGTAAACGAAGAAAATATAGGAGAAACCTTTGTATGCTTCCTCAAACTAGTCAAAGCTTTCTTATATATGACATGAAAATCCCAATTCACAAGTGAATAAAATTAACGAATTGGACCGCATCAAAATTAATCATCCTAATCTTTGAAAGCCTGGTTTATTAATATTAATAAGAGAAGCTGGAAATAGAAGAAAATACTTCATGTACACATTTCTGATAAAGGACTTATATCCCGAATATATAAAGACTCCCAAACCTCAAAAAGTTGTTTTTTTTTTTTTTTTAATGTGCAAAAGATTTGAACAGATACATTTCACCAGAGAAGCGTCTCGGATGGAAAACCACCACTTTGTAAAAGGGGTTTGACAGCTTCGTACGGCTTTAAACATACACTTGCCCCATAACCCAGCGATCTTGCTTTCAGGCATTAATGCCGAGGACACGAAAATGTGTGGTCACACAGACACCTTTATGTGAAGGCCTCTGGTGGCTTTATTCACAATTACCGCACGTCGGAAATGACACAGACACCATTCGACCAGCGAATGCAGGAGGAAACTGGGGACCATCCCTAAGACGGACTGCTAGGCTAAAACACAAGCCACCTGCTGACAGCTGGAACAGACGGGCGGAACTCAAGAACATTGTTAAAGACTGCCAGAGCTGGGAACTCAGCGAGCCCACCCTCCCACAACGGCCGAAAAACTTCCTGTCAAACAATTCGATTCGGCCACGTTGGGACTCTGGAAATTAACTACAAGCACGGAACTCATCTTTTCAAGAAACACTACTGAAGCTTGGTGACAACAGCGGGGTCTGCAGCATCCTAAATTGGGGGCTGTTCCCACACGCCCTCCTCCCCCACCTCAGGGCTGCAGTTCTGTTACAAGGCCCGGACCCAGGGCAGCCAGGGGTTTGACCTACAACTAGGATCTGCAGGCAAATCTCCCTTCCCCACGTGTTGCCGGTGTTTGATTTGTCTGCGAGCTCAGCTCTGCGAATAAAGCCCTGTGCCTGGAGCCTTACTGGGAAAAAAAAAAAAAAAAAAAAAAAGGAATCTGATGGTCACAGCACAGTTGCCTGAGGCTGTGATTTCTGTCGGGGCACAGGGGCCTGGCCAAAAATGTAAAAGGAAAACCTAGATAACCAGGAAGCCAAAGGGAAGGTGAAAGAGATCTGGCGTATTTCTGAGAACCTTAGCGGGGGTGTGTACGCACGGGGCCCCATACACAAATGGGAAAGACCTGGGAAAGGAGAACACTCTGTCCCTTACCTCTGGCTGACTCGTAGGTCCCTGCACAAGCAGGAAGTGAAAGCTAGAGACAATTTTGAAGCCACCTGAGGTTTGAAGGCGCGCCTTCAGTCACAGATAACCTTGACAAAGGATGGCAAACGAATGCTTAAGGCAGTTAAAGAACTCTTCCCATCGATCACTGCCTGAGCACTAAATAGTATTCACACAGGGAGGAACCCTAGGAAGCTGGGCTTGAAACCATAAACAAGAACTTAAAGAAAAAGTGAGCCCAGAACTCAGCGGCTTGCGGGGCTTAACTACAGAGAATACAGCCTTAGTTAGCCCAGGAAAGCCACCAAACCAACAGCAGCAAAAGGACAAACAGAGGCTGCTGGGTGGCTCAGTCAGTCGGGCGTCCAACTTCGGCTCAGGTCACCATCTCACGGTTTGTGGGTTCAAGCCCCGTGTCGGGCTCTGTGCTGACAGCTCAGAGCCCGGAGCCTGCTTCGGATTCTGTGTCTCCCTCTCTCCTCTGCCCCTCCCCTGCTCATGCTCTGTCTCTCTCTCAAAAGTAAAAAGAAAAAAGAAAAAAAGGGAAAAAAACATAAAGCAAGCAAACAAACAAAAAACCCCAGCAACAACACCAGTTCCTGGAGGCAGAGGAACTGATGACAGGATTGTTACAATATGTTATTTAAATGTCCAGTTTTCAACAAATATTATGACACATGCAACGAAACAGGAGAATGTAGTCCATACACGGGGCAAAAAAGCAGCCAGTCACCCTAAGGTGACCCAGATTTTGGATTTAAGAGACAAAACAGTTTAAATCCGTTAGCATAACTATGTCCAAAGAACTTTTAAAACTATGTTTAAAAAAATTAAAGGGAAGTACAACAACTGTGTCTCCCTAAATAAAGAACGTCATAAAAGAGAAAGACCAAACCGGGAGGGAAAAAGAATAACCAAGTAGAAATTCCGGAGTTCAGGGCGCCTGGCTGGCTCAGTCGGTTGAGCGTCCGACTTCGGCTCAGGTCATGATCTCACAGTTCGTGGGTTCGAGCTCCGCGTGGGGCTCTGTGCTGACAGCTGGGAGCCTGGAGCCTGCTTCGGATTCTGTGTCTCCCTCGTTCTCTGCCCCTCCTCCGTTCATACCCTGTCTCTCTCTGTCTCAAAAATAAATAAACATTAAAAAAAATTAAAAAAAAAAGAAATTCCAGAGTTCAAAAGTACAATGCCTGAAATGAAAAAAAAAAATCAGCAGAAAAACTCAACAGGGAATTTGAATTCACATAAGAAAGAATTGGGGGTCAAACATTCTTTAAAAAATCGATTCCAATTTTTCACAAACTCTTCCAAATATAGAAGAGAGGGGAAGCACTTCCCAAGTCATTCCTTCAGGCCAACATCATCCTGATGCCAAAACCAGAGAAAGACAGCACAAGGAAACTGCAGATCAATATCTCTTGTGAATATACGTGCAAAACCCACAACGAAATACCAGCAAACCTCGTCCAGCAATTATTGAAAAATGTTACAGCATGACCAAGTGGGATTTATCCCAAGAATGCAAAGTTGATTTAACATCCAAAAATCAATTAATGCAATAAACATCAATGGAAAACACGTGACCACCTCAATACGTGCGGATAAGGCACATGACGGAATCCAACACCCTCCACGGTGAAAACACGCAACAACCTAGGAATGGGTGGAAACTTCCTCAAAATGACAAAGGGCGCTTGTGAAAAACCTGCAGCTGACATCGTGGTGAAATCCTGGATGCTTCCCCTGTAAGATCGTGACCGAGATAAGGATGTCCTCACCATTTCTACTCCACATTGTACTGGAGGTTCTAGCCAAGGCAATTAACAAAGAAATAAAAGGCATCCACATTAGAAAAGAGAAGTAAAACTCTCTCTACTTGCAGCTGACATAATCTTATACAGAGAAAATTCTAAGGCACTTACTTGAAATACTATTAGAACTTAAAAATCAGTTCAGTAAGGTTGCAGGATGCCAGATCAATATACAAAAATCAATTGTAGGGGCGCCTGGGTGGCTCAGTTGGTTAAGCCTCCAACTCTTGATTTTGGCTCAGGTCATGATCTCACGGTTGTGAGATCGAGCCCTGTAGCGGGCTCCCCGCTGGGCATGGAGCCTGCTTAAGATCCTCTCTCCCCCTTTCCCTCTGCCCCTCCCCTGCTCATACACACTCTGTCTCTCAAAAACAAAAGAATCAATTGCATGTGTATACTAGCAATAAACAATCCAAAAATGAAATTAAGAAACAAGCCCATTTATGATAGCATCGAAAAGAATGCAATACTTAGGAATAAATTTAACTGAAGAAGTGTGAAACTCATACTCAGAAAACTACAAGGCATTGTTAAAAGGAATTAAAGCAACTCTCAATAAATGGAAAACATCCCATGTTTATGGACTAAAACCCATAATGCTGTTAAGGTGGCAATACTCCCCAAACTAATCTGAGTTCCACACAATCCCTGTCCAAGTTCCAGCTGACTTCTTTGTAGTAATTGACAAGCTGGCTATAAAATTCATATTCAGTTCAAGGGACCGAATACGAAATAGCTAAAAATTAATTTTAAAAAGAGAACAACGTTGGAAGACTTGGACTGCCTGATTTCAGAACTTCCTACAAAGCAACAATAATCATTACAGTGCGGTACTGGCATGTGGTTAGGTATCTAGATTAGTAGAATAGAATTGAGAGGTCAGAAACAAACCCGTGTGGTCTATGGTAAACTGACTTTTGACAAGAATGCCAAGGTCACCCAATGGGGAAAGAATAGCCTTTTCAACAAAAGGTGCTGGGACAACTGGAGAGCCCTGTGAAAAAGAATAAGGTTGGATCCCTCCCTCACACCATATTCAAAAGTTAACTTAAAATGGGTCAGACATCTAAATGTAGGAGCTAAAATTCTAGAAGAACACATAGGGATTAATCTTCATGATCTCCAATTTTGGCAATGAATCATTATATATGATACCAAAAGCAAGACCAATAAAAGAAAAGATAGATATATCAGACTGTGTCAAAATTAAAATATTTTTTGCTTCCAAGAGCACGACCAAAAGAGTGAAGACAGCCCATATAACGGGTGAAAATATTTGCCAATCATATGCTGAGAAGGACTTGTAGTAGCAAAAGGTGGAAATAACCCAATGGTCCATCAACTAATAAATGAATAAACAAAATGTAGTCTCTCCATACAATGGACAATTATTTGGTCACACAATGAAATCAAGTACTGACGCCCCTGCTACAACATGAAGGAACCTTGAAAATACGGTGCTATGTGAAAGAAGTCAGTCACAAGAGACCACACGCTATATGACCCCCTATACGCGAAATGTCTACAACAAGCAAATCCATAGACACGGAGAATGACTTAGCGACTGCTTAGGTCTGGGGGTGCTGGGGGTGTGGAGGGCAGCAGGATGACAGCTAGAGAACATGGGGCTTCTTTCTGAGGTGTGACTGTCCTGAGGTTGACTGTGGTGCTGGCTGCACTTGTCTACAAAGATATTAAAGGTCATTGAACATTTTATTTTTAAAAAATTTTTAATGTTTATTTTTGGAGTGAGAGAGAAAGAGAGAGAGCAGGGAAGGGGCAGAGAGAGCGGGAGACACAGAATCTGAAGCAAACTCCAGGCTCCGAGCTGTCAGCACAGAGCCCGACGCGGGGCTCGAACTCACGAACCGCGAGATCACGACCTGAGCCGAAGCCAGATGCTTAACCGACTGAGCCACCCAGGCACCCCAAGGCCATTGAACATTTTAAATGATACATTTTATGGTATTTAGATCATATTTCAATAAAGCTATTTCTAAGAAGGAGGCAGTTATAAACTGTGCAGAATTCCTGCTGAGATGAACACTAAAACGATGAGTTGGCTATTGCCCGTGACGACCTGGAGATCCCAGGTACCAATGAGTGAGTGAGGGCTCATCACCCACACCAGTATATGCATAATGGGAGCTCCAAAATGGGAAGAAAGAGAGAATGTGACAGAAAGAAATATTTGAAGAAATAATGTCCCAAATCTTTCCAAGTTGGATGAGAACTATTAATATATAGCTCAACAAAATCCAGGTAGATTGAACTCAAAGAGATCTGCACATAAACACATTATAGCCAAGCTGACCAGAGTCAAAAACAAAAACAACATACTGAAAGTAGGGAGAGAAATCTACTTAAAATGCACAAGGGGACTTTCATGAGATCAATGGGTGACCTCACCCCAGAAAGTGTGGAGGACAGAAGAGTGATGTCTGCAAAACACTGGAAATAAAGACTGTCAACCAACATCTTATGTTCAGCAAGACTACCCTTCAAAAAGCAAATAAAGGGGTGCCTGGGTGGCTCAGTTGGTTGGGCGTCTGGCTCTTGATTTCGCCTGAGGTCATGATCCTAGGGTCATGAGACAGAGCCCATGTTGGGCTCCACCCTGGGATCCTCTGTCCCTCTCCCTCTGACTCTCCCCTGCTCGCTCGTGCACGCATACTCTCTCTGTCTCTCTCTCAAAAAAAAAAAAAAAACAAAAAACAAAAACATAACAAACAAAATCAACCAAAAAGGAAATAAAAACAAAGCCATCGTTAGATAAACAAAGACCGAGAGAACGTGTAGCCATCATATCATTCATACCGGGAATACTCATGGGCGTCCTTCAAGCTAAAAGGAAAGGACACTAGGGGAGCACTCAGATCCACATGAAGAATCAGGGAGCACTGATAAAGATAACACAGAGGTAAATAGGAAAGACAGTGTAAATGTACTTTTGTAATTATTTTTCCCTATCTAATTAAAAAGACAACTGCATAAAGCAATTGCTATAAATTTGTGTTGGTGGGTGTATTCTGTATATGGTTGTGATTTATGACCATAACAGCACACAGGAGCAATAAGGAGAAAATTTGGGGGCAGTATTGAAATTAAGTTTGCATTAGTCTGAATTAAATTATTATAAGTAAAGGTTATCATTTTAATCTACAAGCAACCACTAAGGAAATAACTCAGCTATACAGGCTAGAAGAAATGACAAGGGTTTGAAATGGGACACTAAAAAATATCGATTTAACACAAAATAAGGCAGTTATGGTGGAATAGAAGAACAGAAAAGGTATAAGACATATTGAAAATAAGTAGCAAAATGGCATACATAAATCCTATTTATTTACATTAACTATCAATAGATTAAATATGTCAATTAAAATTCAAGGATTGGAAGAACGGACAAAAAAGTATGCTCCAACTGTATACAATCTATAACAGATACATTTTATTTATTGATTGATTGATTGATTGATTGATTTAGAAGAAAGACATTTCCAGATGTGCAAAGTCTCTGAGAACCTTTTTTTTTTAATGTTTATTTATTTGAGAGAGAGAGAGCAAGCAGGGAAGGGGCAGAGAGAGGTGGGGACAGAGGATCCAAAGCAGGCTCGGTGCTGACAGCAGCGAGCCCGATGTGGGGCTCAAACTCACAACCGCGAGATCATGACCTGAGCGGAAGTCAAATGCTTGACTGAGCCACGCAGGGGCCCCAAGAGATACATTTTAGAGGCAAAGGCATGAATAGAGCGAAAGTAAATGGATGGAAAAAAAAAAAAAGCTATCTCTTGCAAACAGAGGGCTGGAGTGGCTATATTAATACGAGACAAAATTCACTTGAAGATAGAGGCTTGACTATAGAGGGAGAGATGCCATTTGATAATGCTAAAAGCGTCAATTCCTCCAGAAGATATAAGAATCATAACATATATGCACCTAACAACATCGTTCCAAAACACATGAAGACAGAGCTGAAGAGGCAAAGAGACAATTCAGCGGGAAGAGTTGGACATTTCAATACCTCGCTTTCTACAACAGATGGAACAAGCAGATGAAACAGGGACAGAGAGGACGTGAACAACACCGTGGACCAGCCAGACCCAAATTTTTTTAATGTTTATTCATTTTTGAGAGACAGAGCATGAGCAGAGGAGGGACAGGGAGAGGGGGGGACACAGAATCCGAAGCAGGCTCCAGGCTCTGAGCTGTCAGCGCAGAGTCCTATGCGGGGCTGGAACCCATGAACCGCGAGATCATGACCTGAGCCAAAGTCGGACGCTCAACCGACTGAGCCACCCAGGTGCCCCAAAAGTAAATAAATATTTCTAAAAAATTATAAGAGGGGCACCTGGGTAGGTCAGTTGGTTAAGTGTCCGACTCTTGATCTCAGCTCAGGTGTTAATCTTGGGGTTGTGAGTTCAAGTCCCTCGTTGGGAAGGGGGATTAAACAGCTGGCATGGAGCCTGTCAAAAAATTTTTAAAAATTTAAAAAAATAAAAGAGTGATTTCAAACCCGTAACCTAACAGTCCACATTAAGAAACTAGGAGATTCGTTTTTTTAGTACTCTAGTTTGAGGCCAGCAATTATACCATGATATAATATTTTGAAAAATTATTATTATCTCTGGCACATTTGAAAATGATTTTCTATTTTATTCAGTTACCTTACTTCCCAAACAATGCCAGACTACATTGCTCTTGAAACAAATCTAAACAACAACAACAAAAAAAAGAAACAAATCTAAACATTGAAAATAAGATAACGCCCTTCTTGAACAGGTTCCTAGGCTCAAATAATCAGTTTTATATTTTTGATTTCAATTTCTTTCTTCCTTCTGACTTCTCAGTTTTTATAGGCTCCATGAAAATATATGTTAGTGTTTGTGCATATGTATTTTCCGTACATGGTGTTCTACTCTAAATATGTGTCTGGAATTTAATTTGTCCTATTTGTTGTTTTGCAACATTATAATAAATCCTTTCTTTCTAGCCCATAAAAAAAAAAAAAAAAGAAACTAGGAGAAAACTAAAGCCAAATCAAGTACAAGGAAAAAAATAACAAAGACTAGAGTGAACATTAATGGAAGAGAGAATAGAAAAACAATAGAGAAGGTCAGCAAAACCAAAAGGTGGTTCTTTGAAAAGATCGATAACATTGACGAACCTACCGGAAGACTGACAAAGGAAGAGAGAATTCAAATTAGTAAAATCAGGCTTAAAAGAGGGGACATCACTACCAATATTATAGAAATAAAAGGTATTATAAGGAAATATTATGAACAATGACCTGTCAACACATTAGATACCTCGGATGAAATTATTCCCTAGAAAGACGCCGACTCCCAAAATGGGGGAAATACTAGCAAACTGAATCCAGCAGCGTATGAATAAAAAAGATCATACACCATGACCAAGTGAGACTTATCCCAGGAAACCAAGGCTAGTTAAATAAAAAATAAAAAATAAACTAACATAATATGCTATACTAAGAGAAAAAGGGATAAAAATCATATCATCTCAATAGATACTTAAATTTTTGACAAAATCTAACAACATTTGTGATAAAAACTCTCAAAACTGGAATAGAAGGGAACTTTCTCAACCTGATCGGAAGTATCCAGAAATCTCCAGCGAATGGGAAACTTGGCAGGCAAAGATTGGATGCTTTCCTCCCGCCATCAAGAACAAGACAAGGATGTCTGCTCTCCTCGCTCCTTGTTAGCGGTGCCCCAAACGGTTACAACAGTAACATCAAAGATCACGGAGCACAGAGCATCATGACTAAGATAATAATAATGAAGAAGTTTGAAATGTTGCGCGAATTACCAAGCCGTGACACGGGGACACGAAGTGAGGGAACGCTTTTGCGGAAATGGGGCCGACAGACGTGCTCCATGCTGGCTTCCGACAAACCTTCCATTTGGGGAAAGTGCGGTGACACGCGGTGGTCTGTCACAGTCGTGTGTTCGGGGCCCAGGCTCCAGCAGGACAGGACAGTCTTTAGGACCACGGTCTCCTTCAGGACAAGGCCATGTTTTAGTGTTTGGGGTTCCCTTAGGACAAGTTCATGGCCTGAGGCCAGGGGTTCCCTAGGCACTCGTGGTTTAATGCGATCATCTCCCTCAGGAGAAGGGTGTGGCCGCAGCCTTATGGGCACCATCAGGGCAGGGCTGGGACTATAGGGCCATCAGGTGTCTTTCCAGAAGGCCATGATGTGGATCTTTGAGTTCCTTCAGGGCTGTCAATTCTCTCAGGACAGGGGCCAGGTGTCTGACACCCTAAGCTCCCCGGGGACACAAGCCCAGCTCTGTGTCACCCTCCGCACCGAGCAGGGTCCAGCCACCTGCTGCCCAGAGACGCCTCCCTGGCTTTGCCTGATTCCTAGAGGTTTGGGGCAAAGGAGGGGCCTCCTGGGCAGGTGGGGGCTGGGGACCTGCCAGAGACCAAAAGGAGCAGAGAGATCGGCGTCCTTCCCCAGTCTCTTCCCAAATCTGGATTGAGGACATGTGGTTCAAATCTCCCGCTGGGGTTTAGTGCTTAGCGCTTGGCGAGGATTTCTGTCAATCTTATATATTCCAAATAAATCTGCCTGCAAGCTGAGGCTGGGAAGGATTTTTTTTTTTTTTTTTTCCCTTTAACACTGACAACCCAGAGCACCCGAGGGGCCAGGACCATAAGTGCACAGAAAGCACTTTCCGTAGATGTGCTCATCGCTGCTGAGGCTTTTTGCTTCAACCCTGCTGGGAGCCGCTGACAATCGCTTGTCATTTTACCGCCCACACCCACCGGCCGTTTCATCTGGGGGATGCAGGTCTCCTGGGCGCGGGCCAGCCGAGAGGCAGACGGGGCCGGACGTGGCCCCGAAGCTTCCCGCCTTGACCCTCCACCAGCCCCGCATTCAGCGGCACCGACCTGGGCTCTCCAAACTCACAACTCACCTCTCCTCTGCACACGCTCACCCTTCTTTCCACGCCGCCCTCTGGCTCCTTCTCCTGATGGAGGACCTGACTTCCCAGGACGGCTGCACGTGCGGGCCCACCCGGCACGGTCGGCCACGGTCACTTCTTCGGTGGCAGAGTGAGCGCCACCCCACCCCCCCTTCCACAAGTTGTCCTCAGCTTTGCAGGGGGTCAAGGAAGCTCTCTCTGAACCTGTCTCTTCTGCTGTAGAAGGGGGCCCTCCCAGCACCAACCAGCAGGGCTGGGACCAGGGGGAGGTGAGCGAGGCGCTTGCCTGGAGGGTGACATTTAAAGAGGCACCAAGACAGCCAGTAATTGAGATAAATAATGCTTTAGCACTTCCGTCTGAGGAGACACCCCCCACCCCTGCCGACTCCTGAGATGCTCCCCGGGCTGGAACCCTGCACACCTCAGCTGCAGGCCCCTTGAACAGTGGCAGTGAAGGTCGAGGGAACCTGGGCCCGTCCTGCCTCGGTGTCCTCATCTCTGCAATGGCCCGAGTCCCCTCTCGCTGTAAGAGTGCGGCCCCTCCATTCCCCACTCCGTTCTGCTTTCCTCCCGCTCTCCAACTTCTGCCGAGGATACCCATTTGATTTCGTTCCCGTCTGTTCGAACCATTCCCTTCTCCTTCCTATTCCAGCCCGCTCTATTTTATCGGCCTCAGCTACCTGCATTTCGCCATGCATTCCGTCCCACCACCCAGTTTCTGGATATACACGCCCCCCTCCATTTATCCATGCCATCCGACTTGGGCCATGCCAGCCACTGTGCCCTCGTCTACCTCCTACACGCAGCCCCCTGTTTACAGGCCCCTGGCATCCGTGTTGCCGACACAGTGGAAATACCCATCCTGCAAGCCGCCTCCCCCGGGGCCCCCACCCCCCCCCCACCCCACTCACCACCTTCCCAGCAAATGCCACATGAGCTCATGCTTTGTGGTCCGGCTTTTTTTTTTTTTTTTTTAGAGTCAACAACTGTGAAGCAGAACAAGATGTCTCTCATCTGATGGCTCCAGGCCCGTTTCTGACCAGCCTCCCGTCCTCGGAGGCATCTGCAACATTTCAGCCGCGAGCGTTCCCGCCACCTGCTGTCCCGGGGCCGCTGCTTCGCGACTGGGAAGCGGGGGCCCCAGATGCAATCGGCCTGGTAGGGGTCTCAGCTCTTCCTCCAGGAGAATGCTCTTGGGACGTCAGCCTGATCTCTGTCCTGTGCCTTCCCTGCGTCCATAACTGTCATTACCTAGGAGTGACACACACACACGTGCACACAGTGTGCATACACACACGGGAAACCCCAAGTTCCATAGTGGGAACCAAGCTATTATTATGAAAATATCTCCCTGGGAAACCACTGGCAAAAATGGTTTGTGTTCTGGACCTTTTTCGTCGCATACGCAAACATCTGGAGAGATAGTTTACCAGAGATCACCCAGTAATTGTCCTGAAACGACTTTGTCTCATTGATGGATGTATTTTCATGTCAGTCCATGTAGATGTACCACATTCTTTTTTTTAATGCTTATTTATTTATTTTGAGAGAGAGGGAGGCAGCATGAGCAGGGGAGGGGCAGAGAGAAAGGAAGAGAGAGAATCCCAAGCAGGCTCCGAGCTGTCAGCACTGAGCCCAACGAGGGGCTGGAACTCACAAACCGTGAGATAGATTGTGACCTGAGCCGACATCAAGCGTCAGATGCTTAACTGACTGAGCTGCCCAGGTTTTCCTGGAATGTTTTACTACATTCTTAATTGACTATATCTATACAATATTCCAATGTACAGAAGTATTATTTTGTTGAGTGGGTCCCTCTGTTTAAGAGCTTTTTTTTTTTTCTGTTACAAATAACATTATGGCAAACATTCTTGTAAAATATACGCTTGTATGCCCATTTCTGCCACCACTGCTATTGGGTGGTTTTTAAATGCTAGCTCTTGGTTGAGTGTGCATACTTTAAAAGGTGTTAGGTAATACCAAATCACTCGATCATGCGAGTCCTCAGCAGGAGAAACAAAGCAACACACACACACACACACACACACACACACACAGAACTGTCTGGAAACAGGATGACTTTGTGCCCCAGAGGAACTCACTGGTGGATCAGGCCAGACACCTGCAAATTTCAAGGGACTGTGCAGGCAGAGTGAGTCTGTCTGTCCAGAAAGCCATCAGGAGTGAAACTGGTCCCCTCTCCCTGCTCAGGCTTGACTCCCAAGGCCCCCTGGAGCCGGCTGGTCAGATACAGATTCCAGAGACTTCAAGGTGGGGCTGCCTGGGGCCGTGGCCCGGCCAGACCTGGGCTGGTGCCTTCAGAGACGGGTGGGGGTCACATCTGTGGGCTTGAGGCCCGGGGAACCCATCTTTTTGCTCCTAGGAGCCGTGGCTCCCTTTTCTGTAAAATGGAGAAAATACATCTACCCTGGATGGTTTTCACTAAGTGAGAAAGAATTAACTTGGAAGCTGGAAGTGCCCAAGAGCTGTCTTGGTGGTTTCTTGTCAATCACATAAACTAGCATCGTTCCTATGACATAAAATAATTATTCAGCCTGTTCATTCCGTCCTATCCTGCTTTGGAGCCCCCCACACCCCCTTCTGAAGTACAAACTCCTTTCCCTTCTGTTTTCTCTCTTTATTTTATCCATTCCACCTGATCTGGTCTGCCCGGCCCACTGTGCTGTCCTTGGTGGGTGGGGGGCACCACAAGTCTGAGGACAGGGCCGGGGCGGGGGGTGACTCAGGAGCCCTTGTCATCTGGAGGCTGACACCCATCTCTCAGGTGAGAAAACTGAGGTTCAGAGAACCCCTGCTCCAACTCCAGGGATGCCACTTGGGCCTCATATACCTGTCATCAGGCTCAGCAGGAGAAGCCACCCAGGATGTAGGACCAGCCATGAGCTTGGCATGCAGTCCCGGGAGGCAGACTCATGCCACACAGACACAGGCTACGGCACAACGGCTGGTCCAGGCCCGGCGCCCGGGAGACGCGGGCTCGCTCCCGACTCGCTCTCCTCCCCGGTGCCCAGCCAGGTCCAAGGAAGTGGCAGGAAGCGCCCGATCCTGTGTTGGCCGGCTACTTGTGGCCGAGCCGGGGTCGGGACATCCTGGATTGTCCTGATTCTGCAGCAGTAGCCCGGCCCCAGGACAGCCGTCTCCTTCTTGCACAGAAGGTCCTTGCGGCGCCTTCACTGAGGGGCTGTGCACCCGGCCCGAGAGGGACGGCAGCCAGGCCTGTGGCCGACCGTCCTGCTGAACGTTATTACCAGAGCAGCCCCTGCAGGGGCTCAAAATTGGTTGAGCCTCCTGGCGGGCAGATCCAATTTTCACCTGGGAAAAAGTAGGAAGGGGGGTGCCGCCTGGTAAGGTGCCAAGCATCCCCATCCCATTGGCGTCCAAAAGGCCAGAGGCTGCCCGTTTCCCCGTCCGGCTGAGCCGAAGGGTTGCCAGTGGGGGCAGGGGCCAGCCTAAGCTGGCCCTGCTGACCCCTGAGGTTCCTGGCTTCACACGCCAACCCTCTACACCCCATTTGGGTCTCCGTGTGTGTGCCCATATAATAAAGGGGCTGCGTGGACCCTCCGAGCTCTGCAATCTTGCTCCAAACCCCAGCCTGCTTTGACCTTAGAACATTCGGCCCCTCGGCAAAACTTCTGAGGCACCTGCTGTGTTCCAGGCACGATGCTGCCGGCTGCCAGATGCCAAACAGGAGGCCAACCTTCAGGGGTCGGTGCTGACCAGGGCTGACCACACGGAGTCACTCGGGATGGTCGACAGGCTCCGTGGCAGCTCCCAGAAGGGGCATCCGGCCCAAGCCAGAGACAGTCACTTCCTCACTTAACACTTACCATCTACGGGCCGAGGCTCCTGGGCAAGGAACGGCAACGGGCAAGGGCCCTGGCCTCCCGGGGCTGACATTCTGGCGGGTGGGGGGCAGTAGAGGGTACACAGATGGACGAACAAGGTAACGTCAGACCACAATCATGTGATGGAGGGGACAAAACGAGGAATTAAGGAGGCATGGCCACAGCTGGCAGAATGGTGAACGAAGAGTTCTCTGTTTAGTCTTACCGCGTCTGGGACTCGCGGTTGGGGATACGGTGCTCCCCCTCTCCCAGAAAGGAGCTCGAGGCCCCGTCCACTTGAGCGTGCGTGGGCCGGGCGCCCCTACGTCCGACGGTCTGCCTTCCCACCCGAGCTGCGAGGTGGACTTGACTCCCCTCTCCCCCCGAGTGCAAAGGAGCGGGCGGTGGCAGAGAAGGGTGTCCTCCACAGGACCGGTCCCCTCGGGGCCTCGGTTTCCCCACCTGAAACCCGCCAGCGTGGACGTGGCATCGTTCGTTTTCTCTGCTGCCCCGTCAGCAAATTGCTCCCCGTGTTCTTTCTGTTTTGAGAAATCTTCTCTCCCTGGTGAATGCAATTTTCAAGTTTCTCCCCTTCCATCAAACTTTTTTTTTTTTTTTTAATGATATAGTCTTTCCAAGTAGCCTTCTATTTTTACTTTTCCTTTGGCAAGATAATTTTCTAGCCTTTTCTCACCACGCATGCCAATTTCCTTTGTTAATTTCTGAACCTCTTTTTTTCCCCCGCAGGGGCCTCACCTCTTAGTACTTAATTGATTTCTTCTATCACATAATTCCATGGTTTCATCAATAAGTAATTTCAGACCCACTGTCAATTTCTATTTTTTATACCGTTTGATCTCTCAGTGGTGAGTACCCGGATTAGACAAAACATGAGCTTTCATTACTATGCAGGTGTCAATTTTCCCCTGGCCCCTTTCACCGAGGCAAGAACATCTTCGGGACTTTCTGTACTCCCTTGTAATTACTCCCCATCTTATTTACTCCGCTGACTTCAATCCTGTGGGTTAAAAGTGTAAATTAACACACGTCTCCCGCTTCAGCTGTTATTCTAACATTCGGGGGTTTTACACCCGGACCCACACTCTTCCGCATCACCCCCTCCTACAGTCTTGGACCTTGCCACCGGGGTGATTTCAGTGTCCTCGAGTGGGATCTCTTCCTACACCTAGCTCCGATGATGCCCTTTTCCTGCTGAACGCCTTATCGCCGCTCCCCGCCGGAGGCGCTCAGGGCCACCAGTGTGGACTTTGCGTGGGAGAGGCGGGAGGTCGGGGACAACCGGGGGCTGAGGGTGACTCACTGTGGTGGGGGGAGCAGGTTCTCGGGAACTATCGCTTGACTCAATCAACACCAGCGCCTTGGTGCCTGCTTTTACCAGACAGGTTTTCGACATGGCCGAGACACTGCAGACCCCTGATAGACTTTTTACCACCTTGAGGAGAAATCTGTCAAAAACAATTCCAGATTGCTTTCAGCTCATATCGACCGCCCCCGCCTCTCCGGAGAGGGATTAGTTACCACCTGAGCCGAGAGAACACCAGAGTGAGGCTGGTGTATATAGAGCCTGCCCTGTGATCCAACCTGCCGGGAGCCCCCGGGTGCATGGGAACCGTTGTTCCAGAGATAATAATTCCTGCTGCGGGTGGGATGGGAGTGTGTTCTACCCCCTTTGATGTTCGTGCCCGAGCCGTAGGAAGCCAGTCAGAGGCGCTGCAGCCCAGCTCTTGCCAGGCCCACGGTCCACTGCTTATCCCAGGAGCGGACGGGGACGCCCCCCTTTCCTCCGGTGCTCTCCTGGTCTCCCCTGATCTCTCAGGCCTCAGACCGGATGCCCTTGGCTTACCTTTGTCTCAGCTGTTTTGTGAGATAAGCTATCAGGTTGCAGCAAAAATCAGCCACGCTGAAAGTGTCACCATGCTCCCTACGGGGAGGTCGGTGACCACCCGGGGGTGACATCACACGGTGGTCCTTTTAGGAAGACTCTCAGGGAAAGCGTCCGTCTGGTCTCAGTGCCCAAACCAGCTACATGTCTCCTGAGTCGTTTGGCCTGTGTCATCATCATGTCGCTCACACAGACTGGTCACGTTTCCCTCTTCATCTTGGCCGATGGGAAGCTCAGTAAACAGGACTTCAAGGCAGGCATTTGGTGAGCCCAGTCTCAGTTTCTGGTTGCATTTGCTGCCCTGCTCATGTCTTCCCCTTGCCTCTCCTGCCCCGTGTGCTTCCCATTCATTCATCATTCATTCCCTCACTGAGCACAACCTAATACCAGCGCTGTGCAAGGGGCTAGGATCCTAGCAATTACCAAGGGAGACGGTGCTCAGGGAGGTTATAATCTAGTGACCTTTAAGAGTCAACAAGTAAATAAGCAAGACCATTTCAAATTAGTGACGAGTGCCAGTTGTGAGCATAAGCAGGATTGCAGGACAACAAGTGCCATCGGCAGGGGCTGCTTACGGTGGTGGGGACATGTGGACAGGGGACATCTCTCTTTGAGGAAGTGACACTGTAGCTGACAGCTGATTAACGAGAAGGAGCCAGCGGAGGCACAGAAGCGGCAAAGCCCTGTGCCTGGAGAGGACCCCAAATGTTCAGAGATCCGTGAGGAGGCTCCTGGGGCGGGAGCCAGGACAGAGGCATCCGCTGGGACCTTGCAGGCTTTGCCAGTATCTGTGTGGTTTGGGTAACCTTGTGCACACCCGTCCTGAAATCTTCCTCTGAAATAAACAAGTGAACTAGCAAATTCACGCACAGATGTGTCTACATTCGACATCTCTGTGCCTTTTGCTCTCCCAGGAGCTGTTTGCCTAATGTGATTGTGCAGTATGTGTGTGTGTGTGTGTGTGTGTGTGTGTGTGTGCACGCGTGCAGAAAATGACTCAACATCTCCACATCTCAGCGTTCGCCCTAACGGAGCAGGAATCCCAGCAGCACCTTCGTCGTGTTGCTGTGGGAAATGGGAGCTGGCGGTGACAGCGGCTGAGCGGGGCGTCCTGTGGAAGGGGCCCCACACGGGTCAGCTCTTTTCTTACCACGTGTATATATTTCACATGTGGGACCGGTTAGGCGAGCGTGAGCCCGGGCATGGCTACTGACACGGTGAGTTACATGAGATCTGACAGCGAAAGTTTCTGTGGACATCTGGCAGGACATGTATAACCTAATAAGAATCCATAACCTCTTTAAAGCTCATGGAGAATTTCCCCAGCTATTCTCTCCTTTGATTGAGAATGACCTCAGCTTACGAGAACCCTCCTTACTGTAAATGGCTGTGGCCGCACACGAGTTTGCCTCCCGCTGTGGAATTTACTGAGGCTCTATGCCCAGCAGCCACGGAGGGTGGCCAAGGGGGTCCGGGAGCTGGGGCCCGGAGAGGGGATTTGGGCTGAGTTGGGCCATGGGGCCGAGACCACTGCTCCCTGGGTCTCATTTTGGGGACGGGGAGAAACATGGTGGAAAACAGGGAAGTATTTTCCTCTCCGGAGCCTGGCAGGAAGAGGGGTCCTAGAGAAAGGGACCTCGGCTCGTGTAACAAAGCCTTCCTGTGACCCGATGCTGCTGCCCGAGAAGCGGATGAGGCAGTCTTGCCAGGTGGTGAGGTCCCCATCTCAGATTCTGCAGCAAGGTCCTGATGCCTCGGGTGGCCCGTTTCGAGGCTACGGGCCCCTCTGTTCTGGGGGGCTCTGTGCTGGTTTACGCTCGCTCGCTGCATGTAGTCCAGGGAAGAGGGCCTTTCGGACTCTTATTCTCGAGTTCCAGAAAGCAGTGGGGTTCTCCCACGCCCAGCGTCCGAGGGAGAGCTGAGGACATCCGCCCCACCAGCAGCCCCTCAGACCGAGCGGCTGGGGGCCCGTGGGCGCGGGGCTCCGGCTGGGCCTCTGTTTTCCCAAGCAAAACTCTCGGGGCGCCGGGCCAAGCTGGAAACGGAGGCGGCCCCGGGCCTCTCCGCGTTCTCCTCGCCACATTGGCGGCTAATTGACCACAGGACAGTGTCTATGGCGCGTATACAATGAACATGACTTCAGCCGTCTGGAACCGTCTTCCTGCCGAGCTGTCCACCCGCGAAGCAGCCCGGCCAAGTGCCGGGAGGAGGTTCTCGCTCCGGGGCTGAAGCAGGGCTCCGTCCTGGCAGATGACGGCTTTCTAAGTTCACCGGCATCGCCTCCATCCTCTCCCGGAATCGGCTTCTTCAGCACAAAGGCTCATGCGAGCAGCAGGGAGCGTCTCCTTCCCTCCTCGGGACAACGGACGATGGAAGGAGGCAGGGACTCAGAGAGGCAAAGCGACTTCCCCAAGGCCACACAGGTGTCACTCCTGGGTCGGAACCCAGGTCCGCTTGCCTCCCGTATTGGTGTTCTGTGGCTGCTGCATGAGAGATCATCACACCCCGGGGGGCTTCAAACGACAGCAGCGGATTCGCTCACGGTTCTAGAAGCCAAAAGTCTGCAATTAAGGTGTCACCGCAGGGCCGCTGCCCCCGCCCTGAGGTTCCTCACATCTCCCAGCTTCCGGTGGCTGCCGTGCTCCTTGGGTTGTGGCCACACCGCTCTGGTCTCTGCCCTCGTCCTCATGGCCTCCACTCTGTCTGTGTCTCCCCCTCTCCAGTGAATAAGGTCACCCTTCCTTAGGGGGTGGGAGGCGGGACGTGAACGTACCCACCCACCCCACCCCACCCCCGAGCCCATGTCCCCAGTAGAACCCACTTCATTTGGGAGGAAGAAACGGTGCTCAACAGAGAGGTCCCAGCAGGCTGGCTGTGGAGGAGGTGGACGGGGGCACTTGGCCCCCAGCTGGGCCCAGCCCCGGCCAGACCCCCGCCCGCACCCGGCGCTTTCTCCGCCTTGGCTCGCAGGGCCCCGGGTGGGGGTGTGAAGGGGTCGGTGCTGAGGGAGGGGTGGGCTTCCAGGGCGGCCAGAGCAGAGCAGAGCACAGTGTGGGAACAGCTCTGGCTCCCGGCCCCTCCGCTGGCGAGTTTGCTACTCGCTGGGGCGGAACGGGGCCCACGCTGGGGCCGGAGGGGCCCGTCGGCCGGCGGGGACAGCCCCCCAGGGCTTCGACGGCCGCCACCGCCCAGGACCCCGCGTCTGCCGGCGCCAGGCAGCCGTGTGACCGCAGCTGCAGGTGAGCCTGTGGGGAGCGATGCGGTGACCCCTCTGGGCTGAGGGGCCGTGGGTGAGGGCTGTGGGGCGGAGAAACTGAGGAACGGGGACAGCGATGCCACCCGGACGCAGCGTGATGGCGCAAGTTCGGGAATCCAAGAGGGCGGAGGGGCGCGTGGCGGGGTCCAGATGCCCCCCCCCCCCCCGCCCCGCCCACCCCGACGGGGCAGACAAGCCTCCCCCGGGTGCTGACTCAGTCCGTTCGGGCCGTTGTGACAGAATCACCCGCAGCCCGGGGGCTCCTGAGCGACATTTACTCCTCACAGGTCTGGCAGCTGGATCCGGCGTCGGGGGAAGCCCACCTCCTGCTTCGTAGATGTCACAGGAAGGGGCCAGGAGCCCTGCGGGGTGTCTTTCCTAAGGGCGCGAATCCCGTTCCTGAGGGGCCCCCCCCTCGTGACCCGCGCCCCCGGCCAGGGCCCCCCGGTGCCACCCCTCTGGGGTCTGGGTGTGGGGGCGCCCAGTCAGGCGTAGCAGTGGCTGATGCTGAGGTCGAGAGCGGTCGGCGGGGGGCCGGCCTGACGTGGTCTCTGCCGCTTTGGGGGAAGCAGCTCTTACTGAATCCAGGGGAAACCGTGCGTGTGCTCAGGGCTGCGTGCGTGCTCACACGTGAGTGGGGGAGGGGGGTGTCTGTGTTATCTCTGTGTGCGAGTGTGTCTGTGTGTGTGTCTGAGTGTGGCAGTGTTTGTGTGTGCACGTGTGTGTGAAGTGTGTGTGTGCACGGGATGCAGCCACATGAGCACGCTCACGGACGCTGGCTCTCTCCCCCCGGGACTGAAGGGTCCTCTCCGGGAAGAGCTGCAGGGAGAGGCAGGGGCCCCGCCTGCAGCCACCCTGGGCTCCCCCAGCGTCTCGGAGAGGAACCCTCTGGAGTTCCCGTCCCATCCCATTCCCGAAACTCTGGGGTCCTGGACACCACCGGTCCCCGGAGAGGAGGGAATCGTCCCACGTCCAGGCCTGGTTCCGGGAGCCGGGACTCAAGGTCACAGCACAGCATCCCATTTACGTTGGCCGAGGGCCGAGGGCAAGTCCTTTACTCCCTGAATCGCAGTTTCTCTATCTGGAAAATGAGTGTGTTCTCGCTGACCATGAGATTAAGGTGCTTACTTAAAGTGCTTAGCGCCGGCTTGAAGCACAGGAGTGCTCCCCACGTGGTCCTTCGTGTGCCCCCCTTGGAAGAACCTCCCCAGCCACACTGGCCCTCCACCCCTTCCCCTCAATTCCAGGGAAAGCTTCAATAATTGACCCAGTTATGGCACAGCAGATGAAACTGGTGTTGGTTTCCCCCTTCCGACCCCATCAGGGGGCTGGGGGGCCCTCGGGGGGTCCTTGGGAGGGCTGAGGGGCCAGACCCCTGGAGCCCCCGCCCCCGCCTCTCACGGACGGCAAAGCCTCCCACCCCTTGCAAGGCCGTGCCCTTGGACCATCGTGCTGATTAATTACTTACTGGCAGCGACCCTTCCCTCAGCGGGTGGGGCTGGGAGTGTGTGTACGTGTGTGCGTGCGTGTGCACGCACGCATTTATGTGTCGACAGAGGGAATATTCATGAACTCGGGGGTGGGGGCGGTGGTCTTGGAAGACAGGTCTGGATTTCTGAGGGAAAAGACACTAACAAGATGTCGGTGGCCGGCCAAGTTCCCTCGCCAGCCTCTCGGGCAAAGCCTGAACGAGGAGCACAATCGGGGGAATCCGGGGCTCTCGAGAAACCTGGATACCCCGGGGCCAAGTATTTGGTTTCTGCCGATGAACAGTTTAATGAGGGTTTTTAGAAGAGCCAGACGAGGTGAATGGCGGATCGTGAAAAATAACCTCAGCGGGCACTTGGGCAGGAGAGGTTTAAAAACAGAAACAGTCTTCAAAGAAGGATGTCCCTTCCCGGGCCTGGGGGCCTGTTCCCGCGGGAAACTTTCCTGCTCCCCCAGCCCCCACCCCCACTGCAGACAGCCGGGCACAGATACAGCACTCTTGCACCCCTGCCTGGCAGAGGCCAGAACAGGCTCCCGGGCTGGCAGAAGGAGGCTCAGGTGAGGGCCTTTCCTTCCCTGGCACCTCCTACGGACATCCTCCTTCTACCCTGAATTCAATCAGCCCGAATTCCTCTGCTCCAGTTTCCGGCCCCAGGCCCGGGGCTATAGGACAAGTATGAAGTCAGCTATCAGACTCTTCCTCACAGCCTCTCCTGAGGCCGGAGCGCCCAGTCCCCTCTGCCTGGCCACCCAGGAGCCACCTTACAAGCTCCTGAACCGCTATCCCCTCCGTAGCCCCAGCCCCGAGCGGGCCAGATTGGTCCTGGAAGGACTGTTCTAGATGAAGAGATGCCCTTGGATTCTCATGGAGTGAAAGACAACTTTTTGTACTGGACCGGACAAAAATCAGCAAGAAAGACTGTATTCGAGGCTACTGTAATAGGGGCAAGAGCGTGAACCCCAAAGGCAGTAAAGACAGCTGAAGATTTACCAGAAGGGGCAGGGCGAGGGGGTCAGCGGATGGGAACTGACCACGAGGAAGTTGGTCCGATACCGTGGTGGGGAGGGGGTTCTCTGATGTGCAATTTAACGAGTGCATGAGACGTGCCGTTTGTATCCTATGGAAACCAATGTCCCAGGATTCTTTTGCTAAAACTGGGCTCAGCCAGCCCAGGGCAGGCTGGTCTGTGCCCAGAAGGTTGATGCCCAGAAGAAAAGAGGACTCAGAGGACCCTGATAAAGGTTGATGAGGGAGGGGGTCCTCGTCGGTGGCAGAAGGCGGGGGTCCCTCTCTATGGCCCTGTCCCTCTCACTTACTGCCCCCTGGAGCCTAGCTGCTTTCTTGGCCCCCACAGCATGAGTAGCAGAGCCTGGGGACTTCGACAAGCTTGTCTGACAGCCGGGGGTTGAGGGGCAGCAGGATCGGTGAGCGGTCCTGGGTCCTCCGGGGGACACTCTTCTGGAACCTCCCATCTTTCCTAGGGGCCACTCCGCACCCATCTGCCGGGCGCCTCTGAGACAGCACCGCACCAACCCCACCGCCAGCTGTGCACAGAAGATGCCAGAGCCGCAGGATGGAAGGGGCCTGGGTCCCCGAGTCACCCACGGAGGGTGCTGCCCGGCAACCAAGAGCCTCCACACTGACCTGTTCAGTAAGCAAGACATAAGAGTGTTCCATCAAGAGGCTGACATTTGCAGGTCTGGTTTGTTACGATCTATTAGTTTCCCTGATCTGGCGTGGTGTAAAAACTTCATCTCTAGCTGCCCCTGAATATAGCTTATTTCCTAAACCCGAAGTTGGAGTTCATCCGTGCTTCCTCTGAGTCCCCCCTAGCATGCAGCTTATCCCCTGGGGGAGGCATGCACCTTCCCCGACCCTGGCGTTGGTGCCCTGGGGGGTCCCAAGGGTGGAGACTGAGCCCTGGGGCACGGGCGGTCCCCTGGTGGCTGTTTACAAGAGAGCAGCTTACCCTGACATCTGCTGCATTGTCTTTGCTGTGCTTCTCCAGTCTCTCCTGAAGCTGGTGGGCTCCTCTCTCCCCTTGTTTCTTATTCACATGACTTTCATGGGGAGAAATTTCCCTGACAGCTGCTTGCACGGGTTTTTCCGAGACAAGCAGTGTCGTCCGCTTCTTTCTCTAATCATCTGGAGGCACTGTGTCTCGTGGCATCTGTCCGTCTTCCCTGTGTTCTATCCCCCAGCTGCCCAGCTCAGAGCATTCTGGAAGAGATTTGGCTCTGGAGGAGGATGCAAGCCCCTCAGAAAGTTCTGGAATTTAGAAGACTGCCTTTCCTAGAGGCTGTGTGGTGGAGAGTGCAAGGGAGGGGTGGGGGGAGAGAGACGGGCTCGAAGCTTGTGTCCTGGGCCTCACCTCTGCACCCTGACTCTGCCAGCAGGGCAAGAGCAGAGAGCAGGGGAGGGCGTAAGGGCCGGATCAGGCTCCTGGGTTCACACCCCAGCTTGCCCACAGGCATGCAGAATCCCCAAACTGGGGGAGGCCTCGGATGAATGATTATGGGGGCTTGTGCCCCTCTGTGCTGGGGGATCGTTCTGCTCATTTTACAGATGAGAAAGCTGAGGCTAAGGGAGGTCACTG
Organism: Panthera onca; assembly: GCF_046562875.1. Lineage (NCBI taxonomy): Eukaryota > Metazoa > Chordata > Mammalia > Carnivora > Felidae > Panthera > Panthera onca. The sequence continues at coordinate 142,426,322 of NC_138344.1, read as the reverse complement.
CACCTTTTGTGAGGAAGGTAAGGCTCCAGGGGAGAAGTGACTGGCTCAGGACGTGGCCCAATGGTACAAAATGGATTCAAACCCTGTCTGCTCTAATTTCCCCGCCCCTGCCCCCGACGAACACGTTCCTGGGGTCGTGGAGCTGGAACCTGGCTTCCAGCTCTGAGATGGGGACCCCGCTCCCCAGCTCCTGGCCACGCCCACTTTTCTCCAGGCTCCGGGGGCTTGTTCCCGGATGCTCTGTGCTCACTGTGACCTCAGGAGCCCCTCTCTCCTTCCCGCATTCTTCCGTCTGGCTTATGCTGGCTTAACTTGGTCTCTGCTCCAGGGAATTAAACTCTCCAACCCGACACCCCACCTTTCCCACCCCCAGGGCTGTTGCGTCCACCGAGAGAACACCTTGCTACGCCCACCACGGGCAGCTGTGCTTGCAGAAGGGATCGGCTGGCCTCGGGGCTGGAGAAATTAGGACCTGGCCGAGGTCAGAGCCTTTGCACCCCTGCAGTGTCCCTCCAGTGTGTCTTTCATGGGATGCAGAAGAAGAGCCACAGACATGCCTTGAAGAGGGAAGCTAGGACAAGAAAAGCTGACTCCTTCTCAGCTTATTAGGAAGACAACATGACAAGATAATTCTTTAGAGGAGCTGAGATGTGGAGAAAAACATCACCGCCAGTCTGCAGGGACTCTCCCTACGTTCTCACAGAGACACGCAACTTTGTTCCAGTGAACAAAGTTTAAATCGTTTGTAGGCGAGACTTGGTGAAAATTTGACATTTGATAAGAAACTAATTCTGGTTGCCTTTTTTAATACTTTAAAACACTAAAGTAATAAACAACATCTATAAATGTCAAACTTTTCTGTTTTGACTATGTTGCTTTGATTTTTATCAACTTTTTTTTATTAAAAATCTATTGTAAGTGAAATAGAGAAGAGGAGGAGCGACACAAGAAGATAAATTTTACAATTTATCGAGATGTAAGTGACGCATCTCAGTTTTCTCGGCATCGGGGATTGTTATTATTTTTTGTCTCGCTGCGGTCATTATGACGTTTTTATCTTTGTGTCTTCGAGTCGAGGACATCTGTGACCCTATGAGAACTGGGATTAAATTGCAGAATGAAGGCTGCTCTCAGGTTGGCTGGGAGGGGGTAAAGATGTGCTGGCATCCTCTAGCCCTTTGGACAGGGGCAGGAAAAACATGGTTGTGCCTCCTCTGGGGAGTTCCCTACAGAACCATGCCCTCCCCTGGCAGGTCCTAAAGCTCCTCTCTGGACCCCTAATTAACCCCCCTGATGTGGGCTCCCTGTAGCCACTCTCCATTCTGGGATTCCATGGTTGAATTGAGGCCTCCCATGGCAGTCCAGTGCCCCTCGAAGTGTGTGGGTCTGACTCAGTCTGGGTTCCCTGTGCCCAACACAGAGGAAGTGTTCATGGATGCTTCAAGGAGAGGTGGATCATGGATGGAAGGATGGATGGAGGGGTGAATGGAGGGGTGAATGGATGGACACAGACAGTTGGATGAGTGATAGGTGGATGGAGGGAAGGATGAATAGATGGAATAATGGATGAAAGGAGAGACAACTAGATGGATGGGTGAATGGATACATGGATGGATGGGTAGATGGATGGAGTAATGGAAAGAGGGAAAGGAGGATGGGAGGGTGAACAGATGAAGTAATAGAATGATAGATGCATGGTTGGATGGATGGGTGGATGGGTAGATGGATGGATGAATACTTACATGGATGGGTGGGTGCATGGATGGATGGATAGATGGATGGATAGATGGATGGATAGATGATGGATGGATGGATGGATGGATGGATGGATGAATACTTACATGGATGGATGGATAGATGGATGGATAGATAGATGGATGGGTGGATGGATGGATGGATGAATATTTACATGGATGGGTGGGTGGATGGATGGATAGGTGGATGGATGGATGGATGGATGGATGGATGGATGGATGGATGGATGAATATTTACATGGATGGGTGGATGGATGGATGGATGGATAGATAGATGGATGGATGGATGGATACTTACATGGATGGGTGGGTGGATGGATAGATGGATGGATAGATGGAATAAGAGAGGGATAGAGCCATGGGTGGAGACAGGGAGGGGGGAAGAAGGGAGGGAGAGAGAAGGAGGGAAAATCAGAGTTTCAGCCCTGCCCAATGGCTGGCAATTTTAGAATGACATTTTAAGGTGTTAGCCAAGCTTAATAACCTCCCAAGATCTTTCCAGTTCTGATTTTCTTCAGCTTTCCACTGTGATGAGCGAAATAAATAAAAAATGACTTTCATATGCTACTGAGAAGCGGGCACCTATAAGAAGAGCCACAACCACCATCCCATGTCCTTCTTGACACACAGAACATGCTCACAACCCTTTACTCCTCACAACCCTCAAGAGTACTTCTAAAGGCTCTGAGAGCACCCATTTCCTGGCCGTGTCCAGCCTCTAGAGGCTTCGGCATTCCCTGGCGTGTGGCCCCTTTCACTCCATTGGCACACCCCTGTCCCTGCCTCTGACCCTCCTGGGCTCCCCGGATACTCCAGGATCATCTCCCGTCTCAGGGTTCATCACCTTAATCATGTGTGCACAGTCTCTTTTAACAGATGATGTGACTTCTTCCCAGGCTCGGAGAATCAGGACACGGACATTTTGGGGGCCCGTTATTCTGCCCACCCCAGTTGAAGCCAGGGAGCTGGGGGTTCGGTCCCGTTGCCCTTGGGGCGATGGTCCAGCTAGGCCCTGGGCTGTGGCTGTGGAGTCCATGCAGCCTCCGGGCTCCCAAGGCCCTCGGGAGGGAGCTGCCCGGCCCCTCCTGGCCTGCACACCCACCCATGGGCCTGGCCTCCCGGTGCCACCTCAACACGGCCAGCCGAGACCCCATGCCAGGCTCCAGAATGGGTCCCAGGGGCCATGGAGAGTGTCCTCGCCCCAGGGGGGCAGAGCCACAAAGCATACATGGAGGCGGGGGCAGCAGGGCTCATAGGTGACAAGAGTGCCCAGGCCAGTGGGGGACATCATGACAGGCCCGGGGGGCAGGGGCATCCGGGCTGGCTCTGGAAGAGTAGGCCAGGGTTCCCCAGGTGCAGGAAGATGACGGAAGGTGTCCAGGCTGAGGACACGGTGTGGGAAAGGGCGTGGGGGCGGGACCTTGCTGCTGCCTCTGCTGAGCCGTCTCTGCCAGGATGTCCCCAGGCACCTGCCCTGGATGAGGGGCTCTCACCCCTGAGAGGGGGTTCACTGTGTTCCAAGCCCAGGCAGGGACCAGGCATCTATTTTTAAACCCAAGTGGGGCCTCGTTCTTCCCGTCTCCAGGAGCAAATGTTCACTCCTTTGTGAGCAGCCTCAGAGGCCCCGCGCCCCCGTGGCCCCCCTGGCCCCCCTTGGTCCTTGATTGTTGCTATTTAAAAGCTTCTTGGTCCGGGCCAGAGAAAGGGGTAATTGGGGGCCTGGGAGATGAAAGGGGCCAGCCCTCCCCTCGTGGGCCTGCCCTCACTGAGGGGTCAACAAAACCCTCCTTGTGGCCCTGCCAATTACAGGCACCGAGGGGGGCCACTGGGCCAGACAGGAGACGTGACTGCCCCCCTCCCTGGGGTGAGCTGGGGTCACTGTCGGCTGCCCACGGGGCCCTGGGCTGCCAGGGTCAGCCTAGGAAAGTGGACCCAGGCTGAGGGCCCAAAAGCCCCCACCTCTGGAGAGGGGGCAGAGCTTGGGGACGTGTGGGCCATGAGCCCCCAGGTCCGCCCATGACCGGGGAGCCTGGTGGAGCTGTCCCCTCCGGGCAGGCCTCTGCGGCTGGTGGTCTAAGGCTGCCGTGCCCGACTGCCTCTAATGACAGCAGAGGGAGCCGGCCGCCACAAAGGGCCCTTTCTGGGCCCGCCAAGAGCCTGTCCTCGGCCTCCCAGCAGCTGGCCTGAGGACTGCAGGTGGCACAAAGTGTCACCGCCGGTCCCCTGCCAGCCCATATCCTGCACCTGCACCCAAGTGTCCTGGGTCAGGGAAAAAGGGCCCGGACGTGGCATTCGGGCCGTCTGCTCTCACATGCAGTCCCAGGCCCTGACATGGCTGCCCCCTGGCGTCTCCGGCCTCCCGGCTGTGACTGTCCCCTGTCACTTCTTCCCAGATCAACAGAGTACTCCTGGGTCACCGCGGGGTCACTGCAGACCGAGGCTCCCTGTCGCTTGCTGTCTCTGTGTCTGTCCCTGTGTTCTCGGTCCCTCTGTATTTCTCTGTATCTCTCTGTGTCTATCTCTCTGTCTCTGTGCCTCTCTCGCTGTTTCTCTGTCTCTGTCTCTCTGTGTCAGAGGTTCTCAGAGTGACTCCCAGCACCAGAACCATCAGCATCCCCTGAGCACTTGTTTGAGATGCTTATTTTCCTGGACCGCATCCCAGGTGGGACCCCCCCGCCACTCCTGAGAGAGTCTGGAAGCCTGGCGGCCTTAGGGACCTGGCCTCTGGGGACGTACCGCCTCATCCCTGGCCCTGAGCAGACCCCAGGTGTGATGGGCCAGGTGAGTCTCTGTAACTTCCCGGGCCTTTGTCTTCACCCGAGAAATGGGTGCTGAGCGCTGGAGTGTCCCTCATTGTCTGAGCACTCAGCCCCTGCCCCCCATAAAACCGGCCCCCGGCCCCCCAGCCCTCCTCCTGCTGGCCTTCGGAGGAGTGCGCGTGCCTCCAAGCCCCTCCCCACCCGTCAGCCGCTGTCACCTGGTCCACAGCCTCCAGCACCATGAGGCCCCAGCAATGTCCTCCCAGGCCCCTAGTTGTCAGGGAAACACTGGAGACACGTGACCGTCGCCCTCCTCCCAGAAGCTGCTTTTCTTCTTGGGTGAGGCAGACCCCCCACCTCGTTCTGCTACTGTGTCGCCGCATCGTCGGCCGGCTTCATCCCCTCCCTGTCCCTTCTCCGCCGTCCCCAGTGGGGCGGCCAGTTTGCCTTCTGAAAACTCCCTGACCGCCCCCCCTCACGGCTCCGCAGCACTCCCCGACCCGTAGGGTCCTCCCCAGTCCCGCTAGCCTCATCCCGCCAACCCCGAGAGACACGGGGTCACTACCTACCTCCAAGCCCTCGTTCAAGCCACTCCCTCATCTGAGGATGCTTTTGGGTGTGGAGCGAGCAGAGTGGGGGCATCAGAATTTATCACTGTCCCAAGTCCCTGGAGGCTCCCACTGCGGGGACCCTCCCGCACCTCCCAACCCCACATTCGTCGATACCTGGTTCCATCTGAGAACCAGGAGCAAGCAATTCACTTTCTGTCTCTGAGCCTCGGTTTCGCCATCTGTGAAACGGACTCCAATGCCAACCTTCCTCCTAGTTTGCGAGGACTCGGTGAGATGACGCAGGGAGGCTATCCAGCACGAGGAGAGGCCCGGCACACCGTTATCTCCCTTGCCGACACCCTAGAACTTCACCTCCTTTGTGAGGATCTCGGCCACGTAGGAGGAAGGCACGGGAAGGGACATCTCTTCCAGAACTGCGTATCCAACCACCAGAGCCCACGGCGTGTGCCTGGCAGGCTCTGGTTTCCCAGGGTCCCTGTTCTTTCTGAAAGAGCAACGCGCCTTGTGGTCCCCTGCACCTGCCTGGCAGGGCCCAAGCACGTGGTGCTTCCCCAGGCCGACCCTCCTGGCTCCTGGCTGGCAAGGAGCTGGGCCACTGAGGCCCGGGGCCTGGGAGGGGGGGGGAACAGACGGCGGGGGCCAGTGGCACGGGGCGGCAAATTTGGGGCGGCCAGCTGGTGGGGGCAGAAGAAATCCCCTTTGCTTCCTCGGTGAAGGGGACGCCAGGGCAGATGTGCAGGCACGGGCGAGGAATCAGCCGCCCCACAGATACGCTCTGAGAGTCGAAAATACCAAAATCGCACAAGAAGTCAAGGAGGACAGATGATGCTCGTGGCTGGCCGAGCGCCAGGGTAGGCCCGGCTGAGCCAGTGACGACAGGCTGGACCGCCTTGAGGACCACACCGAGCTTTCCTTGCAGAGCTGTTCCCGGCAACTCTGAAATCCCAGGGTCAGCCCGTTTTACGGGTGAGGAGACTGAGGGGCAGGGAGCAGGGAGCAGGGACTCCAGGCGGAGTCTGACCACGCCCTGCACCGCCAGGCAGGCAAGCCGGGTTTGCGGTTATCAGAGGTCGGAACAGGTTCCGGATCCGCTGAATGAAGTGTCCATCGACAGGGGCGGAGGGCAGACTTCAGGCAAGGCTGCCCATCTGGGGCTTTTTTCCAGCCCCTTCCAGCCGTGACCCTGACTTGCCCATCTGCCAGGGACAGTGACAGAGATTCGCCCACGGCCGGACAGCCTGAGGTCTATTGTACCAGCTGGGACACCGGGCGTCCTGGCCACAGGACTCAGCCACACCCCCGACCTGGGGCAGGACTCTGGCTGGAGAGGATGAGGGTTTGACCAAGACGTCTAGAGGGTCAGTGGCCCAGCTACACCACCGGGGTCCCCTAAATCTTGGCTTCCTGCTGTCCCAGGAGACTCCCAAGCAAAACACCCCACCCCTGGGGCCTCTGATCCCTCTGGTCTCGGGTCCCTCTGACATGTGTGTGGCAGACAAGTTCACCGCTCGGGGCACGGAGGCAGAGGGGGTATCTGTGTCCTATGAGTGTGGGGCCTCTGGCGGCCTCTTGCTTTCCGCCTGTCCCGAGGGTGACCCCTGCACTGGCACCGGCTGGGTCTGCGGGGGAGGGGCGTCTAAGCAGCTCACCTCGGGACAGTGCCGTCCCATCCCTGGCGAGGGGCCCGCCAGCTTCACGGCCGACTCAGTCCTCGATTTCCTCATGGTCAGGTGCACGGTGCACAGGTCTCCAAGAGTCTATCCGTCTGTCCTCACGGCCTCACTGTGAGCACCACCCAGCTGCTATCTGCCCCTCTGGCCCTCGGACATCTCCTGGCTTTGGACGCCAGGGTCCCAGGGTCCCAGGCACCCAAGACCAGTGTCCCAGCCTCCTGGAGGCCTGCTCTGGGGCATTCGGTGACTCTCCCTGTCTGGGATGGGCCCATCGGTGACCGTTCCCCTCCCCAGGCTTTCCAGGCCCCCGATTAGATTCGGAGCTCCCCGACTGCTACAAGGCCCCGCCCCTTGTGGCCTCCAGCCTGTGCAGAGCCCAGGGTCACCTCTCCACAGGGACCATGCAGGCCCGGGCTGTCCTCTCTTGTGCTCACAGGGAGAGGGTGAGATATGACCCGGGGCCTTGGGCAGGGACACCGGTGGACTCTGACAGAGCACCTTTACCGAGCCTTTACTACCCACAGAGACCCTTCTGCTTTGGGGTGACCCACTCTGCTTACAGAGGGAGGAGACTGAGGCCTGGGGCCGAGCAGCTTGGAGAGATGGCCCAGACAGCACGGGGAGCTGGGCCACAGACTGGCCACCTGCTCTGTTGCTCCTGGGAGAGGCCGAGGGATATGGGTGACGTAGCTTCCAGCCGCCATGATTCCGCTAGGTGGGGGTGGGGGGAGGGGCAGAAGCCCTGTCCTCCAGCTGCGGCGTGCTGGGGAAGGGGACGGTGATGTCATCCCAGACCCAGTGGGAAGATGATGATCTCCATGTGCCCCACACGCTGCCGGAGAGGGACCCAGCACAGGGCACCGCTCCATCCTGTGAGCAGAGCAGGGCTGAGCCGTGGAGGGGGAGGGTGCCTGGTAGGGGAGAAACAGCAGGGCGCAGGGGTGGGTGAGCCTGGTGTGTTGGGGGAACCACAGGGTGGGGCTCAGAAAAGGGGAAGCATGTGCAGGGTGGTGTAGGAAGGGCTCCGCTGGCCTTGACCTCAGTGAGGGTGTCCCCCATTGTCCCCTGGGCTCACTCAGACCTCACAGCCCCTTCCTTCCCTCCCTCACATTCCGCATCCCCCTGTCCAGAGGAAGAGGCCCCACGTGACCTCCAGCAGCCCCCCCCCCCCCCCCCCCCCCCCCGCCCCGGGAAGCCGGGACTCTAGGAAAAGTCACTGGACAGCAGGACGGAGCTGTCTGGGGGCGTTGGGCTGGATGCCCAGGACACCGTGGGTGGGAGGCGGTGCTAGAAATTCTAGAGCTGGCGTGAAGGGCCCCACCTGAGGTCATTTACACCACCTGGCCATGGCCCACAGTCCCCATCACCCACGTTCTTGTGTGTCCGGACCTTGGGCAGAGACACGGTGCCTGCCTGCAGCCAGAGGCCTGTCTGGGTGGCTGGAACCTTCTGGAATACATCCTTCAATAGGAACTCAGCATTCCTCATGCCGCCCTACCAGCCCCAGGCCCCATGAGCTTTTTTGCTCCTGCCCAGGGCCCTATTCAAACACTCCCACCCCTTGGAGCCAACCAAACCCCCCCCCCCCCTCCCCTTCCAGGGCTCCTAAAACCTTTATCATGCAGTAAAAGGGCTCAGGGCTCAGAGTCAGGGTAAACAGAGTCCAGATCCTAGCTGTCCCTCCTCCAGGCCAGGGCCTTGTCCAGCCTGCGTGTCAGTTTTTCCATCTGTGAAACGGGCTGAGTCAATCACGGGGCTGCTGGAAGCCCAAAGGAGACACTGCAGGGGCCTCTTGGGAGTCAGGCTTGAGCTTACACCCCTCTGCTGGGCTCACCTGTCTCCAGAGCCCCAGCGACCAGCACAGACCAGTGCCCAGATGCCCTTTAGAAAATCCACACTTACCCCTTAACCTCTATAAACCCATTTACGTTTCATGGGAGATTGAACCTCTGTATTTCTGATTCCTTTACAGCTACTTGGTGAATGGTTGTCCCGTAAGGGGCTGCTTGGTCCAAACACTCCGAGGTCCCCCGTGCCTCCGGGCTGCATCTCGTCTCCCTGCAGAGACACCCCCAGGCTGGCAGGAAGCTCCCCACGGGGGTCCAAGAGGGAACATGAAAGGCACAGACTCTCAAGGGGTCAGGCTCCCGGTTCACTCAGACCCTGGTTCCCAGGTCAGCGTCACGGCCCCTCGGATCAGCCCATCCCCGGATGGGGGGTTGGCAGGAGCTGCGCCCCCCCAGGCAGACAGGACAGCATCCTGGGGGAGGCCACTGCCTAGGCAGAGGCTGGGAGGGAGGACAGGGCTTGTTGGGCGTGCTGGCCTGGGGACACTGCCGGGGCTGGAGCCCATCCCCCCGCATTAGTTGGCACCAGCTGCCACGACCAAGTACCATTGCACAGGCCACTGAAGCAGCAGGAATGTATCATCTCACAGCTCCTGAGGCCTGAAGTCCAGGGTCCAGGCGTGAGCAGCGTGGCCTCCTTCTGAGACTGGGGGGGAGAGTCTGCTCCAGGCCTGCCCCCCGGCTGCCGCAGCGTGTTCGGGCACCTTCGGCGTTCCTAGGCTGGTAGACATATCACCCTGATCTCTGCCATCATCTCCCTCTGTGATTCTCTGGGTCCAGATCCCCCCTTCGTATAAGGACATCGGTGACATTGCAGGGGGACCCTCCCTGGTGACCTCATTCAACACGAAAAGACCCTGTCTCCAAAAATGTCACGTTCTGAGGTGCAAGGATTATAGGACCCCAACGTGTGCTTTGAGATGGCTCAGCTCAGCTCACAACGTGCCCCGCTGAAGGAGGCGACCCTGAGCCCGGGCCTGAGCCTGGGATGGTGAGGCCCAGGCGGGTGCCCGGGGGAGGCCAGTGAGGGGAGCCACCATGGCCTCGTGCTGGCCCCGCGCGGGAGCAGAAGGCAGAGCGAGGCTGTGAGCCAGGGGCAGCCCTGGAACCGGGTCTTTCCGAGAGGCCGGAGGGGGGCTCCGTTCTGCGAGTGGGAGCGGCCCGAGGGGCGGCGGGCCACCGTCAGCCTGGGTTCTACGGGTCAGAATCAGCTGGGGTGGGGTCCCGGCCCTGCCCTCGCTGCCTCTGAGGTCTCGGGTGCCTTGACAGCTCAAGCCTCGGTTTGCCAGTCAGAGAAATGGGTGGTTGCCGCCATTTACCATGCAAGCCGAGTACTTGGCTTGCGATGGGGACCCCGCAAGACAGCATGCGTGGGGGTCTCCGGTACAGCGTCGGGCCCCAGACGACCCCTCGAACGTGCCCAGTGACAAGGAGGTCAGCAAACAGGAACACCCACTCCGCGTTCAGCGAGGATGTTGCTGCCTTTGGGGTGGGGGTGGGGAGGGGTTCAAATGATTACATTTCTGGCTCTGTCCTTATCCACGTCCTCTTCTTTTCCTGCAGGGGCCACTGAGCCCTTGGCATTGGGTGCATGGCAGAGACGTTCTGTTAGGTACCGCTTCCCGGGACACCCGCCCACGTCAGGGTCACGGCGACTGAGTGCACGGCAGGGAGAGGGACCGGAAGGGAGGACAGGTGGGAACAGAGGAAGTTTTCCCTCGAACTAAGTGGAGAAACGCTCTCTCCCTGGGGGTTTCCAGCTTCGGGGGAGCCCAGGCCTGGAAGAACTGTGCCCTCCCAGGGGAGCCCGGGAAGGCCGACCAAGACGCAGCCCTGTGCCCCGCTAGCCTTGCCAAGGCCTGGGCTGTCCGCTGAGCCCGGTCTTGCTGACCTAGCAAAGTCTGGACACAGCTTCCACCCCGAAGGCTCCGGCTGGCTGGCCACCGAGGCCGTGAGGTTGCCAGGCTAGGCCGGCTCTGGCCGTAAACACCTCCTACCGGCAGGAGCAGAAACAGGCTCCTGTCCCCTGGGTCCCCGTCTCTGTTTCCAAGTGGCCCTTGAGGAATCTGGCCGCAGAGGCAGGGAGCTCCCTGGCTGGACACGCTGTGCAGGGAGGCCCCAGGCTCCGCAGCACTGCACACGGGCCTTGCCTGGCTGGTGGGTTACTTCCAGGGTTTTGTCAGAAACCATTTTCCTGTGATGTTTCACCCCTGGCAATTTGCTCGTGGTTTTTGACAGGCGCTAAACAAGTCTCAGAAGGCCATAGTTCTGAAAACACGCGCTGGGGGACAGGCCTGGGCCTCCCGCCTCCAGAGCCACGCCTGTGTGGGCGGGACTCAGTGTCTACACTGCTTCTGGGGCACTGTTGGAGGGTGAGAGCCACCTGTGGCCACCCCGCCCGGCCAGGGCCCTCCATTCTGTCCCCCCACCCTCCCACTGGCCCGGAGCCTCAGTAGGGGGCCTGACCCCAAGCAGCTGGACTGGGTTTGCAGAGGCTAACTCAAGGCAGGAGACCCCGGCATCGGGGCTCCCTGACGTGCTCTGCTGGACAAGGAGGGCCTGTGGGCTTCCAGCCAAATCAGCCTCAGGCCCATCTCGGTCCTTGCCTAGACCGTGCGACGTCACAGCCCAGCTCCTTCGCACACGTCGCTCCTCCTGCCTGGCGCGCCGTGGCTCCAATGCCTTGTCTGGCGAAGGTTTTGCGATCTTCCAGCATCTTCCCTGGGAGCCTGACCCTCTCTTCCCCTCCCTGTCTGTCTCCATCCCGGCACCCCCGATTTATGTCGAGATGACCTGTCCCCCCAACCCCACCTGACCTCGTTGTGTCCGGTGCCTGGCCAGACCACGCACGGCGGGGCAGCAACAGGGATGTGGGGGACGGTGACCCTTTGTCGAGTGGGATCATGAAGGGACATCATGAGGCAGATATTGACATGTAGGTAGGGGTGCTTCCCCTCCAGCCACCAGCAAAAGCCCAGCTGGAGGGGCTTCACTTAAGAGTTTAAGAGCGTTGGGGCACCTGGGTGGCTCAGTCGCTTAGGCCTCTGACTCTTGGCTTCAGCTCGGGCCGTGATCTCATGGTCTCACCATTCGTGAGTTCGAGCCCCACACCGGGCTTTGCGCTGACAATGCAGAGCCTGCTTGGGATGCTCTCTCTCCCTCCCTCTCTGCCCCTCCCCTGCTCACTCTCTCTGTCTTTTTCTCAAAAATAAATAAATAAACTTTAAAAAATTAAAAAAAAAAAAAAAAAAAAGAGCATGGGCTCAGACCAGTCAGCTGGGTCTGGCCCTGAGCCTGCCTCTGCCAGTCGCCAGCCATGCACCTCGGGCTTGCCAGGGAGGCCTTCTGACCGGCCCTCGCTCCAGGGCCAGGTGAGGACTGCCTTGCTTAAAGGCAGCACTCAGCACAAAGCACTCAGCACAAAGCACCCCTGCTGCTGTTACATTCCCCCTCTGGTACGGAATCCCAGGAATGTACTTGCTTCCAGCTCCAAATCTTGTAATCCTCCCACCCCTCACTCCTCCCCTCCTAGTTGGCCCCAGCAGGGTGCTGGGCAGGAAGGTTTTCCCAATCCAGCCTTTTGCTCAGGAAGGAGCAGCCCTAGTGACTCCCAGGCCCTTGGATTTGAACCCTGTATGAGATTCCTATTGCTGCTGTGATAAAAAATACTACAAACTCGGGGACTTAAATCAATACATAGCTACCTCAGTGATCAATGTATTACCTAAATGATAAATGGAGACCAGAAGTTCTAAATGGTCTCCACTGGATTAAAATCAAGGTATTGGCAGGACTGTATTCCTTCTGGAGGGTCTAAGTTAGAATTCTTTTTTTTTTTCTTTTCTAGCATGGAGAGGCCCCCTGCATTCCTTGGCTCCTGGCCCCTCCCTCCGTCCTTAAGCCAACCACCTGGCTTCCAATCTCGCTTTCTCTGACCTCTGCTTCCCTTGTCTCATCTTCTTCCCCCTTTCTGACCCTCCCACCTTTCTCTTACAAGGGTGTTAGTGATGCTGTGGGGCCCATGCCTACGATCTAACATCATCTCCTCATCTCGAGGTCCTGAATGATCGCATCTGCGAGGTCCCTTCTGCCATGTAAGATCACGTATTCACGGGCACTGGGAATTAGGACATGGACATCTTTGTGGGCTGGAAAGCCACATCACCAAAGATGGGCATAGATTCTGGAGACTAAGGGTCTGAGTTCAAATTCCGGCACACCACTTAGCAGCTCTGTGACCCATGCAAGTTACTCAAACTATCTGGCCTCAGTTTACTCATCAGTAAAAAGGGCTAACAATAACACCCACCCATTGGAGCCATGAACAGGATTAAAAAATGTCAAATCCATAACATGCTTGAAAGCTTAACGTGATGTGCTCCAGGTGCCTCCAAGTGGTCCCAAATGGCAGGATTCCCTTCTTTTTTGTGACTAAGTGATATTGCATTGTAGGCGTGCACCCGTCTCCTTGTCCATTCATCCAGCAGGGGACACTTAGGCTGTGTCCCTGCCTTGGCTCTTGGGAATGATGCTGTGGGGAACAGAGGGGCGCAGGAATCTGTTCCACGTGGTGATTTCACTTCCTCTGGACGGGTACCCGGAAGGAGGAGCGCTGCACCATAGGGTAATTCCGTTTTTAATTTTGTGAGGAGCCTCCATACTGGTTCCCGCGGTGGCCACACCGGTCCGCGTCCCCTCCCGCACGGGGCACGAGGGCTCCCTCTCCGCCACATCCTCGCCAGCTCTTGTCTCTTCTTGCTGACAGCCATCCCGACAGGGGTGAGGTGACGGCTCCTCGTGCTGCGGATTTCCATTTCCCCGACGGTGAGTGACAATGAGCATCTTTCCACGTGCCCGCTGGCCATCGGTATCCTTCTTTGGAGAAACGTCTCTTCACATCATCCGCCCATTTTTCAGTCGGGCTTTATGTTTGCCGTTGAGTCGTCTGAGCTCTTTATGTAACGGGTATCTTTTCTTTTTTTGTTTTTTAATTTTTTTTAACGTTTATTTATTTTTGAGACAGAGAGAGACAGAGCATGAACGGGGGAGGGTCACAGAGAGAGGGAGACACAGAATCTGAAACAGGCTCCAGGCTCTGAGCTGTCAGCACAGAGCCTGACGCGGAGCTCGAACCCACGGACCGTGAGATCGTGACCTGAGCCAAAGTCCGACGCCTAACCGACCGAGCCACCCAGGCGCCCCTGTAACGGGTATCTTTCCGATAGCTCCGCACCTTACGCCGTGCCCACCCCGAGCGTGGCTACCACCATCTGTCACCACACGACCCTATTAGGGCACCACCGACTACATTCCGCAGACTTCTTTATATAGTTTGAGTATCGACTCCTTACCGAGACATGTACTTTGCAGATACTTTCTCCCGTCCGTCATGTTGTCGATGGTGTCGTTTGCTGTGCAGAAGCTTTCTTCGTTCGGCGCGGTCCCCACTTGTCTGGTTTTGCTTTTCTTACCTGTGTTTTTGGTGCCGGATCCCAGAAATCGCTGCCAAGACCCACGGCAAGGAGTCTTGCCCTTATCTTTCCTTCTAGGAGTTTCATGGCTTCGGGTCTTCCCTTGAGTCTTTGATCCATTTCGAATTAAGTTTTGTGAGCGCTATAAGCTAGGGTTCCGTTTCCTTCTTCTGCATGTGGAGAGCCAGTTTTCCCAACACCATTTATCGAAGGGACCGTCCTTTGCCCATCGTGTATTTTTGGTGTACTTGCCAAGGATTAGTTAGTTGATCCTATACGCAGGAGTTTACTTCTGGGCTCTCTATTCTGTTCCATTTATCGGTGTGTCTGTTTTCATGCCATACCACACGGTTTTAAGTACGATCGCCCTGTAACATCGTTTGAAAGGAGGGAGCATGATGCCTCCAGCTTTGTCCTTTTTTCTCGACATTGCTTTGGCTCTTGGAGGTCTTTTGTGCATCCATACAATCGTAGGATTGTTCTTGGTTTCTTTAAAAAAACTTTTTTAACATTTATTCATTTTCGAGACACAGAGGGAGACAGAGCACAAGTGGGGGAGGGACAGAGAGCGAGTGGGGACCCAGAATCCGAAGCAGGCTCCAGGCTCTGAGCTGTCAGCACAGAGCCTGATGCAGGGCTTGAACCGTGAGATCGTGACCTGAGCTAAAGTCGGACACCTAACCAACAGAGCCACCCAGGCGCCCCAGGATTGTTCTTTCTGTTTCTGTGACAAACACCATCGGAATTTTGACAGGGATTTTGCATTGAGTCCACACATGGCTTTTGGTAGCATGGACATTTAACAACATCAATTCTTCCAAACTAGCACCATGGGTTAGCTTTCAGTTTATTTGTGTCTTCTTCGATTATAAAAAAAATATTCTAAAGAGCAAAAGAAACTCATCTCATACAAGGGAACCTCCGTAAGGCATTTCACGGGATTTCTCAGCAGAAGCTTTGCAGGCCAGGAGAGAGTGGGATGAAATATGCAAAGTGTGGAAAGAAACAACTGTCATCCAAGAATCCTTTACTCTGCAAAGCTGTCCTTCAGAAATGAAGGAGAGGTAACGTGTCCAAGACAAAGAAAAGCTGAGGGAGCTTATCACCACTGGACCAGCCTTCTAAGAAATGCTCAAGGGAGTTCTTCAAGCCGAAATGAAAGAATGCTAATTAGTAACACGAAAACATATGAAAATACAAAACGCACAAGTGAAAGTAAGTATGTTGTCAAATTCAGAATACTCTTATACTGTATTGGTAATGTGTAAATTATTTAACTCCAGGATAAGGGTGCAAAGACAAAAGTATTAAACACAAATGTAGCTATAATGATTTGTTAATGAATGCACAATATTAAAAGATGTAAATGGTGACATCAAAAATATAAAACTTTGGGAAGGAGTAAAAGGTTAGTTTTTGTATGTGATCTAAGATAAGTCGTTATCAGCTTAAAATAGACTGTTATAACTAAGATGTTTTACATAAGCTTCATGGTAATCACAAAGAAAAAAAACAGTATATAAATTCACAAAGATAAAGGAAAAGGATACCAAAGCATACCACTACGGTGTATTATCAACTCACATAGGAAGAATGGAAGAAAGGAACAAAGGAACACAGAAACTACAAAGCGGTTAGAAAACAGTTAACAAGATAGCAATGGTTAGTTCTTGTGTATCAACATTTACTTTAAATGTAAATGGATTAAATTTTCAAAGCAAAACTGCTAGAGTGGCTACATGGAATGGCTGAATGGGTTAAAACATTTTTAAAAATGACTCAACTGCATGTTGCCTACAAGAGACTTAATTCAGTTTTCATAGGCTGAAAGTGGAGGGGTGGATGGACAAAGACATTTCATGCAAATGGAAACCAAGAGAGATTAGGGAAAGCCAGATCACATCTGACAAAATAGACTTCAACTCAAAAAGTGTTGACACAGAGACACAAAGACGGTCATTATAATAAATGATAACAGAGTCAACTCAAGAGGGTGTGACAGTTGTTAATATATATGCACCTGACATAGTACCTAAATATATTAAGCAAATATCAACAGACCCGAAGGGAAAAGTACACAGCAGTGCAAAAATAGTGGGGGAATTCAACACTCCACTTTCAACAATGGATAGACCATCCAGACAGAAAATCAAATGTGACATTGGACTTGAACTACACTTTAGAACAGATGAGTCTCACAGATGTATACAGAACACTTAATCCAACAGCAGCAGAATACACATTACTCTCAAAGTGCACAAAGAACTTCTCCAGGATAGATCATATCTAGGCTAGAGAACAAATCTTAACAAATTTAAGAAGATTGAAATTATACCAAATAACATGTCTGACCACATGGTATGAAACTAGAAAGCAATCAGAAAAGGAAAATGGGAAAATTCACAGATATGGGGTAATTGAACAACATACTCCTGAGCAATCAATGGTTCAAAGAAGAAATCAGCAAGAAAATTTAAAAAAAAATCTTGGGAAAAATGAAAATGGAAATACAACATACCAAAACTTATAGAAAGTAGTTGTGAGAAGGAAATTTTATAGAGCTAAATGCCCACATTAGGAAAAAATATGGCTCTCAAAGGAATAACCTAACTTTACACCTGAAGTCACTAGGAGAAGAACAAACTAAGCCCAAAGTCAGCTGAAAGGAGGAAATAATGAAGATCACAGCAGAAATAAATGAAATAGAGACTAGAAAACCACTAGAAAAGATCGACAAAACTAAGAGCTGGTGTTTGAAAAGATAACAAAACTCACAAGCCTTTAGCTCAACTGAGAAAAAAAGAGAAAAGGCTGAAAGAAATGAATTAGAAATGAAAGGGGAGACATTACGATTGATACGAGAGTGACACAAACGATCATAAGGGACTCCTGTGGAGTCTGTATGGAACGGAAGAAGTAGAATTATTGCTATTTTTGGATGACATGATATTATACATAGAAAACACTAGAGACTCAATTAAAAAGTTATTATAACTAATAAATAAGCTCAGTAAAGTTGCAGGATACAAGATCAGTACATAAATATCTGTTGCATTGCCATACACTAATAATGAACGATTAATGAGAAGTTGAGAAGCCAATCCTACTTACAATAACATCAAAAAGAATAAAAATACTGAGGAATAAGGATCAACTAACTAATCCTTGGCAAGGACACCAAAAAATACACGATGAGCAAAGGACGGTCCCTTCGATAAATGGTGTTGGGAAAACTGGCTCTCCACATGCAGAAGAAGGAAACGGAACCCTAGCTTATAGCGCTCACAAAACTTAATTCGAAATGGATCAAAGACTCAAGGGAAGACCCGAAGCCATGAAACTCCTAGAAGGAAAGATAAGGGCAAGACTCCTTGCCGTGGGTCTTGGCAGCGATTTCTGGGATCCGGCACCAAAAACACAGGTAAGAAAAGCAAAACCAGACAAGTGGGGACCGCGCCGAATGAAGAAAGCTTCTGCACAGCAAACGACACCATCGACAACATGACGGACGGGAGAAAGTATCTGCAAAGTACATGTCTCGGTAAGGAGTCGATACTCAAACTATATAAAGAAGTCTGCGGAATGTAGTCGATGGTGCCCTAATAGGGTCGTGTGGTGACAGATGGTGGTAGCCACGCTCGGGGTGGGCACGGCGTAAGGTGCGGAGCTATCGGAAAGATACCCGTTACAGGGGCGCCTGGGTGGCTCGGTCGGTTAGGCGTCGGACTTCGGCTCAGGTCACGATCTCACGGTCCGTGGGTTCGAGCTCCACGTCAGGCTCTGTGCTGACAGCTCAGAGCCTGGAGCCTGTTTCAGATTCTGTGTCTCCCTCTCTCTGTGACCCTCCCCCGTTCATGCTCTGTCTCTCCCTGTCTCAAAAATAAATAAACGTTAAAAAAAAATTAAAAAACAAAAAAAGAAAAGATACCCGTTACATAAAGAGCTCAGACGACTCAACGGCAAACATAAAGCCCGACTGAAAAATGGGCGGATGATGTGAAGAGACGTTTCTCCAAAGAAGGATACCGATGGCCAGCGGGCACGTGGAAAGATGCTCATTGTCACTCACCGTCGGGGAAATGGAAATCCGCAGCACGAGGAGCCGTCACCTCACCCCTGTCGGGATGGCTGTCAGCAAGAAGAGACAAGAGCTGGCGAGGATGTGGCGGAGAGGGAGCCCTCGTGCCCCGTGCGGGAGGGGACGCGGACCGGTGTGGCCACCGCGGGAACCAGTATGGAGGCTCCTCACAAAATTAAAAACGGAATTACCCTATGGTGCAGCGCTCCTCCTTCTGGGTACCCGTCCAGAGGAAGTGAAATCACCACGTGGAACAGATTCCTGCGCCCCTCTGTTCCCCACAGCATCATTCCCAAGAGCCAAGGCAGGGACACAGCCTAAGTGTCCCCTGCTGGATGAATGGACAAGGAGACGGGTGCACGCCTACAATGCAATATCACTTAGTCACAAAAAAGAAGGGAATCCTGCCATTTGGGACCACTTGGAGGCACCTGGAGCACATCACGTTAAGTGAAATAAGCTGGACAAAAAAGACAATTACTCTATGGTATCACTTATACGAGGCATGGACAAAACGACAAAGGGAGCTCATAGGAACTGTGAGTCGATGGGGCGCCTGGGTAGCTCAGTCAGTTAAGCCTCTGACTTCGGCTCAGGTCGTGATCTCGCGGTTCGTGGGTTTGAGCCCCGCGTCGGGCTCTGTGCTGACAGCTCAGAGTCTGCTTCCTATCCTCTGTTCCTCTCTCTCTGCCTCCTCCCCCTCTGGTGCTCCCTCTCTCTCTCTCTCTCAAAAATAAACATTTAGGAAAAAAAAAAAAAGAAGAAACTGCGGGTCGAATGGCAGTGGCCAGGCACAGGGTGTAGGGGAACTGGGGAGATGTGGGGTCCCCCCCCCCACCGTGTACGAGCAGGAAGCTCTGTGCGTCTGATCAACAGCACGGTGACCGTACCTGAAAGTTGCCGCGTGCCTCTTACAACACCCTACACATACGCAAAACCGGTGACTGAGGGGATGTGCACGTCAATTAACTTGATTACAGTAATCATTTCATAATGCCTAGGTATATCAAATCAGCACATTGTACAACTTCAATATATGCAATTTTATTTGTCAATTATACCTTCAGAAAGCTGGAGGGGAAAAAAGAAATCCTGCCGAAAAAAGCCACCTGCTTGGAAGCGTGGCTGGCACGGGGGCGTGCTCCTGCCGTTACCGGCACCTGCTGGAGGTTGGCCCCGCGCTCTCCTGGGGGGCCGTGTTGTTCGGTGGGGGGCGGGGGGGAGGACATAAATCATCTCACGGACGCCAAGCTGCGACAAGGCCAATTGGAGACAATGATAGGCCACTTCATAGGTTTGTCTAAGGGCAGGTGAAAACAAGCGGGCTGTGCTGCCCACAGACGAGGAGCGGCCCCTCTGGCGGCTCAAGGGACTGGCACCCGCTGCTTTACGGCCGAGGCCCCTTCTCCTCTCTGGTCTGGGGATCCGGGTTCTCCAGTCCCCAGCCTCCCCGTGGTGCATTCTCCCTCGCCGCTCCGTGGAGCAAGGGCAGCCGGTCCAGCCGTGGGTGGGATCCCGTGGCATTTGGCTGGGGGTGGGGAAACGCCTGCCGTGTGGCTCTGGGCACGTGCCTGCACCCCGCGGGGCGTGTCTGGAAGTTAGAGGTCAAGCTGAGCGTCGCAAGGTGGGAGGCCCACATCCTGCCACCCTCCACTACCGCCCAGGACACCTTGGAGGAAGGGCTTTGGACAGACTGTTCCCCGGCGTCCCCAGCCGCTCTCAGGGGCCGAGGGGTGAGAGCCCTGGGCAGTGGGGCGGCCTCCAAGGGAGCCGAGGTGCAGGCCTCTGCCCGGCTCAGCCTTTTATCTACATTTTGCGCGTGTGGAAACTGAGTTTCGGAAGCACCTTCCCCCAGGACCCTCAGCGTTTGGGGTTGCTGCGTAGGAGAGGAGAGGGATCCCCCAGGGGCACCTGGAAACCGAGGGCAAGTGGGTGGGCTTGGTGGCTCTTGGGGACAGTTATCCGCCCCAGTGTGTCCCGTGCCCAGCCGCCACGGTCATTCCACGGTGCCCCCTTAGAGGTTTCGTTTCAGACCCCTCGGCCCGCATGTCTGAAGTCTGCGGCCGCCTCGTGGTGATTGGTCAAGGCTGACAGCTCGCGCTGCCTCCTGGAGGCTTCCTCTCTGAAGGAAGGGAGCCCCCCCCGACCCCCCGCCCACTTGCCTGGCTGTGTGTTCTAGAAAAGCGTCAGAGGGATCCAGCAACTCCGAGCTGGGGCCTCAACCAGCCCCTGTGGGCTTCGGGAACCACGGGGCCCGGAGAGCAGTGGTGTTTGCATGAGCGTGGATGTGTGCGCTCAGTAGGAGTCCCTACTCTCTGCGTCTCGTGTCTTAGCCTCTGGAAACCGAAGGTCCTGAGAGGCCGTGGGCCTGCCCAGGGTCACACAGCACATTCTTGGAGGATGCAGGGGAGACCCAGGCCCCCCACCCTGCATCCAGGGGCTTTCTACAGGTGTGGGAGCTCTGGGCCCTTCCGAGGCCTGGGGCTGACCCCCGCGAGCTCCGTTTGGCCGGCTGCCCCCCACCTTTTACCATGCCAGAGCACCCGGGGTGGGCTTTACCTTTTCCACAGCCGAGCAGGGGTCAGTCACCTGCAGCCCCACCCCTAGCACAGCTCCCTCCCAGGGCGGCCCCCTTGTCACCCTCAAGCCCACCTTCCACCACATGGGGTTCGGGGGGGGAGAAGAGTGGGGGTCCAGGTGGAGATGCCCGAGGCTCAGACTCACTGATCATCCCACCTCGTCCAAGCAGCCCTAGTCTGCTTGCTGCCCACGTTGCAGATGTCCCCTCGCCTGGGACAGGCCCCTAATTGTGAGTGACAGTGGCACAGGGTCCCCCGGCAACTGACCGGCGGGGGGGGGGGGGCAAGGTCAAGATCTCCTGCAAACCCCCCTCCCCCCAGTTTCTCCCCTTCTCCCCTCTCTCCTCCGGCCCCGTCTCCCCTGCCCGGCAAGGCGGGCTCTGAGGTCCCCCCCACCTCTGATCGCGCCCACGCCCCTGCTCCTCCCCCCAGCCTACGCCAGGCACATAGGGTTGTGTCCCCCCCCCCCCGACCGCCAGGCCCCCACTGCCAGGCCCCCGCCGCCCTCCCTCCGGTCCCCCAGTCCCACCGCCCCCACCCGCCCGCCGCCCCCGCCTCCTGCCAGGACGCCAGCAGCCGGCGGTGCGTCAGCGGCTGGGGCTGTGCGCGCTTCATTTATTCAATAGCTTTGGGCCTGAAAAACACCCGCTAAATTGCATCCCATTTTCCCCAAGCCCATTAGCAACCAGCGGCTCATTCTCTGTAATTCTGCCGAGCCACCCTGGGCGGGCAGGGAGGGGGCTCCGTTCCACTGCCGCCCCCACCTGCCCGGGAACAATGGCCTGCCTTAGTCACGGTCAGAGGGCGGGACCCCCGCAGCCTCAGTCCCCCCGCCTCTGCCAGCTGAGCCCCGTTTTGCCCTTTCCTCTGCCTTTAGTGGCCTTACCTGTTCTCCACACACTCCTAGGGCCCCTCAAATTCCACCTCTTTGGGCCCCCAGGTTGGATGTCTCCCCCCGGGGCTCCCACAGTCTGGAAGCTCGGACCACCTGCCCCCCCGCCCAGGTGTAAGGGTGCCCTTTTCTGGTGCCGGTCAGTTGTAACAATGCCCAACAGCTTCCTTTCCTGAGGGGTTGCCTGCCGGCACCGTGCCCCCCTCACCTGCATCAATGTCCACCACCCCGGCCTTCCCACAGGGGACCCCGACGTGGCGGGGCTGGCCACAGCACCTCAGGCAGGTGGCTGTCCTGGCCTGGGCTGACTTGCTTTCAGTCGAAAATGGGAAATGTGCCAGGCAGGAGGCAGGGGCATGCCGGGAAATGGAAGGTGAAAGGGGACATTGTCATCGGGCACGGCGTCCGGGCCACGGGCGGCTTCTTGGGGCTGCGGATTCATCACCCGGCCTGAAGCCACCACCCGAGGGTCTTTCTCCCCGACCCGGCGGGTGACCCAGGCCTCTTGGGGTCTCACTCCTTTGTCTCCTGGCTTGCACCGGGCACCACGAGGTCCCTGCCCAGAGCTTTGGGGTGCTGGGAAGCCACTAGCTAAGTGGACGCTGAGCGCCTGAAACGTTAAGACACGTGAATGGTTCTGGCCTTATTCCGGGTTACAAAGTGGCAGGGAGCTAGGGAAGGCTAGCGAGTCCCTAGATGAGCCTCATTCTGGTGAATCACAGGGCTCAGAGGGCCTTGGGGAAGGGGACGTTGGAGGGATGTGGGGCAGCTGGCCGTTCTTCCCCTGCGGGGGGGGTGGGGATCTAGCTCGGGGACCCCTGTGCGGTACACATGTGGGGCAGGGAGGCGGCGAACCCGTGGCTCTGGGGCTCTCCGGGGGACACGTGAAGTGACCCACCCCCCCAGATAGAGGGGGTCTCCACCATCCCTCTGCCCCAAGCCCAGGGAAGAGGCAGCCTTAGTAAGGCCGGGCTCACCCCCACACCCTCTCGTGTGCTGTGCGGCCGCCAGCCCCCTTCCTCCTGGACGGGCCTCAGGAAAATGTCAGCGCGACAGGGAGCTTCCAAGTGGAAGAAGATGGCAGCAGACAGGAGATGAGCAACAGCCCCGCCTGGCCCAGCCAGGCCTCTGCAGGGAAGGGGCCCTCTCGCCCCTCCAAGGGCCCACCCGTCCCGGGGCTCCCTCCAGTCAAGGCTTCCCCTGCAGGGGAGAGGCCGGTGCGCAGAGGTCCTGCTCTGAGCTCAGTATCCGGCCTCCTCCCAGGGGGGCTGATCAGGTGTGGGGCTGGGGCGGGAGCCAGACATCTCCTGGTGATGGAGCTCCAGCCATCCACTCCCCGCTGGGCCGGACGGGGTCTCAAAGCAGGAACGGAACCCCCTGAGCCGCCCGGGGAGCAAATGAGCGTGGCCATTAGGGAAAGTGGATGTGAGAGGAGGAACCACCCAGCTTCGAGAAAGGAGGCCAGAGTGGGGTCACCTTCGTTAGTGACCAGGAGAAGACAAGAGAGTCGTGGGGCTCGGTGACATCACACAAGGTGACCCAGGGACACCTGCACAGAGTGTCGCTTTAGTGTCAGGAGGAACCAGTGAGAAGCCACACTTCGGAGAGAGCTTGGGGTCCACTTTGACACCGGGCCTTTCTTCTAGCCCAGCTCCTGATAGAGCCATCGCCATCGCCGGTGTCCACGGTTCCTTGTCGTCTCTGCCAACGGGCTTTCCTGCTGCCCAACTTCCTGGACCACGTCATGCTCCCTCCAGGGGCCCTGACCTTGGCTCAGGCACAGGGAACGGCCCCTTTTGCTCACGTGCATGTCTGCGTGGTGCGCGTGCAGATAGCAGGGTAGCAATCATTTACGTGCACATCCCTCGGCCTCCTGAAAGTCGGTGCAGGGGGTGCGGCGCTGGCAGGGGAGAGCTGTGGATTGGGACCCAAGCGGGGACACAGAAAGGAGCTCCCGGGTGAGAGGGGCCTCGGGTTATGTGGCCTCTCGGCTCTGGGGTCCCCACTGTACCCAGAGCCAGCCTGGATCACAGTGCTGACCACCGGCCGGCCTTGCCGAGTCTGTCCGTTGTGCATCTGACCCCAGGCTCATTTGCATACGATGCATCTCCGAGTCCCCGAACACAGTGTCCCCCATTCCGTCACTAATTCTCCAGCGCCCCCCGGGTGCCAGGCTCCCTGCTGAGTTCTGATCTTGTCCCCCAACTGCAAACACCTAACTCAATGACCCCGACTCGGATTTTTCCCTCTGGGCCGCTCCTCCCCACCTGCAGAAGTCTGGGCAGGAGAGTCCCTGACACAACCGAGTCAGGGCTGGGAGCCGCTCAGAAGCTGACTTCTGTTTCAAGGACCAAAAGGGGGCCAACGATCATGGCAAGAGAGCAGATAAACAGGGGGGCATATCACCATCTTAACCACAAAAATAAAGGGAGACGCTTTAGACCTGTCACAGGGTCTCAGCTCCCAGCTCGAGGGTCCTGCGATGAGGGTGGCAAATGGTCTCATGGCCAACGTTCACGTCCTTGCACAGACAAACGCATCTAATCGTCACGGCAGCCCCATTTGACGGATGGGAAGCCTGAGGCGGGCCCAGCTGGAGTAGTGACCTATTGGATCACTGCACTGGAATATGAACTTGGGCTGTTGGGGTACAGGGCCTGTGCCCCCCAGAACACTGATGCATGCCTTTGCACTGAGGGTAGGAGAAAATGGCTATTTCTCGAAGGTCTGCATCCCAGGGGACCAGCAGAGCTCCTCTGAGGCCCCAGCATCCCAGATAGGACAGGGATCCCCCTGAAGGGACAGTGTTTAGGGCTGTGGAAAGGGACGGCAAAGGCTGTCTGCATCTGGGAGCAGGGGACTCCCAGCCCCCAGGGCACAGGGCTGGACCTCGGGGACACACAGAAGCTCCATGAACAGTGCGGTCTGCTGCTCAGATTCCAGTCGTTTCCTCTGGGGAGCTATAATTCCCCCCGTTAACTCCTAGAAACTTCCATGGACAGCTCCGGCCGGATGATGCGTTGGGAAGAGAAGGGCAAGGGGCAGAAAGCAGAAGCAGGGGTGAGCAACCCCAGGGAGAGAGGGGGTGCAAGCCCCACACCGTCCCGCCCCCCGGGGAATGCGGGGAGAGCAGCAGGGGTGGCGGCTTCTCTGGATAGTGGGGGGTTGCTGAGAGTGCTGCAGGGTGTTCTGATAGTGGTGGAGGGGAGGGTGGCCCAGGAACCTGGAAGGCTGCTGGATCACAAGGGGTGGTGGCCCAGGAAGGGACTCTTGGGACTTCAGCGCCACACAGTCTGATTCAATCACACCCATTTTGCAGATGAGAAGACTGATCCCCGGTGTAGACAAGTGACTTCCCAGGGGTAACTTGGAACCAGGAGCCTGACGGATCTGCAACCAGGTGTGTGCTTTTTACCAGGACCTTCT
The DNA here is from genome assembly GCF_046562875.1 of Panthera onca. Lineage (NCBI taxonomy): Eukaryota > Metazoa > Chordata > Mammalia > Carnivora > Felidae > Panthera > Panthera onca. The sequence continues at coordinate 142,401,270 of NC_138344.1, read as the reverse complement.
CCCCTGGTTTGAATGCGGCACCCAGTTCCTGCCTGGTGCACAGTGGTGCGCACTTGGAGGTGGGGAGTGGGGGGTGTGTGATTATAAGAACATTAGACCAGCCCCAGGGAGCCTGTGGGGAGGAAGGGGGACAGGCTGGGGCCACAGTAGGAAAAGGAGCTTCCCCAGAGGCTCTCTCCAGGAAGCCAGCCCCTCGGCACGTGTGTTTGGGGTCCCTGCAGGAGATGTACAACTGAAAAGGAGTGGTGGGCTTACAGGGTGAGCTGACATGACCTATGGGGCGGGGCAGGGGGGTGGGCCTTGGGGACTGCTCTGTCAACACCTCTACAACCTCCCCAGAAGGTGACCTCAGCAGGCCACAGACCCTGACACCAACAGAGCTGCTCACACATGCAGCTTTCCCCCCGGACATGGAGCGGAAGAGGACAGAGGGGTGGGCCGAGGGGGGGGGGGGGGCTCTGGGAACTCCTGCCCCAGGTCTGGGGACCCTCAGCACCCTCTGTGACCTGCTGAGGAGCTTTGCCTGGGACCTAGATGCAGCTCTGAGTATAACGGGCTCTGTTCCTCGTGGCTCTGTTTTGGGGTGTCTTTGGGACCTAGGGGGCACATCAGGAGGTTGGGGCTTGGGCCCAGGGTGGTCTGGACCATCAGGGACCCTCAGTCCTAGGCCAGGGTGAGTTGGGCTGCAGGTGTGTGGTGACTTCAGGATCTATGGGGACCCTCACCAGCCCTGGATCGCTGGGAGGAAGTCCCCAGGCTAGTGAGAACCTAACCCCCTCGGGCACTGCATGGGGGACTTTACGTCTACTTAAAATCCATCCTGCTCACCAGGAGGGTGATAGGTGGTGTGCCCATTTCGTAGATGAGGAAACGGAGGCTCAGCACCAGGAAGTGACAAGGCTGGATTCAAACCTAGGTCCTACCAGAGCGCACGCCCACCAGGCCTATTCTGTTAGGTTTTTGGTTTTTTTAAGTTTATTTTTCTGTGTGTGTTCTCTAGGGCCAACGTGGGGCCTGAACTCACAACCCCGAGATCGAGAGTCACACGCTCCTCTGACTGAGCCAGCCAGGTGCCCCTATTGGGTTTTTTATTTCAAAAAGAAACAGGCGCCCCCCTCTGGCATCCCCCACCCGCAGGTACACCTTGAGTTGCAAAGGCAACGTGGTGCCTCCTTGCCAAACACAGTCACCGTCAGGAGAAGGGTTTTTCCAAAGGGAGAGTTTGCCCACGTCAGGGGGCTCTGGAGAAGAGGTGGCAGATGTCAGGGGGAGCGGTCGGGAGGAGGGAGGGGGCACCCAGCAGCTGGGCTCTGGCTGGGGCAGGGGGGCTACACGGGTGGGGGGGGGGGGTGGGGTTGGGTCACCAGCACGGCTGGAGCCACTTCCGGCTGGGTGTGGACCGGGCCAAGGATCAAGCCTCTCCGGACCTGCTTCCTCCTCCCCCAGGCGGGGACAGTCCATCAGGAAGGCTAAGGGGGGGCTGGAGGGGAAGGTGCCCCCCACCCAAAGCCCCGCGCCACCTGGCGGGCTGCACCCCCTTCACTGCAGAGCCGGGGACGGAGGCCAAGCCGGCGGCCCTTCCCCCTGCCCAGCCAGCCCAGACCGAGGCGGCCGCCGAGCGCGGGCGAGAGGCTCTGGGGAAAACAGTGAGTCACCGGCCGAGCGTCCTTCCCGTCGCTCAGCGGCGGCGGCAGGTTCCGTAGGTAATTATGTAATTTACGAGGCTCCGCTCCGGGCCGCGTCTGAGTCAGCCCGGCTGAGTCGTGACCAGCGGAGGCTGCAGAGCGGAGGCGGGGGCTCGGCCTCTGCCCCGGTGGGAGGGGGGCGGCCGCGGGGGCGGGAGCCAGCTCAGACCTCAGACGGGGAAAGCGTGCCTTCTGGGCCCTGCCTCCCACAGGCAGGGGAGCCCCCACCCCCCCAATCCCGCCACCTCACCACCCCGAGGTGGACCCTTGGGCTTTGGGGAGATGTTCCCTGCTGGGTCCCCTTTGGGCAAAGGCCAGTGACTCTAGAGGAGAATCCCTCCCCAGGGCAGATGGCCTTTGTTTTTAAACCTTCCACTTAATGAACATCATCTCTGAACATATAGACACACAAACATATTTGGAGTTTTATAATGTGTATTTATTATTCAAATAGCCCCAAAACATGCCAAGTGTTTGCAAAGGAAGAGCATGAATTTCTGAGCCTTTTTTGGGGGCGGGGGGGGGGGCACATGTCAATGCCTCTTCCACTGCAGTTCATGGTCACTCAGGAGTTCTCTGCGTGCCCTCATGGTCCTCCCCAGTCCACAGCGCGGGCCTAACCCCTGACGGATCCACTCCTGGGACCCACTCTGGGTGCTTTATGAAGGGTGGGGAGCGTACGGCCCCCACTTCTTCCTGGGGCGGGGCAGGGGCAGGGCCGCATGTCTGTTCTGCTGGGGCATGGATGCCATTGACCTTCTCCAAGAGCAGGACCTTCCCCGGAGTCCTGGGAAGCAGGAGGAGTCTGGTGCTGACGGTCCGGGGTGGGCTCGCGGAAAACAGAGACCCCTGAAAGAGGAGGCAAGACAGAGAGTCAGGAGCAGGACCCAGAGCCCTCCCAACAAACGAGCTGGCTGCTTCCCTGGCACGGCGCCCGTGACTCTGAATCACCTGGCCCAGCAGGACGCCCCCTGCTTCCCTCTCCTCCGTTTCTTCACCCGGCATCCTGGACAGAAAGGGCATACAGACCCCGGGCCATGGGGGGGGGGGGGGGGGCAGGCCCACCTCCCCTCTCCTCCTTCTTTGCCTTCCATCGCTTTCTCTCCCAGCCGGCCCCCTCCCCACTTCAGCCCCCCTTCTATTTTTCCTGGCTTAAACCTGCCACAGACACCATCACACCCGGAAAGAGATAAATAAATAAAAGAAAAACAACTTCAACTGTGAAAAGCAGTCCAGATCTGAATTTTTTCCGGCCTGAGTTAATTACACTTTAAATTGGCATGTTTACTGATCGGGGATTTCAAGTTAACAGAGACACCCCCCTCCCCAACTGTTTGTACAGTAAGACTCCGCAGGCTGGCGGGCTCCCCCGGGCCTTGGCAGGCCCTGCAGCAACCCTGCCAACGAGAAGCATAACAGAAACATCTATTTTTGAGTGTTAGAGAAAACGAAGATATCACAGATGGTGGGAAACAGCATTCTGGAAGGTTGCCCACACCCCGGGCTCCGTGCACAGCGGCTGGCCCCAAGGAGGACCGGGGCTTTCACTCCCAGGGGACCCTGGAGGCAGGGCCCCACTGTCCCCAGGCCGGGGGTCTAGCCTGCTCAAGCCTCCCTCACGCTGCAGCCCGTGTGGGGTCCACTCTGTTCTCCACAGTCAAAGCTGTGGAGCAAAGCTGTCTGGGGGGGGCGTGCAGAGAGCTCTGGGCAGGAGTCAGGAGGCCCGGTTTCATTCATTCACTCGACGAGCACTGTTTGGGGCCTGGGGGAGCTACACTGCACCAGGTAAGGAGCAATGATCTCCGTCCCGAGACCCACTCTGTTAATGAGCTCGGGTCTCCCCTGGACCCCGTGTGCCCTAGGCAAATCCCACCTTTGCTCCAGGCCCAAGTGGGAGGCACCCTGTGGTCCTTCCAACATGCACTCACCTAACCCAAGCAAAGCTTCTAGAATCAGAGCGGGCTCTCCGGCTCACAGCCCACATCTCTGCAGGCCAGAGTGGTCTGGCGTAGCCACCCCTGGCCCAGTTCTTGTCTCATGGTTGTGATCGACCAAAGGCCCCATGTGTTGGGACCCCGCCGAACACCCACCCAGTCTGGCGTGCTTGGCAACGGAAGACAAGATCGGCAAGCATCACGTGACCCCTTCCCTGGGCCCAGGGGCCCCACAACGACCAAACCAGAAACAGCCCCTCACCCTGCAGAGCTTGCCAGCTGGGCAGAGAGATACCTGTTGATTGAAGAATCAGGGGGCTGATCCCTGCAGATTGAGGCTGAGGTGTGTGTGTGTCGGGTGCAGGGGCAGATCAGGGACAGCTTCCTGCAGGAGGTGGCAGAGGGACGTTCCGGGCAGGGGCACGGCATGAACCCAGGCCTGGCACTGGGACTCACAGGTACGAAAGCTACCACCTCACACCAAGGGCACGAGACGGGTTTTCAGATGTTCGATCACACACCCATTTGGGTCCAAGAGCCATACTGGCCACAAAGTCCTGCCCCGTGACTTGTCAGGTGGCCTTGAGTGGCTCCTGTCCTCTCTGCTGCCCACGCCAGGGCTTTGGGACCTGACCCAGAGCCGTGGGCTCACCTGCCGGGCCGGCTGCTCCTTGGGGTCCTTCCCCACGCCCACCCCCACGCCCATTCTGCCACGCGGGCTTGCGCAGGCTCCTTTCCACGTCGGGGGAATAATGGGAAAATGATGGATGAGCCTCCGTCACACCCTTGCTTCCTGGCCCTCAAGCCAGTCCCCGCCTGTGACAAATGGCCCCTTCTGCCTCCGCGGGGTCTTTTCAGCCGTCTGGGCTGCAAAGCCTTGGCGGTGCTTGGTGGAGATTTATGTCCATCTTCCCCGGATTCTTCTTTTTCTCTCTGCTTCTTTATCCCCTCAAAGAGCACGCGTTTATTTCTTCATTCCACAAACATCCTTCCAGCCCTTCTCGTGAGCTTCTTCCTGGCAATGAAGGCATCTGATTTCAATTCACCCTCTCGTACTGAACACCTACTCGGTGCTGGTGTCTGATCTTGGCCTTAGCTGAGCACCAACTATGAGCCAACGCCGCAGGGTCAAGGTTCTGGCTTCTAGAACCTCCGTGGCAGGGCAGCGGCATCGCTGTCCCGCAGCCGTGGGGTGCTGGGTCACCCAGTTTTTGCAAAGAAGAAAACTACCTATTTGCCAGAGGTGGGTCCCGTCCCCAAAGTCGGAGACAATGCTCAGAAGAAAAGTCTTGGCCAAGCTGGCCACCCTCTCGGACCTCATCTGTGTGAGGATGTGAGCGGCGGGGAGTTGAGGGGACAAGAGGACAGGAACTCAGGGCTCCCGCTCAGCCCTGACATCCGTGGGCTCTTCCGGGACTGCACCAGCCACTGAGTCTGTGCAGGGTGGTCCCGGAACAAGGGCGGGGGCAGAGCAAAGCGAGGGGGAGGCTGGGGGAGTGGGGCTGGTGCCTGGCCCTGCCCCGGCCCGAGTTCTCCATTCTGGCTCACCAGCTGCCCTGGCTAGATCTGCACGCAACCCTCAAAGGCGCTCAGATGTGGCAGCGAAAGACACAAGTCAAAGTGGGTCTTTGGCGTTTACATCTCCTCTGTGCCCTGGGTCTTCTGCCCGCGCGAGCGGCCCTCTCCCCAGGCCAGACAGGAGCCAGGAGCCCCGGGGACCGTACCCAACCCGATGCAGCTGGCTCACCAAATCGGAGAGACGCCGGGCGGGCGCAGGGAGAGACCCGCCGCAAGTATGGCCAGCGGAGCATTGGGAAGAGCAAGCCCACCGCCTTGTGCCAAGCTTCCACGGGCCTGCCTTCTTCCAGGGCTCCGGAACGTTCCTAAAGCCTGGTGGCTCTCAGCAGGCAAAGTCCTTAAGGGCCAGCTGCCTGGGGCCAGCCCCGCCCTGCCTGCCAGCTGGGTGGCCCCGGAGGGGTCTCTCCCCCTCCCCGTGCCCCAAGTTCTCACTGTAAAGCAGAGCCTGCCGCGCCCAAGGCTGCCGGGTGGCGGGGGCAGCGAGCAAACACTTTCGAGCGGGGCCAGGCGGGGGCCAGGGCTGAGGCCTTTTCAGGGCGGCTGTCATTTTCCTTCTCGTCCCCTCGAAAATGGTTAAGGCAGTGAGAACACAGGTCCAATTGCTCTGACAGCTTTTTCAGTTTTCAAAGTGGCTCTCATAGAATTGTATCCAGGAGACACAGCGGGGGCAGCCGGGAGCCTTGCCCACGCAGGCCCGGGAGACGGCCCGTGCCTCGGGAACTCAGGCCCACGGCTGGTTTACGCGGCACCTCGGAGATGGGCCCTCTGGCCTAAGGGTCCACAGCGACGGTCATCCGGCCGCTGCGGGGACAGACATGTTCATCTGGCCCTTTGTTTATTCTCTCTTCTGCTCAAACAGCAGATAAACCAGTCATTTGGCTTTTAATGGAATTCTGCACCGAGCGGCATGGGGTCACTGTCTTTGGGTCTAAAATGAGTCTGGGACATATGCTGCCTGAATGCCTGGTAGCCCAGGCTGACATTTTGCCTCATACATAATTCTCCGGCGCTGGCTGATACACCCAGTGGTGTCCCTGAGCAACAGCCTGGGGGGCCTAGAGGCACCCGGGCTATTAAAGCCGGGGTGTGGGGATGGTTACATCGGCTCTATTAAATAAGGCTAATGTCGCCTCCCAACCCTACAAACGTTTAATATATTCCAAAGATGTGTGGACGCATTAACAGCAATTTTCATCTCCAAATGTCCCCATTTAGTCAGTTCCATGCATAATATATTAGCCCTCACACACCACACTCCAGCCTGCTGTGGACAGAGCTCCCCAGAGCACCTGGCCCTGAACACCACAGAGTGTGCTAGAAGGTGGGCCGGTGGGGGCGGGAGGGGGGGCGCTCAGTTGGTGTTTGTAGGATTACAGCGGGGCTCTTCGCTCCTTTTGGGGGCCTGGGGAGCCCCTTGGAAAATGGAGAGAAGAGCCCGGACCCAGCTGACCTGACCTTTAAGTGCAGCAAACCTCAACTCTCCCAAATGACATCTAGAAGGGGCAGAAAAGCCAAAACACCAAACAGTTTCGAACCAATGTGAAGAATTTCTAAAAACCGATTACCATATTCATGGGCTCTATCAACATGTTTTCTTGAGTGCCTCCTCTGTGCCCAGCACTTTTCTGGGGATTAACTTGATAAGGTCCCTGCCCTTAAGGAATCTGTTAGTCAATCAACAAACACTCGCCATCCCTCTAATTTGGGCCTGGCCTGGGTCCCACAGCTGAGGACACAGCAGGGAACAGGAGAGGAAAAAAAAAAAAAAAATCCTTGCCTTGAGAAATCTTAGTCTGGGGGGAGAGAGAAAGCCAACATTAACGTCAGGTCATTTCAGACAGCAGTCGGCCAGGAAGAAAGCCATAACAGGGTGACTGACAGAAGGTGACTAGGAAAACGGACAGCCTCCATAAACAAGGGACATTCCATCCCCTCCAGGATCCTGAACCTCTGGCTCTAGAAAGGGGCAGTCCCTTTTGAGCAAGAGTGGGGCTGGGTGTCCTGAGACACCGATATGCAGGGCGTGGGGGAGGCCCAGGCAGGGAAGGCTGGAGGGGAGGAGGTTGAGGCAGGCTGCAGAGGAGGCCCCCCAGGACCCAGGTCCCAATAGGCGGGTGGGTGGACCTAAGTGGGGAGGGGCGGGGGTGATACATACAAACCTCAAAAGAAGGGTGTGGCAGGGAACGAGGCTGGCCGACCGGGGTCTTGGGACAGCGGTTCCCCTTTGGAGCAGGGCATGAGGAAGGGGTGCCTCGGAGGGGCTTTGGGTAGTGCAGAGAGAGCCAGACTGCTCTCTAGAAGGTTCTCTTGGCAGAAGAAGGAGGGGGAGACCCGAGTGGGGCCTATGCAGTGGTCTGAGCCAGAGAGGGAGGTCCCCCGGGGCAGGGCCACAGCAGGGGCTGGAGAGGAGGGCTGGGCACACAGGGGAGATGTGGCTGCCACACCTGGGGCCCGGTGCCCGGGGAAGAGGGGGTGGCCTGGAGCCACGGCACTCCACTGGCAAGGTCGCCGCGGGAGACCTGGCTCCGGGCACAGAGAGAGGAGGCCGAAGGAGGCCACCAAGGGAAAGGCGTGCACAGAGTAGGGCCTTCCAGGGAGAGGCCGCTGGGGTGATGCGATCCAGCACGGAAAGAGCTTCCTGCAGCCCGGAAGACAATTAGCACACTCCACAAACCCTTAGGTCATCCCTCTGAGCTCGCTTTGCAGAAGCCCTGAACCTTCTCGCCCCCCCCACCCCAGCCTCTCCCCGTGACTCTGCCGTGGTCTGGGTGGGGCTGGGAGCCCACGGGAAAGGAGGATCAGCAGGTGGAGGCCTAGCCCAGAGCCCGGTGACTGCCCAGCGCAGGGACGTCGGGAACCGCCAGCCTGGGCACCTCCGGAGCCGCTCCGCGTGGCTCTCAGAAGCTCTCCAGAATGCGTGGGGCTGGAAAGCGAACAGGCCAGGTGCCACAGACCCCACACCGAGTCCACAGGCCAACCGGCGCGGGCACCGCCACCACCTGCACCTCCGGCACCCGAAGTGGACGCGTCCAAGGCGGGATTCGACACCGGAAAGAGGTTGACTGTATAATATTCATCGTATAGAAAGTGAACACCTCACAGGCAACCTATTTCAGGTACCATTGAGCGGGGCTGACTCCGGACGGGAGGCTTCTTCCTCAAAGACGCCCACCACTCGCCCCGGGGGCCGCGGGCTGGGAGTCAGCACATGCTCGGCCCTCGGCCATGCACCCGGCCCGGCCCTCCCCGGACTGCGGCGCGAGCAGGAGGCATGCAAGGCGGGAGCTGATGCTGAAGAGAGGTCGACCGTGTATTGTGCGTCATGATGAATGCGAACGCGCCACGGGCAACCTCTCCTCACGCACCACAGGAGCAGCACGCACAGCAAGCGGCCCAGGGGGGCTCCCCTCCGAGGGGGCGTCGGCCGGCGCGGCCCCCCGAGGCAGGGGGGTGGGAGGCAAAGCGGCTGGGGCGGCCGGGACGCGCCTCGCAGGTGCAGGCCATGCATGGGGACAGCCGTTGGGGAACGCCCCGGAGAGGGCCCACCGCCCATCGCAGCCGGGGGGACCCTCCGTGGCCTCGGGCGGGGCCGGGGGGTGGGGGACGGCGGAAGGTGCCCTTGGCCTCCCAGCGAGCCACGGCCTGGGGCCCAGTCTCCCAGTGCAAGAGCCCAGGGCCCCCGTGCGCTCCAGGAAGCTCTCCCGGCAGGGACTCGACGTTGAGGGACAGCAGAGAGGGTGACAAATGTCATACGCAGAGCCCATGCACTCACGTACCCTGGAGGGGTCGGCCCCAGGCTGGACCCAGCGCGAGAGTCGCAGGTGGTACTGAAAACAGGCCATCTGTGTTATATTCGTCATTAATAAAGCGAACTCATCACAGACAACCTCTCCTCAAGTACCCAGACACGCCGTCCGATGGCCGCCTCGCAGAAGCTGTCCTGAGGGCGGATCAGATACGAAAGGTGAGGGGACGGGGACCCGCGGCGCACGCCCCGCCCGGCCCGTCCCCCCACCCCCACCCCACCCCCGTCCCTCTGTCCAGGCACCCCCGTGGGGGCGGGGACACCGGCGCCCCACCCCGCGCCCGCCCCCACAGGGCTTCATCTCCAAGAGATCCTCCAAGGTGAGATTTGATACTGAGAAAAGATCAACCATGTATTATTCGAAGCCAATAAAGCGAATATAACACGGTCGATCTCCCTTCAAGTACCAGGAGAGGCGCTGAGCTGAGGAGCGGCTTTCCCCGGGCCCGCGGGCCCCGCAGGCTGCAGCGGATACGGACGGCTAGTGGACCAGGTGAAGTACATTCGAAACAATTACTTTCCAACTGGTCGACCATCCGTCCCGTACCCCGGAGGGGTGCCGACACCGACGTTCTTCCCCGAGGAGCCGCGGCCTCCGAGACGGCCTCTCTGGCGGAATGTGATACCGAAAAGGGGTTCACCGAGCAACATTCGTCGTCCGGATGCAAAGTTGCTCGGGTAACCTCTCCCCGAGTACCATGCAGAGGCCGGGGCGCTGGCACCGAGGCGGACGCTTCCAGCTGGCTGTGCTCGCGCCAGACCCTCCACGAGCACAGCCTGAACGCTGGGCATGCGGGGGCCCGAACTTCGCCCTCCCCGCCGCGACCCCCCCTCCCCCCCGAGGCGTCGAGGCCAATCCTTGCATGGCCTGCCCGCCATGAGCCAAACGCAGAGACCCTTCCCCGAAGCGAAGGGCGAGGGCCGGGGGGACCTCACGCTGGCAAGAGGGGGCCCCGTGCCGGGGCGTGACTCCCCCGGGGCTCCCCGGGGCAGCCGCGGTGCCCTCGTGGCCAACTGAGCCGTGCGTGGGCCGTCTGAAGGTGGGGGAGACCCTGCCCTGCCTGCCCCCCACTCTCCATTCCCAGACCCTGGAGAGGGTGAGCCTGGGTCCCGCACCCACGAAGCCTCCCTCCCCTGGTGCGCGTGTGCAGGGCACGAATATGCCCAGGGCTGTGCTCCCCGGGCACCCCCGACACCACCTCTAGCCCCGTGTGTGTGTGTGTGTGTGTGTGTGTGTGTGTGTGTGTGTGCTGCCACCCCAGAGCCCTTCCAAGAGTGATTTAAAAATCTGGTTGACTGTTTGATTAGCCTCACAAAGTAAGCAAAAACACCAAAAATAAGGCAGCGGTGGGGGGGGGGGTGGGTAGCGGGAGAGCAAGGGAGCTGAAGACGGTTGCTCTTCAAAGGAAAGCAGACCAGCTCTGATATCCCGGCCTCGGCTTTTCCCAGAGTGGACCTCAGATCCACAATACGCCCCAAATAACGGACAGGCCAGGGAGGGGCGGGGGTGCAGACGACACAGGCCACAAACAGAGTCTGCACTCTGTGCCCACCACCTGTTTGGGGAACTTCGGAGGGGGGCCGACCGCAGAACCCCTGGCGTGAGTTTGGGAAGCCCTCGGGCCTTGCTACAATTGCCGCGAGAGGCCAGCCCCCCACGGTCTGTCCCGCAGCCAGCGAACACATTACAGGAGCTTCCCTGTCCCTGGGTACTGACCTGCAGGTCAGAGAGGCTTTGCCGGGACGGACGTCACCTCCTGGAAGTGCTCCCAAGAACGGCTGCTCGGCAATGGCTAGTAGATCAGGTGACACCCGTCATCCACACATTCAGGGCATGTCCCGGGGCTGCGCCCAGGCACCTACCCTGGAGAGGGCTCCAGCCGCTGGCCACCTCCTGAGGGTGGTGTGGCTTCGGGGAATCCTCCAAGGCACGGGCTGATCTGGAAAGAGATCCGCGTATGGTGCTGGTCACAAGCAAGTCATGCCAGCAAAGGACAGCCTCTTTCTACATCCCAGGCAACAGCTTTGATCCCAGAAACACCAGTTCCAGGACCACCTCCCAAACGAGGCCAGCCTCCATGACCAAGTGGCATTGAGCACCAAAGAGGAGCCTGGCCGTGGGGCCAGCATGGGGCCTTGGGGACTCTTAGGAAGAGGACCATCTGGGAACGTCCCGGCCTCTCTGACTGAGGACAACGGTCCCCACTGACCAAGGGCCTCCTGCCTCACGTCTGGAGTCGGCATTGTCATGCAGAGCTCCACAAGGGGAGGGAGAGACGCCAAGAGGGGGCAGAGCAGGAGAGGCAGGGCACCAAGAGGGCACGCACGCTGGGGCCAACATGCACCCCCATTACCAGTGCGTCACCCCTGATGTCAGCAAGACCGCTCAGGAAGCTCTCTGGGAAGACTCAGGACAGAAAGAAAAGGTCAGATGCACAAAGGACACTGAGCTCGGGCCCCTGTTCCTGCCGCCCGCACTGACTGCACCCCACGCTTACGAATTCAACCACCTTGACGAGAATTGTACCAACATTGATTTTCATAAAATCATTGTTTTTCACAGTGAATTCCATTAAATGAATCCAATTCCCTGTTTCGCCTTCCTGCCTATGCTGTTGGGCTGTTTTCATTTCTTTTATTTCCCTTGTTATTTTCCCCAGATCATTTTCATTAGGATCAATTCTTTCCCATTTAACAATCCGAATGGAGAGTTGACTCCTCAACGTGCTCTCGTCTACATCCAATATCGCTGTTTCGAGCCACGCCAGCGCCAGGCGCCTCTCGTGGCGGCCATGTCTACAGTGCTCCGCGTCCCCAGGTTGGATGTGGCAGCCGAAACGTTGTCAAGGAAATTGGATTCTTCTGCCAATTTGGACTCAATTGAACATGTCGTTCTCTGTGCCTTTCCGGTGGCTCTTAGTTTTATTCTGTGAGCGTTACTTCTATCGCTGTTACTACAAACGGGATGGAAGACTGACAGCTTCTGTTCATCCCCTAACCCAGGAGAACACTGAGAATACGGGCGGGCAGGGGGACAGCAAGGCAGAGGGAGAGCGACAAGGGGCAGCGCAGAGAGGAGGACCGGAGAGAGAGTGCAGGAGGGGTTTTGTGCGTCTGGGACCGAGGGAATGACAAGCCGCAGTCTCCAGTCGTTGAGGGCAAACCCTTCACTAATAACCCACAAGGCCCCCCTTTCAGAGGAGAGGTGCTGGGGGCAGAATGTCTCTGGGACCAGCGGTCACAATGGTGGCATAAAGAGGGCCCCAGAGGCAGACTGAGCGCGGACATCGCCCTTCAAGTGCCCCCCCCGGTGGCCCACATTATGAATCGAGCCTGATCATCATTCTCGTCCCCCGGAGAGGTGTAGACATCCACATCTACACCATCCGCTCTTGTTCACGGGGGAGGTGTAGACCCTGAGATTGCCACTGGGTCCCGGAAGCCATCACAGGCAGGATTTGATACTCAAACAAAAGTTGCCTTTGTGTGATTCAACATAAATAAAGCGAATTCACCAAGGGCAACCTCTGCTCAAGGGTCAAAGGTCAGCAAAGGCAAGAGCACCGACCAGACGCCTCTTCACCAAGAGCAGCCCCGTGTCCCCCCACCCTCTGGAGAGGCTGGCACTACATCCAGGGAGCCTCCCACGCGGGGTCAGAACGTGTCTCGTCAGGGGGAGGCGCCAGGCGCCAGCTCCGGTGGCACTGGATGCTCCCTGACCTGGCCTCGGGGGCGGGGGGGTGGGCTGGGTGGTGGGCAAGGCCCTGAGCACACGCATGCCAAGTCAGTCCCGCGTGTGGGTCAGCGTCGGGTCACTTACCCTCGAGAGACGCGGACACCGAGGTCCCATCCCGAGGCTGGCATCTCCTCAGGGAAGTCCCTGCATGGGGATTCAACACAGAGAAAGGAGCAGCCATTTGACATTCTCTGTAAGTGCTGTGGCCACGGCGGGGTCCTTCCAGCCCCAAGCCTGCGGGAGCCCCCTTACCTGCAGGCCGGTCACTCCTCTTCCTGGAGGGATGGCGAGGGCGACAGACAACGTCACTGGGACAGCGCAGGCTCACCGCTGTCCTTCATTCACTCTTCCTTCCAGGAGGCCTCAGACAGGCGCTTGGTAAAGAAAATGTGTCAACCGGCCACCACCCGCTCAGTCAACATCACACCTACTACGTGCAATGAGGGACACGGCATTAGGCAAAACCAGACTGCCCTCGGGGAGCTCGCGCTCTGGTGTGCAAACAACAAGGGAAGGTCTATGTCGGGATAACAACATGGTAACAGCAGCCATCCGAAGAGGCGATTCTTATTCAACGTCACTACGTGTCAAGCATGGTCTAGATCCTTGGCTCGTACACTGAGTTTTTGTATCTCCCCTCTGAGTAAACATTAACCCATTTTGCAGAAGAGTAAACTGAGGCCCAGAGGTGACGGTGTAAGTAACTGGCCCAAGATCACGGAGTTAGTAAACATAAGGCAATCATAAACGCTATCAAGGATCCTTCTCTTGCACCAGGAATAAACAAACCGAGCCGCGGAAACCCGTCTTCAAATACCCCGAGTCCCACCACGGAAGACATCCCCTCCCCCAGCCCCACCTCCACAGGGTCGGCTTTACCTCAGAGGACCCCTTTGAGGACTAAGATACTTGAGGGGGCGGTAACACATGGCATATGTAGGGTGTGTGTCTTCCACTCGGCCAGGCTGTTGGGACGACACAGGAGTCCCCTTCCCCAGAATGGGCCTCACGTCCAAGATGGTTCCCTACAGACAAGGGACTTATCCAGTGTGCTTTCTTCACTAGTGAGCCTTCAAGGAAGGGAGGGTACCAATGACTAACAGACGACGGTGTCACCTAAGAAAGTCAGCACCCTTCCTCGGAATTCTGGGCCAGGTGACACCCATCACAAACACAGCACTGACGGGGTGAATGTTCCCTCTCCTTACTCTCCTTACCGTGGACAGGCACCGGGCGGACCTGGCCTTGTGGAGTCTCCCCAAGAAGAATTGAGTACTGAACGGAGATTGGCCATGTAATACTCATCATAAATAAAATGAACACACCATGGACAACCTCCATTCAAGTACCGGACTAGAGTGCTGGCTTCCGGCACGTTCCGAGACGGCAGGCCTGCAGACAGAAGGGCTGCGGAGGGAGGACGTGCGGGGACACCAATGTGAGTCACACGCATGCCATGCGGGCCGGCCCCAGTCAGCCAGGTCCCGCCCGCAGGTGCGGACGCACTGCCCCTTCCAAGAAGCCACGTGGGGAGGGACAGGCTGCCAACGGAGATGGGCGGAGCGTCACCTGTCGTACGCGAGGAGCCAGCGGCGGGGACGACTTACTGACAAACACGTAGGGAGGTGAATCTACGAGGTTACTGCGTCTTCAGGGAAACTGGCCTCGTGCACAAGTGGTGACCCTGGAGGCGGCGTGGACACACGCGTGGGAGGACGTGCGCATGTCCAAGAGCGTCCACGCAAGTGCGTGGACGCCGACTCTGGTTCCTAGAGCTGGCGTGTCCCCAGGGTGCTTGAAGGTGAGATCTGATACTTAAAAACAAAGGCCAACCGTGCACGACGTGCCGAAGAATAAAGCGAGCACATCACGGAAAACCCCTCTTCAAGAGGCCGCCAAGAAGCTTTGGTAGGAAAAGCCCCACTTCTTTTCCCAAGACGGCACCACCTCCGTGAGTCTTGCCACGGATGGACCACACAGGGGGTTGGGAGCAGGCACGCCGCATCAGGATGGCACGTGCTCTGGAGTCGGCTGTGGTCCACGGTCCCTCCGCTTACCAAGGAGACGAATGGACACTGAGGTCTCGCCCTGAAGCGGGACTCTGCCCGAACAGCCATTCATGGCAGACTTCGGTGTGGGAAAATAGGTGAACGGTGTAGGATGCGTCACGAATCGAGTGAAGGCAACACGGATAACCTAATTTCAGGTACCGCGGGTTAGAACCAACCAGCTGCCAATTCTTTTTCTCCAAAGCCGGCCTCCTCCGGGAAGTCTCCCTAAGGACAGAGTGAGCACGGAGGGTTAGCAGACTGAGAGTCACACAAGAAGCACACCCACCATGCTCAATCACCCCAGCCCAGACCCTGAAGTAGCCCAGACATCAGCACCTTAGAGGTGCTTGGCAGGATATCATAGAAACACTTCCGGGCGTGTCAAAATGTAAAGGTCAAGTGCGTAAGAATTCGCTATTCTGATCGCAGCGAGGAACTCTTCCCCATTTCACATCAGCATCACAGCTGACGGCAGGGATCCTTTTTCCATATCACCATGTGCCCAGGAAGCCCCCCAAAGCTGCAGTTCATCCCCAAGACGCTATTTTGCCACACTGATTGTTAAAATGATGACAGCATGGGATGCAAACGTTATTATACCACGTGAGGTGTGGCACTGACCTCAGAATTATGGCCTCCTCATCTCCAAAGGTGGCCTTAACTTCCAAGAAGTCTCCCTGAGGATAAATTGCATACTTAGGGTTAATAGTCCAGGAGACATATGGTCAAAAAATAAATCCCCCGTCGTTAAAAGTCAATTCACATACCTAGCAGGCGGGGCTGACTCTGCGTCCATCCTGGAAGCTGGCGCTGCAATGAGGCATCCTGCCAAGGCGGAAGATGGGGTCGTCTGGGTATGATTCATTTTAAAAAGGCAAGTGCAGAGAGCAAATGATAACAGAGAGATGTCCAGATAAGATGGCGGCACAGGGCCAGACCAGAGATGTTTTCTCCTCCTCCAAGAAACCCAAGAAAAGCCCAACACATAGAAGAGAAAAGTACTCATAGAGATAACAGAGGAAAACCATCCTTGAAAGGAAGGAACAACCAGCTTTGCCAATCAAGAAGGCATAGCATGATTCAGGAAAGTTGATAAAGAAAGCTGGCGATGGACTCATATCCTAACTCAGATCCTCCACGGATGTAGAGAAATGATGAATGGAACACAGCCATAGCCAAAATCAATTGGTAAATAAATGCACAACTAAAAGATATAGAAGGAGGAAAAACCATCAGCTGTCAACAAAGAATTTAGTTCAGAGCAATGAGTTTGCAACCTGCCACCAAACAGATCTAAGGGACACTGTACTGGAGACTCAGAGAGTCTATAGTCATAATGTCCAACACAACAGGAGATGTGACCTTGGGCCCAAGACATGCAGAGACACGGAATGGAAAGGGGAGCCAGAAAACCATACTGGCCCAGGAAAATGACAAGAGAATTTACTTCTGCATAGGCTATGGATGGAATCACTTCTCCTGTGAGAAGCAAAACTCCAGGACAAAGATGTGGTGAGGAATTATACCAGCCATAAGGTGGGGGTGGCAGACGACTCCTTAAGCCAGCAACTGAGTAGGAAAATTGGTCCCAACTTGTGAAAGCCTTGGGGTGCCAGAAAGAACCAAATACAGAGCCATAATGTTGCAACTCTTTTGCAAAAGGAGACAAAACAGAAGCAATTTAATCCCCACTGATCATAATATCATTACAAAAAGCTACAAGACCCACATAAAAGCACTATCACAAGAGTCAACAGACTCAACGAAGAGAAGGACTTATACCCCCTCAAGTCGAAAGATGTTAACAGTAAGTATCTTTAAAGTAACTAAGGAGCTTAAAAAGAGCTACAAATCACAGGGCCACACAGAGCATCTGAAGAAACAGGCAGACCAGTAAAGGGACAAGAACGATGGCCAGACATTCTCAGAGATTAAAGACCTCACAGAATATAGTCCACCAAAGTCTTTCTAACAAAGTACATAAAGATCCACCAGACAATACGGTCCAGCTAGGTAAGAATTACGTGGAAAAGCCACATCAAAAGAGCTAGTGAAACACTAAATGCAGCAGATAGTGGAGAAGTATCCACAAAATTCTAAGGGGGGAAGAGTATGCTGCAACTTTTATACCTAGCTAAACTGTTCCTTGTGCGTAAAAGCAAGAGACAGATATTCTCAAATGTGCAAGGACTGAGCAGAAGTGTCTGCGAGCCATTCGTGAAGAAACAATGATAAAATCCATTCCATTAAAAGATGAATTAAAATGAAAAACTCAGGAATAGAGAAGGCTTAAAGGAAAAACAAAACAGAACAACTGGTGGCCAGCAATGAATCCACTTAAATATCAAACTATGATTAGCCACCTGCAAGAAGAACTGTGGTTACAGAACAAAATAACAAAATGAAAATATTTATAATGGGAAAATTAAATTGTAAAAAAGCAGGAGGTGAATAAAAATGTAAGAATGCTGGTTTCCTTATACTTCAGCACTAGGCGTGAAGTTGAAACAATTAAAAACATAATGATCCCAACCAGTTAAAGTTTTACACAATAATTCTCCTTAATTTTAGAGGGATCTTTTAGAAATGACTACTTCCTGTGGCCGAGCAAGAGACCTTTATCAATTCTCAACTTGCTGCGGCTTGTTTTTTATGTTAAATTTGAGCAAAATTAGAGTTAACATTTTTAATAAAAAAATCAGCTACTGTGGGATCTCATTTATAAAATATTTTTCTCTTTGTCTATCTACCTATTGGCATACATCCTCAGACAAGTATCTGCAATTTCTACAGCACTGATGGTCATTTCTGGGCGCACAGAAATTCTCTGTGCAATTTTCTTCTTTTTGTATTTATGTGTTTCCACATTGCTTGAATTTTTATCATAAGCAGGTGTCATTTTTACAGGTCAGCAGGTGTAGTGCATCACTAGTTCACTTAGCCCAGAAAAGTATCTGAGACCAATACCCTTCCCCAACTTTGCTGACACATCTAAGAAGTCTTCCCTCTAAAGCAAAGACTTTTTACCGAAAGAGAAGGCAACGATCTATTTTTCTTTCAAAACAAAACAATCCCAGAGAATCATGAACACCTCTGCCTCCTCGGTCACTTAGGGTCTTACACCTCGATCACATGCTTCTTGCCCCAAACTGACAACGTTGTCCTCCGTGAACAGACTGAGTGAAGGGAGACTAGGGGCACCCATCCACTAGTTCCCGGGGCCCACTGCACACTCAAGGACATTGGCCCGGGACCCACGTGAGGATGGCTTCCCCGAGGTTGGCATCAGCTCCGAGAAGACGCCATGACGAGATGTGGTACCGAAAAGAGATCGACCGTGTATTGGGCATCATTAAATAATGCGAACTCACCACGGACAACCTCTCTCCGAGCACCATGAGGTGGCGCTGCTCACAGCGTCCCTGCGTCCACGCGGTCTGGGCGGTGTGGGAATGGCCTCTGGGGGGGCGGGGGGGTGGGACGGGACACTGAGGATGAGGGGACCAAACAGCTCAATCCCCAAGTCACACCCATGCACTTGGGCCAACCCCTGGTTCACTAACCCGGGATTAGTTGCACAGGAATATGCTACTTCCTGTGCTCGGCCGGCCATGCGAGCGACACTCAACAATGCGGAGAGGTCAGCCACGCGTGAGTCGTTATAAACGAGGCAAAGGACTCTCGAAAGACCACACGTTTGAGAAAACAGATCAGCCACTGCCTCTTCGATGAGCCTGGAATCACCCCCGGGGAGCGTTCCCCTAGAGGGTGGGCGGCTGTGCCAGGTTAGTAAAGCAGGGGTCACGTGGGCAGCTTCCTATCTCTCCTATATCCCGAGAGCTGAGTAACGAAAGGTGCTTCCAGATGCCCCTCCGACGCTGGATTTGACAGTCAAAGGAGTTAGTCGTGCGCATCTTCAACGCTACCGTTTTTAACGGCGAGGGCACCCGGCCAGCCTTCCTGCCCTACGCTGAGGTCGGCGGCGCCCCGGGCAGTGGCCCGGGGGCTGCGGTCGGAGTGTCAGTAACATGCATCCTCCGGAAAGCACTCGCCGTGCGCCCGGCCGCCCAGGCCCCTACCTGGGAAACGGCGCCCGCTCAGGAAGGCTTCCGAGGTGGGATTTGACACTAAAAGAGAGGAGAGCCGTGTATGACTCGCTTTGATGGATCGAATTCATCACGGCCAGCCTCTCTTCAAGTGCCACAAGTGAGCTCCCGGGACTGCACCGCCTCTCCCGCGAAGGCAGCTGGCCTCCCCCGAGCTCTGTAAGAGATGGGGGGGACAACATTGGGTAGTGGGCCGAGTGACATGCTACCACCGTAATCGCATGCTCACCCGAGACGCACTTACCCTAAGGCGGGGCCAGCGCTCCCGGAAGCGGGGGCACCATTCGGCAGCCGTCTGGGAACGGCGGCTCGGCGTGGTGGCCCCTCAGCGGCACTGGCCAGAGTACCGGCGCCGCTCACCTCCACAGGGCGCTCCTGTGCAGAGACAGGGTGCTGGGGGTTAGAGGAGCAGGGGGCTCACCTAACAGGCAAAACGCATGCTCTGGGGACAGTCACACACCCCGGAGAGGAGCCGGCCTGCGCGCGTCACGTCCCTCGTCAGCAGGCAGCGTCGTGTCCCAGGAGCGCTTCGGGGAGGCTGTGTAGCGACAGTGACGACGGGGCTACCGAGGAAGAGTCACCACGTTTGAAGCGAACACACCCTCCCGACCACGGCCGTCGGGGTCCACCGAGAAGCTGCCGCCGCGAGTGCGTTGCCGCTTTTGCCCAGAGCTGCCAGAACCTCCCGGAAGTCTTCTCGGGCGGGCGGGGTGGGTGCTGAGGGTTGGTGACTAGGTGGCCCACAGGGTGAACAGAGTGCTTGCCCCTCTGGTCAACCAGTCACACACCCTGGACAATGCTCACACCAGCATCTCCTCTGGAAGTTGGCCTCGGGCCCGGGAAGCCTCTCTTCAAAGTCGCAGAAGGTGACGCTGGTGACAGAACCACAGCCGTTTCCCCAGAGTTAGCACGGCCCAGGGGCAGGCCCCTACGGGCGGGCCGGATGCTCAGGCTAGCGGGCCAGAGGACTTACAGCTAGGTCAAGCACGGTGTCCCCGGCCAACCCTCCGTTCTTGTCTTCTCCACGTGGTTGACAAGGCGGACACATCTTCCCTGATGTTGCCATTGTGTCCAGGAAGTCCTTAGAGGGAGCATTTGGTACTGAAAAAAGTGTTGTCCGTGAATGATTCGTCATAAGTAAAGCGAATCCACCACGAACAACTTCTCTTCAAGTACCACAGAAAGGCAGAGACAAGACAGACAAGAGGTTCCCTTCCTCTTCTCCGAGGGGCGTGGCCTCCAGCCGCCGTCCTGCGGGCAGATTGGACACTGAGTGTTAGCGAGAGGGTCGACGTGTGTCCTGAGAACGCGCTGGAGGTTGGGGAGCCGTGTACTCACCTCCCCGGGAGGGGTGCTGACACGGCACCCCCTCCCAGGAGTTGAATTTGCGTTCCCGAGTCCTCGGGGGCGGGGTTACAAACGAGAAGAGGCAGGTGCTTGGGCTTCCGAGCGCAAAGTCACCACAGGTCGGGGCTCTCCACGCGTGCCTGGACCCACGGGGCTCTCAGCCTTGGACTTCTCAACAGAGCACACTCGATTATCCATCAAGCACATCGAGGCACGAGCCAAGCTCCGTCGTGACTCGTGGGGACTCGTGGGGTCCACCAAACTGGAGGAACTCCAGAGAGGTCCCCACGGCCGCTGCAGTGCGCTCCCGAGGAGTCTGGCCCGCCCGGGGCCCCGAGGCGCCCTCTCGGGGATCCGAGGAGGTCACCAAGCTCTTCACCAACCCGGGAGACCCCCGCTCCCTTCCCAGCCACCCTCTACCCGCCCCCTGCTCCACTCCCCATCACCCCTGAAGAGTCACCCAAGACAGCAAATCCAAGAAGGAGGCTATCAGAAGTCACTCACCCACCTTCTCCCAAACAACCTTGGACCAGGAGGACCAGGTTCCATCTCCTCGTGATCGGAGTACACTTTTCAACATAGATCCTGCAGCTGCCCCTGCTCAGAACCCTCCCACAGCCCCCACCTCGCTCAGAATAGCGTCCGAACCTGCCCCACCTCCGTCCAGCCCCACTGGCCTGCCCCCTTTTCCTCAAAGACACCAGAGCGCTCTCTGCATGCCACGCCCTCCTCCTGAAGTGCTCTTCTTCCAGATCTCCATCTGACCCATGCCCCCACTTTGTTCCCGTTGCCCTTCTCCAGAAAGAACTTCCCCGACCCCTGCAGTTAACATACGAATCCATCCCACTTCTGCTTCTGAGACCTGACCCTACTTTCTTTGAGTCCATAAACTTCAACGGTGGACACGTTTATGTCTCATAGTTGGTATTTTACTGTCCATCTCTCCCACCAGGCTGTAATGAGCATGAACTTTCTCTTAGGCACTGCTCCACTCCCAGTTCAGAGGAAATGGAAAAGTTCTAGAATCATCTAGAACACAGTGTGCACAAAATCACTTGTCCAATGACTGAATCATTCCGTGTCGATTGGTCAATTCACGGACCACGGGGTTACACGAATCACAAGAGAATCTGATCATGAAAAGAGAAAGCCCTACTGGAAAAGCATCATGGCCAAAGCAGATTACCCCTCCCCAAAGCAATCATAAAATCGGGCTGGGTCTTGTGGGAGAGGGAAACGAGTTAAGACCATCAGAAACACAGGGCCGGCTCTGTTCAACTCTCTCTCCACGTACACGGGAAAGACACGACATCAACATGTCTCCCCCCAGAGCTGACAATGCTTCCAGAAAGCCTTTCTGGGCAAGATTGGACCCTCTGAAAAGAGTCTGCCCTGAGAAAATGCAATGAAGTTGACCAACTAGGTGTCAGCCAGTTATCACTGTCACGTCCTCACGTTGGCGTGGTCTCTGGGGATTCGTCTTATGGAGACGATTGGGTTCTTGTGGAACAGATACTGGGTGCTCTACGTCCGTGGGGTTCTCACTAGTCAACCTCCCACGACAGTGGGTGGAGAAACCAACACCCTTTCCAGAAGACTGCAGCCCAGCCCTCTGTCTGCACAGAGTAGATTCTGGTCACGGGTGCCACAAGTGATGGGCATGACGAAAGAAGCATGTGCCACATGCTTCACTGTCCATGTACATACCTTGGGTGGGTATGGAAGCCAAGACCTCCTCCCTGCAGGTGGCATGCTGACCAGGAGGCCCTCCAAAGCAGTATTTGATACTGAAAAACTGGATGTCCCTGTATGATTCGTCATAAATACAGCGAACACAGCAGGGATAACCACTCTTCAAGTACCGAAGGCTAACGCAGCTGACCCATCTTCGCCAGAGTCGGCCCAGCCTCCAGCTAGTCCTCCTAAGGACGAATTGGGGACTGAGGGTTAGGAGAATTGGGTGCTACATGTTGTAATTAAAGCCCACGCTCTCTGGCCAGCCATGCATTCCTGTCCCCCGGGAAGGGGCTGGGACCAACAGCTCTTCCCAGGCAAGATCGATACTTGAAAACACAAACCTTCCCTTGTATGACTCAGCATAAAGAGAGCCAACCCAGCACAGAGAAGGTCTTTTCAAGGGCCAGGTACTAGCATGGATCAGGAAACCACCACCTCTACTCCCGGAGTCTGTCCCGAGAAGTCACTGGATAGGTAGGGACTGTGGATCAGTTGACATACATCATTGATAAAATGTATGTTCTCTGATCAACCATCCATTCCCCTATCATGGACAACGCCCTGCCCTCACGCTGGAGTCCTGTCGGGGCACGTTTCCAGCTGGGAGTTCGTCCTGAAAAACAGCAGTTCCGACGCGATTAGCCACAAGCATGATGAAGCCCCAACGGTCGACCCCGAAAACCACTGAGCCCCAGAGACGGGGCATCCAAGATCTCAGTGCTACAGCTCGGGGAACAACGTGGCCGAATCCTAATTAGGGCACAGGCTCTACAATGGACCACTCCTTCGAGTAGGGGGGGGAGGCCGTTCCTCCCTGAAGTCGGAATCACATCCGGGAAGGGGAAGTGCTACATTGCGTTTAGAACAGAAAAAGCACCGGAGAATGACCCCACCGTGTCAGCACGGCAAAGGTGTGGCCGAGGAGGAGCCCCCCGCCTCCTCCTGCAGGGGGGGTTGAAGGCTGAGGGCCACATCAGCTCTCCCTAGACCTCGGATTGTTGCTGCCGGCGATAGCCTTCGCTCTGGAAGAGGGCCGCCCTCTTTTCCAGGAGGGCCCCAAGGGCAGGACGGGATCCTGGGGGCTGAAGGACCACGTGGTACACGCCAGGAACACGGTACTCCCCAGACCAAAACTATCTTCATGAGAGGTGGGACAGAGCTGGGCACTGAAACGGCCCGGCTCCAGGAAGTCCCCTGAAGACGGAACGGTGCCCCGAGGGCCCGTGGACCCTCATGTGCGGACTCCCCACCCACGGATGGGGTGACATAGGTCCCCTCCCTGCAGGTGGGACACCTCCACACATTCTCCCACGATACCGGAAAGAGGTCAACTGTGGTATCCGCCGAAGAGCAGCCCGGCGGCCCCTCGTCCAGCACCGAATGCCGACACCGACGAGAACGTTGGCGTCCCGTGTCCAAAGCTTGCGTGCGTCCCTCCTGGGGCTTCTCCTCCTCATTCTGAGGGTGGAAGGAATTCTCTGGGTTAGTGGACCAGGGAACACGGTTGCCAAAAAGTGCGCATCCCGGGGTCGACTCTGCATTCACGTACCTTTGTTGGAGTGACAGTTTTCTTACTGTGAGACTGGTGGCCCCGACGGGCGTGCCTCCTGAATCCGTTCCATGGACAGACGCGACCGTGACGGCCGTCACAGACGGAATGAAGCCACCAGGACGGGGAGCAGCAGGGCTGTGCAGCGGCCCCAGGAGGTCACCCGCGGTATGGATGAGACCCTGATGACGCTGGCGCTCCGGTGACATGCCACCAAATTTGGGGTCCGAGCCGGCCTCCCTCCCCCACAGCGAGGGGAAGTTCTGAGACGGGCGTTCTCCTCCCAGACTGAACACCGCGTGCGGGGAGCAGAGCTCTGCATCCCGCGGGAGGAAGAGAGGCCGCGGGGTCTTCACGGTGAGCACGGGGACAGAGCCGGTCTCCCCGAGCCCCCGGCAGCGGCACGGGAGACCTTATGGCTCTGGTGCCGGTGCCTCGTGGAAGTCCACCTGAAAAGGAAATGGGTGGTGGGGTCCGTGACCTCGCAGAGACACGCAAAGGTAGAAGGGAAGCCAGCCTCCCTCTCACGTACCTGGAGAAACGGTGGCCCTGTGTCCAGGGGGCCAGCTGAGCTGGGATCTGCCCCTTGAAGCCGACTGCCCCCAGAGAAGTCCTCTTGAAAGAAGGAACTTCTCCTTGAGCAGCCCGATGGCGTGGAAAGCACATGCTACCCAGGGGGGCAGCATGGCCTCCAGGAGGCCAGCCTGCAAAGGGCTGGGTGGGGAGGCGGAGGGCCGAGAGCGCTAGCCCCGGGGGTAGGTTCCCTGGCCAGGCATTCACGGACCAGCCCCGCAGTGATGGCCACACAGACGCCCCATCTCTTGAGCTGACCCTGCATCGCACCCACACTCCAAGGTGGGTCGGCATTGAAGGGGGTGGGGGGGGGGGGACTTTGTACAAACCAAAAAAACCACAGCAAGTCCACTGCAAGAACACCGCAAAGCGACCCTGGGCTCTTCCCACCGCCGGCCTCCCTGCCAGGAAGCATGCCTTAGGATGCTCAGGATGGGCCCCGGCTCACACCAGGCACACACGCTCACGTCTCTTGTGTGGGCGGCCCTCCGAGGCAGAGTTTGATATTCAAAAAGAGGTTAACCATGTATTATTCATGATGAATGAAGCGAACATAACACGGATAGCCTCTCCTCAAATATCCCTGAATAGCTCTGAAACGAAAACCATGGCCTCTTCCCCACCGATGTCCTTGCCTCTGGAACATTCTTAGGAAGGGCTGAATCCCAAAAGTCAGACATCCAGGTGTTCACACCCTGTGAAGAAAGCACAGGGGCCCGCATCAGCCGTCCACTCCCATCCTTGGGTCCCAGGGCCTACGCTGGGCCCCGACAGCACCGTCCGATCCCCAAAGGTCAAACTGTGCTCAAGATGGCGCCCAAAGCGGGTTCAATGGTAGACAAAGCAACAGCAAGAAAGCTTCCTCCAGAGTTTCCTGGCAGATGGGATTTGGTGACAGGAAGCAGCCGACAGATGAACGTGTGTCATAGATACCTCTTCCGAGGAAACGGGAGCGTCACCAGTCCCCAAGACGAGGTCTCTACCGCAGGATGGGCTCCAGCTCCTGGACCACCTCCTCCCGATTGACTGGAAATGAAAGATCACAGAATTAGAGGGTCCAAGTCAGGACCCTGGACAGGTCCTGCGCTGGGCTGGTGCCAGCGGCCTCCTCTCCCTGAAGCGGCCTCGTATCTGGGAAGCTCTTTGAGGCGTGATTCGATTCTAAAGGAGAATCATCTCGTGACATTTACGCACACAATGAGCCCGGCACATAACCATCGTTCACAAACCAAACAGCGACACGTCGATTCTGGGATGCTCTTATGATGGGTGTGGCACGTGGAAGGCGGGGGACCGGGGGCCACCCATCACAAATAAGGCACGGCATGTCCAGCCCGGGACGGTTCCAAGCGTTGTCCACTGACCAGAAGCGTTAGCATCACTTGGGAACTTGCTAAAAATGCAGAATCTTGGTCCCTGAATCAGAATCTGCCTTTTAACAAGATCCCTAGGTGATGAAAATCTTAGAAGCATTTTATAATTTGAGGAACACTGAGCTAGCCAACAGCTCACGCACACGCAAACACACGCACCCACACACGCCCGCACGCACTTGTGCACACACACACCCCAGAGGTGCCGCTGACCACAATGTCTTTTCCGCAAAGTTTGTATTCCGTCTGAGAGGCTAAGAAAAAGTGGGTCCGAAAAGGAGACGTGTGGTGATGCGTGCCCACGAAGAATAAACAATTTTCAGTCAACAGCTGCTCAGAGGCACCAAACAGTGGGAGTGGCAGGAAACGTACTGTGTTGAATGTTTGTCCCTCCCCTAGGACATCCTCCGAGCTCAGAATATACGTCAAAGACCACAGGATGCGGGACCCAGGTGCCCCCAGGCCACCATCTAGTTCCCTAGAGAGATGCCTCGCACCTGCATCTCTTGGAGGGATTCCTCGTGGCTAATATTTAGTAACAGACAATTGAATAATTAGCAGCATCTTCCAAGTGGCCCCCAACACCCACACTGTGTCTCCACCCCAAAGCCGGCATGAGGTCCAGGAAATCACACTGATGGCTTGCGTTCTGGGGTCACTGAGTTAGCTGTTACAGATCTTCAATACAGTCATCCTCCACAGTCGGGCAGGAGTCGCCGTCCTCCTGCCGAAGTCAGCACTGTGCTCCAGAGAACTTTTGAAGCAAATTTGGATACTAAAACAATGGTTGTCCGATATTAATCACCATGAATATAGAGACCATACTACGGACAACCATTCTTTAAGCACCAAAGAACTGCACCATCCAGAAGAGCTTGGCATCTTCTCCAAAGTCTGTGGCCCTTCCAGAAAGTTCTTCCCCGGGTGGTCCGGACAATAAGGGTTAGCAGGTCAGCTTCACACAGACAGTCGGGCACATGCTTGGGAATCAGTCACATCCTTAGGCGGGGTGGGCGGGGGGGGCGGAGGACTGACACCAATGACCCGTCTCTAAGATTGGCTGCACGTCCGAGAAGCACGACAGATGAGCCTCGAATGCCGTGCAAACCCTCACACCTGCCCGTGACCAACGCAAGTCAGCGGCAGCACCGAGAAGCCCACCGAGAAGCCCACCGGGCCCCGGTCAGGTGCCGCCCCGCCTCCAGGGTCCCCACCACAAGTCAAGTGCACGCTCGCACGAGCCCCGGGGAGGGGTGCCTCACGCATCGCTCTACGGAACTTGCCAGGGAGTCCGGGAAGTCCGCTGAGGCAGGATTTGATACTCCAAAAGAAATTGTCCTTGTATGATTCATCACAAACATCGCGAACACGCC
Organism: Panthera onca; assembly: GCF_046562875.1. Lineage (NCBI taxonomy): Eukaryota > Metazoa > Chordata > Mammalia > Carnivora > Felidae > Panthera > Panthera onca. The sequence continues at coordinate 142,374,423 of NC_138344.1, read as the reverse complement.
AAGGATAATTTCTCCTCAAGTATGAAACAGCACAGACAAGAACACCGGCACCTCCAGGTCTTTGGCTCAGGGTTGGACGGTGGCCGAAACTCAGCAAACCCAGGCACACGCACGCACACACGCACACATGCCGCGTGCACCTTGGACAGCCTCTCTCACGGCACCAGGGAGGCAAGCTCCCCGAACCCGGTCCTGGTGCTGCTCGGCGTTCACGCCCAAGAGGCCTTCGGAGGGTAGATGGCGGCAGGGACCAAGAACCCGAGGGCTGTCCCTCTTACATGAGGTGGACGCTCTCGCCTGCCCCGCCGACCCCACTGTATCTGGCCTTGTTTCCGAGTGACATCACCAGAAGGGCTCAGCTGCTCCACCTGAAGGGCCTCCGAGGCCCCCATCGAAAGTACAGCACCGCCTCTGGTCTTGCCAATCCGTTCACATACCTGAGGGAGGGTTTGACGTCCACATGTCCACACCGCTCCAAATCTCCAAGGAGGGATTGTAATACCACCACCACCACCACCACCACCACCACCACCACCGGGTTCGTGGCACACGAGCATCATGGCTATTACTTCTGCCGTGCCAAGCGCCAGGCTCTACTCTAAGCCGCGTACAAGCCTTAACTCCGTCAGCCCCCAGCAGCCCCACGATCCCCGTTGCACAGGCGAGGCAGCAGGCACAGCGTGATGAAATCTTGCCCAATGTTGCATGGTTAGTAAGTGTCAGAGGCGGGATCCGAACACGGGAAATCGAACTCTACGGTCTGCGCTCTTGATACTGAAAAAGTGGATGACCCTGTACGATTCGACATGAGTAAAACGAACAGGACAGGGCTAACCACTCTCCAAGTACCAAAGGTTAGCACGGAAAAGAAAGCCACTGCCTTGGGAGGACTTGGTAGGTCTTCAAGGCGCAGTCCTGGGGATGAATTAGACGCTGCGGGTTAGTGGACCAGCGCACGCGCACCAAGCATAAGCGTGCAGGCTCACGCACCAGATCACAAGTGACGACAGACACTGCCCCACGCCAACACTGACCTGGCCATCTCAGGGCCCAGACCGCACACACAGCGCATGCCTTCGGACCCACCCACGCGTCGCAGGGAGAGGCGAGGTTCCCTGGGCTGTTGCCTTCCCTAGAGCGGACCGCGTGCCCGTGGCGTCATCTCGGAAAAGCGGCGACCCACGAGCGATTTGCCACACAGCAGGATGGACACGCACATTCATGCACACACATACCGCATCCCTCGCTGAGCGTGACTGGGTCCAAGAAGACTCCCAGACAAGGTTTGATGCTCACAGAGAGCTTGCCCTTGTATATTCTATGTCAATAAACCGAATATACAAAGGGCAACCTCGCTTTAAGTACCAAACAGTAGCATTGGGCAGGTCCATCGCTACGGTTCACGGGCCTGGCCTCGTCTCCTGGGGTCCGTCCTAGGGAGGGGTGGGAGACGCCGATCGGCAGACCCGAGGGCGGACACCTCCTGCAGGTGTGTGCCCGTGGGTCGGCTCCCCATCCCGCGGAGCCCAGGGAGAGGCAGAGATGCCAGTGCCCCTCCCTGCAATCGGCATCCTTTCCAGGAAGCACTCCGGCTCAGGACTTACTCCTGAGAAGGAGATCAGCCCCCACAGCCTTGAGCACACGCACAGAGTGCAGCCTCTCGATTTCTGCGAAACGACACGGGGGATGGAACCAGCATGAGCACCTCCTCCAGGAAGTCCTCCTGATAATGCACTGGGCACTGAGGGCAAGCGGCCCAGGCAAGTTGACAGCATAGATAAGGCAAAGGCCCTGCGGTCACCACCCTATCGTACCTCCCACAGAGGCCTAGACATCGATTTCATCCCCGGAATCAGTCCCCTCCCCACCACCCTCCTGGAGGTTGGCATCATGCCCAGGAAGCCATGCTGGGACAGTTTCTATTGACAAGGAGTCAAACCCCACGTACCACAGACTGATGGAGAACGCACACCCACAATCAGTTTCCCACGGCGGCCTCTCCCCTGAGACGACCCCCACCGAAGGAGCGGTAAGCAGAGGTTATAGGTCAACAAGCGACCTGACCCCGGGTGAGGTCCTCACCTCTCTCAGACGACATTCGTCGTCAGTGGGGGCTGCTGCAGGGCTCTGTCCCTGATGCTGGCCCCGGGGCCACACGGCCCCCCTGGCAATCAGGACACAGCCAACGGTCACACGGCCCAAGAAATGTCTCTGCAAACGGAGTGGGAGCTCTCTTCTCCTGGCCGTCATCCTAAGGGTGGATGGGACGCAAGCAGTCAGAGAACTGGAAACGAACACTGGGGTGAAAGCACATCCCTCCGGCCTGCCAGCGTTCACGTACCTGGGCCGGGGGGACGGTTCCCGTGGCTCTTTCCCAGAGCCACGCAGGTCCTGTGGAGGACACTGTCTCCAAGGCAGGACACGAACCACAAATCACAAGAAGGATTAGCTCTTACAGATTCATCTCAGGGACCACGAGCAGGAGAATGCCCGTCTGAATGCCGAAGAAGAGCACTGACGAGCAAAACTCAGCCTCTCGCCCAAAGCTGATGCCACCTCCAGGAAGCCCTCCAGGACGGATCAGTGGGGCTTGGTCAATCAGGCTTGAAACCATCTTGAAGAAAGCTGGTGCTCTGGGGTCCACTGTCACTCGTGCGTTACCTTCAGAAGGGGCTGACGTCAAGGTCTGTCTCCTGAGCTTGACATTGTACCGGGAGGCTCCTGGGTATAAGTTGGTATTGACAAAGGGCAGGTCTGTGCATAATTCATCTTCAAAAAAGCAAACCACCATTAAACTCAGTGCAGACAGGAGACGGCATGCACGAAAGGCCCCCCACCCCCGCCGCCCCTCGCCACCCCCTGCCCCCGCCAGCCATAGCGCGGCCTCTGTGAGGTCCCCCAGAGGAGGGGCCCAGGGCCAGCTTCACAGCTGAAGCCCACACTTGAGTCTGGGGAAACGGGGACGTACCTGAGAAGGGCTGACATCAGGCTGACATCTGTGTCCTGAAGGTGGGGCTGGGTCCGAGCGCCTTCCCGGTCAGAGTTTGATACGCAAATAAGAGTCTCCCCCTGTATATTCGCCATTAATAAAGTGAACATACAAAGGGTATCCTCTCTTCAAGTACCAAAGAGCGGCTCCAGTGAGGACCACACTGCGTCTTCCAGGGTGGTCTCCTCCTGCGGAGTCTGAGACCGGTGGGAGGGGCCGGTGACCACCCCGCCCCATGCCCTGAAGTGGGCTGCCCAGCGTCTCTCCAAGACAGGACTGTCTCCCCACAGACAGGTGGATCCTGTGTGGCCCGACAGAGTGGGTGGTCAACGGACGACAGGGGGAAAACCGCCCTGGGAAAAGTCTGCCGCCTCCCCCCCGTCCTCCTCCCCCCCCCGCAAGCCACGGCCTCCAGGAAGTCCACCTGATAACAGGTCAGCCGTTTGGGGTTAGAAGACACAACAGCATGCATCATTAGAGGAAAAGCAAAAAACAAAGAAGAAAGCCAACGCTCCACGACGGACCACCCCGTTCACAGATCGCATAGCAGCGCTAAGGCAAGCACCCCCTCGTGGCGTTGCAGCCAGCAAGCCACTGCCACTCAAAGTACTCGTGAAGTGCAAGATCCCCCGGAGGAAAGTGAAATCCCCCCGGGCCCATGCTCCCCCACTGAACAGACAGTGACATCGGAAATCCCGGGCCTTTCCATCCCGACTGGCAGGGATGCCAAGGGGACAAAGAGGGCGCTGGGGCTTGATGGTCTCAGTAGCGAGTCCCCTACAGACACCGGGCACTCTGGGGCCGCCCCGTTCCCTTTCCTCCGGACTGGCACCCCCCACCCCCCCCAGCCCCTTCCCTCCCGCGGACACGAAGGCCCGGAAGTCGGCCCGAGGATGGGCTGGGCGCGGAGGGCAGATGGACCAAATGACCCAAATCTAAAGTGGACCCTGACGTTGTTGCTGAGCGTTCTTCCACATATCTGGGAGGTGAACTGACCAGGCCGTCTCTTCCCAATGCCTGGCATCGCGTCTGGGAAGCACGCACCAGACTAGTTTCAAGGATGCTTCATCAGTACGTGAAGCAGGCCCGCCAAGGGCTGAGCACCGCCTTCTGACCAGAACAGCGGCTCTGACAAGAAAACCAGTAAAACATCTCCCAGGTCATCGTCTCTTCCAGAAAGTTCTCTGCAAGATGCATGGGACGGGGGACGGGGAGGGGGGGAGCACCAGGTCACAAAGAGCAAGGAAGAAGCACGTGCCCTGTGGCCGACCATGCCCCGGCGTACCCTGCGGCGGTCCTGACCCTCTGGTGGGTCCCCGGAGTCAGCCCGGTCTCCAAGCAGCCTTCTCAGGAGGGATTTGCTCCTCGGAGAGAGCTTGTCCTTGCATATTCATTACAATCATAGAAACACACGAAGGATAACCTCTCTTCAAGTAGCAAACGATACCACGGGCAGGAAGGCCACTGTCACTGTGACAAGGTTGGCATCTGCTCCGGGAGCGAGCCTAAGGTAAACAGATTGGATACGCGGGCTCAGCGCGCGGGCAGCACACGCTGTGTGTGGAGGAGGTGCCCGTGGGTGAATGGCGCGTCCCCTCCCTCCGTCCCTTCACCCCCACCCCAGCCCTCGCGGTCCCCCCTCCGGGGCCCCTTCCTGAAACCGACAACCTCCCCAGGTACTCTCTAAGGTTACTGCAGGAGGGGCTGATTCCAGAAAACGCATCGTGAACATGGGAAACACACAGAGAACAGATACATTCAAGGCGGCAACACTGAGAGCACAGCCTGGGTAACAGCACATTGCACGCTACGGTATTTCTCATACAAAGCACGGGGCTAGAGTGTGGGTCCGCGCCTGTACCCGGGAGGGGTACTGAGACTGTCTCTTCTTTGATGACGACTTCACATCCTCAGAGGTTTCCAAGCAGCATTTGATACTGAAAACGTGGATTTTCCTCTATGATTAATCATAAATAATGTACTCATAGAAGGAGAATCTACCTTTTAAATACCAAAGAAGGATTCTGTCCAGGAGACCGTGAACCTGTGTTTGAGTCATCAGAAATGAAAGTCACATAGGGCAGACAAGCTTCCACGCAGCACTGGGGTGACAGACCCATGACGTAATCTCACCAGGCCGGCTTCCAGGTGAGAGAGGGCTCCAGAATAGTAGGTCCTCGGGCGTGTGTCCACAATTAACACACGAGGTGCAGCCCCCCGTGTTGTCGCCTGCCCAGGCCGAGGGGGCTGGGCGGGGGCTAGCCCTACAGACTCTTCCAGGAACATTTCCAAAGCAGCATTTGATACTGAAAACATGGATTTTCCTCTATGATTATCTATGAATCACGTAAACATAGAAGGAATATCCACCTTTTAAATACCAAAGAGAGACTGAGTTCTGGAAAGGCCAAATCTGCGCACGGTCCATCAAAAAGCGGGAGCGAGACAGCAGAGCGAGTCCCGTTCGGTCCTGCGGCACAGCTGTGACGATGCACCAGGGCCTCTCTGCCCAGGTGGCTCCTCCGTGAGTGGGGGCTTCTAAAGGTGATGGTCGGCAGACATATGGCACGAAGGAAGCACATGTTCTGCGGCCCACCAGCTTTTCACTTACCCGGGAGGGGCTCAGCCCTATCTCGCTCCCCTGCCCGTGGTTTCAGCCCAGCCATGTTTCCAAAGCAGCATTTGATACTGAAAACGTGGATTTTCCTCTATGATTAACCACCAAACACGTAATCATAGAAGGAAAATCTACCTTTTAAATACCAAAGAAGATTACTCCGGGAAAAGCATGAGCCTACAATCCATCAAACAGGAAAGTCTGCCCGGCTGCCGGGGAGAAACCGTGACCATGGACCCCAGCCTCTTCCCCGAGGCGGCAGCTCGGCGAAGGGGTCGCGAGACGGGGGCGGGTGGTCCGCGGGCAAACGGCACGAAGAAAGCACGTGTGCTGGGGCCCACCGTCCTTCCACTTACCCTGGAGGGGCTCAGTGCCCCCCGCCTTCCCTGACGGTGGTTTCAGTCCGGGAATGTTTCCAAGCAGCATTTGATACTGAAAACGTGGAATTTCCTCTATGTTTAACCACAAATACCATAAACATAGAAGGAATATCCACCTTTTAAATACCAAAGAAGGATTTAGTCCTGTAAAGCCCGAGCCTAAGCACAATCCATCGGAAACAAAGGTAGCAGAGGACGGGCGCGCTGGGCGCGCACCTGCTGGGGCGGCGGGGTGGCGGTCAGCTCTGAGCGCGGCACCTGTCCCATCACTAAGGACAGCGCAGGTTTTGGGATCTGGCTTCCGCTCACTCCCTCTGTTGGCAGGACGGGGCTGGCACATTAACCTTCCTCTCTTGTCCCTGAGGGGGACTTGGGGATCTCACGTTCAGAATTGTTTTAAAAGCAACTTGAGAGAGCGAAAACGTGGATTTTCCTCTATGATTAACTGTAAGTCCCGTAAACATAGAAGGAACATCCACCTTCTGAATACCAAAACTTGAACATCCCTGGAAAACAAACCTGAACCCAATCCATCGAGAACGAAAGCATCACAGGGCAGTCAAGGACCGTTCGTGCTCCATGAAGGAACTATAATGTCAGCCCTGGTCACGTCCAGATGACAGACTGGTTAACGGGCACGCAATGAGGGGTGTGCCCCACTGTCACTCACCCTGGGGAGGGGTCACCCTAATGTCTCTTCCCGGATGGGGATTCCACGGCCACGAGTATTTCCAAAGCAGGGTCTGGTTCTGAAAACGTGGATGTACTTCAAAAATTCACCATAAGTAAAGCAAGTACAGTAGGGATGACCATCCTTTAAAAGTTCCAGAAACATCACAGACAGAAGCCAAAAGCTCTCCAAAGTCCTTAAAGTCAGCTTCAACTCCATGAAACCCACCTAAGGCACTGGATGGCAAAGGTCACGTAAAAGTGTGTGCTGAGAGTCGAGCATCCTTTCACATACCTTATTAGAGGGAGGAGGGCACCAAAGAACCTTCCAGAAAGGGAGTCTTGTATCCAAAAGGTCCCAACAGCCAGGATTCAGCAAGGCAACGTGATAGGCTGTTAGGAGGATATTAGAGACACAGATCACAGACAGGATCTCTTCAAATACAACCAAGTCGCAGCAAGGCGTGACGTTTTCCCGCCAATGCCACCACCCCCTGGAAGAAAACCGCACAGCTTCTGGAAAAGTCACTCTTCAGGTGGATTGGACACACAGACTTACCGAAGTAGGTGCTACCAATCTCTGGTAAAGCATTGCCTCTAAAAGCAAAAACTAAAGCACCGATGATCCCAGGCTCCGTCCCTGGCCTGCAAGGTTGTCATCACCTCCGGGAAGTCCTCCTGAAAACAGATTCAGTACAAAGCCTGCACTCTGTGGTCAACCTCCACTCCTATCCCACAAAGGGGTGCCAGCTCCAACACGGCCCTTCCGCAAGTTGGAACCTTTTCCCCAAGTCTTGTAGTTGAAAGCCACTGCCCGTCACAAGGGTGGGGTTAGGCATTCCTCTTACACAGGACCAAGTACTGTCCACATACCATCAGGAGCTCTGCCGCGCTCCCCAGGTGGGCACTACCTCCGTGAAGCCCTGTCAGGAATAAAGAGACGTGGCTGGTTAGGGGGTCCGACGGTCTAAGTCCCAAATACAGTCAGTAGCCTCTGTGGTCAAGCTCACACATGCGCCCGGGGTGGTTCTTGCAAGCAGGGACTTGGATGAGGAGGGAGTGCCACAGAGGAGGAATCACTGGCTGGGCATTTTTTTTTTCTTTAATTGAAATCCAGGCAGCCAGGGAAGATCTGGGATACGTGTCGTGACTAGCCAATGAGCATCTGTTTCAGATATCGTGGGACAGCAATGTCAACCCACCTGTTGTCCCTTCCGAGAAGTCCGCACCCCTCCCCGAGTGTCCTGCTAAGGCTACTGTGTTGGTTGGGATACCCAAGGTCAGTGAGCTGGTGGTCATGTCTGCTCATCGCATGGTTTCATCCCCTCCCCTCCCAAACCCCCGTTTCCCCTTGGAATGGCCTTCCTTAGAGGGCTTCTTGAATAAACCACTTGCCCACAAACCCCAAGGAGTCCCTGCCAAGTTTAAGCAAAAAATATGTGCTCATCGTAGCAGTATGGCCGCCGGGAAGATGACAGAAAGATTAGGTCAGAGCCTACGTCCCGGGGACCTGGGGAACCGCCCCCACCCCCCACCTCGCCTCCCTGGCCATTAGGTGAGACTGGAGACAGGGACAGTTGAGGAATATAAAGCCGTCACAGTCTCTCTTTCTGGTACCCATTTGGCAACCTCCCCAAGCAAGCTGGTGTTTTGCACCTTTAAAAAAAAAAGTTTTTATGGGGTCGCCTGGGTGGCTCAGTCCATTAAGCGTCTGACTTTGGATCAGGTCATGATCTTGCGGTTTGTGAGTTTGAGCCCCGCATCAGGCTCTGTGCTGACAGCTCAGAGCCTGGAGCCTGCTTCGGATTCTGTGTCTCCCTCTCTCTCTCTCTCTCTCTCTCTGTCCCTCCCCCTGATTCTGTGTCTCCCTCTCTCTCTGCCCCTCCCCACTCATGCCCTGTCTCTCCCAAAAATAAATAAATGTTGGGGCGCCTGGGTGGCTCAGTCGGTTGAGCGTCCGACTTCAGCTCAGGTCATGAGATCTCGTGGTCTGTGAGTTCGAGCCCCGCATTGGGCTCTGTGCTGACAGCTCAGAGCCTGGAGCCTGCTTCGGATTCTGTCTCTCTCTCTCTCTCTCTCTCTCTCTCTCTCTGTCCCTCCCCCTGATTCTGTGTCTCCCTCTCTGTCTCTCTGTCCCTCCCCTGCTCATGCTGTGTCACTCTGTCTCTCTCTCTCTCTCTCTCGCAAAAAAAAATAAACATTAAAAAAATTTTTTAAGTTATCTTTAAAATAAAGTTACATTAAACTAAGTTATATACTAAAACATGGTTATACCTGCCATATATTTATAAAACTCCCCACAATCATCTATTTGGCATTTAAAAATTTTCAGCGTATATCTGTTTTATCTCTTTCTGTAGAAGTTATGTTTTTGAAACCAAGGGGCTGGAGAGGCTAAATTTGGGATTCTTCTAAAATACTGAAAACCACGTTAAACATTTTTCTGTTCACATTTCTTTGTCAATTTTTACAAGAAATTGGTGTCGCGGACCCTAATTTTTCGCACCTCTAGCTTTACCTTAGGAAACAGGACTCCATGGTGATTCCTTCAATAAATTCTCAAATCTCAAAATAAATAAATGGAGGAAAACACTTGCCATCTGGTCAACCATCTGTTGTGATACCCTCCGAGAGGGAGGGGCTACCACTCACATCCCGTTCCTGAACCTGACACCATGGGCCGCGGGTCCTTCAAGAAGGCATTTGATGATGAAAAGAGATCAACCGTGCAATATCTGCCATAAACAAAGCAAATACATCACGGACAACCTCCTTTCGAACATCTCAGACCAGCTTCTGGGACCTTCCTTCTCCTCCAGCCATCAGGGTGTCCTCCTGCAAGGGAAATAGATGGGGGCGGTTAACGCACAGAGAACAGGTGCCATCAACCAGGTGACGAGCCCTCGAGGCCTCTCCCTGACGTACCTGGGCTGGTGCAAGGGACAGTGGCCCTCCCTGGCATTAGCAGCAGGGGTCAGAAGCTCTCCAACACGGAAGATGATGATCAACTCAAAGAGTACTGTACCTCTCACGTTGCCTCGGGCATAAAGCAAAGGCGTCATGGGACAACCGTTCTTCACGTTCAACAGGTGCCTCAGAACCAGAATCCCCTCTCGGAGGCCCGCTGGGCTGAAGAGATCCCGAGGGTCCATGGGCCAGGTGGCACCTGTCACACACAGGATGTGTACAGGGCCCGCCCTCTCTTCAGTTCCGAAACCCTGGGCAGGTGCTTCCGTGGCTGTGCCTTCCCTAAAGCTGGCCCCTCATTGGCTAGAGGGACGGGACCCGAACCGGTCCAACAGGTTAACTGTGTGCCCCATCTTGGACTGCCTTTCTTGATGGGCTGCAGACAAGCCTGGTGTGGAGACACCTGCTTCTCTTCCAAAGGTGTTTTCGCCTCCAGGAAGGTCTCTGAAGGGAGGACTGGCCCCGGAGGATGGGTGGAACGGGAGCCGCCATCACGCAGGCATCTGCTGGGGCCAGCAAGGCCAGGGTGACCCACAGACAGGGCTGCCGTCAACATCTCCCCCCGGGAGTCGGCGCTGGGCTTCAGTGAGGGGGTGTGATACTCAAACAGAAGTGCACCCGTATTTTTCGTCATGAATAAAGCGAAGAAACACGGGTAACCTCTTTTCTAGAACCAAAGGGCAGCCCCGAGGGCGACGCCATGGCATCTCGTCCCAGCTGGCAGGGCTCCAGGGACTCCTGTGGAAGACGGATATGGAGGGTGAGTGGCCGAAGCCGCCGTGACTGCCACACGCGCGCTCTCTGGACGACGACCCATCACTTACCCCAGAGAGCGGTGGACACCAAGAGTCGCAGCTCCAATGGCCTTGGCGGCCCCTCAGCTTTGACACTGAAAAGTGGCTGGCCAAGGATGACACATCGTGAATAACACGAATTCATTTGGGAAAACCTCTCTTCAAGCACCACGGAATAGAGCCGTCCGCGGAGCCCCACGGCCCCTCTTCCGGGAAGACGGCCTCAGGATGGATTAACGTGGGGGCTGGGAGGCCCGCCCGGACAGCGGCGTCCTTCACGGGGCCCATGTTCTGCAGTCACATCCATTCTCTGGTCCCGACTGGGGGCCGACATCCCTTCTCGGCCAACATCAAGCCGCACATCCCTCTGAAGGAAAACTGGAAGCTGGAAAGAGCCAGGTTGGGGCGGGGGCCCGGGGATTAGTCCTGATAAAAACGACTGCCCTGGGAAAACCCCTCTCCCAGACCCACAGGGACCACCGCCTTCTGTCACAGCTGGCATCCCCAGTCAGTTCTACCATGGATGTGTGGGGTGTGGGTGACGGTCCACGAGGTGACACGTCATAGCTAAACTACACACGCCCGGCGGTCATCCACTCACATCTCTGGAGGGAGCTGGTGCATGGTCGTCCCTGGCTGTCTGTCTTTATGGCCGTACCGTGTTTTGGCTGCTGTCGCCAGGGCCCCTTTCAAATGCTGGGGCAACTTCTCACGACAGAGCCTGCAAATATGTCTTCCCCGCCCCCTGGGGCAAGGCCCCCCCAGCCATGCCTGTTCTTAGAGGCGGACCTTACCCATGGTTGAGTGGCAGGTGGCCAGACGCCGAGTGGCCCTGAACCCACCAACACACGGGCGAAGGGGCAGACAGTCCACATACACACCAAGACAGGAAGCTTTCCGAAGTTCCGTCGGGGCCGGGGGGCTCATCGAGGCGAATTTTGACGCCGAGAAAGAAGTGCACCATGTTTGTTTCGGCACATATCAAGCGAAAATAACATGGGCAACTTCTTTCCAGGCACCAGAGGCTGGTGCTGCCGGGCACGCGTTCGCACTCACTCCTTCCAGCCGCCGTCCACCTAGGTGGGAAGGGACGCTGAGGGTCAGGGCGTGGTGGCGAGCCAGGCTAGCACCATCCAGCAAATGTGTGCTTGAAAGAGATGGGGCGCTGGCTCACCTTGGGGGGGACAGCACGCCCAGGACGCCCTCATGGGCGAGGCTGACACCCAGCGGAGGCGGGGTGTGTGGTTGCCCCTGTGCATAAAGCACACTGGACCCCAGAGAGTCCTCCAGGGCGGGAATCAACCAGCAGGGCAGACGGGTTCCGGAGTATTTACCAGTAACTCCACAAATGCTCGTGGAGAGCATCACTCCAGAGACGCCCAGAGTCCTGGGCCCCGACGCAGAGTTTCTTCCGTGAGTCAGTGGCTCTCATAGCCTCCTCTTGAGGGATGGGAGACCGAGGGTATTGAATTAGGCAAACGAGCCACCAATGCATCAGCTCTCATGGGCCGTGCAGGGTTCTGAAGGCATCCCCTCCTTAAGGGATCTCCTTGTTTCTTCAAGGCAAGGCTTTGTTGCAAGACACGAGCAGCTCCCCATGACTTGTGATAAATAGGGCAAACCCATCCCAGACAGCCAAAAAGCAGCAGGTAGGAGGAACGGCAACGTCTTCCCCAAAGTCAGCGGCACGGCCAGGAGAGAGGGAGTCGGAGGTTGAACAGGTCAAGGGAGGTGCTTTCGCATTCACCATCTTTCAGGTCTTCCGGAGAGGGGCCCACGCCAGGGGCCCTGCCCTGGATACAAAGCACATTAATCCGGAATTATTTGCCATTCATAAATTAACACTCTTGAAGTACATAGTAAGTCCACAAGAAAAAGTCACTCTTTGCCAAGAACCTGCCTTAGATAGGAGACTGAGGCTAGCTGAACCAAGAGGCACACGTCGGTGAAAAAAACCACACGAGGCTATCGTCTGCTTATATCCCAAGTAAGATAAAACCCAAAGCAAACTGGCTTAAACAGGAAAGACATTTTCAGGCTTTATATAAGCTGGTAGCTAAAAGTGAAGAGGCAGGGCGAGCTTCAGGCAGGGTTTGATCCAGGTCTCTCGGTTCTCCTCTAACTCCCCCATATAGGCCTTGTATGGTACACATTTCCCTCTCTGGGTCTGCACAGCTCTGCCACACACAATGAATTAGGAATTGGAATGTCCTAACTCATTCAATGGCCGCGGGAGCATCAAGGCTCGCCACCGTGGCACATGGTTGAAGGGAACACAGAGGGCCTCCTCTGGCAGGTCTCACAGGAGAGAGGGAGATATTTCCTATTCCAGAAGCCTCAGCAAACATCTTGCATCCGATAGCTCAGCGAAGTCAGGGGCCCATCTGTGATTCAATCCCAACAGCCAACGGAGAGGGATAAAGCTCAACTTTCTTAATTAACCCTGGGCTGGTGTGTGGTGGTGATGGGGTGGGGTCGGGGGTTCGATCCAACCCGAGCCACAAGACAGAAAGGTGAGGGGAGCTTTCGGGAGGGAAACCAGGGGATGCCGAGGAAGGGAGAGAACATGCAGGGTGGCCAAAGTCGTGACCAAAGTCCACTACGAGAGCAAAGGTGCCTTCCCTCAAGTTGGCGCCCGAACCGAGAAGTCCTCGAGGCAGATTTGGATACTGAAAAAGAAGTGCACCGCGAATGTTTCGTCACAAATAAAGCGAAAAAAACACGGGCAACTTCTCATTAAGTACCGCATGTCAGAGCCGTCGGGCCACGCTGCTCGTCCGCGGTCGGCGTCGCTCCGGCAGAGTTGCTGGGAGCCCACGGGCCCCGTCAGCGTGCCAGGCAGCACGCCTCCACGCCACGGGTGCCGTGGATGTCTAACGTTTGTCAAAAACACCGAGGATGGCTGCTGGACAGCACAGCCTGGAATGGGACGGAAGGAGCCTGGGCCCCGCCAGGGTCACCATTGCTGATTGGCCCCAGCTCAATCCAGTGTTCCCACTGCAGGCAGGACACCGGAGGTTACTGAGCTGTGAGTAATGGGTGAAACCCAAGTTCCCAGGGGCCCGTGAGGACTACCGGCCCATCGGCCCCACATCCACAGCCTCGCCATGACCTCCTCGCAGGTGCAGGGCTCTCTCACCCTTGTCTTCGCACTTGGCCGTCTGACCTGTTCGGGCCAAGTGCACACGGGCAGAGATGTGCTGCCCCAGGCGGCAGCCTCAAGTAGCCCCTTGCTCTCGTGTGCGCCCGCCGTCGCTGTGAGGACCGTGTGCCGGCCAGCCCCAGAGGAGGGGAGAGATGTCCACTCCCGGCTTTGCCTCCCAGAGTAGGTCTCGCCTCCGGAAGCTGTGCTAGGTGAGGAGGGGAGCCCTCTAGTTAGAGGAGCAGGAGACACAATGCCGAACAGAACGTGCGCTCCTGGGTGAAACACGCACACCCATATACCTCCACCGATGAGGTCCCTTCCCTCAAGCCGCTGTCACGGCCAGAACGCAGCCGAGGCAGATGCTGCCGCTGAAAAGCATCCGGTCTGCTTGGGTCCCCACCGGTCGAGCAAAGCTGCACAGGAGACACAGTTGAGTACGACAACAAAGCCTGTTTCCCCAAGTAATGAGCATGGATAGGAAACCCACCGAGAGAGGGGCTGGACTGTAAGTGGTAATGACCCAGAAGGGGCTCATCCAAACCACACTTGGAGCCCCTCGGTCCCCCCGCTTCGCCCGCGGTGGTGCACACACCAGTGGCCGTGCCTGTGATCTGGTTCACGATCGGGAACCCCTCCGGGGTGGCATTTCCTACTGGAAGGAGATGGGCCGTGTCACCTTCAGCGTGTACGCGGCCAGCTCATCAGACTGGCTGTGTTCAGGTGCCACAGACGCTCCCCACACGGGCTCTACTGCACACACACACCTTCGCCCAAACCCTCCCACGGAGAGCCCGGAGCCCTGAACCGGGTAATCCCCACATCCTGCACTCGGCACATGCTGTGGGGTGGGCCTTGCCCCGGTGGGGGCTCTGAGAGCGCGGCCTCTTCCCTGACAGTCCCCGTAGTCAGGCAGACAGTCCTCGGGGGCCGGATTTGACACTGAAAGAGAAGAAATCCGCTCGTTTTTATTTTAAGGGGATGCAAGGCGGGTACACCCAAAGGGAGACCCCTCTTTGAATGCTGCATTCACACTGGTGGCCCCAAATCTTCCCAAAGCTTCCAGATGCGCCAAGCTGGCATCTCACAGACGAGCTGGGCGCTGATGGATGGTCAAACGGGTGACCTACATCATAAATGAAGTGCACGTCACCAGCCTACCGTCCTCTCAGCTACCCTGGAGAGCAGCCGGCATTACGGTCCCATCAACGACTCTGCTGGCGTGTCCAGAAAGCCACCCGAGCGAGACCCCACGCGTGCAGAGCCACCACCCACCACGAGTCACGGAATGGACGAAAGCCACCACGAGCCACCTCCCTCCGGCACCAAAACACGGGCCCTTTTCCAACTTGGCTTCCCGTCCAAGGAGCTGTCCACGGGAGGGCTGGAGCCTGAGGGTCACACACACACACCACATCACATCACCCTCCACACGGTCCGTTTTCCCTGAGCCTACTCAGAGTGGAGCCGGTAACGTCCCTTCCCTGAAGGCCGCATCAGGAACAGTAAGTGCCTCCAGGGTGGGATTTGATACTAAAAGAGAGGTTTCCGTGTATGTTTCATCATAAATAAAGAGAAGACAACGCGGACAACCTCTCCCTCGAGTATTGAAGATGAGCACTGATCGAAAAAAAAAGAAAAGGAAAGTAAAGAAAAACAAAAAAAAAAAAAGAAAAGAAAGATGGAAAAAAGAAAAAGAAAAGAAAAACAGAAAAAAAAGAAAAAAGAAAAGAAAAATGGAAAAAAAGAAAAAACAGAAAAAAAAAGAAAAGAAAAATGGAAAAAAGAAAAAAGAAAAATGGAAAAAAAAAGAAAAGAGAAAAGAAAGATGGAAAAAAAGAAAAAAGAAAAGAAAAACAGAAAAAAGAAAAGAAAAATGGAAAAAAGAAAAGAAAAAAAAGAAAAAAGGAAAAAAGAAAAAAGAAAAGAAAAACGGAAAAAAGAAAAAAGAAAAGAAAAACGGAAAAAAGAAAACAGAAGAAAAACGGGGAAAAAAGAAAAAAGAAAAGAAAAACGGAAAAAAAAAGAAAACGGAAAAAAGAAAACAAAAGAAAAACGGGGAAAAAAGAAAAAAGAAAAGAAAGATGGAAAAAAAGAAAAAAGAAAAGAAAGACAGAAAAAAAGAAAGAAAAATGGGAAAAAAAGAAAAAAGAAAAAAGAAAAACTGGGGAAAAAAAGAAAAGAAAAACAGAAAAAAAAACAAAAATGGGGAAAACAAGAAAAAAGAAAAGAAAGAAAAAAAGAAAGAAAAACGGGAAAAAAGAAAAAAGACTAACGGGGAAAAAAAAGAAAAAAGAAAAGAAAAACGGAAAACACAAAACCAAAACTGCCGGATCTTCACCGACGCTGCTGTGACCTCTGGGAACTTTTCCTGAGTTTATGCCACACCCGGTAGACCCGATGTCATGTGTCATATACAAATGGAGAGTCTGATTCAAGCATCCTGGAGCGGTTTCTGGATGTCAGCCCAAGAAACCCTTTAAAACTTGCTGCTGAAAGAGGTCACGCGCGAAACGTTTTCCAATACAGAGAACACTCAGTGCACGACCTCCCTCCGGTTACCGAAGCCTTCCTCGTGAAGGCGCCACGGTCTCCTTCCAGAAGTCCCCAGGCCACCACAAGTGCCTCCAGCTACAGCTGGCACCCCGGGTGAGGTCGGTGCATCGGGAGAGAGTCGTTCACAGATAAACCCCGCATTTTGCGGTCAAGAGGCAGACGATGGGGCCTATAGGTGGACTAACACCCAGGCCCCAGTACGGCACCGGCCAAACAGTCTTTCAGGCCGAGGTGGGATGCTAAAACCAGATGCCCAGCACGGGGTCAGTGGGAACAAAAGTGAGCACCCGCTGCAACCTCTTGCCGAGGTAGGGGAGGAAGGCGGGGAACAGGGCCAGGCCCCTGCCCTCCAGACGAGACGCTATTCGGTGCCCTCCACCGCCTTCCATTTATGTTGGTACCATCGAGGAATGAAACCAGATTTCAGTTCGGACTGGAGAGAGAGAAGTCACACATCGAGGGAAAGCAGATGCTAGGCTTCCTCTTACCAAGTTGTAGGGCTGTGCCCTCCCTTCTCTCAGGGCTGGCCTGGTGAGCGGAGGACAAGGACAGTCACCGAGCCACGCTGCCCCCTTAGATCCCACAATCTGCCTTTCGACTCCTGCTCCACTACGAGAGTGAGGGAACTCGGCGGCTCCCTGTGCGGACGCATCAGAATCAACGGCACCTTTCCTCTGTCACATCTTGTCTTTCTCTCACTTGGGGCTCTCTCCAGGTGGAAGGAATGGCATTTGAGCATCAGCTAATGTGAAAAATTGGGTCGTTCCGGTCACTGTTGCCCCCCGCATGTGTTCTGGCTCTCAACAAACAACGTGGGGTCCTCTTAAGAACCTGGAGCCCCTTCCCCAGATGCCACAAAAGAGCCCAGAGCCAAGAGTCGTGGCATGCCGCCATCAAAACCCATGCAGCACCAACGATCTACCTCTGTGCCTTGGCTTTAGAGCTGGCCAAGAAGGATTTCCTCTGCCAAAGGTTGACGTTGCCTTCACAAAGTCTTCCTGAGAACGACCAGCAAGGAGCACCCCGGGGTCAGCCACGACGTGCAGAGCGAGGGAAGCCTAAGTCTTGGCCCGCTTGCCCAGGACCGGGGCTGACCACTTCGGTCTTGCGCAGGAAGTCTCCCAAGCTGGCACCGGATACCGAAGAGAGGTCGGGGGACTGACTTGCCCTAGAAGAAACAGACACACTAGAGGAAACCTCTCCTCGAGGACCACATGGAAGAACCGTCCACAGAAACCTAGCTTCTTCCCTAACGTTAGCGTCGCCTCCTGAGGGTGGCTCGGATGCGGTGGTCAGCGGCCCAGGTGTGTCCTTGGTAAATCCCATGGCCTGTGGTTAGCTATCTGCTCGCTTCTCCCGGACCGGGGACGAGGACAAAAGCCTTTCCCCTAAACTGGCATAGCAGCCAACATTCCTCCAGACTTAAAATAAATCCACAGCAGAATTCTTGTTAGAAATAAACGGGTCCCACCCCAGACCAACGTCGGGGACCCAACGCACACACACAAAGGCCTCGTCTTGATCGGAGCATAATCTCTCCTTCCTAGAGATGTCATTTCGTCCGGGACATCTTTCCAGAATGAACCGAAGGCTGAGGGCAGCGGTCCAGGCCACCTACATGGACTCTCCGGGGCACGCTCTCGGTGCAAGAGGCATCCACCTGACACGGGCTGGGCTAACTCCAAGCCCATCCCCGAAGGCGACCAAGACCAGCCATCCCTCCAAAGTGGGGCCGGACACTGAACTAGGCTGACTGTGTGTGACTCCTCAGAAGCAAGAGGAGTGCGACCCCTGCTGACCCACCTGCACGTTCTGGGGCATGGAGCTGTCGCCGGACCGCCGTCTTCCTCTAGGGTGGCGTCACCTTGGGGAATCCTCCTAAGAATGGATGAGATATTGAAGGTTAGTAAAACAGGCGACAAAAGTCGGAGATCTGGGACAGGCGTTGTGGTCAACCGTTTGTTCGTGTCCCACAGCCCCCATTCCCTGAAGCTGGGGCCTGGACCAGAAGGTCTCCGAGATGGGATCTGATACTGGAAAAGAGGTTAACCAGGTGTGTTTCATCCTCATTAAAGAAACAGAAACCTGGAAAACCTCTCTTCAGGTATCACTGATTAACACTGCCGTGAACACCACCGATTCTTCCCCGGACTTGACACTCAGTTCTGGAAGCCCTGTCGCTATGGGCTCGGGCACCGTGCATTTAGTCAGTTTGCTGGTGGGAACCATCCGTGGAATGCATACTGTCCGTCAACCATCTAGCCAAGCACCCCAGTGGAGCACACCCCAACGACAGCCTGAACTTCCCGAGGTTGGCACCACGGCCAGACGATGGGGACCAGCGCAGAGAGGCTGGTCGCGAGAGCTGTCACGTTTATGGGTAACCCCCAGGGCCAACTATTCTCAGTCACCAGAGAGAGACACAGATGCCCCCAAAGCCAAGGCTGGCTCCCCAAAAGGTCTTCCCAAGACTCCCCGGATGACAGGTGCCGTGGGCCAAGTGACCTTGGTCGTAAATAAAGCGCACGGCCGATCACTCTCGGGCACTCTGGGGTGGTGCAGACAGCACGCTCCTTTGCCTGCATTCGGACGGCCTCGCTTTCCGGAAGCCCTCCAAGGAATGAGACCCTACTGAAAACAAGTCCACGTTTGCCATATCGGGCCCTTGTGTGGCGGACGCCCCACAGACGCTCTCTCTTCCGACTCTAGAGGAGCCCGGCCGGCCCCGGTTTCTCGCCTCTTTCCCCCAAGTTGGCATTTCCGGAAGTTCTCCGAGAGGGGATCAGATACTGAGGGTTAGTGGACCAGGTCACAAACGGCACAAATAAAGCGTGTGCTCTCTGGTCAACCATCTCATGTACCCAGACACGCGTGGATGCCGCTCTCCTCGTCCGCCAGTTACCCCCGCCCTCGAAGCCGCCAAGCCAGAGCGGTTTGCCGAGAGAAAGGCTGCCACACAGGAGTCAGCACCACACACAAGACAGAGGAGCGCACCACGGACCCCGCGGAGTTGCAGTGAGCGCACATCGAGTCCCCCCACCCCGCAGTTGATGTTAGCTCCAGGAAAGCTTGCGAGGCGGGATGAGATACTGCAGAGAGGTCGACCGTGTAATGTGCGCCATAAATAAAGCGAACGCGCCACGGACCACCTCTCTCCAAGTACCAAGCAGCAGCGGCCCTGACACCAGGACAGTGGCTCTTCCTCAAAGCTGATATCACCTCCTGGAAGTCTTCCAAGGCGACATGTGATATTGAGAAGAAGCAGACCATGTGTCCTACGTCACAAATAAAGCGTACACACCATGGTCAACCGCATCTTCAAATACCATGAAGTGACGCTGACCCCGCCTCTCCTCCCTTAACTGGGCGGGAGCCCTCCGCCATCAACGAGCGCCCTGAATTGTCGCCGGTCGGCAAACGGGGCGACGACCACAAACCCACTCCCAACGCCACCACCGCCTCCAGGACGCCCGGGAAGGCTGGGATCGGGTGCTGAGTACCGGGTGGGGGACCGAGGGGCCGACGTCGTGAACAGAGCACGCGGCCCGCAGCCGACCGCCCGGCGATCTACGCAGGGCAGCACCTGCCACACGGGCGGGCCTCGCTCTCGAGCTAGCGTGGCCCCCGGGAAGGCCCTACGGCTGGCGGGTGCTGAGACTTAGCGGACCGTGCTACACACGTCGTGAACGACACGCACGCTCTACGACCTGGCATCTCTCCACGCGCTGTGGGACGGTACCGGGGCCAGGCCGGTGCGTCTCCCACGAAGTTGGCTTTGCCTCTGGGAAGCCCTCTGCGACTGAATTTGATATTGAGAAGACGTGGACCATATTACATACGACCTAGAGACAGCGCATGTTCTATGGTCAACCGTCTTTTCAGGTACCGTGGAAAGGGCTGATGTCACAACGGGCGTCTCTCTCCTCTCGTTAGCACCGCCTCCGGGAAGCCCTCTGAGGCCAGATGCAGTGTTGAGAAGAAGCCACCATGCAATGAGTGCCACAGATGCAGTGCACGCAGCAGACACCCCTCGAGGACCCAGAGTGGAGGTGAACGCCGGAACGAGCGCTACGCCCGATGCTTAGTATCGCCTACGGGAAGCCCCCCAGGGTGCACTTGCTGTTACGAGAAGGTGGACCAGGTGACATGCGTTGTTAAGGAAAACGTATGAAGCATGGTCAACTTCTCCTCCCGGGTCTCCCAAAGCGGTGCCGGTGCCGCCACGGGTCCCTCGTCTCCAGAGGCCGGCGTGACCTCCCCGGAGACCTTCAAAGGCTGAATTTGATACTGACCAGAAGCGGACCATGTTACATACGCTGTTAATAAAGTACATGCAGTGCGGTCGAACCCTTTCCAGGTACCGTGAGGTCGGTGCCGCCATCAGAACCGGCGCTCCAACTCGACTCTGAGGCCGGGCTGCAGAGAGGGAAGAAGCGAGCCGCGGAGCGGGCATCGTCGGTGAGCGCACCCGGCAGGGCCGATCGGATCTTCGCGGAGCGTGGGTGCCGAGCCCGGAGCCGGGGCACCCCCCCCCCCCCGAGATGACTAGACTCGACACGGGAAAAAGATAGACTGCACACGCATCGTCAGTGAAAAGAACGGGTCAGTGTGCCTTCCGGTACCTGGAGTGGCATCGCGTCGCGAGCGCCCACACCTGCCTCCGCGTGGGCGCCGGGTCTTGAGGCCAGCTGCGGATGGCTTTGAGGAAGGCAAGCGGCAGAACACGCAACGTCCCTCCTTGGCGCGCGCTTGCGGCACGGGCCACCGTTTCTTCGAGTCCGCGGGTGGCGGCGTGTGCCAACGTGGACGCGGGGCGCCTCCCTAGAGGGCGGCGTTGTCCCGGGGGGGCCCTCGGAGGCTGCCCCTGACACTGAGGAGAAGACCGTGTTGCAAGCATTAACAGGTTAAGCACACACCTAACAGTCTACCGTCCGGCCAAGCACCGCGGAGCCGAGGGGATGCCGAGCGAGGCCAGCGTTGCTTCTCTGACTTCAGGCTCTCTCCGGGATGGTTTGGATGGCTGGGCTAGATACCAAGAAGCGGTTTACCGTCCCACATACATATTCAAAATGTATGTGGGACGGTAAACCATTTCTTCAAGTACCGCACGGTGCCAGCGACGGCCGGGAGGAGGCTCGCGTCCGCACGGGCGCCCCCGGGGACCTCTTCGAGGCGGCGCTTGACGCTGAGAAGAGGCGGGCCACGATGCACGCTAGACAAGAGCTGCGTAGTCGGCCGCGTCGCTGAACGCCGCAGAGCAGCACTGATCCCAGAGGGAATCAAGATCTCCTCCCCAGAGGTGGCGAGAGTTCCCGAGGCAGAACTTGGTACAAGAAGAGCGAGAGTATGTCATTTTGCATCATGCAGAAAAGAACATGCCACACAGAAAACCAGGTCTTCGAGGGCCACGAAGAGGCCTGCGGCTGGGTCCGGCGGCGCCTCCCCGAAGACAGCGTCGTCTCCAGGAGCCTCGAGGATGGATTTGATACTGAGGGTTAGTGGACCGTGTTACATACGTCACAGATAAAGCGTACGCTATACGGTCTACTATCTCTCCAAGTACCACACAGGGACGCCGAGGGCGGAGGTTGAGGGCAGGTCCAGAAAGCCTTCCAGAGCTGGGGGAATCAGAAGGCAGGCCGAGCACAACACATGCATCATGCGACAAGCACACAACAGGCTAGGAGTCTTGTCTCCACCGTCAGGAGTCGGTGCCGACGCTGGAACTGGTGGCTTATCCCCAAAGCTGGCAGCTCCTCCAGGAAGCCCTCCAAGGCCGCAAGTCCCACCGAGCAGAAGCGGACGACGTTACCGATTTCACGATTCCAGAAATACCGATCAAGTGCTCACTACGTGCCGGGCCCCCGCGCCGGATCTGAGGGAACGGGTGGGCGGGCACAGCGGGAGGGCGGCCATGGCGTTTGGCCAACGGGACCGCGTGGGGGAGCGGCGGGCCGAATGACCGCTCTGGGACGGCCCGTGTGCAACCGGAAAGAACGCCTGCCCAGTCGTCCTGAGCAGGCCAAGCAGGTAGTCCCAGGGCACGTGAAGCCCAGGCTGTAAACCCTGGCACCGGGCGTTAGAAAATACACACGTATGCCACGAGGAAAGGCTCACGGCCACCTCCGCCTCAAAGTCAGGGGCACTTCCCAGAGGTCCTCTCAGGCCGGACTGGATCTGAGCAGTAACCACCACGCCATCTTCGTAAGCAAAGCGGATGTCGTTCTGGCCAACTGACTCCCTAAGGTCAGAACCTCCGTTTCCTCCCCCATCTCGGCACTGCCTCCAGAAAGCCCTCTGAGATTCAATTTAATATCGATCAGAGGTGGGCATGGGCACAGACACGGGAACTTCGACACAGGGGCGACAGCTCTTCAATAACCACACGGCAAGACGGAGGCCGGGCCGGTGGCTCCCCCCGAAGGCGGCACTGGCTCCACGAAGCCCTCCCGAAGCTGGCGGGGCTTCCGGGAAGTGGGGGGACCACGCCACACAAAGGCTTCCTCGTGCATACGCCACATGGAAAACCATCTCTTCAAGCACCACGGCTGAGGCTGGACTCGGCGTCTTTGCCCCCGAGTTGCACCCCCGCCAGCAACCGCCCAGGGGGTGCAGTTAGTAATAGGCCTTGTCGCACAATTCGGACATCGGGCAGAGGCACCGGGAATTACCACGGGGCGGTGCGGGAGCTAAACCCAGCGTTCTCTTCCCTCACGTTGGCAACACCTCCGGGGTGCCCTCCGAGGATGGATTGGATACTGAGAGTTAGTGGACCATGTTACATAGGTCAAAAATCATAAAGCCTACGTTCCATAGTCTACCTTCTCTTCAGGAACCATGGAGTGGTGCTGACCCCAGACCGGGGCTTGTCCCTGAAGTTGGCGTCACCTCCAGAAAGCTTTCTGAGGCCTGATTTGGCACTGGGAAGCAGACACGTGGTGACCGTAAATGGGGGAGCAGTGCCTCTACCCTGAAGTGGCATCTCTCCCGGGAAGGCCGTGCCGGCTCGGAAAGCCTGCGGAGAGGCAAATCACGCAACGTTGACCGTGCTTCGGCCACGTGGGCAACTATCTCTTCCTCCAAGTGAAGGGCAGTGGTCTGCTCTGCGTGGCAGCGTGGGACGCTCCAGGGCAGAGCTCACAGGCGACAGGGGGCCCCTCAACTTCTGGGGTGGCAACCTGCCCGAGCTCACCCCTGCTAGGACGGTCCTTGCCATACAACCACCACCCCACCCTGGCATACGCCAGTCCCGCACCCCAGTGGGCGGGAGTGGGGGGGGGGGGCCGGGGGGGGTTCTTCTAGCTACTGCCCCTGCTCCACATCTCCACCTCCTCCAAGAGGCTTCCCTTGAGTCTCTCCATCCCCTCTCGAGGTCCAACTGTCAATCCCCGCCCCCCCTGCAGAAATGGAACACACAGCCATGACACCAGTTGGTCTCCAAAGACGGGGCAAGAGCAGGCTCCCGGGCAGCAGGGTGGGGGGACACCGCTAACCCACCAAGTCTTGACACCCGGTGCAGAGCATGTCAGCCCCCTGCTCACAACCCCGTTGCTGAAGACCAAAGCCCTCAGAATGGCGCTCAAGGCTTCCACCTAGACCCCCACCCTTTCCTGCTCCCCGAGTCCTGACCCCACCTCGGCCAACTCAGCCCTAGGCGTGCCCCGACCCTCCGCAGCACCCCGCCTGTGTCCCTCTTCCAGCACCAGCCCATCTTCCATGGGAGCAGGCAGAGAAGTAAGTTCATGTTTTTTTAAACGCTCCCGAGGTGCTGGAACCGTGAATATAAGATATCGTCTCTTCCCCACCCCTGCAGCCTCTAGCTTAGCAGGGGAGACCCGCATTGATATAATTATCACAGGACATTACTTCCAAAATTAAAAGAGGCCAAAGTGTTGGGAAGGAGCTGGGAACATTTAGGAAGAAGATCCAACCAAGGCGGGGTGGGGGCGGGGGGAGCTCCTCAGAAGCAGTTTAAAGCAAAAGATGAAGGACGGGAAAAGAAAACAGGAAGAGAGGGGGCAGGAGTGGAAATGCAGGGTGGAGGGCGGAGGACTGGGTGGAGAAGGGTCCAGGTGGAGCACGGACCAGACAGGGGAAGCATGGTCTGGATGGAGCCTGGTAACCAAACGAGCAGGCCTGCGAATGGCGCACAGAGAGCCAGAGACGTGCCAGAAATAAGGCTGAGGAGCTAGGCGGAGGCTGGATCGTTCAGAGGCTTATCATGAAGGTTAAAGATTACAGATTTTATACTCAGGCACAGGAAAGCCATTATTAGCTGATAAAAGATGGGAGCTTCGTGCTTTTTCTACGATAGCTCTTGCTGATATGAAAAGACAGTGCTTCTAGGGCCAAGAGCGGGAGAGGGAGAGAGTACAGGAGTTCAAAATCGAGAGCTGCACCCTGGGCAGGGTAGGGGTCACGGATGTGGGGAGGGGGGCACGCTTGAGAACAGTCAGGAAGAAGGACGCGAGAGATTCGGTGATGCCCTGAATGCAGGTGAGGAATAGTGAGCCATAAGAAAAGGTCCGAAAGAACCCGTGCAGAGGTCTGGCATGGAAGGTAGGCGAGAAGGGCGCCAAGTCTGAAGCGCCAGCGAGAAGTCTGAGCCATCAGCTGGAGGCCCCTGGTGAGCCTCATGAAAGCTCTCCCAGTGGAGCAGTAGAGGCGGAAGCCAGATGAAAGTGAGATACAGAGAAAGCACCAAGAGGGTAGCACGTAGAGGGAGGAGGCAGCTTCCTGGGAATTTTTAAAGACTGAAGGCACTACGGCATGCTAAGACCCAACGGGAAGGGCCCGGGAGAGGGGAGAGGCCGGCCATGACAGTGGAAGGCTCCAGAGATGGGGAAGGCGGGGTGGAGCCTGTGCTCAGGTGGCGGCGTGCCATGGGCCAGCGGCAGGTGGCTTCCTCCACCGGTCATCAGGTAAAGAGAAGCAATGGGGCAAGGCTAATGGGGGGACGCTGTGGGGAGTTCCTTTTGATGGCTTTTATTTTCTCTGTGTCCATGATTGGAGAGGACGCCACTCATGTCTCCTCTTGGAATGGGAACTCCTCTGGGCAGGAAGGGGTCACACTGGCCTCTGCTTTGAATCCCCAGTGACCAGAACCAGACATTCTGTAGAACGAATAGTAAGAATAGCGAAGAATGAAGGGATGAACAGCTACAAACGGCAGGGATGAACTCTGAAAGCATCCTTGCCCTCCTGGGGCTCTAGAGAAGCAGACATGCTCACCCTCCCCACCCAGTTCCCCAACAAGATGGCCGGCGGCTGGAGGCCCTTCTCACTCTCCCAGACCCCAGTCAACGCCCCACTCGCCACCTGTCCATTGGCTGGGCCCTTCTCTCAGTTGTTGCCCGTGTGTGCCTTCCTTGATCCCCCTCAAAGGTTCACTCATGCGCTTGTCTGCTCCTCAGCTGCTCTCCCACGCACCAATGGTCCACACATCCTTGCAGACACTCGGCCATGAGCACACCCATGGCATCGCCCCGTGTGGAGGCCAAGGCTGCCCTGACTCAGTGGTCCCGCCTCTCCAGAGCTCACCGGCTCAGGGGGAAAGAGACGGTCACTTGACCCACGTGTTGACAGGAGATCACGGCAGGGCACAAAGTGCTAGGGTTTCAGGCTTACACAATCCATAGCCCGGAAACAGCAAGGAGCTTCAGCTCCTGCAGAAGGGGCCAGGCCCAGAGAAAGCAAAGAGAGGCGACTCTCTCCTCCCAAAGACTGGGGCACACAGGGTGGGGAGGCAAACAGGAGACAGTGATGAGACCCTCAGACCTCATCATCTGAAGCATATGAACAAGAGGAGTGGGGGAAAAAACAACCAGATACACACTCACCTTAATAATTACACAAAGTCAGAGAAGGCTATTTCTTTTTTTTTTTTTTTTTTTTTTTTTACCGTGGACAAATACAGATGTAAGTATGGTTTAAAAAAAAAAACAACAACCCTGAGATGTAAACACTAACACACTTGAAAACTGGTTGAGTGCTCTAGGAATCACCAGAGAACATTTTTAAAATGAAAACTGTGATCTCTACAGTAAAAGATATCAGGAAAGCAAGGACGAGACATATAAGACAAGCATTAGTGCAATTATTTTAAGTCCAAACAAGACAATCAAACAATTAAAATGTCAGTGGGTTACATACACCTTAAAAAGGAGGTTTCTCGAGTCAAGGCAAAGCCTCAAATCCAAAGTATCTGTCGTCTACTTGAGACACACTTGAAATAATTAACTCAAAAAAGTTCAAATCCAAGGAATGGGCACAGGTAAATAGGAAGGCCTCAACGATCATGCATTTGGCTTTCAGGAAGCCCACACCATCATGCACTGACATCTCAAAACGCACAAAATTCATACAACAGCTGACTGCCATCAATCAACGGCACCCCCACCTTTGCGTATACAGAAAGTTGTTCGATCTGTGCAATTGCCTAAATTATCTCATTGCAGAGGCTTTCACGGGGTATTCCGAGGTGCCCTTGGGGTCCCCCCATGCCTCTGTTGCAATGATACCCATGGCTCGAGGTCACCCCCCAGCTCCAAGTAGGGCAGCATTGATTGGATCCATTTTACTTATTGGGCTTCTGGGTAATATTTGGTCTGAATAAAGGGTGTGGCTGCATTGGAGAAGCAGTATTTAATTACACTTTGCTCTTTTTTCTTTGTAAAAATAAATGAAAAATGGAAAAATAAAGTTGCTGATACCCGTCGTAAGAGCATAGATCTCATATATACTTAAGAAATTAAGACAAAGATAGAAATCATCAGGCAGACCCAATGGGGCCCATCTCTAGCCCCAGGAATTGAATTTAAGGCAGTCAACTATGTGTTTGAAAAGAACAAAATTAAAGAACATCCATGGAATGCTAGAAATTGCCTGGAAACATACAGAATATTGAGCTCTTGAGGAGCAGAATACTTGGGAACATGACAGTCTCTGGTTCAACTTCAAAACACTTTGCCTTGAATACAGACTTCTAGAAACACTCACGTGGGAGAGTAGGGCTGCCTAACTCCGGAACACAAATGAAAATAAAGCAGAGGTGCCTCTGCAATGTCCAGTACTCAAGAGTGAAATCATTAAATAGGTCGCTAAAAGCCACCTCTCAGAGGTGGAAGGTACAATCCACGGCAATGATAGAACATTCACAAACATTTACATTAGGAATAAAATAGCATCCCTGGGAAATGAGGGAAACAGATAGAAATAGTTTCCAGCGCCCTCTCAGTTATAAAGACATCAATTGGGCAAAAAAGTAAATGATAAACATACCCCAAATTCAGAGGCAAGCAACATCATATTTAACAGGAAATAAGAAATAAAAGGTGCTTACTTCAGTAATATTAAGTTACACTGTCCCCAAAGCTATGGCCAACGTAATAATAAAGCAAATAGATAAATGTTACAAAGTATTGGAATGAGATTAAGTTATGTTTACCAATTACTTCTTTCTTTACTAAGAAAATCCAAAAGAATCAACAGAAAACCTAGTAAAACTAAATGTCTTTACATCAGAATCGATATCCTATAAACAAGATGTACACCTTACTTTTGAAGGTCCATGAAATGTTTACAGAATTGATTATATAAGGCACAAAGGACACATCCATAAGTTCTCCAAAGTAGAATCTACATGTCCATATTCTCCAAGCCACAATGAAATATAACCACAATTGAGTAAAACAACATAAGCAACAACACACAAGCCAAATCAATTAGAAATTGATTTTAAAATAAGCTCTACTTTGCACATTTAATTCAGATAATTATTTCTCCTAAGAACAAGAAGAAATGAAAAGCATATTTACAAATATTTTTAAATGTTTTAAAAACTACATATTAAAACTTGTGCAGTCAAAGTCACAAGCAGAGGCAAATTCGTACCATGAAATGTTTTCATTATTTAAGAAGAATAACATAAGGAATATTTGGACAGATCCACAAAACAAACTTCAGGAAAAGCAGAAGGAAGGAATCAATAAAGATAAAGGCAGATATTATTGAATTTGAGCGCGCACACACACACACACACACGCACACAGTTTAATTGATAAATTATTCCAAAAACAGATTCTTTGAAAAACTTCTAAAGCAGACACTCCTCAAGATCATCTAATAAAAAAAGAGATAAAGTACACATACACAAAATTAAGAATGCCAAAAGTGATATCATCATAGAAACAGATTGGAATGTTATAAAAATACTATTTATGGACTCTATGCTAAGAAGCTTTTAAATCTCAAAAAAAAATCTATTATTTTCCAGGATTAATAACAGGTCTTGAAAAATCATTGAGCACTCGCTATGTGCCAGACAAGGTGCAAGTTACTTTATCTCTTTAATCCTCACAGTGGCACTCTTAGCTACAGGCTCTCATTTTAATTATTTAACAACTGAGGCAACCGAGAATTAGGAAGGAGACACAGTTTTCCCAAGGTCACAAGGGAAATGACAGAGTAAGAGTTTGAACCCAAGTTGTCTGATTCCAGTACTTGCACATTTAAATGCTGAGCTACATCAGAAAAAGAAGCAAATATTCTACAGATGCAAAAAAATCATAAGAATCCAATGAATACAGAAGAAATACGAAAAGTTGCCAAAGAATTATCCCAGGAGAGTTACATGGGTGAGTTCTTTCAAGCGTTCATGGAATAGATCATTCAAATGATGCATATATGGTACAGAATACAGAGAAAAGATGAAATGTTCCCTAATTCAGTTTACAAAGCCAACATAACTTGGATACCAAAACCAACAAAAAATAAATATGAAAAGGCCTAAGTGAAATCCTAGCAAAACAATCATGTGGTAAATTAAAAGAACAATACTCTATAACAAGGTAGAATTTGATCCAAAAAATGTTTCAAAGTTATGAAACATTATTATAATTCATTTCATCAACAAGTCAACAGACAAAACAACACAAACATCTCTATATATTCATCAAAAAAGCATTTTTCCAGACCCATTCCTGATTTTAAGGTCAAATGAACTAAAAATAAGTATCTCATTAACATTATAAAAAAACATATACCTCAAAAAATTATTTGTTATCACACTTAACAGTGAACCAGAAACAAGATAAAGATTTCTATTTTCCACAATTTAATGTTTTGGAAGATCTAGCCAATGCTATCAGACAATCAAGAGAAATAGAAGAGATGAAATACTGAAAAAAAAAAGGCAAAATATATATTATATAGAAATGCAGGACTTGTTACCTAGAAGTTCCAAAACATTCAAATAAAAACTTGTAGGAAAAAAATGAAAGAATTCAAGTAGACAGCCAATAACAATAAATATGCAATCTCTTTCCTACATGCTAGTAGTAACCAGTTTAGAAAATAGAAAGGAACAAATTCACAATAGAAATATGTAAGCAATATTTACTTCCTTAAAATGAACTTAATGATGAATTGTGAATTTGTCAAATTTGACAAATTGTGAATATATATATAAAATATACATATATTATATATATATAATATATATAATGTATATAACATATATATTATATATATTATATATATATTATGGTGAAAGATTATACAAAGCCAAGTATCAAATAATATCAATTCTCTTTAATTTTCAATTTAATAAAATTCCACAGAAAATCTATGTCTTTAACTTCCTGACATCATCAAACTTCATCCAGAAAAATAAACAAATGAGACCAATGAAGAAAATATTGCAATATGAGAATGACAGACTATTACTAACAAATAATAACACATATTACAACAATAGTGTATTAAAACAAAGCAATACTAGTATAAGAATAAACAGATTAATTGAATCATAGAAAGCCACAGCAAGAAACAAAAACTATGAAAGTATCTAGCATGTGGTACACGTGGAAAAAGAACATATAGTTATCTCTCACAATAAACAAATGATTAAAGATTCAAATATAAAAGATGAAATCATAAAAGAACTAGAAAAAAACAAAAATGCCTAGGTAAGCTCAGGGTGGGAAAGGTTTTTCTACAGAAAAACAAAGTATGAGGAAAAATTAGAGATAGATTTTTTTAGAACATAAAAATGTTTGAAATTAAAAAATGAAAAGCCCCCTGAGTCAAATGGGATGGCCAATGAAAAAGTCAGGTGAGGGGACATTGAAAATACGCGATAGAAAAAGCTACTGTTCTTATTAAAAATGTCTTATGAGATAAAAAAAATCAAAGAGGAACACACCAACAGGGAAAAATGGGTAAATGACTTCCAGTTCAATATAGTGAATTCAATACAGATGTTCACCTGCCTGCCCCCTTGAAACTGCACTAAATGAGGGAGAAGAGATTTTCATTCTGAGGTAAGCACACAAGGACACAGACAAGACAAGAGTGAAAACTGATTCGGAACTGGGAAAACCGAATCTTAAGCTGACTGTAAGGAAGGCTGAAATAAAGGCTGATGTATTCCATGGAACCCACAAAAGTCTCAGGCATTCACAGCACCAGGTGCCTCAATGTGGCAGGAAAATCTGAGCCTAACTAGGATGAATTGGCTGAAAGTCTGTTTAAGAAGACATCTCCCCAAATCCTCACCAAGACTTCAGAGCCTTCCCTGATCTTGAGAAAAGACTGAAAATGTATTGCACAGAGAAAGTAAAGCAGAGGTGACTGATACAGAAACAGCAGGCACAGCTGAGAGTAAAAGCTCTAAATTAAGAAGAGGAAGAAAGCAAAATATTACAAGCCGGATGCTGAGAACCACTTGCCTCTGCCATTTTCCTCCTCAAGCCTCTCAGAGCAGTGGCAGCCAGACATACTCTAGGCCAGAAACTAAAAGACCTTTGGAGCATCTGAGCAGTCCAAAAGAAAGAAGGCTTTAAAATGCTAAACATGGGGTTACCCAATAGAAACACCAACTAGCTCACTCTACAGTAAAGCCCACAGCTACAAATCCCAACTGGATCATCAGTTTGAATGCCAAGAGCTTTCAAACAGCTCATTAGTGTATTTGTGTGTGTGTGTGTACCTATACATATATCTGTAGAGTTGAAGAAAGCATATAACATGGAAGTCAGAGACACATACAACTGGATGGGAAAAAAGTTTGGAGACTGTAGGAAACAGAAAATTTCAGAAAAAATATCATAAATATTTTCAGGGATATCAAACGTTATCAGGACTACCAAAGCAATCGCATCCATGAAACAAAATTTTATAATATTTAGAGTATAATAAAAAAATCTTGAAAATAAGAGATTGCAGCAATGAAAATAGGTTAAAAATAAAGACAGAAATTTCTTGGAGAACAAAGAAATTAAAGTTTGAAAATCAGAGAAAAAAATTTGGGAATATTAGAGAACCAGTCAGAGATCCAACATGCAAAAAATAAAAGTTCTAGAAAAACAGATGGAAGGAAATTATCTAAGGATTGTTCAAAAAAAAAAAACTGTCTACAACAGATTTCAGATCAAAAGGGCCTAGCAAAATGGATGAATGTAGATCCACATCAAGATGTGTATACATGACATTTAAAACACTAGAACACAATAGGAAAATCCTGCACATTTCAGAAAGGGAGAAAAAAAGATCACACACAAGGGATGAGGAATCACAAAGGTTTCAGGCCTCTCAGCAACAGCACTAGAAGTTAGAAGACAATTATTTATGCTTTCAAAATCTGTGGGGAAGAAAGATGACCAACCAGAATTCTATACCCAGCCAAACTATCCATGTCAATTGTGAACTAGACATTCTCCTTTTCAGATGTGGAAAGTCTTCAAAAATATACCTTCCATGAGCCCTTTCTGAGATAACTGCTAGAGGGTGCACTCTAGCAACACAGAGAGTAAACAAAAAAAGATAACCCAGGATTTATGAAATCAGAGATCCAACCAAGAAGATAGGATCAGGGGAATCCCTGGGAAGAGAATGAGGGTAGATGAGGACAGGAATCCCAAAGATCAACCAATCCAAAACAGAAGAAACAAGAAGGCTCCAGGAAGAGATTTCTTCAAAAAGATAAAACGCATTTTAAAAATTGTTTGAATGGGTTTGAATGTATTGAGAGGCTGAGAATAGATCTATGATAAATTCATTAAAAACTAAACAAAAAATGCAAACAAACAAAACCCAGATAACTATTAATTCCAAAGAAAACAAAAAGTTGTGAAGAAGGGGTAAATAATCATAATGCTGCTGTTCAGCTCCTAAGAATGTTTACGTAGTTATAATAATGTAAACACTGAATCCTGACCAAACCAAAACTATGAACCAAATATATATTAAGAGAATGGAGTGGGGCACAGAGGTATGCTTGTGGATGGGGAGGCCAAGGACATATGCTCGATGGTTGAAAAATCAAGATAACGCTCAAGCTTAAAAAAAAAAGATTGAGAAGTAGAAAAATAAGAATGTTACTTAGAAACATGGATGTAAATGTCAAGAGAATGAGTTAAAAGAGGCAACAGCCATTGGTTCTGTGGAGCAGGACATGGGGTGGAGTAGGGAGACCGGAGGGCGGGTGGGCACTGATACCTGTACAACAGGCTTCTAGAACTACCTGATTCTTAAATGAAGCATGTGCAGGACTTCAACAAAAATTAAACCAAGGGAAAGATGCAAAATGCAAGGAACCTGAACTGGCAATTCAAATACTAAGACCCAATAAAGATACGGGGGCAATGCTGTGATCCCAGGTAATAAAATCGACAATAACGTGTGTAACAAATTGGCAAATATCGAAACCTTGATAATCCCCATAGAAAAAGTCACTTGTTCAACTAATTCTGAGATTGTAAATTGGCACAAAGTTTAAGGAGGGCAATGTGGCCATCAAATGCTTGCACCTTCTGAGATGACCACTCTGCTTTTAGAACGAACTTCAGGGAATACGTCAGGTATGTACGTGGGATGAACAAAGGTGCTCACCCCAACTTATACACAATCCAGATTTTAAAATTATCTAGACATCTGACAAGAGAGCAGCTATTACATCGGTCTTGAGGTAGCAGTTCTTAGGATACTACATAACCGCTAAAAAATCACAAGCTAGAAAATTACTTAATGGCACGAGAAGATATTCAGGATATACAGTTAGGTGAAAAAATTAGGATGACAATAAGGAGCCCAGTTAAAAATATACACGCATAACGTATGTGTACAAAAACGTGTGCGCGCACACACGCACACACATTTATGCAATTTATGTTCATCTTTGAGTGGCTGGGATGAGGGGGCGTCCTATTCTTCATTTTATTTGTTTTCAGTATTTCACAAGCTTTTACAATAAACATGTATTTCGTTTTCAATGAGGAGAAAAACACTAGTTTTTGGAATCGTTCAGTACAATAAATGTTAGTTATTAGCTTAGTGTCTTTTATGGGAAAAACTCACACGGCTCCCATTGCTTATTGCAATTTCCATCACAGTAATGAGTTAACAAAATGCAATTCTATGCATAATTTTTAAAAGACTCATTGCTGCCAGGAGGGTGAAGGTAAAAACTCAAGTCCCAAGTCAAGCTGCCAAAAATGACTCTGGTGCCCAGTCAGCTGTGAAGTGAGCACGGTCCCTACTGCTCAGATAGGACCGGGGACGAGGGAGAGCTGTCTGGGGCCAAGCCTCCTTGCGTGCACTCTCCCTAGGGTTGCCATGGGCAACTTCCCATGTGGCTCATCCGGCCAGCCTGCCCTCCACGCAGAGAAGCAGCTCTGGGTGGGTAGTGCATGCATTTGGGGCCCTCCGAGGCCCTGCGTACCTGTTCCAGCCATCTTTGATCACCTATAGTCTTTGTATTATCTAGACCGTGTGTGGCCCTTAGTCACAGGCACATATGCCTTTTAAAGGGCAACCAAAAAAAGCACAACTCACCCAGTGAAGCAGGGCCTCCCCGCATCAGAAGCGTCCTCGGGAAAACTCGTGCTCAGGAAACCACACCTCCACGGCTCCATGCAGAATGACCTATGAAGGCAAGAGGGCCAAGTCACAAGACCAAATCCAGCCTGCGTGAGCGTGTCTGACTCACATGGGTCCCTCGCAGACACTCCCTGGGGAGCACTCTGAGAATGGCAAGGCCAGCACGGGGTACGTGGAGCTGGAAGGAGCCAGCGGCTGCCCTCCGGATACTCAGAATTCCACGGGAAGTGGCCAGCCACGGAATCACACATGGGAGTTCCAAGCGGCAGGTCCCGAGCACCTCCAGGTGGGGAGACCCTCCCACAGTGACAGAGCTGAAGGGAAGGGTGAACCGGCATCACAAGAAACTCAGGCTGGAGCAGGGTGGAGGAGAGGGAGGAGGGGGACGAGGAGCACTGGGCGTCTTGGGCCTGGCCTGGCGGGTCAGCGCTTTCAGACTCCGGGAGTTACTGCAGCCCTTAAATACTAAATATTTAATTAAATACTTACATATTAAGTAATACACTATCATCCTCTGTACCCCTGGGACTAAACTGATTACAGTCTTGATTCCATGACACCAGTGACCGAAGATCCATGAATGGCTCTTCTGTTACCGTTATTCGGCCTTTGAAGGATTTAATGCCCATCCATAAACCCTGCCTAGCTCCAACCCAGAGCCAGACACTAAGTGACTTATCCACCCCCCCCCTCCCCCACCATGCTGGGTGGACGCTCCTAGAGCCCCATGGTCACGCAGCGGCCCCGCCAGCCCTGACCTCACAGGCTGAGACCCACCCCTGACTACGTCTGGATTTGGAGCCCTGCTTGGGCCATTCCTAGCCACTCTCCCTGCTGGGACAGAAATGGGCTGGTCTCAAGGACAGATGGACACCCTCCCAAACTGAGGTTCTCCCTGAGATCACAGCAGAGGGCAAGCGGGCACCCAGAGGGCTCTGGGGAAGGGGGCAAGGGCAGGTGGGCCGAAGGTGGCCCTGCACCCACCCCGTCCCCTAGCCGGTCAGGCCAGGCCAGGAGTCAGCTCTGGGCTTTGCAGCCCGGACGTTCTGAGTATTTTGAAACGTGCTGTTTGCAACAATTGTCAGGAGCAGGAAGGGAGTTTTCCAGATGTTTCCTTGCAGGGCTTTTACAAAATGTCACAGAATTGGTAGACTTAGCCATAAAAGTTTGTTACGTTCTTTAGTCTTGATGAGCAAACCACAGACATGTGCTGCCACACCCTCAGGGCCCGAGCC
This sequence comes from Panthera onca, assembly GCF_046562875.1. Lineage (NCBI taxonomy): Eukaryota > Metazoa > Chordata > Mammalia > Carnivora > Felidae > Panthera > Panthera onca. The sequence continues at coordinate 142,339,197 of NC_138344.1, read as the reverse complement.
CCTTCGCACGAAGAACGGGGCCAGCAGCCTCCCAGATGGGAATGACAGGCATCCGGACTCTGTGCTCAGGGCATCTCTCTGCTGCACCCCTCCGTCCTGTGCATCCCAGGGAGGAATCCAGTGTGACAGCTGCTGCAGGGGTATGGGACACGCCCTGGACTTGGGCACTGAGTGGCGCTCACTGTTCTCATCTGAGCCTCTACAGGACCTCTGCAGGATCTATCAACTCGAGCCAGTGCTGGGGGAGAGGGGAGACCTTAAGAGAGGAGCGGCCCCCCTGGGGGCTATGCAGAGGCAGGCTGGGGGGCCCTGTAGGGCCCCTCTCCCTCCCTTCTTTCTCTAATAGCTGCCCAGCGCTTTCTAGCTCACAAAACCCCTTTCCTTTGTGCCCCGCTGCACCCCAGAGAATGGCCACCCTGCATCGAGGCCTCCGCCTCTGGCCAACGCCAGCCCCTCCCATCCACCACTCTGCCTCATTCTTCTTCCCAGTAGGGATCCAAGCCTGCACAGGGTGCAGTCCCTGAGAAGGGGTGTGCTGGCGAAGAAACCAGGAGACCCACAAAGTGAAGGACTCAGGCCAGAGGGTCCCGGGCCACTCGAAGGAAATGCTACCCACCTTAGGTGACCCCCCCACACTTCAAGTATGGCTTTTCCAAGGCCGAGGAGCGCCCACCAGCTGCATAAACAGCCAAACCGAGGAATGCGGGCCCACGACTCACCAGGGTACTAAATATTTGGATAGGTGACCTGTGGAGCCATGGGGTGGGGGGCGCTGGCGGGAGGAGGGACAGGGCAAAGGGTATATATAGAGAGGACTGACAAGAACAGGAAGGCCAGGGGCCCAGAGTCGCAGGGAAGCAGCAAGTGACCCCAGGGGCGCAGGGGATTGGACGAGTAGCCCTTTTAGAAGTCTGAACTCTGGCCCGGGGGGGGGACTCCCCAGAGAACCCCACGGAGGGGGCCCATCAGAAAATGAGGCCAGAATCCCTGCGGTGCCCGGGGACAGTGGAGGGGAGGGGCCAGCTGAGGAAAGAGAAGCCACGGCAGGGACACATGTGCCCAGGCCTGCCCTTGTCCCCTCTGGGCAGCTGCCAGCAGCCCCTGCTGGCGGGGGTCACCAGCTCCTGCTGTCCCCGGGAACATCTGCCGGGGACAGGGTCAGGCCCCTGCCAAGCTGGCAGGACGGTCTTTTATTTTATCCTGCTGATCTGAGGGAAAAGAAAATATAACAAATCAGCCCCAAAGAGACCAGTGAAGATCAAGGGCCTGGAGGACAGAGGGAAGGGGGGCTGGGACCCGAGTCCAAGGGAGAGCTATCCATTCCTTCCCCACGACAGGCAAAATGGGAACGGCGGAGAGCCCTGCCATCATCCTTCTCCCATGGTTACAGATGGGGACACTGAGGCTGGGCAGCCGTTGGCTCCGACTCGAGTCTCAGATGTAGGGAAGAGGGAAACGTCACCCTTCCTGACGGTCCTCGGTGGCTGCTGAGGCCCAGAGAACACAGAGGGGGTGCTGGCGGAAGGGGAGCGGGCAGCGTCCACAGGTTTGGGGGCGCGGAGGAGGCCAGCCACTCTGAAGCCCAGCTCCAGTGGCAGCTCCCGTGGCTCCCTGCGGGGTCTGCCTGCCAGGCCACGTGCAGCACACCCGCCGGGCACAGCCCGCAGCAAGATTTCTGCAGGATAAAAGAATGAAACTCACTTCCCTCTCACAGATGAGGAGCCCAAAGCCTGGAACGTTCTGGTGACTTCGAGGCACACACTGCTCTTTCCTGGCAAGAAAAAAAAAAAAAGATAAAAAGTCAAAAGAGAATGAGAGACCACGAATCTCCCTGTCCAAGGGACCAGTCCAGGGCCTGGGTTCACTCACAGCTCAGCGGGGACGGCGGGACAGCCAGTCCCAAGGGCTCAAACACTGCGGACTGCTCTCTGGGGCTATGTGTTCCTCCGCCCCCCAAGATCCATCCTGCCACACCTGTGACCCTGGGGCACCAGCCTCAGCCACCACTCTGGGAGGCGGGAGCCCACTCAGGAGAAGCCTGGGAGGAGTCACGCACGGGGGCCTGCCCTCCCCAGGCCTCAGTTTCTTTGTCGCCATAATGAGGAATCAGTGTCACCCATCTCTGGATGAAACGGGGAAACATTCGGCCGTGCCTGGTGACGACAGGCATAATGCAATGTTATTACTCTTTCTCCCCAGGCTCCGGGGGCACCCCCCAGGGGAAGGGCGAGCCCTAAGCTGGGCCCACCCCTAAGCATGCAGCCCCAGCTAGTGCTACACGCTTGTCCTATCCATCTCGGGATGAAGTCAGACTCCACGCTGGCTCTGGGAGGGTCTGAGGCCTCCGCACAGAGCTTGGAGGAAGGCTGATGGGGGTGATCGAGCTCACTCGTTTCACAGAGAAGCAAAACCGAACCGCAGAATTCTGCCTTGCAAAACCATCAGCCTGCTCAGTGACAGCTGAAGGTTTGTTTTCAATCTCTGCTTCCCTTCTTTGCGAGGAGGCCCCAGCGACCCCCGCCAACCAGACTCAGCTCTGGCCAGTGGCCACAGGGTTTCAAATTTTGAAACGGGTCTTTTGCAAAAGGTTCAGTTTCAAGCCCTGGTCTGATTGCCCACATCCTGTCCAAACTTCCTGGGGGAGTGAGATTTATTTAAGAAGGAATAAAATCCCCATGTTCATGTCCTTGAGTGAAAACACGCTCCGTCCCAGGCAATTTCAAGGATTAAGGTTACATATCTCCTAATGAGTCGCAGGCGAAAAGGAAAATGGAATTGGCTGGAGGAGGGGTACAGGCCTCAGTCATGAGGAGGTGTTACTCCCCAGTGCCAAGGACCCCGGTTCTCTTCCGGGGACAGGATCTGCCCCCCAGAATGACCTCCCAATCATTCTTTTGTGTGTTCATTCAGTGTCTCATTCAACCAGCTTTCTGACGGATGGACCCACCACTCTGCACAGGTTCTATGGGGGTGGGGGGTGGTCCGAGACACCCCAGACCGAGCACAGCCGGGCTGGAAAGCCAGACACCTAAATCAAGCACAGGAGACGTTTCTGAATGGAGGTCAAGTTCATGGTCATGCAACAGTTCCAAATGTGGGGTGACTCAACCCACCAGGGGGAGGCAGGCTGTCCAGCTATTGAGCAGTGAGGACAGGGTCAGAACAGGAGCATGTGTAAAGGCACAGAGACGCAGACACAGAGTCTGGGAGGGTCTGCCGGGTGACACATAGGGCCAGGCCAAGGTGGGAGCCAGGGCAAGAGGCCAAGTCGCAAAGACCGTGAGTGAGAAGCAAGGAGCTTGGGCTTCCCCCTGGGGCTTCCGAAACTCACAAAAGGGCTTTAGGGAGCATGGGACTCTTTCTCATGCATTCTAGAAAAATCTAGAAAGATTGTATTGACTGCAGCATGGAGAACAAACTGAAGGAAGGGCAAAAAGACCAATCCAGAGGCTGACCCAGGCCAACATGAGGGAAGTCTGGACTTTCGTGGTGCCGGGCATGAGAGAGGTAGCCTCCTGGGTTCTCTGGAGACAGAGGAAGGGGCAGGACCAAAGCTGGAGGCCGAGGGAGGGTGGCATCGGTGAAGGCGACCGGAACAAGGCGTGTGGACTGCAAGGTTCGCTGCGGAACATCACAGTGATGCTACCCCCACGGTGGTTTCTCAGGCAGCCGTTTGAAGACACTCAGAATGGAATGTGGTAGAGGGAGACAAGGTCAACACATGTTCCAGTGTACCCTCAGTTTGTCATCTGGCAGTACATCGAGAAGAACCACCTGGAAGTTGACGGGGTGGCTCAAACCCTGAGCCTCAGCAGAGCCTTCCTTAACAAGCACGCGGCCTGCGTGACTACAATGTTTGGCTGGTCGCTTCTGCCCAAGTAATAACCAAAGGGCCGCTGCACAAACCCCAAAGTCCACCCATCCCTCTTTCCTCCAATGATGTCCGAGGACCTGCCCGCAGGGACCCACAGCCATCTGCCAGCTCTGACCGTGGCCATGGCCTTGTCCTTCCAGAGTGTCCCCCTCAAAGCAGAGGGAGCTTGTCATAAGGGCCAGACCAGCCCAGGTGGCAGGTCAGCAAAGCCCACGGCACCCGGGCTTCATGGAGCTCGTCACGAGGGTGATTAAGAAATTCCACAGTGAAAATTTGTTCGAAATCTATCTCCCACTCAAGACTTGAAGCTCCATGAGGGCAGAGATAGGATATGGCCTGCCTCTTGCTGCTTATACCCAACCTCTGGTGCCACAGAAAGAGCCCAATCTTTTTCTGAATAAATGAAAGAATGGACGATTAGTTCACCAAACATTCACTGAAGCCTAGACCTTCTGGTGGGTTACCTGACACCAAGGAGTTCATTCCCTTTGGGAGAAACCAGTAGGTCATAACTAACACCATAACAAGGGCTCTGTCGGGGGTGTGGAGGATGGATACGTGAGCACGACAGGACGAATCTGGACCACGGGAGGTGAGGAGCCAGGAAGGAAGACAACGGGCTATGTGAGTGCAAGGCAGGTGACAGATGTGTTGGGCATGGCACAAAGCTGAGCAACCACGGAAAGCACAGATTAGAATCAACTAGAAGCTGTTGAACGCTATGAGGTCCAAGCACCTCATTTACCAAACAATCCTGGGGAATGTGAGAACCTAAGTCCCACGTCCTGCGTCCATACACTTTCCAGTCACACATTAGATTCTAGACGAAGGCCACTGATGCTCATCCTGCCGCCTGCCCTCAGCATTCAGGGGGCCCGGAGGGACTGGAGGTTGCCCAGATGGAAGACAGCCAACCCAGAAGACTCAAAATTAGGGTCCCAGATGTCCACTATTAAGAAGGGAGACGGGGGTCTACCTGATTCAGTCCGAAGTAGAAAGGCCAATGATTTGAGCTGAAATCCAGTCTTCAGGAAGGAGAAGGCTATATTCCAAGCCAAATGACCGTTACATCGCCAAGTCCAAAGGAAGGACACGAAACCAGGAGTGAGAGATGGAATCCAGGGTCAGGAACAGGCAAGACAGGAGAGGAGGGGGAGTGGTCAGTGTCAGCCATAGAGTGGGTATAAAATTATAACACGTAATTGCAGGAGGGAGGAATGATGCAATACAGGGAGGGGGCAGTGGGGGGGGGGCGGTCTTGGGCAAATACCCACAGAGGGCAAAGATGTTGCCAACTTACTTTTCTCGTCATCTGTCCCTGGCAGAACGGCATGTTATGCTGTCTTAAGGTGCATAGTCTGGACCCATCCCATCCAAACTGGCATTGTTCTAGAACTTCGTCGAACTCGCCATTCTTCTTGGACAGGGGAATCTGCGTATGACGTGGGTGTCATTTGGGAACTTTCTAAAGAAGTGCAATTGAAACCATCAATGACAGCTACTTTGGGTAAGTTTTGAAGCATTTATTCCCTCCCAGGTCCCAGAGTATGGGCCTTCTAACACGCTCTTGCTAGACAAGGTTAATTCCCGTAACAATCGTTATCTTCGTGGAAGACATGGAGCTGAGGCTCGAGGTCCAGAGGCCCTTCACCTCTAACCCACAACAACCACAAGAGGAACTCGGTTTCCTTGCAAAGGCAAAGAGCAGGCCCACTTGCTGGAGGCATAAAAACAAGACCAGGTTATTTTTGACCTCCTGTCTTGGCAGAGGCAAGGGCAACTTTCGGGAAGACCCAGGGCTTCCACTCCACCATGCCAAGCCAGCGTTGCCCAAGGATGGGCCAGTGTCCAGGGCAGGCAGAACTGCCAGTATCCTGTCTGTCTGGCACCGAACACTAGAAGCTGGCCTCAAGGGAGAATCTGGACCTGCGTCGGAGAACGCCGCAGGCCGTCTGACACAGCACACCTCCCCGCGGGACGGTTCCCAGACCGTTCTGAGAAGGGCCAGCCTGGTTCCACAAAAGCACATGTATTTTTAGTTATTCATTAATTCGTTCGGCAATAGTTGACTGGGCGCCTCCCAGGCTCGGGGCTGGCCGGGCGCTGGGATGCAGAGTGGAATCTGACCCGGTTCCTGGCTCTCGCAGGGCACATGGGCTTAGCGATAACACGTAAACAAATACCCGTGATAGAGTAGAATGGGCGCTCCGGTAGAGCTATTTACAAAGTGGCGTGAGGTTGGGGTGTGGCTAGCTCTCTCCCGAGTGGTCAGGGAAGGGATCCCAGTGTGACTTCAGTCACTCATTGCCTCACACACGGATCACTGACTCACTCACCCATTTACTGACCCATTTGTTTATTCGCTCCTTCATTCAGGGCAGTTAAGCTGTTCTTGGACTGCACTCCCATCCATTGACTCGTTTACTCACTCACTAATTCGTTATTTTATTCACTCACTCTACTATATGCATCCCTCCATCCACTGGCTTATTCATCTGCTCATTAACTTGCCTCACTCATGGACTTATTTCTCTACTAGTTTGTTAAATTCTCCCACTTTTTCCTTCTTTCATCAATTTGTTCATTTCTTCACTCACTCAGTTTTTGGCTTATTAATCAATTAATGCATTTGGCTCCTCATTCACTCAGTGACTCGCTGGTTCATTCATTCCCTCATCACTAATTCACTTTCAGTTCTCATTGAAACTCAATTCATAAACTCATGCAGGGACTCACTTATTCTTTCGTCTATTTGTGCACCCATCTTTCACTTGTTGACTCCTTGAGCTACTAGTCTTTCATTCATTCACCCACTGACTTATTTATTCATCACTCATTCTCCTTTTGACATTCTTCCTTACACACCATCTCATCCACTCATTGATTTGATAATTAATTCATCATACATGTACACACGTATGCATTTGGCTAAGTGGACGTGTCAACTCATTATCAATTTGTTAACACGCGTGCATACTCAACATTTTCATCAATATGTTTTCCTTTGTTTACTCAAAGCCTCCTTCATTCACGGACTCACTGCTTCATCCAGTCATTCACCATCTATGCAATTTGTCATTCCACAAAGGTCTATTACTCGTGCTCTGTGAGCTAGGCATAATGGGCAGTGCAGAGGACAAGGGGGTTACGACCCCTAACTTCATGGAGCTTACAGCCTAGCGAGATTTTCATTGGCTCAAGCGTCATCTCCTTTGTAAAGCATCTGATACTTAAGATTGAGCCAAGGGCCCGCCTTCCGTGCTTCTGGAAAGTCCTTGCCCATTATATCGAATTGTTGCATTTATAAGTTGGTCTCTACCTAGTCCCAAAGAGCTACGTGACAGCTGGAACTAGACTGGATTCAGACACAAATGCCACGACCAACACACAGACTCACATGGATCTGGGTCAATGTTGAGCTGAAATGAACACCTCATGAGTTATTTTAGCACTGTCTTAGACACTAAGTGCCAAAACATTTTAGAATAGGGAATTCTTGGGGCGCCTGGGTGGCTCAGTCGGTTAGGAGTCCGACTTCGACTTCGGCTCAGGTCAGGATCTCACGGTTTGTGGGTTTGAACCCCGAGTCAGGCCCTGTGCTGACAGCTCCGAGCCTGGAGCCTGCTTTGGATTCCGTGTCTCCCTCTCTCTCTGCCCCTCCCCACCTCGTTCTCTGTCTCTCTCTCAAAAATAAATAAGTGTTAAAAAAATTTTTTTAATAGAATAGAAATTCCCGCCGCCACCTCCACATATATGAGGTGATGAGTATTTGTGAGATAGAGAAAAGAAATAATCTAGGTAAGTAGAAAAAATATCTCAATTATTTCAGTACAACAGGCAGAGTTAGTACCTCATACTACACGCTACTAAAACAACGATAAAAAAGGTAAATGCTTTATTTCATAAATGTCAGTGGTGCAAAACTGCAATGACCTTAATCCTTCTTTCAAATCACATTTCCATCACTGGTCCAGGATTCTGCCTCCTTCAATTCAGATTTTCAAACACCAATTTACTAAACAACTACAGCAGCAACAACAATAACACTAACATCCAGGGACCCACCAAAGTACCAGAATGAAAATAATGAATATTTTAACAACTGTATCTGTCCTCATTATACACAGAGGGGAAGATTAAATCTTTTCCATTACATAGGTCTCAGACAAGCAAAATGGGGTTGATCCTAATTCTTGTTTCATAAAATTTTAGCATTGGGACACGCTTTGCCACTCTAATTTTCTTTACATATGGATTTTTCCTTGTTTATTAGTTTAGTCAGTTATTCCTTTTCAAAGGTAAAGTCAACAGCACAGAATTTATTTCCAAACAAGAGGGGGAATTTTTTACAAGTAAGTCTCTCTATGTGCTCCTAAAGCAGAGTGCTGAAATAACCGACCCAAGTGAAACAAATCTTTGTGTTGGGAATCCTCACATCATTCGTCAAGAGTGACCGTTGTAATTTCACTAGCATATTTACATTTAATTTGCTCAATCATGGGTTATTTTAATACAATACAATACAATACAATACAATACAATACAATACAATAAATAAAATGAAATAAAATAAAATAAAATGAAATAAAATAAAATAAAATAAATGAAATGAAATAAAATAAATGAAATGAAATGAAATGAAATGAAATGAAATGAAATAAAATAAAATAAAATAAAATAAAATAAACAAGGAAAACACAACCAATCCAAGGACAAGACCTTTGACTATGACTAGAAGGTGTCTATAATCTTCTTAAGCTGAGAGGGAGCAATCTATTTTTTGAATGGAAATCTGTTTTTGTTTTTGTTTTTTGATTTTTGCAAAATGAATAAAGCACGACCTTTCAGGACAAATTCTTATTATCAGTCCATACAAGGTCTTCTTTGATTTCATGTTATGGTTGCATGAAGCCATTTATTCTTTTTGAAAATCATGTCATCATCCATGAACAAAATGACCAAGCCAAGAATAAAAACTTAATCTGCTACTTACCCTAATCTATGCTTTCTTTGCCCACATCAGTAACAGTCAGGATCCTCACCATTAAGTGTAATGACAAAAGCAGCCAATGTGTGGCCATTCTCGGCACAAAGCAGATGTAATAAAGAATAAAATAAAGTCATCATTGGTTCATTCTTGGCACTCACTCATTCAGTTAGCCATTTCTTTAATTTCAACTTTTTTTTCCTTCATGAAACAAACACATAGAAACCCACTGCAAATAGACAGCAGAACATCGACTCATAAACTCCCTCTACCTAGCGGCTTCTTACACAAAGTGGTAACAACCTTAATCTATGTTTTTTTTTTCTTACTTGACCAAAGTGTTTCAGAACTGAATACAGAATATTTCCCGTTTTATAACATATCCTCTAAATTGGTCCATGTTTTGACCTAATTTTCTTTACCTTTGAGTATATTTGCTTATTGATACATTCATTTATTCACTAACAATATAAAGTCAAATCCATGAACCTTTCTCAACTAGATTCTTGACCTTTCCTGAGACCACTCCCCAAAAGTCCTACACGAGTTCGCTTTGTGAGTGGACCTCAGTGGTTCAAAAAATGATTGATCATAATTTTTATTCAGATGCATTCCATTCACATCCTTGGTGCAGGTGCAATCCTTCAGCATTTAACTTTTAGAGATTACACGGAATCATTGTTAGGCGTTACAGAGGCCAACCATGAACCCAACATCCTGCGCAACAACTAGAATATTGACTCTCGAAATGAGTATCAGCCTAGATCTTTATCAAGAGGGAAATGTTTAAATCATCAGTGGGACTAAATAAATAAAAAAAATCAGTGGAACAAACATAAAATGAGACTTTCAGTTTTGAAATGAATGAAAAAAGCAAAGTTTTTTACTTGTCCTTCATTTGCGCTAATTTGGATTAATTATCCAAACTGTGGTTCATAACATATTCACATTACTGGCCTACGCACGACTTTCTAGAAGTCATTTACATTTATTTTGGGCCACCTGGGTGGCTCAGTTGGTTAAGCTTCCGACTCTTGATATTCTGCTCAGGTCATGATCTCACGGCTTGTGAGTTCAAACCCCATGTCCTGTCAGTGCAGAGCCTGTTTGGGATTCTGTCTCTCTGACTCTCTCTCTCTCTCTCTCAAAATAAATAAGTAAACTAAAAAAAGAAAAACAACTAGGAGTGGCAGGCAGTTTACTCTGGGTCCCATACCTTCAGAACTAAAAGATTAGAACTCCTTTTTTAAAAGGATGTGTTGTGCTAAATCAGATATATCATGAACCTTGGTTTGTGACACAATCTCATCGCTGGTCCTCATGTGGCTTTCTTTGATTATATTCCATACTATTTATTTATTTATTTATTTATTTATTTATTTATTTACATCCATGTTAGTTAGCGTATAGGGCAATAATGATTTCAGGAGTAAATTCCAGCGATCTTCCCCTACATATAACACCCAGGGCTCATCCCCACAAGTTATATTCCATACTTTTCAATCACGCAGACAACTCTGAATACCCTATACAGACAACCCCCATTGAATTTGGAGTATTACTCACATTGAACCATCAAGGTCCTGATCATTACAGAATGATTATCGGCTTGAGTGTATCCATTCCGTAAAGTAGAAAGTAGATGGAAAAAAAGGGGGAAATGAATATGAACTATTTTATTTTTTAAGTTTTTATCTCAATTCTGATTAATTAACATATAGTGTAATATTAGTTTCAGGTGTACAATGTATTGATTCAACACCTTCCATACAGGGGTCCAGACATGTATCATTTGTCATCCTTGACTCTTACGCCACCAGGAACCATCAATGGCCCAAGCTTGTGAATTCTTTTCCTTTATATTTTGTCTATTGACTTATTCATCAATTCACTACTTACTCATGAAGAAATATACATGAATCCAAAAAACCCAGAATAAGAGCCTTGATATCCCTAATAGCTATCTATGAAATCATTTCCCACAGACGTTAGATCTGTTTCTGAAATCGGTCTCTGTGTTTCACATGTGGACATCTCAACATAATGTTTTGTACCAGTCCCATGTTTATTACCGGGTCATGTTTGGCCTTTGATTCTATCTCCTACTTCTTAAAAATGCATTGACCACTCTTAAAAATTGCCCACACCAAGACAAAAAGTTCGACTGTTACTCACACACAAGGGTCTCCGTTCTCCAAAGACACCACCGAGTTCGGGGCCATGACAGAATGCCAAAATTGGCATGGCCGTGCCCATTCTGAGGAGTGTAAGAGCAAGTAGAAAATCAAGTTTGAGATCTTCTATCCATTGGTCCTTTGTATTCTGCTTTCATTCCCTCAGGCATTTCATATTTCCTCATTTACGGTGTTTTTGCTTACTTTTCTCTTTATTATCCATTCCAGACTATATTGATAGTATTGCTTTCCTTACTACGTCTTCTCATACTTTGGAATACGCCTCACTCTTTCATGGTTAATCATTTAAACATCTTGATGGAGCCCTCCATGGACTCTTTTATATTGATATAATCATAATCCATGAGCCATAAAATTAGAAGCAAAAGATCCTTACATACCTCTCACATAGTATAGAATAGTATAAACTAGATTTCTGTTGTATTAGTGTTGGACCTCAGAGTTCCAGACATGGAATAGTCATCATCCATGACTCATACCGCCACCAGTAGTCATCATTGATCCAGACTTGGCCCTCATTGTAATTTGTGTCTACACGAATTTTATTAATTCATCAAGCCACTAATAATAATAAATACCTGAAGTCATAAAACATGACAGTACGATCCTTAAATATCTGTCTATAGAATTATTACTCACGGAAATACATCTCTTTCATTGGTTTATTTCAGTGTTGCATAGAAGGATTAACCAAAACAATGCTTCATAGCAACCCCCTATTTATATCGGGGTCATGGTTAATCTTCCAAAATTATACCTCGTATTTTTAAAATCATACAGTGAATGCCTGAATGCCTTAAAAAAAAAAAGACTGAAACCAAGACAACAACCTTGACTACGACTTACATTGATCTCCATGCTCGTAATGCAGAGATGTAACTATGGAGTTCATGGCCGTGGAAGATGTTTACATCAGCTTGAGGGTATTCATTCTAAGGAGTGCAGAGCAGGGGCGGTAATAAAATAGGTTGAGACATTATCTGCGTTGGTTCTTGAATTTTTATTTAGCCAATCATTTGGGAAGTTATTTGGGATAACATTTTACCTTCCCTTAAGCAAACAATATCAGTCTTGTCACTGACACAGAACCCTGACTATCAGTAACAGCACCTGTACCACCCTTAAAATGTAACACCCTTATGCCATTTATTTCCTAGTGAATATCAGTGTTTTGAACATATATCAACAATATTTCTTGCCTTACCATACATTTTTTTATAATTGGATAATGCTTAACCTTATTCATCTGTATACATTTTTTATGTGTTTTCTTTTGGTCCGGTTATGATAATAGTTTGCAAATGCATGAACACAAAGATCAAGACAAAATCCTTGCATACTCCTGACATCTGTTTATAGAATTATTTCAAAAAGAGAAAATGGACCATATTTCTTTTGTGTTGGACCTCAGAGTTCCAGACACGTAATATTCATGTATATGACTCATATGCCACTGGTCGTCATCATCGATCCAAGATTAGCCCACGTCCTCTTTTCATTTCTACAATAATTATTGATGAATTCATTAACTCACTGATTGTACTTTTAAACACCATGACTCCCAAAACACTGAGAAAGAGCTCTAGTATCCTTAATCTGTATATAGAATCATTCTCATATATCAGTATATGTCTTTCATTAATATCTTCAGTTTTTCATATATGCACCCATCGATATAATGCTTCCCATCTATCCTGGGTTTATCACTAGGCTACAGGTGGCCTTATCTGATTTTATTTCCAACTTTGTTACACAGTGAACACTCTTCAACAAACAAACAAACAAACAAAAAACCCAAACCAAGACAAGAACTTTATTACTCACACTGGTCTCTATGCTCCTAATAAAGAGATGCAGCCAGGAGCTCAGGACCATGGAAGATGCTTCCACCAGTTCAAGCGAGTCCATTCTGAGGAGTACAGATCAGAACAGGTGATACAAAAATTATACCTTCTCTCCATTGATGTTTGCTTTTCATCTTTAGTTCAGACGGTCATTTATGTGATCATTAATTCAAAGTATATTTCTTTCATTTTCTCTTAAGAAACCACTTTTGAGCTCGCCACAGACCCAGAACATAAACATTGTCTATAACTTGTACTGTCTATATTATCCCTACCCAAGAGGTAACAGTCATAGGCACCTCATTTCTCATTGGACTTCAGGGTTTTCAAGATATATTAATAAGCATTTCTTGTTTGATCACGTAGTTTTATAATTAGACACTGCTTCACTTCATTTATCTTTCTTTACTTCTTTCTTTCTTTCTCTCTTTTTTTTTTCAACTCACTTATCCAATTAAAATAATGGAATGAAAAACCATGAGCACAGAGACCCCCCCCCGCCAAAAAAAAAAAAAAATCTTTGTGTATTCCTGACATCTGCGTGTAGAATCCTTTTCAACAAAGGGAACGGACTAGATGTCTCTTCTATTGGACCTCAGAGTTCCAGACACGTATTCATTCACATATGACTCATACGCCACCAGTGGTCATCATCGATCCGTTATTGCCCCTCTTTTTCTTCATTTATTTCTATTTATTCACTAGTCATTACTTCACTAATAATAGTTTCTAATCATTACGATTCACACAAACCCAAGAAGGGTTTTTATGTCCCAACGCTGTATAGAAAATCATTCTTGCATCAATCTCTTTCAGTAATTAACCTCAGTTTTATGTACGTGCAACAATCAATATAAGGCACCACCTCAATGTCACACTTACGACTACTCTACAGTCTACTATACACTTTTCTTAATAATATGGTGACTACCCTTAAACAAACCACCCAAATCAAGAAACTTTGACTACTACTCACACTGGTCTCCATGCTCCTAACACACATATGCAACCATAGAGCTCGTGACCATGAAAGATGTTAAATCAGCTCAGGTGTGTCCATTCTGAGGAGTACAGAGCAGAACAGGTGATTAGTTAACAACAAAAGAACAAAAACCAAAACAGATCTTATCTCTACTGACCCTTGAGTTCTGCATTTCAGTTACTCATTGGTACATTTATTAATTTTTCATAAATATGTTTTTTCTCTTAACAAGAGGAATCATCTCAACCTTGGATATGATCGAGAACAAGAAAATTGACTCCTACTAAACAGTGTCTACATGATCTTTTTTTTTAAATTATTTTTTATGTTTATTTATCTCCGAGACAGAGAGAGACAGAGCATGAGTGCGGGAGGGGCAGAGAGAGAGGGGGATACAGAATCCGAAGCAGGCTCCAGGCTCTGAGCTGTCAGCACAGGGCCCGACGCGGGGCTCGAACTCACAAACCGTGAGATCATGACCTGAGCCGAAGTCGGTTGCTCAACCGACTGAGCCACCCAGGCGCCCCAACATGATCTTAAATGAGAGACAACGTTCTTAATCCATCTATTTCTTCATGAACATCAGTGTTTTCAATTTTTATTAATAATATTTTTTGCCTCATTACATATGTTTATAATTGAAAATCACTTCATCCTCTTCTTTACTTATATATTTATATTTGTTTAATGGTTCTACCATTGATTCATTAGTAATAGTAAATCGAAATTTGTGAATCTAAAATAAGAACCTGGTATCTGTATATTCTTGACATCTGTCCAATGGATCATTTCAAACAGGAAACAGATGAGGTACACCACCAGTCATCATTACTGGTCCATTCTAGATCCTCACTCTCTTCATTTGTTTTACATTTGTCCTCAATTAAATCATTAATTCAGAGACATTATTCAAGAAAACATGAGCACGAGATCCTTGAATATCCTTAACGCTGTTCTATAGAATCCTTTCCCATATACACCATATTTTTTCCATTTCTTTGATTAATCAACAGTAAGAATGTTTCCTATTAAATCTATTATTGTGCCTTGGATAACTTTTTTATGATGTTTAATGCTTTTTAACAATGCCGGAAACACTCTTAAACAAATGATTAAAACCAAGCTAAGATCTTTGACTGTTACTCACTTTGTTCTCTCTCCTGACAGAGACAACACAATTTGAAGCACAGCAGAAGCTAAAATCAGATCAGTGCGTCCATTCTGAAGAGTACCAAGAAGACACAATGATTTTTACAAAATGAGACGCTGTCCCCACTGACCCACAATTTTCATCTTTCATGTCCTTAGTCATTTAAGCGTTTATTAATTTGTGGTAATATTTATTTTCCTCTCAATACAACAAACCTCAAACTCACAACTGACTCGGGGTGATACCCTACTACCTATCACCATCCATGTCACAAGTACTCAAATATGTAATACACTTGGCCCATTTATTATCCATTCCAGTGAATATTAATATTCATTTCCCTGACTATATATTTTAGTAAAGAACAATGCTTCATCCTCTTCACCTTTATTCATTTATACATTTGCTAATTTATTCTGCCATTGATTCTTTCGTAGTTATAGTTTTATAATTCATGAACACAAAGACCAAGAAAAAGATTATAGTCCTGCCTCTAGACCTCTGCCTATAGTATGACTGGAAATACGGGGAATAGACTAGGTTCCTTTTGGGTTGGCCCTCAGTGTTCCGCACTCATTATTCATCTTCCATGAGTCAGACACCAGCAGTCATCATCACTGGTCCATGATTGGCTGTCTTTCTGTCCACTCTCATCTGCGCTTCTTTACTGACTAATTCATTAATAAAGAAATATGCATAAATCACACCAAAAAAGAAGATCCTTCAATATCCCTAACATTTCTCAATAATATCATATATAAATAGACTAAATCCTTTTGATTAACTGAACTTAGTGTTTGTTTCTTTAGGGATTAACCATTTTAATGTTTCATATCAATCCAATACTGCACATTGGCATGGTTGGCCTTCTCTGTACCGCTTAAACCAAGAGAAGAATTTTGACTATGATTCACATTGATCTCCATGCTCCTAACAGGGAGATGCCAACATAAACATGATGACTGTGGGTTAATCCTTAAATCAGCTCAAGTGTGTCCATTCTGAGAGCAAAGAGCAGAGCAGATGACAAAAAATCAAGATGTTTATCCATTGATTCATAGATTATACCATTCATTTATGTAGTCGTTCAGGTATTTACTATGTTAATATATTTCTTCTTAATAAATCAAATGTCAAATGTGGAAGTGACTCACACAACAACTGGCTGTAACTTATAATGTTCTATTACCACCTTTGCATCAGAGACAAAACACACTTGACAAAACGGTCCATTGGCTGTCAATTCCAAATCATAATGATGCGATTTTTCTTTGTACATTCCTGATGTCCAGTTTGAAGGGTCAATTCAAATAGAGGTACTGAACTAGATTTCTTTCACATGGGACCTCAGAGTTCCAGACACGTATTCATCATATATGACTCATACGCCATCACTGGTCATCATCGATCCAATATTGTCCCTTATTTTCTTCATTCATTTCTACGGGTTTATTGATTATAGAATTATTTCACTAATAACAATTTTAAATGCTATCATTCATAAAAACCCAAGAAGAGTCTTTGTGTCCGTAGTCTATATATAGAACTATTCTCACATCCATGTTTCTCATTATTACCTGTTTTTCTTATATACATCTATCAAAATAATGTTAACTATATCCCATATTTATTACTGTAACTGTATCCCATACTTACACAATTGTATACTTGCGTTCTTTAAAAATTCTTTGCACCTTTATACAAATAACCTTAAAGTAGAATACTGAAACCAAGAAAATAACCTCAACCGTTACTCACATTAATTTCTGTCCTATTATAGAGAGGCAACCATAGAGCTCTTGACCATGGAAGATGCTAACTCAGCTCAAGTGCGTCGTTCTGAGGAATACAGAACAGAGTAATGGTAAAAAAAAAAAAAAAATGAGACCTAATCACCATTGATCCTTGCTTTCTGAGTTTTATTAATTAGGTATTTATTACTTCTTCTTAATGTGTATTTTTATCTTTACAAAGGAGAAACTCAATCTAAATATTGACCCAGAAAAACAAAACTCACTCTTCCTCATCAGTGTCTATAGGATCTTTAGCCATTTGATCCATTAATTTCTTAATGATTATCAGTGGTTTTAAAATGATTAATGATATCTTTTGTCTCACCACATATATTCATAACTGGACCGGGCTTCACTTTCTCCACTTATATTCTTTAATAGTTCTATCATTATTCCATTAATAATAACGAATCTAAGTCTATGAAATCAGTACAAGAATACAATCTTTGTGTATTCCTGACATCTCTTCATAGAGCCAATTTCAGCAGAAGAAGGAGAGTGATTATGTCCCACGTGAGACCTCAGGGTTCCAGACACATATTTTCATCATCCTTGACTCCTATGCTTCCAGCCATCCTCACTGATCCCTGCCTGAGTCTATTTTTCTCTGTTCATGTCTACATTTGGATCAATTAAATTATGAATTTGTTTATGATAATAAAAATAATACCTGGCATAAAAACACAAGAACAGATTCTTGAATGTCCCTAACATCAGTTTACAGAATCATTTCCCACAGACTATACTTCTTTCATTAATAGACCTCATTCCTGTACGTCATAAATCAACATAATGTTTGATATCTTATTTATCATAGGTCATCGTAAACTTTTAAATTAATTTAATAATTTTTAATAATACCATAAAGACCCTTAAACAAATGACCAAATCCAAGATGACAACGTCGGCCATTGCTCACTTTGGTCTCTTTCCTTACACAGAGGCACCATGACTATTTTGATGACTGCACATGCTGAAATCGCTTCCAGCATCCAGTCCAAGCAGACTAAAATGTCAAGACTTTCTCTCCATTGATTCATAGGTTCCACGATTTGTTTGCATAGTCCCTTGGGCATGTATTAATTTGTGGTAATATTTATTTTTCTCTTAATAAATTCAATCTCAAAGTTCTAACTCACTCTAACTATTAACACTGTCTTGTCGTTCTCGCTCAAGACGTATACATATTTGATCATTTTATTTTCCATTCCAGTCATATTTCCTTATTATATATTTTAACCGTAAATCGTATTCAACCCTCTTTATATTTGCTCATTTACATTTTCATTTATCCTACTATCGATTTTTTTTTCTACTGAAGTACAGTTGACACGCAATGTTACTTTAGTTTCAAGTATACAACGTAGTGATTCGATAACTCTCTACAACTCTATATATGTAACACTGTGCTCACCACAATGGGAGATACCACCAGTCACCATCCAACGCTATTACAATACTGTGTACGTTGCCTGTGTTCCCTACACCGTACCTCCTGGGACTCACTCATTCCATAACTGGAAGCCTGTACCTCCCTCTCCCCTTTACCCTCAACCCCTTCCCTTGGCCCCCTCCCCTCTGGCATCCACCAGTATGGTCTCTATATTTCCACTATTTATTTTTTATAATAATACTTTTAAATATTCATGTACACAAAGGCCAGGAACATGATCCTCGCATATGCCTGACATCTCTCTAGAGGATCACTTCAAATGGGGAGAAAGGACTAGATTTCTTCTGTGCTGGACCTCAGAGTTCCGGACGTGGAGGGTTCATCATCCAAGACTCCTATGCCTCCACTTGTTATCATTTATCCAGGTATATCCCTGATTATCTTCAATCATGTCTACGTGTTTTTATTAATTCAATTCACTATTAATAATAAAATAAGGGGGCGCCTGGGTGGCTCAGTCGATTGAGCCTCCAACTTCAGCTCAGGTCATGATCTCACGGCTCGTGGGTTTGAGCCCCACATCAGGCTCTTTGCCAACGGCTCACAGCCTGGAGCCTGCTTCGGATTCTGTGTCTCCCTCTCTCTCTGCCCCTCCCCTGCTCGTGCTCTGTCTCTCTCTCTCTCTCTCAAAAATAAACTAAACATTGGGGCGCCTGGGTGGCGCAGTCGGTTAAGCGTCCGACTTCAGCCAGGTCACGATCTCGCGGTCCGTGAGTTCGAGCCCCGCGTCAGGCTCTGGGCTGATGGCTCGGAGCCTGGAGCCTGTTTCCAATTCTGTGTCTCCCTCTCTCTGCCCCTCCCCCGTTCATGCTCTGTCTCTCTCTGTCCCAAAAATAAATAAAAAACGTTGAAAAAAAAAAAATAAACTAAACATTAAAATAATAATAATAATAATAATGATGAGTACCTAGGAGGTCAAAAATTTGAAACTAGACCCTTGAATATCTCTAATATCTGTGTATAGAATTGCTTCACGCAGACATATATTTCCTCAATGCCCTCAAAATTTCCAAATTAATATACTGCTTCCTATTAATATCATTTTTCTTTTTAACAGGTTTGGAAATTACTGATCATATTTCACACTTTTTAATAATGCGAAGACATTTTTTTTAAACCACAAAACCAAGAAAAGAATTCTGACGATTACTCACGTTTTGTTCTGTGCTCTTCACACACAGATGCATCCATAGGGCTCGTGACTATGGAGGAATGTCTAAATCAGCCGAGTGGGACCATTCTAAGGTGGACAAGACAAAGCAGATGATGATAAAAGATGGAGACCTTGTGTTCATTCATCCCCGTGTCCATCTTTCATTCAGTCATGTAGGCAGGTAGTGATTTGGGATAATGTATATTTTATATTTTTTCTGAAGTGAATGAACAATATTGATCTTGTCCCTGACAGGAAACTATTACATACAAATATATAATTGTCACAAAATAGATGTGTATGTACCTTTCATAAAAGATCTTTGTTTTCAATATGTAGTAATAGCATTTCTCGCCAAGCCACACATTTCATTAATTGGGCAAAGTTCCACTACCTTCATCGTTATTTATATATATGCTCATTGATGATTTAATTGAACTAATTATAAAAATAGAAGTGCATGGGGGCGCCTGGGTGGCTCAGTCGGTTAAGCGTCCGACTTCAGCTCAGGTCACGATCTGTGGTCCGTGAGTTCGAGCCCTGCGTCGGGCTCTGGGCTGATGGCTCAGAGCCTGGAGCCTGCTTCCGATTCTGTGTCTCCCTCTCTCTCTGCCCCTCCCCCCCATTCATGCTCTGTCTCAAAAATAAAATAAATGTTAAAAAAAATTTAAAAAAATATATTAAAAAAAATAGAAGTGCATGAATGTAAAGGCCAAGAGAAGTTGCTTGTGTATTCCTGACATGTGTCTATAGGATCACTCGAAACAGGGGCAATGGACCAGAATCCATCTGTGTTGGACCTCAGAGTTCCAGACACATATTCATCATGGATGACTCATATGCCATCAGTGGTCATCACTGATCCAGTGTTGTCCCTATTTGTTCATTTCTACAGTGTTTATTGGCTAATTCATTAATTCACTAATTATTTTGAAACCCAGTTATCACCAAAGACAGCCCTGAAGTCCCTATTCTGTACATAGAAATTTTTCCATGTCTATATATCGCTTTCTTTAAATATCCTATGTTTTTACATTTCATATCATTTCAACGTTTATACGCAGGGCTACAGCTGACCATCTTTATTCAATATGGCACTTTTCAAAAACACAGTGAACACCCTGCAAAAAAAAAAAAATCACTGAAAGCCAGACAAGAACTCCGACTCTTACGCACAACGGTCCCTCTGCCACCGGGTCGTGCTACTTGAATCAGGTCAAGTGTGTCCGTTCTGAGAAGAACAAAGCATAACTGATTAAAAAAAAAAAAGTTACATTTTTATTCCCATTGATCCTATATTTCCACATTTTTTTACCCACTCACTCAGGAATTTATAATGATTCCTTGTGTAAATACTTTCATCTTAACAAAATAAACAGCAGCAAACTTGAAATAGATCCACAACAAAAAACTGACTCTTAACTACCTGTGTCAACATGATCCTTGGTCAAACAGGTGACACTCCTAATCCATCTATTCCTTAATGAGCTTCAGTGTTTTCAATTGTGTTAATAATATCTCATGCCTGCCCACATATGTTCATAGTTGAACAATGCTTCACCCTTTCTTATTTATTATTTGTATTTCTTTCATAGTCCTACAATTTGTCCATTAACAATAATAAATCAAAGGCTATCAGCCAAGTTCCTATATTGGACATAAACCTAACATCTGTCTATAGGATTAAATAAACAGAATACACTACGTATTATGCTGGACCTCGGAATCCAGACATGTAGTATTCATTGTCCGTGACTCATCCACCACCATTCACCATCACTGTTCATGATTAGGCCTCTTTCTTGTTATTCTCATAAACATTTGCTTACGGCTTCACAAAATTCATAAGTAGCAGAATTAAAAACACATAAATACAAGATCCCTTAACAGCCTTTATCTCTCCAAACTTTTCCAGAGACTAACTCTTTGTTTCAAAAGCTGACCTCAAGATTTACATTAATGGATTCATCAACTTAATGTGCCGTATCAATCTGGTATTTAACACTGGTGGATTTTGCCTTCTTTGACTGTATTTAATATTTGGAATAACACAGGGAATACC